>NC_139220.1:300982787-302224149 GCF_055691185.1 Crinia signifera | reverse complement strand
TACCAACCAGAATAAGGGCCATAGAGCTGAACTCCCATTGGCCACGTGCCTAGGGGCAGCACTTGGATGCGTGTGATACTACTGTCAGACTGAAATGTACCAGTAACTGCAAAATATCCACTGTACTGTACCATACTCCATCCTGAATAGAGTCCAAATGGATAGGACACTGACGGTAAACCGATACTACTTCGTAAATATGTATACATAATAAAAAATGCCAGTTAATGTTTTTTTTTATTATTAATCCATTAAATTAGCTATGTGATAGAGACATACAGAGAGGGGAGGGTGCACAGAGAGAGTGACAGAGACATATAGAGAGGGGAGGGTGCACAGAGAGAGTGACAGAGACATATAGAGAGGGGAGGGTGCACAGAGAGAGTGTCAGAGACATATAGAGGGGGGAGGGTGCACAGAGAGAGTGACAGAGACATATAGAGAGGGGAGGGTGCACAGAGAGAGTGTCAGAGACATATAGAGGGGGGAGGGTGCACAGAGAGAGTGTCAGAGACATATAGAGGGGGGAGGGTGCACAGAGAGAGTGACAGAGACATATAGAGGGGGGAGGGTGCACAGAGAGAGTGACAGAGACATATAGGCCCTTATTCTGATCGGTGCGGCCCGATCAGAAATATGCGGTGATGTCCGTCTTGGCGAATCCCCGCCTTCCATACGGATCGCCACCTCCGTCCGTATGCGGATATGTGGCGGTCCGCATGAATGTGGACGGGGATACGCCTCCTCCATGGTGGGAGCAGCCCCTGCATTCGATGGTCGCTGAACATCGAATGCAGGGCCGCACGCTCCACCAGGTCCCGCAACACAAGACCACACGGACACTTGTCCGTGTAAAATCTTGTATGGGGGCGGGCAGCTGACATCCGGCGATGTCAGATGCCCGCCCCGTACCCACGCGTCACGGCCTCATTACCATGCATACGCCCCACGTTTGCATGGGAACGCCCATGAAACGCGGGGCGTATGCATAGGGTAATGAGGCTAAGTAGCCCCTCACGCCCCTCTACGCCCCCTGTGCGGCGTATAAAGAATCCATGCGGCGAAACCGCCTGCACATGCGCAGAGTGACCTCTGCACATGCGCAGACGATAAACATCGGCGGCCCGTACGCAAGCGGGAATATCCGCACCGATCAGAATAAGGGCCATAGAGAGGGGAGGGTGCACAGAGAGAGTGACAGAGACATATAGAGAGGGGAGGGTGCACAGAGAGAGTGTCAGAGACATATAGATAGGGGAGGGTGCACAGAGAGAGTGACACTGACAGAGACATATAGATAGGGGAGGGGTGGGTGCACAGAGAGAGTGATAGAGACATATGTTGGAGAGGGGAGGGTGCACAGAGAGAGTGACAGAGACATATAGAGAGGGGAGGGTGCACAGAGAGAGTGTCAGAGACATATAGATAGGGGAGGGTGCACTGAGAGAGTGACACTGACAGAGACATATAGATAGGGGAGGGCAGGGTGCACAGAGAGAGTGATAGAGACATATGTTGGAGAGGGGAGGGTGCACAGAGAGAGTGACAGAGACATATAGAGAGGGGAGGGTGCACAGAGAGAGTGTCAGAGACATATAGATAGGGGAGGGTGCACTGAGAGAGTGACACTGACAGAGACATATAGATAGGGGAGGGGTGGGTGCACAGAGAGAGTGATAGAGACATATGTTGGAGAGGGGAGGGTGCACAGAGAGAGTGACAGAGACATATAGAGAGGGGAGGGTGCACAGAGAGAGTGTCAGAGACATATAGATAGGGGAGTGTGCACTGAGAGAGTGACACTGACAGAGACATATAGATAGGGGAGGGCAGGGTGCACAGAGAGAGTGACACTGACAGAGACATATAGATAGGGGAGGGTGCACAGAGAGAGTGACACTGACAGAGACATATAGATAGGGGAGGGCAGGGTGCACAGAGAGAGTGATAGAGACATATGATGGAGAGGGGAGGGTGCAGAGAGTTTGTTAACGGAAAAGGAAAGAGGAAGTGACAGATTGAGGGGAGGCTGGTAGTGCCTGCAGCCTGCAGCAGTGCAGCCAGCACACTCCTCGGGAAGATGCACAGAGTACAGTCCGTAGTTGCAGGTGAGAGGACAAACTCCTGTGTGGCAGGGAGGAGGAGTACAGGGGTAACACAGGGAGGTGTAATGTAGATATACATAGGCAGGCTGACCGAACTATCCCTTATACCAGGACACTCATGAGTTATGCAAGTTCCATGGCTGGCTACAAGCCTGCATTTCCCCGTGTGTGTTGTCACAGAGTTATACAGGGGTTACACATGGAGTTATACAGAGGTTTCACATGGAGTTATACAGGGGTTACACGGGGAGTTATACAGGGGTTACACAGGGAGTTATACAGGGGTTACACAGGGAGTTATACAGAGGTTACACAGGGAGTTATACAGAGGTTACACTGGGTGTTATACAGAGGTTACACTGGGTGTTATACAGAGGTTACACTGGGTGTTATACAGAGGTTACACTGGGCATTATACAGAGGTTACACTGGGTATTATACAGAGGTTACACTGGGTTTTATACAGAGGTTACACTGGGCATTATACAGAGGTTACACTGGGTTCTATACAGAGGTTACACTGGGCATTATACAGAGGTTACACTGGGTATTATACAGAGGTTAAACTGGGTATTATACAGAGGTTACGCTGGGTGTTATACAGAGGTTACACTGGGTGTTATACAGAGGTTACACTGGGTTCTATACAGAGGTTACACTGGGCATTATACAGAGGTTACACTGGGCATTATACAGAGGTTACACTGGGCATTATACAGAGGTTACACTGGGCATTATACAGAGGTTACACTGGGTGTTACACTGGGCATTATACAGAGTTTACACTGGGTGTTATACAGAGGTGACACTGGGCATTATACAGAGGTTACACTGGGTGTTATACAGAGGTTACACCGGGCATTATACAGAGGTTACACTGGGCATTATACAGAGGTTACACTGGGCATTATACAGAGGTTACACTGGGCATTATACAGAGTTTACACTGGGTGTTATACAGAGGTTACACTGGGCATTATACAGAGTTTACACTGGGTGTTATACAGAGGTTACACTGGGCATTATACAGAGGTTACACTGGGTGTTATACAGAGGTTACACTGGGTGTTATACAGAGGTTACACTGGGAGTTATACAGAGGTTACACTGGGCATTATACAGAGGTTACACTGGGCATTATACAGAGGTTACACTGGGCATTATACAGAGGTTACATGGAGGGTGATTCAGGATGTCTCGCATTTGGCTGAATTTGGTTCGGGGACCGATGTTGCGGGGCTGCGCATGCATATCGGTGAAAACTCCGCCTAGACTGACTTTTATTTACTATCGGGTGGAACAATCATTCGGTGGTCGCCGACCATCAAATGATTTCCCCCCCAGTACACTCGGATGCAAATGTGGCCATTGGCTCTGGGAAGGGGGTGTGAGTTCCCTCGCCCTGCGTCTAACCGCTCAGCAAGCAGCGAATGTACGCCGCTTACTGAGACAACCTGAATTACCCTCATGGTGTGATAGAGGTTCAGGGGGTTATTTTGGTTCACTCTTTCTGAGAAATTCCTTCTTAGAGGGACAAAACCATGTGCACTGCAGGTGGGGCAGATGTAACATGTGCAGAGAGAGTTAGATTTGGATGGGGTTTTACTTCAAGGTGAGATCTATATTACAATGCAGCCAGTATTTTCCCTGCACAGAAACAAAATAACTCACCCAAATATAATTCTCTCTGCACATGTTACATCTGCCCCCCTGCAGTGCACATGGTTTTGTCCATCTAAGAAGGAATTTCTCAGAAAGAGTGAACCAAAATAACCACCTTAGTTACATCACTAGGTATTTAACAAATGGCGCAGAACTGCTCCAATAATATATTCAGTTGAAAATGTTGGTGTTTTTCGTGGCACTGATAACATAACTGTTCTGCGCCCTTATTCCTAATCAGTGGTTATATATAATAATAATAGTTATCAGTGGAACCTCAGTTATCCTACTAACTGCGTCCCCCCACCGCTCTCCCTGCTCACAGGGTGGGATGTCTGACAGTCTCTGGCTCCGCCCATTATCTGGAGGACTCTTCATTCTGATTATCAGTGTCTGCTATTCTACAGGTGAGAAACTAGGTCCCGTATAACTGTATCTGTGTGGCACCACATTCTGCTCTACAGAGCAGTACTCTTTTTCTAAATGACTGTTTCATTATTTTATTCCATTTGTATTTTGCATGCCTTGTCCAGTGTGTGCTAACTATGACTCTATGCACAGTACAACTCCTTGGCTCTTGTGTGCAATCCACAGTGTTCTCCCCTCCTGCGGCCAGCACACTGCATCTTCTCCTGCTCTGGGTCTTGTTTGTAGGTTGTTTGCGAAACACGTGCATTATGGTCTGGAAACTCACATTATTACCTCACGTTGTTATTACTAGATTCCCTAGGGAGGGGATTTCGCAGTTTCCGCTTTTATGCTTTCTGTAGTTTATCCTCTTTTGTGGTTTAATGTTATGAGATTATTTACGCACATTGAGTTTATGGGTCAGAAGGAGAAGTGAGAGATAGAAGCGACGTTGGGGTGAGAGTGTTCAATTGGAAGAACAGGTCATGTCTGTCTGGCTTTGTGGTTTTATATAATGCTCTGGTACATTCTGTGGTACGCGGGGGATGGGATCTGTGGGAACTGGGTAACGGGAAAGGAGAACCACAACTTCAGAGAATTCTACAGTCCAGGCAAAGACGGTTTCTGTGCCTCAGATTGATCATCTCTACAATGTCGTTATCAGAGCCAGGCACTTTGGGGAACATTTATTAAATTGAAGTGATAAAGTGAAAGGGGATAACGCACCAGTTAATCACCTTCTAACTGTCAAGTTGCAGGATGCGTTTGAAATATTACAGCCAGGTGCAGATTGGCTGCTTTGTTACCACCGGCCATTTTATCACTTCGCCAAGCTTAATAAATCTGCCCCTATGTTACAATTACGCAATGTATCAAGCAGTGAAAAGAATGAAAAACCCTAAAACGACCTCTGGACCCCAACCTGCACCCACATACCTCTCGCTTGCCGCTCTGACCCTACTTGCTGTAAGTTGATCACATGTGACAAGACTTCCTCACCCTAATGGATGGCAGGAGGGTGACTACAGAGAGCAGACACGAGGCTAAACACAGCCTCATTCAGTGCATGAGGAGATTTGAGAACGTGGCAGGATTAGAGATGGCCATTGACCATTGATGATTCAAAATCATCGATGGTTTATGGACTATGTAGAGCATGCATATCCAAACTGTGGCCCTCCAGCTGTTGTGTAACTACAAGTCCCATCATGCCTTTCCACAGTTTTGCTATAAGGGAGAGCTAAAACTATAGCTAGGCATGCTGGGATGTGTAGTTTCACAACAGCTGGAGGGCCACAGTTTGGACATGCCTGATGTAGAGTGTTTTGCCATCGATGGGGGAGAACCAGATGGTTTCCCTCCATCAATAGCACATTGATATTTTACTGTGTTTTTTTTTTTCCTTCAAAGTGCCGGGACACTGAGCATAGCGCTGCCCTGACAACCGTGATGCGCCGCCCCCACGCCAGTCAAAGAGAATGGATGACCAACAAAAGATAAAAATATTGATGGTCATCCATCACATAGTTTATAACTATCGATGGTTGGTTGCAGTATTGGCTGCACCGATAGTCATCCCTAGGCAGGGTGCATTTTCCTATTGAAGTCTTATTTTTGACCGCCCGTGTGACACCTCTTTTGTTTCGCCTGATTCAGACTTTGCTGATCTTTGTTCCTTCTGCTGCGTCATCCAAGGCAAGATAGAGGATCTGAATTGTACGTGGAGGAACGCGCAGCGGACCGCCTCACTGCGGAGCCTCACCAAGTATGGAATGTGCGCACGCGTTGAACATACGTGATATATTTGCATTCGTGCCCCTGAGTGTTCTAATGAAGAAAAAAGGGAAGCGGCGCTTATAAAAAACTCTCAGAGACCGTCGGATTGACTTCACATGTATAGTCATATAGAATGAATGACAATCAGTTTAATAAACCATTCGGTCATGGGTTAGTAACAAAACATGAAGATAAAATAAATCAAGCAAAAATATTAATTGCTAAAATATAGCTGCAGCACTGTCCTCGCTGTCCGTTCCTGGTAGAACCTGAAAGACATGTGGGCAGTCTCAAGAGTGGGTATAGTTACCATCCAGCCTTTTTGGAATGAGGAGGTCAGAGTCCTTAGCAGGTTGTTAGTGGTTCCCCTTTGACGAATAAGAGAGAGTGCAAAGTCCCTTTGTAATCCAATTGATAGGCATGGAGAAAGCCACTGCTGGTGAGCTTGAGGCAAAGTCTGGTCCGTCCAGGCTGGTTCGGGCAGTGAGTTGTCCTGTGAGGGTAGTGCTGTGACTTGTAGGCCAACGAACGCGTTTCGCTGTGAAGCTGATATAGCAGCTGCTACTCAGTCAAACAACCCCACCCCTCTTTTCCCCACACTTCTTTGGAAGGTGGTAACAATACCCTTTTTGAGTATACATACCCTGACTGTTCTAGAATGTATAACTGTGGAGTCAGCAATCAAGCTCGTCTGTCTGTGCAGGAGGAAGCACGTCCAGGGATCGGTCTGTGTTCCCGGATGCTTTCCAGCTTCTAATGGTGCCTCAGGAGCGTCCCTACAGTATTCCTCTACTGCAGTGGTTTCGGGGACTCGCATCACTGGGAGCTTCCTCCTGCAATCATTATGTGAGGAGTGTTCGAGCAGCGTCTGGCATTGACACCTCAGTAGGTGCAGGGGATCGACCTTCTACCCCCCCCCCCCCCACCACCTCTTCCATAGCACCTGCTCATTCCTGTTGGGCCCCATGCTCCTCACAGCTGCAGGAGGAAGCTCAAGGTGATATGTGTACAGAGGCAGATGCGGATCATTTGGATTACATTCAAGTTTTTGAAATTTTTGTGTTGACTAAACCAAATGTTGCTACATTTTGTATATAACTAACCTCGGGCGCCACAGCTTTACTCTCTAGTAAGTAAATTATTAATCTTCCTTCCCATCCGTGGATTGAAGATGAATTCCTCTGTCATTTCCTTTAGCCCTAAGGATTCCACTCATTACATCACCCTGCAGCCTGGTCAGACGTGGCTGCTGCTTCCCCGGAAGAACCTGACTCATTCCCACCGGTACCAGTTGAGAGTATCGGGAGGAGACCAGGAGGAGGTGCTGATCTTCACCTACAGTCATGATGGAGAGAATGGTAAGGAGGTACCGGGGGAGATGTATCAAGCAATGGAGATCTCCAACTTCTCCATAGTCCAACTTCTCCATACTCACGCAGACAGGTTGGGCAATGAAATAACTAACTAGACATCACCTTTCTCCCAGTGTTTATTAGACCACCGATCCTTAATTCATCTGTCTCGGAAGATATGATGGTGGAAGTGTTTTGGGAAAACCCAGAGGACTCTACACACCCTCTGCTGGTGGAGCTGAGGTATCGCATCCTGGGAGATAGCGAATGGACTCTGGTGAGTGAGTGAGTGAGTGAGTGAGTGAGTGGTGAAGTCATAGGGTAGTTTTGATATTTAAGAAGTGTCTGCATACTGTGGAGGCAGCCATATTTAGGGGGAAATTTACTAAGATGGGAGTTCTATTTCACATGGGATGTTGCTATGGGCAACGAATCAGATACTATCTATTATCTTCTAGAAGTTTCTAAATGAATAAGAAGTAGATTCTGATTGGTTGCCCATGTGAACTATCTTGTTTTACCGTAGATCTATTGAACCTGAAGTATTATGATTAGTAATTAGGGTCGCCAATCCCGTGACATTTTTTTCAATCCCGGGTTTCGGGATTGTAAAAATGTCAATCCCGGGATTGGCCTCCTGACAAGCAGAGGGCAGTCAGAGTGTACGGGGAAGTTTAGACCATCTGGAACACACAGGCGAGTTGCAGGGAGGAGAGGGCACTTTCAAACTCCATTACTCCACTTTAGGATCCAGGGCCGCGGCGACCTCTCACCTTGCCGAGTTCCGGCAAGAGGAGTGAGCCTGTGCCCAGAATCCAGCAGCAGCCTGCAATTCCCCCGTAATAGCACAGCGCAGCGCTGCCGTCGCCTGCACTGTGATTGGGGGATGGGACCCTGCTGTGTATGAGCCAGCATCCGAGGAGGTGACCGAGAGCTGCTGCAGACAGGGAGCACTGTATTCAGGTCAGGCAGCACTGTGTGAGGCTGTGAGCTGGGCAGTTTGTAAACTGAGCGCTGCTGATGCTCAGCGGCGCTGCCCGGCAGTAAGGGATGAAATGCGCATGCGCATTTCAATCCCGAAATCCCAGGATTGAAAAGTCCAATCCCGGGATTGAAATCCCGGCCAAAATTGCCCGAAATCCCGGGATCCCGCCGATCCCGGGATTGGCATCCCTATTAGTAATATGCGTAAAGAAATAAAAGTCTGAGATTGTCCGGCATCCCGCACCTCTGGCAAGCTCTGACATCTGACATATGTCCCCATATCCAGCATCATGTTACAGTCAAAAAGTAAACTCTCTTTTATACATCCAGGTTAACAGTAATGACCTGGAAATCAATACATATGTGCTAGACGACCCACAGCCATATACAGAATATGAATTCCAGATCCGCTACCTGCCAGCGGAGCAGCAGAAGAACAGGGGCAGTCTGTGGAGCGAGAGCTATGTTCTCACTACGCCAGAAGATGGTAAGCGTGGCAAGGTGCTCTCCTCACCACCTTTTATGTTCACGTCTATCTCATCACCTCTTCTGTTCTCCTCTCTTTCTCATCTCCTCCTCTTCTGTTCTGTTCTCCTCTCCTGTCTATCTTATTAATAACTTGTGTTCTCCTCTCTATACCTCCCCTTGTGTTCTCCTCTCTATCTCATCTCCTCCTCTTGTGTTCTCCTCTCTATCTCATCTCCTCCTCTTGTGTTCTCCTCTCTATTTCATCACCTCCTCTTGTGTTCTTCCCTCTATCTCATCTCCTCCTCTTGTGTTCTCTTCTCTATCTCATCACCTCCTCTTGTGTTATCCTCTCTATAATAACACCTCTTGTGTTCTTCCCTCTATCTCATCACCTCCTCTTGTGTTCTCCTCTCTATCTAATCTCCTCTTGTGTTCTCTATCGCATCTCCTCCTCTTGTGTTCTCCTCTCTATCGCATCACCTCCTATTATTTATTTTACAGTTTCTTATATAGCGCACACATATTCCGCAGCACTTTACAGAGAGAATATTTGAATATTCACATCAGTTCCTGCCCCAGTGGAAATTACAATCTACAGTATATTCTCTACCACATGTACACGCACATACAGACATTCTAGGGTTAATTTGTTAGGAGCCAATTAGCCCACCAGTATATTTTTGGAATGTGGGAGGAATACGGAGTACCCGGAGGAAACACACACACAAGCACGGGGAGAATATGCAAACTCTGCACAGTTAGGGCCATGGTGGGAATCAAACCCATGACCTCAGCGCTGTGAGGCAGTAATGCTAACCATTACACCATCTGTACTGTCTATCTTATTAATAACTTTTGTGTTATCTTTTTTTTTGTCATCATCTCATCCCGTGTACTCCTCTATCTCAATCTCCACCTCTTGTGTTCTTCTCTCTTTCTCAATCATCTCATCGTGTTTTCACTCTATTCTACAATAACTTAATCATACCCCTTTCTATACATATCCTATTTCCATCACATTTCTATAGTTCCATCACAATTGTCTCTCATGTAGTTCCTACTGGGACCCTGGACGTGTGGAGAAGTTTGGAGAAGTGGCCTCTCCTACTGGTAATGTGGAAGGTGAGGGCACCTAATGTCTGTGTAATGGCGGTGACAGTATTTGTGTGGGGGGGGGGGTGACTAGTGCATCAGGTTAATGTGAACAATATACAACAAAGGTCGCTAACTTAAATATAACAGGAAAATAAAGTAGCGGGAAAGGCCATATGTATATGTAGAGGAATGCATGTGAGAGGTGAGGACTATGAGGTGAGCCATGGCTGATCATGCAATACTGCTAGTTGACTATTTCCTGTAAGAATGACTAATACCCCTTTCAGACAGCAATTTTTACCCGTTATTTTGCAGTTTTTACAGTTTTAAAACGGTAATTTGTGCAGTCTGAAAGCGGCAGAGTGAATTTACCGGTTCTATTGAACTGGTATTTCTAAACGGTAATAAAGCAGCGGTCCTACCCGTTTCAAACCCATTTTTTCATCCACTGTTTTCTATGGGTTAAAACGGGTTCAGTGTTGTGAAGGAACAAAAACTGCTTGGAAATACCGTCTGTAAATATAATACTTCAGACCATTGCGATTGCCCGCTGAGTTTCTCTATTTACCTTTAAAAGATATTATTAAGGAATTCGCTAGTGGAGCATTGTAATAAGCCTAGAGAAGTGCTTTTTAATTATCTGTGTAGCCCACACTCACCTTAATTACAGTGAACCGGAAATGGTTCCTCCATCTTGAATATAAGCTCTGTAAGTTCTGACTCACTCACTATCCTTGAAAAAGGCAGCTGGCACCGCCGAAACATGTCAGGAATTAAGTGAGTTATTGTTTTTATTTTTAGCTTGTTATTGTGGCTATATGGCCTATTGGCCACACTACAAGCTGTTTTATTAAATCCTTTTTACTGAGACCAATCCTCCCTTGTTTTTTTGGCGATCACCATATTGCCATCTACTGAGAGTGGAGTGGAAGGAGACTGATTCTATGTTATCCACCTGCAATAGCAGTGAGTATGGTACGCAGCATCTGGAGGCTATTCTGATCTATGTTCGTGTTTTTGCCTGAGAGATTACAGCCATAAAGATACATTTTATATGCTTGCAAACCCATAGTCCTTAACAATTCTACACTACTGAACATTCAAAGTCAAGCGCCCACAATTCCTCATCTTGTTCCAGAATACCCACAGTGGGGATTACAAAGTGGTCCTCCTTCAGGAATTGAGGCTGCACGGACTATTAGCGCCTTGGGACTTTTCCGTTTTTTTGTTTTACAGTTTTGCTGTCTGAAAGCAGCATAAGATCTCTCTCTATCTCTCGGCAGCCTTTGAGCCCTCACTCTGCTAGAGGAAAAATCCTCAGTTACCAGGTGGTATTTAATGGGACAGAGTCCAGTATCACAGAAGCTCCATGTTGCAGCACGATCCTACCAGCCCAGACCACGCGTGTGTGCCTCAGTGCCAGGAACTCAAGGGGGCTCGGGAACCGCACTTGTCTCATCCCGCTCTGTTCAGGTAATTTATAGCCTGACACACCTCATGCACCGTCTGCTCAACTGGCCTAAAGATGGTCGACAGTCATTAGGTCGACACCACTAGTTCGGCATACTGCAAGGTCGACAGGGGTCTAGGTCGACAGTCAAAAGGTCAACATGGGGTTTTTCACTGTATTCTTGAGCCGACATGTGCCGACAGGCGGTATTTCATGCCCTACCATCCAATAGGGCATGCCTGGCCAACCTGTGGCTCTCCAGATGTTGTGAAACTACAAATCCCATCATGCCTTGCCACAGTTTTGCTATAAGGGAGTGTTAAAACTGTGGCAAGGCATGCTGGGATTTGTAGTTTCACAACTTCTGGAGAGCCACAGGGTGGCCTGTCCTGCACTAGGGCATGGTGGAAGAATAAAATCGTGTGCTGAGCGCAGCAAGCGATGCGAGGGGACGCGGAGCACTTAAAACTGTGTCCATGTCAGCATTCGGCAAAGAAAAACTGTGAAAAAACCCATGTCGACCTTTTGTCTGTCGACCTAGACCATGTCGACCGAATGCTTGTGTTTACCTGTCGACCTTGCAGTATGTCGAACTAGTGGTGTCGACCTATCAACTGTCGACCATCTTTAGGTCGACCATACAATCTATTCCCACTGTAACTGGTGCATGCAATGCAGTTGAGTCCTATTATCACTTTGTCAGGTCCTGAAGGTGCCGTGCTGCACTTGGTGTTGCTGTGACTCTCTAGCTGGCATTCAGCTGACTCATAGTTGCTGGCCTGTTGTGTCTGGCATGTCAAACCCACATACAGACATCACGGTTGAGGGACATTCATTCACCATAGACTTCCAAGCACCATCCCCTATACCAGGCGAACTACCAACAGCGAGTTGAAGACTTCATCTCTGTAGATCCTGACAGATGTTCCCAGTCATATTTTCATGCGCAGTGGCGTAACTATAAATACTGCGCTCCCCGTAAAATAAGGCCCACCCTCCTCCAACCCTGCCCTACCCCGCTGGTGCTGCTGCCGCCACCGGGTGTGTGGCCGGGACCCACGATCTCCTTGTCTGCAGTCCCGGCTCCTGATAATGCCAAAAATAGCTCTCACAAAATGTCCGCCCCCTTACAGTAGACACTTTTTGAGGATGTTAGAGGAGCCTCCTCAATAAGTGTCTGCTGTAAGGGGGCGGACATTTTGTGAGAGTTACTTTTGCCATTATCAGGTGCCAGCCTGGAGGAGAGCCGGGACCGCAGACAAGTATTTCTGCGGGTCCCGGCTGCGTCAACAGCAAGCAGCGCCAGCAGGGTAAGGCAGGGCTAGGGAAGCGCATCAATAGGCCCGCAGACCCCCGGCGCCCGTACCTACTCATCGCCTCACCGCGACCGCTATTGTTATGCCACTGTTCACGTTGAGGCTTAACTTTGCCTGAATGTCACATCTGAACCCTATAATGTCCTTCTCTTGCTAACCTTACTGAGATCACTTGATTACTGTCCATATATAAATTGCAGGGACATCTGTGTTCGGTGGTAGAGCCTGGGGAGACGCGTCAGGGAGAATCAATGTCTGGTGGGAAGAACCGCAATACCCCGGCCTTCCTTACAGTTACTTGGTGGAGTGGAGAGAAGATGGGAACACGCAGCTGAACTGGACCAGAAGCCAGACGGCCAATCAGACATTAATACTTCCAGGTGAGAACCTGACACCAAACCTAGGTTATTGACAAGAGCCTCCCACAAAGGCAGAAGCAAATGAAAGGAAGGTGAGAAGGACAGATGAGAGCACAGGGACCCTCAGAAGTGAATGGCAGAGATAAAGAGATATAAATGTCCCATGTGAGGGACAAGTGATAGACCAATGACCAAAGACTGTATTAGGTGAATGGTGACATACATGGTAAAGATCGGTGAGGCTACTACACTCCTGTACGATGGGCTGCCCAAACCATCGGGCCTGACATCCCAAATGGGTGAGCATATTTGCGTGTGCCCGCCCACTCAGCTGTCAATCACTGGCGGCTCCCAGGGCGGCTGTGTGGGTGGTTGATGGATTACCTGTACACACAGCACGATGTGTTGCACAGCCGATGCAATATATCTGTGAGCAACGCCGTTCACAGATATATTGATGGTACACACTGGCCGATGGTCCATCAATATGTCGGCTGTTCAATGGAACGTGTATACGCACCTTAGGATTCTAAGTGGGGAGGAACAGGCTATAAAACGCTCAGGTGCAGGACCGATTTACGCCTAAATCTCACTGTGGAGGGACAGGTGAGGCCATTAGACTTTCATGTGAGGGACAGGTGTCAACCTAACTCTCAGGTGAGGGACAGGTGATAGCTTAGGCTCCTAGGTGACAGACAGGTTAGGTTGTTACACTCCCAGGTGAGGGACACGTCAGAGTCATACACTCCCAGCTGAGGGACACGTCAGAGTCATACACTCCCAGGTGAGGGACACGTCAGAGTCATACACTCCCAGGTGAGGGACACGTCAGTCATACACTCCCAGGTGAGGGACACGTCAGAGTCATACACTCCCAGGTGAGGGACACGTCAGAGTCATACACTCCCAGCTGAGGGACACGTCAGAGTCATACACTCCCAGCTGAGGGACACGTCAGAGTCATACACTCCCAGCTGAGGGACACGTCAGAGTCATACACTCCCAGGTGAGGGACACGTCAGAGTCATACACTCCCAGGTGAGGGACACGTCAGTCATACACTCCCAGGTGAGGGACACGTCAGAGTCATACACTCCCAGGTGAGGGACACGTCAAAGTCATACACTCCCAGCTGAGGGACACGTCAGAGTCATACACTCCCAGCTGAGGGACACGTCAGAGTCATACACTCCCAGCTGAGGGACACGTCAGAGTCATACACTCAGAGGTGAGGGACATGTCAGAGTCATACACTCAGAGGTGAGGGACATGTCAGAGTCATACACTCCCAGGTGAGGGACACGTCAGAGTCATACACTCCCAGGTGAGGGACACGTCAGAGTCATACACTCCCAGGTGAGAGACACGTCAGAGTCATACACTCCCAGGTGAGGGACACGTCAGAGTCATACACTCCCAGGTGAGAGACACGTCAGAGTCATACACTCCCAGGTGAGAGACAGGTCAGAGTCATACACTCCCAGGTGAGGGACACGTCAGAGTCATACACTCCCAGGTGAGGGACACGTCAGAGTCATACACTCCCAGGTGAGGGACACGTCAGAGTCATACACTCCCAGGTGAGCGACACGTCAGAGTCATACACTCAGAGGTGAGTGACCGGCATGTTTTCCAGGTCACCCGGCAGGTGAGGGACAGGTGATAGTTTATATTCCATGGGGGGGGGACAGGTGAGAGCCTTACACGTCCAGGTGGGGGACAGGTTAGAGCAGTGGTTCTCAAACTCTGTCCTCAGGACCCCATACAGTTCACGTTTTCCACGTCACCCGGCAGGTGCACTCATCACTCACTGACACATTTTAAAAGATCCACAGGTGGAGTTATTATTTCACTTGTGATTCTGTGAGGAGACCAGCAAAACATGCACTGTGTGGGGTCCTGAGGACCGACTTTGAGAACCTGTAGGTTAGAGCCTTATATTCCCAGGTGAGGGACAGGTGACAGCCGTACACTCCTATGTGAGGGACAGGTTAGAGCCTTATATTCCCAGGTGAGCGAAAGGTGAAAGCCGAACACTCCTATGTGAGGGACAGGTTAGAGCCTTACACTCCCATGTGAGGGACAGGTGAGAGCCTAATATTCCCAGGTGATAGACTAACCATGTGTGTGGCCCCCAGAGAGGCAAACAGTGATTGCACTACATGTGTCAGTCTAACACTCAGGAGAAGCCACGAATTCTGAAAGAAAGGTCCAAACACTCCCAAAGATCAGAACGGCCCATTCTTCTTTAACATTATGTTCTACTCTGCTGTAATCTCTACCACACGTTTTTCTCCTTCTGCCTAACACAGGGGTGGGCAACAATTTTGGCTGGGGGGCCGCTTATCAAAACCAGAAAATATTCGAGGGCCGCACACATAATCACAAAATGCTTTAAGATTTTTATCGAGAATATTTGTTATGAATGTTACAAGACATACAGAATATATATACACACACTTATACATTATAGATTTAACGTCGACCCGCTCATCGCATGCAGTACCTGTACTTTCATTAAAAAGAAACTAGTTGCTCAAGACCTCTGGAGTGATGCGGATCCTTCCCACAGTATCCACACACCACCGCGGACACCCGGGCAGTTACATACACATACATACACTGTGTGGGTGTGTATACACACATACATATATTCACACACTGTGCGGGTGTTTATATATATATATATATATATATATAGACAGAGTTTTCCACACCAATAGGTATGGAAGCAGAGCACTCTCCTTAAATCACAATTCAGCCATGTGATAAAACGAAAAAATTGTTTTTAATTCCAGCTGGGTCAACACAGCAGTAGGCAATCAAAGTATACAAGCCCCGACGTTTCGGTCCCAGTATGGACCTTTATCAAGGAGCCTACAAGTATACAGAAAGTACAAACAATTGGTACATGTAATACTGAATCCAAAGACATGTACAAATAAACAGGCAAAAGACATAGTTACGTTTAGTAGTGAGACAGCATATAATCAGCGGCGCAGAAACATCCTGTCCCTATCCAGGATGTTTCTGCGCCGCTGATTATATGCTGTCTCACTACTAAACGTAACTATGTCTTTTGCCTGTTTATTTGTACATGTCTTTGGATTCAGTATTACATGTACCAATTGTTTGTACTTTCTGTATACTTGTAGGCTCCTTGATAAAGGTCCATACTGGGACCGAAACGTCGGGGCTTGTATACTTTGATTGCCTACTGCTGTGTTGACCCAGCTGGAATTAAAAACAATTTTTTCGTTTTATCACATGGCTGAATTGTGATTTAAGGAGAGTGCTCTGCTTCCATACCTATTGGTGTGGAAAACTCTGTCTATTTAATTAGGGCATGCTATTGCATGTACCTTTGCCGGGCACCCCACTGCTGTCTCCATTTGGGTGAGAGTGCGGTCACTTCCATTCTCTCTATATATATATATATATATATATATATATATAAACACTAATGCACATAAAATATTTGCCTGTTGCTTACTTAGCAGCTGTTTTGCCACCTCATAGATGTGCATGGCAAAAATCCTGCTGCACCCGCCCTGCACACGTTTCAGGGAGCCTGGGAGGGGACGCGGAGAAACTTTAATACTGCTGCCACCGCTGTTGATGCCTGTCTGTGCCTGCCGCGCACAGAACTTCCTGGAGCCTGGGAGGGTACCCGGCGACACTCTGTTACAGCCGCCGCCGTTAATGTCCGTCTGTGCATGCCGCGCACAGCATTTCTGGGAGCGTGGGAGGTGACGCGGCCGCGCCAACCAATGGCGGAGAGGCAGCTGCAGCGTCATCACGTCCCCTCACATGCTCCCTGTAATGCTGTGCGCGGCATGCACAGACGGACATTAACGGCGGCGGCATTAAAAAAAAAGTAAACAGTATGATGTCAATGACAAGCGGCTATGCAGCCGCTTGTCATACCAATATATGTCAGATCGGCGGGCCAGACCTAAGCGGCTCGTGGGCAGCCTGTTGCCCACCACTGGCCTAACATCTAGTATGTCTCTCTCTCTATAGGCAAATTCACCCCCGGGGTTCTCTACCATGTCTCTGTATTTGCTCTTAAGGACGACGAATGTTTCGCTAATATGTCTACGGAGACTTACAGCCTAGAGGAAGGTATGTAATGGCCAAATAGAAGTTTTAATAAAACTGGTCTCCTTGGATTTCACCGGCACAAGGATGGTCAGTGTTTTGGTGACTGGTGTGCGAAGTGCTTGGAATATGGTTGGTGCTTATCCTGATGTTCAGGAAGCCAAAGACAGGTGTTTAGCTTAGAGGAGATTGATGACTTGTCCATAATCCAAAATGACCCTCGCCCATGAGTGACACCAAACCATGAATTGTGGTGGAGAAGCAGATGAGATCCCACCAATTGGGCAGACTTCCCATCGTGTGGACCTACTTTGCTCTCGGAATTTCATCTTGACCCCTGGCCAAGCTGCCTGCGATAGGCTGCTCCTCCCTCAGTGTCCATCACAGCAGAAGCCACCATCCTGAAGGACAGACATTTCTGCAATGTAGTCCTACTGCAGGACAGCCATTACTGAGGCTGTCCGCCATCTAATGTGGCATTCCCAGTGTTGCTGCAGTCTATGGCGGTCCTAAAAGATGTAAAGACACCTATTCGTAGTGCAGCATGTACGGCTTCCCCTGTTCCCGTCCCCAATGCTGGGAGGCAGTGCTCAGCTTATGAATGAGAAGCAAATGAACGTGGGAATGAGAACACTTTACACTGCCAATGTCCCAAGGTCCACAGTTGCCCAATACGACAAGAGAAAGATAAATAAATTAACACAAAAATGATAAAAGACAAACACGCTCTATAGTTTTCTTATGGAGCTGTATAACAACTCAGTCTCGTCTCTTCTATCTCCTCAGTCCCATCTGTTGGCCCCAACTTCTCCATCAACATTCTTACCTCTACAGAAGCAAAAATCTCATGGGATGAGATACCAATGCCGCACCGAAGAGGAAACCTCAAACATTATTCCATCTACGTAAAAAGCACAGACCGTTTTCAACAACGCAAAGGTATTGTATAATACTATGTAGTCGCTAACAGCACCAGACAGGTATCATCCCCATCTCTCCTCACACTGTATAATACAGACACTACCTGCACCACACAGGTTCCCCTCACCATCTCTCCTCACACCGTATAATACAGACACTACCCGCACCACACAGGTTCCCCTCACCATCTCTCCTCACACCGTATAATACAGACACTACCTGCACCACACAGGTTCCCCCTCACCATCTCTCCTCACACTGTATAATACAGACACTACCCGCACCACACAGGTTCCCCTCACCATCTCTCCTCACACAGTATAATACAGAAACTACCTGCACTACACAGGTTCCCCTCACCATCTCTCCTCACACCGTATAATACAGAAACTACCTGCACCACACAGGTTCCCCTCACACCGTATAATACAGACACTACCTGCACCACACAGGTTCCCCTCACCATCTCTCCTCACACCGTATAATACAGACACTACCTGCACCACACAGGTTCCCCCTCACCATCTCTCCTCACACTGTATAATACAGACACTACCCGCACCACACAGGTTCCCCTCACCATCTCTCCTCACACTGTATAATACAGAAACTACCTGCACTACACAGGTTCCCCTCACCATCTCTCCTCACACCGTATAATACAGAAACTACCTGCACCACACAGGTTCCCCTCACACCGTATAATACAGACACTACCTGCACCACACAGGTTCCCCTCACCATCTCTCCTCACACAGTATAATACAGAAACTACCTGCACTACACAGGTTCCCCTCACCATCTCTCCTCACACCGTATAATACAGAAACTACCTGCACCACACAGGTTCCCCTCACCATCTCTCCTCACACCGTATAATACAGACACTACCTGCACCACACAGGTTCCCCTCACCATCTCTCCTCACACTGTATAATACAGACACTACCCGCACAACACAGGTTCCCCCTCACCATCTCTCCTCACACCGTATAATACAGAAACTACCCGCACCACACGGGTTCCCCCTCACCATCTCTCCTCACACCGTATAATACAGACACTACCTGCACCACACAGGTTCCCCCTCACCATCTCTCCTCACACCGTATAATACAGACACTACCCGCACCACACAGGTTCCCCCTCACCATCTCTCCTCACACTGTATAATACAGTCACTGCCAGCACCACACAGGTTCCCCCTCACCATCTCTCCTCACACCGTATAATACAGTCACTGCCACCACCACACAGGTTCCCCCTCACCATCTCTCCTCACACCGTATAATACAGTCACTGCCAGCACCACACAGGTTCCCCTCACCATCTCTCCTCACACCGTATAATACAGTCACTGCCAGCACCACACAGGTTCCCCCTCACTATCTCTCCTCACACGGTATAATACAGACACTACCCGCACCACACAGGTTCCCCTCACCATCTCTCCTCACACCGTACAATACAGCCACTACCCGTACCACACCGGTTCCCCCTCACCATCTCTCCTCACACTGTATAATACAGACACTACCCGCACCACACAGGTTCCCCCTCACCATCTCTCCTCACACCGTACAATACAGACACTACCTGCACCACACAGGTTCCCCTCACCATCTCTCCTCACACCGTACAATACAGACACTACCCGTATCACACAGGTTCCCCCTCACCATCTCTCCTCACACTGTATAATACAGACACTACCCGCACCACACAGGTTCCCCCTCACCCTCTATCCTCACACCGTACAATACAGACACTACCTGCACCACACAGATTCCCCCTCACCCTCACCATCTCTCCTCACACCGTACAATACAGACACTACCCGTACCACACAGGTTCCCCCTCACCATCTCTCCTCACACTGTATAATACAGACACTACCCGCACCACACAGGTTCCCCCTCACCATCTCTCCTCACACCATACAATACAGACACTACCTGCACCACACAGGTTCCCCTCACCATCTTAAATCACACTGTATAATACAGATACTACCTGCACCACACAGGTTCCCCTCACCATCTCTCCTCACACCGTACAATACAGACACTACCCGTACCACACAGGTTCCCCTCACCATCTCTCCTCACACTGTATAATAGACACTACCCACACCACACAGGTTCCCCCTCACCCTCTATCCTCACACCGTACAATACAGACACTACCTGCACCACACAGGTTCCCCCTCACCCTCTATCCTCACACCGTATAATACAGACACTACCCGTACCACACAGGTTCCCCCTCACCATCTCTCCTCACACCATATAATATAGTCACTACCAGCACCACACAGGTTCCCGTCACCATCTATCCTCACACCGTATAATACAGACACTACCCGCACCACACAGGTTCCCCTCACCATCTCTCCTCACACCGTACAATACAGACACTACCTGCACCACACAGGTTCCCCCTCACCATCTCTCCTCACACCGTACAATACAGACACTACCTGCACCACACAGGTTCCCCTCACCATCTTTCCTCACACTGTATAATACAGATACTACCTGCACCACACAGGTTCCCCTCACCATCTCTCCTCACACCGTACAATACAGTCACTACCCGCACCACACAGGTTCCCCCTCACCATCTCTTCTCACACTGTATAATACAGACACTACCCGCACCACACAGGTTCCCCCTCACCATCTCTCCTCACACCGTATAATACAGACACTACCCGCACCACACAGGTTCCCCTCACCATCTCTCCTCACACCGTATAATACAGACACTACCTGCACCACACAGGTTCCCCTCACCATCTCTCCTCACACCGTATAATACAGACACTACCCGCACCACACAGGTTCCCCTCACCATCTCTCCTCACACCGTATAATACAGACACTACCAGCACCACACAGGTTCCCCTCACCATCTATCCTCACACCGTATAATACAGACACTACCCGTACCACACAGGTTCCCCCTCACCATCTCTCCTCAGACCGTATAATATAGTCACTACCAGCACCACACAGGTTCCCGTCACCATCTATCCTCACACCGTATAATACAGACACTACCCGCACCACACAGGCTCCCCCTCACCATCTCTTCTCACACTGTATAATACAGTCACTACCAGCACCACACAGGTTCCCCTCACCATCTCTCCTCACACCGTATAATACAGACACTACCAGCACCACACAGGTTCCCCTCACCATCTATCCTCACACCGTATAATACAGACACTACCCGTACCACACAGGTTCCCCCTCACCATCTCTCCTCACACCATATAATATAGTCACTACCAGCACCACACAGGTTCCCGTCACCATCTATCCTCACACCGTATAATACAGACACTACCCGCACCACACAGGTTCCCCTCACCATCTCTCCTCACACCGTACAATACAGACACTACCCGCACCACACAGGTTCCCCCTCACCATCTCTCCTCACACTGTATAATACAGACACTACCCGCACCACACAGGTTCCCCCTCACCATCTCTCCTCACACCGTATATTACAGACACTACCCGCACCACACAGGTTCCCCTCACCATCTCTCCTCACACCGTATAATACAGACACTACCTGCACCACACAGGTTCCCCTCACCATCTCTCCTCACACCGTATAATACAGACACTACCCGCACCACACAGGTTCCCCTCACCATCTCTCCTCACACCGTATAATACAGACACTACCAGCACCACACAGGTTCCCCTCACCATCTATCCTCACACCGTATAATACAGACACTACCCGTACCACACAGTTTCCCCCTCACCATCTCTCCTCAGACCGTATAATACAGTCACTACCAGCACCACACAGGTTCCCCTCACCATCTATCCTCACACCGTATAATACAGACACTACCCGTACCACACAGTTTCCCCCTCACCATCTCTCCTCACACCGTATAATACAGACACTACCCGCACCACACAGGTTCCCGTCACCATCTATCCTCACACCGTATAATACAGACACTACCCGCACCACACAGGTTCCCCCTCACCATCTCTCCTCACACATAACACCCTCCTTAGGGACACACCGTGACAGAACGCTGCGCACACACACTGAGAACACATGGTCTGTAGCTGAGGTGGTATATGTGTGTTTATTACAGTGTACAGAGGAAGTGAGCCCTTCTCAGGACTGTCACCAGGGATAGTGTACACCGTCTGGATGACCGCCACCACTACAGCAGGAGAAGGACCACCAAGCACTGAGAGAACATTCCAAACCACAGGTAGGTAGTCAGGACGGGCGGGTTGTGGTGTTGTGACCCTGGGGGATAAATAGCATTGTCCTAAATCACTAGGTGCACCCCAATATGTCCTGTGCTCCCCAGCACTCTACTCTGTATTCTGTCTCTCCAGCACTCTCTCCCATAGTCTCTTCAGTACTGCTCCCTTCTCTCTCACACCCAGCGTCCATGCTCCCTTCTCTCCAACACCCAGCACCCTTGCTCCCTTCTCTCCCACACCCTGTGACCCTGCTCCATTCTCTCCTACACCCAGCGCCCCTGCTCGGTTGCCTCCCACACCCAGCGATCCTGCTCCATTCTCTCCTACACCAGGCGACCCTGCTCCCTTCTCTCCCACACCCAGCTTTCCTGTACCCTTCTCTCTGACACGCAGCGTCCCTGCAACCTTTTCTCCCACACCCAGCGCCCCTGCTCCCTTCTCTCCGACACTTAGCGTTTCTACATTTTCTCTTGACATTTAGAGTTTAGTCCTATTAGTCTCTCCGGCACTAACGTGAACCTTTGCATGTCCCTGTTGAATTCTATGTAGAAGACAATGCTTTTTTTTTTTACATGGATTACATGTCTTTCTTGAATGCTCGCACTAACACGGCCAAGGATGTCGGATATGCATTTGCAAAATCGAGACGAAGCTGACGAGACCACTCATGACCCAAGCTTGGTCACAATGGACCCCAACACAGGCCCTTCAATGCTGTTAATAAAAGCAGCCAGCAGCGTGTCGCGATACTCTGGCGCAAACAAACAGTTCGCCAGGCTATTTCTAAACCATTGCTTTGGTCATCCCTGCGAAGTAGGGAAGCCAGGGGGTCTGTGCATGCGCGGTTAGCACTGACCCCCTGCCGACCTAGCTGACTGCACTGCCGCCGGGGCAGTGCGATCCCGTAGCCATAGGCTACAATGGGCTATTGCCATCTCAGCGGGGGGGGACGCTTGAAGGTTTGGGGACTAGAAGAGACTCTTATTGTGTGTGGGAAAACACTCCACAGAAGAAAGTCCTGCAATCATGATGGTTTATCAAAGCCTTTGTTGTGGCTGGCCACACCCCCTCTAATAACTGACCACACCCCTAAACATGTTCCCCTACCACTGCATTGCTCTGGTGGGCCCTTCATGCCCCAGTCTGACACTGGTCACTGGCACCCACTGGACAGGACACTACAGGTTTTGGAATAGTGGTCTTGCCCGGTATTCCAGTTCCGTTTTCTGTACCTAATCCCCCTGCATGGATATACAGCAGGAAATGGTGATGTAGAAGCATTGGATTGGGGCAGCATAGACGGTGTAATGGTTAGCATTACTGCCTCACAGCACTGAGGTCATGGGTTCCATTCCCACCATGGCCCTGACTGTGCGGAGTTTGTATATTCTCTCCGTGCTTGCGTGGGTTTACTCCGGGTCCTCCGGTTTCCTCCCACAATCCTTCAATGCTGTTAATAAAAGCAGCCAGCAGCGTGTCGCGATACTCTGGCGCAAACAAACAGTTCGCCAGGCTATTTCTAAACCATTGCTTTGGTCATCCCTGCGAAGTAGGGAAGCCAGGGGGTCTGTGCATGCGCGGTTAGCACTGACCCCCTTCCGACCCAGCTGACTGCACTGCCGCCGGGGCAGTGCGATCCCGTAGCCATAGGCTACAATGGGCTATTGCCATCTCAGAATGGCGATAGCCCAGGGGTGCGAAGCCGGGCTGCCCGATGTTCATACATCGGGCAGCTTCGCATCCCCCATAGAATCCTATGGGGGAGGCGTTCAGCGGCGGTGAAGATGGGATCCCTTTAATACATAATATTTGCGGCTAACAGATTTAGCCGCAAATATTACTTGATAAATGCCGCCCTATAGATCATAGAAATTAAGAAAACAACACAATAAAATCTCAAAACAGTAGCACATTCTACACCAGCATTTAGTAACTACAGCTCCCTCTTGTGGTACAAAATAGTACTCACACCTATTATAACTACATCCACTCAGGAGACCTCCCGCTGCATTAGGGCCACAATCCTGTACACAAAGAGAATATTCATATGAGCCCTTGTGACTCTGGTGGAACAGAATGAATAACATAGGCCACTTGGACCAGCAACTTCATCTGGCGCTGGTTAAATTGGGCCTATACAGACACCAACACAATTCTTTACATGTAGGTTTATAAAGAACATAAACAGTACATCATACGTGACAGGGTAGAACCCAGGCCACGGTGTAAATCCTCATACAGGTCTCCATTAAATCGTCTTAAGACAGCGCCCAATGAGGCTGAAGGAGGACGAGTTATAATGTGACAATAACTCCCCTAGTATTGCTTTTTGCGTGATGGTTTTCCTTTGCTGTTTCTATCGTTCTAACAGCGTTTGTAGCTCACACAAAAGTGGTTATCAGCGAGAGCCTTGAATTATTCAGAAGGTAAGGCGTGCCATTACCCCGTACAAGGACAGCTGTCTGATGGCAGAGACAGTCACGGCAGGAATTTGGCTGATTACCTCTGTGTAGTAATTACCTGACACGGCCGTGAGGATACGTCCTGAGGGATTGCAGCGGTATAGACAGTTGTGCAGGGGAGGTGGCTCCCAAGAACAAGAAGTCTGGAGTTAAACTGTAATAAATAAAAGTAGAATGTGCCAGCAGAGATGTGGTAGGCTGTTTGTGGCTCAAGCAGGAGCGTAGCCAAGGGCGGTCAGAGCAAGCCATGGTCCCGCGCTATATTGTAGGGCAGCTGTGCCGGTTTGACCAGCGAGAGCCCAATAACCTGGCTTCCTGCCGGTGACCTGACAATAGATCTTACAGGCACCGCTGGTTGCTCCTTCGTGCTGTGTGTCAGCTTTGCTCATGCAATTACCCACGGGTAGCAACTGCACCATTCAGGAAATGATGTATGATTTGAGAATGTGACCTGATTAGGTGTTGGATTTATTTATTATTTATTACCAGTTTCTTATATAGCGCACACATATTCCGCAGCGCTGTACAGAGGATAGTTGAACATTCACATCAGTCCCTGCCCCAGTGGAGCTTACAATCTATATTCCCTACCACATATACACGCGCACACAGACATTCTAGGGTTAAATTTGTTATAAGCCAATTAACCTACCAGTATATTTTTGGATTGTGGGAGGAAACCGGAGGACCCGGAGTAAACCCAGGCAAGCACGGGGAGAATATACAAACTCCGCACAGTCAGGGCCATGGTGGGAATCTCAGTGGAATGCTCACGTGTCATTCCGGAACGCTAATCTATACCTTTTTGGGGCGTTGCCAAGTGTCCGGAATGCCAACATAAGATTCTCTCTGAAGTGAAGTGTTGTTAGGTGTCCTCCAGAATGCGAACATGTGTCTTTTGGGAACGCTGTCAGGTGATGCACCACTACTCTGTCAGATATCTCATGCACGCGGTCACGTGTCTCACAGGAACACTAATATGTGTCTTTCTAGAGCGCTGTCAGGTGTCTCTCTGGAGTGTGGTCATGTGTCTCACTGGAATGTTGTGATATGTTGCGCCTGTCCTTTATCACAGGAATGCTGTCAGGTGTCTCATCATTGGAACACTAATATGTGTGTCTAGAGCGCTGTTATGTGTCTCATCGGAACGCTGTCAGTTGTCTTATTGAAACACTAAAGTTTTTCTCTGGAGCCCTGCCATGTGTCTCATCGGAACGCTGTCAGGTGTCTCAATGGAACACTAATGTGTCTCTCTGGAGCAATGACATGTCTCACCTGAACGCTATTATGGGTCTCTCAGGAACGCCAACATTTGCCTTTCCAGAGTGCTGTCATGTGTCTCTATGGAAGACTAATGTCAGGTGTCTCTCCATTGCGCTGTCGGGTGTCTCCACAATGCTATTATCTGTCTCTGCTCTTTCTTGAACAACTTTTTTTTTTAATCCTTCAGGATCCCGGAACCGTATATGGGCCATAGTGTCTGTCAGCATCTTTTTCCTCATATTGATGGTAATCCCAGACTTCCTGAAAACTCTGCTCAATGCATGTTGGCCAAAAATCCCCAAACCAGAGGCTAAGTTTAAAGCATACTGCATGTCACCCGGGAGCAAAGCGTGGCAACACCAGCAGGTAGAGTACCTCTTCCTCGCTAGACGTTCATCATCTGCAAAACTGCTCTGTCAGTCCCTTCATTGGTTACCTGCATTCTACCAAATTCAATATAAAATACTAGTCCATTACTTTACACACATAAAATACACGCAAGGCCATAAACCAAACTACACCAATGTACATCTCATTTCTTATCTTCCAACTCTTCCTGTTCGCTCTTTACAAAATCTACATCTCTCATCCACAAGCATTACCTGCTCCCGGTCGCGATTGCAGGACTCTCTTCAGGCTGCACCCTCTCTGTGGAGTGTTTTCCCACACACAATAAGTCTTTTCTAGTCTCCAAACCTTCAAGCGTTCCCTGAAATCGCACCTCTTCAGGCAGCGCATCAAATTCCAGAACTGCCCCAGTACCTTCCTAAACCTCTCCTATCCAATCACATCCTAACTGTACAGCACACACATGCTCTCTTATTTTCTCTCACCAGTCCATCCTCCTGACCCCAGGCCAACAGGCCTCCTGACCCCAGCCCACCATGAACCTTGGCAGTCTGATGGACCACTATGCAATAAATAACACCTGTTCTTGTGTATCAAAGCCTATTTTCCTATAGATTGTAAGTGTGCGTGCAGGGCCCTCCTACCATTTTGACTGTCTGTTTTATACCCATTTCTAATTATAAAGCGCAAAAGAACTTGCTGCGCTGTATAAGAAATGGTTAATAAATATTCATACACCTGGACAGGTGGGAAGCTGCACTCATGGGAAAGAGTTCAAATAAAAGTTGCCCAACACTTATCAGTAACCAGGGGTAAGGGTTATAGTTGTGTGTGTGTGTATATATAATATCTCAATCAAAGGAATGATCAGATCTAGAATCGAGGAAGAAGCCTGAACCCTCTCTGATCTGCGGTTCAATATTCCTAAAACCCCTACATTTCCTCACTACATCTAGAAAGCTATGAGCCTTGAGTTCTGTCCAACCCCCGGGTAACACCAGTTATAATCCCAGAGCTGTCGGAATGAGCCATACACCTACTCCTGTAGGACATTCTATTGGGTGGTCTACAGGCTGAATTTGACCAAAGCATTGACCCGGTTACATTTGGGGTTATCTATACTCAGGTACTTTAGATTTTCAGTTTCACAAAGCTTTCCATGAACGGACAAATGTCAGTCCTGTTATCAATACCAGTTCTAAGATCTCTCTGGAAGGGTGGGGCAGGATAGAAGGTTACCCAGGTCTACATCAAATTTCTAGGCAGATTTGTTCCACCTCTTTCCTTATGACCCAAGAGCTGTTTGTTTCGGAGGAGACAGGAAGTCAGGAGATAGGTCCAAAAATGAATCCTGCTCTTCAATAAACCAACTTTCACCCATTCGTTCATAAAGACGGATATCTAAACCCAAGAACCTGTTCAGAAGGAGCAATTGCTGTAAATTACATCTCGTAAATATATTCAGAAAGTCCAAAGCCTCGACCGTGCACCATTCCCAGCCCTCCCTTTGCAAGTATGTGACATCCCTCCAGCCGGGATTAGTTTGTTGCTCCAAAAAACATTAGAAAAGAAGCAGAATAGGGGATCAAAGTGGTTTTCCAGAAAATAAAAAAAACCTTCCCGGTAGACATGAGCTTCGTCTTTTCCACTGGATCACCATTGGAAGAGTCCAATTTCTCCCATTTGTTTTGCCTGGAGTGATCACCATGGCCACATGCATGTTTGGTTGGCCAAGAGTGATCATTTACCTCTGGTCGGGGGCATGTGTGCTAGTATTGGGGTGGAGCATGCGCGCACGGTGATGAGATTATAAGTATGCAGTCGGTTAGTCCGCTTCCTCTCCTCCTCCCACTGTTGAAATCATCTGTACTTCCAAGGTCTGCTCTGTTCTGTGTGGAATGTAATAAAATATTACATATGGCACCACAGATGGGACAATTCATACGTAGTTCTCCACAAAATGCCTCATGTCACACCGCTTTTACCCATCAAAATTGACCTTTTACACATTTTTTTGTCTTCAGAAGTAATATATGAGACACTAGCACCAAAGTCCTCCACAGGACCTTAGTTCAGTGCCTTCAGTGATTGGCGGCTCTAAGAACCTGATCAAATGTAAAACTCCACCCTAAAGCATGAAGGCATCTGGTTATACTTTACTGTGCGGGGGCTGATTGCTGGCTGCATGTTAGTCCCCACAGTAGTGGAGGAGACAGGCGCCCACATCCTTCCTACTGGAGGCTGCTGGACCAAAGCCTTCAGGGCAAAGGGAAGGTCAGGGATTGTTTGAGAAATCTCATCTGTAAGCATGACATACATATTTATATTATTAATAGTCTCCTTGTTTCCATCCTAAAACCTCTCGTACACCCGTGTCTCTATTGCATTTGGTGCTCTCACACTTAAGTGTGCAAAAGCTTCTGCCATAATTGATCACTTGGATTCAGAGCCATGGCCCTGATTGTAATTGACTCGGGACAGGGCAAATTCGTCCCTGTTCTAAAGTTTGGGGCTGTACATGGTATATTATGTATAGCTCCCATTACAAATGGCAACTTGCATAGTTCGCAGGGATCGGGGCGGGCCGGGGTCAGACGGCAACGGGGATGCTTATGAAAACACCTGGCGTGGTGGGCCGATGTGTGAGCCACCCACCCTGTCTTCGTTCCGGAGCTCACAAATAAAAGTCAGTTCCCAGATGGGATAGTGGGTGCATTGAATACAACTTGGAAGTTCTTGGTCAGATTCGCACCAGAGATATTTTCTTGGTGCCCCACATCATAGCAGAGAGGTAAGCACAGTCCCCAGGACAAACACAAAGGGCCTTAGAGGCTTCACTCTTTCTGACAAAATCCTTCTTAGATGGACAAAACCATGTGCACTGCAGGTGGGGCAGATGTTATTTGCGCAGAGAGAATTAGATTTGGGTGGGGTTTTACTTCAAAGTAAGATCTATATTGTATTGTAAAAATAAAGCAGCCAGTATTTACCCTGCACAGAAACAAAATAACTCACCCAAATCTAATTCTCTCTGCACATTTTACATCTGCCCCACCTGCAGTGCACGTGGTTTTGCCCATCTAAGAAGGATTTTGTCAAAAAGAGTGAACTAGAATAAGATCCAAAGAGAGGTGATTTGGGGGAGATGTAAAATGACTGTGGTATTTATTCTGCAACCAAGAGGTCTGTAAACCTTGCAAGAATTACATTTAGCGGAGTAGAGTTAAACACTCCTAAAAGGCAATTAACAGATGCATCATAAAGGATTAAAATAAATGAGACATATCAGTCTCCAATACAATATAGGACTAACAGCGTATGTTATCACTTATTAACAGTGAGGCCCACAGCACACACTACCTTGGACAGGAAAGTCATCAACACTGATGTCCAATATCCAATCGCTTTAAATAAGGACCTTGCCAGGTCACAGGGCTATCTCTTAGTTCATTATTAACAGTCGTTAATAAATCTACAAAGGAATTTATACTTTAATAGACAGGAAAAAATAACGTTCTGTCCACGTTTTATTAAAACGGTTCTATGGGAGTGACAATTGCAAATACATTCACATACATCGCGCGGACGGCTG
This sequence comes from Crinia signifera, assembly GCF_055691185.1. NCBI lineage: Eukaryota > Metazoa > Chordata > Amphibia > Anura > Myobatrachidae > Crinia > Crinia signifera. The sequence continues at coordinate 302,194,231 of NC_139220.1, read as the reverse complement.
GCAGCGATAGAAGCCCATAGGCTTCTATAGGGTATCGCCACCCGGCGGTGGCAATACCCTGCCTGGCGGAGACGGGGCGGAATGGTAATGGTGCATAGGAAAATGCGGTAAACACCCGTTTTATCGCATTATCCCTTTAGTACATCCCGCCCCCTATGTGGTTTCTAAACCATGCTATCACTTTAGAAGTTTGTACACTTGTGAGCAGGGCCCTCCTACCTCTATGTCAGTTTGTTTCTACTCTGTTTAATCACTGTTGTTTCCAATTGTAAAGCGCAACGGAATCTGCTGCGCTGTATAAGAAACTGTAAAAAAAAAAAAAAAAGCGATTACAGCTTATTGTCCAGGATAGGGCAGTGTTGTATAGTCATGTGCTACGTGGCCTTCACTGTAAAGGCCAAGTTAATGTTTAAAGCACAGCCTGTTAAACACACAGAACCACAGGGCATTTTATTCCAGTTTGGACAATCAGCTGATGCTTCCTCTGCTCAGGGTGGGAAACAGCGAATTAGCATTCGTTCTATTATCCACCCACATCCACTTTCCTGCAAATCCATATCAAATGCTGACTCACTCATTTCATTGTCCCGGCAAGCCGCAGCAGAGACTGTCAAAATGCAGACTCAGAATCCTTCATTTACTCGTTCTGGAAAGGTGATGTCAAACCCTTGTTTGGGACAGAACTATTTGCCCTTCAGCACATAATTAACGCCTCACCCGATTAATCTCTTGAAACTTTTTTCTTTACGTTTTTTCTTCTTAAAAAACAAAACAAAAAAACCCCTCAAATCCCTCAAAGTTACGCAACCAGCTAAAGTAGAAGTCACAAGGTGCCCCTGGCAGGAGAGGGACTATAATAGAGTTAATTGAGTTAAATATTAAGGTGTAGCGAGTAATTATAAACAGAAAAAAACATGCTGCGGCCTTTTCTGCTAATTGGTGCTAAGGTGACTTTAAAAAAAAAAAGAAAGGAAGGAATTTTCCGCTTCTGTCATCTGCCGCTTACAGGACAGGAAACCCGAAATTCTGTAATGAAATAGTTGTTTCTAAAGGATCTTGTACCATCCTATAGGAAACTCAGGGGGAGATTTATCAAAGTTTGGTTGGTACTTCTCTCTGTCCAATCAGCTTTGATCATGTCACAAACAGGCTGGTTTCAAAAATGTTAGGAGCGGATTGGTTGGTATTTTATCTCTCCCCCCTCCCAAGTCCACATACACTACATTGTACTTCTATACACTATGCCAAGGGTGTCTACCACTCCATAGCCAATAGGCACCTAGAATCCATTAGAAGGTCTGATATAGGCCAAAGCCTAACCGATTGTGTTTGTCTGTGGAAGAAACTCCACCTTGTATATTAACATTTTTTTTTTTCTATCAACACAGGACCACCACAGCTTCTCGGAAGTTGAAGAGATTGAGCAGCCACCACCTCCTCCTCCACCACCACCACCTCCTCCTCCTCAGCTGACACCCTTTGTACCGTCATCACGGATACCTGACAAGCAACCGGCCAATATTTCTGGTTATGAAAAGCACTTTTTGCCAACCCAAGAGGAGGTGATGGGATTATGCTGACAGGCATAATGGTAGTGATCCCTACCACGGGCAGACAAGATCCACAGCTGTAATGGACAGACAATATAAGGGGTGCGATAGCCGCGTTCACCCCCCTAAAATACAATATGACTGCAATGTGTCAATGGCTGCAGGGATCGGTTTTAGCACAAGGGGGCGCAATGCTCAATGAACGTGAATACAGGGACGTACTGTAGATGTGCGGACAACACTGGCTCGTTTTTTTCCCGAACTGAACCTGTTCTGCGACAACTTCTGTTTACAACATAGATATACGGTTTCTCCTATTACCAGGCAATATGTCACCAGTACTTACTGTGACAGCCAGGCTTGCCTGCGTCCCCTCCCCCCATTCTGACTTGGAGAACAACATTTTATTTTGTTTTTGTGTTTTTTTACCACTATTTTGTTACTGTGAATATTTTTTAAAATAAAACACATTTTATATAATCATGAAAATAATCTGGTGTCTTCAGAGCTTGACTCAAAACATCCGCTATAAATGCCAGCGTCGCTCACAGCTTTTTTGAGGGGTGCAATATTTAACTTAACGTCAATTCATTGACTTGGCCGTATTTGTATTTATTTACACTAAAAGAACAGTCGCTGTGAGCGGCGCTGGTATTTTTATCGGATATTTTGAGGCTCTCTTGCAGCAACGTTGGCACTCAAAAGGGTTAAGAATCTCGCTTCTGCCAATGCAGAGGGACGGATCGCAGGGATAAAATGATTTGCCAGGATGAAGCCCGGAGGCAGAGGTCACCCCCCTTGCAGGGTTTTGGAGGCGCCTCAGCCGGTGATAAGAAAAGCGACAAATGAAGAGGGTTCCGGAGCCCTGCACTTCCGAGTGTGGACCGATACCAGATGTCCATCTTGTGATAACGACGCTGCGCCAGCTCAATTACTGACGTCGGCTCAGTCTGAGTGCTGCCATATAACATTTATATTGTTTACTTACTATATATTTAGGCTTTAGGTTTGCGCGGAACCATGGCAACCACAATGCAATTTGATTTTTATCAGCCGCCAGCTCATAAACAGATGGGCAGAAATCCTAACATGATGCTTGTTTTGTGCAAGTGCGCCTAATTGTCTACCCGGGAGGCCACTAGTTCCTATAGAACGGACGTGTCACAATGGCGGCCTCCATCAGTGCCTCTGTGACATCATTTGAATTGTCAGACGGAATTGTCAGTCTACACTCTCATTAATATTTATACATCTCATTAATATCTATTACTAGGCGATAATTAGACCCTGACATCACTGGCATAGCTAGCTGAACCTGTATCCACAAATATTTATGTATTATTAGATCATACGCAGAACCTCAGATGGCTCACTCTCACACACATGAATATTTCTTAATTATAAGATAGTAATCCGAGCACTAGAACACTTACAGGGCTGGTTAAACATTCCACCAATCAGAGCATTAGGAAGCTCACAAGGATTGCCAATAAAAGCATCAGGAAACAGGGCTGGTTAAACTTTCCACCAATTGGAGAATTAGGATGCTCACAAGGCTCGCTCAACCTGCAGCCAATCAGAGCATGGAACATTTACAGGGTTTTGATAAACTTTCCACCAATCAGAGCATTTGAAACCAAACTGTAGCCAAACATGTTCATCAGAAAAGTTGAAGGGATTCTCCACAGTACATACCAATTAATGTCCTCTCACTCACAGTTCGGATCGGCCATGTCACTAGTGGTTAGTGCTCCTTTAAATAAAAACTCAAACTAGTATCCCTGCCCTCAAACTCACTCATTGCACTTCTTACTCATGCTAATAGAGATTTTATGGTGGAAGGGTATCAGTATTCAAGAGCAGGGCAGCCTAGAACAGTTTCCGTACTTAATGAAAGTAAAAAAAATAAAAATATCAAAACCGGTACACAAGGCAACGGCATCCTACACTGAATCCAGTGGGACTTGAAACAGACTTTTTAAGAAATATGGTAGCAAGCCCTGAACAACTGATTCCACTATTTGTTTGTGAAAAGTTTTGGACAGAGATATGGTTGGGAAGCTACGAAAAGCAACCAATCATCTTCTATCTGACGTTTCATAGAATGTGCATTGGTAAGGAACACCTTAGATCAGGAGTTTCTAAACTTCGCCATTACACTCCCAAGTTTTAAAGGATATCCATGGTACTAATTAAGTCACCTGTGCTCAACCAGGGTTATCCCTAGCACCCGGTTTGCAGTGGCGGAGTTTGGGAACCTCTGCCTCCGATAATGGCCTTGGCTGGGTCCTAGTAAGAACAAGACAGCAGCAGGAGTGTCAGATCAGGCACTGAATGAAAAATACAGGTTCCATTTATTAAGAATATATTCATACAATTATTAACATCTGTTTCTCATTAACTACCGATTGTGCATTAAAAAGATCTATTTAAAATACTTAAGAGTGCACCCACTGCCTGCCCAAGGTGAGTGATGTCACTAGATCCTAGCAAACGGATTGGCTGCATACTTATGAATATCAATTCCGCACACAAAATGGCCGCCTTCGCCGAGTGTGGCCAACAAGTGCACTTAAAAAAAAACAAAAAAAAAAACACTTCTGAACAAAAAAATATATTATACTGTGATATCTGTTTTCCTGTTAATTACTATTTCCTACTGAGTGATATCTAATTTAATTTAAAAAAGTAATAATACTAGCAATAATTATCTATCAATGATCATCTGTTTTGCCTTTACTTGCACAAAGTCTGCACTCCCATCAACAGGACTGGAGCATCGTACTCCGAAACGCCCTCCTTGTGGAACTGAATTATCCTTTGAAGATGTAGCGTACCACCCATTTACATGACCACGCAACACTGGCACGTCTTCTTTTTCACAGGCGTCTCCTTGTCCCGCGTCTCAGCTGTGTTGGTCCCATGTGGGTTCTGGTGGGCGTCAGTCTCTGGGGATTTGTGCAACAGGGGCTGGCACTCGGCCGGAGTGTTCGTTGCCGCTGAGGCAGGCTGGTGGGGGGCAGATGTGCCTGGCTGCTGGTTGGGGGAGTGTTGGCCACGCCCTGGATCGTTTAGGACCACAACTTGGGATATGTGTGTTTGTCGAGTTTGGTGCTCACCCGGTAGCAATGCGTTGGGATCCTGGCATTGAGAGAGCGTCATCGTGACTTTATCGTGATTCTCGGATGGCGGCACTGGGCTCTGGTCTTTGTAGATAGGCAATGAGGTTATAACCAGACTCTGGTCACTGAATGGAAGTAATGGGATTTGCTTTGGATCTTCTGCTGGTTTTGTGGAGTCATCATCTATATCCTGACCAGTAAGTAACACAACAGTCTTGTCTTGGGTTCCTGGTACCACAGCTATTATGAACTCTTCGTTGGGGTCTTGACTTTGGTCATGGATTACTGATCCTGAAAATTCTTTTTCATCTACGTTTTGCCCATTTTTATGATCAGTCGTTAACGGCAAACCATGTTCCTGAGGGTGTTCTGGAGTGGGTAAAGCTGGTGGTGGTCCATTTTGGATTGCACTTTCATTCTCTTTTTGGTTTCCTACGATATCCATGTTTGGGTTGTCACCCAGTAGTGCTACATGGTCATTATGATGCTGATCGAGTGTAACACTATTGGGTTGTGAGACGTCCGCTGTATGGCCTCCTGTGCTTGTGTTTATATCCACATGCCCCAACTCCCGAGTGCAATGTTCCGAGTTTTGTTGTGTGTGTTCCAGACATTCTAAATTTTGGTTATGAGGGTCTGTGTGTTTATCGAGGTGCTCTTGGTCCCCACTATGACCTTCCATTTGCCCATCCTTGTCAAGATTCCCGGCTTTCTCATCGTGATGCTCGCCGCTGTGGTTTAAATTTTGCTTTTCATTTTCTTCTTTTTGGTTCCGAGGCTCATGGTGATTATCTGCACTTTTTTGGTCAAAATGTTCCAGATTCTGGCTTTCATCCAGTTCATTCGATTCTGAAAGTTCTACGTGCAGCTCATCTTCCACTCTGTCGTTTTTCTGAGGTTTTATCCCCCGAGGAGCTGGTACGGGCTGCCCGGCCGGCTTATGCGTATCCTGTTCCTTCTCAGGTTCTTTCTGTGATGGGTCAACAAGTTCTCTCTTTGGCTTCTCGTCGTGACTGTTATGCCGTGGGTCACTATCTTTTATAATCAGATCATGAGCCTCTTTCTGGTCAGCTTCCTGTTGGGTCCCATCACCATTTGCTCCATTTACAAGCTCTTTATGCAGGGTAGTCTCCTGGAACAACAAAAACAGCAATGTAAAATGGCAAGTTTGGTTTCTGGACCCTCCTATGAAGGATGTTCTTCTTTGGTCTCGGTCTCCTATGCTGTGCCCAAGCTTGGTTATTCTCAAAACCTGGACAATAAGATTGCCGTGAGGACCATGTTTGGGAACCTCTGCTTTATCATCTACAGTTAAAGGAGCAGATGTACTAAGCCAGCGGTGGCCAAACCGGTCCTCAAGATCTACCAATGGTCCACATTTTCCAGATCACCTAGCTGGTGCACAGCTGTAGTCATTACTAACTGTCACATTTTAAAACCTGCTGCATACATTCCTACTATAGATCCACAGGTTACCTGAGACGCATGAGAACAGGATTGGCCACCCCAGTACTACGCCTTGGAGAATGATGAAGTGGAGAGAAATAAAGGCGTTTATTTGCTAATGGACAGAGTTAAAGCACCAGCCAAACAGCCCCCAACTGTCATGGTGCAGGCTGTTTTAAAAATGACAGTTAGAAGCCAATTGGCTGGTACTTTTACCTCTCTCCACTTTATCACTTTCCAAGGCTTAGTATCTCCCTGCAATGAGGAAAAGCCTTCCATTTACGTTATGGTGTAACCTAAAGGTCCTTAGCAATGGCGTCCTCTTTCAAATGGGTCACTATCTACCTGCTGGATAACAGCAAAGGCTGACTTCATATATCTGGGACATTTGTTGATGTAAACTTGGACCCTAGATATGACATTTTTATGTAACTCTAGAAGTCTCATGATATATGACACTGCAGAGATGGACTCTGCTGAGACGAGACAAATATAAGCCTGGAATGTTCATCCAGAAATGTAACACAAGTACCTGGGCCGTCTTTGCTTTTGTGCTGCTCAGTTCTGGGTTCTCCAAACGGACCAGCTGTAACTGGAGGCTGGAATACAAGGAGGGGGAAAGTCTCTGTAAACATCCGCCCATGCTCAAATGCAGGAACCACTCTCCTTCACCCCTGTCCCACGGTATTGGTCACCATCGCCTCACCTCTCCAGCTCCTGCTCCAGGCTACAGATCTTATCTTCTGTCGGACTTAGTGGATTTTCTACTTCTACTCCGGAAGCTGGAACCAACCCGTCCATCAACCAGCGGTCTCGCAGAGACTTCCTCTGTGGGCAGATAGACAGGGTAAGAGAACCACCATATCGGAGGTGACCTGCCGGGGGTAACGCAGGTTGGAACGGTCTTTCACTAGGCACCAGTGGTGTCACCAAGGCATTAGAACATTGCTCTGCCTATGCATTATCTCTTGAAGATGTATGGGGGAGAATTATCAAAGCTTGTAGAGAGATAAAGTACCAACCAATCGTCTTCTGACATGTTACAGGCGGGATGGGGAAATGACAGTTTGGATCTGCGGTGCGGTTGGTACTTTATCTCTCTCTCCTGCGTATCCAGTACTAGTCACACAAGCACTTAAACATCTGTGGAATTTCAATTAACCAGGAGGGTGATGGGACATTGTGGCTGTTATCGTTACATATGGCGTACAGCCCCGGAGGGTGTAACTTGCTGAGGCCGTTCGTTTCCTGGATTGCACATGCGCAGACCCCCAATCATCGGAACGGGGCCCATTGTGCCAAGTGTAATTGAAAAATATCAAATAGGAACCATTAACATAAGACAGATCTCGTCCAGCTTCTACACAGGAGGTAATACCCCGTAATACACGCCTTTAACATCCCATAATCTCGTTGCCATGACGCTATCTGATCGCTGTCAGTGTGCATAAGGTGCGCAGGCATTAGTTACTAGGCGGTATCCTCACACAGGCACAATGGCGATGTCAGGGACTGCACTGTTACCTTCAGTTGCTGCAGTTTGAGCCTCTGCTGCTCCAGCTCCCGCTGTATCCTGTCCACCTCACTGAGGATACGGCGCTTCTCCTGTCACACCAATATAGAGAGAGAGAGGAATGTTATCACCGGGGATTGTACACTAGAGGGCCAGCTTTTGTTTTCTTTCTATTGTATTATATCAGTGCCCGCTGCCTTCTGAGTGCAAGCTCTAAAGAACAGAACTGTTTGCAAATTCCTATAGTGTACCGGTGTAGCTACATATTAGAGTGTAATCTCTGCAGACTAAGTGCCTGATTCTGGTTCACTCGCAAAAGCAAATTCTCTCTCTAATGTACAAAACCATGCTGCACTGCAGGTGGGGCAGATGTAACTTGTGCAGAGAGAGAGAATTAGATTTAGGTGTTATTTTGTTTCTGTGCAGGGTAAATACTGGTTGATTTATTTTTACACTGCAATTTAAATATCAGTTGGAAGTACACACACCCCCCCCCCCAAATCTAACTCTCTCTGCACATGTTACATCTGCCCCACCTGCAGTGCACATGGTTTTGTCCATTAGAGAGAGATTTTGCAAGTGAACCAGAACCAGAATTCCTGGCTCACAGAAGAGCACACCGTTTCTTTAGGTCGGTGGTTCTCAAACTCAGTCCTCAGGACCCCAACAGGTCACCCGACAGGTGCACTCATTACTCACTGACACATTTTAAAAGATCCATAGGTGGAGCTAATTATTTCACCTGTGATTTTGTGCGGGGTCCAGAGGACCGATGTTGAGAATCACTGCTTTAGGTATTAGCTGTCTATTAGAGTGTAAGCTCTGCAGCACAGGACTAAGAGTTGTACTCACGCTGATTCCATGCAAGCGCTGGCTGTATATCTGAGTCTCCCCCATGTTGATGCTGCAAAAACATGAGAAATAGCAACGATAAGACAGTACAGAATGTCACCACTTCCTGGCACAGCGGCTGCTGCTATACCCTTTCCTGCTGCACACAGGCTGAGACTACAGCAGAGGTGCAATCACTAATGGCAACAGACCAGCATCATATAATACAATCAAGCATCCACCTCTCCTTACTTTTACAGTCACACCCCCTCTCCCCTTACCTCCCAAAAAGTGCCCGATGTACGTTGTGAGGCACAGTTACACCTAGATCCTTGATTCAGGCAAGCACAAAAGTGTTGGGTAATTCAAGTTACGCAGGATCAGCCACACGTTGGGTAATACAAGATTTGCTGGGTAGTGCGGGGAGACATACTATACACCCTCCTTCTGCTGGAGTACCCCCGATTCACACCTACATTAAGCAACCCAAAATAATCAGTGTCTTGTACCATTCCCTGATCACAACCTTGCAAGAAACTAGTTCAGCACGTTTCCCCCGAAACTCTCAAGCAATTTGTATGGCGAAGCCGAGCAACCAGGAAATTGTGGGGTGAAGCAGTGAACTAGTCGGGAAAAATGACATTGGAGGATTGCACTGAGCAGTACATATGGTCAAGCAGCCAATGGGAGTGGAGTCAGTGGTTGTGTCCAGGTGGCTTTAAGGTCCATTGCAACCGCAGCATACTTAATTGGGCAGATGCAGAATTAAATGCAACTCCGCCGCAAATGCTTTCAAGTAGTACACAAAAGTAAAAAAAAAAAAAAAATACGTAAGTCTGCCCCCTATGCACTTACAGAGGCCAGTACCCCCACTTCTCCGGGAAACCGGGTGCTGGGCCACTCTCTCGGGATTCTGGGTAAACTCCCCAAACTGCATCAGCTCCCACGCATACCATTATAACTGCACCATCCCAGTAATCTGCCCCTGGAGAGTCACAATCCTTACAGACCCCTCCCAGGTTAATGACTGGGAGGGGAGGGTCTGACAATTGTACTGAGAATACAGAAGAGCGGACATATCGCAGGGGGGGGGGGGGGGACGACAAAAATAAATATTGCCCCAGGATATAAATACCCATTCCACAGACTGATTGCGGTAGCGAATGCCATCTTCAGATTACAGGCCACACTCTGCAGTGATACTCGAAGATGGATCCGTAGGCTGGATGTTGCATAAGAAAAACCGTGCCAGGGACCCCACGGAGAACTGAAGTGAATGTATTAGGGATTACTTACTGCAGGAACAGAATCCTGTCATAGAATAAGAAATAATAATTAATCAGTTATAGAACCCATCTGCGCCACATCCTGAGCCGCCGCTACTGGTGACGATGCACAATGTGCGCTGTAGCAGCGATCGGGTAAACCTTGATACATGTAGAGCCTTCCCCCTAGTCTCAGGTGTGCCTATGGCAGTGTATGAGTTACAGGTGCACGGAGGATCCAGGCCACGTGTTGCTCCACGCTTCGTGTACCCCAGGAATGCAGGACACGCAGAGCATGTGACCGCGGCCCACACAGACTGGCACACATGCAGTCGTTAACCCCCAACATGCACATTTCTGCAGATGCATATTATATATATATGTAGCGGGTATATATCAGAATGCACTCACCAGGACTTCTTTAGATTATGCTTAAAATAGTTTAATTTCTCACATGGGTTACAGCGACAGTTGTCAGGTCATGTGTCGACGTTTCGACCGCGCTCCGGCAGCCTTCCTCAAGACACCACCAATATTGCCACCAGCAAGCAAGCCCGGGTATTGTCTTGAGGAAGGCCGCCGGTTGAAACGTCGACACATGACCTGACAACTGTCACTATAACCCATGTGAGAAATTAAACTCTTTTAAGCATAATCTAAAGAAGTCCTGGTGAGTGCATTCTGATATATACCCGCTGTTTTTGTTTGGCTTTTCAAGCCATTGGATGGACACCCCAGGCACTGGATGAGTTGAAGGAGCGCCTCCATATTACGCAGTCCCGTAAAGAGATTATTTGTAATTTACGCCATTCCTTGTCCCATCTGCGCTTACAATCAATATTCCCTACCACACACTAGGGTGAATATTTCTCAGTAGTCTAATGCTCTACCTGTATACTGTATGTAACAGAAGGCAAGGATGGCCTTGGTATAGGGACCCCATGTTCGGTGGGGCTCCAAGATGAAGCTTTAGCAAGTTCCAATAGCAGCAATCTTGTAACTTAATTTGTGAACTTCACTTTAATATTATTATCATCATTTATATGGCACCACAAGGGTTCCGCAGAGCCTCCACTTCGGGATTCCATAACTCATCGCTCACAATGGCCGATTGTAGTCAGGGTAAACAGAGGGATTTGTATTTATATTGCAGCTGCGGCAGAGGGCCATGCAAGTGGCTTCCTGCTGAAAGTGATCAACACCTAAACCACAGCCGGTATCATCCCATTCAGCAATTTACCATTACAATGTAGTGCCCGCACTCATGCTGCGTTCTCACTGCCAACCCTGCAAAATCCCGGGTTTTTCTTGCCGGATTTTTGGCAGGGCACAAAGCTTCTCAGCTCAACAGACCCCCTTCATACTGCACCTCAGACCCGTGTCTGCCCCTTTCACACTGCTTTCCATGGTCTGCCTTCCAACAAGTGTTGCAGCTTTGATTGGGTGTTGGCAAATTTGTACAAATTGCTGTGATTGGCTGCTTAAAAAACAGCTTTTATTGGCTGGCTGTCACATATCACATGATTACATCCCCCAATGACCTTGTTTTTTGGCATCATGTGTGAAAAACACGGGTCTGTGCTGTACACCCACGTATTACCCAGGAAAAACCCTGCAAAAAAACCTGTGTCTAATTCCTGGGGCATAACACCCGGGAATTTCACAAAGACCCTTTCACACAGAGACTCGACATGGGAATTTTCCGCTTGCCCCGGAAAATACCCAGGTTTTTGCGGCAGTGAGAACGCCCCCGATTGGACCTCGCCATTCCTCGGCCAGTAAGAGCCTAATATTTTTCAGTCCAACAGCAAGGTGGTCCTCAGGAAGCTAGAACCACACTTATTAGATGATCTCACCAACGTGGCGTCATCCCATCTGGTAGAAGCAGCAGTAGGGAGCATGGTGTCTCCGAGGACTGCATAGGTCTTAGGTCAGGGTAGGAGTGCACACAGAGCCTAGGATTTCCCAAAGGGCGCATACACGTTAAGCACAAATCCAAAAACAGAAAATCTTTATAAAGTCCCTCTTTTGAACTGATGAGACCTAATAGAGCAGGAATAGCTGTATGGGAATTGGGACCTTTATCTGGGTGTGGATTAAACGCTGCCCGCCACGCGCACAGCCGCCCACCGTCCTCTCTTGCCACATCTGTGAATGGATGTTTTGTATAACATCCATTCGCAGCCTTGGGTGTGGGGGCCTAATTTCCATGCTGTACACTAATTTAGGGTCCACCGTGCTCATTGACATCCCCCCCAAAAAGTGTCAAGCTTTTTATGTAATGACATTTTCTGTGTTGACTTTTTCCCAGTGTCGACCTTTTACAATGTCAACCTTTTGGGGTCCACCTAGACACATCAACCTAATTACTGTCGACATGAACCCCACCCCTGTAAGTAAGGGATGGCCATTGGTGCAGTTGCCATTGGTGCAGTTGCCATCTATGGCAATACTGCAACCCACCTACAATAGTAACGAACTATGTGATGGATGACCATCGATAGTTTTACCTATCGATGGTCATCCATTTTCTTTGACTGACTGGCCCTCGGGCAAATCAGAGTGTGGGGGCGGGACTTCAGGGTTGTCAGGGGCTCCGTGTCGCGGCACCTTGAAAAAAAAAAAAAAAAAACATTGGTTTTTCTGTACCATCGATGGAGGGAAACCATCTGTACCCCTAATCGTACATGGGAGAAGAGAGGGGAGATAAAAGCCTTCATACAGTATATACCTCTTTAAAAAAAAAAAAAAAAATAAGGCACACAGGGAAAGGTTTGCATTTTACACTATACAAACACTGAAGGGTGTGAGGCCTACAGCGACGCCAATAAAGAGGTCATTCCTACATTTCCTTTACCATAACTATATTTACAAACCTATTTTAAGAAAATCTGTGTATTCCAGGAGCCCATATGTTGACCTGACCTTTATTGCAGTTAGAAATCGCTTATTATGCCAATAAAATATGTCTTGGGCCTGTGACTTATTATCTCGTTGCCATGGAGTCATATTGTCCCCAGCAAAAAAATAAGATGGCTACTGGGATCTCGCAGAGACGGGAGGCCGAATTCAGCTGGCGCGTCAGACAGGGCGGTGTTTACATAGCCTGTATGTAATGCAAAGACCATAAACAGTTCCCGCAGTCACCTACCGGCTTGTGCATCGCAGGCCCTATAGATATAAATAAGGGCCCGAGACCACTGCCGGTAGGATTATTACAGCCCACAAAATGGCTGCCTCCAGTGTGTGTGAGGAGAACACTTTAAAGGCCTCTGGAGTAGAATATTTTGATGGCCCGATCTTTAAGTATGGTCTCAAATTAGATGAATTGCATGTGCAAAAAGAAAAAGTATTAGATTACTCTCCTCTATTATGACACACAGAGTACGTGCCTCAGAAATCCTGATTTCCAATACGGAGCGCGGGTCTAAGGTTACAGCACCACCCTCCCTGATGTTACACTTGAAACCGGTACCTTATTCGCATACATGGCCGTCGGTGGACGGACAGTAAGATTTTATTAGGTCATTAATGGAGCGGTGACAAGAAGCATTTAACATTAGACAATCGACTCGCTCAGATCAGAGCATTTCCCCATCCCCGGGTACCGTCACCATCGGACATGGCAGCTATAAACCTGACACAGCTGAAAGCAACAAAACCCCTAATCCCTGTCTAATCCGAACACTCGATCCCCCAACAATTGGGCAGAATCCGGCGGCAAGGCCGGATACAGACGTTATAATTACTGTGCCTGAGATATTACAGTACAGTAGGCTGGCCTGAGGTAAACGCTGGCTGCAGGGGACACTGCACAGGCCCGTCTGTGTGTCCATTGTGTCTGTAATATGAGTAGAGGGAGAGTCTGGGAAATATTTCTGTACAGAGGTGGAGGGACAGGGCGATGGTGGAAACACAGGAGACTGACATGGGTCAGCCGGGCAGGCTGAAACTTGTAGTCCATCCCCACTGCCATCCTCTCTCTCTCTCTCTCCCTATGAGATAGTAATAACTATAGCAATAATAACTAGTTGAGAATCGAGCACGTACAGGACGGCAAACGAGGGTCAGGAATGTTTAACCTGTCCCAAGGCTCGGATTAGGAAGTATGGATGCACTGAATGTAATCTGTCCCCCCATTGGTGTTTTATTGATGACTGCAACCGGCATGATTTGTACAGGAGAAAGAGACAGAGTGATTAGGGGAGAGACTGCTAACGAGGGCGGATGCTGATACGATGAGATAGGGAGAGACCACAATGGGAGCGAGGCAGTCTGAGATGGCTGAGGGCAGATAGTGATAGGGGCAGGCTGAGATTAGCAATGAGGGCAGATAGTGATAGGGGCAGGCTAAGATTAGCAATGAGGGCAGATAGTGATAAGGATAGGTTATCCCAGTGTGAGATGGGGGTGGGGGCTGATAGTGACGGGGACAGAACATGATACAGTATGAGAGGAATGTTTTTATTGACATAAGTTTGCAAAAATATTTTTTTTCTACATTCTCCACATACCAATAACATCATTACACATCGATACAATAACATAAACACCACACAGCACTGTCCCAGGTGCAGCAATTCACCACACAGCAGTACACTGTCCCAGGTGCAGCGATACTCCACACAGCACTACAATGTCCCAGGTACAGCGATACACCACACAGCACTACACTGTCCCAGGTACAGCGATACTCCACACAGCACTACACTGTCCCAGGTACAGCGATACTCCACACAGCACTGCACTGTCCCAGGTACAGCGATACACCACACAGCACTACACTGTCCCAGGTACAGCGATACTCCACACAGCACTACACTGTCCCAGGTACAGTCATACACCACACATCACTGCACTGTACCAGGTACAGCCATACACCACACAGCACTACACTGTCCCAGGTACAGCCATACACCACACATCACTACACTGTCCCAGGTACAGCCATACACCACACATCACTGCACTGTACCAGGTACAGCCATACACCACACAGCACTACACTGTCCCAGGTACAGCGATGCTCCACACAGCACTACACTGTCCCAGGTACAGCCATACACCACACATCACTACACTGTCCCAGGTACAGCGATGCTCCACACAGCACTACACTGTCCCAGGTGCAGTGATACACCACACAGAACTACACTGTCCGAGGTACAGGGATACACCACACAGCACTACACTGTCCAAGGTACAGGGATACACCACACAGCACTACAGCACTCCACTGTCCCAGGTACAGCTATACCCCGCACAGCACTACACTGTCCCTGGTACAGCGATATTCCACTACACTATCCCAGGTACACTGATACACCACACACCCCTACACTGTCCCAGGTACACCTAAACACCACTACACTGTCCCAGGTACAGCGATACACCACACAGCACTAAACTATCCCAGGTACAGCGATACTCCACACAGCACTACACTGTCCCAGGTACAGCGATACTCCACACACCCCTACACTGTCCCAGGCACAGCGATACTCCGCACAGCACTACACTGTCCCAGGTACAGCGATACTCCGCACAGCACTACACTGTCCCAGGTACAGCGATACCCCGCACAGCACTACACTGTCCCAGGTACAGCGATACCCCGCACAGCACTAAACTATCCCAGGTACAGCGATACACCATACAGCTCTACACTGTCCAAGGTACAGCGATACTTCACACAGCTCTACACTATCCTAAATACAGTCGGTGATTGGCTGCGACTGTAATGCTGAATGGTGATGTCACAGCGCAACTCAACACTTCCAGCCTATCAGCAATTACTGAGACATACCCCTCCTCTACCTGGTGGCATCTCCCATTGCCCTGCTCCACACAGTACCTAAAGCCCCCTACATATAATATTAATACTGTGTTAATACCAAGAAAAAGCTATTACTGCCCCATAACCCAGAGGAGATCCTCCTGATGAGGCTGGATCCTGTTACTGAAAAGCACAAATACAGTCACATGCTGATCTCCTGTACCACACAGCGCTGTGTAATATTCTGTAACCAATACTTCCGTGTACCACACCGCACACTGCCATATTATCACCATCTCTGCATGATGCACTGTTTACATACCAGCTCCCATAAAGGTAATTAATACTAATGAATGATGTATGAGCTGGGAGAGGCGCAGGTGTGTACACTCATATATACGCAATGTGTCAGCTAAAAAAGAATCAGCATCTATAAATACAGTATACACAGAACAGATACCAGAGACATCCATTACCTCCAAAATATTCTGCCCCAGTATTGTTACATAGATAGAAAATATTACCATTATCAGCACCATCATATCGCTGGGTCTCCCCCCAACCTGTCCTGTTGTGTATAACACCTGTCCTCCATAAGCTGCTATCACTGGTAATACATGTTTCTCATAGGCTCCTGTCACCTAACCCAGGTAACAACTGTATCCATAAGTTAAAGTCACTCTCCCAGGTAATACCTGTCCCTTAAAAGTTCCTGTCACCTGACACCCCCCCCCCCCCCCCCCCCCCCCGTTACCTCTCCAGCACCCCATCACCTATCTCACCCACATATTACCAGTTCCCAAACTTCCTACCCAATGGGCTCTTCCCTAAACTACACCAGCACACCCACACCCTACTCTGCCCCCGGCAATCACACTTGTCCCCATTCCCCATTTGTCCTCTTCCAGAGCCACTACTGTGGTCTCCATACCAGAGGGTGACCGTCCCCATTCCCCAATAGCTGCCGCCTGCACCCCACTGCCACCCCATCTCTCTCTCACCCCCGCACCCCACTGCCGCCCCTCTCTGTCTCTCTCTCTCACCTCCGGGCTCCCTCCGTTCTCCGGGCGGCCGCTGCCAGCTGCACTCCCCGCTCACTCACATTGCAGGGACCGGAGCTGCTGCTGCTGCTGCTGCTGTGTGCGGGAGGGAGGGGGAGGCACAGGGGGAGGAGGAGGCGACACCTGAGCCGCTGCCTGACACTGGGGAACCGGTGAGACCAGCAGCAGCAGCAGGGAGGGGCCGGTCATCACTATCATCATCATCATCATCATTGCCAGCAATGCCTGCTCCGGTAATTCTATGCAGGCATGCACACCCTCACCCATCCATCATCATATATTACTGCATACTGTATAACATAGATCAGTGCCAATCTATGCCGGCACGCACCTGGAGTCATAGCTGCCCAGTGGCGGATTCAGGGGGGGGGCACCTGGGCACGTGCCCCCCCTGTCATTTCATTTTGTAGCTGAGGACCAGGGCTTTCCAACGAGCCCAGCCCCGTGTCTCTAGCCCCTCGGGAACCAAAGATATCGCCTGGCAAAGCTGTAACGTTTTTTCCCCATAGGATAATATGGGACCCGGCAATTCCGACCCCCACCTAGTTCCAACGGCTGCCAGTTCCCTCTCTGGCATTACAGAAGCTTGTGGTTTCATTCAATTTTAAATCGCTGGGCCTTCAATATGATACCAGGCTGGTCCATATCGGTCAATCGGTTCCAGAGATATTGCATGTAAACCGATTTTTTTATTTTTGAAATGTAATTTCATGGCTGTTCATGTTCTTTGATGGCAGATTACTCTGGAACCAAACGTTTCAGTTTCACTGGACCAAAATCATTCAAAGCCCACTCAAATCAATATGATACTTGTCTCATGTAAATGGGTCAGTTGGTTCCGAAGATATAGCCGGTTAAATGAGATAACTGGTTAAAGAGGGGGAGGGGTGGTTTTCTCTCCCCCTCACACCAGAAAATGCAGGGACTAGGCTGGTGTAAAGGGGGCCAACCTGGGAATGCATTTTCTGGTGTGAAAGGGGTATTATTTCAAATAGCCGGGACATGCAGTGCTCTGAATACAGCCAGGCTCTGCCACTATCAGTGGCTATCACTTCTGCCTGGCGGCGGCTGTCCCCCATTTACCGCGAGCATGTATTCTCCCTTGGCAATGAGCATGTAATCCCACATGGCAACGAGCATGGAACCTCTGGCAATGAGCATGGAACCCTTGGCAATGAGCATGTAGATAAGCAGCACTTATGTAGCATAATTTTTAATAGGCATTATGGTGTTTGGCATAATACATAATGGACATAATGGCATGTAACTTAACGTGTAATGGACATTATGGTGTAAATGTTTAATGCGAGCCTTTGATGGACAATGTCCCTGTTTATGAAGCGTATTGGGAATTTTGGCTTAATCTGTGTGGCATTATGTGAATTCTGGCACAATGCGTGTGGCATTATGTGAATTTTGGCTCAATCCTAGTGGCATTATGTGAATTTTGACACAATCCATGTGGCATTATGTGAATTTTGGCTCAATCCATTTGGCATTATGTGAATTTTGGCTCAATCCATGTGTTATTATGTGAATTTTGGCTCATTCCGTGTGGCATTATGTGAATTTTGGCTCAATCCATGTGGCATTATGTGAATTTTGGCTCATTCCATTTGGCATCATGTGTAATGGGCAAGTATATTAGGGTCTAGTATTTTGTTGCATAATGTGTAGAAGTTGTATATGGTGTTGTACACTACACTCAAGGACATGCCCCTTGTTGAGTGGCCACACCCCTTTTCCGGAGCGCGCCTTCGGCGCGCGCACAACTGCATCCTTCAATTTTGTCACCATGGGGAGCCTGCGTACTTTAAATGCCAGGGCCTATTTTTAATCCCATTCCCACCCTCTCTCTGCCGCTCTCTTAGCATGTACACTGGCATTACTAACACCGCCCCTCCCCCACCTAAACCTTCTTTTATCATGGTGCCCCCCCTGTCATTTTATCCTGGATCCGCCCCTGTAGCTGCCTACACTCCTGCATTCTGCGGGAGACTCCCTGAAATAGCAGAAATCTCCCTCTCTCCCTCATTAGTCTAGAAATCTCCCTCATATCACCTAGCCCACATTATACTGTTACATTTTTTGGGGGAAAAAAGGAATAAGAGATAGATACAGTTACATTGAATCATCAGCACCATTTCCCAGCACGTTACCAAGTATAGTAGCTCTTCCTAACTGCTTTGGGGCTCATCTACATTTGGATATAATTCATTTTACAAGATTCCTCTCAGATGTAGCAGTAAGCACCCACGATTCTAGGTGCCACGTTCACAATCTCTTTTCACAATCTCTCCATATATGGAATTAGACACGCCCCGTGGGTGGAGCATGACACGCCCCATCAATAAGGCGCTGTGCAAAATTCTATTACCAACTATAATCTCCCTGAAACTAGTTTTCAAAAGTAGGCAAGTATAACTGGTAGTTGCTGTGTCATTGTGTGTAACTGTATACATACTCATATATATATCTATATATATATATATAAATATATATATATATATATATATATATATATATATATGTGGCACCTGGGTTAATCTTTAGTAACACCCCATGCTGCGCCCAACAGTAGCACAAATCTGTATTCCGATGTCAGCAGTGACCTTTTTTATGTCGACTGTTGACCTTTTCTACCTTGTCCATGGCGATATTTAGACACTGTTGACCGTTTGAGGTCAGCCTACTGACTGACTACCTTTTTTACTGTAGATCTATTGAACCACACCCAACACATATGGGATGGCCTTATTGGCTACGTTCTCACATTACAGTATATGGCATAGAATGCACTATGGCTGACATGACTATGTCCGGGTGACGGGTGTGCCGTGATGCTAGTCTTATAGCATGTGTCTGACATACAGTCCTTGTGGCCCATCCCTCATAAAGCTAACACTGATCTGCCATAGCAAACAAGTTGGATATATGAGCATTGATTCATACAGAGCTGTGCTTTACTAACCCGACGTGTGTCC
This sequence comes from Crinia signifera, assembly GCF_055691185.1. NCBI lineage: Eukaryota > Metazoa > Chordata > Amphibia > Anura > Myobatrachidae > Crinia > Crinia signifera. The sequence goes on along the minus strand of NC_139220.1, from coordinate 302,174,683 downwards.
TAGCCTCCAATGATTGGCGGCTGTGACTGATGGATTTAAAGCGGCAGCATAAAGACAGGATGGGCTAGCATTTCTGAAGTGCATCTACCTATCATTCTTATAGTAGTAATAATAATAATAATAATAATAATAAATGCTACATCAAATCTGCTTGATACATCTCTTCATAGCCTCCTGCTGCCTCCATTCCCCCCTCATGTCACTGCTCTGTGCTGTTGGAGATCCTGCTCCTTCTATTTTATAACTTTAGGTCTGAGACTTCCTGCTGCCTCTATTCCCCTCCTCATAACACTGCTCTGTGCTGTTGGGGACCCTGCTCCTTCTACTATATAACCCCCGCTCTGCGGTTTCCTGCTGCCTCTAGTCCCCTCCTCATAACACTGCTCTGTGCTGTTGGGGACCCTGCTCCTTCTACTATATAACCCATGCTCTGCAAGTTCCTGCTGCCTCTAGTCCCCTCCTCATAACACTGCTCTGTGCTGTTGGGGACCCTGCTCCTTCTACTATATAACCCACGCTCTGCGGTTTCCTGCTGCCTCCTCATATCTCTGCTCTGTGCTGTTAAGGACCCTGCTTCCACTACAATATAATGCTTAGGGTGTGGCTTCCCAATGCCTCTATTCTCCTCATACCACTGCTCTGTTCTGTTGGGGACCCTGCTCCTTCTACTATATAACCCACACTCTGTGGTTTTCTGCTGCCTCCCATAACACTGCTCTCTGCTGTCAAGGACCCTGCTTCCTCTACAATATAATGCTCAAGGTGGGGCTTCCCGCTGCCTCTATTCTCCTCATATCACTGCAATGTGTTGTTGGTAACCAACTACTTCTGCTCTATAACTCTCAGTCTGTGTTTTCATACTGCCTATATTCCCCTCCTATTATCACTGCTATATGCTGCTGCACCTTCTACTATATAACTCTCAGCCTGTGGTCTCTTGCTGTCCCTATCTCCTAGCTGATACCACTGCTCTGTTGGGGATCCTTCCCCATTTACTATATAACTCTGTGGCTTCCTGCTACCTCTATTTCCCTCCTCGTATCACTGCTCTGTTCTGTTGAGGACCCTGCTCTCTATCCTATATAATGCTCAGACTGTGGCTTCCTGCTGCCTCTATTCTCCTCATATCACTGTTCTGTGCTGTTGAGGACTCCGCTCTCTATCCTATGTAATGCTCAGACTGTGGCTTCCTGCTGCCTCTATTCTCCTCAAATCACTTTTCTGTGCTGTTGAGGACCCCGCTCTCTATCCTATGTAATGCTCAGACTGTGGCTTCCTGCTTCCTCTATTCTCCTCATATCACTGCTCTGTGCTGTTGAGGACCCTGCTCTCTATTCTATGTAATGCTCAGACTGTGGATTCCTGCTTCCTCTATTCTCCTCATATCACTGCTCTGTGCTGTTGAAGACCCTGCTCCTTCATCTTTGTATATATTCACATTTCTATTTATGAAGCCATGTTATCCAGATAGTTAAGAACATTTGTTAACAGAACATAGCACATCCAGACTTGGACCATTTGGTAGTCTCTGTTTCATGGCATAAGAGAGAGGTGGTGTGGATTGGAGAAATGAAGGGAGGAGGAGGTGAGAGAGAGAGGGAGTAAGAGCTGTATTAGATTGCTCTACATTATTTATTTCTCACTGGTTATTGATCCCCCTCCTCTTTCCTGACTCCACAGCCTCCGCTCCCCAGAGACGGAACGTGGCAGATCCATACAGCACTAGAGGATGGCGCCTGCCAGCTCCAGGGGACACATTGCTGTAACAGGACAAAGACACTTCATTCATGCCGGATCCAGTGCTTGTAGATCATGCAGTCACTCATAATGGGGGCGGACAGGACTACTATCCCACCTGCATACTAGGGATGGACCCTTCAGTACTACTGCTATTACACTACAAATCAGTTTATGCAAGAGCGAGTATTATCAGTCACATATACTGGTGAGAACATGTCAGGAGCTGAAGATATTTCAAGTACAGTCATCGAAATAATCATTGTACTCCTCATAGGGCCTATTGCCTGCCCATCCCCTACCCCCTGTCACCAAATAGCTTCATCACTCCAACCTTCACATCTCTACAAATATACATTCTGGTTATATTTACTGTGCATAAATATATATATATGTTGGGAGCATAGCCCCCTGCAGAACAGAACGGTGATGTGAGGAGGGGAATGAAGGCCACAGAATTCTTTAGTAGAAGGAGCTGAAACAGCACAGAGCAGTGATATGAGGAGGGGAATAGAGGCAGCAGGAAGTCACAGAATTAAAGTTATATAGTAGAAGGAGCAGGGTACCCAGCAGCACAGAGCAGTGATATGAGGAGGGGAATAGAGGCAGCAGGAAGTCACAGGCTGCAAGTTATATAGTAGAAGGAGCAGGGTCCCAGCAGCACAGAGCAGTGATATGAGGAGGGGAATAGAGGCAGCAGGAAGTCACAGGCTGCAAGTTATATAGTAGAAGGAGCAGGGTAACCAGCAGCACAGAGCAGTTAAATAAGGAGGGGGATGGAGGCCACAGACTGAGAATTATATAGTAGAAGGAGCAGGGTACCCAGCAGAAGAGAGCAGTGATATAAAGGGGAGAATAGAGGCAGCAGGAAGTCACAGGCTGTGAGTTAAGGCCCCCATACACTATGCGATTTTGGTCCGATTTCATCCGATTTCGGCACTTGGTGCCGATAATCGGATGAAATCGGCCCAAAATCGTATGTGTGTGATGTCTGATCCGATCCGATGCGCGGTCCCGTGCGCATCGGACCGGATCAGGGAGGTCGGACGGTCTGTACATACGATCACGTCAGACCTCCCTGTATGCATATGCCTGCCACCTGACAGGCATATGCATGCAGACACCGGGCGGGCAGCGGGTCCCTGAGCACCGGCTGACTGACCTGGCCGGGCGGTGGTGCGTGCGGGCAGCGGCCAGCGGTGGTGGGGGCGGGCGGCGGGTGCGGTGAGCGCTGCTGACCTGGCCGGGCAGTGTACTTACATAGCAGCAGCGGGGACGGGCAGCGCAGTGGCGGCTATTAGATTTTGAAAATACTTGTCAAATGACCGGCCGCTCTCTGATTGGCTGAGAGCTCTCCGGCCAATCAGAGAGCGGCCGGTCATTTGACAAGTATTTTCAAAATCTAATAGCCGCCACTACGCTGCCCGTCCCCGCTGCTGCTATGTAAGTAAGTACACTGTCAGGTCAGCAGCGCTCACCGCACCCGCCGCCCGCCCCCACCATCGCTGACCGCCCCCACCACCACCGCTGGCCGCCCCCACCACCGCAGCCGCCGCTGCCCGCCCCCACTACTCCTCACCGCCCTGCAGCTCCCCGGGTTTTTTTTTAACATGGGATAAATCGCATGCGATTTATCCCATGTAAAAAATGGCACATCAAGTGCCAAATTGTATGTGAGCCTCCCGGGGAGCTGCCGGGCGGCTCGCAGGTAAATTGGGTCCGACTTGTCCCTAGGACAAGTCGGCCTAATGTATGGGGGCCTTTATACAGTAGAAGGTGCAGGGTACCCAGCAGCACAGAGCAGTGATATGAGGAGGGGGATGGAGGCCACAGACTGAGAATTATATAGTAGAAGGAGCAGGGTACCCAGCAGAAGAGAGCAGTGATATAAAGGGGAGAATAGAGGCAGCAGGAAGTCACAGGCTGTGAGTTATACAGTAGAAGGAGCAGGGTACCCAGCAGCACAGAGCAGTGATATGAGGAGGGGGATGGAGGCCACAGACTGGTAATTATATAGTAGAAGGAGCAGGATACCCAGCAGAAGAGAGCAGTGATATAAAGGGGAGAATAGAGGCAGCAGGAAGTCACAGGCTGTGAGTTAAGGCCCCCATACACTATGCGATTTTGGTCCGATTTCATCCGATTTCGGCACTTGGTGCCGATAATCGGATGAAATCGGCCCAAAATCGTATGTGTGTGATGTCTGATCCGATCCGATGCGCGGTCCCGTGCGCATCGGACCGGATCAGGGAGGTCGGACGGTCTGTACATACGATCACGTCAGACCTCCCTGTATGCATATGCCTGCCACCTGACAGGCATATGCATGCAGACACCGGGCGGGCAGCGGGTCCCTGAGCACCGGCTGACTGACCTGGCCGGGCGGTGGTGCGTGCGGGCAGCGGCCAGCGGTGGTGGGGGCGGGCGGCGGGTGCGGTGAGCGCTGCTGACCTGGCCGGGCAGTGTACTTACATAGCAGCAGCGGGGACGGGCAGCGCAGTGGCGGCTATTAGATTTTGAAAATACTTGTCAAATGACCGGCCGCTCTCTGATTGGCTGAGAGCTCTCCGGCCAATCAGAGAGCGGCCGGTCATTTGACAAGTATTTTCAAAATCTAATAGCCGCCACTACGCTGCCCGTCCCCGCTGCTGCTATGTAAGTAAGTACACTGTCAGGTCAGCAGCGCTCACCGCACCCGCCGCCCGCCCCCACCATCGCTGACCGCCCCCACCACCACCGCTGGCCGCCCCCACCACCGCAGCCGCCGCTGCCCGCCCCCACTACTCCTCACCGCCCTGCAGCTCCCCGGGTTTTTTTTTAACATGGGATAAATCGCATGCGATTTATCCCATGTAAAAAATGGCACATCAAGTGCCAAATTGTATGTGAGCCTCCCGGGGAGCTGCCGGGCGGCTCGCAGGTAAATTGGGTCCGACTTGTCCCTAGGACAAGTCGGCCTAATGTATGGGGGCCTTTATACAGTAGAAGGTGCAGGGTACCCAGCAGCACAGAGCAGTGATATGAGGAGGGGGATGGAGGCCACAGACTGAGAATTATATAGTAGAAGGAGCAGGGTACCCAGCAGAAGAGAGCAGTGATATAAAGGGGAGAATAGAGGCAGCAGGAAGTCACAGGCTGTGAGTTATACAGTAGAAGGAGCAGGGTACCCAGCAGCACAGAGCAGTGATATGAGGAGGGGGATGGAGGCCACAGACTGGTAATTATATAGTAGAAGGAGCAGGATACCCAGCAGAAGAGAGCAGTGATATAAAGGGGAGAATAGAGGAGGGGAATAGAGGCAGCAGGAAGTCACAGATTGAGAATTGGAGTCAGGTCCTAATATTAGCGCAGATCAACAGCAGATTATCAGTAATTGCGGGGAGTCTCCAGGGAAATCAGGATACTTCCCTACCTTTCTGGGGGGCCAGGAGGGCCACCTAATTTTTAGGAGCCTCCCAGACATTCCAGGAGGGTAGGCAAGTATGCTGATAACAATACCAGCCTTCTGCCGGCTTTGCTATGTGCAGCCCATACAGCCAATCCCCAGAATGCGCTGATTTAAAATTGATCAATCTGGCAGCATCGGTTCCCCTTTAGAAACCTATGGTGGATGCGGCTGCCGGCGGCAATGCGGGGATCACGGCAGGTGTCAGAGATATCTGCTTCAGTTACTCCTACTTACATTTAGGTCAGGGCTGGGCAATTGCGGCCCTCCAGATGTTGATGAACTACACATCCCAGCTTGCATCAGTTTCAGCATGGCCACATAGCAAAACTAATGCAAAGCATCCTGGGATGTGTAGTTCATCAACATCTGGAGGGCCGCAATTGCCCAGCCCTGATTTAGGTAATATATGATAATAAATATACATGGCTATCTTGTGATAATGTTTCCCGTGTACAAGCCACCTGGTTCTCCCCCATCGATGGCAAAACTATTCTACATTGGTCATAAACCATCGATTAATCATCGATGGCCATCCCTAATAAAAAGGCATTTGTTCCCCTTGCATGGCAACATAGGGGTATATTTACTACAGCTTTTAAAAGTGAAGTCCCGATATAATTTTCTAGGATGCAATAGAGCAGGCTTGTCCAACCTGCGGCCCTCCAGATGTGCTAAAACTACACATCCCAGCATGCCTTGCCACAATTTGGCAATTAGGGAATGATAGAATGATTGCAATGCATGCTGGGATGTGTAGTTTTAGCACATCTGGAGGGCCGCAGGTTGGACATGCCTGCAATAGAGCGATGATAGGGAGAATCTTATTGGTTGCTATCGCCTCTTTGCCATAGAGGGTCAGTTTCCGGATATCCCGGAATAGTACAGAGCTGCTGATCCCTTGGGTGAGGGGACCGGCGGCGAGCTGGACACATTCCTGCAGACAAGTTCTGTCTTTACACCTCAGGAAACATTCACGGCAGATTCTTCCCATCCCCAGGGCACAAGTTGAGGCAGGTTCTCCCCAGCCGGCCCCAGGTTTACCAGCAGTGTCCCCATGAAGCAGAACAATATCCCCGGTCCTGACAAATGAATGTGCAGCTTCCAATTCCAAGGGCGTACATAAATGCTGGAATATCAGACATTGCCGACATAACAGAGAGGAATAGAACAGCACAGACCCAGAACAGACTGAATAAGACACTTTTTGTCTCTTTGTGCTCACCGTAGGCTGATTCAAAGATGGACGCAATGTCGATGATGGACGCAGTGGATCACTATTTCCTGGCCACTGCACATGCGTCTGATTCGCGCTGCGCACGTGCCGCAAAGGACTGTAGTTGCAGTGGGGATTTATTTGTAAAGTGAGTGTTTGTGGGCGGCCACTCACACTTTGGATGTGAGACCCCCCCCCCCCAGTACAAATCTCAGCGGCTACCACATTTGCATATCTTGGCACTGCCGCTCCATATGTCCATTATTACACACTGTGGCCCTTATTCTGGTTCACTCGAAAGATAAATTCACTCTCTAATGGACAAAACTATGGCCCTTATTCTAGTTGAATCGGACGGATGCGTATTCGGACAGAAACCGAGTGTTCTTAGCCCCGCCTACCGTACGTATCGCACAGACCGTCCGAATGCGGTAAGATGCCGAATGATTGGATCGCAAGTGGATGTTTCATGTGAACACCTCACCCCCCCCCCCACACCTCACACCACCCCCCCCCCCCCCCCACCCAAACCTAACTCTCTCTGCGCATGTTACATCAGCCCCACCTGCAGTGCAGCATGGTTTTGTCCATTAGAGATTGAATTTGCCTTTGCGAGTGAACCAGAACGTATGTATATATGTCGGGGAAGGGCCCACATATATCAGTGTACCGGGCCCCAAGATTTCTGTCGGCAGCCCTGCACAGCAATGTATCATGTAGCCAGTAGTGTGGAACCACCAGCTAGTGAGTACCTTAAGGCTGCCCCGCCCAAGGCACCCAAATCCCTCCGCTAGCATGCGCAGGGATGTGTTTACTAACACATCCCTGCGCATGTGGCTACTAGCAGGAGAAATCATTCAATGATCGGTCACCATCAAATAATTTCTCCTGTCTTCAGTAATAAAAGTCAGTACGAACTGACTTTTATTACAGCCGCTATCTGCTGAAAATGGGGGCGGGTGCTGACGTCATGTGACATCAGCGGCCCGCCCCACACAGGCATTGACCCGCCTACTTTTCCAGGGGAATGCCCATAAAACAATGGGCCTGATGTCCGCCCCCTCTGGAGGGAATGGCTTAGGCACATTCGCAAATACGCTCACAGCAAGGAGTTCCTGGAGTGGAGAGTGGAGTGGAGGATGGGCCTTAGTCCAGTGCTTGGTGTACAGATACCCTTACAACACTGGACTAAGATGGGGATGGCCATCATTATATTTGCCATCGATGGCTGCCATTGAAGGCAAAAGTGCAACTGGCCATAGATAGTGTATCGATGGATGACCATCAATGTTTTTACATATCAATGGTCATCCATTTTCTTTGATTGATTGGCCCATGGGCCAATCAAAATACAGGGGTGGGGCTTCACGTGTGTCAAGGGTGGAGCTATGGGGAAAAAAGCAAATCTAAACTATTAGTTGAAGCTAGACATCAATGGTGGGAAGCCATCTGGTTCTCCCCCATCGATGTCAAAACTATTCAACATCGACCATAAACCATTGATGATTTCTAATCATCGATGGCCATCTGTAGACTAAGGACCATCCCAAACCAGACGACAAGTTCTTGAATCAACCCACCAGTATCCACCTCTCATGGGCCCAAGAACACCCTCTGGATACAGATTCTCCACTTCAGGAACTCCTTGCTCTAAGTGAGCCAACCGCCAGTGAGATGTACAAATAGGGAGTGTACGAGACTTGAGGACCCCTAATATACGGTCAAGTGGTCAATCTAGGGACGGGACTGTAACACACACATCTTCATCCATGTGAGAGGCTGAGAAAAAATACAACGTCAAAAATTCACGGTTATAATCCAAGATTTATTCATGATTTTATTTTTATTATTTGCTTTAATTTTTTTCATTATTGTCTTAATAGTATTTTTAAATAAATATTATTGTTACCCCATGGTAATAGTTCAATTCTTCCTCAAAACAAGCGCAGTGTTTGTGTTTACCCTCCCTGATACGCCTGGGCGTGCGTCACATGCGAATACGATCCATATGCTATCGCTGTAACATGCCTGCTACAATCCGTACGCACGTGCAGTCATTCCATAATTAATAGCATTGCAAATTCACACAACAGCGATCACCTCTGAATCGGGCCCTATATTCGGGTCAATACTGCATTGGCAGAGACGTTGCCTGCCGGCTGGGAGAACAGGTTCCCGGGCCGGTATTTCTGGAAAATCTCTTCATTATCAATCATGACAAAATGTACCTGCAGCCATCTTCCTGGTACACGCGTTATGCTAATGTCATCAGTGTATTTATTAACAGGCTCATTGCTATGATTATTACAGCACATGACATGAGAGTTAATGCGATACTGACCCCTAGCACTGTGCAGAGGTTATGTGCATCTCAGTACGGCCTCTCGCCTGTCACAGCGGCGGATCACACTTGTGGGAAAGCAGGATGGATCGCTGAGTCTGTAATTCAGTGGATATGACCTTTGTGAGTAATAGAATCTCATGGGAAAAACCAGAACTATCCTGGGAATGCTGTAATTACTGTACTGAGTGCTGATATCACTAATGTGGCTGTGTAACCATTACCTGGACCATACCATACGTCAAACAGAATAGGGACCCTACTCCTAGGAGGATTCACTGGTAGGCCCCTACACCTAGGAGGATTCACTGGTAGGCCTCTACTCCTAGGAGGATTCACCGGTAGGCCCCTACTCCTAGGAAGATTCACCGGTAAGCCCCTACTCCTAGGAAGATTCACCGGTAAGCCTCTACTCCTAGGAGGATTCACCGGTAAGCCCCTACTCCTAGGAGGATTCACCGGTAGGCCCCTACTCCTAGGAGGATTAACCGGTAGGCCCCTACTCCTAGGAGGATTCACCGGTAGGCGCCTTCTCCTAGGAGGATTCACCGGTAAGCCCCTACTCCTAGGAGGATTCAACGGTAGGCCCATACTTGCCTACTTTTAAATTCTCCTCTCCGGGAGAAGCTCGGAGAGGAGTCTGTCAGCATCACGTGTGGGGGTGGGGGCCAGATGTAGACGTCATCAAGCCCCGCTCCCAGCACTGAAAATCCCCCCAGATTTGTGGGGCCTCACTGAGGGGAGGGGTTAAATGTCGCTATTTGCATATTTAGCCCCTCCCCTCCCGGCAAATAGCCGCAAATCGCAGTAATTCAATGATGCCGCCTGGCAGCTGCAGGGGAGATCCGGAGGGTGAGGCAGAATCCGTGAGGATTGCCACCTTTCCGGGGGGCCGGGAGGGGGACCCGATTTCCGGGACCCTCCTGGCCAATCCGGGAGGGTAGGCAACCCTGGGTAGGCCCCTACTCCTAGGAGGATTCCCCGGTAGGCCCCTACTCCTAGGAGGATTCACCGGTAGGACTCTACTCCTAGTAGGATCCATCTGAAGGACCCTACTCCTAGGAGGATTCAACGGTAGGCCCCTACTCCTAGGAGGAGTCACCGGTAGGACTCGACTCCTAGTTGGATTCATTGGTAGGACTCTACTCCTAGGAGGATTCACCGGTAGGACTCTACTCCTAGGAGGATTCATCGATATGTAAAAACATTAATGGTCATCCATTGCATAGTTATACACTATCGATGGCCAGTTGCACTTTTACCATGAAAAGCAACCATCGATGGCTAAGGCATAGATGACCATCCCTATGACAGGGCTGTACAGCAGACAATGACTTGGGAGTCCAGAAATCCAAGACATGGCTTCAGGCCTATCCAGATGCCAGAGCACAGATGCCAAAATTTGGTGGTCCCTCTTCACCTTGCTGGCTCCTGGTCATTTGCCAGTCTGGCCACCTTCTAGCTACTTCACCGAGTGCAATGGAGGCTTGGTGGTGCTATATAAATGCATGATAAAATAAGGCACCAATATGGGTCGCATCCATCCAGCAATCCATTTGGAGGAACCCAGAGGACTTCGGAAATGACACAGCTAAGCTTGATTCTATATATAATACAAGGCCACTCTATTGCTACCACAGTGCATTATGGGTCTGATTCCAGGTTGCACACAAGTAAGCCACGAATGCGGTATTAATGTGTGCAGGAAAATAAATGTGTTTATTCTCCTGCTCTAGCATTTGGCTTGAGACTCAGACACAGGCACCAGGATGTGCCAGGATGTACACCAGGATGTACACCGGGGGGGGGGGATCTTCCTATCCACCAGTTCCACCAACTGGAATCACCGATTGGCAGGCATCGATGATCCGTAGTGGATCGGGGATATTTAGGGGGTATTCGATCCCCACTGCTAAAGCAGGCGGACCCATTTTGCCAAAAACAGCAATGGATTGTCGAGATCACGACCGGACACATCCCTTTTTCGCAGATCAGCAGGCGGAACATTGAATCCCGCTTGCCGATAAACTGGCGAGGGGGACGAAAATGTGCCAGAATTAAATACCCTGATTTGGCATTCCCCGCAAGCATGTTTAATATCCCCGATCCCCTGGCGGAATGGTCAGGGGATCGGGGGATTGCCCCAATACACCATAAGTGTATGAGCCCCAAACTCAGTAGGTCAGCCAAATTGCATCTTCGAACACAAGCAGACGCTTCCTGTGGGCACCTTAATGCAAATCCTGTGAGTATCACCACGGCAACTGAGTAACAGCGATGTGCTGATGCTAGCCCACACTGGGCACAGCTATAACTCCCGTGTGCCCAATGGAACCTAAAGTCCAAGTTTGAGCTTTGAGTATTTCACGTAATGTTATGTAAGCACTCACTGCAGCATGTTTCTGTACAGCTTTGGCCGGTGAGCGCAATCCTGCTCTGAGTAGGGAGCTATAATTGCTAAATAACTACTTTCATCAATGCCCCTAATCGCCTTTGTTCAACAAGTAAGTGTACTTGTAAGTGGATAATTGGCATGTAATCGATGGGATGGCCCGCAGGTATGGCTCTGTAACTAGAATTAATGGTACTTGTGTATTATCACGACGCCCATCGCATCGCATACCTTAATTAGTGGTATGCGATGCAATGCGATATTTGGGTGAAAAGACCTGCAATGTACAATAAAATATTGCATAGCATCGCATGCCAGCAAAATGGCATGCAATGCGATGCGATTTTTAATTGTACAAGCACCCTGATTAGGGTTACCACCTAGTCCCTTTAATTCCGGACACATGTTAATTACACAGGTTGTGTGGCAGTTTAAAATCAGGTGAAGTGGAGTCTTTAAGTCAGCAAGCCACAGAACCTGTGTAATTAATATGTGTCCGGAATTAAAGGGACTAGGTGGTAACCCTAACCCTGATGGGTGCTTGCTATGTTAAATGCACCCCCATTGTCATCGCCACCCCCACTATCAACGCCAACCCGAAGCGTGGCGAGCGCAGCAAGCCCCGCGAGGGGCGGCGGTACGCATCCTCCGACCTTTTCATACCCCCACTATCCACGTCGGCGTGGAGTTGATATTATATAGTGTGGCGAGCGCAGCGAGCCACCGAGCCTGAAGCGTAGCGAGCCCCACGAGGGGACACGGAATACATGTCAAGTAATCCGCGTCCCCTCGCCACGCTTCGGGATCTAAAATCAACTCCACGCCGACGTGGATAGTGGGGGTATGAAAAGGTTGGAGGACGCGTACCGCCGCCACGCTTCGGGTTGGCGTTGATAGTGGGGGTGGCTTTGACAATGGGTGTGCATTTAACATAGTAAGCACCCATCAGGGTGCTTGTACAATTAAAAATCGCATGTCATACAATTAAAAATCGAATCTGGTCACATCGCATCGCATGCAATGCGATCAGATGCCCTGCGATCAAAATCTTGGGCTCCGTGATAATACACAAGTACCGAATTAATAAATGATCCTCTGACGCCGCCACCGCCGCTGATGCTGGGACACCCAAAATCAGCGCCTCTGACCTGCCCTGTGCCCAAACACAAAAACAAACAGTGACCATCTGGGTAGCCCTAGGGCAGCAGAAAGTAAGACGTCTGAGACATTTATAGGATGGCAGGGGCAAGCAGTAACGCGCCACCGAAATGGTCACGTTTTTTCCCACAGTGATCTCACTTAAGCTGGGTACACATATATACAATTGTCGGGCCGTTCTTCCGTTCTGGGTCGGACAGCCGTTCAATTGTATATGTGTGTACGCTGTCCCGTACGAGCGATAAACGGCAAAAAACTGTCTTGTCCGTCCATACTCGGTCGGTCGATGGTTCTTTGCAGTTTAATTTTCATCCGACAGGACGGCCTCATATCGGAACAAAAGTGCAGTGTGTACGCACGTTCGATCGATATGATGCCGTCCTTGCGACTATACTGCCAAAGCTGGAACGCCCATGTGGGCGTTCCATAGCTGCATAATCTCTCCTACAGATATAGTTACAATATAATAAGTACATTGCATTCAGAACGCACACATGAATAAATCATGTGTGGAGGTGACAGGGTTAATGTAGTTCACGGAGCCGCGGCTCCGCTGCTCATGATATATCAGGCTGTCACAACATAAAGGAATTTGAGAGGCACAAGCAGACCGACAATAGCCCTTAAAATGAAGGATAATACAAGGCACAGTTGCTAATATTTCAATATGCATTACATAATGTGACACACACGGAGCACCAAACTTCTATAAAGCCGGGTATGCGACTAGTCAGTTTGCGGTAGTCACCCTGCCAAACTTCTATAAAGCCGGGTATGCGAGTATAGTCAGTTTGCGGTAGTCACCCTGTAGTAGCATACCCGGCTTTATAGCAGTTTGGCAGGGTGACTACCGCAAACTGACAAGTCGCATACCCGGCTTTATAGAAATAATGAACTACAATAGTTACACTATAATAAGTACATAGATTGCATTCATGAAGTTGTAATGGCTGGACGAACATGCATATTAGATGTAAATGTGTAGCAGCAAATGATATCAGAAATAAAAAGGGGAGATTTATGAGGTGAATATACTGAACACAGTTTATTTAATCAGTAATAGTGCAATGTTACAATGTTGTCAAAACAAGTCTAGATGGTAACAATTGGAAGCAACACATGTAACAATGTTAGATAAAAGGGTATGTGCACATATAATGTCTGAAAATGGTGAATGTTAATGTGGCTATTACAAAACAATATGCATTACATAATGTGACACACACGGAGCATCAAACTGCTATAAAGCCGGGTATGCGACTACAGGGTGACTACCTCAAACTGACTATACTCGCATACCCGGCTTTATAGAAGTTTGGTGCTCCGTGTGTGTCACATTATGTAATGCATATTGTTTTGTAATAGCCACATTAACATTCACCATTTTCAGACATTATATGTGCACATACCCTTTTATCTAACATTGTCTTCATGAATGGAATCTATGTACTTATTATAGTGTAACTATTGTAGTTCATTATTTCTATAAAGCCGGGTATGCGACTTGTCAGTTTGCGGTAGTCACCCTGCCAAACTGCTATAAAGCCAGGTATGCGACTACAGGGTGACTACCGCAAACTGACTATACTCGCATACCCGGCTTTATAGCAGTTTGCGACTACAGGGTGACTACCGCAAACTGACTATACTCGCATACCCGGCTTTATAGCAGTTTGCGACTACAGGGTGACTACCGTAAACTGACTATACTCGCATACCCGGCTTTATAGAAGTTTGGCAGGGTGACTACCGCAAACTAACTAGTCGCATACCCGGCTTTTTAGAAGTTTGGTGATCCGTGTGTGTCACATTATGTAATGCATATTGAAATATTAGCAACTGTGCCTTGTATCATCCTTAGCCATTTTAAGGGCTATTGTCTGTCTGCTTGTGCCTCTCAAATTTAACTGCGGGACCAGACCGGCATTTCTATACTGAAGTTTAGTAGACGCGTACCCTGTCACTTTTGTTTAGGTTCTGTACTCACGCCTCTTTGTTTTGGTATGCCCTTAACCCCGCCCATTATGATAATTTTGTTCACATATATCGTGTCAAAAGCCCAAATCGAGAGAGTGTGTACGGTGGTACAATCTTTTTCTTGCGACTGTTTGGACGGGAGTACATCGGACGTCGCAAGTAAAATTGTACAGGTGTGTACGCGCGTGATCGGCTGTTGTTTGCGGACGGTCCGACGGGAGTACAGTCGGCCAAACGGTTGGATTGTATATATGTGTACCCAGCTTAACTCTGCAAATAAATCCTATCCAGAACTACGGCCATCGCGGCACATGCACAGACCACCGATAATCATTTACTGCTACTGCTCTAGGGTTATGAATCCAACATCCATGGAGCTGTCAGGAAAGGTCAAGGGAAATCTGGTCCGACTTGTGGCTAAAGGTGCGTACACACACTGGCCGATATATCGGCTGTACGATTGAACGGCCGTGTGTACCATCAATATATCTGTGAATGGTGTTCACAGATATATCGCAGCCGATGGCTGATATATCGACGCATCGTGCTGTGTGTATGTGCGATCTGCTGACACGGCCTGTACAGCCGTGCTGCGAGCCCCCAGTGATTGACAGCTCAGTGCGTGGGAGCATGCAAATGCACCCGCCCACTTGAGATGTCAGTTCCTAATCCGACGGATTGGGCTGCGTGAATGGAGAACAAGCTGCCTGATTAGAGTCTGTATCATGGCCGGCGCCACCACTAGGCAAATCTAGGCATTTGCCAAGGGCGCCGGCCACTGGAGGGTGGCATTTTGCCCCCCCGGGTACCTGTCCTGCGGCGCTGTGTATTTAAAGCTGGCGGCGGAGGCAGCGGGGGTCCCTGCAGCCCATTAAGAAAAAATGAGCGCTATCCGCCGGGCTATGCGGAAGCGCTTCTGTTGTGAAAACACTGGCAGCACGGCGCACGCTGATCTCAGCCAATCAGCGTGCTGCCAGTGTTTTCACAACAGAAGCGCTTCCGCATAGCCCGGCGGATAGCGCTCGTTATTTCTAATGGACTGCAGGGACCCCCGCTGCCTCCGCCGCCAGCTTTAAATACACAGCGCCGCAGGACAGGTACCCCCCTCCCCCGACACCGGACAGCGCCGCAGGACAGGTACCCCCTCCCCCGGCACCGGGGCGCCCCCACCCCGACTCGCCTGGGGCGCTCCGGTGCCTTGCACCGGCCCTGGTCTGTATATATATATATATATATATATATCTGCAAATCGATTGATATATCAGTGTGTACCCCGCTTTACACAGCACCTGGGGATGATTAAAACCAGGTGGATGCAGTATTGAAGTCAGACAGCCACAGAACCTGTGTAATTCATGAGTGTTCCAGTTTACAGTCATAGCATGGTAAGCCTAAGTATATTATATTCCATGAATATTTTCCTTACCATTGCTTTTCATAATGTCCAGCTATTTTTTATTTATTGTTATAATTTCAATGCACCTGCTCCTTTTACACACCCCAACCACCTATCCAGTGTGTGCCAGGTACGTACAAATATGCCACCTGCTGGACGAACTGTGTCATTACAGGTGAGCTCTGAGAAGTAGCCTTTGTGCAGGTGGATGACAGTACATGAGTAAATGTCCCTACAGTAGTGTCAAGCAATCTGTATGAAGCAATGTAATGGGATCTATGGGTTATTATACAAGTAAATGTATTATAGGGGTGTATTACACAGGAGTCGGTGCACTGAGTACAGGGGATGGCAGCTCTGTGATTTGCAGGTGAGCACTATAAATGGGAGGGGCTATGCAGGTGCATGTGGTTTGCCGGTCAGTGCAGGTACTTACTGGTGCAGCTAACAGTCAGGACAGGTGTGTGTTACATTGTGTGTAGCGCCTGTGGTGTTATTATACAGTGACTGTAAGTGTCAGTACAGGTATATTTGCACAGATGAAGGTTGGTACAGGGGTATATTATAAAGGTGAGGGTTAGTACATATGTATTATAAGCGGGTGAGAGACAGTACAGGGGGATTTGTGTAAATCACATGATATGAGTCTCAACAAAGAATAATGTACAGGTGAGTCTGTTTTACAGGAGAGTGTTATTATAGGGCTACATCATTGTACAGGTAAGTGTCAGTCCAAGTGCATATTATACCATACTTAGACTTGCCTACCTGACCCTCTCCATGCTCTGTTCCTGGGCTTCCCTGGTAATGTATGATTGCCATCACCTGTGGGGAGCTAGGTAAAGGTATTTCACCACAGGTGACGCCAATCCTACATTACCAGGGAAGTCCAGGAACAGAGCATTTTCTCCCGCATGGAGAGGGTCAGGTAGGGAAGGATGTATTATACAGGCGTATATATACCAGGTGTGTCATATGGGTGTATATTATACAAGCGACTCAATACAGCTGCATATTATACAGATGAGTGTCAGTTCAGGTCTATATGTAACAGGTACGTTTTATTATGGGTGTATATTATGCAAAGGAGTCAGCTCAGGTGTGTATTGCAGACGTATAAGTATATTACTCAGTACAGGGGAAGTACAGATGGGATAATGGTTAGCATTGCTACCTCTCCGCACTGAGATCACTGGTTAGATTCTGTTCGGAGTTTGTATATTCTCCCTATGCTTGCGTGGGTTTCCTCCGGGTACTCCGGTTTCCTCCCACAATCCAAAAATATACTGGTAGGTTAACTGGCTCCCAACAACAAACAAACCCTAGAATGTCTGTGTCTGTGTGTGTACATGTGGTAGGGAATATAGATTGCAAGCTCCACTGGGGCAGGGACTGATGCGAATGTTCAAATATTCTCTGTACAGCGCTGCGGAATATGTGTGCACTATATAAATAACAGTTAATAAATAAATAATGCAGATGAGTGTCAGTGCATATGTGTATATGTGGAAGTGTGTTACCCCTTAGGGAGCATGTAGCAAACCTGCACACTAAAAAATGCTGAAGAGGCAACGAATTTACAAATCGGCGTAGGGGGTGCTGTTCCCAACAGTCAGAGTAAACCTAATTCAAGGAGGGAAAAGGGACTGTTATTGGGGATGCACTATTTAGTAGGCCTCAAACTTTACTTTTATTAAGGATAAGTTAATAATTTATTTTGGTATTCTTATGGAAAACACAAGACCAGTGAAATAGTAATAGGGTTAACATCACAAACAATTAATAGATATGGCCAAGTTACTGAAACAATTGGTACTGTAGTGTCACAGTGCCACTTACGTAGTCAGCGTAGTGTCCCTGTAAGCATCGTGTTCCCGCAGCCAGCGCAGTCAGCTTGTGTCTGGGGATCTGGTGGTTACCGGCGCTGTGTAAGGCGCTCACTAGGCTTGCAGGGGACAGAGATGTAGCTCGCGGGGACGGTACGACTACGCAGGGCTGCCGCGGGGACACTACGCTGTGCTGCAGTTGACAACGTTGCATGGTGCCGTGAAACTACACAAGTTCCAAACAATTTGTTATTATTTGCCAAAGTAGTCAATTAAAGTCTGTTGTAATGATAGATTACCAACTTTCTACTGCCATCTTGTGGCCGTGTAGTGCAAATCTTCTTTTTATGTTAATTTCCAAGCTGCAAATACCGTACTCGTTTGCTGCTTGGTATAATATGATTTAATTGGATTGGGTCATTTGTTATGAACCTTTTTTTGTACAAATCCTCAAGCAGTTACTAATTATTTAGTTGCTTTATTGCAATAAAGCAGCTAAATAATCAGTAACTGCTCAAGGCCATATCTATTAATTGGCATCAGTTATGCCACGTTATTTAAGTGAACAACCCTCTAGGATCTTATAAACCCACATTAATTGAATAGCAGTATTTGAATTATTTATTATCAACGATCTTTGCTATACTCAGGAAGACCTTTTCAGAGACTCACTTGTGGAATTTGAATACACTATTCCAGAGGTTCCCAAACTTTTTTGAATCACGGCACCCTAGGGTATCAGAATATTTTTCAGGGCACCCCTAGGCCAAAGTTTCTTACCAAGAATAATAAAAAAATGAAATAAGTTGTGCTTAAATGTCATCCTTAGGACCAGCTATGTGGTGAGGAACACGATTCACTTCTGTTTCCCCACATATTTTATAATTGGAAGCCCCAAGCACTGATTTTGCCTGTTTCATTGGCCATAAATAATTTGAATTGGTTCTGGACCACCAACCTGAGGCACCCCTGCAAGTGCTCCGAGGCACCCCAGGGAGCCTAGGCGCACAGTTTGGGAACCACTGCACTATTCCATCATTTTGAACACTAGTTGGGATCGTTTGGTCTACAACAAGTTGGTCGACGTGGGTCTAGGTCGACATGGGGTTTTTCACTGTTTTTTTTTTTTACCCGAATGTCGACACAGTCGACATGGACACCATTGTCGACATGGACACCATTTCCAATGCACCGCTTCGCTCGCAGTGCTTCGGGCACGGTGCATGGTAGGGCATCAAATACCGCCTGTCGGCACAAAGAAAAAAAGTGAAAATCCACATGTTGACCTTCCTTTTGACTGTCGACTTAGACCATGTTGGCCTAATGACCTGTTGACCTAAACCCATGTCGACCTAACGGTGTCGGTCCAATGATTGTCGACCAACTTGCTGTAGACCCAATGACCGTATCCCGTTCTTGTCCATGTTTGTGATTTTAACCCTATTACTATTTCACTAGTCTTGTGTTTTCAATAAGAATACCAAAAGGGAATATAAACTTATCTCTTATATATTTGGCTACATCTGTCACTCAAAGTGGGTGTCTGTGTCTATAACGCTCTGTTCCTGGACTTTCCTCTTAATGTGTGATTGCCTTCATCTGTGCTGAACACCTTTCTGAGAAATTAACCTGTTTAAAACAGGTGATGGCAATCATACATTAAGGGGAAGTCTAGAAACAGAGCATTGTGTCCCTCCTGGAGAGGGTCATGTTGGGAGGTATGTGACAGAGAACCAGCCCAGTGAGCCCACAGACAGTGCCAGACACCCACTGCCTTCCCATGTTGCCCAGCACTGCTACTCCACAGCCACCAGGTGAGCGCCCCCCTCCCGCGATTTGCGGCAAAACCTCCCCCCCGCGCGCCCCCCCCCCTCCCGCGATTCGCGGCAAAAACACCAGCTCCCCCGCGACCCCCCCTACCGCGGTTCGCAGCAAAAACACCCCCCGCGACCCCCCCTCCCGTGATTCGCTGCAAAAAGAACCCCACCACGACCACACCCGCAATTCGGGGCCGCACCCCCCCTGCGACCCCCCTCCCGCGATTCGCGGCACCCCCCTGCAATTCGCAGCAGCCCCAGGATTAAATGGCACATGCAAAACACTGACATGGCTATGGTCGACAATGAAAAAGGTTGACATAAGTTTTTGAAGATTTATTTTTAATTTTTTTTATTTTTTCATATTCATTGTCATGTGTCGACATGGACACCAATGAAGTGGCACACTTATGTCAACATTTACATGTGTTGACCTTTCTGTGTTGATTTTTTTCTTGTGGCGATTCGCGTCACACCCCCCCGCAACCCCCCCTCCCGCGATTCGCGGCAACCCCCGTGACCCCACACCTCCCGCAATTCGCGGCAACCCCCCACCGGAACCCCTGTGAACCCCGCCCTCCCGCGATTCGCGGCACCCACCCCGCGACCCCCCCTCCCGCAATTCGCGGCACCCCCCCGTGATTCGCGGCTGCTCCAGAATTAAATTGCACATGGAAAACACTGACATGGCTATGGTCGACAATGAAAAAGGTTGACATGAGTTTTTGAAGTTTTTTTTTTCATTTTTTGAATATTTTCATATTCATTCTCATGTGTTGACATGGATACCAATGAAGTGCCACACTTATGTCAACATTTACATGTGTTGACCTTTCTGTGTTGATTTTTTCTTGTGGCGATTCGCGTCACACCCCCCCCGCAACCCCCCACAACCCCCACTCCCGCGATTCACGGCACACACACACACACACCTGCCCCGCGATTCTCGGCACCCCACCCCGTGACCCCCCCTCCCGTGATTCACGGCACACCCCCGCGACCCCCCCTCCCATGATTCGCCGCAACCCCCGCCCCGTAACCCCCCCTCCCGCGATTCGCGGCACCCACCCCCGCGACCCCCCCTCCCGCGATTCGCGGCACCCCCCCCCCCCGCGATTCGCGGCAGCTCCAGAATTAAATTGCACATGGAAAACACTGACATGGCTATGGTCGACAATGAAAAAGGTTGACATGAGTTTTTTTTTTTTCATTTTTTGAATGTTTTCATATTCATTCTCATGTGTCGACATGGACACCAATGAAGTGCCACACTTTGTCAACATTTACATGTGTTGACCTTTCTGTGTTGATTTTTTCTTGTGGCGATTCGCGTCACACCCCCCCGGAACCCCCACTCCCGCGATTCACGGCACACACACCCCCCCGCGATTCTCGGCACCCCACCCCCCCTCCCGTGATTCACGGCACACCCCCCGCGACCCCCCCTACCATGATTCGCCGCAACCCCCGCCCCCGTAACCCCCCTCCCGCGATTCTCTGCAATCCCTCCCCTCCCGCGATTCGCAGCATCCACCCCCCCACAACCCCCCCTCCTGCAATTCGCGGCACCCCCCGCGACCCCCCCTCCTGCAATTCGCGGCACCCTCCGCGACCCCCCCTCCCGCGATTCGCGGACACCTAAGTTGCAATACAGGGCATCTTTCATACAATTCTAACCATATTTCTCATATACAAACGTTCACAAATTAAGGGGGCGCAGCCCCTTACGACGGTGTGAAGAGCGCCCGTAGGGCGCGATGAATCACCTAGTCCTTAATATAAGTCAAGTTTCAAACCTACTAAATAGTGCGTCCCCGATAACAGTCCCTTTTCCCTCCTTGGATCAGGTGTATATGTACCAGTGTCCATTTTATTACAGATGTGTATTATGCATATGAGGGTGTGTTTAGGTGTATATTACACAGGTGACTCAGTACAGGTGTATATTATGTAAATGAGTCAATACAGGTGTATATTATGTAAATGAGTCAATACAGGTGTATATGTAGCAGGTGGTTTTTATTACGGGTGCATAGTGTTCATTCTACCATTGCCATCTTTGATAACGCATGCAGTTCCTCTTCCCTGCCTGTTGTGTCGCTGTAGTGCTTCTAGCACAGTGCTGTCTGTATATCAGCACTGATATGCAACCCAGACCTGTGCTATAAACCCCACATGTTATACAAGTGAGTGCCAATATAGGTATATATTACATGGATTAGTGTCAGCACTGGTGTATACTGTACAGGTGAATGTTGGTACATATGTGTGTCATACAGGTGAGTGTCGGCACATGTGAAGTGCACACCTGTGTGTGAGAATAGGTGTGTCCGACACAGGCGAGTATACTAAGCCCTTGCATGCTACAAGTGAGTGTCAGTGCAGGGGGTATGGCAGCTACATAACTAGCATAGAGGACAGGTACTCTGGCTGTGTTATAGGGCTGTGATAAAGCTGTTGTATGTTAGAGGTATTGCACAATGCTAGGTATACAGATTACACTGTGGTCCTTTCATGCTCTACTGAATTCACTGATAAAGGAACATGATTAAACCAAAGTGAAATGTAATAGAGTAGTGTAGCTGGCTTTCACAATATGCAGTGTGTCACAAAGGTAAAGCCTGATCTGTCAGTGGGTTCACCAATGGCTCAGTGCTTAGCATTGTGTTGTGAGTCCTAGAGACAGTATGGTGTCCCCAGAAGCTTCCACCGCTTCTGTCCTTGCCTCTTATTCTAATTAATTATGAGAATGTTTATTTACATAGCGCTTATCTCAAAAAGACTCAAGGCGCCATACAGAAACCATGAACACAACACTGAGGCGAGAGGCAGCCATTTTGGCTCATAAATTGCAACTTTCCCGGCGGGGAGGCGCGTAAAGTATTGTTACGCCACTGAACAAAATAATGACTGAATAAACTCTTCCACATGTTATTCTTCCTGCCCATGGAAGTACCACAAGAGACCTCCATCTGGAGAACACCCACGGCCGAACTGTGTCAGATGACGCCTGTAGGCCATAAGGGCAGATGGCAAAGTGGTAATTTAGAGTGTCCCAGTATCCAGGCAAGGAGTTTATTATGGAATTGTTACATGCATTGTTACAGTTTTGCTATTACGGAATGCTAATGCTATGTCAAAACATTCTGGCATGTGTAGTTTCACAAGAACTGGAGCGCCAAAAGTTGGCAAGGCCTGATCTATATACGTAGACCATAATACATAATGTGGAACACACGCGCACACATCTCAGCATTATGCAAGGAAAGGTCCTGTGGCGGCAGGAGCAGTGTGACCCGGTAAAGCCTCTTCAGGACCTGAGCGGCCATAAATAAACAGTCACACATAGCAGCCACCCCTTACCAAGACTATGGGGGGGGGGGGTTTCAATCTAGGATTCCGATTGTAGGAACATCTTGACAGACGGACTCCCGGGCTGTTTTTGCTCAGCTCAGCTGTCGAGTGCCGGAAGTTGGGCATGTCGGTGAAAACTGTAGCGGATGGTCTAAAGACGGCCGTGAATTCATCAATCTGTGGACGTTTATGACAAATCCGATCCGACTTGTTCTAAAGTCCGATCTCTTTTGTCGTAATCTGCCTTCAATGCTGTCGGAAACTGCAGCGTTGAATAAGCGATGGCGGAAATAACGGCCTGGCAAGATGCCCTAAACATACTATACGTACAGCGTCCTGTGCAGTGTGCAGCCACAACATAAATAATATATATATATAAAGCTTAACTTCGGTCAGAAAAAAGTGTATGACTTCTGGGGTGTGAGCGTCTGGAAAGTCCCCAGAAGAAACCAGATAAGCTGTAGTGATCACCCAGGAATGAGGGAACTTCCAGAACAATCTCACTCGTCTACCTGAGGAAGGGCACCTGGACGGTGAGTTCTGGATCGTGGTGATATCAATCCTAAAGCTGGCTTGATTATGGTCTTCAGAATGGTATGATTTAAAGGGGATGGAAAATCCAAATTCAATATTCTTATAAGAAAAAACCTCAGCAGCAGGTGTGACATCAGGGATGACAAATGCCCGCCGGACATGTCACTTCCTCATCCGTTCCACCACGTTCATCCAACTGGTGAGGAGAGGAAGGATGCAAATTATTTAAGTTGTCTATATTCCAATATCAACAACCTGAGGAACCCTGTCCAAGAAGGACAGAATAAAAAATGTCTTATGGTGTGTACACACGGTGAGATTCCCTGGCTAATTCGACTTAAGATTCGAGTGCTATGCAATTTTTGCTATCTCTGTACTTTTTACATACAATTCATACAATCTACATTAGATTTGCACTATATAGTCATTGCTGCCCTGTCTATCTGGGTTTCCATTTGTGCTGTCCTGGGAACACGCATCGGGATCGCAAGGTAAAAAACCTGTGCGATATGCATGCAATCTGACTATATAGTCACAATCTAATGTCAAATCTCACGTGTGTACACAGCATTAGAACTATAATAATGGGGAATATTATACAGGTATTTATTTATTAGTTATTTTATATAGCGCACACATCTTGTATTTATTTACAGAGAAAATTTGGACACTCACATCAGTCCCTGCCCTAGTGGAGCTTACAGTCTATTTTCCCTACCACATATACACACACACTCAGATAGGTTTCATTTCTATCATGAGGAACCCAGGCAAGCCCGGGGAGAATATACAAACTCCGCACAGTTAGGGACATGGTGGGAATTGAACCCATGACCTCAGTGCTGTGAGGCAGTAATGCTAACCATTACACCATTGGCGCTGAATATATTAGTACAGGTGTGTAGTTATAGAGGTAAGTGTAGAGTATGGAATGTAATATAGTGGTATATTAGTACAGGTATTAGTACAGGTGTGTATTATACAGGTAAGTGCAGTGTATGGAGGGTAATATAATGGTATATTAGTGCAGGAAAGTACAGTATATTGCAGGTAGGTGCAGTGTATGGAGGGTAATATAATGGTATATTAGAACAGGTGAGTACTATGAAGTGTCAGTACATGTGTTGGCATATACTGCAGAAGTGACAGTACTGGTATGTATTATATAGGTAAATGCAGAGTATGGAAGGTAATATAGTGGTATGAGTACAGGTAAGTACTGCAAAGTGTCAGTACAGGTATATATTATACAAGTAGGTGCAGTGTATGGAAGGTAATATAGGTGTATATTCATACAGGTATGTAGTATACAGGTAGGTGCAGAATATGGAAGGTAATATAGGTGTATATTAGTACAGGTGAGTACTATGATGTGTCAGTACAGGTATGTAGTATACAGGTAGGTGCAGTATATGGAAGGTAATATAGGGGTATATTAGTAGTACAGGTGAGTACTATGATGTGTCAGTACAGGTATGTAGTATACAGGTAGGTGCAGTGTATGGAAGGTAATATAGGTGTATATTTGTACAGTGGAGTACTGTGACCTCTCAGTACAGGTATGTAGTATACAGGTAGGTGCAGTGTATGGAAGGTAATATAGGTGTATATTAGTACAGGTGAGTACTATGATATGACAGTACAGGTGTGTAGTATACAGGTAGGTGCAGTGTATGGAAGGTAATATAGGTGTATATTTGTACAGGTGAGTACTATGACATCTCAGTACAGGTATGTAGTATACAGGTAGGTGCTGTGTATGGAAGGTAATATAGGGGTATATTAGTAGTACAGGTGAGTTCTATGATATGTCAGTACAGGTATGTAGTATACAGGTAGGTGCAGTGTATGGGAGGTAATATAGGGGTATATTAGTACAGGTAAGTACTATGACATGTCAGTAGAGGTAAGTATTATGCAGGTAAGTGAAAGGCTAGGTGAATGAACATACCTTTTTTGCCCTTCTCTGTCCTCAGTACCAGGCAGTCCCAACCAGTCACCAAATGACACAATCAGCTCATTGTATCGCTGTGTGACACAGGACAAACTCAAGGTGAAAGCAGCAGTAAGCAGAGGAATTGGTGCAGGGACAGAGGCAGCCAGGTAAGAGCTCGGCGTACTCTGGGCACTGACAGTTGTCAGTCAGTAAGAAGCTCTACAGGGGGCTGCCTATATGGTGGGCATTATAACATGGAGCAAAGTGCTGGGAATTATGTAATATAAGCATTTATGGAGTGCACAATACAGGATAACATGAAAGTGACAGCAGTAATAGAATCCAAGGCTTGTAAAGAAGCAATAAAAGCAAGAGGGCAAAAATGCTAAAAGGAGGACGTTATAGAATGCTAAGCGCGTGTAGGGGAGCAGTGATAGAATGCTGAGTGCTTGTAGGGGAGCAGTGATAGAATGCTGAGCGTGTGTAGGGGAGCAGTGATAGAATGCTGAGCGCTTGTAGGGGAGCAGTGATAGAATGCTGAGCTCTTGTAGGGGAGCAGTGATAGAATGCTGAGCGCTTGTAGGGGAGCAGTGATAGAATGCTGAGCGCGTGTAGGGGAGCAGTGATAGAATGCTGAGCGCTTGTAGGGGAGCAGTGATAGAATGCTGAGCGCGTGTAGGGGAGCAGTGATAGAATGCTGAGCGCGTGTAGGGGAGCAGTGATAGAATGCGGAGCGCTTGTAGGGGAGCAGTGATAGAATGCTGAGCGCTTGTAGGGGAGCAGTGATAGAATGCTGAGCGCGTGTAGGGGAGCAGTGATAGAATGCTGAGCGCGTGTAGGGGAGCACTGATAGAATGCTGAGCGCGTGTAGGGGGAGCACTGATAGAATGCTGAGCGCGTGTAGGGGAGCACTGATAGAATGCTGAGCGCATGTAGGGGAGCACTGATAGAATGCTGAGTGCTTGTAGGGGAGCACTGATAGAATGCTGAGCGTGTGTAGGGGAGCAATGATAGAATGCTGAGCGCGTGTAGGGGAGCAGTGATAGAATGCTGAGCGCGTGTAGGGGAGCAGCGATAGAATGCTGAGCGCGTGTAGGGGAGCAGCGATAGAATGCTGAGCGCGTGTAGGGGAGCAGCGGTGGACTGCTGAGTGCGTGTAGGGGAGCAGCGGTGGACTGCTGAGCGCGTGTAGGGGAGCAGCGGTGGACTGCTGAGCGCGTGTAGGGGAGCAGCGGTGGACTGCTGAGCGCGTGTAGGGGAGCAGCGGTGGACTGCTGAGCGCGTGTAGGGGAGCAGCGGTGGACTGCTGAGCGCGTGTAGGGGAGCAGAGGTGGACTGCTGAGCGCGTGTAGGGGAGCAGCGGTGGACTGCTGAGCGCGTGTAGGGGAGCAGCGGTGGACTGCTGAGCGCGTGTAGGGGAGCAGCGGTGGACTGCTGAGCGCGTGTAGGGGAGCAGCGGTGGACTGCTGAGCGCGTGTAGGGGAGCAGCGGTGGACTGCTGAGCGCGTGTAGGGGAGCAGCGCCGGTGGACTGCTGAGCGCATGTACAGTGAGTTTGTGTAATTGAAAAGTGATCAGATAGAACTGTAATAAAGCAGTAATAGAATGCTGAGTATATGGCAGTGTTGTTCAACCTCTATACCATGGTACACTAGTGTGCTTTGAGCTGTTTCCAAATGTGCCACCAGAGCTAGAAATGTCAACACTAGTTTACAACCACCACCACCAGTACAACTGTTATTAACTGGGGTCTTCCTGCTCCAGTCCTGTCTCTGTATCCTGGGCACATGAGACCACACCTTTCTGACATCATTGGACCAGATGTGCTGGCTCCTCCTCCTCTTATCATCCACTTACCATCAATGGTTGGTGGTGGCTGTTGTCGCTCCGTCTGCCACATCAATGGTGTCAGTATCCGTTCTGGTTCAAGAAGCTTCCAGGGCTGCAGAGAACATGAATCTGATTTAGAGAAGATGAGTCACAGGGAACTGGGTGAGGAGATGCCTGGGTGTCCTGCTGTTACATACCTCCCAACTTTCCAGATTTTTTGCGAGACAATCCCAGGACTTGCGGCCATAGCATCCCCAAGAGGCCCCACCCACTTTCTGAAGAGACTGCACACACCCTTTTTTTGTACCGCCGCACAAGCATCCCGATCAGCAGGATTACAATGTTGGGAGATATACTGTTATACTATCCCCACCCTCCCTAGGAGAACATAATACCAGTTAGTGGTGGAATGCGGAGTGCGTAGGGGGCCAGTGGTGTAATGCCAAGCGTGAGCGGGGGGCAGTGGTGGAATGCAGAGTGCGTGAGCGGGGGGCAGTGGTGGAAAATTGAATGTGTATGAGAGAGCAGTAAAGGATGAGGAAAGTAGACAAGAAGACGAAAAAGGGTACTTGTTTAGTTTCACGGCGCCCGATATATCGGATGCGATATAGGCTGATATATCGGCCGATCCGAAGCGATTTTTTTACTTGTTCATAACCCCACTATCCACTACGCATGGAGTTGATTTTATATAGTTTGGCGAGCGCAGTCATGATCTGGCACGACAGCCGTGACCCTGGCCCGTCTTCATTTTGTTCAACCGCATATCGCCAGGTGCGATTCAATGTCCCGCCTGATGATCGGCAAAAAGGGGGTGTGTCCGAGTAAATGGCCGTGAAATGTCGAGATTCGGCCGCGATAGCGACAATTCACGGCCAAAATCGACAAAACAGGGCCCATTCTGTCGATCTGTCTCTTGAATGATGTCGGGCAAGACAGCATTGAATAGCCGGTAGCCGCTATTTCCCCTGTCGCAAATTGCGGTGGGGATTGAATAACCCCCTTTGTCTACAGTTACCCATACTGAGCGTTTTGGGAGCACCACCGACCATTTACTGTTTTTTATTTTTATAATAAAAATATTATTAGCATACCTCTCGGCATACCGCTCCCTGCACTGCCCGACCCCACGCAGTGAAGCCACAGCGTGGGCAGCGCTGCCCGACCCATTCGGTGTAGCCACAGCCCGACCCCGCCCCCACCCAGACCGTCACCCGAGTGTCACTGACAGTGAGCGACAGGCTGGACCGTCCGGACTCCGGGGTAGCCACGCTGTGTGAGTACTAGTACTCATAGTATGTGTATGTGAAGCTGCTGGGCTGGTGACCAATTTGAGCAGGCCTGGGGACAAGTTAGGCTGCACCGCGGTGAGATTGACAGGAACAACAAGCCAATGGGTAGCTGGGCTGGAGAAGAGGCATCTAAAATTTTCTCAGTGCTTACCGAAGAGAGGCGGGGCTCCGGCTGCTAGTGGGTTTGGCTGCATGTATTGTGTGACTGTGAGCAGGGCAGCCGAGGGGGGGGGGGGGGTACTAATTACCCAGGCCCAGGCTTGCTGGAGGGGCCCTGGTCTGACTCATCCCTTCCCCCTCCATCCCTCCCAGGTAGCAACAGCAGCACACCAGGGTTGCCTACCCTCCCGGAATGGCCGGGAGGGTCCCTGAAATCGGGTCCTCCTCCCGGCCCCCCGGAAAGGGGGGAAACCCTCCCGCATTAACCCCAATCCCCCGCGATCTGCCCCTCGGCGGGGGGGGTCCGTGAGTAAAATGACGCGATCGTGCCATTTTAACCCCGCCGTGCAATGCCTGAAATACCGGCATTGCACGACGGGGGGCGTGGCTAAAATGACGCGATCACTGTATGCACGCCTCCCAACAGGGAAGCCCGTCTGTGGCTCCGCCCCCAATCTGTCTCTTAAGCTCCAGGCGATAGCCCCGCCCCCCTGTATAACGGAGCTGGCTGCCCTCTCCCGGAAGGCAGCCAGCAAAAGTCGGCAAGTATGCAGCACACACTTCTACAGCATGTGGTGTGCTGACAGCAGGCTCAGCATGAGCATCTCACTGACAGCGTGAGAGGTCATGCTGAGCCTACTGTGAGCACAGCACATGCTGTAGGTGTGTGCTGCTGCTGAGTTTAGAGTTTTCTTTCACCCTCCTCTAAACATTTTCTGGGCGTGGCCTAAGTGCAGGAGGTGGCCACACCTCCCACACTTAGACCACTCCCCCAAAATTTTAACGGGGCCCGGCATTCCTCTCGGCTGCCCTGACTGTGAGTAGGTGAGAAGAAATCCTGCAGACCCCAGGACTCGGAGGGTGGAGGCAATGTGAGGCCGGGCATGGCAGAGGAGGCCCAGAGGGTCATCTGACTTAGAGAGCCGGGTGGAGAGTGAGAGAAGGCTGCTGCTGTGCCTGCGGGATTAACGCACACTGTATGAGGGAACATGCATCACTTGTAATGACAGTCTCTCCGTATCCCTTGTGGGTGAGATATGGTGCCCATATATTGTACATGGGCATTACGGTGCGTTATATAGTATGTAATGGGCATTACGGTGCGTTATATAGTATGCAATGGGCATTACAGTGTGTTATATAGTATGTAATTGGTATTACGGTGTGATATATAATATGTAGTGGGCATTACGGTGTATTATATAGTATGTCATGGGCATTACGGTGTGTTATATAGTATGTAATGGGCATTACAGTGTGTTATATAGTATGTAATTGGTATTACGGTGTGATATATAATATGTAGTGGGCATTACGGTGTATTATATAGTATGTCATGGGCATGACGGTGTGTTATATAGTATGTAATTGGCATTACGGTGTATTATATAGTATGTAATGGGCGTTATGGTGTGTTATATAGTATGTAATGGGCATTACAGTGTGTTATATAGTATGTAATGGGCATTACGGTGTGTTATATAGTATGTAATGGGCATTACAGTGTGTTATATAGTATGTAATGGGCATTACAGTGTGTTATATAGTATGTAATGGGCATCACGGTGTGTTATATAGTATGTAATGGGCATTACGGTGTGTTATATAGTATGTAATGGGCATCACGGTGTGTTATATAGTATGTAATTGGCATTACGGTGTGTTATATAGTATGCGATGGACATTAAGGTGTGTTATATAGTATGTAATGGGCATCACGTGTGTTATATAGTATGTAATTGGCATTACGGTGTGTTATATAGTATGCGATGGACATTAAGGTGTGTTATATAGTATGTAATGGGCATTAAGGTTACATAGTTACATAGTAGGTAAGGCTGAAAAAAGACTTGCGTCCATCTAGTTCAACCTGGTATAGATATCCATTGCTGATTTGGTAGGTTCTGGTATTTTACAGACAAATTATATTTCTTATTTGTACCCATGGATGTTTTTCTCCAGTAAATGTTTGTCCAACTTTGCCTTGAACGCATTTAATGAGCCAGCCGTTATCACCTCTCTGGGAAGAGAGTTCCAGAGTTTGACTGTTCTGACCGTAAAGAAATTCTTTCTACTAGCTGAATGAAATCTTTTTTCTTCTAATCTATACTCATGCCCTCGCGTCCTAGATTCCTTTCTAGTAGAAAATAGGGTGTGTGACAGTTCCTTATATTGGCCCTTGATATACTTGTACATGTTGAGCATGTCCCCCCTTAAACGTCTCTTTTCTAATGTAAATAGTCCCAAATTGCTTAATCTCTCCCCGTAGCTTAAATTCTCCATTCCCCTAATAAGCTTTGTTGCTCGCCTTTGGACTTTTTCTAATTCTATGATGTCCTTTTTATAGTGTGGGGCCCAGAACTGTACTCCATACTCTAGGTGAGGTCTCACCAATGCTTTATATAGTGGCATAATTACCCTTGAGTCCAAGGTGTGTTATATAGTATGTAATGGGCATTACGGTGTGTTATATAGTATGTCATGGGCATTGCGGAGTGTTTTATAGTATGTAATGGGCATTACGGTGTGTTATATAGTATGTAATGGGCATTACAGTGTGTTATATAGTATGTAATGGGCATCACAGTGTGTTATATAGTATGTAATGGGCATCATGCGTGAACTTATGTGTAATTGGTATGACGGCATGTGACTTTATGTGTAATGGGTATTACAAAACTTGCTAAAATGTGCAATGGGCATTATGGTGTGTGGTATAATGTTAGGCTGCGCCCCTTTCTTTCTGCGCAAGAGCCCCGCCTACTTTAAATCGGGGGGGGGGGGCGAAACACGCCCTTGGTCCAGGCACCGTGGCACCTCTGGTACACCACTGGTACCAGGTGTGCCAACTGTGTGTTGGCATAGAGCAATGAGAGTTTGGATATTACATTGGCAGACTGTATGAGGGGCAGTGTACACCATGAATAGTGTAAGCGCAGTGGGTGTGGCATGCAGGTTAGGGTGAGTGTGGTGGGGACGCACAGGTACTTGGAAGCACTGTACCGTGGTGGAGGGTACAGCACGGAGGATGAGGAGATAGGGGTGTACAATGCTGTGTTATTAGTGTAAATACAGAATGTTGTGCTTCTGTTTGCGGTTCTAAAGATTATAGTCTGTACTAATAAGTGTTTTACCTGTTCTGTGACCTGGATGGATGGGTGACAGCCAGGGGAAGGAGTAAGATTGTACATTATTATATAACCTAATCTGAACGCTGCTCTCTTGTGTATGCTGCCTCCAGATTGATGTGTCAGAGAGGTCGAGTACATACTGTGTACATGTGTTTGTGCATTAGGTGACTGCTGTCATCTCCCCTCTCACCAGCGACTGTCTCTTTTACTAGCACACTGCAAATCTCCTCTCAGCAAGACCTTCCCGTCTCACACTGCGTCCCCATCCGTGAACCGCGCCTCGACCCAGACATCCGCAGGAGAGGTAAGTCCCGCTATCTCCCCAAATGCTGGATATACACCAGCAGCCTCGCCTGCAAAACTGCTAATTAACCCTTTGAGTGCCATTGTGAATTGGTCAAAATAGGTGTGAAAATTGCCAAGCAGACATTTTTATTCCTCATAATGACCTGTAATGTATATAGGAAATATAATCTTTTCTTGTTTGAATTTATATAACAAATGTGAGCGACGTCGGCATTTTTAGCGAATATTTTGCACCTCTCACAGTGACGCTGCCACTCAAAGGGTTAAATTGAATTGAAGTTTTTTTTATTTCTGAACAATTCAGTGTAAAATAAAAATAAAAAATAGTCCATTAGCATTTAAGTTGTTGGACAGCATTTAAAAATATAAAGAAATTATAATACCAATAAAGTATACGTTAAATGCCTGCAGCACAGAGGTAACTGGTTTTAGAGGTTAGTGAAGGCTCAATGACCTTATATTGATTGGCAGGTCAACAGCCTACATGTCAGGAACTCTTTGCCAGCAATTATGAAAGAGGACAGCAGAGGGAGCCCCAGAGCTACCTAGAGTCACATGCATCAATGTTTTCTGGCAGTTTAGCAATGTCCTACTACGTCAGTGGTTCCCAAACTGTGTGCCTAGGCACCCTGGGGTGCCTCAGGACACTTGCAGGGGTGCCTTGGGTTGGTGGACCAGGATCAATTCATATTATTTATGGTCAATGTAACAGGCAAATCCAGTGCTGGTGGCTGCCAATCATAATATATGTGGACAAACAGAAGCAAATCCTGTCCCTCACCAGATAACTGTGACATATAAACACAATGCACTTAATTAAAAAAAAAAAAAAACAGAATTTCTCGATAAGAAGCATTTGGCGTAGGGGTGCCATGAAAATATTTTGATGCTCTAGTGCGCCATGATTCAAAAAAGTTTGGGAACCCCTGTACTACGTTCTTCATTATTTTTTGATCTCCCCCCTCTCTTATATACTCACAGGTAAGTCTGTGACTTATGGTTCAGTAAATCTGTTCGTAATCAGGACACAGTGATTGTTGCATGTTTCTTTGGAAGCGGGTGAAAGGTTTACAGCAAGCAGTCCAAACTGTGGCCCTCCAGTTGTTGTGACACTACACATCCCAGCATGCTTTGCCATAGTTTTAGCATTCCCCAAAAGTAAAATTATGGCAAGGCATAATGGGACTTGTAGTTTCACAACAGCTGGAGGGCCAAACTTTGGACATGCCTGGACAGTGTCTAGGAAGACCGTCCATAGGTCGACACCAAAAGGCTGACATGCAAAAAGGTCATGAGAAAATCGACACATAAAAAGGTTGACATGAGTTTTTCGCAATTTTTTTCTTTTTTTGGAACTATTTCATACGTTACCATGCACGTGGACTGCAATAGGGAATGGTAAGCCTGAAGTATGGTGAGCTCAGGGAGCCATGTGACGGTACGTGATACTCTAATTTGGGGTCCATTTCAACGTCGACCTTGGAGCATCCAAGTAACACTGCCTCCCAGTGACCCCACCTCAATGAGTGACATCACAATATCCTAAGTTCAGGGGGGGCGGGGCTAGCACGGGCGTATTGCCGCCGTATTATGGTACCGCCCACCTCTATGTCAGCAGTTCTCTCATAGCGACCCAGTATAATGTAGGAGGAGATTTGTCGCTTTG
The DNA here is from genome assembly GCF_055691185.1 of Crinia signifera. NCBI lineage: Eukaryota > Metazoa > Chordata > Amphibia > Anura > Myobatrachidae > Crinia > Crinia signifera. The sequence goes on along the minus strand of NC_139220.1, from coordinate 302,141,171 downwards.
CGCTGAATGTGTGAAAGTAAACAAGGGCAGGGCCCCGGTGGTTTATTATTTATTTATTTTTCTTCATCCTTCCCTGGATGGTCCAAGCTAAATACAAATCTATTTGTCAAAGCTACTAAGAAAGGAAACTCCTGTGTGCTCTAATAAGAGCGAGGTCAAATTGACTTTAGTACATAACAGTAGTCAAACATTTATCTCCTGTGTAACCAGCACACAGCAAAGATGAAAAAAAACATGGGTCATTAAAGGGTTAATTTACTGCTTCCCCCCCCTGATTCCTTTCTCCGTGGTAACCATGAAGTAATATTGCCAACGCATCATGTTTACACAGCTTGTTCACGCATGACCGGAGCACGGGTGCATGAGTCCACAGCTCATGCCAAGTGCCGGGAATGCGTGAACAGGTCATAGAGACTTAGCACATGTGTATAGCTGACTGTTATGGATAATTTGGGACGTGCCCATGGAGTCCGGGCCGGCCCAGTGTAATAGAGTTCATACACTCCCTTCAGTGCATTCGGCACCCATGGCGTATATATGGTGGTGGTCTCTTCATAGTCTGACTCTTCTCTGTGACTTGAAACTCCATTTCCCTGATAGGGAGGATGATTGACCACCGATGGTTAGCGGGCGGTGGTCCCACCGCTGGTAGGGGAGACGCATGCTGAGAATCCGTGGTGGCGGTCCCATGTGGAAGGGTTTGTCCATGTATAACCGCGGTCTCTATATGTGAGGCACCCAGCGGGTAAAGGTTTCCTGACCATAGATGGTGTGTTCCTCAATGAGCAACTCAAGGCCCAGGGGTGAGTGAGGGCCGGATTCATATGTACATAAACCCAATGGATTGCATACATCTATGTATACATCTTCGGTGCTCAGACGTGTACCTGAATCAAGTTCACAGTAGGGAGGTATGCAGTGGCGTAACTAGAATTTACCTGTCAAAAAAATCATGCTCGTTGCCAGGGGTTACATGCTCGTTGCCAGGGGTTTCTTATTCATTGACAGTGGAATATATAACTTCCAAACAGCAAAATGTTACTCAGGATCTCTAGCATTTGTCCAGCTGGACCTTTAGCATCTGTCTCCTCCAAGGCGGCGGCCATTATTGGAGGGACATTTTCAGCCGATTCTATACAGACAGCCAGACCCATTGGAATCTGCTGAGACCATGTGCCCACATAGCGCCGGCTGCCTCAAGCTACCTCTTGGGCTGCAGTGCCCCTGTTCTGCCACCGGAGTTCCGCACTCGCTGCGCTTGGCACAGTTTACTATTCCCAATCAGAATCAACTGATAATAATAATGTATGGAAAAAAAATGTTGACCTTTTTTATCAACCAAATACTGCAGCTGAGAGCACCTATCTGAGAGCTGCGTTGGAGTCTGCATACTGCTGTCTCATGTGTGCAAAGAGAGGCAACCTGAGTGGGGTGACCATCTGTATATCGCTGGTCATTATGGAGCAGAGTGTAGCAGATGTGTGGGGTGACCATCTGTTTATCGCTGGTCATTATGGAGCAGAGAGAGGCAGACTGGGTGGGGTGACTATCTGCATATCGCTGGTCATTATGGAGCAGAGAGAGGCAAATGTGTGGGGTGACCATCTGTATATCGCTGGTCATTATGGAGCAGAGAGCGGTAGACTGGGTGGGGTGACTATCTGCATATCGCTGGTCATTATGGAGCAGAGAGGGGCAGATGTGTGGGGTGACCATCTGTATATCGCTGGTCATTATGGAGCAGAGAGAGGCAGACTGGGTGGGGTGACCATCTGTCTATCGCTGGTCATTATGGAGCAGAGGCGCAGATGTGTGGGGTGACCATCTGTATATCGCTGGTCATTATGGAGCAGAGAGAGGCAGACTGGGTGGGGTGACTATCTGTATATCGCTGGTCATTATGGAGCAGAGAGAGGCAGATGTGTGGGGTGACCATCTGTATATCGCTGGTCATTATGGAGCAGAGAGAGGCAGACTGGGTGGGGTGACCATCTGTATATCGCTGGTCATTATGGAGCAGAGAGGCAGATGTGTGGGGTGACCATCTGTATATCGCTGGTCATTATGGAGCAGAGAGAGGCAGACTGGGTGGGGTGACCATCTGCATATCGCTGGTCATTATGGAGCAGAGAGGCAGATGTGTGGGGTGACCATCTGTATATCGCTGGTCATTATGGAGCAGAGAGAGGCAGATGTGTGCGGTGACCATCTGTATATCGCTGGTCATTATGGAGCAGAGAGAGGCAGATGTGTGGGGTGACCATCTGTCTATCGCTGGTCATTATGGAGCAGAGGCGCAGATGTGTGGGGTGACCATCTGTATATCGCTGGTCATTATGGAGCAGAGAGAGGCAGACTGGATGGGGTGACTATCTGTATGTAGCTGGTCATTATGGAGCAGAGAGAGGCAGATGTGTGGGGTGACCATCTGCATATCGCTGGTCATTATGGAGCAGAGAGAGGCAGATGTATGGGGTGACCATCTGTCTATCGCTGGCCATTATGGAGCAGAGGCGCAGATGTGTGGGGTGATCATCTGTATATCGCTGGTCATTATGGAGCAGAGAGAGGCAGACTGGGTGGGGTGACCATCTGTATATCGCTGGTCATTATGGAGCAGAGAGAGGCAGATGTGTGGGGTGACATCTGTTTATCGCTGGTCATTATGGAGCAGAGTCGCAGATGTGTGGGGTGACCATCTGTATATCGCTGGTCATTATGGAGCAGAGAGAGGCAGACTGGGTGGGGTGACCATCTGTATATCGCTGGTCATTATGGAGCAGAGAGGCAGATGTGTGGGGTGACCATCTGTATATCGCTGGTCATTATGGAGCAGAGAGAGGCAGACTGGGTAGGGTGACTATCTGTATATCGCTGGTCATTATGGAGCAGAGAGAGGCAGATGTGTGGGGTGACCATCTGCATATCGCTGGTCATTATGGAGCAGAGAGAGGCAGATGTGTGGGGTGACCATCTGTCTATCGCTGGCCATTATGGAGCAGAGCGAGGCAGACTGGGTGGGGTGACCATCTGTATATTGCTGGTCATTATGGAGCAGAGAGAGGCAGATGTGTGGGGTGACCATCTGCATATCGCTGGTCATTATGGAGCAGAGAGAGGCAGATGTGTGGGGTGACCATCTGTATATCGCTGGTCGTTATGGAGCAGAGAGAGGCAGATGTGTGGGGTGACCATCTGTCTATCGCTGGCCATTATGGAGCAGAGAGAGGCAGACTTGGTGGGGTGACCATCTGTATATCGCTGGTCATTATGGAGCAGAGAGAGGCAGACTGGATGGGGTGACTATCTGTATGTAGCTGGTCATTATGGAGCAGAGAGAGGCAGATGTGTGGGGTGACCATCTGCATATCGCTGGTCATTATGGAGCAGAGAGAGGCAGATGTATGGGGTGACCATCTGTCTATCGCTGGCCATTATGGAGCAGAGGCGCAGATGTGTGGGGTGACCATCTGTATATCGCTGGTCATTATGGAGCAGAGAGAGGCAGACTGGGTGGGGTGACCATCTGTATATCGCTGGTCATTATGGAGCAGAGAGAGGCAGATGTGTGGGGTGACATCTGTTTATCGCTGGTCATTATGGAGCAGAGGCGCAGATGTGTGGGGTGACCATCTGTATATCGCTGGTCATTATGGAGCAGAGAGAGGCAGACTGGGTGGGGTGACCATCTGTATATCGCTGGTCATTATGGAGCAGAGAGGCAGATGTGTGGGGTGACCATCTGTATATCGCTGGTCATTATGGAGCAGAGAGAGGCAGACTGGGTAGGGTGACTATCTGTATATCGCTGGTCATTATGGAGCAGAGAGAGGCAGACTGGGTGGGGTGACCATCTGTATATCGCTGGTCATTATGGAGCAGAGAGAGGCAGATGTGTGGGGTGACATCTGTTTATCGCTGGTCATTATGGAGCAGAGTCGCAGATGTGTGGGGTGACCATCTGTATATCGCTGGTCATTATGGAGCAGAGAGAGGCAGACTGGGTGGGGTGACCATCTGTATATCGCTGGTCATTATGGAGCAGAGAGGCAGATGTGTGGGGTGACCATCTGTATATCGCTGGTCATTATGGAGCAGAGAGAGGCAGACTGGGTAGGGTGACTATCTGTATATCGCTGGTCATTATGGAGCAGAGAGAGGCAGATGTGTGGGGTGACCATCTGCATATCGCTGGTCATTATGGAGCAGAGAGAGGCAGATGTGTGGGGTGACCATCTGTCTATCGCTGGCCATTATGGAGCAGAGCGAGGCAGACTGGGTGGGGTGACCATCTGTATATTGCTGGTCATTATGGAGCAGAGAGAGGCAGATGTGTGGGGTGACCATCTGCATATCGCTGGTCATTATGGAGCAGAGAGAGGCAGATGTGTGGGGTGACCATCTGTATATCGCTGGTCGTTATGGAGCAGAGAGAGGCAGATGTGTGGGGTGACCATCTGTCTATCGCTGGCCATTATGGAGCAGAGAGAGGCAGACTTGGTGGGGTGACCATCTGTATATCGCTGGTCATTATGGAGCAGAGAGAGGCAGACTGGATGGGGTGACTATCTGTATGTAGCTGGTCATTATGGAGCAGAGAGAGGCAGATGTGTGGGGTGACCATCTGCATATCGCTGGTCATTATGGAGCAGAGAGAGGCAGATGTATGGGGTGACCATCTGTCTATCGCTGGCCATTATGGAGCAGAGGCGCAGATGTGTGGGGTGACCATCTGTATATCGCTGGTCATTATGGAGCAGAGAGAGGCAGACTGGGTGGGGTGACCATCTGTATATCGCTGGTCATTATGGAGCAGAGAGAGGCAGATGTGTGGGGTGACATCTGTTTATCGCTGGTCATTATGGAGCAGAGGCGCAGATGTGTGGGGTGACCATCTGTATATCGCTGGTCATTATGGAGCAGAGAGAGGCAGACTGGGTGGGGTGACCATCTGTATATCGCTGGTCATTATGGAGCAGAGAGGCAGATGTGTGGGGTGACCATCTGTATATCGCTGGTCATTATGGAGCAGAGAGAGGCAGACTGGGTAGGGTGACTATCTGTATATCGCTGGTCATTATGGAGCAGAGAGAGGCAGATGTGTGGGGTGACCATCTGCATATCGCTGGTCATTATGGAGCAGAGAGAGGCAGATGTGTGGGGTGACCATCTGTCTATCGCTGGCCATTATGGAGCAGAGCGAGGCAGACTGGGTGGGGTGACCATCTGTATATTGCTGGTCATTATGGAGCAGAGAGAGGCAGATGTGTGGGGTGACCATCTGCATATCGCTGGTCATTATGGAGCAGAGAGAGGCAGATGTGTGGGGTGACCATCTGTATATCGCTGGTCGTTATGGAGCAGAGAGAGGCAGATGTGTGGGGTGACCATCTGTCTATCGCTGGCCATTATGGAGCAGAGAGAGGCAGACTTGGTGGGGTGACCATCTGTATATCGCTGGTCATTATGGAGCAGAGAGAGGCAGACTGGGTGGGACGCATTCTGTACATTGCAACGAATCAGCTTCCAGTTATTGATCCTGACAGAAGCTCATTGGCTGCTCTGAGCAACTTCTCCAATTTACTTCCTTAAAATGTTTGCTACTGTGTCCACCTATTGCTTTTGTCAACACTCTGACCATGTCGACCTATTACATGTCAACCTTTTTATATGTCGGCCTTTTGGCTGTCGACCAATAGTGGTTTCCCTAATTACTAATTACTTTCACAGAGTGCAACAGAACATAAGAGAGTCGAGTGCGAAACCAATGTCTGTGGTAGGCATAGTGCAAAGCATCTACTGCAGGGGTGGCCAAACCTGTCCTCAAGATCTACCAACGGTGCATGTTTTCCAGGCAACCTGTCGATCTATAGTAGGAATGACTACAGCTGTGCACCAGCTAGGTGACTGGGAAATGTGACAGTTAGTAATGACTACAGCTGTGCACCAGCTAGGTAACCTGGAAAACATGGACTGTTGGTAGATCTCTAGGACCGGTTTGGCCACCGCTGCTCTACTGTAACTGCTTTAAGACTGTGTTGGAGGAGAGGGGAACTATGTAACGCACCCATATCCAAAATAATTGATTGACATACTGTGTGCCAAGTGTTGTGCTGGAGGAGAGGAGTTCTGTAACCATAGTCTTCTTGCTCCTCTGAAAGTCATGTGCAGGAGACCATTTTACAATAGTAGGTCTGGCACCCAGAATAATTTACAACAACAATGGTTTAAGCATCTGCCTATATCTGTGTCTATATATGTAACTGTTACACAGCCAGCAGGGCCCCATACCACGGAGAGCTAACAGGGCAACAGAGGTGCACCACCACACGGAACACTGAAGGACAAATAAAACATTTTATTATAAAAATATTGTTCACAAACATTAATATTTCCTTTATCTTTGTTTCCTCACAGATATTAGCTGCAACATCCAATGGCATCAGAGCAGACATTAGTGGTCACTGATAACCACCCAATTTACCCCAGTTACCCCACTGTTGCCTCTCCACCAACAGTGGATACTCAGAGTGGCAGCGAATTACTCAACTGCTGTCCATCTGACACTGACCACAAGGGGGAGCCAGTGACCCATCCAGTCACAGCTACTCTAGAGAATGGAGTTTGTGCAGAGGGGCAGAGACCAGGTGATGAGGGGCAGGGGTCAGGTACTGGGGATCTGGAGATCAGTAAGGAGGTGCAGGGGGAAGCGGCAGGCAGCCAGAGGCAGAATGTATTGGTGACGAATAAAGAGGAGCAAGAGGGAGAGGGGACCGCTACAGAGCAAGGAAAGGAGGTACTGTGGGAAGCCAGGCCGGGCCAGGAGGCAAATATAGAGGTCTTGTCATTAGGAGAGACAGGTCAGCAGGGGGCCAATAAGGAGACTGGTCCACAAGTGACCGATACGGATACAGTTACAAAAGAGACCTGTCTACTAGCGACAGGTGAATCCGATCCTCAAGTGACGGGTCCACAAGCAACAGGTGAATTGACAGGTGAGCAAGTGATAGGTGAGAAAGTGACAGGTGAATTGACAGGTGAGCAAGTGACGGGTGAATTGACAGGTGAGCAAGTGACAGGTGAGTTGACAGATCCCCAGATATCAGTGAACGAGACAAGTCCTCTTGAGGAGACAGACACATATATACCTGCACAGGTAACAGATGCAAGTGAAAAGTGGATAGAAACGCTGGTAAGAAACATAGTGACGGAGGTGACGAATAATGAGGCTTATGCAGCCGAGGGAACAGGTGAGCAGGTAGAAATACCTGGAGAGGCAGCAGATGCCGGTGTTCCGCTGACAGAGGACAGAACACAATCCATTGTGCAGGTGACAGAAGCAAATAGAACGACAGGTGAGCAGGTGACCGAGGGAGCAGGTGCAGCTGCACAGGGGAATGCAAAGGAGACAAACACACCTGTACAGGTGTGTAATGGAAGCACAAACATAACTGTACCTGTGCCGGCAGAGCTGCAGGGTACAGAGGGGCTAGCAGAAGTGACGGCTACACCTGCAGTGTTACACAGAGAGGAAGCAGGTGAGGATATTCTGGTGGATCTCTCCTGTGAGGAAGCAGACCTAGACCTGACACAGGCAGCAGGTGCACAGGTATGCATCTCAGGTGAGGAAGGGAATACAGGTACGGCAGGTGAGGTGGAAACAGGTAGCCCGGTAACAGCCTTAGGCACGGAAGCAGAGAGGAAAGTGACACCTGATACAGTCTCTGACCCTGGCAGGGAGGGGACACCAGACCCACAAAGCCCAGCAGCATGCCGGGAGAAGGAGTGGCCGCCTCTTATTTGTACTGGCAGGGAGGTTTGGGCAGACACTGCTGAGCAAGGAGAGACCGAGCAAGGGACGGTCACTGAGGAGAAACTGTGTCACAGGACACCTGAGATGAAGGACAGGGAGATCATGCAGGAAGGGGAGACCCTGTCCCCCGAAACCCCTATAGAGCGAGAGATCCGCCAGGGAATGGAAAGGGAGCTGGTCCTGCGCCAGGAGAGGGGGATCAGCATCCCAGTTGGGCAGCCCGAGTACGTGGAGGTGCGCAGAAAGACCATAACCGTGGAGCCCATGGCACAGACTGGCAAAGAGCGGCAGCTGGCAGGGGCACAGATGCAAAGGGATATTGAGCTGGAAACGCGGAGGGAACAGGACCTGGTGGACCTGGGCCAAGTGATGGGCACCTATGACCGTGGGCAACAGCAGGAAATACAGGAGAAGAAACTGATCTTTGAGAGTCTAAACACAGGTGAGTTCCTATGTGACACGGTCTGTATGTCTCTGCCCACACCTGTCACCCGTATTATGCCAACATATACAGTAATAGACCAGCAACGCATTACCCTCTGCCACACAGAAACTTGCTGCTGAAGTTCTCTCCACTCAATACCTGTGTCCTCTCCCATACCTGTACCTACCTGTGCTCCCTACCTGTCCCTACATATGCCGTGTACTCATTATTCTCTCCCACACATGTACCTACCTGTGCTCCCTACCTGTCCCTGCGTACTCCTTATTCTCTCCCACACCTGTACCTACCTGTGCTCCCTACCTGTCCCTACATATGCCGTGTACTCATTATTCTCTCCCACACATGTACCTACCTGTGCTCCCTACCTGTCCCTGCGTACTCCTTATTCTGTACCTACCTGTGCTCCCTACCTGTCCCTACATATGCCGTGTACTCATTATTCTCTCCCACACATGTACCTACCTGTGCTCCCTACCTGTCCCTGCGTACTCCTTATTCTCTCCCACACCTGTACCTACCTGTGCTCCTTACCTGTCCATTTGTACTCCTTATTCTCTCCCACACCTGTACCTACCTGTGCTCCCTACCTGTCCCTACATACTCATTATCCTCTCCCACACCTTTACCTACCTGTGCTCCCTACCTGTCCCTACATACTCTTTAACCTCTCCCACACCTGTACCTACCTGTGCTCCCTACCTGTCCCTGTGTACTCATTATTCTCTTCCACACCTGTAACTACCTGTGCTCCCTACCTGTCCCTGTGTACTCATTATTCTCTCCCACACCTGTACCTACCTGTGCTCCCTACCTGTCCCTGTGTACTCATTATTCTCTCCCACACCTGTACCTACCTGTGCTCCCTACCTGTCCCTGCATACTCCTTATTCTCTCCCACACCTGTACCTACCTGTGCACCCTACCTGTCCCTACATACTCCTTATTCTCTCCCACACCTGTACCTACCTGTGCTCCCTACCTGTCCCTACATACTCATTATTCTCTCCCACACCTGTGCTTACCTGCGCTCCCTACCTGTCCCTGTGTACTCATTATTCTCTCCCACACCTGTACCTACCTGTGTTCCATACCTGTCCCTGCATACTCTGTATTCTCTCCCACACCTGTACCTACCTGTGCTCCCTACCTGTCCCTGTGTACTCATTATTCTCTTCCACACCTGTACCTACCTGTGCTCCCTACCTGTCCCTGCATACTGCGTATTCTCTCCCACAACTGTACTTACCTGCGCTCCCTACCTGTCCCTGCATAGTCCTTATTCTCTCCCACACCTGTACCTACCTGTGCTCCCTACCTGTCCCTGCATACTCCTTATTCTCTCCCACACCTGTACCTACCTGTGCTCCCTACCTGTCCCTGCATACTCCTTATTCTCTCCCACACCTGTATCTACCTGCGCTACCATCCTGTCCCTGCATACGCCTTGTACTCAGTCTTCTCTCCTGTACCTACCTGTGCTCCCTACCTGTCCCTGCATGCTCATTATTCTCTCCCACAACTGCACCCACCTGTGCTCCCTACCTGTCCATGCTTACTCCTTATCCTCTCCCACACCTGTACCTACCTGTGCTCCCTACCTTTCCCTGTGTACTCATTATTCTCTCCCATGCCTGTACCCACCTGTGCTCCCTACCTGTCCATGCTTACTCCTTATCCTCTCCCACACCTGTACCTACCTGTGCTCCCTACCTGTCTCCAGAACCTGTTCCTACCTGCGATCTCTACCTGTCTCTGTATACGTTGTGTACTCATTATTCTCTCCGGAAACTGTTCCTTTGTTCCAGCCGACTACAATGACTTCTTCAATTCTGAACCTGACTTTCTGTTCTAACCTGTTCCTGCATGCAATAAGAAATTCCCATAGACCTGGTTTTTCTGTTTGTATTGTGATAACGCTTATCTCGTCTGACCCATCAAAAGTGTCACCTCAGCTTCCCAACCTGTGACTGCAGTACATACTCACCTGTGCTTTCCTGTCACCTACCTCAGTTTCCCACCTGTGACTGCAGTACACACTCACCTGTGCTTTCCTGTCTCCTACCTCAGCTTCCCCACCTGTGACTGCAGTACATACTCACCTGTGCTTTCCTGTCTCCTACATCAGCTTCCCCACCTCTGACTGCAGTACACACTCACCTGTGTTTTCCTGTCTCCTACCTCAGCTTCCCCACCTGTGACTGCAGTACATACTCCCCTATGCTTTCCTGTCACCTACCTCAGCTTCCCCCCCTGTGACTGCAGCACACCATCACCTGTGCTTTCCTGTCTCCTACCTCAGTTTCCCACCTGTGACTGCAGTACACACTCACCTGTGCTTTCCTGTCTCCTACCTCAGCTTCCCAACCTGTGACTGCGGTACACACTCACCTGTGCTTTCCTGTCTCCTACCTCAGCTTCCCAACCTGTGACTGCAGTACACACTCACCTGTGTTTTCCTACCTCAGCTTCCCCACCTGTGACTGCAGCACACCATCACCTGTGCTTTCCTGTCTCCTACCTCAGTTTCCCACCTGTGACTGCAGTATATACTCACCTGTGCTTTCCTGTCTCCTACATCAGCTTCCCAACCTGTGACTGCAGTATATACTCACCTGTGCTTTCCTGTCTCCTACCTCAGTTTCCCACCTGTGACTGCAGTACACACTCACCTGTGCTTTCCTGTCTCCTACATCAGCTTCCCCACCTGTGACTGCAGTATATACTCACCTGTGCTTTCCTGTCTCCTACCTTAGTTTCCCACCTGTGACTGCAGTACATACTCACCTATGCTTTCCTGTCACCTACCTCAGTTTCCCACCTGTGACTGCAGTACACACTCACCTGTGCTTTCCTGTCTCCTACCTCAGCTTCCCCACCTGTGACTGCAGTAAATACTCACCTATGCTTTCCTGTCTCCTACATCAGCTTCCCCACCTCTGACTGCAGTACACACTCACCTGTGTTTTCCTGTCTCCTACCTCAGCTTCCCCACCTGTGACTGCAGCACACCATCACCTGTGCTTTCCTGTCTCCTACCTCAGCTTCCCAACCTGTGACTGCAGTACACACTCACCTGTGCTGTCCTGTCTCCTACATCAGCTTCCCCACCTGTAGCTCCAATACAACCTCAACTGTGCTTTCCTGTCACCTGCTGTGTCTGCTATAATCACCCCCAAGATGGTGCCTGTTCAGAAAAGTGAAGCTAGTGCTCATATTGTAAACACTGATAAAACTTCTGGTATTTTTTTTTCTTTTCACTTTTAACCTTTGAATAATCAGCGCTTAAAACGTCAAGTTATAAAGGGCAGTATATGGAGGGTTTACTGGCACTTCCCCCGCTGCTGTCATTATTTTACTCTACATAAATAAGAAATAAAATTCCCTACCATATTAGAGAGACCCCACTAGAATCTCATCACAGACTTTTGTTTCTTTATACAAGTCCAGCTTAACAGCTGACAGAATTGTGCAATTTCTCCATGATTATCTCTGCAATTGACTTAACCCTTCAGTGTTCTAATCCAGGGCTGGCACTGGTGGGTGGGTATAAGCAGGGCCGCCAAGAGAAATCCTGGGCCCCGGTACAATAACTTCCTGGGGCCCTCACGGACGGAGCTCCCGCACACTCTATGGACCCGTTGTTACGCCACTGCTTCCAAGGTGGATACACGTACAACAATTTACACTGTAATGCCTATTACACATGTCAAACACCCATTACATATTATACCACATGCCATAATGCTCATTACACGTTATGCCACACACCGTAATGCTCATTGCATATTAAGGGGTTAACATGCTCTGCCAGGGGTTAACATTCTCTGCCAGGGATTAACCTGTCTGCCCTGATTTACATGCTTTGCCAGGGGTTACCATGCTCTGCCAGGGGTTACATGCTCTTTGCAAAGGATTTACACATACCCTCCAACATGGCCCATTCCATTAATTACAAAATGCTCTGTTCCTGGACTTCCCTGCCAGTGGCAGTTACATAAGTGAGCCTGCAGCACAGTCCAATATTCAAAAAGGGGGGGTCATATATACTGCCACCACAAGCATCACTGTCCTGGACTCACTGGCAGTTGATGTGACTGCCCCTCTTTGAATTTTGGACTGTGCTGGAGTCCAACCTCTGTAACTGCCACTGGCAGGGAAGTCCAGGAACAGAGCATTTTGTACCTAATGGAATGGGTCATGTTGGGGGTTCTTGCCACCAAATAAAAAAAACCTGTGTGTCCAGACCAGGGCCCCCCTGACAGGCCCGGGCCCGGGTAAATTGTACCTGCTCCCCCCCTCTCTCGGCACCCCTGCATAAGGATGCACAGGAGCAGGGAGATCCTTCTGAGTTTGGTGGCTGTGGCTCACATTAATAAATACCTCTGGATATTAATTCCTTATTGCTGCTATATAACAAAATGACCATTTTCTGCTAATGATCAAGTGATAGATTTACTAAAAAACTCTCAGGCCCAGATGTATCAAGCTTCAAAAAGTGATAAACAGCCAGCCAATCAGCTCCAGTCTGAACTCCCATGTGATAGGCTGGGTTTGAAAGATGACAGGTAGGTGCTGGTTGTTTATCACTGTCCACTTTATCACTTTTTAAAGCGTGACACATCTGGCCCTAAAAAAATTATCTCTTACAACCTAGAAGTGTGATAGCTAAATTCTAATTGTCTACTGTGAGCAATGACACTAATGTTTTAGTAAATCTGTCCCTAGTTCTGCAATTTGATATTAGATCAACTGGTCCCACATCTCTAGTAACGGTTAAAGGAGACCATTCTGTACTCTCCAACAAATTAAAGGGGAACCTCCACCCTCAGTTATCTTTGTCTTCCACTGTGATTTTTTTTGCCCTTGCACACGTTCACAGTGACTCTGCCTCGCTAATCGCATTCCGTGTGTTACAATTATTAGGTGTTTCCATTGGCAGAGAAAATAAACAAATCAGATGCGAAGGTGAAATAGCTAAAGGCGTAGTCACTTGTAATGTCGTCTGAAGGTGGACTTCACAAATTGCTGCAGAAAGAGTCACGTATTACAGACGTGGCCCTTGTGAGGCAAAGATATAACAGGGTAGCTGTCAGTTGTTCCTGATCTTCATGGACAGTCCCAACTTTTTCAGCTTAGTCTGGAAATGATCCTGCTTTTATGATAGGGACTACTTTTGCAATAAGACTATTACAATAAGAATATTACTTCTCTATAGAGATGGCCATCGACAATTGTTGATATAAACTTATCAATGGTCTATGCCCGATGTCAAATACTTTTACCATCGATGTGTGATAACCAGATGGTTTCCTGCCATCGATGGTACAGAACCACCCCATGTGTAATATATATGTGCAAACTGGGGTAAGGTCTGTACCGCTGATGGGGCAGACGATTGCCGTAACCAGCTGTACATGGAATATATCTGCAATGCGAATACTTAAAATGTTACCTCAAGGCAATTCTGAGCTGCAGTGCAGGTTTTCAGGTTATCCCATAGACCACTTCTATATACCACAAGTAGTCAGTAACTGGCGCTGTACAGAGAGAATAGATCCATGGTGTGAATATTTATAATGTTACTTCAGGAAAATCCTTTGCTGCAGAAACATTCTCAATTGTGATATATTGAAGCTGCCTATGGGATAACCAGAAAACCTGCACTGCAGCAAAGAATTCTCCTGAACTTACATTCTAAATACTCCCATTGAGGATATAGTCTGTGTACAGCATCAGTTACTGCCTTATTGTGATGGTTCTATATAAATGGTAGACCATAGCTTGACAATAACAAGGTCAACCACTAATGGATGACACAGAGTAGGTTGACACCTAAAAATGGTCGACATACTCTAGGTCCACAGAGACTGAAGGTTGACACAAGATTTTCATGTTTTTTTTTTTCGTCTATGTCAACATGGACACCTTAAAAGTGTACCCCATCCCCTCGGATGGCTCACTGCGATCGACACGCATCAGGGGATAGTTACCCCCCCCCCCCCCCCCCCCATGCCCACTGGGCAAGTAAAATACGAACAAGTCAGTGAAAAAAAAACATACGCCGACCTTTTCAGGCGTCGACAATGTTCATATCAACCGTTTATATTTATATCAATATTTGCATTGTGGATACATTCTCTGTACAGCACTAGTCACTAACTTAACAGTGGTATAAAGAAGTATACCACCAGCTGCCAATTTAGAAAAGCGCAGGGTTAAATATTCTGGGCCAGATGCACTAAGCATCAAAAGTGATACAATGGAGAGTGATAAACAACCAGCCAATCAGCTCCTACCTGCCTTGTTACAGACTGTGTTTGCATACCTCCCAACTTATGTGCTGATGAAATAGGGACACTCGTGCATGGGGCGGGGCGTATGCAAATGAGGGTGTGGCTTATGCTAATCAGCCACGCCCTCATTTTCATACAAGAATAGACGCTGTGCGCATGCCGAAAAATCGGGACTGTCCCGCTGTAATCGTGACAGTTGGGAGGTATGTGTTTGAAAAATGTCAGACAGAAGCTGATTGGTTGGTTGTTTATCACTCTCCACTTGATCACTTTTGAAGCTTAGTGCATTTGGCCCTCTGTCTGTTGACACCTGAACAGGGACATGCCCAGAAAACCAAAGTTCTTGCTGCATGTGGATGTCCAAATTAAACAGTTCAAAGATGAATGATCCAGCAGGAACCATTGGCAGATTTTATTTACCGCAACAAAAATGTCGAGATGAAATCATTACATATTTGTACAGTTTTATTATTGTGGCAGACCGCTTGGAAGGATCACAATTATAAGTCCCGGCCCATCCATCGTTTTACATTGTATTAGTCTGTCACTACCTGTGCTGCATGTCACAGTAATTACACGACGCAGTGAAACCAGTCCTTATGGGAGTGACCCAGATGCCAACCCATGTTTTCTGAACGCCGGCCTATCCTTTGTATTTCCCATAAAACATAAAAGTAAATTTACTACTAATTACTCTGTAAAGCGTTACTATGGCGATCCTCATATTTAGTGGTGTTCCACCGGCTCAGCTTTCAAGAGCTGATTTCACAGGGGAGTCTTATGATAAAAGTGGGGAGGGGTTTGCTTAGCAAGTACAAAGGCAAGCACTGCACATAGTTTTTTATGGTGAAAATGCTTACTGTCCCTTTTAACCAGTTAAATATATATATTTTTTTGCCCTGAATAGATTTATCTGATCCTCCAATCAAGAAGAGTCAAAGTGAATCCCAACAGTCTACGTTCTTGGTAGCTACGGCAACAGAGGTCCCTGTAGCTTTCGACTACGTGGCCCCGGCTGTAGAAAGCAAGAAAGGGCCCTCATATGCTGAAGCTAATGGAAGCAATGTTATCATCATAGAACACAGCTCTTTACTCCGTAGATCCACCCCAGGAAATGTCTTCAACTCCGCCCCTGCAGATTCATATCGCTCCGCCCCTGCGGATTCATATCGCTCCGCCCCTGCGGATTCATATCGCTCTGCCCCAGCGGATTCTCGGCGCTCCACACCAGCAGATTTTCGCCGTTTTCCCTCAGCAGAGGCCTCACGTGCAAACTCTGGAGGTTCCGCTTCCCCCAACTCTGCCGATTCCCCTCTTGCTGCTCCCGGGAGTCCATTTCAGCTGCTACGTTCACCCAGCCCACGCTCTTTGCTGGAGAGAGAGATAGAGGAAGTACAAGAGAGAGAGCGAGAACTTAAAAGACAGAGGAATAGTGTGTATGGGAGAGATGACAGCGCCGTGGAGACTACAGAGAAGGAACCTGAGAACAGAAGGGACATTCAAAGCGGAATCTACACACCAGGTGAGTGTATGAACCGAAGTTGTGCTGTGTAATTGAAAGTGCATCCAACACTTACACAAGGTAGAGGTATGCGATCTGTTTGCTAAGCCCATATTTGGCCTAGTTACTAAGAACTTGGGACTCATACCTCATTTGCATGAATATTGGATAGTTAAGTGAACAAAATGGCTGACTGTTTTTTTTACACAGCTGTTTAGCCTATTTTAATGGTAGTCGTTTCAAACTTTAGAATAATAATGCAATTCATCCCTTATTCAGTAGTGCAGGGTTGCCGACTTTATAATTCTCCTCTCCGGGAGAAGCCCGGAGAGGAGAGTTCCAGCAGCCGCTCAGGGGGCGGGGCTTAAGTGTGACGTCACTAATCCCCGCCCCCATGATGACAAACTGCCGAATTCACGGATCTCCGTGGAGGGGGCAGGGCTAAAATGATGCGATTGTGTCATTTTAGCACCGCCCCCTCCTCAGACCTGAGGATTGCGGCATTCCTCGCGATCCGGGTCGCAGGGGGGGTCCCCCCTGAATCTGGGAGGGTTGCCCACCCTTCCGGGGGGGCGGGAGGGGGTCCCGATTTTCGGGAGACTCCCGGCCATTCTGGGAGAGTCGGCAACCCTGCAGTAGTGTTAAGTATACAGATAAATATTAAGATTGTAGTTCTACATAATCATCACTAGCTGTCCCCTGCTCTGATATTGTCAGAAGCTGCACTTTGAGGAGCGCTGCACATAAAATGTAATGAGGAAACAGTGGGGCAGTTCTGATGCAGGGTTGGGTAAATTAGAAGTAGAGGCACCAAATGACTTTGATTAAGTATACTATTACCATGCATTCCCCATGTGTTACCAGTGTTCTAGCTATATATGGGGCACTAAGTAATGTAAATATTGAATGTTATTCTAACATAGCGTAAACAGTGATTAATCATTTTCTGGGAATGTACTGTATGGTGCAGCTAAATGTTTTCCTATTTATACTATAATTATAGTTTTATTGTAGTTACCTAAAACTTGTTACTCCTCCTATGTGTTTCAGAGCGCCCAAGTTGGAGGAGATTAGATGTTAACTGGCCCCCGAACAACGGTACCATTACCAACGGAGAACAACAAGAGCAGGTAACACACATTTTAGTAGTGTATACTCCCACCCTCCCTCCCTGCTCATGTAGGTAATGGGCACTTATGTGTTAAATGTGTAATGGGCATTACGGTTTGTTAAATAGTATGTGATGGGCATTACGTGTGTTAGGGTGTGTTTTATAGTATGCAATGGACATCATGTGTGGCCTTATGTGTAATTGGCATTATGGCGTGTGGCTTTATGTGTAATTGGTATTACAAAGTTTGCTAAAATGTGCAATGGGCATTACGGTGTGTGGTATAATGTTGGGCAGTGCCCACTTTTCACTGTGCGAAACATGCCCTTGCTCCGGGCGCCGTGGCATCTAGCTACACCACTGCCCATGACCTGTTGGCACTATGGGGTTTATTTTGATTCACCTGGAAAGGCACAATCACTCTGTAATGGACAAAACCATGTGCACTGCAGGTGGGGCTGATGTAACATGCGTAGAGAGAGTTAGATTTGGGTGGGGGGTGTACTTCAAACTGATATCTACATTGCAGTGTAAAAATTAAGCAGCCAGTATTTACCCTGCACAGAAACGAAATAACTCACCCAACTCTAACTCTCTCTGCACATGTTATCTCTGCCCCACCTGCAGTGCATATGGTTTTGCCCCCCTTCACTTACCGCCCATCTCCTGCCGCAGGTCCCGAACAGGCTTCTTCAATGCAGGACGCCGGCGGCCAATTAAAATGCAGCACCGGCTGGTGAGCCAATCAGAGCTCATGTACCGGCAGCCGCTCTGATTGGCTAATGGTACACAAGCTATGATTGGCTCAAAAGCCGGTGCAGCATTTTAATTGACCGCCGGTGTCCTGCATTGAAGAAGCAGGCATCACAGCAGAGGCAGTCGGGGGGTTGCGGTGGGCAAAATGAGCGAGCCGGGCCCTTCCAGAGGCCGGGGCCCGGGACAGCTGTACCCACAACACCCCCCTATCGGCGGCCCTGATTGGTTATAAGATGTGTGTGTATATTAATATAGATACTATTGTATTGGGTATATATGAACAGTATTCTTCAGTGTGATTGAGATTAAATCTGGATTCACCTAAGGCAGTGGTTCCCAAACTGTGTGCCGTGGCTCCCTGGTGTGCCTCGGGACACTTGCAGGGGTGCCCCGGGTTGGTGGTCCAAGACCAATTCCAATTATTTATGATCAATTATTTATGTCCAAAACCAGTGCTGGTGGCTGCCAATCATAAATATGTATACAATCCGAACCAAATCCTGCCCTTTACCACATAACTGAACTGAAGTATCACATACAAACACAATCTACTTCATTGTATATTTATTTTTCTACACCTAGGGGTGCCGTGGAAAAATTCTGATACTCTAGCATACCTCCCAACAGTCCCGATTTTATCAGGGCCTGTCCCGCTGTCCCACCCGCGGGCGGCAGTGTCCCGCGGTGTGGGGGGGCTGTTGGGAGTCCCCCCTGTCAGCTGCTAAGCAGCGGGGAATAAACGCTGTGCGCAGCCAGGGGGCTGGGGGCATGGCTAGAGGCTCACAGAGCCTCTGGGTCATGCCCCCATAGCGGCAAAATGGGGGCGTGGCCTCGCGGGGGAGCCGTGAGTATAGGCCACGCCCCTGAATTAGGCCACGTCCCGAAAATTTCAACGCGCCTACGGCGCGCAGCAGCAACGTCCCGACTGCTGAACGTGCAAAGTTGGGAGGTATGCTCTAGGGTGCCGTGATTCAAAAAAGATTGGGAACCCCTGACCTAAGGGATTAATAAAGATGGATGATTTAGTAAGGCAAAATAAGATACTGTTGGGATACTGTGGGGCAGATGTATTAAGCAGAGATAAACACAAGGGTGATTAGATAGATAGTTAGATAGATAGATAGATAGATAGATAGATAGATAGATAGATAGATAGAATTCCTTTATTCGTCTCACAATGGAGAAATTTGCAATTGTTACAGCAAGGTTCAAGTACAGATAAGAGTAATAGCATAATAATAAGAACACACATGATAAGATAAGATCAAACAATATAACTCAGTTATAAAGAGTGATAAACACCAGCCAATCAGCTCTTAACTTGCCCGCTGGTTTAATTACCTGAAATTGCGGGGTCCGCGGAGAGGGGGCGGGGCTAAAATGATGAGATTGCCACATTTAAGCTCCACCCCCTCTCCGCGGCCCACAAATCACTGAGTTTTCTGGCATGGGGGAGCGGTGCCAAGTGTTGTCAGCCTTGCTCCCGCCCCCCTGACGAGTTGCCTCTCCGGGCTTCTCCCGGGGAGGTGAAATTGAAAGTAGGCAAATATCCAAGACAGTTAATGACCCCATACACTGAACTATTTACCTGCAATTTGGGTTATTTTCCTGTGATTGCACCAATCAATTACTACATTGCGCCAGACCCTCCCAGTCGGGTGCCGGACGGGGTCCCGACAGGCATTTATCAGACGTCGGGATCCCGACTGTCAAAACACCGACAGCCGGGTTCCCTACGGCCACGCGCTATTTTCCCTCGTGGGGGTCCACGACCCCCATAGAGGGAGAATAGAATAGGTGGCGAGCCCGCAAGGGGGGCTCAGTTGCGCTCACCATGCTATCTGAGTCCGGGCAGTCGGGATCCCGACATCGGGCTAATGACTGTCGGGATCCCGACTGTCGGACCCCTGCACCATACCCCTCCCAGCAGGGACGTGCGGTGAGGTAAATTGCTGAGGTGTCCCTGGCAAGTACCAGAGCCAGATTTGCACACAATATATGAGCCCAGGGGTACATGCCGCCATTATACACATGTGCAGCAGTGTACACTGCTGGAGATTTGCTGAGTTTTTGGATAAGAGATGCACAGAAGAGGCAGCCAGGTGAGGCACTGCCTCACCTGCCATAGAGTTTTTACTCCAGAGTTTTGACTATAAAAATTATTAAAATAATTAAAAAATGTTTAATATATTATTTGTATTTTTGACATACTTGATAAGTTCAAAACTCCGGCATATATGTGAGTATGACAGGAAAGGCTGTGCCTCACCTGCCTCACCCCACCGCACGCCACTGCCTCCCAGTCTTTGCCTCTGAGCCAGGCCGGCTTGGCTGGGATTGCATGCGATATATCGTGTGCAAAAGGACCACATGTGATCCTGCCGCCCGGGAAGGTCCTGGGCGGCTCAAGGGAGCACTGCGTCCGTCCGAGGGGAGAGGTTGCTGCAGGGTATGGGGGCCATTAGGAGCTGATTGGCTGGACTTTTACCACCCTTTATCACCCTTGTGTTTGTGCGAGGGTTCCGTTGGTGTCAGGCTGCTTGCGCTCAGCGACGGAGATGGGGCATGTTTGGGTGAAGGGTGGTTGTTATAACTGGGTTATGTAACCGCTTGATCCCATGAGGAGGGAGGAGGAGCGGGGGAATTAATCATGAATTGTTTACTGTATAGACCTGAGCGAAACGTTGTGATGTTTTTGCACTCTTGCTCAGACTATGTTTGGCATAAAACGGGCACTGTTACGGGAGACCTCGTGGCCTTTAGCCCTTTCTGACGTCACTTGGCACCAAAGATACACTGTTTGTACTGATTATAAGCAGCTCTTAACTCAAATACACCTCTACTGTGTGTTCCCCATTAGGTTTCGGAGAGTCCTTACGCTCGGCGACAGCGCAGTGCTCTGATCCAGAGCTGGGAGTCCGGCAACCCAAATCCTCTGGGCGATGAGTAGGGAGAGGCAGAGATGAGGACTGTCAGGACAGAACTTGTGACATTTGGATGAGCTTTCTCTACCTCTCTTCTCACTGAATATTGGACTGCCATCTTCCTCTTCCTCACCTCACAGCGTTTCACATGACATCACCAGAAGACCGGCCCAGCCTCCTGCATCACATGATCAGTATCTAATCTGCCAATCAAGCTTTTGTAACCTATATAAATTATTTGTAATAAATTATAGAAAATGCGTGAAATGTTGAGTAATGGCTAATTATACACTGGCGGGTGTCGGTTTCTGGGCACAGCTATTCCTGACTTACCCATAATGCAGCGGTGGGCAATCGGTTACACCTAATGAGCTGCACTTGGCGGCCCTCTAACCTGTGTGAGGAGACCCATTACCCTCCGTTTCTCAGTAATCCATACATAGTTCCTCATTGTATAGGTATCCAGATAGTAGAAATTCGTACCTCAGGGGCTGGCTTAGCATACCTCAGGGGCTGGCTTTGTTTGCCATGCTTTGGCCTAGGTGGTTTGCTACACTACCGCTGCAATCGCCACAGGTTGCTATTGAGAAACGCAGTCCACACAGATAGAAAATCAAGCGATTGTTTGGAAAACATGGAAAATTAATGTCAACCATTGTCATTTACTGATTGATGTGTGTGTGTGTGTGTATGTGTGTATGGATGTTCCACGATAACTCTTGAACGCTTTAACTAATAGTCTTCAAACTTTGCACACTACCATATCATTTTAAGGGAAGATCTAAATTCGAAGATGGGATTAATCGGACGACCCCTTAAGGGCATAATTGCCTACCCGCCTGCATTTTGCTGGAGACTCCCTGAAATAGGAGCAATCTCCCTCTCTCCCTGAAGAGTCTGGGAATCTCCCTGATATCTCCTAACCCACTTTATGCAGCTGTTACCTTTTTTAGGGAACAAAGAAATGTGAGATATATACAATCAGATTTGCATTTGGAATTTATTACATAGACATCACATTTATTATCTTGTATGTTGTGCTGAGAGAGAAGAAACTAAATATCGCAGCAAATAGCAAACAATCCAATATTGCAGGCAGCGCTGTTATTATCAATACTTCCTACATTACCCAAAGTATATAGTTACTAATGTTATCTAGAAATATCTCACAACAAGCATTTAAGCCCATATATGGAACTAGACACGCCCTTTGGGTGGAGCGTGACACGCCCTCTTAATGGGGCACTGTGCACAATTCCACTGCCAACTATAATCTCCCTGAAACTAGTTTTCAAAAGTAGGCAAGTATGCTTAAGGGTAAAAAAAAAAAAAAACAACTAGCAAGGGGCGCTGAAGTGAATAGAAACTCAATATATTTCAGTAATATTTAAATAAAATTTATTGGTACACAAATACAGTTGATTCTGTGCAATTGCACACTAGTGTAAATAGTTTAAATCTATTAACACGACCTACACATATACATTTACTAACTAATGAAAAATAATATAAAATAAAGAAAAAAAAGGAATCAAAAAAATAAAAATAAACATGAAAAAATGAAAAATAATAAATGAAAAATAATAAATGAAAAAGAATAAAATGGGAAAGGGAAGGGAAACAATGGATGGACAAATATGCAGCACTGATTTAGCAGCCTATATTAGGCACAATATCTTGTCCATGAATGTGGTAAAATAACCCGCGTCCGGGTATAAGAATAGATCCTTAAGCTCGTGGGGCTTAATTAAGGATATCCATAAGTTAAAAGAATTCAAGTGTTACTAGAATATTGAGCATATCCGATTTTGTATGATCAGGGCCAGGCACCCGGTAACTTGTATGACACAGTATAGCAGCAGTGTGTTTTTATATTACCGGTCCTTTGTGGTGGCTGAGCAGCGCTGGTTCGGTGAGACGTCCTCGGTTAGACCTGAGGCTCGGAGACCCAATGTGACTGATGCGGCTACAGTGTGAGTAGCGCCGCTGCTGTGGGTGTCTCTCTGGCGCGTCTGTCAGCGTGTGGAAGACGTAGCCTTACTGTATCCCGGCGGCTCCTTGCCGTTTCGTGCACCGGACTCTCGTGGTGTGACAGCACTTCGGGGAGCCCTGCCACTGCTCCACCTGTGCTGAGATGTTACCACACACGGGACCTGTTGGATGGTATCGGTGAACCGGGCGACCAAGCTCCAGTCAGACTCTTCCTGGGAAAACGTGTTTCTCCGCTCACAGGGCGGCTTTCTCAATTCCAGAGTAATGATAAGGGTCCGTGCTATTTCTGTTGTTTTCATGCATTGTGATATGGAATGCGTATGACTTTCTGAATAGAATCATGTGTCCACGCCCTCCCATTGATCACGCCCCTTTTTTTTTACCAGGGCCCAGTGAATGAAAGCGATGCTGGGCCCCGGTAAAAAGGGATGTGGCCACGTCCCTGTAAAAAAATAATAATAATTAGCAGGGGGTGTGAGCCTCTGCCCTTTACTCCCAGTGCCCGGTCTCTGCAGAGGGAGAGGGGTCACAGGACCTGGGCCCCTCCAAAAGACCCAGGACAGGTAAAAAGTACCAGCTCCCCCCCTCCTCTCAACGGCACTGAATACAACACAAAAAACAGACAGTGGACCCTTAACCCATTGAGTGGTGGGTTTTCCTGGGGCAGGACAAACCTACCTACGAGAGGCGACGGGGAGGATGGTTCCCCGCTGGAGGCACCACTGGCGCACAGTGGTGTAACTATAGGGGGTGCAGCTGCTATGGGGCTCGGCAGGGTGGGGGGCCCCAAGGCAATCCCATGCACTCTTTTGACTTTTTTTTTTAAACACTATGGCTGCGCCGTTGACCGTGCTGCCCTCTCTCCCCCCCCCCCCCCCCCCCTCCAGCGGCGCAATTAAAGGGGATGCATCGCGGATAAGACAGAGTAAAAGACATGTTGCTGGGTAAAGCTGTCCCAGGCCCGGCGTCTCAGAGAGGAAAGGGCCCAACCCACTCGACTGCCTCCATTGTGCTGCCGGCACTCAGTACAGGCTTCTTCACCTCCAGACGCCGGCGGGCAATTAAAATGCAGTGAGTGAACAAAACAGAGCTTGCATATCGGCAACCAATCTGATTGGCTAACGGTACGCGAGCTCTGATTGGCTCACCAGCCGGTGTCCGGAGGAGAGGAAGCCTGTACTCGTCCAGGCGCAAGCAGCACTGCGAAAGGGGGATAAGTGAAGTGAGGGGCGGCCCGGACTAGAAATCAGTCCCGGGCACTAAAATTCTAAGAGGCAGCCCAGACAACGGGCCAAAATGAGCAAGATAATTTTAAAATAGGGCATAGTGTGTACACACCTTGGGCCCGATTCAGGCCTGATTGCTGATCTGCAATGTGGTGAGGAGATAGCCGCCACCCAGACAGAAAGAAAACCACCCCGTGTAAATCTGCAAGAGACAAGCTGATCAAGGCCGGCACTGACATCAGAGGCCCTCCCTGAAAACATCTGGTTTCCACCCCCCAAATGCTGGTGTCCAGTCAGTCACACTGACAGTGACGATCCATACATTACTCCGGTCGCAGTTTGGGCTTGCAGTCAATCGGTAATTGCTCAATCTGCAAACTCGGGGGTACATTTACTAAAGTGTGAGTTTTTAGAAGTGAGAGATGTTGCCCATAGCAACTAGAGTCCATGTCGACCATCTGGTGTGGACCTATTGATTGCCTTTTATCCGGATACCCAGGATTAGGAGACGATTATAGGATAAAAGATTACAGATTATTAATACCAGGACCGTAACTAGAGGGTCACTGCAAGCCGGGTTGCTGCGGATCGCGGCTTCCAAAAACCAATATGCTGCTGCCAGCCAGGTGTACTTCCTCCCAGTGTCAGTGACGCCCTGTGGGTGACGTCATGACCCTGTCACTGCCCGCCCATGCGTCTGACATGGGGGGAAGAGCTGGCAGGCAGAGCTCGAGGTGGCGTGGGACAGGCAGAGACGGGAGCAGTGTGACTGTTCCGCACCAGGACCGAATGCACAGAGACGCCACACACTGGCTGCCGGTGCGCCCCGCGGCGTCTACAAGGGGCGAGCCAGCCCGGCACAGGATTTACTATCTGCTGCTATGAAAACATAAAATGAACGCAGGCTCCAGGCTGCATTAGTGACAACAAACACAACTCAGTAAATGCCTGCCAAGCAATTATACTTTAATGCAGGTTCCAGTCTATGAATGTGCCAAATCCGTAGACTGGAAGCTGCATTAATCCATTACAGCAATGTCACTGCTTGGCAGGTGTTTAATGGAATCATTAGATTTAAAGATTTCATTGGGGGTGGGGGCTACCAAATACCTGCCTTGGCCCGGGCCCCAGAAATCCTAGTTTCGGCCCTGTAGATAGAGAGCTCTTATAGGGTGAGTGTTGTATAATAGATTACTAATGGTATCCGGATGGCTCACAGACCAGGGCGGATGTAATGCAGCGCGAGTCCGATGGCCGCGCGAGCCCGCTGAACCTGGACGTTTTTGTAAAGGGGAAGTCATTTACTGGATGTGGTTTTGCCTTGTAAGCCATTGCCCCTTTAAAATAAACATGGGTGACCACCATGCATTACATCCGGTCCACAATGTCTAAGTCAAGAGTCAATATTTTGACACGGTCAAAAGATTGTTGCAAGAAACCAACGCATGAAAAAAAAAAGTATACATCAGTTTTTCACAATTTCTTTCCCCATTTTTTATTGTTATTTTTTTTTGTGCTTTAGGAGTCAGTGGAATCTGGTACGTAAGATGAATTTAAAAGCTCCTGTGTGTGTGTGTGTATGGTCACCTTCCAGCATCTGCCTCCCACATGCCTAGCTCTCCCAGGTGTGTAAGCAGCAGCAGGGTTGGCCGCCTGTGGTCACCGCTGGTGATGTCATCCTCTGAGCCGGTTTCTGTCTCTCACAGGTTACTAGCTCTTAGCTAGTTATAAGTGCTCAGCAATCATTGCCTAATCTCATGTCAAATACTCAACTCTCCACCCAGAGAGCAGCATGTCTCGGGCACAGATATGTGAACAGGGGAAGAGGTCTGTCCGTCTGGTTTTAGGGCAAAGGGAATAAGAATTGAGTGGGTGAGGCTGCAGAGGAAGCAGTCCTGTGTTTGCAGAGGACACAGTGATCGGCAGTGGGGCGTAAATACCAACGTGCAGTTATATATAGAGCAGGTGTTGCATATACTCATTACTCACTTACACAGCAGCCTCCGCCCTGTCTGACAGGAGCTGATATTGGTTGGCAAAGCAAAGAATAAAACAAATCCCCTCCTTTCCCAGCCCTTTGTGTACGAGATACTCCCTGTTGTTTCTGACATCTCTGCTCCCGTGCGAGGAGTCACACTGACCTCTTCTATGGAGCACAGATAAGGGAGCAGCCAGGCTGGTAGCACCAGAGGCAGGCCACAGGCCTCTTACCACAATGGGCTTTATACAGTATGCTGTTAGATACTCAGAGGGTCTGTTATGTGGACACACATTCCGGAATCCCAGCGGTTGGGTTGCCCTGAAGCGGGATCCAAGTGCTGCACTTGCAATGGAGCGCTGCGGCGCACCTGTAGTTCTATAGCTCTATACCAGGAGCCCTGCTAACATCGGCAATAGGGCGCAGGATGGCTCCTGCCTTGTACCACTGAGCCTGCGCTGCAGCAATGCTGCTGGACTCTGAGATGATACGCAGAGGTGAATTTTGACAAAATGGGCACCTCACTCCTACTTGCCTCCGGACTACTGGGATGAACTCACGCCCCTGCTTCTGGGAGAGATTTGTAAGATTATATAGGGTGGGGGGCTAGATTGTACCCCATAACCACACATAATGAAAGGACCATGCTGAGACTATTAGTGCCACACATACAGAAAAAGGAATACATGTGCACTTTCCAAACATTACTAAACAGAATTATTATAAAGGTTGCACTTAAACATAAAATAAAAGCAACTGTTTTTTTTATTTTATTTTTTCAAGTTAAGGGCTAACCCACCACATCCAGGTAACTAACCTCATCCTCAGGTAGGTCCCTAACATTCAGGTTTCAAGTCTAGGGCGTAGAAGATGATAAATACATCACGGAGAATGCATGTTATTTATATAGCACAGCAAACACACAGGCATGTCTAACCTGTGGCCCTCCAGCTGTTGGGAAACTACACATCCCAGCATGCCTTGCCATAGTTTTAGCATTCCCTAATAGCAAAACTGTGGCAAGGCATGCTGGGACTTGTAGTTTCACAACAGCTAAACCTACATTATAACTGTAGTAAACATGGAGGTACTTGTGTATTATAACGGTGCCCCCGATGTTGGTTGCCC
This sequence comes from Crinia signifera, assembly GCF_055691185.1. NCBI lineage: Eukaryota > Metazoa > Chordata > Amphibia > Anura > Myobatrachidae > Crinia > Crinia signifera. The sequence continues at coordinate 302,114,004 of NC_139220.1, read as the reverse complement.
AATGTTTTTATCGCATTGCATCGCATGCCATGCACCCGATAGGAAAACGCAGCAGAAGTCCACGTGTGGCGGTACCTGATACTCCTGCCCTGTAACAGCGTTCTGCAAACTGACTTTCAAACACTGGAAACTACACTCCAGCTTGTATCTTATATATGTGGCCATAACAGTCGATGCAACTGTGGAACCTATAGACTTGGCTCGAAATCCATTATAGATCATTGTTCACTTTGCGATCGGTTTTCTCAGCTACAACTACAAATCCCAGCATGCACTGGCAATGGCTGATAGTTGAACACCCCTTGGTATCCCATCCGTGCGTCAACATGTGCAAGGACAGAGACACCCACTATGAGCACTACCGATTTGTGCCTCATTAAATGGGTGCCAATGTCAGCGATTTAGCACCTATGTATGCATATGCTTCGGTGACACTCCCACGGAGTTATGGGACTTGTAGTCTCCCAATAGCTGAAGCATGATTGCAGTGGAACCAGACACCGCAGGTCCCAGCCAACGGTATGTGAATTAGTCTTTGGGGAAAATGTACTAAGATGGGCATTCTAGTTCACATGGGATGTTGCCATGGGCAACCAATCAGAATCCACTTCCTATTTATTTAGCATCTTCTATTAGAAAATAGATGGTACCTGATTGGTTGCCTATAGCAACATGATCCCATCTGAATTTCCCCCCTTCTTTTCGTCGCTGGCTGTTTCTTGGCCTGTAAAAACAGATGTAAGGTAATAGCATCGTTATATTTGCATTGTATCTGCATATTCGGCTGCATATTGTCCTCGTTATCAGGTATTTATTTGACATGACTAATTTTATCTTATCTCCTCAGACAGCCCCACCCTCTCCGCCCGTGTGTATTGTGTGCGGTCCCGTCCTAGGCTCTTTATTCCTCTTTCTCTACGTCCTTTCTTCTTGTGTTTTTTGTTGGTGTATATTTTAAGCGTTTGTTTTTCAAGATGAGTCACGGGCTGTTGCGCGTCCACCAACACATAACACAACGCAGGCTCTGGCACACACACACGCGGCCCAGATGCCGTCAGTCATTGACACTAGATATAATCCCGAAACCACACAGCCTATAATGATGTGACCAAAACTGAGGTGACTCTACCAGTGTACCAGTGACTCATGCTGGCCACACATTGCAGTGTCTCAGGGCATATAGGGAAACCTGTCCCCAAAACAATTCTGATGCCCCATTACTATGCAGCTAAGACGGAGAGGAATGTTAGGCCTTATTTCTGTCATCGTGGGTTAGCTGTATCAAACGTTGGAGAGAGATAAACAACAGATCAGCTCCAATCATTTTTCAAACACAGCCTTTAACATGGCAGTTACATACCTCCCAACTGTCCCTCTTTACGCGGGAATGTCCCTGTTTTCGGGGCTGTTCCCGCATCCCACCCGGGTACCCCAAACCTGAAGAGAATAGGCGCTGTGCTTCTATTCGGCGCTGCTGAGGGATGGAAAATGGGGGCATGTCCTTAGAAAACACCATCGCGTAAGGCCACACACCCTTTTACATAGGTCATGCCCCTTTCCACAGGCCACGCCCCTCCGCCACACAAGTGTCACCTTTTAACAGAGGCAAGAAGTTGGGAGGTATGCAGTTAGGAGCTGATAGGCTGGCACTATATCTCTCCATGACATGGGCAACTTTAGCTCCTCAATTTTGACATGTCCCCTTGAGTCAATTTTGACATGTCCCCTTGAGTCAATTTTGACATGTCCCCTTGAGTCAATTTTGACATGTCCCCTTGAATCATGAGATTCAGTGGATTCAGATCTGTCTTTGTTCATGCTTTTGCAACTCTGTAAGGGATAACACCGAATTTCTGATGGGGTTTTCCCAGACTTCCAACAGTGGGCCAGTTCCATAGTGAGTGTATGCATGGGCATACCCTCCAACATTTGAGTGGGAGAAATCGGTACACAATCACAAAGGGGGCGTGGCCGCTGGTAAAAGTGGCTTGGCCAAGCCCCCTCTCCTATACTTTTAATGGTACGGTCAGTTGGAGGGTATGTAATGGGCGATCCTGCACATTTCCCCCAGCACCGTCCTGTGGAGACAGCATCCCGTTGATGCCCAGCGTGCCCCCTCCTTACACTGTATGTAAGTGGCAGCAGCACGTGTCACACAGCTCGTGCAAATCACCTTACCAGGGTAGCCCCACGTCCCCACCCGGCACCGTTCCTCTGCTGCTGCACCAGTGATTCATTGTCCCTGTGCACACTCCACACAGGCTGACATTGATCCCGCTGCAGCACCCTGAGTAGGGGGAGGCGGGACCACCGCGTTCCCCCCTGGGTTACCTCGGGATTTGCAGTCCTTTTTGGTGGACTCAAGCTCTCAGCTGAACAGATGGTGGTGTGTATACTACACCTCCCAGAGTCCTCGGCTGAGAGAGAGTTGAAGGCGGCCGCGGGAGGAGGTTTCTGTGTCACTGTCAAGCGCTGCACTGGAGTGCAGCTAAAAATCGGTACAATCGGTACAGAGGGTTTTAGCTGGTACAGGCCGTTAAAAAACGGTACTGTACCGGCTAAATCGGTACTGTTGGAGGGTATGTATGGGGGGAGTGGTTAACTTTCAATAGCATCCTCATGGTCCCCCCCCCCCATGCAGCGAATCACAGGTTTGAACAACGTGGCATGGAGCCACAATGGCGCAGCGCTATGTTTCCATGATTTCCCACCTTGCCTACATACTTTCCCTTCGGTCGTCCCTGCCAGATACCAGACATCATCCAGATCAGAGGGAGCAACAGACTTTCATGTCGCTGTTACATGAGAGGTGACCCAGCAGGCTCATGTGTCATGTGTATCACAAACTACAGAAATGGGGACAATGTGCCTCAGCTGCCCCACAGCCATGTGGTCCATCATTCCTGCATAGCATAGTGGTAGCGAGGAACACCAACTGCCCACTGTGCCAAAGCCCCTCACATTGCACAGTGTCTTCAGTCCCACTTCCTCCCACCACACACATGGAGACCTGGCTGTGCTATCTGCCCTGTGCTTCCCACCATGGACATGGAGACCCAGCTGTGATACCTGCCCCTGCTTCCTCCCATGGACATGAAGACCTGGCTGTGCTATCTGCCCTGTGCTTCCCATCAGAGACATGGAGACCTGGCTGTGCTATCTGCCCTGTGCTTCCCATCAGAGACATGGAGACCCAGCTGTGATACCTGCCCCTGCTTCCTCCCATGGACATGAAGACCTGGCTGTGCTATCTGCCCTGTGCTTCCCATCAGGGACACAAAGACCTGGCTGTGCTATCTGCCCTGTGCTTCCCATCAGAGACATGGAGACCTGGCTGTGCTATCTGCCCGTGCTTCCCTTCGGGGACATGGAGACCTGGCTGTGCTATCTGTCCATGATTCCCATCAGGGACATGGAGACCCAGCTGTGATACCTGCCCCTGCTTCCTCCCATGGACATGAAGACCTGGCTGTGCTATCTGCCCTGTGCTTCCCATCAGGGACACAAAGACCTGGCTGTGCTATCTGCCCTGTGCTTCCCATCAGAGACATGGAGACCTGGCTGTGCTATCTGTCCATGATTCCCATCGGGGACATGGAGACCTGGCTGTGCTATCTGTCCATGATTCCCATCAGGGACATGGAGACCCAGCTGTGATACCTGCCCCTGCTTCCTCCCATGGACATGAAGACCTGGCTGTGCTATCTGCCCTGTGCTTCCCATCAGAGACATGGAGACCTGGCTGTGCTATCTGCCCGTGCTTCCCTTCGGGGACATGAAGACCTGGCTGTGCTATCTGCCCTGTGCTTCCCATCAGAGACATGGAGACCTGGCTGTGCTATCTGCCCGTGCTTCCCATCAGAGACATGGAGACCTGGCTGTGCTATCTGCCCGTGCTTCCCATCAGAGACATGGAGACCTGGCTGTGCTATCTGTCCATGATTCCCATCAGGGACATGGAGACCTGGCTGTGCTATCTGCCCGTGCTTCCCATCGGGGACATGGAGACCTGGCTGTGCTATCTGCCCGTGCTTCCCATCGGGGACATGGAGACCTGGCTGTGCTATCTGCCTGTGCTTCCCATCAGGGGACATGAAGACCTGGCTGTGCTATCTGCCCATGCTTCCCATCGGGGACATGAAGACCTGGCTGTGTTATCCTGGGCACACCCCTGACATGGTCAGCTGCATCTCTTCTCTGGGCTCCTCCTGGGGAGAATTATCAAGTAGGCCAGTATGGTGAGATATTTCACTACATAGCCCCGTGTGTGCACACAAATTTTAGGAGGGACGTTTTCAATAGTATTCCATGTGGACAGCTAGACCGCATGGAGTGCTGTGCAGACACTGGCCACAGACGTGCTGTACGGTTACCCGGCTCATCTGACCATAGAGGTGACCCTGCACAAAAGGGCGTGGTTCATTAGGTCAACAAGCATAAGGTCAACAGTCAACTGGTTGACCATTATTGGTCGACAGGCAGAAGTTTGACCAACGAGGCCATGAAAAAGGTGAACATGCATTAGATAAAAGGATCAACACAAGCAAAAAGTTGGCATGGAAAAAGTTCTATGTGTCTAGGGTCTAGGGCAGGGGTAGGGAACCTTTTTTGTGCAAAGGGGCGTTTGTATGGAGAAAAAATCCTTTGGGGGCCATATGTAAAAATTTCTCTTACAAATTGTCCTGCTGCAGCCGTCCCACGCACTGAATAGGGCTGACAGTCTCCGGCTGCTGTTGATTAAGAGGAATCTCGTGAGAACTACCGACCTCTTGCGAGAATTCCCCTGTACTTAACTCCCGGCAAAGCCATCGGGCAGGTGGGCGGGCCACTCAGAATGGCCTGAGGTTCTCCACCCCTGGTCTAGGTTGTCTATGTTGACATAGGTCCATTTTTAACAATAGGGAGAGACTCCAAAGCCAGCCAGCAATAGTGCAAAGGCCAGGTGCCCCCTTATAGGAGGCATGCCTATAGAAAAGCACCTTTCACTTCAATAGTAGTTGCACTGCTCCACAAAGTTCAGGCGCGCCTACTGCATTGTAACCCTACTCAATTGTAAAGCGCAAAGGGATATGCTGGTGGTATATAAATTAATGTTAATAAATAAGCAAATGTTAATAAAACCTATTCTTAGCTCTGCAAATCCTCCCCTGGGCCTGAGCACAACCAGCACAGTCTCTGCAAACCCCGCCACCTTGTTCTGTGAACCCAGACGCTCACACACCCGATGGCACTTTAAGTGATTTTATATTACACATATATAGCTTACATATTTGATTATTCTGCCAAAACACTGCTCAGCCTCACAGTGTGTGTGTGTGTGTGTGTGTGTGTGTGTGTGTGTGTGTGTAACACTATTGTACATTAGAAGCTTTTGTTTTACGCGGTTGCACCTAGAATATGCATTCCTGTCCCCAAAGCAGGTGACGACCCTACGTTGTGACCTCCAGTTCACCACAGACTGGCGAGCTCCTGGCGATTCTCATCTGTATAGACCAGTGGTAGCCAACCCTAGCCCTCGAGAGCTACCAACAGTTCACATTTTCCAGACAACCTAGCTGCTGCACTGCTGCACTCATTAATCACTGACACATTTTAAAAGATCCACAGATGGAGCTAATTAGCTCACTTGTGATTCTGTGAGGAGACCTGCAAAACATGCACTGTTGGTAGCGCTCGAGGACTAGGGTAGGCTACCCCAGGTATAGACATTGGCCATGATTCAGCTTGGGACATTATTTGGGGGTAATTGTGAAAAGGGCAGGTGGGAGACCCTGGGAAAGTGAGTGTGTCGTAATAATATACAGGTGGATCATATAACACTAATATTAAATACACAGATAATTACAATGACCTGATTCCTATTCACGACATATAATTATCTACAAGATAATGAGAAACACTGCCTGAGGCATCAAACATATATATTAGTGTACAACATACATACAATTCACCGCAATGTCACAGCACGAGTGAGTGGGGTTGTATGACGCCTTTAGGACGTTAGGGGTCTAGTATCTGAAGGGTCTAGTTATAAAGGGTCATCTTTAAATTAATAGCAGCGTTATACCCGCGTTATTTATAACTTCCTTGGATATCGATTGTGAATTGACTCCTCTCTATATTCCATCAACAGGTAAACCTATTTCAGATTTCTACTGCAGAACATCGCAGCTGTTTGCACTGATTTAAACGGGGTAAACCTATTTCAGATTTCTACTGCAGAACATCGCAGCTGTTTGCACTGATTTAAACGGGGTAAACCTATTTCAGATTTCTACTGCAGAACATTGCAGCTGTTTGCACTGATTTAAACGGGGTAAACCTATTTCAGATTTCTACTGCAGAACATCGCAGCTGTTTGCACTGATTTAAACGGGGTAAACCTATTTCAGATTTCTACTGCAGAACATCGCAGCTGTTTGCACTGATTTAAACGGGGTAAACCTATTTCAGATTTCTACTGCAGAACATCGCAGCTGTTTGCACTGATTTAAACGGGGTAAACCTATTTCAGATTTCTACTGCAGAACATCGCAGCTGTTTGCACTGATTTAAACGGGGTAAACCTATTTCAGATTTCTACTGCAGAACATCGCAGCTGTTTGCACTGATTTAAACGGGCAGCGTTATACCCGCGTTAACCCGAAGGAAACCAGAAGGCAAAGCACAAACCATCATTACTGCTGAAGGACTGCATTATATCCCAAAAATTCAGGAACATCATGTGGCCTCAACTCACCTTTGCCATGAGTGGACCAGGCCCACCACCCCTACGGCTGAGAACACCTGGACTACCCCCAGCCCTACCCCTCATGCATACATCTACCCCACCATGTGCTATTCCTGTAATGTGTACCTCCGCAGATTGCACACCCTGCCAGCGCTGACGTATGCAGTGCACCAAGCTGATTGCCTCAGATGGTATCTCCGCGGACAGGATGTGGATCACGTGGATGTTTCTGTGCAGGGTTTATCATACTACTACAGAAGTATTTGCTTTCCAATGTATGCATTGGGTCCTTGTATGGCTCGCCCCTTACAGTGTAACCTTCGTAGTGCGCCCTCCATGGCTGCCTCATCTGGTGCACTTGTGAATGGGATGAAAAATACATGGACCTGAGTATACATTGAGATCATCCATTTTGGGTAGTTTCTTTTAGGGGTAATCTATTTCACCCTGGGTAATCCTACGCAGAGCGCCTAAAATGGCTGCCGCACTTGGTACCTTGTCAGGGTGGAGTACACAACCCATGGAAGTTATTATCCAAAATGCTGCACCAATCCTGCATTATGCTTACTGTGTGCTCAGGGGCTTTTGTCTGTGACATGTCTGTTACTGTACCTCCAACAGCCTCTGTATTATGTGCATTGTTTTTTTAATGTCTGTAAGCGCCTTGAGTCCTGCTGGAGAAAGTGCGCTATATAAATTTTACTTACTTACTTACTTACACTTTCCGACTCACAGTGTAGATGACATTATTAGTTATAATCGGGAGGATGTATCAAGCAGTTAGAAGTGGACAATTATTGATAGAATGTACAATGCAGATTGGTTGCTAAGGGCAATTTCTCCATTCCTTTCGTTGCTTGATACATCAACATACCCTCCAATTGTACCTTTTTTAGCAGGTACAGTACCATTTTTTGTATGGCCTGCTCCTTTTTTGGGGGTCTCCAACTACCCATTGTAAGTATAAGAAAGGGGATGTGACCACGCCCCCTTTACCAATGATCGTGCCCCTTTCTGATTATGTACCAGTTTTGCTCTTTAGATGCTGGAGGGTATGCACCAACCTGTACATGCAGTACCACCTGTTTCCTCTGCACCAGTATTCATACATGTGCAATGCTCCTACAAGCACATGGTAGTTACAGTTGATATTGAATGCACTGACGGTGCATGAGCAGTACCCGGATGGAAGAAAGACAGTAAATAGCCAGTCGATTGGTAGTTAACATGGGTTAGGGATTAGAGTGAGGGACATGCACGTGGGGGAGGGCTGAGGTAGGCCGCCGGTGCTTACAGGTAGGGTTAGGCATTAGGGGAAAGGCTAGGGTTAGGCTGCTGGAGGGGACAGGTATAGTTAGGGACTAGGGGGTAGGGTAAGGGTAGGCTGTCATTAGGCACTAGGGGAGGGTCGGTGTTAGGCTGCCGGATGGTTAGGCTCTAGAAGCAAAGTTAGGGTTAGGCTGCCAGATGCATTGTGACACATAGGGTTAGGCACTACGGGTTAGGGATAGGATGCAGGAGAGGAGTGGCACAGTTAGACCCTAAGGGCAGGGTTAGGTTTGGGCTGCCGGAGGGAACAGGCACAGTTAGGCGCTTGGGAATGGGTTAGGCTGGCGGAGGGGACAGGTAGGGTTAGGCACTGGGGGAGGCTTAGGTTGGCAGAGGGGAAAGGTAGGGTTAGGACCTAGGGGGTGTGTTAGGGTTAAGATGGAGGAGAGTTGATTGCTAGGGTTAGACTGATGGAGGGCAAAGTTGGAGTTAGGCACTGGGGGGGGGGATAAATTTAAAATGACAAATAGAAAAAGTCTTGACCTAAATGTATGTCTACCATTTAACTGCTAACATCCGTCAACCTGTTGTCTAGATTGGACCCACATCCACAAGGGCGTGACCCCCGATATCTGTGTCACCTCACCGCTATCCATGGCTAGGTGTGGCATTTGGGGGAAGGGTAATCACAGCACTGCCAATCATTTAGAAAAGTTGGCATTTGCCCTAATTAGCAACTGTGCACACCATATAACCCTGCATGTCAGCGTCCAATTATGCTCTGTGAGACTGCACATCACAGTAATAATCGCACATGTATAAACATACAATATAAATTATCTGTTACCAAAACATCATGTTTCAAACAATCACATGACTGACATCAAGGACTTTTATCAGGTGTCATGGCGACGCCCTGCGAGGCTTCATAGCGTCACTTCCGCCTAATCCTTCGTCTTCCTAGTTTTCTGTCCCCACTAGAGGAGCCATTTTCCATGCGTCCGGCCGCTTTAATTTGATTTCGTTTAGTCTTCAAGACGATGGCCGATCCTGTACCTGTATGCTGCGCAATTGGAGACCATTACTGTTAATATATTTGTAGTTGTCATGTCGGCTTTTGCAGTTTTATGAAACAGGCACTGACACCAGGACGGCATGGAGCTGCTACTCAGGGGGACGGTGAGTGACCCTGGTGCGCGGTGGGGGTCAGAGTGCAGCGTGTGTGTATTTAACATAGGATACATTGCTGCATGCAGTATATTATTCTACTATACCTCAATAATGCCACCAATCTTATATAGTATACACACGGTTGCAACACATAACTACCTAGCTATTGTGGAACTACAAGTACCAGCATGCACTGTCTGCCTCAGGCTGGGATTTGTAGTTCCACTGCGGTCGAAGTGCTGCAGGCTACTAAAGCATATTATTGCAGCTGGTTATAACATTGCTATATGGGCTTCTTCCTGGCAGGCATTCTGGGACTTTTAGTTCTCCGACAGCTGGATATGGGCTGATGGATAGTGTCAGTATTAGAGATCTAATATAACACCCATGCTCAGTGTATTATCATGAAGCTGGGGGTGGCAGTAATCTGTAACCATGTAATTATATTTTCGCGCCAAACATTAAGAATTCCGTCACCGTTTGCCAGCATTAGGTTGGTGCCGTATAATAGGATGCCATCCTGTGCATTGAGATGCCGTGACATGCGGCCAGCTCTTATATATGTCCCTCCTTGTATCTCTTCTATAGAGACCGGCGCTAAAGACACTATGCGCTCTTTCACAAGTCAGACACGTACACCGGAGTCCTCCGCGGCTGTCCCCTCTTGTACCCATTGTGGTGGAGCAGACGGTAAGTTATGGCACTAGATAGCAGGTTGGTTCTCCTCATGTTTACTTATGTTCTAATGCCTTTTTCATTGGGCAACACAGTTGGGTTAGTGGTTGGCATTACTTTATTGAGGTCAACACGGCCTTAACTGTGTGGCATTTGTTTATTCTCCCTGTGCTTGCATGGGTTTCCTCTGGGTACTCCGGTTTTCCTTACGCAATCCAAAAATATACTGGTAGGTTATTAATTGATAACTGGTAACTGCCCCTATCTGTAATGCAAGGGTATCAGGAATCTGCCCTTCTCTTAACTATGCAGGGGTATCTGGAATCTTTTAAGGTTGATTTTATTAGGAGCCAATTAACCTACCAGTATATTTTTGGATTGTGGAAGGAACCCAGGCAAGCATGGGGAGACTATACAAACTCCACACAGTTAGTAACATGGTGGGAATCGAACCCATGACCTCAGCACTGTGAGAAAGTAATGCTAACCATTACACCATAAATTTTGTGTCCAGAACCATAGGGTAAATGAACTAAACCTTCTAAAAATGAAAAGAGGTGATGTTTCCCATAGCAACCAAACAGATTGTGTTTATAATATCTCTATTGCATCCTAGAAAATGATATACAGAATCTGATTGTTTTCTATGGATGGCATCACCTCTTCCTTTTTACAAGCTTTAGCAAAATGACCTAATCTGTGCACTAAAGGTATGTAACTGAAATTAAGGACATTATTAATGAAAGTTCTGCTAAATCATGGTTGGTGGGGCTGGCCTGCAGGCATCATTTTGGTTCTGTCTATACCAGGCATGTCCAAACGATGGCCCTCCAGCTGAAACTACACATCCCAGCATGCCTTGCCATAGTTTTCGTATTCCCTAATAGCAAAACTGTGGCAAGGCATGATGGGACTTGTAGTTTCACAACAAATGGAGGGCCGTAGTTTGGACATGACTGGTCTATACAACCTAGTAAATGAAGAAAATATGATGGACATGTATATTGTCCTATTGTGAGGCACAGATCAGTCTAAGTGATTTACAGTGTTAGGAATTTAAATAATGATAACAAAAAAGTTGTCTTAATTTATTTAAGAATAATTTACAAAGATAACACAATCCATATCGCAATGTATGAGCTCTTACTGATAATTGTAATGTTCTGATGCCTTTTCACCCAGGGCCGTGGGGAGCGAGCATACGACATTTACTCCAGATTACTGCGTGAACGCATCATCTGTGTCATGGGACCGGTGAGATTCGCAACCACTTGGGACTCTTTCCTGTATCCCTCCCCCTTCCCCTTATGAGTGTGGTCTTCTCCAGGGTCCTAATGCCTATCTCTATGTGTAGATTGACGATTCTCTCTCCAGTCTTGTGGTCGCTCAGCTCCTCTTCCTACAGTCGGAGAGTAACAAGAAGCCTATACACATGTACATCAATAGTCCAGGTACAGTCGTTGCGTCAGACTCTATTCCGTGTGTATTTATAACCTATAGAGTTAAAAATACATTTTGAAATGGATATTGGCTAAAGTATGACAGTGTGTGGGGAGCAACTACTACTACTGTGAATATTCAGTGCAAAAAAGTGCAGAGATTAGACCATCACCGTCTTGCATCTCTCTCTGCACTGTCGCTTCCACATTTTATACCAGCAGCTGTTTTGTTGATCATTGTGGTATGTACTCTATATGTAGTCTGTGGTGTTTGATTCGCATTGTTTCCCTGTGCAGGGGGCTCGGTGACAGCCGGCCTGGCCATATATGACACCATGCAGTATATCCTGAATCCTATCTGTACGTGGTGCGTAGGACAGGCCGCTAGTATGGGCTCTCTCCTCCTAGCAGCCGGATCTATCGGAATGAGACACTCGCTGCCCAACTCCCGGATCATGATCCACCAGCCCTCCGGAGGGGTCAGGGTAAGCCTGAGTGGCTGACGTGTACACACAGATGCATTATGGGACAGAACAAAATGAGAGCACGACCCACCAGCCCTCTGGATGGGTCAGGGTAAGCCTGAGGGGGCAGATGTGTACACACAGATGCATTATGGGACAGAACAACATTAGAGCAGGCTGCTTATGTCTGTGATTTTTTTTTGTTTGTTTGTTTTGTTACACACAACTAGTCAGTAAAGCCAAATAACATGTGGACAGGACTATTTACAAGTTACTGAATACATTATTTATGTCATTTTCAGGGTCAGGCCACAGACATTGCCATACAGGCCGAGGAAATCCTAAAGCTTAAGAAGCAGATCAACGAAATTTATGCCAAACACACGACTCAGCCGCTGTCCTTAATCGGTGAGTCTGCGCTTAGACTGTGAGAGCTCTCACTCCTCCACCTCCCATTTTCCTCTATTTACTGTTAGTGTGCTTTTGGCAGAGTGTGGTCTGTACTTCAGCACTGATATGCAGACCAGACCTGTGCTAGAATCACCTCAGCAGAGGGCGACACCGCAGGCAGGGAAGAGGAATTGCACAGGTATTGAAAGATGCAGTGTTCTAGAATAACCACTAACCATGGGGTCCGCTACCGTCCGTGCTGAATGTGGACGGTCACAGACTGTATGTAGATTTATGTCACTGAATACAGATGTCAATTACAGTCTGTATAAGGTTTAATTATAGAGTTCAATAAAGTCAATTGGTTAGTGACATTCTATCCTGCAATTATCACCGTTATGCGTCAGTCCAGGACGGGAGTTTATCTGCTTTCCTTTGCAGCTCTGCGAGTTACCTGGCGCCGCCAGCTATATCGGAAACTATATACTGGGCACCTATGTAATGGTTACCGGTAGTTCTCGTTTAGACCACTATGAATATCAATTTGCATGGTCAACAATTCATAGTGAATTGTCTCGCTGCAAAATGGCGGCTTACACGGTGTGCATTACGGGGCCCCTGCCAGCTTGTATAGGCCGCCTGCTGTTGTTTTCTTTAGGGCAGTGGTTCTCAACCTTGGTCCTTAGGACCCCGCAACAGTTCCAGGACTCCACACAGAATCACAAGTGAAGTAATTAGCCCCACCTGTGGATCTTTTCAAATGTGTCAGTGAATAATGAGTGCACCTGCCGGGTGACCTGGAAAACGTCACTGTTGGGGGTCCTGAGGACAGAGGTTGAGAACCACTGCTTTAGGGAGGCGATCGGTCAAGTGTCCGATGACCCCGATCTCCGTATTCAGAAACGGCCTCCGTGTTCTAGGCTAGACAGGGGACTGCTTTCCTGAAGGGTTCCTGAAGGGTCCTAGGCATATAAGGATGTAATGCATGTTGTATGTCGTATGTATGACAACTGGAAGGACATGGTAGGCAGGAGCTGTTGCGTGTCAGTGTGTAACCCGCTAATGTCCATGATACATCTCCAGTCCTCCACCTGACGGTTTTCCTCCCCCAGAGTCAGTCATGGAGAGAGATCGCTACATGAGCCCCACTGAAGCCCAGGAGTTTGGTATCCTAGACAGGGTGCTGGTGCACCCACCGAAAGATGGAGAAGATGAACTTGAAGTGGTGAAAAAACCAGAGGAGCCATCTTCACCCACTGAGCCTTAGTGAAAAGCAGAGTTGTCCGCTCTCCCTCGTAAGACATTAGTATGTGCAGCCTAATCCTGATGTTTCTGGTCTCGGTGGTAGAGAAATCACGTTACACAGCTGTCAGAGACGATGACGGCTGGGATATCTCTCCTGTTACTACAGCCGTCGTCCCGGGACAGGCCAGCACCGTCATCTCCAACCTGGTCTACCTCCAGTCTTCAAGCATCGTTGGAGGAGGAAACACCTGCAGAAAATAAACGTATTTTCCCATAGATCTGTCTGTTGAGAGTTACTGGCAAGGACAGGCCTTGGGCTAAGGGCTCATTAGCAAATATGCTGGAATCATTTATTGTATCGGTTTAAATGAGATCCATTTATACTAATTGAATTCTCCCCTATGGCAACTGGGTAATTAGCGCTTATTCTCTCTGTCCTCTGCGATTCGGTGCAATTCCAAGGTGCCCTCTTCTGCCGGTCATCTCACATAGGACAAAGGTTGTGGGTGGTGTACAGGAACCAACATAAGATTCAGTGTATAGATGAATGAGAAGATTAACACAAAAGTGTTACCATTTGGATTTTTTTTTTTTCCCTCTGCTGTCCTCTTGTGGTAATAAAGCGATATATTTCATTTGTTTGTGGCCTGTTTTGGTGCCAACTGGTGATAATTAGTCATAACACATCTGGGAGATGAGCTGCGGGTTAGGAGGTCACATAGTCGGCCAGGAGCTGTCGCTGTCAAATCAAGGACTAGATCCGATACACACCTGTCCAAGCGGCATTTGTGACCAGGATGGGTGGGGTTCTCCAGTGCTAAAATAGGAGACAAACCCACCACTAATGCTGGGTACACACCAGGACGACTAGGGCCCGATCCCCACAATCTAGATCCAATTCCGATCAATTAGATGTAGATTGTGTGCTGATTGGGCCCTTTTCTGACCTGGTGTGGACCGATACCGATGCGCGGTCCCGCGGGTCGGTCGGTCGTTATTGAGATCCTACCTGCTGCAGGTAGGATCTCAATGACTACCATACAGCCGGGTGCGGGTCGCCATCGGATCGGACCCGCTCACGGTGCACATCGTGAGCGGGTCGTGCCCCCCCGCGTCACCGTGAGCGGGTCGTCCTGGTGTGTACCCCGCATTACCCTCTGAGTTCGAGCTTTTTATAGACGCAGTCATCCGAGGAGATGGTACGGTAATAGACACATCTATTTCAAGATAATAGTATCAAGAAGTGTTTATTTAATTTGTGTCATAAGGATTGGAAACTGCATTTATCATAAGGGGTTTGATGTGGACCCCTTATTCTAGTTCACTCTTTCTGACAAAATCCTTCTTAGATGGACAAAACCATGTGCACTACAGGGGGGCAGATGTTACTTGTGCAGAGAGAATTAGATTTGGGTGGGGTTTAACTTCAAAGTGAGATCTATATTGCAGTGTGAAAATAAAGCAGCCAGTATTTACCCTGCAGAGAAACAAAATAACTCACCCAAATCTAATTCTCTCTGCACATTTTACATCTGCCCCACCTGCAGTGCACATGGTTTTGTCCACCTAAGAAGGATTTTGTCAGAGTGAACTAGAATAAGGCCCAAAGTCCGGTGAGCAGAGATGGCAACATGTGACCTGAGGACCCCAACTCTTTCCCGTTCTATCACTTGTCTCTACTCTATCAAACATTGACCCCACCAAACCTCATCCATGGCCCCAGCTCTTCTTCTCCATTTAATGCCACCACCAAGCCTCATCTGTAGTCCTAGGTCTTATTCTCTGTTTTATCCCACCACCATTCCCTATGTTACAACCAAACCTCATCCATGGTCCACACCAAGGCTTATCCATGGCCCCAGCTCTTATTTTCCATTTTATACCACCACCAAGCCTTATCCATGGCCCAGCTCTTATTATCTGCCTTGTGCCACCACCAAGCCTTACTTCCTATGCCACCCCAAACCTTATCTGTGGCCTCAAATGTCATCTGTCTGGGAATTAGGCTGAAGCTGATCTCATTCTCTCCTCATGGCGCTGTCATATGGGAGCTGTTTCTACAGTAAGGAATTGGGTTCTAACGCACATATCGGGGTGAGTAGGGTGTTTGAAATGCATGTGATAAAAATGTGTGTGGTGATTGGGGTCCCCGCCAAGTGCACGCAGATGTAATGTACATTCTCCATGAAATGACGGTTAACCCGAGGCTCCTTCAGAGGTTGGAAGGTGCTTCCAGAGCTCCATGTCCTCCATCCCTACAATAGAGAGAAAACACCTTATATAACATTCACCAGCAGCAGGTAGTGATATAAACGAGGCGGTGATTACATACATTACAAGGGAGGTGCAGACATTTAGCAATGCTGAGCACGCATAGCCGGGATTCCTGTTCCACCTCATTCTCATTCCTTACCGCTGCTGACGGAGCTGCTTTTCATGAGTCCTTGAATGAATGAACTTCTGTCATATGCAAATAATGCAGGAATGTGAGCGGGACTCTGCACCTCGCAGCCGCACTACCATACCTCATCCATTATCACGTTATCTGCCCTGTATCTAACAGTCCTATCCCCCTAATAATATGGGCGAGCGGAGGCTAAGGCCTTATAGGGTGCGGCTTACTGCTTCATCTACACATAAAGTGCTTCCATGATTTATGTAGAATGTCAGGGCTGGGCTCTTCCAACACATTACGTATACAGGAGATGTAATGGGGCTTGGGAAACTCTCAGCAGTAGGTGAGAGGGCACATAGACAATTCTCCTTCCATGCAGTCATGTGCAGTAAGCATCACGGCTCTGAATAAAGGTGCCCATACACTAGTAAGATTTATCTTCAGATCTGGCTGGTTGGAACAAAAACATGGTTATGGATGAGTGACAGTTTGTCAGTTTTCCAGCATTTCCAAGCAAATAGTCAACTGTCATTTGATCTCATCTATAACCATGTTTTTGTTCCAACCAGACAGATCTGCAGATAAATCTGCGTGTGTATGGCCACCTTAAGAGTACTGTTATTCTTTCCTTCCAGTCAGAAGGGGCCTTGGACTTTGCCCCCGTCTAGTTTGCGTTTCCACGGACATAAGTCTCAGATTGCGACACGTTCATGTGCAAACAAAAACAGTCACTAGCATATTGTTACATACCCTCCAACATGGCCCATTCCAATAGGTGCAAAATGCTCTGTTCCTGGACTTGCCTGCCAGTGGCAGTTACAGAGGCGGGGCTGCAGCACAGTCCAATATTCAAAAAGGGGGTCACATCAACTGTCACCCCAAACATCACTGTCCTGGACTCACTGGCAGTTGATATGACCCCCCTTTTTGAATATTGGACTGTGCTGCAGCCCCACCTCTAACTGCCACTGGCAGGGAAGTCCAGGAACAGAGCATTTTGTACCTAATGGAATGGGCCATGTTGGAGGGAATGTTGTTATACCCCATATTAACACTCAATAAGGCCATACATTTCATTGCAAATTCAGGCCTGATGACCTTGTAATACCCCTACATACATTTTTTGCAGATGGGGAGTTCACCTGGAGGGATATAAAAGACTGCTGGCCCATAGGTGAGGATTGTGGGCTGGGGAGCTGCAGGACCTGCGTCTCCCCAGAGGAGCTGCCCAAGAAGTGCCTGTAGTGCAGGGAGAGAGCCTGACCGGCGGAAGGAGGGTATGGCCAGAGAACTGGAATAGCCTTGCTGGTGTCTGTGCGCCGAGGAGCGACAGGACCAGTGATCCCCAGAGGAGCTGCCCAAGAAGTACCTGGAGTGCAGGGAGAGAGCCTGACCGGAGGAAGGAGGGTA
Organism: Crinia signifera; assembly: GCF_055691185.1. NCBI lineage: Eukaryota > Metazoa > Chordata > Amphibia > Anura > Myobatrachidae > Crinia > Crinia signifera. The sequence continues at coordinate 302,096,817 of NC_139220.1, read as the reverse complement.
TGGCCAGAGAACTGGAATAGCCTTGCTGGTGTCTGTGCGCCGAGGAGCGACAGGACCAGTGATCCCCAGAGGAGCTGCCCAAGAAGTGCCTGTAGTGCAGGGAGAGAGCCTGACCGGCGGAAGGAGGGTATGTCCAGAGAACTGGAATAGCCTTGCTGGTGTCTGTGCGCCGAGGAGCGACAGGACCAGTGATCCCCAGAGGAGCTGCCCAAGAAGTGCCTGTAGTGCAGGGAGAGAGCCTGACCGGCGGAAGGAGGGTATGTCCAGAGAACTGGAATAGCCTTGCTGGTGTCTGTGCCTGGAGGAGCGTCAGGACCCGTGATCCCCGTAAGAGCTGCCAGCGCTTTGCCTACCTGCTGGAAGGAGATGTTCAGAGGCAGCAGAAGTGCCCCAACTAGGGGTGAGAGACCTGTACCCCTTCCACTGCCAAACTCTGCCACTGGGTCACACAGCTAAAGTGGGAGAAGGCATCCCTATAATACAGTAGTGGGATAAGCCCCTCCATATGGTCCTCTGTATCAGTGTAACCCCTCTGCAGTGTAGCCCTTCTTTTGCCAATACTAGTGGGCCCTGTACATTACTTCATTACTTCCCTCATAAGGTAGCCCTGGGCTATCCACAGCACCAATCACTGCTCTGGGCTACAATGGGGCATATTCGGGTTACCCGCTGTTAAGTACCCAATGCTTTAATAACAGTGTTTGTTGATGTAATGTTATATTGATGCTGTGACAAGCTGAATGCTGTTCTGACAATACTGTATGCTGAAGGAGTATTATGCCAGCTCTGCTATTGCTGGTCAGAAAGTAATGCCATTGTTACTGTGTGCTGGTGGGATTTTATGCCAGCTATATTAATATTGGTTGTGAGTTGAATTTAGAGCTTCTTCCAGTGATGTTAATGTTGGCTGCTGAGAGACTGTGTATCAAGGCCGCAGCCATATCACCTGGTGGCATCCCTGCTTAAACTCTGCTTATTGTTGTTGGTTGCTAAGGACTGTGCATCATGTTCGCAACCATACCACCTGTATGCATACCTGCTTGAGCTCTGCTTGTTAATGTTGGCTGCTTAAAGACTGTGTATCAAAACCAGTAGCCATATCACCTGTTTGCATCCCTGCATGAATATTGCTTATCCCTGTTGGTTGCTCAGAGACTGTGTATAAACACCTGCAGCCAAACCACCTGCTTGTTACAAGTATACCTACAAGTATACCTACTAAGCACCTGCTTGCTGATGTGGATGCTCAGAGAATGTGTATAAATGGCTGCAGGCAAACCACCTGCTTGTCACAAATACCTGCAAAATTTTTACCTATTCCTGTTAGTGGTTATAGGTTTTGCAATCTGTTTATCGCATTCCAATGTTTATTGTGTTTTTCTTTGTAATTTTGTGCTCTTTCGCTTTTGGCGGTAATTAGGATTTGTTCTAAAAACCCAACTTCAAAGCTGCACTATAGTAAAATAAAACGGAGTTGTACTTTTACATAGTGTCAGTCTGTGTCTGCTATCAGAGGGGAGAAATGACACTTGCCTCTGTCACGGTGTGTTTGTGGAAATGGAAGATATGACAGAAAACGAAGAAGCTTTGTGTCATGTGGTCCAGAATCACACCTCAAGTACCTGGGTATTACAACCTTCTATATCTTGTGGCTCTTTGGATGGCATGGAAACAGCAAAAATGGCTGCTGTCTTACTAGACTTCTACCGTGTGTCAGGAGAAAGCAGCCCTGGCAATGGGCACATAGGTAAAAGATTATAATTAGTGAGTGTGTGTGTGGGGGGGCACATTTGTATTAGTCTAGGGCGGTTGGAACCCTTAAATCAGGCCCTGGAACAGAGTGCTAGATCTCCTGTCATTACCCCAGCTGGGCTGAATAGAGGAGCGCTGTGGAGCTTTTCCCTCCGCACAGCCTGATGAAGTGACAATAAGCCACAGCCAGTGAGAGCAGAGCGCAGTGTTATTTGAGCATCCAGACGAAGTGAAGGTTTTACATATCAGCCAGGTAACAGGATCCCCTCACTGGGGAAAGTAATAGGCCGTGTGCTGAGCACATATTATATAGCACGGTGCAGCGAGAGCCATGCACAGCAGCAATCCTTCCCATACAGAATCCTCGTTATTCTGTCCTTTATTCCCACCTGCTCCAGCCGTAATGCAACATCTCACTGTCCCAGGTGGACGCTGGGACACTGGACCATGAAATTGCAGGTTGGGCTGGAGTTTGGCGCTTAAACTAGGGCAGGCAAAGAAATATCCCCATTCCAGGAATTGCTTAAGCCCCACTACACCCGTACCAACCCCCCCTGACTTCTACACCCCCTTAGGGTTTCTTGCATCTCATAACCCCACTCTACACCCGCCCCTCCCCACCTTCAAACCTCGCTCTCTTCTTCCACTCCCCCCAACACCTCCCCCTCACGTTCCCCCTACACACTATTTCTCTCTCTCCCCCTACTCCTTCACCCCAACATTTCCAAACACCTTTCTGCTCCATGCCCCGCTAGGCTTCCGCACTCCTCTTCCACACCCCTACCACACTCGATCTTCTTCTACCCTCCCCCCCATGCTCCTCCACCCCTCTCTGTTTACCTCTGTTTACTACAGTACATCTACACCATGGACCATGTTTGACATCGGCTCTGTTATATTACCTTCTATTAATCATTAGGTCCCTTGCTTAAACTGTAACCAATGTATGATGTACTTGTTAATATTTTGTTTACCAATCTTCAATAAAATATTCGAACAATAAACTAGGGCAGGCATCCCCAAACTATGGCCCTCCAGCTGTTGTGAAACTACAAGTCCCATCATGCCTTGCAAAAGTTCTGCCATGAGGGAACGTTAAACCTGTGGCAAGGCATGCTGGGATGTGTAGTTTCACAACAGCTGGAGGGCCATAGTTTGGACATGCCTGAACTAGTGCAACTTTAAAACTTAAGGCCCATACACACTAGAAGATTATCTTTACAATCTGGCTGGTTGGAATGAAAATCTGGAAATTTCTGGGAGCACATTACAATCAACAGTTTGCTCCCAAATGCTGGAAAATGGACAAACGCAGTCATCTGCATAGAGGCCCATACACACTAGAAGATATTTGCATCAATCTCAGCAAGGAGCTTCTGAATTCTATTGATGACAAGATCTTCTGGCGTGTATGCCTAATATCTTAAAGATTTCCATTCCAACCAGCCAGATTAGAAATATAATCTTCTAGTGTGTGGGTCTTTAATCTCCTTTTACCAGACCCAGTATGTCATAGCCTGCGGCACACAACAAAAACATTTTTTTTTTTTTTTTTACTTAAAACTATTTTTATTGGTACATTAGCTGCGTACTCCATGGCCTTCCTGCAGGCGCAACACTACGTAGCATCAGTAATAAGAGTACTCTCTGAAAAAGATTGGATAAACCCGATTGATGCACTGCTGAATAAACCCCCTATCTTGCGGAAAACTATATCTCTTTATTACAGATACCTTAGAACTGACTTGGATCACTCAAAGTCCAATAGTGGCAGATCTAAGTGGCTATCCAAAGTTCCAGAGTATGAAATGGAAGACTTGCTCAAGGCACTTATAAAATCCTGTAGAGTCTTGTCGTCAACCACATACACAGAGATGTTCTTGAACATCTTCCATGGAGCCTATCTATCCCCACATCGAAGCTTCCTAATGGGACGCTCCACATCCCACGCGTGTTATAGATGCAGAGAACCTAATGCGGACTTATACCATTGTTTTTGGTCCTGTCCAATAGTCCGATCATTCTGGTTAAAGGTCAAACAATATGCGGAATTATCATTAATAATTATGTCCCATTCACACCAGAATGGGCCATTTTTGGTATAACATCATCCTCCACGAGAATAACTAAGGGGGTTAGACATCTCCTGCTGGCAATCAGCGCAGCAGCACTGAAAACTATCCTTCATGAGTGGATCTCTAGTTCACCTCCAACATTTCCTTTATTCAAATGTAAACTCTTTCACTTGTTCAGGATGGACTGGATTGAGGTCAGTCTGGACAAGGAACACAAAATAAATAAATTCTTTACGATATGGGAAAGCTATATCGCCACATTGTCGGTGGATATGAGACAACAAATCCACCAAAGTTTACAAAACACATCTTGGTATCTACTTCGCCTAGTGGCCAATGACCCTCCCATTACATTTGATGAGAGAATAACATGATCTCACCATTTAAAAACTGGTTCGCGGGATGGGGGGTGGGGGTTACGGGATGAGAGAGAGAGTCACAGACTACTAAATATTCCTTATTAGGTAATTTTATCATTATGCAACGTTTCAACGCAATATCTTGTTTAATATATTTGTATCGTAGAAGTAGATGATATGTTATAATAACGGACCATATCTGTGCTGTCACATGTGTAATATATTGTTCACTATTTCGCTACTTAATATGTCATTGGAGAACTCATGGATGGCAAAATATAATACCAAGCTTAACCACGAAGTTATACTCCAGTATTTATCTATGATATTAATCAGTTCTCACTGAAATGATGACACTGTACGATCTACGCATGAAAAAGTTGTATTTTATTGTTCACAGTACCTCAATAAAAGCATTTTTGAAAAAAAAAAAAAAAAAAAAAATTTATTAAAGATTTTTTTTCCATTAAAAAAAAAAAAAAAAAAAAAAGGGGAAAGACCATATTGATTCAAATAACTATCACCTGGCAACAATTTAGACCAGGTAACAGGCATAGTATCAAACATACTAAAAACAGAAGAAAAAAAAAAAAAAAACCACATCCAGACATATACATGGGAGAGGATACAAGGGATGAGTTTATGTTAAGGTCTTTGAGTGCATTAGCTCAGTCACCTTCAGTAACATAGAACATAGGGTGCTGCAAAAGCGTCCATTTCACAATGATACAGGGTTATTGCAGGGAAGTCAAGGCAGAGATGACCGAAGAGCTCCCATGTCACTTGATAAGACACTTGGATTAGAGATACGGTTAGTGGCTTGAAGACTATTCAGTGAAGGTTGGTCAACTCCCAAACTCTTACTAGGACCTCAGTGGTTGGGCCACCCAGTCCTAGTGATATTTCTTTGGTCCTCGTGGCAAACATCATTCACTAAAATTATCCATTCCCACAGCTCCACCTCACCCCCAGACATGATACGCTGCTGGCCAGGGGATGATGCTGTAAACAGCTACATTAGAAAACAGTGGTGGCCAGGTAAGGTACTAAAGTCCCACACCAAAAAGTTAAAAGGTGATTTACTTTATTCACACAGTTGAAATCCAAATGAATTTGTGCTCCTAACAGTGCTCTATAAAGTTTTTCAATGCAAAAAAAAAAAAAAAGTAAAAATTCTTTCCCGTAGGCCAACTTCATGCAACAAGCTGCACATGGTGGTCTACAGGTAAAGATCTGGTGGACTTCAGCTCAACCATTTTGTATCACAAATTAGTGCTTTTTTCACACGTGTATTGCCCCTAACCGTTACAGCAAGAAAGGAGATACGTCTATAAATAAGGGGTTAGTAATTTATATAAAATAAAGAGTTAGAAGTGCTAATTTTTTTACCATCCTTAACACAACACTCCTGGCCACAGGAGAAGATTGTTTCCTCAGCAGTCACAGGCCAGGAATAATGATAGCAGGTCTGAACGTAGGTTGTTTGCATCAACATATTCTTTACTCAGAGGCCCCGCATTGCGGGCCGAGGGACAAGAACGGCGGAAGTGGAGAGGGGAGCGGCCCGGGCCGGAGGTGTACAGGGAGTCTCTGAGCTGATAAGCAGACCTCCGGCGGGCAGAGCGGCTTTCCCTCACCTGACTCTTGCAGCCAGGATTGTGGTGGAGAGAATCTAAAGACCGCCTCCTCTTGGCACTGCCATGAAGGGAGACCTCACTATTCTGAGCTGAACAATCGTCAAAGTAAACGGATACACTTGGCAGGTCAAAAGTGCGGTTTGCAGCATCTTCCCTAGGCCTCGTCCTGCATCTGTCCCTAGAACGGGAGCGCTCTCGTGACCGTCTTTTGCGTCCTTCTCTAGGGCAAGGGCTTTCACCTGACCGACTTCTACTTGTGTCTTTAGGGGGAAGAGTCTCCTGAGACCTACAGTTACACTGCCCTCTAGAAATCCCTTTTTCCATCAGCCTACTTCTAAGGCCGCCGTTAGGATGGAGCTCATTAGAAATTTTGTCAAGTAGCCCTTGACATGGACAAACCACTTGATCGGTCATCGAATGGCCAGTGGATCTAGCACTCTGACCGCAAAAGGAAGAATCAACTCTAACTTCAGGGACATGTTCTCCAAACAGAAGGGACGAGGAGTCTTGCAGAGGAGTTACTCTGTACAAGGAGTCATAGTCAAAGCATTCTGAGTGGTTCTTGGTAGGAGGAGTGTCTGCATCCCCCGTTGTCTGGCTGCTGTCTTCAGAATGAAGGGAATCCGTATCATAGTCAGCAGCAGCAGACTCTATAGGACACCCAGAAACTTGGTCACCGCGTCTGGTATTCTCGTTGTAGCCCTTGGATACTGCTGCTTTGGTGAGGCTGGCTCTGCGGTGAGACTGATGCAGTATAGACCTGCGTAGCGCATCTCCACTCCTCTTTTGTCCAACAGATACACTACAGGAACCAAAAAAATAACACCCAGTAAGACAAAACCCATCCACCAGCTGCTCTGACCATCTTTATATTGTTCCATTGTACGGCGCTGCAAAACACTTGTGGCGCCTTATAAATAAAATTATAATAATACTTCGGTGCTTTCACATTGCTTAGTTTAGTGAGTGCAGGTGCAAGAACAGACCTTAGGCTCTCATACATCAGGGCTGACCAATCTGATACTCAAGATCTACCAACTGTTCACATTCCCCAGACCACCTAGCTGGTGCACAGGTGCAGTCATTACTAGCAGTCACATTCCCCAGACCACCTAGCTGGTGCACAGGTGCAGTCATTACTAGCAGTCACATTCCCCAGACCACCTAGCTGGTGCACAGGTGCAGTCATTACTAGCAGTCACATTCCCCAGACCACCTAGCTGGTGCACAGGTGCAGTCATTACTAGCAGTAACATTCCCCAGACCACCTAGCTGGTGCACAGGTGCAGTCATTACTAGCAGTCACATTCCCCAGACCACCTAGCTGGTGCACAGGTGCAGTCATTACTAGCAGTCACATTCCCCAGACCACCTAGCTGGTGCACAGGTGTAATCATTACTAGCAGTCACATTCCACAGACCACCTAGCTGGTGCACAGGTGCAGTCATTACTAGCAGTCACATTCCCCAGACCACCTAGCTGGTGCACAGGTGTAGTCATTACTAGCAGTCACATTCCCCAGACCACCTAGCTGGTGCACAGGTGCAGTCATTACTAGCAGTCACATTCCCCAGACCACCTAGCTGGTGCACAGGTGCAGTCATTACTAGCAGTCACATTCCCCAGACCACCTAGCTGGTGCACAGGTGCAGTCATTACTAGCAGTCACATTCCCCAGACCACCTAGCTGGTGCACAGGTGCAGTCATTACTAGCAGTCACATTCCCCAGACCACCTAGCTGGTGCACAGGTGTAGTCATTACTAGCAGTCACATTCCCCAGACCACCTAGCTGGTGCACAGGTGCAGTCATTACTAACAGTCACCTTCCCCCAGACCACCTAGATGGTGGTCTGGGGAACATGTGCTGCATTTATTCCCAATCACCACATACTACAGATCCATCCACAAGTGGATTTAAAAACGAGGCCTGTTCTTAACTTTTAGGGGCCGTTCAGTCACCAGTCATGCACACATTAATACAGCCCAGTGGTTCCCAAACCCAGTCCTCAAGGTAGAATGCAAAAATTGGTGAACTCCCTTTTTGCGCCACCTGTGGGAGTACAGCTCTAGAGACACCAAAAGTTTAGAGATACATAAAAGAACAAATAGTCACACTAAGCGATCCCACAATATTTAAGGTCTCCTCTTACATGTATAGTCTCTAGGATAGAGGAAATCCAAATAATCCTGGAAAGGTTTCTAAAAAAAACGCAAATAAAAACATGGTGCAGATTTTATAGACACCATAAATAATTTTAATTGAGCTTTTCCACTCACATGCTGGATGATATTAAGATAGCAGAAAACAGACACTGAGGCTATATATGTAAGAGGAGACATTATCCTTCAATATTGTGGGATCGCTTAGTGCAGGGTTGCCGACTTTTACAGTCTCCTCTCTGGGAGAACCCCGGAGAGGAGACTGTCAGCAACACTTCTGGGGGCGGGGCCTGATGGAGACATCATCAGTCCCTGCCCCCAGTGATGCAAATCCCGCAATATGCGGGTCTCTGATGAGGGGGTGGGGCTAAATATGCCCGATTTGCATATTTAGTCCCGCCCACTTCTGCCGTAACGCTGCAAATCTCGGCAATTTTAAAGCTTCTGCCCCCAGGTAAATGAGGGGGAGGGGGCGCTGGAATCCGGGAGGGTTGCCCACCTTTCCGGGGGGCGGACCTGATTTTCGGGATCCTCCCGGCCATTCCGGGAGGGTTGGCAACCCTGGCTTAGTGTGACTATTTGTTCCAGTCCTCAAGGTACCCAACGGTCTAGGCTGTAAGTATATCCGTGCTGGAACACACATGGTTAAAGCCAATTGACGGAGGTGTTAACCCTTTGTTGTACACTGTTAATGTGCTACATACCCATATACATAAGGTATACCATTACATGGTGTTTCAAATTTGCTAAGGGGGAGGGGGGGGGGAATTCAATCTCCCGCCGATATTCCCAACGGGGGAAATAGCGGCAGGGCCCTATTCAATGCTGTCTATTGAATCATTGAACAGGGATCTCGGCAGAATGGACCTGACTTTACCAGCAGTCAGGCCCGTTCTGCCGAGAACGGCCGTGTGTCGTCGAGCTCCTGCCCATATCTCGTGCCCACGCCCCCTTTTCAGCATTCAGGACATTGAATCCTGCCTGCCGATTTCAATTTGAGCCAGCCGAGAACGGGACAGGGTCATGGCTGTGTCAGGCCAGCCAGACAGTCGTGACCCGGCATTGAATATCCCCCAGAGCCTTCTTTGCAAAATACATTTTTTTGCCTGTGATTTTTCTCATTATTTTTCCTTGTCAGTACAAGTCACACAAGAAGCATGAAAATAGAAAAAAAAGAAGAAAATGCATTGAAGGGTTAAGGCATCTGTGCTCAAGCATGGATGATGTTAAAGCCTGAACAGTTATAGGGTGCTTGAAGGATAGAGACACTGGGATAGCCTGTATAGAACATACACACCAAGCAAGTGTGCACAGAATTTGATCATATAAATAAAAAACACAACCAAAAAAAACCCCCAAAAAACCCCATGATGACCTACTTGCTGTCTATCTGATCATCCCTATCCAATAAAAATAAATGAAAAAGCTTTGTCTATCTACTGCCACCCACTGGCCATTTAGGAGTTGCGCTAGTTCTAGTTTAAATCTGATGAGCAGAAAAAGGTAAAATTCACACATTCCTCAAAGCAGAATCCATCTATAGCTACATCACCTTTTCATTGTTAGAAGCCGTAGTAAATTTACCTCCATAGTGCGCCTGGAGGACAGAGCTTGGAAACGCAGTGTACATTCAGGTAATGGGATATATAGGCACTACCCTCTGGAACCATTGCTTATTGTGCATGTGCTATGGTACTGGCTTATTTATCTAATAGTCCATTCATCTTTTTCCTGGCTAGAAGTTGTGTTACCCTTTACCAAAACTATCTGTACCTGTCAGCAGGGGTTAGTCGCAGCGCTCTGAACACCTCTGCAGTGCTGGGGGTCCGCGGGTCAGTGTGGCCACGAGAATGGCACCCGGGGGTGGTCCTGGGGAGAAGATATGGGGTCATGCTCATCTTGAAAGGTGGGACAAATTGAGGAAGAGCCTGGCGTTCTGGAGCTGAGAAGAGGAAGACAGGAAACACCATGAAGACTTCCAGGTTCTAGGTACACCAAGATGCCATTAAATGTGTAGGCCGAAGGACCACGGTGCTGGGCAGAATAATAGAGCAAGGCTGCTAGGACCTTGCAGTGTTGGCCTTACAGAACCGTTCCATGTAACAATAGGATTCTGCAATAAGGAGGGACATTCATACTGGGAGTATGGCAGAGGTGTAACAAGGACACTTTAAGGAAGGGTGAGGAGCAGTACTCACACTCACTCCTTGGCGACAGACTGTCACTCCATCCCCGGCTGCTGTCCTCAGACGTGTCCCGCTGGCTGCTGCTGTCACATGTAGGAGACTCTAAAGACCTGAGGAGAGTGGGCATAAAGCAGGATAATCATTATAAAATAGATGTATAAGACATCGATTAATGAGAGATTTGTTTCTTGGCATTTGTGCGATGTCCTGTCCGATAAAGAAATGCTGAGATCAGCTACAAGTGGGGGAAAACATTTCTCCTGTGCAGGTCATGGTACAAGTGTGTAGGTACACACACACACACACACACACACACACACACACACGATAAAGTAATTCTCCCACCGGCAGAAACCCTCAGAACATAGGGGTAGATTTATTAAGCTCGGTGAAGTGATAAAGTGTCTGGTTTTTATCACCGGCCAATCAGCTACTACCTGTCATTTTTCAAACCAAGCCTGTAACTTCACAGGTAGGAGCTGATTAGCCGGTGATAAAAACCAGACAGTTTATCACTTCACCGAGCTTAATAAATCTTCCCCACAGTTTGTTGGGGAGAACTGAGGGTTGAGGACAAGAACCTCTGCTGCAGACCACCGACATCTTACCAATTTTCTATTCTAGCTACTGATGCTGTTTAACAGAGGCCCCCGTTACCTGCTGGGAGGAGCCAGCCGCAGGACTCTGTACAGCTCAGCCGTGCTGGGGGTCATAGGATCGGCCGACGTCAGCCCTCTCTGCAGTCTGCCAGTACAGGAGCGATTGGGGGTGAACTGTTGTTTAAGGTGGACGGGGGTCCGGCTGGAAGGGTCTGTACCTGGGAATTCAGAGTCACTGATCAGCACTACAAGAGCCAATGTTACAATTCAATGTCTTCATTAATACAGCAGGGGGAGATGGATCAAAGCTTGGAAATATATGAACTGGAAGGAAATAAAGTAGTAACTAATCAGCTCCCAACTTCCATGCTTGGTTTGAAAAATTACAGTTTGGAGCCAATTAGTTGGTGCTTAGTTTGAAATTAATACCTCTTTCTCATGGATCTCACCTCCTGGATAGTTCCCAGTCCATCGCGTTAATACAGAACACATCTACAAGCATTCCAAGCCCACCAATCAGAAGCCTTTTAGGCTCCCGGTTTGGACCCACTGAGCCAAGACCCAGGTTGTGCCAGAAAGGGGAAGAAGATGAGACACTGGTTCTGTGCCAGGTAACTCCAGTAGGTTTGAGTTACTCACCAAGCCCTGACCAGGGAGGAGTCTTCTTCCAGGGGGGTGTGGCCAGACCAGGGGTCATATTCAGGAACTGTTGCTTCATGAAAAGGGCCTGATCGGCCTCAAATTGGAGACGCTGGGTAACAGATCACGCTGTGGTTAGATAAGCAGCACCGGAAGCTACTGTAGTGTGTGTCACCTACTCCACCCGAAAGCATCTATCCAGATGTACCCATAGAGACAGAAGAAGGGCTCACCTCTCGGCCCAGGCGGATTGCTGCCTCCGTAAACTTGTTCCTCTCATCCTGGAAGGCCATTTTCTGCTCCTCGAACGCTGCCTGGTCCTGCTCTAACTTCAGCTGCTCCTCCAAGAAGTAGGCGTCCCACAGAGGAGAGGACTGGCCTTCTCCGGGCTGGGGCACCATCTGGTCCTGCCAAAGGCAACCAAAATATACTGCATGATACCACACAGGGAACAGAGCCCGGCTAATGCTCTATGATCAAACCTTCCAGAGGACAGGCTGACCAGTTACCCATAGCAACCAGAGTCTGGCTGTCACTTTATAAAACGCACTATATCGTGGGTAGGCAACCAGTATCACTCCAACTGCTGTGGAACTACACATCCCAGCATGTCCTAAATTGCAAAACCGTAGCGTGGCATATTGGGATGTGTAGTTCCACAGGATAATAGATAGTTTCCCCCGGCACACTGTATATCAGTGACCAGATATAAATACTTCATTAGAATAGAATTCAGAGATCTTGGTTACATATATTTTCAAATATATGAATAAGCCCCCAAAATGGCAGCAAGGCTTGGCTGTGTATCAGGAGGTCCTTATTGCGTTATCTAGATGCGGCGACCCAAAATTGCCACACCTATATTTTTAACAAAAACCCAGACCCCTGCTTCGACAGCACCACCCCAGCTCTCCATACCTGCAGTATTTGCTGCTGCTGACTGATCAGCTCCCGGCTCTGTCCCAGTTCTGCTCTCAGCTCCTGCATCTCTTCCTTCAGCCGCGTCAGCTCCTTCTCATGGTCCGTGACGCTGATCACATGACTCACACCAGTCTGAGCCGCTGCGGAGATATGCCAGGCAGTCAGACATACGCCTATACCACCACTTGGCAGCATTTATGTTTACATTTAGGGGCAGAAGTACTAAGCTTTGGAGAGTGATAAAGAGGAGAGAGATAAATACCAATCATAACATTCCAATACCTCCCAACAGTCCCGAAAACCACGGGAATGTCCCCCGAAAACTGGGACATTCCCGCGGCCAGCAGTGTCCCGCGGCAAGGGAGGGGCTGTTGGGAGTCCCCCCCCCTGTCGGCTGCTGAGCAGCGGTGAATAAACGCTGTGCGCATGTGCACAGCATCTGTTCCTGCAGCCAGGGGGCTGGGGGCATGGCTAGAGGTTCACAGAGCCTCTGGGTCATGCCCCCATAGAGTCAGAATGAGGGCGTGGCCTCACGGGGGAGTCACGAGTATAGGCCACGCCCCCAAAATGTGATGGACCTTTTGAGGGTCCGAAACGTTGGAGGATATGCAGTCTTTTTAAGGAATAAACATCTTTATCATTAAAAACCGGTGCGTGCCTTGTCCCTGGAATTATATGCAAGCCTTCTGTAGGCATATTTACAGCAGCACTGGACAGTAATATTACTGTGAGTGCATTGGATATGGATATAGATAATAGATAGGTACTCTTTACCTAGAACGGCGCCCATCGCGGTGATCGCGACATCGCGGGCAGTACATAAACGGCCGCGACGCGATGCCCGCGATCACCGCGATTTTCCCATAGGGAACAATGTTAAAAAGCCAGATTGACCGCGATTTTGCATTCAATGCCTCAATGCCCGCGATTTTCACATAGGAATCAATGTTAAATGGGCTACAGAGCCCAAATAGGCAGAATTAACCCTTAAATGTCCCCCCAATTTTTGTACGCCACCCCACGATCCACGCGAACCCGAAGCGTGGCGAGCGCAGCGAGCCCGCGAGGGGCGGCGGTACGCGTCCTCCGACCTTTTCATGCCCTACTATCCACGTCGGCGTGGAGTTGAGAATAGAATAGTGTGGCGAGCGCAGCGAGCCACCGAGCCCGAAGCGTGGCGAGCGCAGCGAGCCCCGCGAGGGGACGCGGATACCTTCACAGGTAAACGCGTCCCTTCGCGGACTTCACAGGTGTCCGCGTGGCCACGGACACCTGTGAAGCCCGCGAGGGGACGCGTATATCTGTGAAGGTATCCGCGTCCGCTCGCCACGCTTCGGGCTCGGTGGCTCGCTGCGCTCGCCACACTATTCTATTCTCAACTCCACGCCGACGTGGATAGTAGGGCATGAAAAGGTCGGAGGACGCGTACCGCCGCCCCTCGCGGGCTCGCTGCGCTCGCCACGCTTCGGGTTGGCGTGGATCGTGGGGTGGCGTACAAAAATTGGGGTGACATTTAAGGGTTAATTGTGACTATTTGGGCTCTGTAGCCCATTTAACATTGATTCCTATGTGAAAATCGCGGGCATTGAGGCATTTTAAAGTAAAATCGCGGTCAATCAGGCTTTTTAACATTGTTCCCTATGGGAAAATCGCGGTGATCGCGGGTACACGATTTTTATGTACCCGCGATTTACCCGCGATGCCCGCGATTTTTTACCCCCGACGCCCGCGATTCTAATCGCGGGCGCCGTTCTAGGTAAAGAGTACCAATAGATATATACTACACAGTACAGTATTGCACCATTAGTGGTTTCGGTTTTACTCCATATGAACCGAGATCTCAGGGGAAATCTTTACTGTGTTTTTGTGGTGGATCATCACACATTGAGCCTATATTCGTGTTTTATTCATCTTAATCACCTGTAATGTTTACCTTATATAGAAAATATGCTGCAGGAAAAAAAAAAAAAGTTTTATTTGAATTTATATAACCTATGTGAGCGACACTGGCATTTGCAGCAGATATTTTGCGACATCTCACAGATGTTCTGGGTGCTTCTGAGAAGAAACAGTTGGGTGGCTGGTAGACTCAAAACAACCCCTAAATTATCTGTTACCATACATGGGATAGACATAAGAATATCCTTACAAAGAGATAAGGATCAAATAGGGTTTGAGGTAACAATATGGCAAAAAAAAAGGGACAGACTAGACGGGCCAAATGGTTCTCATCTGCCATCAAATGTTATGTTTCTAAGTTAACCCTTTGAACGCAAAAAAAAAAAAGTCGCATTTGTTATATAAATTCAAATAAAATAAAAAATGTTATGTAAAAAAAAAAATTATATTTCCTACGTAAGGTAAACAATTCCAGGTAATTGTGAAAATAGGTGTGAAGATTGCCAAGCAACATTTCTATTACTGGTAAATTCCCTTTGCACTCAAAGGGTTAATGGAGTTTTTTCCCCCATTTACTTAATGGCTTTATATTACGAGATGTACATACTGTCTATATCATTGGAAGGGTAAATATTTAATATAAATCCTTGATATGAATTGGCCAGCTCACCTCGGGCTTCCAGAGACTCCACTAGCCGCTTGAGGCTGTTCCACTGCTTCTTAAGGCTTCCTGTGACCCCAGCATCTCCGGCACGGGTGGGCCTTGAACGTCCTGCCCCAATGCGTTTGTTGACCCCTGGCGTGGGCTCCTGAGGAGAGGCCCACAGAGAATTAATGTATGAGCAGGAGTATTCAGCTTTCCAGCTGCTTGGGAACTACACATCCCAGAATCCCTTGCCACAGTTTTGCCATTAATGCATGCTATAATTGTGGCAAGGCCTGCTGGGATGTGCAGTTCCACAGCAGCTGGAGCGCCGCTTGTTGAACAAATCACAGTGACAACTGGCACTTGCCTCTGCAGCTCCCCGGCCATGGGCGCCCTCATGCCTGCTCAGGATGCCCTGCACATCTCGTCGCATCTGCTCATGGAATTTCTTCAGCTCTGAATTCTCAGACAGAACCTCTCGGATATTCCTGTCCGAAACACCGGGCGGCCGGAACATTTCTCTCAACACCCCTGTAGGGGCAAATCCACTTGCCCACAGAAGAAAGAAAAAGGGGGAGGAGCGTAAATACCACAATACTCACTATGTGCAAACTACAGTCTCAAATTCATACCTTCACCTCATAGATACTAGGATGAATGTCTGCCTAGTGCCAGCATATGCCATAGCACCTAAACAATTGGGACATACCAGAATGAAAAGCAACTGGGTTGTATAAGACCAACACAGGTATGAGGGCCCTGCTTGCCTTAGAAGACCTGAGTTTGATACACAATGATGTATGCTGCATATTGCATAATGGTCCAGCTAGTCTGCAAAAGGAAGTAATGGTTGGTGGGCTATGTTCAGGGGCGTAACTAGATATTTGTAGGCCCCATAGCAAAAGTTTGTAAAGGTCCCCTATTTAGCAACTGATGGTGATAAATTTCTGTAAAATATATTACTTAGCAAAGATGGGCCCCATAGCAGTTACACCCCTTGCACCTATGGTAGTTACGCCCTTGGCTAGGTTATTGATGACCAAACCAATCTGAGATCTAATAGGACCCATACATCAGCAATTAATTGTGACAATCCTGAGATCTGGAGATGATTGCCACAATTAATTTTAGATGTGTGGGCTCCCCCTTTTGGCAATCCCAATCAAAAATTAATAGGGATTGCCAATCGATTGCCTAATCAGATTTTTAAACATGCTTAATAATCTGGTATTATCTGCGGATCTTTTTTATATGTGTGGGCATTCCCAATTCGTCTTCTTCATCTATTTACATTATGAACAGCTGAAATGACAATCGACTGGGCAATTTCCAGATATGAAGATGCAATCTTTAGATGGAAAAATCAACCGATCACTGAAATAAATCTGTAATGTGTGGGCAAGTCAAAAAGACTGTAGAATCCATTTATCTGGCCAAAAGATCCCTGGATCTGGAAATCCATTCATTGTGATTGCTGATGTATGGGGCCCATAACAGCAGTTCACGTTTTACAGAAAACCTGTGGATCTGTAGAATATGTCGGTTAGGAATAAATGCAGAACAGGTTTGAAAATGTGACTGTTAGTAATAACTACACCTGTGCACCAGCTAGGTGTTCTGGGAAATGTGACTGCTAGTAATGACTACACCTGTGCACCAGCTAGTTGGTCTGGGAAATGTGACTTAGTAATGACTACACCTGTGCACCAGCTAGTTGGTCTGGGAAATGTGACTGCTAGTAATGACTACACCTGTGCTCCAGCTAGGTGGTCTGGGAAACGTGACAGTTAGTAATGACTACACCTGTGCTCCAGCTAGGTGGTCTGGAAAACGTGACAGTTAGTAATGACTACACCTGTGCTCCAGCTAGGTGGTCTGGAAAACATGGACTGTTGGTAAATCTCAAGAACCAGTTTGGCCACCCCTGGGATATGTGTGCCACAAACAGCTCAGTTTGTCTGCAGAGAGAGGAGCGGTGTCAGTGTAGGAAGAGTACGTGCACATGTTGGGGACATGGGGTAGAGTAGCACTTAAATAGTCTGCAGCAATAAATCTATTGCAAAAATTATTAAATACCAAATACAATTTAAATAAACTAACCCTATGCTCACAAAGCCATCAATCACTTTGGTCACTCACCAATGTCTCCTTATTACACGTTCCTGTGACCCGAGTACAACTAGAGATCTACAGCTCTGTATCCTATGTCCTCCATAAACCCACAACAGATGCCTCCCTTTTACAGCCCATCCTCTACGGCCAGCTGATATATATAACCAACACCCATTAATTACCCTGGGAGGAACAGCTGCCGCCAATTACTCTGGTCTCTGTGGTAGTGTGAGGCGGAAGTTATGGAATAAGTGCAACATCATTAACATTTGAAAACAATCTCCATGGCGAGGTGATATTGTCTCTGCAAATCTTGTAGCACTACAATTCCCAGCATGTCAGGACTTCGTTATAATGCACAGCTGTGGTTTTGTTATGCGTCTGCAATTAACATAGACCTACCAGCAATGCAGGGCAAGCACAGGTGGTAGGAATCTCATCTAACAAACCTTTCTTCTATTTACGCAGTTGGTCAGTAAAGGTGCGTACACACGGGGGCGATTTAGTGCAAAATCGCGGGAAATATGGTCGCTGAGCGACCATATTGCCCGCAATGGGAGTGTGCACCGGTGATATATCGCTGGGTGCGCGCTCCCGTTTTTGCCCCTGTTGTGATCGCTGGTCGCAGGAACATGCTCCTGCGACCAGCTGATTACCACTGCCGGGCTCCCCCCAGCAGTTTCTTTTTCATCAGCGACCATCTCTGGTCGCTGATGTAAAGTAGAAACTGAGCAATATATTGCTCAGCCATATATTGCTCAGCAATATATGGCTGAGCAATATATCTCCCCCGTGTGTACACAGCATAAGGCCGGTTTCACACACTCCGGCTCCTGCCGGACGGTGAAATCCCGCACGGCCAGGGAGCCGTGCCGCACACATTAGTTGTGAATGGACACTATTGTGTCCATTCACACGGGACGGCCACGGCCCGGCCGCACGGTTGCAGCCGGATCCCACCACTGTAAGGCTGGTTTCACACACTCCGGCACCTGCCGGACGGTGAAATCCCGCACGGCCAGGGAGCCGTGCCGCACACACTAGTTTATCATGGAAGGGATGGCCACAGCCCGGCAGCCGTCCCTTCCAGTGATGGGATCCGGCTGCAGCCGTGCGGCCGGGCCGTGGCCGTCCCGTGTGAATGGACACAATAGTGTCCATTCACAACTAATGTGTGCGGCACGGCTCCCTGGCCGTGCGGGATTTTACCGTCCGGCAGCAGCCGGAGTGTGTGAAACCAGCCGAAGGGACGGCTGCCGGGCTGTGGCCATCCCCTCCATGATAAACCACTGTTTGCGGCACGGCTCCCTGGCCGTGCGGGATTTCACCGTCCGGCAGCAGCCGGAGTGTGTGAAACCAGCCGAAGGGACGGCTGCCGGGCTGTGGCCATCCCCTCCATGATAAACCACTGTTTGCGGCACAGCTCCCTGGCCGTGCGGGATTTCACCGTCCGGCAGCAGCCGGAGTGTGTGAAACCAGCCTAAGGGAAGGTTATGGCATATGGGTCATAGGGTTGACTCAACATGCATTGGGTTTAGGTGGATACCATACAATAGATAATCTGTGCAAACAGCTCAGCTGTTATCCCTTCTGTGTGCATGCAAGGCTCCCCCTACTGACTGTTATTAATTATTACACACAATAGAAGTCACTTAGGATTTTTGTACCGGCCCGTACACACTACTGTATGCGATTTAGGCCAGATTTCACCCGATTCTGATGGATCGGGCAGAGAAAGCGGGAGAAATCAGCCCAAATTTCGTGCATATGACATCCAATCTGCGGTCATGTGTGCATCAGAGTTGGAGGTCAGATGGGCCGCACATAAGATAAATCGTATGTGCAGACTTCAGCGATGCATCGCGGCTGCTTTTTAGCATCTAATGGTTGACAGTGACTAGGTCAACACCTAAGAATGGCAGACATAAATTTAAGGTCGACATGGACATGTGGGCATGAATAAGGTCGACATGAGGTTTTTTTGGGTGTCCATGTCGACATGAACACCGTATAAGTGTACCGCATCCCCTCGCTGCGCATACCATGTTTTGGCACACTATTATATTCTCACTCTATGGGGTGGATCCTATTAACCCTGATGTGTCCGGATGATTCGCCGAGTGCGATTCATCACGACACCCTGTGCACTTTGCGACAGGCCGAATTTGCTGAAAAGGGCTTGCGCCTCCATAGGGGTGCAAGCAAATTTCGGTGAATTCGGCTCTCTGCGAAGAGTGTGAGTTAGGGTTCATTCGGGTGCCCTTTTCAGCATGAAAACAACACCCGAACGGCAACTCGCACCCTTGGGGTTAATAGGATCGACCCCTATGCCCGCTTGGATAGTAAGCAGGTCGCCCATTTTGACCTTGAGCTTGTGTTGACCTACTGTCAGGTATCTAGGGTATGTTGACATAGTCACTGTCTACCTAGACATTGTTGACGCAGGGACCGTACACCCTGATCTATTCGAGATAAGGAAGGCACAATGGTGAAGGAGCTGAGAAGTGTGTAACTTTGGAAAGGTGGACACATATAATAACCATTGCAATAATGATTGGAGACTTAGGGGGTTATTCTGGTTGATTCTGGTCCAGCAAACCGCGCCTTACGAATGGGTGGCTGAGGCCACCCGTTAGGAAGGGCGACTCACTCGCAGGGGTTTGCGAATGGATGTTACACAAAAACACAGGGCAGGGGGAACCTCCCACATCTTTTGATGTGGAAGGTGCGCGCATATAAAAGTGACTCTCAAGTCACTTACATCTGCATGCACGCTGGGAATGAAATGGGCGGGCGGCTGAGATCCAGTGATGTCAGCTGCCCAACCCCCTACACGGGCCTCAATACCATGAGAATGCCCAGTGTTCTCATGGGAATGCCCAGGAAAAGCTGGGCGTTCCCATATGCTAATGGTGCTGCCCATCGCCCCAAACCCTTCTCCATCCCCCGTGTTCGCCGTGGATGCACGCACCCTGCGTATGCACAGAACAAAAACATTGATCCCCATCCGAACGCAGCCCTGCTGCGAACAGACCAGAATAAGGTCCTTGGACCGTTTAAATTGCTTGCAGCTAAGGTCTAGCTAAAATGATGGATGGATGCATTGCACATGCAGCTCATTCGTTTCTGTAGAACTACATGTTCCAGAATGTCCTGCCAGTCCCTGTGACCGATAAGTAGGTAGTATGGCTGCTGCTGAGAGACAAACAACTATCACCATTACTACATGATATGTTCATTATATTAATGTCTAACTAGCGACTGTGGCCAGAGTGACACCTCCAGCACTCTCTCCCTCCCAGGATGCACTACCAGTCACAAGATGGCGGCGCCCATTGGAGCTCGCTGTTGCCTTGGTAACTTTCGGCCCCTGCTCCGCTTTGTGTTTAGGCCCCATGGACCGGGCCTCATCCTCTTGACTCGGTACTGCCATGGGGATGCCCAGATACTTCCGTCATCCCCCGACGTGCTCTCCCGGCTGTCCCCCGGCCTCACCATCCAGCCGGACTTCATCTCTCCCGAGGAGGAGACGGCTCTGTGCGGGGAGCTGGAGCCTGTCCTGCGCAAGAAGCGCTACGAGAGCGGCCACTGGGACGAGGTGAGGCCTGGACATGGTGACAGGGACATGGCTGGCATGTGTAGGGCAGGGACAGGCTGGCATATGTAATATGGGGTACACCAGGGGGCAGGGACAGACTGGCATGTGTAATATGGGGTACACCAGGGGGGCAGGGACAGGGCTTACATGTGTAATATGGGGTACGTACACCTGGGGGAAGGGACAGTTGGCAAGTGTAATAAGTAGTGTTCATTCATGCACCGTTAAAAATCTGTGCAGGTACTCTTTCCTGCCTGGGTATGTGTCATCATAGGGTCGACACAACTTAGGTTGACATGCATTGGGTCGACCACTGAAGGTAGACATGGGTTTAGGTCGACACCTGAAAAGGTTGTCAGGGTCGTTAGGTTGACACAAACATTAGGTCTACATGGGCAAGGTCAACAGTCAAAAGGTCGACATGGGGTTTTCAAGGTTTTTTCCCCCCAAAATGTTGACACAGTCGACATGGACACCGTATCGGTGCACTGCGTCCCCTTGCATAGCTCCCTGCGTTCACATGCCCTAGTGCAAGGCTGGGCAACACCGGCCCTCCAGATGTTGATGAACTACACATCCCAGCATGCCTTGCATCAGTTTCAGCATGGCCACATAGCAAAACTAATGCAAAGTATCCTGGGATGTGTAGTTCACTAACATCTGGAGGGCCGTTGTTGCCCAGCCCTGCCCTAGTGGATGGTAGGGCATGAAATACTGCCTGTCGCCACATGTCCGCTCAAAAAAAAGTGAAAAATTACAGATAAAATGTAAAAAATGCTGTGAGGGCATCTAATAACTTCCGCCCTCACCCAACATCGGGCCCTTGTCAAAAAACAGAAGTGGATCTAGACACAATGGAGAGACAGTGCTGCCCCCATGCCTGTGGGTATGAAAGTAGGCACAGAGGTAAATATAGCCTGGCAGCTACCCAGCTCACAGATGGCGAGATTAGTCCTTTATTAGCACTGGAACCGGCTTTATCAGCCTTTAGAGGATGATCTGCCAGGTGTAAGGTATACAGTCCTATGTTACCAGTGTCTCCATTCTCTCCTCTGCAGGCCATACACGGCTTCCGTGAGATAGAGCGCCTCCACTGGTCCCCGGGATGTTCTACCATCCTGCAAAGGGTGAGGGACAAAGCTTTTATTCCAGAAGAGTCCCAGCTATCCCTTGTCCATGTCCTGGATCTGCAGAAAGAAGGGTACATCAAGCCTCATGTGGACAGTGTGAAGGTAACAGTTACTACGGTATACGTCTGGTGCCGTCACCTACACTAATGTACAGTGTGTCCGCTCGCTAGGAGCAGGTAATGCTGCTGAGGCACCTTGTTCTAGCATCTATTCAGCTGATGATCTGCGGTTCCATGGATAATGGCGCTACATGAGCTGACTGCAGACCACTGGCTCTCATTAAGCCCTGAGCCTGGTGTCTGGTGCTGTAGGCATTGTTGTGTTACTGGTAATTTATGCAGGAACAGCTCTTTTGCTGTCAGTATGTTCACAGCAGGATCACATGAGATACAATATGGGGGACACTGCACATACACTGTACCCTTCCGAGCCACACCTACATACAGCACTGAGCCACACCTACATACAGCACCGAGCCACACCTACACACAGCACCGAGCCACACCTACATACAGCACCGAGCCTCACCTACATACAGCGCACTGAGCCACACCTACATACAGCGCACTGAGCCACACCTACATACAGCGCACTGAGCCACACCTACATACAGCACTGAGCCACACCTACATACAGCACTGAGCCACACCTACATACAGCACCGGGCCACACCTACATACAGCACCAAGCCACACCTACATACAGCACAGAGCCACACCTACATACAGCACTGAGCCACACCTACATACAATAGCACTGAGCCACACCTACATACAGCACTGAGCCACACCTACATACAATAGCATTGAGCCACGCCTACATACACATGTGAGCCACACCTACATACACGTGAGCTACACCTACATCATAAAGCACTGAGAAACACATCAGCTAATTGTTAGAACATGGACACTCAGAAGTATGACGCTGCTGAGTGTCCATCCTCTGCCAATGAGCTGCCCGCCCTTTTCAGTTGCTGCCAGGATTTCTGCCACATCAATCACGCCACTTATTTTCTCCTGGGGCAGATATTCCTATATATAGATATAGATAAAGTGGACAGAGATAAAGTGCCATTCAATCTGCTCCTAACTGTAATTTTTTCCAACACAGGGGGAGATGTATGAAGCAGTGATAAGGGAGAAGTGGCCCATGGCAACCAATCAGCTACTCAGTATAAGTTCATAATATGCAAATTAAAAATGTTACTGCAGTGCTGATTGGTTGCCATGGGCCACTTCTCCTCCCTTATCACTGCTTCATACATCTACCCCTCAGCCTGTAACCTGGCAGCTAGTAGCCGATTGGTACTTTATCTCTCTACTTTATCACTCTCTGGGCTTAGTAAATCTCCCCCTATACCTGCTTACTCTCCAGAAACTCCAGATGGCAATGTGTCCTGTAAATGCCAATGATCCTTGTGTGACCATGGCTTTGCAGTGGGCAGACTGGCATACCTACAGTGCCTAGACGTGTCAGACACGCAGGCCCAAGCACAGATTTTTTTGCTGCCCCCTGCAACACTAATAAAAAAAAAAAAAGGGGCATGAGACCCTACCCTTCCCTGTGCGCGCGCCGTCTCCACCCGGAAGCACATTATTATATCCTGAATATTTGGCCAGAGTAGGATTTTGGGTTTGCTCTGCCGGCTGTAGGCTGACATGGGTTAGATACGCTATGGGGTCAATAATATTAACTCCAAATGGCGTGGATGATTCGCGAGTGGCGACATCACGACACCGGGAGCACTTTACGGCGGGACGAATTCGCTGAAAAGTGCACTCGCACCCTTCGGGGTAATAGGATCGACCCCTAAGTATAACTGTACTAGCTTGTAATATAGACGATATTACACATTGCAGGGTCCCGGTCCCTAGTGATAAGTAGTGATAGTGCCGGCTACGTAGCGGGTGTTGGGCAGAATCTTTATAATACCGGTGCCTATTATTTTGCGACCAGGTCCAGTGTTGTCTAAACCCTGAGGTGTTCTTTAGAAGTGTGATTCCGATATGGCAGTGCTGACCCCTCTCTCCCTCTCCCCTCTGCCAGTTCTGTGGTAGCACCATTGCTGGGATCTGCCTGCTGTCCAGCAGCGTCATGCGCTTGGCGTCTGTGGATAATCCAGCGGAGCGAGCGGACCTCTTACTGCCCAGACGTTGCCTTTATATAATCAGGTAAGCAGTGACCGGCAGATATGTCTTTGCATAGACAGATAAAGTAAGGCTGGGTACACCTACCAAAGAAAGATGGATCCCGAGTACTCTATACACAATGTGTACGATATATACATTGTTCTGATCCGCGTCGGAATGATATATCTACGATAATCTCACAATCCCACATTGATTTTTAGGTTGTCTTTACAATCCACGGTACTCTTTACTTAGAAGGGCGCCCATCATGGCCATCTCGGGCATTGAATGCACTAAAAAATCGGGTGCGATGCGACCGACGAGATGCCCGAGATTTCCCATAGGGAACAATGTTAAATGTCTCAATTGACCCGATTTTCCTGTTCAATGCCTCAATTGACCCAATTTTTCCATAGGAAACAATGTTAAATGGGCCACAGAGGCCAAATAGGCACCCTAAAGTGTATAATGGCCACCCGAATTGTTAACGCCACCCCACGATCAACGTCAACCCGAAGCGTGGCGAGCGCAGCGATACGCGTCCTACGACCTTTTCATACCCCCACTATCCACGTCGGCGTGGAGTTGAGAATAGAAAGTGTGGCGAGCGCAGCGAGCCACCGAGCCCGAAGCGTGGCGAGGGGACGCGGATACCTTCACAGGTATCCGCGTCCCCTCGCGGGCTTCACAGCTGTCCGCGTCCCATCGCGGGGCTCGCTGCGCTCGCCACGCTTCGGGCTCGGTGGCTCGCTGCGCTCGCCACACTTTCTATTCTCAACTCCACGCCGACGTGGATAGTGGGGGTATGAAAAGGTCGTAGGACGCGTACCGCTGCCCCCTCGCGGGCTCGCTGCGCTCGCCACGCTTCGGGTTGACGTTGATCGTGGGGTGGCGTTAACAATTCGGGTGGCCATTATACACTTCAGGGTGCCTATTTGGCCTCTGTGGCCCATTTAACATTGTTTCCTATGGAAAAATCGGGTCAATTGAGGCATTGAACAGGAAAATTGGGTCAATTGAGACATTTAACATTGTTCCCTATGGGAAATCGCGGGCATCTCGTCGGTCGCATCGCACCCAATTTTTTAGTGCATTCAATGCCCGAGATGGGCGAGATTTTTTACTAACGATGCCCACGATCAAAATCGTGGGCGCCGTTCTAAGTAAAGAGTACCCAATCCACATTATAAACAATAAAGAATTCCCTTAGGCTCATATGGAGCAGCGATTTGGGCGAAATCCAATATGGTGGCCGTGTCGCGCGTGGTAATGGTCTTACTGCACTGAGCGTCACTAGTAAGTCTGGGTAGTACAGTCAGCAGGAGCAAACATTCTAAAGCTCTCATTGTATTCATTTAGATCATGAACAAACTCAATGACCAGTAAAATGAATAAAATCTAACTCTGCTTATATCCGATGAGCCTTTAGACACAGATTTAAATGTAGGGTCAGTTATTGCATTTAGAACATTCAGATGGTTTCTCAGTCTACGGATGTGTCAAGCAAACTATATCCTACTTCAGTTATCCAACCTGGAGAAATACAAGGAACATAGGAGGTGATTCAGGTTGGCTCGCTGTGAGACGAATTCGGTCCAAGGAGCGATGTTGCGGGTCTGCACATGCGTATGGGCGAAACTAGTTGAAACTACAACTAGCTGATGTAGGTTGCTGCAGCTATTGGATTTGTCTGGAGCATTTATCGGGGATTATACGCAGCATTTATCGGGGATTATACGCAGCTTTTATCGGGGATTATGTGCCACTTGAAGCCTAATTTACAATAACCAGCTGTTGTGGACCCGTTTTTGTGCGATAGGGCATCAGCCCAGGAACATATTCTTCATCCATGTGTTATCACCTGAAAATGGGTAATTTTTTGCACAATAACAACTGGCTATAATTGGATAGACTGTTATGCTATTGGGCTAGTTAAGACTGCTTTTGCTGTGTGTTAATTTAACACTAGCACCCTTTGGTTCTTCTAGCACAGTCTAGTCTGTATTTCAACACTGTTATACAGACCAGATATGTGCTAGAAACAGCACAGAGCGCACCCCAGGCTGGAAAAATACACAGGTTTTAAGAGATGCAGGGTGCTAGGACGAACACTATTATAATTTACGGCTGCATACCTGCCTATGTAAATGTATAAACCTCCAGCTCCTATATTTTTGTATTTCTTTTACTATGTAACTTTTATTTTGGCATGCTTTGCCGAACCAATCTGAATGTGTCAGGGCTGTGTATTGCGTTGGGAGCCAAGCAGTGACTGCACTTAGACAAACCATACAGCAGTGCTGGGGGTGCAAATACATTTGTAATCTTTGTATGCAGGATAAATATTGTCTGCTTTTACGTGCAACCCACAAATGCTGGGATGCTTTACACTGCAGCTTAAGGCCCCCAAACACTATGTGACTTCTCCTCCAAGGGGAGATGTTGCATATGATGCCCCTTGAACCGCCTGGGACAATGGTTCTCAAACTTGGTCCTCAGGACCCCACACAGTTCACTTTTCCAGGTCGCCTGACAGGTGCACTCATTACTGACTGACACATTTTAAAAGAGTCACAGGTGGAGCAAATTATTTCTGTGAGGAGACCTGCAAAACATGCACTGTGTGGGGTCCGGAGGACCGAGTTTGACAACCTGTGGCCCGGGAGCTTCCCAGGTGGCTGGGCACATAGGATTTATTGTATGCATTATTTCGGCATACGATATATCATACGCGTTCCCAGCTACTGAGAGATGGGGCCCTGTCGGATGTGCAGCAGGTCCGACCTCTGACTCCAACCGCGCATCGGATTGGAAGTCAAACACCTCCGATCCGGCCACTTTCCACCTGATTTCTCGGCACGATCTGTTGGTATTGACTGAAAAGAGGAAAAATTGGCCAAAAGTATTGGGCCCTTAGATTGGAGTTTGGACAGACCCCTCTAATTGCAGCATGTATTATGATCATGGTAGTGGAGTTGGAGGAACAGAGGAATGGAGCAGAATTGTTGGTTACCAGCCCTTCTCATTAACTAATGTTCATTATTCCCCAGGTTTGGGTGCGACCCTTTATGTCAGGGATGGGGAATCTTCGGCCTTCCAGCTGTTTTTGAACTACACAGTTTTATTGCCCTGTAACAGTTTTATTATGGCCAAATAGCAAAGCTGTAGTAGGGCATGCTGGGATGTGTAGTTCAACAACAGCTGGAGCGCCGAAGGTTCCCCATCCCTGCTGTATGTGAAAATCTGATCATGTACTGGTTCTAGTGTACCATTTAAGTCAGGCATTTCCAAACGATGGCCCTCCCGCTGTTGTGAAACTACACATCCCAGCATGCCTTGCAATAAGTTTTAGCATCCCCTCATAGCAAAACAGTGGCAAGGCATGATGGGGCTTGTGGTTTTACACCAGCTGGAGGGCCATAGTTTGGGCATGCCTGATCTAAGTGCAGATTAGTGAGACATGTATAACGTTTCCTCTGCAGAGATCCTGCAGTGATACCCAGCTGTGGAGTTGGTAGGATTTCCATGTACACATCGGGGAAGATGAGACAAAGTCTGGAGAGAGATACAGTACTAACCAGCCAGCTCCCAATTGCCATGTTACAGGAGCTGATTTGTTCTGTCCACTGTTTCCAGACTTTGATGCCATCTTCCCAATAATGAGGCATGATGGGAAGTTCTGCCGGAAATGAAATGACAATATTGATGTGTTATGCATCTTATTACCTGCTTGTCTACCTTTACTTCTGCCTATTGTTTGGGTATGATGAAAAGCTAATAGTATATCCGTACCTTGTCCCCCTATGCTCGCAGCGGTGCTGCTCGCTACGATTTCACACACGAAATTCTCTGCAACGAGGAATCCTTCTTCAACGGCCTTCCTGTGCAGCGTGAGCGCCGCATCTCCGTCATCTGCAGAAATCTCCCCGCGAGCTGACGGGTGCCGGGAGACCGACCATCTGACAGCTGGCGATGCATGTCTGGTTCACCTCGTGCCTCGATAATGACCTCCCCTCTAAGGACTTACCGTCAGATGCTTCCTTGCTGGGGAGGCGCCAGTAGGAATTGGAGTTTTATGGGGGTGGAAACCTATTTGAAACCTTTAGCTATATCTGTGTACGGCGGGTCATAGTAAAGCAGTCATACGTGATTACACAGACCAGACACGCTAGTCACATGGGCAGGACAGTCTAGTGATCGGATTTTTAGGCTCTGTCCTGAACGACCTAACAATATGACTTTATTAGGCCTGGTTAATCCTCTGATTGTAGAATATGATGATGGGAAGAGGGAGGAAAAACAAAAACACTATATTTTTCGGGGATTTTTTTATTTTATTGGTTCAACGATCTGTCATGGAATAAATAAATAAATTATTCATTTATAAATAAATTTTTCTTTTGCTCCCGACTGCTAACAATCACGGTACGAGTTACATGGGAAACGTGACTCCTCCAGAGAAGGTATGTCCAGAGTATTCCTCTTATCACTACACCAGTATCCAGGTGGGGTGGGGGGGCGCTGGGTATTAACCCCTGCATGCCGGACTGCTGTGTAATGTTGTACAGATATAACTGCCTGCATTCTGAAGTCGTAAAAGGGGGGGGGGGGGGGGGGGTGGAGGCAATGCAACAAGTATACTGTATATCATGTGTGTCAGGCTGTAAATGGCTGGCCTACCCCCCCCCCCCCCCCCTACGGCAGTTACATTTGTTATATCTGTCAGAAGTCCAGTTCAGAGCCTCATCTGCACTCATAGCGCTACACAGCTGTGCCGCGTTTAACCCCTTCCCTGCTGAATGCCTTCCCAAAGGATGTCTTTCCTGCAAGGCCTGTTCTGCCTACTTGTTGTTATCAAGGCAGGTTCCAGGCCTTCTGCTGTATGAATGCAGGGAGGCAGGGGTTAAATAGAGTGCATTAATAAATCAGTGTACTATCGAGATAGCCCTACAAGAGTATCAGCCGACACAACTGCACGCGGCGGCGAACAACTTTTCCACCGTGTGCCACCTGTGGTTGTCATCCAGGAAGGCAACATCTTCGTAGTGTGTGGGGCGGCAACAAGGACCCCCAGATATTTTCTCCTCCAGGAGGGGATAGTGTTCACTCTTCTGCAACAGCAGCGACAGGGTTAGGTCATGATTGGTTCGAGATCTGGGGCATCCTCCAGCACAGTACTTGAAAACTACCGTCTCTTCGGAGTCGTACCCCAGCCCCAAGTCACCGACTCTGAGGGACAGCGTCTTTAGGCGGCATTCTCGATCCTCCAAGCGGGGACGCCCGGACTGTGCCAACCTCCTCCTGAAACGTGGGCGTGGTCCATTTACTAGTGGTGATGAAAAACCGCCTGCATCTGTTTAGGGACACAAGTGGTACAGTATTAACACCTACAGGAAATGTTACTTGAAGGTACAGTAAATGTACATGTCAGGACTGTACTTGTTAAAAATCATTATATTGGATACCGCAGTTCACTTCTATAACTCCTGAAAAACATCTGCCTGAAATAAGCTGCTGAAGTCTCAGCACACCGTGTTACTGCAATTTGTCAGGTGATTTATCCACAACCTTTTTTTAATAGTAATACCCTGTTCTCACTGTCGCAAAAACCTGGATTTTTGCCATGGCAAGCAGTAATTTACCGTATAGCGTCTCAGTGTGAAAGGGTCTTTGTGAAATTCCCGGGTGTTATGCCCTGGGAATTACACACACAGATTTTTTGCAGGGTTTTTTCTGAATAATACACGGGTGTATGGCAGTGTGAACAGGCTACACCCAGGTTTTCCTCACAAAATGCAAAAAAGCAAGTTTCTTTGCATTGCTCAAAGCGGCTTTTTAAACAGCCAATCAAAGCTGCTCTTAGATGCCACACACTTGATGGCAGGCATACCATTTCCCGGGTCTAAGGTGCAGTATGAATGGGGTCTGTAGAGCTGAGATGCTGTATGCCCTGCCAAAAACACGGGAACAAAAACACGGGATTTTGCAGGGGCGGCAATGAGAATGCAGCATCATTCTAACCTCAAAGAGAGAGTGTTTCCATGGTTACCAATGGTACAAATGAAGGGCATTTAATCACAACATCTTATCAAATGGCAATAGTGTTGAGATTTCAACGGGGAATTTCAGGCACCAGTCTTATATTGAATGTCATGAGTTTTTTTTTTTTTTTTCTTAAAGGATTTACCATTGAAACACAAACACATTATTAATCCCAAACCTACAACAGCACATCTGACCCATTACTTTGAGAGTTCAGAGAAGAGCTAGTGGTAAATTTACCAAAGCTTCTAAAAAATAGCAACCTACCAGTGTCTGTCTATCATTTTCTAGGATGCAACAGAGAAATGAGACGGAATCTGGTTGCATCACCTATTTTTTTTTTAGAAGCAATAGTGAATTGAAATATCAAAAAATATATATAAGGTTTTCATAATCACAATTGCATTTAGCCAAAATGAAATGTGTTATTTTGCGTATGCAATTTACTTATCCGTCCTAGATAATACATGTGTTTTTTTTGCCTGAAATCATGGCGCTTTTGAAGGAGTTAACAGATGGGCAGTGAGATGACTTTGGATTCATTAAATATCAATATAACAGCTTCAATCAACTCTAAATTCATATTCAAGAAACTTTAATGAGTACAAATAAAGATGACGGTATGACAGGCTAACCAGGTTTCATAACACTATAACGGTTACTGTATGCTTAAAATCCAGAAGCTGAAGTGTTAGGCGAGTGTACTGCACCCCCCTCACTTGTGCCTTTAATCAGTTCACCGATGTTCTCTCTTTCCCCATCCAGTTTATGAATGGACCAGAACGCACGTCATTACTGTGAGTGGTACGAAGTTATACTGTGGGTAGGAAGTTCTTCTATGACACTACAGCTATGCATTTCTCAAGCGTCTAATTAAACGCTGTGAATATAATTTAATTTTAAGTTACTATTTCTGCCATTTCCATAATTCTTCATCGCACATTTCTTAACGACCAATAAACAAATGAGTTTGTTTTGTACTTCTAATAACATGTAACGTAACACCCCTAACATTGTTCTTCCTGCCCAATTCGTAAGTCCTAATAAAACCAAAACATATATACAACAGGGTCAAGTACCGTGCTGTCATGTCATTTCTGTCCAGAAATAGCAATTAACCCATATGCTCCCAAACTTGCCACGGTACCCCTTGAAAGGATGACGGCTATGATCTTATCTAATGCAATCCTCTACCTTGCCTGTAAAGAGGTCCTCCCGGTGAGACTCCACTCGCCCTCGTGGGTTCCAGGGCTGCAGGGGTCACCGTCCTCAGCAGCCCAAAAAGTAGGGTGACCCAGAGTGACTCCCTGCACCTCATCTCGTGCGCCGTGTCTGACCAAATCTGCCCGAGGAACCTCCAGTCCCCAAATTTATACCCGTGGGCTGGGAAGCATTAACTTGTCGCATACCGGACTTTCCCATATTAAGCACATGGTGAATGGACGGGGGGAGTGTTCGGAAAATAAAAGCAGGATCTCTTTAATTCCTCATCCCTGCATTACCCACCCCCAAGAATGTGCTCTTGTACTGTAATAAATGTGAGTGTGTGCGTATAGGTATATATATCATTTAGTTGGTATATGTGTGTTTTAATACAGCTTGCAATTATTATTATTATTATTATAGTTTTATTTATAAGGCGCCACAAGTGTTTCGAAGCGCCGTACAAAGGAACAATACAGGGAGACAAAGCTTGGCATAACATTGAATAAATAACAAAAATACAGTACAAATAAAGAGCACCACAGTTCAATACACATTACAGCTTAAATGTAAGTATTGAGTACCCAATCAACATACAACTAGAGGCTTGAGGCCAATGATGGAGATGAGTATGCAGACGAAGATGGTCACTGAGTGTTGGAGTAAAGGAGAGCTGTGAGTGAAATGTGAAGAGAAGTGGGCTTTGACAACAGGAGGGAAGAGGGCCCTACTCGGAGGAGCTTACAATCTAGTAGGAAGGGGAGACAGACAGATTACAAGAGGTGCAAGCGAGGGGGTGGTGGTTAGATAGCAGGATGTAAACAGGCAAGGGGTCGGAGAACCAGCTGGTTTATGCAGTGGAAGGGTATGCTTTGATGAATAGGTGAGTTTTCAGTGCCCGTTTGAAGCTTTGCAAGGTCGGGGAGAGTCTAATGGAGCGAGGGAGTGCGTTCCACTGAAGGGGTGCAGCACGGGCAAAGTCCTGTACTCTAGCATGGGAAGCAGTGATCAGGGTGGAGGAGAGACGACAGTCTCTTGCAATATTGCTGAATGAGTTTAGTTTATACCATGGTCACACCTGTCTTATACCCTGTTCTCTAATATTTATATCTCTCCGTTCCATTATTCAGAGAAATTACAAAATGATAGTCTGAGCTCCCTGGGTATTATCCAATGAAAACAATGCTGTAATACAAGGAATCTGGTGATTGGCCACTTTACGCTTCTAGCGCGGCTCACATTGCGATCATTAGATAAATTAAGTTCAGTAATAAATGACAACAACTCTGAAATTCCCTCCATGCTACCACTTACCTCATTGTCCCCGCACATGCCCATGCCACCAGGACCTCCCATTCGTTAAAGAGAAATCTAACATCAATATTTTGTGTGACCACCCTTTTGCCTTCAAACCCGCATCAGTTCTCCTAGGTACTTGGACACAGTTTTTGAGGGAACTCGGCAGAGAGGTTGATCCAAGCATCTTGGAGAACTAACCACAGATAGACTTGCTCAAATCCTTCTTTCTCTTTATATAATCCCAGATAGACTTGATGATATGGAGGTCAGGGCTCTGCGGGGGCCGTATCATCACTTCCAGGACTCCTCCTCCTTCTTTACGCCGAAGGTGCTTCTTAATGACGTTGGCTGTATGTTTTAGGTTTTTGTCCTACTGTAGAATATATTTGGAGCCAATCAGACACCTCCCTGACGGTATTTCATGATGGATAAGTACCTGTCTGTATTTTTCAGCATTGGGGACACCATT
Source organism: Crinia signifera (assembly GCF_055691185.1). Lineage (NCBI taxonomy): Eukaryota > Metazoa > Chordata > Amphibia > Anura > Myobatrachidae > Crinia > Crinia signifera. The sequence continues at coordinate 302,063,956 of NC_139220.1, read as the reverse complement.
AATCCTGACCAAATACTCAACTCCATTAGCAGCCCCAAATTTGCCAAGTATCTTCACTGTTGCCTGCAGACACTCATTATTGTATTGCTCTCCAGCGCTTTAATCCAACAAACCGCCTTCTGTTACACCCAAATATTTGATATTTTGACTCATCAGTCCATAGCATCTGCTGCCACTTTTCTGCACCCCAATACCTATGTATTGTCGCTTGACCTCGTTTGGATGTATATATATATATATATATATATATATATATATATGTGTGTGTGCATTACCTAGTCTGAAGACGGGGCCGCCGAGCCCCGAAACTTCACTGTTTTTTCACCTGCACATGGATTAAAAATAATCCCTTGGATTTAACCACGCATTTAGTCTCCGAGTGCCGCTTCTTTCCTTTGCTATATTGGAGGCTGCCATACCTCACTGTTGAAAGTACCGGAGCCAGCAACAAAGGAGCATCCACTCCAGCCCTGAGTGCCGGGGAACAACCCAAAAATTTCGGTGCCCAAGAGTCCCCTTTTTTCAAGGTGTACAATTTATCAAGTGCCCTTAATCAATTGTACACCTTGAAAAAGTGGACTCTTGGGCCCCGAAACGTTGGTCACTTAAAATACACTTTGCCTGTTTGAAAAATTTTGTGGAGTGCCGCAGTTTGTTCTATACGCCGAGCCCTACACATTGTGCCTGAAGGCACCCACCACAGGTGACGTTACGGGGGAGTGCCAGACTGAACTGTGCTCTATAGATATATATAGATTACCTGTTTGGTATGATTGGTGAATCATAAACCTGACTATAAGCCTACAATATACCTGACTTTGTGTACTTAGATGAACTCACACCAAATATGGACTTCAGTTAATTTACCTTGCAGCATTTTGTCCCCACTGGCCTAAAACTCCCTCTCTCTCCTAAATGAACAGCATTATACAACACATTATATATACACAACTCAACTGCAGACATTTTACACACACATCATTGTTGTTTTGAGCTTAATTCTCCTCTCCGGATCGGTCTACCTAGTCTTAATTGATGGTGGCACAGTGGTAAGCATTGCTATCTCACAGAGGTCAGGCCATTCTGACGAGAGTACTACCTGCGTGGAGTTTCTATATTCTATATATGTATGCATACAGCTCCTACGGTATCATTTTAGGACCATTGAAATGGAACTTAATGTTTTTGTAGTGTGTGTATAAAGTGCAATGTAATAGGCAGGCCGGTTCTTAGTAATAATTCATTACTGAACATGATTACAGCTGTATCTGGGAGACAATATCCGAGCTCGCTAACAGATCAGTGATGTCCGCGTTTGTCTGTGCCGGGAAGAGTTAAATATGTGAAGGCGTTGGGGGGGATCGGAACTGAATTCCTGCGCTGATTACAGACAGACTTGTAGGCCAAATACCCTTTTCATAAAGAAATATATATAGGATTAGGTGCTCATGACAGTCACGAAAAGAGATGTCTCACTCCTCCTCACCCTCCATGCGTCTGGTGAAAAGATCAGACACCGTCTCCCTCCCTCCTCTACACTACACCTATCATATATCTGAGTCTCATCTCCCCGATGCACCTCTGACAATAAAACGTCCACATCAGAGATTCCGCAGTGATCTTACACAGTGAACATCGGATCACTTCTAGTGCCGGCATATTCTGCAGCGCTGTATGTAACATAGGTCATTTCTAATGTGCTAGGGGTGGTAACCACTGCATTTATGGGGAAGATGTTCCTCCATCCCAGGATTTTGGGGTCTGGTCGTTACGATCACCGGACAATAACCTTTTTTGTTTAATACATTCTTTATTTGAAGTGAAACCGGAAAAGAAAGTAAAGCAGTATATGTGCAAAGATGTGAAAGCTACACATAAACAATAATAAAGGTAAACCATGTAACAATAGGGGAGGGCGGGGCTAGCTGGTACAAAAATACAGATACTCAAATATCAAATCTTTCATCACAATCAAACAGAAAAATGTACACACAAACCAGTATTCTTTCTGCTATTTATATTGGGTATAAATTACATCCAGTAATTATTATTATTATTATTATTATTATTATTACTTTTAACAATAATAATAATAATAATAATAATAAAAAACACGTTTTTCGGGGGGGGGGGGGGGGGGGGATTTTAACAATTGCCAAGTTGTGACGGGGTTGGGGCAAATTGTTACTGATAAAATAATCAATACAAAATCTTAACATTAAAAAGTGTTCATTAGAAAACTTTGTATGCTTATCACAAAATTACATTTGGCATGAAAGGTGTAGTGGTTAGCAGTTAGCATTACTGCCTCACAGCGCTGAGGTCATGGGTTCCATTCCCACCATGGCCCTAACCGTGCGGAGTTTGTATATTCTCCTCGTACTTGTGTGGGGATACTCCGGTTTTCCCCAACAATCCAATAACAAGTCCAAGACTTCTCTCGCGCTGCCCCCCTGCACTGGAACAACCTCCTGCCACCCATCAGGCTTTCTGATTTCCTTACCTACTTCAAGCGCTCCCTCAAAACCCACTTCTTCCGACTGGCCTATCCCTCCTCCTCCTAACCTCTTTTGCTCCTCCTATCCTGCCTACCCTACCCCTCCATCCGTTCCTACTTATCCTATTGTTTTTCGTTTGTCCACCCACCTCCTTTTAGTCTGTTAACTCTTATGAGTAGGGTCCTCCTTCCTCACGTACTCACCCTACCTCTTTACCTCACCTGTGCTCCTGTCCTGTTCTTCCCTTCCTCTACTTCATCTTCAGTCTCCTCGACAACTTCGACACCTATTTCAGAACTGATTCTGATATTAGTTCTACCAGCTATACCCCTATTTATGCTGTATTTTATCAACACACCCTGTACGTTACCTTGTAATTTGTCTTTTGTTTGCTATGTACGGCACTGAGGACACTTTGTGGCGCCTTATAAATAAATACTACTGTTAAGTTAATTGGCTCCCAACAAAATGAATGTGCAGGAGTCCCAATTCCATCATTCCAAAAGTTTGGCGCTATGTAGCACTGTGGGGCACGTTACATGTAACAACGCGCCGCTAATATTGTGTAACTTGCCCCAAGTGGTGTCAGATAGATGGCCATAGTGCAGTATTCATGCTTCAATTCACAATTTTAACAATATTAATTAAAATACACTAATAGTCTGTAATTGTAACAATGTGAAGGATAACCCCATACCTGTAACAGTCCAGCCAAGATATCATTCCTAATATAGGGGAAAAAATTACTTTGGAACAAGAAAAACAAGTTTGTCTAGGTACCTACTGCATAAATACACCTGTTATGTACGGGTCAATGGGTCCACCACTGAAGGTCGGCACCTGAAATAGGTTGACATGGCTAAGGTCGACTGGGTTGGAAGGTCGACAAAAGCACTAGGTCAACAATGGCAAGGTCGACAGTCAAACGGTCAACATGACATATTTTACAGTTTTTTTGTCCCGAATGTCGACATAGTCACCGTCTAAATGTACCCCGTCCCCTCACAGGGCCTCCCACGCTTGCCATGCTTCGGGCACGGTGCCACGCTGCGCTGGGCACAATATTATATTCTCCCACCCTGCCGTAGTGGATGGTACGCCGTGAAATACCGCCTGTCGGCACATGTTGACTGTTGACCTGATGTCAACCCTGTTGACCTAAGCCATGTCGACCTATTTCCGTATCCCATCCGCATTACCGCGTTCGCTGAGCACTGGCGGTTACATATTCTAACTTGTTCCCAGTTGCAGGAGGCACTGCAGGACATGGGGGTGCATTTAGGATTCATTGTAACAGCTTGCCTCTGCAACAACTAGCCCCGCCTTCCCCTACTGTATTTAACCCTTTGAGTTCTACAGAAAAATTAATTCCCATGTTTATCAAGACATTTTGAAGGAGAACTTAAGGCCATCTGTCCATCAAATGAAGCTCAACAGAAGATGGGTGATACAAATTGCTTCTCTAATACTGCTAACTGACTGACTAGACAGGATTTCTGTAGTACAGGCTGACTAATAAATCACTAAGGGTAAGGCTAACTGACTACAGGCAATTCTGACAGCTAAAGGTGCGTACACACGGGGCAATATGATCGCTGGCAATATATTGCACAGCAATCATATTGCTCAGTGTCCGTTTTTTTATCTACGACCAGAGATGGTCGCAGATGAAAATGTCACACTGCCGGGAGAAGAGGCAATGGAAGTCGCTGGTCGGAGGAGCAAGCTCCTCCGACCAGTGACCATTCAGGGGCTGAAAACGGGAGCGCGCACCCGGCGATTTATCGTTGGTGCACACTCCAATCACTGGCAATGTGGTTGCTCAGCGACCATATTTCCAGCGATATTTGCTATAATCGACCCCGTGTGTACGCACCATAAGTGACAGCTGAATATATCAGCAGCACCTGTTTGCAGCAAAGGCCTCCCTGAAATACCCTGCTGCCGCCCACACATTTCCTGGTGTGATGTCAGAGCCGGATGGTGGCCTGACCAGACCAAAGTTAGCTCCAGCATTGCAGCTGCACCTGGGTTGCCATAGCACCCCCGATGTGACCGCCGACTGCGGCTAACTCCTCCCTACTGTTCGTAATTACCAGTGGGCCATAGTCAAGCCCCTGAGAGTCTAGTCACACTTGTCCTAAGCCCTCAAGTGGTTAGAAGCAGCACAAGGTAACCTTCTTTCACAATATGTGGGACTGTGGTCGTATTCGAAAATATTGGGAAAAAGTGATGTCATTTAATGATGTGGGTCAAAGATCCACTTGCTATGCTCTGTGCGAATTTCTCCAATTGGAGTCTCCAGGGACGCAAGCAAGACTTACTCCCATTTTTAACATTAACTGTGACAGTGGCGAAAAAAGTAATATTACTTTGCTGGACTATGGGCCTTATTCTAGTTCACTCTTAGAGGCAAATTCCTTCTCAGATGGACAAAACCATGTGCACTGCAGGGGGGCAGATGTAACAGGTGCAGATAGAATTAGATTTGGGTGAGTTATTTTGTTTCTGTGCAGGGAAAATACTGGCTGCATTATTTTTACACTGCAATAATGATCTCATTTTGAAGAAAAACCCCACCCAAATCTAATTCTATCTGCACCTGTTACATCTGCCCCCCTGCAGTGCACATGGTTTTGTCCATCTAAGAAGGAATTTGCCTCTAAGAGTGAACTAGAATAAGGCCCTATATCTACTTCCCCATTTCCGTATTCGGTTAAATTGACTTTGCAATTTACTACATTTAGATAGACAAGCCAGAATTCCTCTAATAGAAACAGGTGTTAAGAAATGTATGAAAAATGGGAAATTTACATAGACTCACTAAAGACTCAGGAACAAATATATAAATTATTTTGAGGGCACTACTTGGTATTTGCTTAGATCTATTTAAGGAGAGGAGACCTACACCGAGACCTGATGGGTAAGGAGGGCAGTGGGAGGTGGGTTTAGTGGTTTACTTTCACTGGTTTTCTTTTTGTTTATTTTCTTTTTGATTGTTTCTGCTATTGAAACATTTGTGCTTATTGTAGGACTCTATGCTTGACAATCTCTTCATGTATTTTTGCATTGATTGAATAAAATCCAAATTGCTATTTTAGAGATGGGTTGTTGGTCATATCAATTTATGTCCTAATTGGACCACAAAAAGTGTTGGTCAGACACAGAATAACTCTTCAGAAGATGTTGGTCAGACATAGAATAACTCTTCAGAAGATTTTGGTCAATCACAGGATAAACAAGAAAATATTGATCAGACACAGGCTAGCTTCAGAAGGTGATGGTCAGACACAGTATAACTCTTCAGGTGATGATGGTTAGACACAGGATAATGCTTTGGATGACAAAAGGATAACTCATCAGAAGGTGCTGGTCAGGCAAAGCTTAACTCTTCAGAAGATGTTTGCCAAACACAGGATGTTGGTAAGGCTCTGTTGCACATGAAGGCACACCATCGAGCGGCCTTTGGCAGCACTTTCAGGCTTTTGAACAACCTTTCAGTTGCTTAGAAAGTCTGTTAGTTCTTCTGACCCAAGGGGCCAAATTCCATGTCTCGAGCTTCCATTACCATCCAGGATTGCCTACTGGAATTGCATGGAATTGCGCAGATCCAAACTGCGTCTGCTGGTGGTGAGTAATGGGACTCATAAGTAAAATATTGGGCGCTTTACTCAAGGGAGTGTTAAAGGGGAGCTTATCATATGTGTTCATTTTGGCCTTTAATCTTAACCAGCCATCAGTCAAAGGCAAGACCGGAGTATGGCAGACAGTAGCAGGAATAGAGACTGTGCAACTCAGTCCTTCAGATCTGGATCTATGGCTTAAGATGTAGCTATTGTTATGTCTGCACGTCCATTGGCTTCCCCCCTGGGGTGAACATACTCCATCTCCGGTCCATTTTATTTTTAGCAGCATCTGGAAAGGTGATAGAGCATCCATCTCTACTGACGCATTCCAGTCTAACCAGTGAAACCTGCTGAAAACTTGCCAGTCACGCTCGGAATGCAGGAGGAATTCCCGTAAATCAGGATGCAGCATCCCTAGTGTCTGTGTCTGAGGGAAGCACATAGTATCGGGGCAGGGGAACGCGATACACAAAGCTTCAGGTGGCTATAGATACGGCATTTTACCATGAGGTGACAAGTGTCAATACAGGAGAAAGAACATAAAACACAGAAGTAGAACTACAATCACTTTCTACACAAAGATGGCTACAAGTGACCGGCCACAGTGTCCTTTAATGGACTTATCAACAATGGGAAGCTTCCTGTGTTCCATCAAATGTTCTAACAACCCCATCTCAAACATCTTCCCTATTGGTCTAAGTAACATCTACGATTGGGATACCCAAAAGAAACATGAATTACGTTATAAAAAAAATAGTTTATTTGTACATTAATTCAGTTACTTTCAACGTATTGTTCACTTGAATCAATACATTTCAAGGTTTTTTGTTTTTTTTTGCATCGGTCAAAACATTTTTTAAATTTGTCGTCATTTTTTGCTTCACTTCTTCAATTTCAGCAAAAGGTTTTCCTTTAATGTATTCTTTCATCTGAGGAAATAAAAAAAAATATTGCACAGGGCGAGATCAGGCGAATGTAGTGGGTGAGGCAAAGGGGTCTTATAATTTTTAGTTAAAATATGCTTAGCACTCAGTCACTTGTTTGACACAAATCAAGACGTTTTGTCTTCTCATCATGGCGCAACCTTTTCAAAACTTCCAAATAAGAACTTTGGTTGACTCTTTGATCCTGATCTGAGTGCACAATGGTCCAACAGGGATCTTCCAAAATGGCTTGATGAATTTCACTCTTTCATCAGTTTGGGCGGTTGAATGATGTCCGGAATGAGGTTGATCATCAGTTGACATTTCGGTACTTGTTTCCTAGCACGGCGCCCACGATATTAAGTTGTATGACATCTCATCGCATCGCATTGCATGGGGGCATATGGCATGCGATGCGATTTTAAATTGTATAAGCCCCTATACGATTTTTAATTGTATAAGCACCCTAATGGGTGCTTACAATGTTAAATGCACCCCCACTATCAACGCCAAACGGAAGCGTGGCGAGTGCAGCGAGCCCGCGAGGGGCGGCGGTACGCGTCCTCTGACCTTTTCATACCCCCACTATCCACGTCGGCGTGGAGTTGATTTTGGCGAGCGCAGCGAGCCCCGCGCGGGGACGCGGAATACATGTAAAGTAATCCGCGTCCGCTCGCCACGCTTCAGGCTAAAGTAATCCGCGTCCGCTCGCCATGCTTCGGGCTCGGTGGCTCGCCACACTATATAAAATCAACTCCACGCCGACGTGGATAGTGGGGGTATGAAAAGGTCGGAGGACGCGTACCGCCGCTGCTCGCGGGCTCGCTGCGCATGCCACACTTCGGATTGGCGTTGATAGTGGGGGTGCTTTTAACATTGTAAACACCCATTACGGTGCTTATACAATTATTTATCTTATAGGGGGCACATTTAACATTGGAAACACCCATTAGCGTGCTTATACAATTTTAAATCGTATACCATTGTATATGGCATACAATGCGATGGTATACAATTTAAAATTGTATAACATCGGCTGGCATCGCGTAACATCGCATACCATCGTATGCCTTATGGTATGCGATGGGCGCCGTGCTAGGAAACAAGTACCGACATTTCACCTCGTTTTAAACAGAAGAACCATCCGTTAGCTTGTGGCAGCTTCCTTGTCAGCTGTTTGTAGCATAACAACCATTTCCACCACATTATTTTCTAATAGGAAACAAAACTTCACAGCAGCATATTGTTGTGTAAATCACAAAAATAGGGGAAATATTGAATAAATCATTGGGAAAAAAATTTTTTTAGGGACCAGTTCAGTTCTGATGTGACTTTGAGGGACTTGTATGTGAGACACCCCCATAAATGATGCCATTTCAAAAACTGCACCCCTCACAGTATTCAAAACAGCATTTTGGAAGTTTGTTAACCCTTTAGGTGTTTCACAGGAATTAAAACAAAGTGTAGGTGAAATTGAAAAATTTCATTTTTTTTGCAGATTTGCAATTTTAATACATTTTTCTAAGGAACACAGTAGATTTTACTAGAGAAATGTGACTAAAAATTGATTCCCCCAATTCTTTTGTTTTCATAAATATCCTATATGTGGCCCTAGTGTGCACGTTGACCAAACCACAGGCTTCATAATAGAAGGAGCACCTACTTGATTTTGGAGCCTCCTTTTTATGAGATTATTTTTTAGGCACCATGTAGGTTTCTAGGCACCATAAGATGCTAAAAGTTAGGAATCCCCCCACAAGTGACCCCATTTTGCAAACTACACCCCTCAGGGAATTCATCTAGGGGTATAATGTACATTTCAAACCCCCAGGGGTTTCACCAATTGTGGTAGAACTGGGCAGTGAAAATGAAAAATTAATTTTTTTACACAAAAATGCAGTTCTGGCTCAAAATTTTTCATTTTCACAAGGAATGAAGGAGACAAAGCACCCCAAAATCTGTGCCCCAATTTCTCCCGAGTACGGCAATGCCTCACATGTGACCAAAAAATACCATTTGGGTGCATGGCAGGACTCAGAAGGGAAGGAGTGATTTTTGGATTTTGCAGCTCAGATTCTGGTGGAATTTTGGTGGGAGCTATGTCGCATTAGCAAGACCCCCAAAGCACCAATACAGTGGAAGCCCCCCACAAGTGACCCCATTTTGCAAACTACACCCCTCAGGGAATTCATCTAGGGGTATAGTGTACATTTCAAACCCCCAGGGGTTTCACCAATTTTGATACAACTGGGCTGTGCAAATGAAAAATTACATTTTTTTACACAAAAATGCAGTTCTGGCTCAAAATTTTTCATTTTCATAAGGTATGAAGGAGAAAAAGCACCCCAAAATCTGTGCCCCAATTTCTCCCGAGTATGGCAATGCCTCACATGTGACCAAAAAATACCAGTTGGGTGCATGGCAGGACTCAGAAGGGAAGGAGTGATTTTTGTATTTTGCAGCTCAGATTCTGGTGGAATTTTGGTGGGTGCTATGTCGCATTAGCAAGACCCCCGAAGCACCAATACAGTGGAAGCCCCCCACAAGTGACCCCATTTTGCAAACTACACCCCTCTGGGAATTCATCTAGGGGTATAATGTACATTTCAAACCCCCAGGGGTTTCACCAATTGTGGTACAACTGGGCAGTGAAAATGAAAAATTAAATTTTTTACACAAAAATGCAGTTCTGGCTCAAAAATTTTCATTTTCATAAGGTATGAAGGAGAAAAAGCACCCCAAAATCTGTGCCCCAATTTCTCCCAAGTATGGCAATGCCTCACATGTGACCAAAAAATACCAGTTGGGTGCATGGCAGGACTCAGAAGGGAAGGAGTGATTTTTGGATTTTGCAGCTCAGATTCTGGTGGAATTTTGGTGGGTGCTATGTCGCATTAGCAAGACCCCCAAAGCACCAATACAGTGGAAGCCCCCCACAAGTGACCCCATTTTGCAAACTACACCCCTCAGGGAATTCATCTAGGGGTATAGTGTACATTTCAAACCCCCAGGGGTTTCACCAATTTTGATACAACTGGGCTGTGCAAATGAAAAATTTAATTTTTTTACACAAAAATGCAGTTCTGGCTCAAGATTTTTCATTTTCATAAGGTATGAAGGAGAAAAAGCACCCCAAAATCTGTGCCCCAATTTCTCCCGAGTATGGCAATGCCTCACATGTGACCAAAAAATACCAGTTGGGTGCATGGCAGGACTCAGAAGGGAAGGAGTGATTTTTGTATTTTGCAGCTCAGATTCTGGTGGAATTTTGGTGGGTGCTATGTCGCATTAGCAAGACCCCCGAAGCACCAATACAGTGGAAGCCCCCCACAAGTGACCCCATTTTGCAAACTACACCCCTCTGGGAATTCATCTAGGGGTATAATGTACATTTCAAACCCCCAGGGGTTTCACCAATTGTGGTACAACTGGGCAGTGAAAATGAAAAATTAAATTTTTTACACAAAAATGCAGTTCTGGCTCAAAATTTTTCATTTTCATAAGGTATGAAGGAGAAAAAGCACCCCAAAATCTGTGCCCCAATTTCTCCCGAGTATGGCAATGCCTCACATGTGACCAAAAAATACCAGTTGGGTGCATGGCAGGACTCAGAAGGGAAGGAGTGATTTTTGGATTTTGCAGCTCAGATTCTGGTGGAATTTTGGTGGGTGCTATGTCGCATTAGCAAGACCCCCAAAGCACCAATACAGTGGAAGCCCCCCACAAGTGACCCCATTTTGCAAACTACACCCCTCAGGGAATTCATCTAGGGGTATAGTGTACATTTCAAACCCCCAGGGGTTTCACCAATTTTGATACAACTGGGCTGTGCAAATGAAAAATTACATTTTTTTTACACAAAAATGCAGTTCTGGCTCAAAATTTTTCATTTTCATAAGGTATGAAGGAGAAAAAGCACCCCAAAATCTGTGCCCCAATTTCTCCCGAGTACGGCAATGCTTCATGTGTGACCAAAAAATGGCAGGACTCAGAAGGGAAGGAGTGATATTTGGATTTTGCAGCACAGATTCTGGTGGAATGTTGGTGGGTGCTATGTCGCATTAGCAAGACCCCCAAAGCACCAATACAGTGGAACCCCCCCACAAGTGACCCCATTTTGCAAACTAAACCCCTCAGGGAATTCATCTAGGGGTATAGTGTACATTTCAAACCCCCAGGGGTTTCACCAATTTTGATACAACTGGGCTGTGCAAATGAAAAATTACATTTTTTTACACAAAAATGCAGTTCTGGCTCAAAATTTTTCATTTTCACAAGGAATGAAGGAGACAAAGCACCCCAAAATCTGTGCCCCAATTTCTCCCGAGTACGGCAATGCTTCATGTGTGACCAAAAAATGTCAGGACTCAGAAGGGAAGGAGTGATATTTGGATTTTGCAGCACAGATTCTGGTGGAATGTTGGTGGGTGCTATGTCGCATTAGCAAGACCCCCAAAGCACCAATACAGTGGAACCCCCCCACAAGTGACCCCATTTTGCAAACTACACCCCTCAGGGAATTCATCTAGGGGTATAGTGTACATTTCAGACCCCCAGGGGTTTCACCAATTTTGATACAACTGGGCTGTGCAAATGAAAAATTAAATTTTTTTACACAAAAATGCAGTTCTGGCTCAAAATTTTTCATTTTCATAAGGTATGAAGGAGAAAAAGCACCCCAAAATCTGTGCCCCAATTTCTCCCGAGTACGGCAATGCCGCACATGTGACCAAAAATACCAGTTGGGTGCATGGCAGGACTCAGAAGGGAAGGAGTGATTTTTGGATTTTGCGGCTCAGATTCTGGTGGAATGAATGGTGGGTGCTATGTGGCATTAGCAAGACCCCCGAAGCACGGTGAAATGATGAACCTAATAATCCATAGATGTGTGGTATATTTTAAAACACTCCTTTATACATAGGCCGGGTTTGTCGGGGCAAGTGTCACACTGGAAAATAGTTTGCTTTCTTATTCCCTTTTTATAGCAAACTTTGCACCTTTTTTGTGTCCTGCCCTTTTTTCCAGTGGAGGGGATTTCATCAGGAAAATGTTGCCCTGGTACAATACGGGGGCCAGTACTAGAAGTACTGGGGCCCTCTGCCTGCTGGTTCCCAAATATTAGGCTCTTTATGACTTCCTCTTGAAAGTGCATAAATGTCCCCCTCTGGCTGGTAGAACGGAATAGCACGTAAGCGTTATACAGTGCCATCTGGATGATATACACGGCCAGCTTCTTGTACCAGATTTTTGTTTTCCGCAGGGCACTGTACGGCTTCAGTACCTGATCTGAAAGATCCACTCCGCCCATGTACTTATTGTAATCCAGGATACAATTAGGTTTTGAGGTGTGGGTACTGGTACCTCGTACAGGGATGGAGGTGGTACTGTCTCCATGAATTGTTGTCAGTATAAGGACATCCCTCTTGTCCTTATATTTGACCAACAACATATTTTCGGTGGATTGTGCCCTGCTTTCACCCCTTCTCATTACTTGGGCAATGTGCGTTTTTGGGAGGCCTCTTTGGTTCTTGCGCACAGTACCGCAAGCTGCTGTATCTCTTGAACCAAGGGCCTTTAACAGGGGGATGCTAGTGTAAAAGTTATCCACATAGAGGTGATAACCTTTATCCAGGAAGGGGTGCACTAAATCCCAGACAATTTTTCCACTAACACCTACGAGGGAGGGGGGGCATTCTGGCGGTTCAATTCTTGAATCCTTCCCTTCATATACCCTAAACCTGTGAGTGTACCCTGAGGTGCTTTCACACAGCTTATACATTTTTATGCCATACCTTGCCCTCTTATTGGGAAGGTACTGGCGGAATTTAACCCTTCCTTTAAAATGTATAAGGGACTCGTCTATGCAAATGAATTTATCTGGGATGTACATCTCTTCAAATTTGGCACTGAAATGATCAATGACCGGCCTGACTTTGAATAGCCGGTCAAAGGTGGGATCATCTCTGGGTGGGCACTGTGCATTATCGTTGTAATGCAAAAATTTAAGGATTAACTCAAAACGAGTCCGGGTCATGGCCATTTGGTAAAGTGGGGTGCTGTACAGAACATCTGTACTCCAATATTGCCTAATTTCTGGCTTTTTTACTATGCCCATATGAAACACCAGACCCCAAAATGTCATCATCTCTACTGCATCTACAGGGGTCCACCTAGCAAATGATGACGTGGGGTTTTGAGCAATAAACTGCTGGGCATATAAATTAGTTTGGTCCACCATTAAATTTATAAAATCATCAGAGAAAAATAATTTGAAAAAGTCAATTTCTCTGAGACCTGTGGAATCAAATTGGATTCCTGGGATGGCCAAAAACTCAGGAACCTGGGGCTCAAAATTGTCTGGTGGTGGGGTCCATACGAGATCAATTATTGGGGAGTCTCAGCTGCTCTACGGGGGCGTCTTTGAGGGGGTCCCTCATCACTAGAGGAGCTTAAGATGAATCCTTAAAATTCCCCGCTTGCCTCACTGGCTGTGTCAGAGTCAGAGGCAAGCATGGCATATGCCTCCTCCGCTGAATACATTCTTCTGGATGACTGGGATGACATTTGGGATGACATTTGGGATGCCATTTTTATTTTTGTGTTTCTGGTAGTGAAATGTTTCAACACGTGTATAGTGTAGGGGGGGTACAAACTTTATTTCAACCCGGGGGGGTATGTAGTGTGTAGTGTGTATGTAGTGCAGAAAAAAAAAAAAAAGGTCCTGCGCCAAAAATTGAGCACAGATGTTGGTCAGTAACGTCCGTCACTGAACAGCGCTCAAAGGCAACAGGAATTTGATAAAAAAAAAATAGATCAACCCTGTGCCGAAAAAGCTGATCAGTGATGTACGTCACTGATCAGCGCACAGTGGCCACAGGACACCCACAAAATCACAGTGTGTGTAAAAAAAAAAAATTAAAAAAAGACCCCACAGCACCCTCAAAAAAAAAAAAGGTGATCAGTGATGCGACACTGATTACCAGTGAGGGGCAGCAGGTGCACAACCTTTGGTGCAACTGACAGTGCAACTGGCAGCAACTGACAGGTATATATATAAAAAAAAAAACCTGCACCCCCAAAAAGTTGCTGATCAGCACAGATATACTGATCAGCACAAAAGGGGGGGTAGCAGACACAAAATATAGCACTCTCTATCACTCTCTGTCAATCTCTCTATCTATCACTATCTATCACTCTATGACACTGCAGCAGCAGCACTGACAGTTATATATATAAAAAAAAAACTGCACCCCCAAAAAGGGGGGGTAGCAGACACAAAATATAGCACTCTCTATCACTCTCTGTCACTATCTCTCTCTATCTCTCACTAACTGTCACTATCTATCACTCTATGACACTGCAGCAGCAGCACTGACAGTTATATATATATAAAAAAAAAACCTGCACCCCCAAAAAAGGGGGGGTAGCAGACACAAAATATAGCACTCTCTATCACTCTCTGTCACTATCTCTCTCTATCTCTCTATCTCTCACTATCTATCACTATCTATCACTCTATGACACTGCAGCAGCAGCACTGACAGTTATATATATAAAAAAAAACCTGCACCCCCAAAAAGGGGGGGTAGCAGACACAAAATATAGCACTCTCTGTCACTATCTCTCTCTATCTCTCTCTATCTATAACTCTATCACACTGCAGCAGCAGCAGGAAGTCACAAGAAGTCAGATCCAGGAAGCATCCAGCACGCTACAAGCAGTGATCAGGTGATCAGGTAAGTATTTGCAAGGATCAGGTCAGTATATCACGGCAGATAGGCACGGTGACCGCACTGCACGCAATTCCAGACCGGAATGGCGTCTGCAGTGCAGTCACCGTTAGTTTAAATCACCCTCCATGGCTGTGATTGGTCCGTCGGTCCGACGAACCAATCACGGCCTTTGGGGGCGGGTGGGGTGAGGTGGGGTGACACCAGTGTCACCCTTACACCCCGTGGTGATTGGTGCTGTACTTTACAGCACCAATCACCACCGATCCCTGTGTCACCGGCGAACGTTATTCGCCGGTACACAGAAAACGCTGTAATTGGCTGTTCACATTTGAACAGCCAATCACAGCGATCGCCGACGGGGGGGAGGCATCGTCACCCCCCCTGGGCATGCAGGGACATGTCTGCTGTCAGGGACAGCAGACATGTTTAAACTGTCACCGCGTCTATAGACGCGGTGACAGTTTAAAGCCATGACGTACATCCCGGCCATGACGTAAATGTACGTCAATTGTCGGGAAGGGGTTAAGATTTTTAATACAAAATTATATTTTAAATAATGAAACAAATGAAAATGGCATGGGAAAAAGTGATGGGACCCTTATACTAATATCTTGTTCCACAAGGTTTATTATCTTCAGATTCTGATTGGTTGGAGTTTTGTTGAAGATAGGATGTTGCTATGGGCCGTCTTCTGACATAGAACAAGCAAGAACTAATTTAGGGGTTCATTTAGTAAAGCTTCTAAAAATGAAAGGTTGCTATGGGAAACATCACTTATTAGATTCAGTTTATTATTTCGGTACTTGTGTATTATCTGGGCGCCCAACGCATCGCATTGTATGCCCTATACCCGGCATGTCCAACGTTGGCCATCCAGATGTTTTGAAACTACACATCCCAGCATGCTTTGCAATAGTTTTAGCATTCTCTAATAGCAAAACTGTGGCAAAGCATGCTGGGATGTGTAGTTTCAAAACATCTGGAGGGCCAACGTTGGACATGCCTGCCCTATACAATAGTATGTGATGCGATGGGACCTGATTTTACCTTAAAATGAACGTGGAGTGGTTGTACAACCAATATTGTATACCATTGTATAGCATTGTATGGCATACAATGCGATGTGATGCGATTTAACCCTTCCCGTCCATTTGTAATCCCGCCCTCTAGCACATCTGGCAGAATTTCACTCTGAGGTGATTTTGTGAGGAGAGAAGAAGTGTATTGGAGAGCTGCAGGTGTCGTGAGGTGTTTTCGGTTGGATTTGGTTCATTTGACGATGTCTGCATCAGTAACTCTGTTTAGCCTGCCGCAGACTGAGGAGGATGCTGTGCCCTTCTTGCAGGACCAGAATCTTCTGACTGTGACATCCACATGCAGCAATGGACATCCAATGAAGCTGTCCATTAAGGAATACAAGTGGAGGTGTCATATAAAGAGCTGCAGGAAGAAGGAGAGTCTTAGAGCAGGCCTATTCTTCCCCGGATGCCGACTGCCCTTGGTAAAGTTGGTAAGATTCATTTTCTCGTGGTGCAAGGAGCTTACATCCATAGACTACTGTGATCGCCAACTAAATATGTCTAACAAGACAGCGGTCATGTATAATGGCTTAATGCGGGAGGCCTACGAAATGGATTTATTGGCACAGCCGCAGAGCCGCATTGGGGGCCCGGGCCAAATTGTCGAAATTGACGAGACTCTCTTTGTGAAACTACAGAGTAATGTCGGTCGAGTACTCCCACAACAGTGGGTCTTTGGAGGAATATCCAGAGAAACTGGACAATGCATTATGGTCTCTGTGCCGCAAGGGGACGCATCTACCCTTATGGCGGCAATAATTGCCAATATAGAGCCCGGCACCACAATATTCAGTGACTGCTGGCGTGCGTACAGCACCCAGGAACTGGAGCGCGCTGGATACCACCATGCGAGGGTTAACCATCCCTACAACTTTGTAGATCCTGAGAGTGGAGCTCACACTCAACACATTGAGCGACTGTGGGGATGCGCCAAATGGCGTAACAAACGCCAACGAGGTACTGCTTGGCAGAACCTCGACTCATATATGCAGGAGTTTGTATGGAGGAATTGCCTCGCAGGCAACAACCCCTTTGAACGCATCTGCCATGCATTAACTCTTCTCCCTAAATCAAATTGACTGTCATTTACACTGTTATTGCTGATTTTTCATTATATTTATTGTTCTATTTAATCATTATGTTTCTATGTAATTATTATATTTATTGTTCATATTCTTCATTTTAAATTATATTTATTGTTCCTATTTAATCATTATCTTCTTTAAATTAATACAGTTCTTCGTTTACACCTGTTGTCATTACTGTCTCAGATGATTCATATTGGTGGTGTGAATGTGTCCGCAAGGCCCACAACCAGCCCACTATCAACGCCAACCCGAAGCGTGCGAGTGCAGCGAGCCCGCGGTACGCGTCCTCCGACCTTATCATACCCCCACTATCCACGTCGGCGTGGAGTTGATTTTAGATAGTGTGGCGAGCGCAGCGAGCCCGAAGCTTGGAGAGCGCAGCGAGCCCCACGCGGGGACATGGAATACATGTAAAGTAATCCGCGTCCACTCGCCATGCTTCAGGCTAAAGTAATCCGCGTCCGCCCATGCTTCGGGCTCAGTGGCTCGCTGCACTCGCCACACTATATAAAATCAACTCCACACCGACGTGGATAGTGGGGGTATGAAAAGGTCGGAGGACACGTACGCTCGCTTCGGGTTTGCGGTGATAGCAGGGGTGTCGTTAACAATGGGGGGGCATTTCACATAGTAATCACCCATCAGGGTGGCTGTACAATTAAAAATCGGGTCTGGGGGTGTATTTAAGCATCAGGGTGCCTGTACAATCTTAAATCGGGTCGCATCGCATGCGCTATTAGCGCATACAATGCGATGGGACACGATTTTTGATTGTACAATGCCCTACGATGAAAATATTGGGCGCCTAGATAATACACAAGTACCATTATTTCTAGAAGATAATAAACAGAATCGGATTGGCTTTCCTGACCTGGCTGTGTATGTGTAGCCAATCACCTGTGATTCTCTTCTGGGAGTTTCCCCATATCAGGTGATATCGTTAGATGGTGTCACATGACAAAATGTTTGTAAATAAACCTGGTCCAGAGGAGGATTCCACGGTTAGAGTGACAATTGTCTTTTTGCCCCTTGCACCACGATCAGACGGTTAGTGACCTGGGCACCATACAAACCAGAGCCACAGGAATGCCCAATATGAATTCCCCATTTATGAAAACAGAGAGCGGAGGGTGGTAGCGTGTACAGAAAACAGCTAAAATATGGGAAGCTTTGGCAGGAGACCGGGATACAGATGTTTACTGAAGGACAGGCCATGAAAATGGAAAATATCACAGAAATGCCGCAATCTTGTAATTCCTCAAGATGCAATAAATCAGCCTGTGGTGGAAAGAGACGGACAAAGGAATTATATCTGCTCGGAGCCAGAGATGCACCCGAGACAAATGGATGTGGAAAAGCATGTAACACTAGGAAGAGACAAAATGACAATAGGATAGAATGGGCTAGGACATTAATTACAGAGGAACAGAGAGGCAGCTGCAATGTAAGATTTACAGAGCACCGAGTGACATGTAAGAGTACATAGACAGTACCACGAAAACAGATAGGAGACGACACCGGGAGGAAACAGGATCAGCTGAAGGTATAAACAAAGCTAGGTAACCGTAATACGGTGATATGGAGAAGGGGGGACAGCAGAAAGCACAAAGCTGACACATGATAGACAAGTGCAATGAGAAATATACACAGAGGGACAGGGCAGCACAAGAGTCATGAGCGACGGCTACACAGAGGGACAGGGCAGCACAAGAGTCAGGAGCGATGGCTACACAGAGGGACAGGGCAGCACAAGAGTCAGGAGCGACAGCTACACAGAGGGACAGGGCACCACAAGAGTCAGGAGCGACAGCTACACAGAGGGACAGGGCAGCACAAGAGTCAGGAGCGACGGCTACACAGAGGGACAGGGCAGCACAAGAGTCAGGAGCGACGGCTACACAGAGGGACAGGGCAGCACAAGAGTCAGGAGCGACGGCTACACAGACGGACAGGGCAGCACAAGAGTCAGGAGCGACGGCTACACAGAGGGACAGGGCAGCACAAGAGTCATGAGCGGCGGCTACACAGAGGGACAGGGCAGCACAAGAGTCAGGAGCAACGGATACACAGAGGGACAGGGCAGCACAAGAGTCAGGAGCGACGGCTACACAGAGGGACAGGGCAGCACAAGAGTCAGGAGAGACGGCTATGCAGAGGGATAGGACAGCACAAAAGGAGGGACTGCTATAGAGGGACAGGGCAGTAGAGGAGGTTACAGAGGAATAGGGCTGCACAATAGTCCGTATAAATGAGAACAACGCTGATTTAGATTCCCAATGTGCTATAGTTATGAGCAGGGTTCCTCCAGGGGTCTGTTTGGCATCAGAGCGGTTGGACTTTGGGCACAGGGTTTGTCTTTATAAGCCATTGGGCTATCCTTACAGGGGACTGTAGTTCCAAGATTAGGCAGCAACCTGACAGATGAAGTAGTAGATGATGGAGAAATGTAAGCTCATGCGCTTGGGGAATAAAGGTGTGAATGCCGCCAAGTGTGGTACATTGTCAGATTAGCCAACAGAGTGCAAAGATCCAGTTATTTGTACTACATTGTGCTACTAATTGTTACCTGTGCTCTGTTTTAGTTCTTCTGTCGCGGTTATGTTTAGTCCTGTGCACCCTCCATTGTTGGCACTGCCAACTACTTGTGGTGCCTTATAAATAAATAGTAATAAATAACCCTCCCATCTGGTACCTGGTGGCCTTAGCTACTCCTTGTGCCTGGCTAAAAGCTTGAGTTTGGTCTATCAAACCCCCACAGGACAAGATAGAAAGGAACAGGTTGTAAGAGGAAAGAACAAAGACATCTTAAAATTACAAAACTGGGACACTGGAAGTTATCCAATCACCAGGCTCCATGTTATAAGACTGTATGGTGCCAACACAGCTGCTCAGCAGATTCTTCTTGCCAAGCACACAAATATTCTTGGTCATGGAAACATTAGCCTCGATATGACACTCCGAGCTAAATCACTCCAATACTTTCCACTCAGGCTATCGGACTAAGATCTCAAAGAGCTCTACAATACATTTGTCCAGCACTTTAATCAGCCAGGCAGCAGCCAACATAGGCCACCGAGTCAACACCGAGCCGTCCACCCTGTGATCATTACGGGATGCAATAGTGAGGATGAACCTATTGTTGGATTGGAAAAAACCTTAAATTGGAGGCATCTACTTTTGAAGGAGAACTCATTGTCCCCACTCACCCACACTAGGCCAACCTGACCCATCGAGAAAGGTAACTCACTATGGAGAACTCATATCCGGTGGGGGCTGGTCACATGCACGTGAAGCTCCGACCTCCGTGCTCCCATCCTCGGCCCCTGGAGGAGGAGTGTGTAGAGACGGCACAGGGAGAAGCACCTGAATGGTGGAGGATGCGAAGGGAAACAGAGGAGGCGGACGGGGGATGAAGAAAGCGCCGAGGAGGACTGCAGAGTGTCCCCTGGCGCAGGACCCGATCACCGGCCGCGTCACCAGGCTGCACAACCTGGACATCGGTGCAGGCGGTGGCATCAGTGTCAACGAAGGCCCCTGCAAGACCACTATCGGCCATGTCACTAGGCCGTGCCACCTGTCCAGACCCCCCCACCCACCCGATGCTCCAGCTTCGGGCAAACCCAGCGGAGGCGGCCCCCATGGGAGCAGGGACTGCCTCTCTATCGGCCCAGAGAGGGCCCAACTGTGGCCCAGGCCCCACTGACTTTTCCCCCGCCTCACTGACTCACCCACCCCCCATGCTAGCTCTCCCTCTAGCCCCCCCTCTGCTGCTTATGAGTAGCAATGTTAAGATGGTGCCGCTGATATCTGCGCTGCTAGCCAAAACATGTACCCCGTGTCTCCCCTCGTTATCTCTACTTTTTTTTACCTGCTACCTATCTGGCTGTGCAATCACCAAGCTGAATGGCTGCCTGGGTGCTGTACAGCTCAGTAGATATATGTTCCCCTTGCCAGTGTTCCCCATCAGGATACATTCAGGACCTTATTTAGATTGATTCAGTCCTCCGCGCATTCGCACGGAGGACCGATGTTTTGTTTCTGCGCATGTGCAGACACATGGTTTATGTATGCATGCACCACCCACGCCAAGCGGGGGGTGCCGGCCAGCCCCATTAGCATATGGGAAAGACCAGCGTTCCATGGGCATTCCCATGAGAACGCTGGGCGTTCTCAGGCTAATGAGGCTGTGCGAACATGTGGGGCGCGGGCAGCTGACACCACCGGATGTCTGCTGCCCGCCCTGTCCTTGCACAGAGCGTCTGCAGTATAGAGCGACCATCGAATGACTTCTCCCCGCCTGCGAATGGATGATTATGTAAATCATTCATTCGCAGCCGTGCGAGGGGTACTGCATGCGAGGGGGCAGCACTGCGGGCATAGGGCGGCGTCTGATTGACTTGCAAGGCTGCGAATTTCGCAGCCTTGCGAGTCAATCTGAATAAGGCCCTTAGGGCATATCTGTACGTGTGATATATATCTGTACTGTCACTGTTTTACTTGTTCCCACCCTGGCTGCTGCACAGCAATCCACATCAAATTCCTAATATACGCAAGTATACCTGGCCAATAAAGCGGATTCTGAATCACTGTCCCCACTCACCTACTTCTAGGCTAACCTGACCCGGAGAGGAAGGTAACTCACTATGGAGAACTCACTGTCCCCACTCACCCACACTAGGCTAACCTGACCCATAGAGTGGAAGGTAACTCACCATGGAGAACTCACTGTCCCCGCTCACCCACTCTAGGCTAACCTGACCCGGAGAGGAAGGTAACTCACTATTAAGAACTCACTGTCCCCGCTCACCCACACTAGGCTAACCTGACCCGGAGAGGAAGGTAACTCACTATGGAGAACTCACTGTCCCCGCTCACCCACACTAGGCTAACCTGACCCGGAGAGGAAGGTAACTCACTATGGAGAACTCACTGTCCCCGCTCACCCACACTAGGCTAACCTGACCCATAGAGGAAGGTAACTCACTATCTCCGCTAACCCACACTAGGCTAACCTGACCCATAGAGGAAGGTAACTCACTATGGAGAACTCACTGTCCCCGTTCACCCACACTAGGCTAACCTGACCCGGAGAGGAAGGTAACTCACTATAAAGAACTCACTGTCCCCGCTCACCCACACTAGGCTAACCTGACCCGGAGAGAATGGTAACTCACTATGGAGAACTCACTGTCCCTGCTAACCCACACTAGGCTAACCTGACCCGGAGAGGAAGGTAACTCACTATGAAGAACTCACTGTCCCCGCTCACCCACACTAGGCTAACCTGACCCGGGCTACGCTCGGCACGCTAATTTATTCTCCCTCCAGGGGTGTCGTGGACACCCACGGAGGGAGAAAGTGTCGGGATTTTGGCGGTCGAGATTCTGAACGCCGGGATTTCAACTGCATCCCCTGTGGGGGTCCACTGCAGCAAACACTTAAGACCTGTCCTAGAAGGTGCCAAAACTAAATAGTGGCATACCAGCAGTCCCAGGTTAAAGGCGAAAAACCTATGGACACATTTTATCATTCCAAAGTTCTAGTTGTCCTGGGCCTCCGCTGAACCCCAAAATTCAAAGCGCATCTCCCAGCTGAATCCAGGGGCAATATGTAACAGCCTGTGACAGTCTGTCCGACCGGAAATTCCTCTACATCCTTCGCAGACTATTACATATTACCCCACGTCTCTAAGATGGACAATTTCCAGGGGGAAGAGAGTGTTTTGTCCACTGTTCAGATATGTGAGTTATTCAGACAGGAGAACAGCCAACTGCATCCGGGCACTGCCCACACTACAAACAGCTGCTAAGAATGAGAGGTTGGCGCCGACCACCACATTCTGATCGCACTGTAACACAAAGAACGCACGGGATCATTAAAAACAAATTTTTCATTTTTTAATAGTCATCGCTCCTCAAGTAAAAAAACAAACAAATACCATTCATATACTGTAACACTCGGAAGGTTTCGTTTTTTTTTCATTACCCAAAACAAAACAAAAAATAAGAAATCTCACATTCCTGTGACACAACATGAGCGCCACTCACATGTCCCCCCCAGCCAGCGGCCTCCACCGATCCCTCTGCGAGGACACCGTTACCCCCAGAGGCTCTACATGTGGAGGTCCAGAGGGCGCTATGTACTGGGCTTGTATGTACAGTTACCATGGTTGCGTCGGGGTCATTCCTTTAGGTAGAAGTGCATTTTGTCATGTATGGTCTTGCGGTCGGGATTAAGTCTCTTCAGAATTTGGGCTAGCACGTTCACGGTCTGCTCGCTGCTAAGTCCGGTCTTCTTGGTCTGGAATTTCTTCAATAGGTCCTTCGTTGTCATAGGCTTGCGGGTCAGGTAGCGTCGTACGGCCTCCTCAGTCAGCTGTATGTCCCTGCGAGGGGGGAGGGGATGGAGGGAAGGCCATAGATATAAGCATTACTTCTTCCATAGCCTCTCAAGTTCTCTGTGGTTGTAAACTACCAGCATCCTGGACATAAAAGCTTACGCTGAAGGAGGAGAACATCTACAGTCTGCGCGGCCAAAAAGCAAGATTCCACTTACCCGCTGCTCGGCGTAGATTTGCCAGACTGCGGCTGTGGGGTAGATTTCCCTGATGCGTTCTGAGGCCCAGAATCCATTTTCAGACGCTTTGCAGCTGGAGTGTGAGAGACAGCTCCGCGTTTACCTGGGAGACAGACAGAAGGACAGCTGCAGACAGG
Source organism: Crinia signifera (assembly GCF_055691185.1). NCBI lineage: Eukaryota > Metazoa > Chordata > Amphibia > Anura > Myobatrachidae > Crinia > Crinia signifera. Next base: position 302,040,296 of record NC_139220.1, on the reverse strand, counting down.
CACAGAGATGGACACCTTGCTGGAGGTTCAATATACAGACGCCGGAACCGCGACATCAATTAGGATGCCAGAGCAGGAATCCAGACTGCCGGGATGCCAAATGTGAGTATGCCAGGGCGAGTTAGGGCAGGCTGTAATGTTAAGGTTATTATTCCGACCTGATTGTCCCGGCAGCCCCCCCGGAAAGGGTCACACGCGATTAGTCACTTCATGTGCCAAATCGTATGCGATATGACATGCAATTCCTGGGGAGCTGCAGGCGGGGGGAGCAGCGGACGCTGGCGAGTGGACACCCACGACCAGAGAGTCGGGCAGAGGGAGCAGCAGAAGAATCCAGGGAGCTTGCGCAGGGCAGCGCCCCAAAAAAAAAAAAAGCCCATACAAATGAATGGCATCGCTGATTGGCTGAGAGAGGTCTCAGCCAATCACTGGCTTCCTATTAAATTTGTATGGGCCTTTTTTTTATTGCTCCCACTGGCGCTGCCCTGCGCGGCTCCCTGGTTCCCTCCGCACGGCTCTCTCAACGCCGGCATCCCCCGTCCGTCTCCTGCCCAGCTCTAGTGCGATGTGAGCAGATTTAGATAGATAGATAGAATCCCTTTATTCGTCTCACAATGGAGAAATTTCAGTGTTACAGCAAGGTTCAAGTACAGATAAGAGTAGTAGCATAATAATAAGAACACAGATAATAAGATAAGATCCAAACAATATAACTCAAGAATCTAGGAACATGCAGGTCTTCTTCAGACCATGGCAGTTGTACATTCTAATTGCAGCCGGAAGGAACGATCTGCGATATCTCTCCGTTGAGCATCGAGGGTGAAGCAACCCGTTTCGGATTCATCCGAAACGGGTGAAATCCTGCCCAAATTGCATAGCGTATGGGGGCGGGGCCTTTAGGCACTTAGAGGGTGGGGGGGTATTTAGGTTAGGCTGCAGGAAGGGAGTATTAGGGAAGGTCAGATAAGTACTTACCCTTACGCACTTACCTGACCAGTCAGGATTACCTCCTGGAGAGGACTACCAGCAGCTACAGGCCCATGGGCACACCTTACGCCAATGCCTTACCTTGCTCCAGTTTGCTGGCAGCTGCTTTGAGAGTGTTAGAGGTGTTCCCTGAATCAGGGGAGGGGGTCCCAGGCCGGCTATTACCACGCGAGCTGTTATTTGAGCCCCCTCCTTTCTTATCCTTCTTTGGAGGGGTCTTCTTTTTCTGGGAGGAGAGACAGATCATAGCTCAGATGAGGGCTACTCGGGACAAAGGCATTACGGTGTTCTCCTGGTTACCTGCATGAAGAGAGCAGATGAAGCCTCTCCATCTATGTCACTGTCCTCCGATGTATCAGACTCATCGCTGCTGTCTGGTTGGAAGAGATGGAGACCGTTAGTGGGGAGACGGGAAGGAATGAGCCATCTCTTATGTGGGTCCATAATAAACGGGTCTCACCTCTCTTCTTTTTTCTCTCCTGGGGAGTGGGGGCTTTCTTCTCCTCCTCCTCTTCTTCCTCCTCTACCTTCTCCTCCTCGCTTTCCTCACTGCTCTCGCTGCCTTCGTCTATCCCTGCAGGGTATTACACATTGTTACCTATCCCATTACACAAATGCGTGCGTCCAGTGGCTCATTCTTATGTGTAGCACTGTGCCGGGCGACAACCCAGACAGATCCTGTGGAACAACAATATTCGCGCTTTTGTCCGTTACCTTTAGGATGCTCCTCCTCCTTTGTGGGCTTGGGCTTCTCAGGATGTTCATCCTCTGAGCTACAGGGAGAGGTGACAATGATCAGACACAAAACAACCGGTCCCCAATCTAATCATGCATCGCACCAAACTCTTCATCGGCCGGTTACCTGCTCTCATCGGACATATAATCCACTTCTTGTCCCTCAAAGTCGCCATCGTCGCTGTCCTCCAGGGGCTCATCCTCAGATTTCTTCCTCTTCTTCTTCTTGCCCGCAGCGGCCTTCTTTTGGGATTTAGGCCGGCTTTCACCTTAATCGTGGCCAGAAAATAAGGAAAGAAGGATGTCATTGGTCCTCAAAAAGACATTAAATGCTAATGGTATCTACTATAGTAAGATACAGATTTACAGTCCCAATCTAGTAAAGGCCTGGAAGCATTCCGTAACTATAAGAAATCTAAGAAACAACACACTCCATATACTTATAATATCATTTTGCTAAAGCCACTGGAAGGAGGACTACACAATCCCCAATTCTAAGCGATGAGATAGTGAGAGCATCAGTGGATTAGAATGAACAGACAAAATCATCCCTGTTCTGGCCAATGCCCTTCAATATAAACCTGGTACTGCCCCACCCCCTCACCATCTTCTCCGCTCTCCTCACTCTCACTGCTACTTAATTCAAGGTCATCCTCAAGGTCGTGGATTTTCAAGTCAACTTTTTTCTTCTTCTTCTTGCCCTTCCCGCCCTTGTCCTGCTTTCCCCCGTCCTCCTCGTCATCATCTTCTCCCCCCTGGTCCTTAAGCCGACGCTGTTGCATTATAGTGAAATGGTTGAGGATCTTGTTACGTCTGTAAATAATGCAGAGTGAATGTTGTACCGGACTAACGACAATAAACCTAAATTGTACAGCTAAATCAATAGTCCTAAGGTATAGATCAGGCATGTCCAAACTGTGGCCCTCCAGCTGTTGTGAAACTACACATCCCAGCATGCCTTGCCACAGTGTTAGAATTCCCTAATAGCAAAACTGTGGCAAGGCATGATGGAACTTGTAGTTTCACAACAGCTGGAGGGCCATAGTTTGGACAGGCCTGGTAGAGATGTTCCAGCATGGCTCACCTCTCCCATTCCTGCTCAGCCTCTTCAGCGGTCAGAGTGCGGTGCTTGGCCACAGGGGTGAAGTTGTACCAGTTGGACACCGGAAACGCCTCAAACGCGCCATCTGGGCACTGAGTGAAGATGAAGTAGGAGGCGTTCTCCGTCACTCCGCCTTTCTTCACTCCTTTATACCTGTTGGATGACAAGCCCTCAGATGGTCGTCCATGGATATAAAAGGGACAGCTTATTCCACAGCACCCCTTTATCACTCACTTGCGCCCGGCTTTGCCATTGACCCTTAACACCCAGGGTTGGTCTTCAATCTTAAACTCCCTCAGAATGATGCCATACTTCTTCCTCCGGGCTTCCTCTCTCTGTTTGCGATTGAACTCACTCCCAGCCCCAGAGTCCGGCATGTCCTCATCCTGAAACATCTTCTTAGCGCTGAGGTCGCGTTCCATCCGGGCCTGTTGGAGAGGCGAATTATAAAAGGTTTAAAATAAATAAACTAACGTCACCTGAAACCCAAAATTAGGGATGAATTAGGTGACCTACAATAAAATACAGCCAAGCGGCTCAACCAACCCTGAACAGGGCCAGCAGCAGAGGGAGGGGGGTGTGTGTGTGTCTCCTGCATGGTACTCTCAACCAATGGGGGAGCAGAGAGCCACCCTGTGATTTTTTTTTTTTCAATTACAGAGATGGAGTTTTTGCCATAATAAACTGGGGGAGATGTTTAGGGTTCGCGAACAGAATATCAGCAGGATCACAGCCTGATCATGGTGTAAATATTTTCCCTATGACTGGCTAAAAATAAAAGAATGGAAATTTCTCAAAGAAAAAAAATAATAATAATTCATATAGATAAATTGACTTTTCCTCCCTCTTCTGAGCCATTGTATTATAGTAAAGTAGGACCTGTCTTCTCCAGAATAATCCGCACATCAATGAATGAAATATAAGATCTATCTTCCCCGGCATTCCAGACATTCCGTGCGGGATCGCTGCTCTGCGATAGTAATTCACATACTCAGTCTGATCTTGGGAAGGGGGTGAGGGGGGAGTCTTTATGCTGCATCCACTACACAGCCAGGCAGATGTCCTTACCGCTTCTCTAGCTAGAAATGTCCTCTTTGTTGAAATCTAAAGGTTACCGAGATTTATTCTGTGGAGATCTAGGACGGTGCTATAATGTATGTTGACAGATCTCAGTGTCTGTTGTTTGCCTTCTCTTCCCCACCAGGCCCTTATTTCCTCTCAGACAGACAATCTGAGATGTGAGTTCTTGTTCCGATCAGTTGGAAATCAGGCAATCATTCCAAAAAATAAACGGCAGCCAGCTGAGGACCAGATCTAAGCACAAAAAGATTGTTGCACTGTCTTTTGCATACCTTTGGGCCTTCCAGCTGTTGAACAACACATCCCAATGCTGCCCTGCTACAGTTTTTCTATTTGGCCATGCTTAAACTGTTGCACGGCATGCTGGGATTCGTAGTTCAACAACAGCTGGAGGGCCGAAGGTTCCACATCCCTGCTTTAAATCAATCAAAGTTGGGTAACCTGTGGCTCTCCAGGTAGCTACATGTCTGAGCTTGCTAGTACTTGTAGTACCACAATGGCAAACTATAACCTTGCAGCAAATAAATGCCAGCACTGGTGACGAGCACACAGGAAACCTGCACAGCAGCTGTCTGCTTTCCCAGAGCGATCAGATCAGTGTTAACCTATAGAAATGCCAGAACAGCCACATCACAGCCGCCCACTGCACATCTGCCCAGCAGCTGTGACAGTCCTCAGCGCTACTTCCCACTGTGCGGGTGAGCTGTATGGGAGATCGGAGAGCAGATAGAGACACAATGATAAAATGGAGTGATAAACAACCACCCAATCAGCTTATGTCATGTTGGGTGGGTTTGAAAAAAATGACAGGTAGGAGCTGATTGGCTGGTTGTTTATTACTCTCCATTTTATGAAGCTCGGTACATCTGGCCCTTAAACTTCTGGTGGAAATATGCAAATAAACCCCTCCTAGACAGGAGCAGATTTCTGGGAAAACTCATTTACATGGTAACATTTTCAGTTCAAAATTCCAAAAGGTTTTTTTGACCAATAAAAGGAGTTTCTTTTGTTCCCATTATATTTATACTACTTAATATTATCAGCAGAACTCACTATCCTACACTAAGAGGGTGGAGAGAGAACCTTAGATGTTGCTCATGGAAATCCTCTGCAACCGGAACTACCAGGACAGAGAATAAGAGAGAATAAGCAAGGAAGGAGGGCGTGCAGACAGACAGACCGGCAGGCAGACAGACCTGGTTCCATGTTGAGAAATCCACTTTATCCGCAGCATTGAAACCCATGAGATTATATCTTTTACTGGGGTTCCTGTAGATGAGAGGAAGTTGGGACAAGTATACACAGTATTACAGACATAAGGTTAGGGAAAGCTCCCCTAATATATACATTTAAAAGGTACAGATATGATTTTACGGTGACAGGTTTTGTGTGGATAGAGATTACAATCTTTCCATTGACACTACCCCCTAGTGGAGATGCTAGGTACTGCACTAACACAGGGACACACTAACAAAATGACTAACCAGCACTGGATCTGAGACCAGAATTAATAGGAAGGCAGGGACTGCCAAGATTAGAATAGGCATTGGGCCTAATCGGGAAGACAGGGATCAGAGACTCATTCCATACTGAAAGTGAATGGACCTGTACACACACACACACACACACACACACACTGATTAACTAATACTTCCATGGCGGGGGAAGTGGGCTCTGCCGAAACACCAATCCCAGGCAGAGAAGGGCACAATCCCTGGATTAGGGCCAGGCTGCAAGCTTATTGCAGTTAGCACATGGGCAGACGGCTATGGAGAAAGCGATGGCAGCGTTTTGTAATTTGCGCTGACCGCAAGGTAATTTGGAGATTGTGGACTGGCAGCCAATCAGGAGCCACCACAGGAGGCCCTGCCTATTTTATAAGTCCTTGGTGCCACAATTTCGGATGGCAACCGTGTGCTTCTAGTCAACACACAACAATACAGAAACACTCCTGGGATAGAACACCATTAGGGATAAGCTGCCGGAGGGGATGGTTGGGGGTAGTGTTTATGAAGTCATACTGCGAAGCGGCCATTGGGGGAGGTGTATCAACCTTCTGAGGATAAAACATGAAGTTGACACCGCAGCAACCAATAACATTGCAGAGATCATTTTATATTATATATTAGAGAAAGGAGAGACAAAAGCAGATTGTTTGCTATAGTCAGCATGTTCACTCTATAGAAGGTCTGATACATCTCCGCGAGTGCCTGGGGCAGTCCCCGGACCGGCAGGTGATGCTAAGGGAGTGATTACTCACCTGGGAACCCGGACAACATACTCAGTGACCGACTGACTGCTGGAGCCCTGCAAGGAGGAGAACAAGGACCAACATCACCATTTAAAAGGATAGGCGGCCAGGAGGATCACTCCTGGGGAGGTGTGTGAGCGAGCGCGTGCATGTGCGTATACACTTACCAGGGACGTCATGATTGGAAATAGTTGCCTATAAGAAATGGAAGTTCACGATAATTCACAAAGAATCAATTCAGAAGCCAGGATAGGGAAACAGACTCACACAGGGGAGGATGGAGGGGGGACCAGGCAGGCACTCACACAGGGGAGGATGGAGAGGGGTCGGGGACCAGGCAGGCACTCACACAGGGGAGGATGGAGAGGGGCAGGGGACCAGGCAGGCACTCACACAGGGGAGGATGGAGAGGGGCCGGGGGTCAGGCAGGCACTCACACAGGGGAGGATAGAGAGGGGTCAGACAGGCACTCACACAGGGGAGGATGGAGAGGGGTCGGGGACCAGGCAGGCACTCACACAGGGGAGGATGGAGAGGGGCAGGGGGTCAGGCAGGCACTCACACAGGGGAGGATGGAGAGGGGCAGGAGGTCAGACAGGCACTCACACAGGGGAGGATGGAGAGGGGCAGGGTGGGGGTCAGACAGGCACTCACACAGGGGAGGATGGAGAGGGGCGGGGGGGGGTGTCAGACAGGCACTCACACTGGGGAGGATGGAGAGGGGCAGGGTGGGGGTCAGACAGGTACTCACACAGGGGAGGATGGAGAGGGGCAGGGTGGGGGTCAGACAGGTACTCACACAGGGTAGGGTGGAGAAGGGTCGGGTGGGGGTCAGACAGGTGCTCACACAGCGAGGACGGAGAGGGGGTGTGGATCAGTTGGTCACCAGCAAGTTGTTAAGACAGTCATCAGGTCGACATGGGGTTTTTCACTGTTCTTTGACCGGAATGACGAGACTGTCAACATGCACACAGGCTAAAATGCACCTCATCCCCTCGCTGCGCTCGGAACACTGTTTTATTCTCCCACCACACCCTAGTGGATGGCAGGGCATGAAATACCGCCTGTCGGCTCAAAAAACAGTGAAAAACCCCATGTCAACCCTTTGACTGTCAACCTAATGACCCTGTCGACCTAGACTAATGTAGACCTTTCTGCATGTCGACCTAGACACATGTCGACCTAAAGACTGACTAACAACTTGCTGGTGACCCAATGGGGAGGGATAAAGAAGGGGTCAGACAGGCACTCATCATATAGGGGTGCTAGAAAGAGACCGATGGACACACGGGGGGACGAAGAAGGATCAGACAAGCAGTCACACAGAGGGAGGATGCACAGGGGATGGTCGGGTGTCATACACAGGGAGAGGGGGGATGCACAATGGATAGTCGGGTGTCCACACAGGGAGGGGGATGCACAGGGAATGGTCGGGTGTGGGTGTCATACACGGGCGGGGGTGTATAACTGCGGCCCGGGATGCAAGGAGGTGGTTCCGGGATGATGCAGGGGGGATACACTCACACAGCCGGTAACACGCAGCCTCCTCCTCACCAGCACTCACTCGGTGCTCGCTCTCTTCCTCTCCTTTCTATTAAGATCAATAACTTCCGGGTTAAACGTCAACTCCCGGAAGTCTGGCAAGCTTATGTAGAAGCCATCTTTGTTCATGGCGTTTAACTTATTCGGCAGCCATCCTGGTCCCTGGCATGTTTCCAGTAACCTCGTCAGTTTATAAAATCCACTATTTCTTAGTAACAGAAGAGCATGAGATTGGTTTGTGAAAGATTTTATCAAATTGATTTACAAATTATTCCCTGGAATACCCTTTATTTATATTCACCAGCTTTACAGTCCAGGGATCCAAGCTCTTGCCTTAGCCACTGAATACATGTTCCCTAATACATACAAGAATAACACATCAAGGGGCCCTGAAGCTGATGGCAATGTGGATTAGGAGGCATGCAAGCTCACTGCTGCAGCGGTGGTGGGTCACACTGTAGTCCCAGTGTATTGAGGCTGGGGTAACAGGAGGGTGGGCTGGTGTTGGTGGTGGCAGAAGTCCAGAGACATGTAAGGTTTTAGTGCTGTAAATAACTGGCCTGGCCCCTATAGTTTCCTATTGAGGCAGCTGCTTAAATCAATTTCCCACAAACTTTATGAAGTACCCACATATTGCTTTTCTAATGCCCTATAGCAGTGGTTCCCAATCTGGGGTACTTGTACCCTGGGAGGTATGCTGCAGACCAGATGGGGGTATTTGAAAATAATACTGGTAATGGCGGAAGAAAGAAAGAAGTCTCCTTTTGCCGTGGAGATGAACCACGTTGCATCACTTCCAGTTCCCTCTGCAGTGTCACCAGCATCTCCTTGTGCTTTTTGGGTATATTCAATGATTTTTGCTCGCTGTGACAGTGAGCAGTGCTGACTGCTCCCTGTCACAGCTCGCACGGTCAGTATTCAACTGACCCCCTGCACACAGGTTTTTGCAGCGACGGGGAAATGGAGTGTGCGGCCGTTAAAACAGCGAGGCTCGCGGCTAAATGCAGCGGGCTCCCTGCATTAGCCATGTGCCTCACTGTTCCTTGCTGTCCTCTGACAGTGTGGATTCCCCAGAATATAGAATAGGGTGAGCGGCCGGCGCTGGGGTTAAACGGCGAGGGTCGCTTGTTTTCTACGATCCCCGCCCTTTAACCCCCTAACCGGCTACATTGAATACAGGCCTTTGTCCAACCACCAATCCCCCGGGAGCTACCCTCAGACATTTATCTGCCCCATGCTGACACGGGTGGAGAAAGCAGCAGCATTAATCCTACAGGTGTTAGCGGGAACCCTGGAAACAGTACACAACACAGAGGAACCCAATTCCTGACCACACACTACTCATCCACTACTCCTTAATATAAGGACACGCATACAGCTTACTGCCACTCGTTAGTACTGTGGATATTTAAAATTGATGGGAGGGGGTACTCATAATTGAAAAGCCTAATCAAGGTGTACGGGAAAGAAAAACATTTGGAAACCGCTGCCCTGTAGCCTATGTAGTGCCCTGCGCATAGCTCCCTCGCCTTTTATGGGCAGGATAAAACAAATCTGCATCAGTAACACTACTACAGGTGACCCAAACTTACTAGACTATATTACGTACTTTCCCCAATGAGTATGCCGCTCGGCCAAGATGGCTGCCTCCTTTGATGTATGTAATCTTTCAGGCACATGCAAAATCCTTTGGGTCCTTGTGGAGAAAACGTCATCATCATCATTATTATTATGGTACAGATGCCAACACCTTGTCTATCCACAGTCGCACGTGAGCTGTTTGTTCCCATGGTACCGTGGGGCAAGCCATGACAATAAGGGCATTAACAAGCATTGAGCATCCACTAGCAACTTCTTCAAATAAGGGTTTGCAAATTGAAATGAGCATTTTACAATAGCACTCTACCAATATTTTTAGGCTTTTTTTCCATACTTGTGTTATTTCATATGAAAATTCCTTTATCTGGTAGCTAAACCTCATTCCATACACATTACCCTGCATATTATTATCTGGATTGGACACACCAAGGAGTCACGCATTCCTCTATTATGTCTCCAACCAGGATGACCCAGACGCCTTCCCTTTCACAACCATGAGTAAAAGAGGCTCTTTGAAAGCAGAATATATTACATCACACAGTGATGTAATCTCGCTGCAATCTTCTTCTACTGTGAACAGTGTCACTGTGTAAAGCTTATATAGTTCTTGTTGATTAGAACAGCGGAGGAGGAGACCATAAATCCTATGGGCGGCCCTGGATCAGTGTATAGTTTATGGACACTTCAACTTTTTGATAAAATTTTTACACTGAGATTTTTGCATGGATATAAATGGTATCTAAAAAGATTGTATAGAGTTTTTTTGAGTGGTTCCCGCACAGGATTCACCGCCTTGTCCTTAACAATAATTTAGGTCGATATAAATGGCGGATACAATTTTAGAGTTATCCAAATCCCAATTAAATAACCTGAATAGTAAGTCAGTGTTGTATTTCAAAAAGGGTTGGAGGTGCTCCCCTGAGTCAGAAATAGCTTATATCACACATGTAGAAAAAGAAGACTCTTTTTTGGGGGGCACACTTTAAATGGATGGCATATGTATCAAAAAGTATACTGTATGTACAATGGGTAATTAATGGTTTAAAAAACTTAACTTTTAATGGAGTCAATTTATAAGATAGAGTGATCTCAGAGCATGAGATACATTGAAAGGGACACACAGCACATACAAACATAGATTTAAAAGGCAAAATCACCCGCCTTGGAAGCAGGGATACTAAACTATACCCCTGGTTGTAATAATTGGATGGCAGATTTCTAAGCAAAGCAGAAAAATTAATTTAGAAAAATTTATTAAGTGATCTCGGATGCAGACAATTAGGTATCAGAGATAATAGGTCAGCAGTTTGTATATATAGTCAGTAATAAATACTGCCTTGTAATTTGCTTATTTAAACAGTAACACCTGGTAAACAGAAATATATTCTTTTTTAATTAAATCTGATCAGAAATGAAAAAGTATCAAAGTTTAATCTAAAAAGATTGCACTGCAAGTATAGCCTACCACCTCTCACCGCCGGCTCTGAGGACATCCACATATCAAGTGGTTGGACAAGGAGTAAAGCTCGGTGGCCAACTACTAGGCCAGGATGCCCCATAAATGCATGCGGGACAGATCTTCTATTGGAGTTGGCTACGGAGAGCGTCTGTTTTCCGCCGAGGGAGGTCATGTGGTGTAGACTGCACCTACCTGTGTTGTGCGGAAGTCATGTGACACAGAGGAGGTCATGTGATGTGGAAGTTTCCTGCTTCAGGTAAAGAATAAGGTCCAGGTAAGTATTATTTGTGTTATGACCCTAATGAATAAGATTGTTAGTCATGGGAAAAGCTTGGCAGGGGACAGAGCAGAGCATAAGAAGTTGGACTGCCTAGTAACAAGCAGGAGGGAGCGGAGGGCCACAGAACTGCTGTAGTTTGACCCAGTAATGTAGGTTTACAGTTCATTTGAGATAGTTAAATATCGTAACCGGATGATAGATCAGCAGTGATTCAACAGCCAATAGGTTGACTACATATGGTCAAAATGTACTAGGTCCCCATTAACAAAAGGTTAACACATGCAAAGATCAACATGGCAATGGTCACGACATGAATCGGTCGACACAGGTTTTTCATCATTTTTTTTCTTTAGTTGGACAGTAAAGTGTGCCGAGCCCTGCAAGGCACCATGGGCCACCAATTGGGGTTCCGTGTAGACACTAAGACAAAAAACGCATGCTGACCTTATAACATATTGATCTTTTGCATAAGTCGACCTTTTCCCAGTCGACCCTTTGACCCACAGCCGTTAGATACACAGGGCATTTAAATTATCTTGTTTGCGGTTGTATATATAGTTTTAATTGATAATAAACTGTGTTTTGTCCTTTGTATTCCAACAGAGGTTTCAGAGCGGCTTCTCTGTAACACCGGCAGTTACCATACTACACGTGGTCTGGACAACACCTGACCAGTGACACGTGGTTGATTACCCGCCTTTCTGCCACCCACTTATACAGATAATGCATGGCTGCCATTACAGCCGTGCGAGCCGGGGGCCGGCCATTACAGGGAACCCGGGGAATTTGATGTTTGAGAATGACAAGAACAGAAAGCGATGCTGGCTGCTGTGACAGTAGAGAGTATAATGGGATTTCCGGGAGCTCGGACCTCTGCGAACCTACAGCTGTAATTGGAGGGGTGTATGAGATGGAAGCTAAGGTCTACATGCTGTTGGAGACGGTTCCACGCCCTCCCGGGTAAATAAAGGTAACCTCTGGAGCACCAGCTTTGCTATCCTATGGTCTCGGAGTAAAGTCGTAGATCTTACCCCTACATGATTGTGCCCTGGAAAATGTCCCTGCATTTCATAATCTTAGAAGTTGATGCTTTCTCTGACTAGAACTTTCATCATCTAGAGCAGAAGACAGCCATAAGGACAATACCGGGTAGTACTCAATCATCAGGGCATGGTGCCACCATGCATGGTGGCAGATCCTAGGAAAAGATGCTCATTACTTGTGAGGTGCTGCCAAGCTTTGGACCAATGGACCCAAAACCGAACAACTGGCTACTACTGCAGCCAACTACTGGCTGCAGCCAGGTTCTACCGATTTCCTAGTCTCCTCCATGTAGAATGTCTGTCCAACAACTCTGGCCTAGAAGCAAGAGCCTCACTGGACCTGGGAAGTCACAGAGACGCTGCCACTGAAGAGGAAAAAGTCACTGACTCCATCTTCCCAGACGAAGGAACAATATTAGTAGCTGCCTGGAATCCAGGAGCACGGACGCACCCCTCCCAGATCTTATCCACCTTCTGGGACTAGTGCCTGCAACACTGACCGACTCTACTGTCATCTATTTATTATCTTCCATCAGATATTGCTTCTAGCATCACCAAAGGATTATTTTTTCTTCACATATATTATAATTTAACTTTTCAAATCAACAAAAGGAAACATGATGTACCGCGCCCCTGGGCGCCTGGCTCAATAGGTCAGAGAGTAACCTGCAGATATGGAATATAAAACATGACATCAGAAAGGAGGATCTATGACCACAGACTGAGGACAGGAAAACAGACCAATGAGAAGGAATGTGAGAACAAAAGACACGCAAACCCATTAGTCAACTGCCGTCGGGATGACCAATGAGAGGTTAATGTCCATTCGGTACATCTCTAACTGAAATATACAGATGAGAAAAGACAACTACGTTACACAAGTGTTGATTTATTGTGATCGAGAGGCAGAGGAAATGGCGCTGTAACGTTACAGAATACGGAGCACAAACCTACAGAGAAATAACATTTTTCCCTCAGTTAATTTGACTAAATCCCTCCCCTGGCATTACCCTATTTTCTGCATGTAGAGATGCTCATGGTTCCCATATAAAGGAGCGACCCCTCCTGTTCTCAGTCCGCACTGCTTGACTCTATTTGTAGCATGGAAGATCTGACAAAGCGCCTCTGAGCATGTCTGTACCGAGGACCCGGCTACAGACCACTGAATGGTGGGTGTCTTGCTGTAACGGGGAAGGGATTTCACACAACGGATTCTAGAAGAAATAATCCCCTATATGGCAATATTTCCCTACCTCCGTATAGAAGGATCTTATATAAGAATCTCACAGTCTCTGTAAGAGAAAGGTGCTATAGCTGCCACGTGCAGGCCGCCCAGGATGTGTGTTCTAGTTTTCTGCAGCTCTCCGCTAAGAAGGAAACTTTCCCTCGCTCTGCGGCTTGTGCTCTTACCAGCCTCTAAAGCCTGCGACCAACAATAGCAACAGGATTATTGGTTTGTCATAGTCTCCTTCCGCCGCTGCACCACTGGGCCTGCTCCCACCACTGCACCACTCGGCCTGCTCCCGCCATTGCACCACTAGGCCTGCTCTCGCCACTGCACCACTAGGCCTGCTCCCACCAGTCACGGTCATTTCCTTTAAATCTGATCATGGTTTTGTTTGGTAAAAACAGAGAAGAGGCAAAAGACAAAAGAACACAGATAGCTCTCTATTGGAGCCAATATATTTAAAATACTCAATATGTGTATGTATGGAAAACGAGGCACTCCAAGACCAGGTTGCTGCACGTGGAGGGTATGTAGCAGGCGGTAAATTGGCAGCACTCACTCGGATTTCCAAAATAAAGACACCACAAGGGGATGCGGTCAACGTTTCGGATTTTACTCCATTCTCAAGACCATAGATCTTGATTACAAAATAAAATATATATATATATATATATATATATATCACAAAAAAAGAGTGACCCCACGTGCGCCCTTAGAGAATTATAAGCAGCTGCTCTATGTCCCCCCCTGTTAGTGGGAGGCGGAGTTTTAGAAATAGGAAGAATAGAAGTATAGAGAGCGCTTTCAACCACCAAATGGAGATTCAACCAATAATTTGTTAAAACAGTACAAATCTTAATAAAACCAGTGTGCTTTTTATTGAAAGATTTTTTCAGAGTCACATCTGGGAGTAGTATCCTTTTCGGAAATGCAAGTAACCCGACGCGTTTCGTCTTGAAAAAGACTTCATCAGGGGTTTAGTACATTGTATTATTAGAACGCTTATACCAGCATGTATTTCCTCGAATATGCGTGAATGGTAAAAAACTCCCTCAAAGGGGCGGACTTCACAATCAGTAGCAATTTAGTGGTGTTTGAACCGGCTTATTATGCTCCAAAATTATGTGGGTCGTGATGACCTCCCTCACAGGAGTATAGTCCAGATATCTAAAAGGTTATTTCAGTGTGTCTATTGACATATGGATTCCTTAGTGGTCGCTTTCGCTTCAAAAGGATGATTACCTAGGTTGTCTCTTATAAGGGTCAACGTAGTCTTGGAATATCCCCAGTTTATTGTAGGTCTTAGGTTGGTAGTAGTATTCAAATTATTAGAGGTGGGACCATACAATAGTAAAAGAGGTTATTCACCCGGTGCATTCAATTATAGGCCTAGTCCACTGATTAGGCTCCACAATGTCTACTTATCCGATAGTAAATAAAACGCACGTAGACGGCAGAACAGAACATCCAGTTTCTGGTCTCAGAGTGAAGTTCTGCAAAGGTCTGTCTGCCAAGTTTGGCAGACAGACCTTTGCAGAACTTCACTCTGAGACCAGAAACTGGATGTTCTGTTCTGCCGTCTACGTGCGTTTTATTTACTATCGGATAAGTAGACATTGTGGAGCCTAATCAGTGGACTAGGCCTATAATTGAATGCACCGGGTGAATAACCTCTTTTACTATTGTATGGTCCCACCTCTAATAATTTGAATACTACTACCAACCTAAGACCTACAATAAACTGGGGATACTCCAAGACTACGTTGACCCTTATAAGAGACAACCTAGGTAATCATCCTTTTGAAGCGAAAGCGACCACTAAGGAATCCATATGTCAATAGACACACTGAAATAACCTTTTAGATATCTGGACTATACTCCTGTGAGGGAGGTCATCACGACCCACATAATTTTGGAGCATAATAAGCCGGTTCAAACACCACTAAATTGCTACTGATTGTGAAGTCCGCCCCTTTGAGGGAGTTTTTTACCATTCACGCATATTCGAGGAAATACATGCTGGTATAAGCGTTCTAATAATACAATGTACTAAACCCCTGATGAAGTCTTTTTCAAGACGAAACGCGTCGGGTTACTTGCATTTCCGAAAAGGATACTACTCCCAGATGTGACTCTGAAAAAATCTTTCAATAAAAAGCACACTGGTTTTATTAAGATTTGTACTGTTTTAACAAATTATTGGTTGAATCTCCATTTGGTGGTTGAAAGCGCTCTCTATACTTCTATTCTTTATATATATATATATAAAATGTGTGTATGTATGATCAATAAAAACCTGTGTTTGAAGACAGATGGCGTTGCTGAGGAAAGTTGGTATTACTATCGTGTACTACCATCTTTCAAACAACGCCATACCAAATTTCAGATTGATTCGTAGGTTAGGTTTTTTCCCCACCACGACAATGCACCAGCTCCCTCATCCGGAATTGCATGAATTGCGCCATGAATTGTCGCCGCATCCACCATACTCGCCCGACTTGGCTCCCTGCGACTTCTTTCTGTTCCCTAACCTGAAAACGTTGCTCGCTTGAAAAAAAAGAATTCAGCCCACACGAGGAGGTCAGCGTCAAAGACAGAAGCCTATGTGAGTTTGACAAATCTTATTTTTTTAGAGGGTTTAAAGAAATGGCAGGGACGTAGGGAAAAGTGTATTGACGTGAAAGGAGATTATGTTGAAAAATAAATAAAAACTTTTGAGAAAATTTTTCGTCTTCACACAGGTACTAATTGATCTATCTATATATATATATATAGATAGATCAATATCAGTGTAAAAGGGCCTCGAGTGCTACAGGTCTGCATCAGAACTAGAGTCAGAATAATCAGGCACAAGGCAAGACGTAGAGGCCGGGTTTGTGGGTGCAACCTCCGCACAAGTTGGGGTATTTGTGTTACTGATAATCTTTAGTTCAACATTCCCCTTTGACCGTGTCTCCCCTCCTGGCTCCTCCGCGCTCTGTTTTCCATCGCCAGGTTGGCTTCCTGTCCTCTCTCCGTCTTTTTCCTCCTTTGATGTTCGTCGCACAACACCAAGAGCGAG
Source organism: Crinia signifera (assembly GCF_055691185.1). NCBI lineage: Eukaryota > Metazoa > Chordata > Amphibia > Anura > Myobatrachidae > Crinia > Crinia signifera. The sequence goes on along the minus strand of NC_139220.1, from coordinate 302,023,929 downwards.
AGCGCTCGTTCCAGGGCTTGTTGAAGGCTTTGGCCGAATCGAGAGTTTCTTTAATGAGTGTCCCGTTATTTGTAGCTTGCCGTCACCCACCGGCGAAAACCAGGAGCGGCTGGTAATCTCAGAACGTTTCTTCTGCTGCTTTTGGTCATAGGCTGTGAAGGGAAGAGAAAGGAGAACATGAGCTGCATTAAAACTTATCTCCTCCTATAGCCCTTGCCCCGAGCTCTGAGCCGCCTCTTCTGCTTACACTCAAGGCTGCGGTATTTGAGCAGAGCCGCCAGCCTCTTGTCCTCTTCAGTCTCCGGGAGAAGCTTTATGTCCAAAGACGTCTTCTTGAGCAGAGCTTGATCCCGCTCCTCCTCTTCCCGAATCTGCTTTTTCTCCTCCTGAGGTGGGAAAAATGGTATAAAATGAACAGAGAAAGAGTAAAACAACAACGTCATGGGAGCCAGAGAAACCACAGCTGCTCACCCGAAACTTGGTTCGCAGGCGGCTGTTGATGGCGAAGTCATCCCTCCAGGCACTCTGCACTTCCTGCAGCTCGGACAGCGACGGCGCTGCCCTCTGGAGCTTCTCCTTATCTGCGGCCCCGTGCTCCAGCCGGAACATGGAATCCGTCTCCAGTTTCTGCTTCTCCTCGTGCTCTGCGGAACCCAAGAAGGTACTGTGGAACTTTACATACCATCCACTGACCCCTTCTGTGATCATCGCCCTACAGAGGGCGGGGCACGCTCCCCATGGCTCTTACACTGACCCGTTGTGAGTATTTGCTCATTTTCCTCCATGTCCCATCGCTCTTCCTTCCTCTGTGCGCCACTCACAATCACGTAATCACATGACGCCGGATCCGTCTGCATCTCAATGTAATTCACGCACAGGTGACACTTCATCCGGAACCTAGAGACACAGATTACTCCACTGATTAATATCCTATTAAATGAAATATCAGACAACAATTATTTTTTTTGTCTTCAGAAAATGTCATTATCCTATATCCTTGATGGCTAACCTTGACACTCCAGCTGTTGTTGAACTACACATCCCAGCATGCTCTGCTTCAGTTTGATGCAGAGCATGCTGGGATGTGTAGTTCAACAACAGCTGGAGTGTCAAGGTTAGCCATCAAGGTCCTATATATTTCCTATACAAAAATGCAATTCATTATTATAATTAATAATATAGAACACACATAAAAGATACATCCTATAATACAAATACATAGTTCTTTTGAGCTTTCAAGTAATTTAGTAGTTTTTTTTATCATCCTTTATGTAGCGCGACAAGGGTTCTGCAGCGCCCAGTTACAAGACAGGATGATCCTGCTTTAAAAAAGCAGAGGCCGGGGGAAAATACTCATAAATAGCTAGACAGCCGTAGAAAGGGCTCCCGGCTCCATCGGTCATTCACAAAATACTAAAACGAGAAGCAGCCAATTGGTGGTAGAGGGGGAGGAGTCTGAGTGAAAGTGCATTATTCCCCTCAGTGTCCACTAGGAAGTCCCTTGTAAGATCCAACCTACAGATCTCCCGCAAACTGGAAGCTCAGTATACAGTATAATAATCTCAGTAACTGGTGTGTATTATATAAAGTACAGTACTCCGTTAGCATTAGGGGCAGTACGGACGGTGTAATGGTTAGCATTACTGCCTCACAGCACTGAGGTCATGAGTTTGATTCCCATCATGGCTTACTCCGGTTACCTACCACAATCCAAAAATATACTGGTAGGCGAATTGGCTCCCAACAAATTAACCCTAAAAGGTCTGAGTGTGCATGTACATGTGGTAGGGAATATAGATTGTAAGCTCCACTGGGGCAGGGACTGATGTGAATGTTCAAATATTCTCTGTAATGTGCTGCGGAATATGTGTGCGCTATATAAGAAACTGTTAATAAATAAATGAAATAAATGAGGCTGTTACCTGTATATAGGAGTGGTATAGTAATTGCCCACTTTCTTTTTCTCTGCGTTGTAGCGCACACCTGACACAGACATGAAGAAGGGAGATTAGACTGGACAGTAGTCAGGGAAAAGGAGCTATAGGCAGAAGGTGCAGGGTCTTACCCATCCCAATGTGCTTCTTGCAGCCATCACACCAGATGTTATATGGCATCTCAAACCTGGGGAGGGCAGAGAAGAAGCGGTCATTGTGCCAGCATCAACACCGTGCCACGTTCCACGGCAACGTCCTTCCACTGCACTGAGCCGCTGACACAGGAGGCTACTCGCACATTTACCCCATAACCCTATGTGACCACGAGGACATTTATAAAAGGATCCCAGACAATACAGCCGATATCTGTATATAACATTACAGCCGTCATTTCCCACACACTACGCGGCCTCTAACCTCTATTGTGTCTTCTCTATGTGCAGCTGTCACCCAGCTGGTTACCTGATGATGAGGATGCCCTGGGACAGCTTCCGCGCCCGCTCCCGCAGTGGGTGGCTGTTCTTGTAGCGGTTGAGAGAGCCATGCTGGGGGGCAGAAGGAACACGAGTACACGTTACATGGGGATAGCAGAGGTTCCATTGCTTCTATGTAACAGTCTTTGGTTGTGGACTAATTCATTACAGTAAATATATCTGGCAATAATTAATGTGTTCATAGAGATACTCAATACAAAGAAGACATGTCTCCACCAGTGGAACAACAATAGCCCCCACAGGCCCCCGCGGTGGCTTGGAGGCGCTGGGCAAGTGTGGGCTATTGGTGCTCCACTGATTTACTGGTCTGCGATCCCGGCGTGCCTGCTATTAAAAATGACCCTCTCATAGTGGCCACTCCCTCACAGCAGACAGTTATTGAGGATGCTAGAGGCGGCAGCGGCCAACTCTAGCATCCTTAATAACGGTCTGCTGTGAGGCGGCGGCCATTTTGCAAGGGACATTTTTCATGCTCACAGGAGGAGTGCCGGGACCACAGAGAAGAAGATCTGCAGGTCACGGTTATAGATCTAGTGGCCACGGGCAGAGGGGTGAGGTGGAATTTAGGGGGGTTATCATTCAGGGAGGAGGGGGTTGCCGCCACCCAACTTTTCTGGTGGGGGCGCACCAATGTTTTTTTGTCACGTCGCATTTATTACACTCTCACACAACTCAGCAGCGCGTCTTATAAATGCTCACATCAAACCGGAGGATTATACTGACACACCGCCACAAATAACGAGAAGTATAGGTATATGTGGTGATCATTCTAGCCCCCTGCATCTTTCAAAACCCGTGCAGTTCCTCTTCCCTACAGTGTTGCTTCTAGAATAGTGTGGTCTGTATTTCAGGACTGATGTGCACACCAGACAGGTAGTAGTAGTACGTTTATTTATAAGGCGCCACAAAGTATCCGCAGCGCCGTACATAGCAAACATAAAAACAAATTACAAGGTAACGTACAGGGTGTGTTGATAAAATACAGCATAAATAGGAGTATAGCTGGTAGAACTAAAGTCAGCATCAGTTCAGAAGTAGGTGTCGGAATGGTCGAGGAGACTGAAGATGAAGTAGAGGAAGGGAAGAACAGGGCAGGAGCGCTGGTGAGGTAAAGAGGTAGGGTGAGGAAGGAGGACCCTACTCATAAGAGTAAACAGACCAAAAGGAGGTGGGTGGATGAACGAAAAACAATAGGATAAGTAGGAACGGATGGGAACGGATGGAGGGGTAGGGTAGGCAGGATAGGAGGAGCAAAAAAGAGGTTAGGAGGAGAAGGGATAGGCTAGACGGAAGAAGTGGGTTTTGAGGGAGCGCTTGAAGGAGGTAAGGGAATCAGAAAGCCTGATGGGTGGCGGGAGGTTGTTCCAGTGCAGGAGGACTAGAAGTACCATAGCAGAGAGCGACACCACAGGCAGGAAAGAGGAACTGCATGGTGTTTTAAAGATGCAGGGTGCTAGAATGAACACTAAGTATATGCTGGAAGATCCTATAGAGAACAGCACTTCTGGAACACCCTAACTGTTGGACTATAATAGTTTATCCACATCAATGCCCCTATATAGACTATGATATCCTATCTAGAATTAACTGAATAATATATCCAGATAAATGCCCCTATATAGAGTATAAATGCGGATTGTCCACATACTGAATATTATGATTGGAAGCACCGATTTTTGCCTGTTGCAATGACAATAAATTATTTTGTTTGGACTGATAATTCCCACCCAGGACAGCCTCCCTATACAGGGGCCGTAACAGCCCATCCAGGACAGCCTCCCTATACAGGGACCGTAACAACCCATCCAGGACAGCCTCCCTATACAGGGGCCGTAGCGGCCCATCCAGGACAGCCTCCCTATACAGGGGCCGTAACAGCCCATCCAGGACAGCCTCCCTATACAGGGGCCGTAACAACCCATCCAGGACAGTTTCCCTATACAGGGGCCGTAACAACCCATCCAGGACGGTCTCCCTATACAGGGGCCGTAAAGGCCCATCCAGTTCAGTCTCCCTATACAGGGGCCCTAACGGCCCACCCAGGAAGGCCTCCCTATACAGGGGCCGTAACGGCCCATCCAGAACGGCCTCCCTATACAGGGGCCGTAACGGCCCATCCAGAACGGCCTCCCTATACAGGGGCCGTAACGGCCCATCCAGGACGGCCTCCCTATACAGGGGCCGTAGCGGCCCACCAGGACAGCCTCCCTATACAAGGGCCATAATGGCCCATCCAGGACAGCCTCCCTATACAGGGGCCGTAGCGGCCCACCAGGACAGCCTCCCTATACAAGGGCCATAATGGCCCATCCAGGACAGCCTCCCTATACAGGGGCCGTAGCGGCCCACCAGGACAGCCTCCCTATACAAGGGCCATAATGGCCCATCCAGGACAGCCTCCCTATACAGGGGCCGTAACGGCCCGTCTATTACAAGCAGAGTAAGGAAGAAGGGAGAGGGTAATGTGATAGGCATGGCATATATACATTATACACAATACAGTCAGTGAGCAGGGATTCCTATTAATGCTTCTCAAAATATGTCCCTGCGTCACATGGTCACATTATACCCGCAGCGCCGCACTCACCTTGGCAGGGTCAAAGTCTGGGGGATAATACTTATTGGTTCCTTTCCTCTCCCCCTAAATAAAAAAACAAAATAGTTACAGTCATCATCACTTACACGGCATCACATAGTATGACGTACATTACAGATATTAGAGCAGTAGCATAACAAGAAACATTAACCAGTAAGCCACAGGCTGCTGGGAGTCATAGTCCCACCACAGCTGTACAGCCGGAGGCTGCTGGGAGTATTAGTCCCACCACAGCTGTATAGCCACGGTTGAGACTAGTTCCCCTTCACCGTAAGGACCTGGGGAGGAGATGGGGCAGGGAGAGGAGGAGCAAGTTCAGAAGAAGGGACCCAAATGGACCCTCGCATAGCTCGCTTCGCTCGCAATGCTTCGGGCACGGTGGCTCGCTTCGCTCGCCACAGCTTTAATAACCTCCTCCACGCCCTAGTGGATGGTAGGGCATGAAATATCGCCTGTCGGCACATGTCGGCTCAAAAAAAAGTTGTCTTGTTCTGACCTTGCTCCTCCTCTCCCGCCCCCTCTCCTCCCCAGGTCCTTACGGCGAAGGGGAACTAGCTGCTACCGTATAGCCACAGGCTGCTGGGAGCTGTAGTCCCACCACAGCTGTACAGCCGCAGGCTGCTGGGAGTATTAGTCCCACCACAGCTGTATAGCCACAGGCTGCTGGGAGCTGTAGTGCCAGCACTGCTGTAAAGCCACAGGCTGCTGGGAGCTGTAGTGCCACCACTGCTGTAAAGCCACAGGCTGCTGGGAGCTGTAGTGCCACCACTGCTGTAAAGCCACAGGCTTCTGGGAATTGCAGTCCCGGAGAAGATGGGGTATCAGTACTCACCATTGTCCCTGCGCCTTTCGATCACCAACTCCCTTCTGCTGCTCTATCCCGGAGCTCCCCTGTAGCACGGGCAGCCAACAACAACACAGACGTACAACACACAGACGCCCCCGTGATGGAGCTCGGAGCGTCAGACACTATGGAGCTGAAAATCATGTCCCCATAGTGGTATATAAGCTGTGTCTGAGAACCGTATTGTGCTCCATAGGCGGCAGGTCTTCAAGAAAATGGCCGCCTGCACGTAACTTAGCGTCACAGTCCTCCAGGAGACTGTACGGCGGCTCTTCGGGGACAAAATGGCTTCGTGGCAAACTCTGGCGCTCCATATAGTAACTCGGGTAGTGTGTATTCACTGTATTGTGTTTCCAGGGACAGATAACACATTAGGCAACAATCATTAAACATATAGCACGTATGAGACGAACAATAATCTCAATAAGAATCCTGGGAGGGAGGAGAGAGAAAGTGTCCGGGCCTCCTGGTGTGTACTTGGGTGTAATGTGGGGGAATGGGATCCTTCGTCAGACTGCATTTAGGTCTACAAGCATTACGTCTACACCATTAGGTCGACTTGCATTTAGGTCGACCTGACTGAAGGTCGACATGGGTTAGGTCGACAGGGTCATTAGGTCGACAGGTTCATTAGGTCAACATGTGTTAGGCCAACATGTGTTAGGTCGACAGGGTCATTAGGTCGACAGTGAAAAAGTTTTTTTCATTTTTTCTAGTGTCAACAGAGTCAACATAGCACCGCGTCCCCTTGCCATGCTTCGGGCACACTATTTTATTCTCCCACCACACCCTAGTGGATGGTAGGGCATGAAATACCGCCTGTCGGCACATGTCGACTCATAAACAGTCAAATGACCCCATGTCGACCTTTTGCCTGTCGACCTTCCCCATGTCGACCTAATGACCCTGTCAACCTAATGACCATGTCAACCTAAGTCATGTCTACCTAAATGCAGGTCGACCTAGTGGTGTAGACCTAATGCTTGTAGACCTAAATGCTGTAGACAATATGACCGTATCCCAATGTGGGTGCCATCTTTAAATATTAGCCCCATAGTAGTGACACAGCTGGGTGTAATTATCTGCTGCAGTGCATATGTATGATACACACAACAATGGTACCGGATAGGTTGGGTGCAATGCTTTGCAGCGGGCACACAAACCAATCCTGCTTTTGCTTAAAAAAAAAAGCCTAGTTTACACCTGGAATTCAGATTATTGTCAACATTCAATAGGTGGCCACATATGGTTGACATGGTCAATATGTCGACAATGTATAAGGCACATTTTACTTTTATTTCCCCTCCTGCGATGGGAATGTGGGCAAGTCAGGGTGTAGTCAAATGAATGCATCATTGTGGCTATGCCCTCAGTATACAGCTTTGCATAACAGGCATTGTATAGCCGGGTCATCAATGACACAATTCAGTGCGATTTACACCCTCAGGTCCCACCTCAGTCCATCCACTTGTGCTCTGTAGGGTCGGCTGAGGGTCATGCATGGTTTCCTGGTGGGAGAATGTGGTAGAATACTGATGCATGCCTTACTTTGCACCGCTGCACTTTTCGATAAAATTGTTTTCCCTAAAATGACTGTTTGTCTAAAGGTCCCCATACACTTATTTCATGTATCGCATGCGATACCTTGGCAACTGCCTGCCAGGCTCCCCTGTGACTGGACCTCATACATCATATGATGTATCATTTGCAACCCCCTGCAAGTGCTGCCGAATCTGATATCGAATCGAAGGTTAGGCACATCTGATTTCTCCACCTGATCCATCGGAATCGGGTGAAAAGTGCCCAAATCATATAAATGTATGGGCCCATTTCGTCAATTAGATTAGTTAGAATTAGGAGACAACAGGATTGCTTTTATTATATATGAGAATTATGTGCATATATGTTGTACTACAGTGGAGAGTGTCCTCTGCCAACGTGAAATATTAAAGTCCATTCAAATATTATTTGTTCCCTAAAGACACCAGTTCAGAGCAGGTACAAAACTGGAGTCCTTTAGCAGTCCCCTCTCTGCAGCCAGGAATACTCTAAGGGGGTTAGTCTAATTCAATCGGTCCCCCCAACCGATTGGTTCATAACTGTGGATACGCAGAGGTTTTTATGCGCATGCTCAGCCGCTGTGTGCGACCATTCTGATGGCCTATGTATAAAACAGGAAGCAATCTGGTAACTTTTATACAACACAGGGACACTTCTAATGACCATATACAATACAGAGAGCATTCTCATGACCACTAGTCAAATTATAATCCATACTGGTAACTACTATTCCTTTCCTGTTTAATAATGGAGGCTGCACCAAAATACAGAACTCTATGGGTGGGATGTAAGGAGCTCATAGTTTGGTGGCTATGTGGGATGCCGTCCAGAACTCGGATGATTTTTTTTAAAGGGTCAATTGCTTACAAGACATGGTTTTGCCTTAGAAGAGATTGCCCCTTTGGGCAACCCAGCACAGCCACCAAACCTGGATCACATGACATCCTGCCCTATATCTTCAATGGTTTTACATGGCAAGAACTCAAAATCCGTGAAGTTTTACTGTGCAGGCTGCCTAAATCCCTGGTAATGCCACAGCACCAACCTTTGCAATCTCATATGGATTTTTAATGCAGACAACCTCAAATCTCTGGTGGCTTTATTATACAGAGCCAAGATCATCCGCTGCAGGTTAAGGTCGGTCTATAAAAGGTTACAGGGTTGCCATGGTTACTGTTGGTTTGTGAAACAATGTTGCTGCAGTAGCAGTTGCCTTTTGTGCTGCAAAACCACACGGCTAGTAAATCTGCCCCTAATTGTACCAATAGGGGCCAGTCCGGCCACAGAGATGCATCCACCCCATGTTAGAAGTGTAAAACATCCAGACTGGGTCAATGTTCGCATTCGGATCAATATCTGTCCCTGTCGTTTGTATTTGAAACCATGAAGATGGCCTGGAAAGGATTGGCCATAACAATGGGGTGCGGTATAGCACACCGACAGTCAGGATTCCCAGTCGGAATCCTGACTGCCCGGACTCAGACAGCAGGGGGAGAGCAATGAAGACCCTTGCAGGCTCGCCACGCTGGACCCCCACGAGGGAGAATAGCCAGTGGCCGTCGGGATTCCGAGTGCCAGGGGTTTAACAGTCAGAATTCTGACGTCTGTGTAATGACTGTCGGAATCCCAACCGTCGGTCAGTCATCCGGCACCCAAACCAATGAGCCCACAGAGAACATAGCATCATGAGTTACGGACAGTAGTAAGAGGTAATTATCAGTATAGGTAAGGGATCTCTACTGTAAGGGCGATTACACCCCCCAGGAATAACTGACAGATGTAAATATGTATGGCGGGTATGGGTGGTCTTTTGTTGCTTTCCTTTGGATCTCTGCAGTTCCTAACCATGAGAGGCGACATCGGTCCCTAACTGCGGCCGGTGGTCCGGAGCCCTATACAACAATTGCAGGTCTGTAACACACACAGAGTTCGGGGACTTGGGCTCTCATAGAATAATGGTGCAGCCACCGGAACTAATTGTAGCCAGGTTGTTTTTTACCATTTAAACTGTGGCTTTAAATCTATGGGCGAACTCCCTCAAAATCCCCACGTCTGCTTAAGTGGGAGCAATCACATAAGGGCCTCCCTGTTCCCTCCCCCATGAATGTATCATTATACAGATGTAATACAAGGACACAGGAACAGGACAACCTTGTACTGTCGCTCTGAAAATAGTCATTTATTAAAAAAAAAAAAAAGTTTATACAAATATTCATGATAAAATAAAATGTTTCTTCTTTCGCTGGTTCCAACACTTCTTGCTCTTCCCCCGAATCACACGTCAGAGTCAGGGGGTGGTGGTGGCGTTCGGAGGACATTTGCCAGTGATGCTGTTCCTCCCCCAGAGATGGGCCCAACAACTGTACAACACCTATTCATGCAGTTAGTGTTACTGGCGGACATGTTGGGAGCATTCTGACACCGATACAAGGGCAGGTAATTGTGAGGGGGGAGGTATGGTTGTCTGGTCCAATACGGGCAATGCACAGTAATATGGGGATTCAGAAGTCAGAGGAACCACTTCATCTCATGGAAAGATAGACTGCAATGGTAATACCCTCCCTTCCAGTAAAGGCGATGAATAGTATTGTAATACCTGCAAAGTTCCCGCACTGAATGGAACATTCCACATTCAGGGCTATCCCAGCCAAGCTCCACCCCTTTCACAGAATGGAATATTCCAGTCAGACGTGGCCGGAGCAATTGCATGAACCGTGCGCAGACTGGAGTAAAGCTATAGATGTGAGGGGAATTATATGAGATGTGTCCGTGTGTTTGTGAGGGCAGGTCACCACTTCTTCTTGTGTTCATCCATAGAGACACCACCGGGCCCCAGCGCAACGACTAGCAGAAGTCCTCCCATGACGGACAGGGTCTGGAAGAAGTCGTACTTCAGGAAGTCGTGTATGGGCCGGTACGAAGGCACGGTCCAGAAGGCATTCTGGACCACGTTGATAACCAATAGCCACAGAACCAGAGTCAGGGCTGCTAGCTTCGTCTTAAAGCCAATTGTTACCAGGATAATGAGGGTCAGGCCAAAGATGTCCTGGAAAATCTGAGAAAAATATATAAGGAATTAGTGAGGAAAACAACGCCAACCTGCAGTTTAGTCATGGCGAAATGCCCAACCACTGCACCTCTGTACCAGGGCCTAGGCTGGCCCTACTGCATCTCAGTGCTGGCCCATGCTCTCCCCCCTCTTTTGCCTAAAAAAATTATGGCAGTACGTTTCTCACATAACTGCTAAATCCTCAGCATACGTGTCTATATTAAATCCAGGGTACTTATGTAATATCTGGGCTCCCGTTTTTCTTATGAGACCGCTGCGCTCGCCACGCTTCGGGCACGGTGGCTCGCTGCGCTCGCCACACTATATAAAATCAACTCCATGCGTAGTTGGATAGTAGGGGTATGAAAAAATGGGGTGCATTTAACATGGGAGTCCAGATAATACATAAGTACCAAATCCAGCACTGTAGAACAATCTGCCATATAGCCAGGTACAGCCTGTTGTCCAGCACATACACAGAAGCCCCTTGTCCCTCACAAAATTTGATACTCACGGTGAAAGCGCTGGCATTGAAATGAAGCAGGGTCATGAACATAAGGATAAGCAGCACACGGCCTCCCAGCTGCATGTACTGACGCGGAGATGTGGCCCCTACGGTGGGTACTCCAGCAAACATGGACTTCCCTTCAGAGCGGGACTCAGCTAGCAGCAGCAGGAGGCCCCCACCCAGAGCCATGTTCCTGTAAGAGAAGGAAACCAGTGACTTCTATCTGCACCAAAACCATCACATGAGAGCAGAGAGGTGAGGGGAATAGGAGGGTATAGAAAGGAGGCAATACTCATTCCTATGTCCAGGTATAATGGGGCAATTAAATAATGAACTTGGTCACAATCCCATTAGAGAGAACCTCATTGAATTACCTATGGCGGCTCCAGAGGTGGAGCTGCAGCACAGTTCAAAATTCAAATAGGAGAGCTGCACCAACTGACAGTGGGCCAGTGTGGAATAGCAGTTGGTGTCAGTTGCTATGCTTCCCTTATTTGAATTTTGTACTGCCCTGCAGCCTCACATCTGGAGCACCCCCTGCCTATAAACCTCCCATTTCCTTCATAATCTGAGTCTAGTGCTGGTCACTACTATGCAGTCACATTATAGCATGTGATAAGTCTGACAGAGCCACAGTATAACCTATTCCTACCATGGCCTGAGAACAGTGCCATTGGCAGAACAGCAGTCACACTGTCAGAGGGAAGTATAGACAGTGACTGATACTACTGTAGATTACACCACTCCCCAGTAATCAGATGGGGGAAATACTGTAAGCACATGTATATCTACTAGGGGACGAGCAGAAGGATCTGTCATATTATCCCCTTTTAGAGCCATTCCCTTTTTAAAAGGCTCATCATCCGCCTATAGCATGGCAATGAGGTTGTTGGTAGCCTACATCCAATGTATTACATGGAGCCATTTCCCAGTGGGTTAAGACCCATGCCAACAGGATTGCGGTGGTGAGGATTGGGGGATGTAAGCAAGTTGCATCCTGCTGTGTCTGCTTCTGCCTTTGACTATGTCAGTGCTGGTATTGGACCTATTGGCAACAAGTATGCCAGGATGGAGACACAGTAACACTGCCTTGTGCTTCTTTAGACACCACAATGGGTCATGGTATTGAAACCATAACCAGCACCAGGCGTGGTTTATATTCTCTGTGACAGTATGGCTCCCGTGCTAACTTCAGCATCTAGGAAACCCTGGAGCAGACAGAGCAGTAATACTACTTAAGTGTCCTGTTTGTGACGCCAAAAATGAATGGACGGGTAACAAGAAGAAAATAGATGATCGCCAGAGATCCAGGAGGAGGAGGGAGAAGGAGAGGGAGAGAGAGAGAAAAATGGAGGAGGTATAGTGGGGAAGGTCATACTAGGACACAGGCACATGTCTTATACTGACCTCATAAGAAACTTAACATCCCACAGAATGTTGTATACGATGGTCTGAAAAGCAAAAAGCCTCAGTTCAATATCATCATATTGAATATAAAGAAATGGTTAGTGATCTCACAGAATCGGGCAGTGAAAAAGCCTCATGTAACTATATATTAACTTGCGTAACAATGCCACAAATTGAGATACATTTATTTCCTATAGTAGTTGTTTTAGTCTTACATCATTCTTTTTTGTAATGCTAAGCATTTAACTAGACCAGTGACATCACAGTCTATAGAACATGAAGAAACCTATTGTAAAGCGCAACAGAATTTGCTGCGCTATAGAAGAAACTGTAAATATATAATTACCCACAATTACAGTTTCAATCTTCTGCCCAAAGCTTTTACCACAAGGTGGTGCTGTCAGTCTTAACAGATTTGCTATCACTGCAGACACCATGTATTGACAATAGGAACGGGTGGAACAACATGACCTGTATATTTATTGTGGCATCCAATTGTATGCTGGGAAACGGAACACTGTCTCATAACAGAAACATGTGGTTATTTAAGGTTAAAAGGGGTTATTTTACTTATGAAAGTAATTATTGTGCACCACAAATATGTACATAAAGGAAGTTATACTGACAGACACAGATATACAGGAGAAGATGCAACACGGCAGGATTGGTAGAAAGGAAGGGGCGACAGCTCACAGAATACTGACCATCATACATACTGCTATACATCACTCACCTGCAGGAAGATGATAATGAAGAGTCCCAAGCAAGCGTATGGCACAAACTTCCGCGCCAGGACCAGAACGCAGCCCACTGAGCGGAGACAGGCAAACATCAGGCTCTACGTTAGTACTAGGCAATAAGATAATACACACCACATATGGCACAGAGCTACTTAAATCGGGAGAAATCCTGCATCTGCTATCAGGACGGCTGTGCCCCATGGCACTTCTCTGCGTCCTTGGCACGCCAAGCCTGACCTGCCTTCTGCTACTTGCTAGGGGAAGCTGAAGAAGTCTCCTGCTAATGAGATGCAGGGACATTATGCTGTGGGCAACAACAGGACGATTCCCTTCCGCACGGTTTCCTGTGGCGTTCTAACACAACGCTGGCTGGCCTATACCCCATACAGGGCCTGTAGTCCTTATATTAGTCTCACACAGAGGGTTACATTTACTAAGATCTCAGTTCTAGTTCACATAGGATGTTGCCATGGGCAACCAATCAGAATTTACTAGAACAGGCAAACTGTGGCCCCCACCTGTTGTGAAACGACGCATCCCAGCATGCCTTGCCATAGTTTTAGCATTCCCTAATAGCAAAATTGTGGCAAGGCATGATGGGACTTGTAGTTTCACAACAGCCGGGAGGGCCATAGTTTGGCCATGCCTGTTATAGAAGAGAATAGATAGTATTTGATTGGTTGCCCATAGCAACATCCCATCTGAAATAGAACTTCCATTTCAGTAAGTTTCCCCCCAAAGATGGCAGTTCTATTGAAGATGGAATGTTGCTACGGGCAACCAATAAGATTCTATTATCTTCTAGAAGGTGCTAAATAAATAAGTATACTCTGATTGGTTGCTATGGGCAACATCCCATTTGCAATAGAACTCCCATCTTAGAAAATGTCCCGTTCCCCCCCCATGTGGCCATGCTATAACTGATGCAGGGCATGCTGGGATGTGTAGTTCAACAACAGCTGGAGTGTCAAGATTAGCCATCACTGCCCTAGAGCATTACCAAGTTTGGCGCAGCAGGAACACAGAGACGAGCCATGGTATAACGTACAAGTGCACATAATTATGTGCACTGCAGGTGGGGCTGATGTAACAAGTGCAGAGAGAGTTAGATTTGGGTGGGGGTTTGTACTTCAAACTGATATCTATATTGCAGTGTAAAATTAAAGCAGCCAGTATTTACCCTGCACAGAAACAATAAAACACCCATATCTAATTCTCTCTGCACGTTACATCTGCCCCACCTGCAGTGCACATGGTTTTGTCCATCAGAGAGTGATTGCGCCTTTCCGAGTGAACCAGAATAACCCGCTATGTGAAAGAGAATACGAACACTTAGAAAAAGCAGTAGCTCCGGTATAAAATCCCCTTTTCTTTTACATTCAAATTAAGTACACACTTGGGCAGAAGTCTTGGAGATAACCACGAGGGTGATAAAGAGTGATAAACGTCCAGCCAATCAGACCCCAACTGTCATGTTATAGGCTGTTTGAAAAATGACAGAGTCTGATTGGTTGGACGTATATCACTCTTTATCACCATCGCGTTTATCTCTCTGAAAGGCTTAATACATCTGCCCCACTATGAGGACATCCTAAGGCTGATCCAACTACAGGGCACACGCAGAAGAAAAGGGGCATCTTCTGTCCAATTCTGGTGGCAAAACGGCTGACTCCTGTTAAACCTGGTGGACGTGATGTGGACACCTACTACACTGAACTCTCCAGGCTGTGGAGATAGAAAGCAGGAAACCTTGCATGTGAGGAACCTTAGTTCCACCAAATCAAATAGTTCTAAGGCTGGGTACACTGGAGCGATGTGTACCCAGCGGAACCTGGAAACACACTGGTGAGATGTATCACTGGGTTTTAGGTGCAGCTTACCAAACCAAGTGCGACCGTGGGTGCCGGCACATTGCTGGTTCACACCGAGCAATCAGGCCGATATCGCTCCAGTGTGTAACCGGCTTAAGTAGGGAAGAGAAGACCGAATCCGTCACATGGTCAGGTTACCATGTCGACAGGCAAATATGTCAACATCCTCACAATGCTGACATGTTCATGTTGACGACACGCTCAGAATGTTACTGCTTGTGTCAACAGTTTGTCTGTCGGCCTGGTGCATGTTGGTGGTGAACTAACAACTGTCTACCATATAAATCTAGTACACCAGGGTAGGGCTTAAATTGGTATCTGCATATTATCGTACCAGCTCGTCCAGACACAGCAGCCCCCTGTGAGGTAACTTCTGTCCAAAACCAATTTCCTAGTTCTGAGTATTGTCTGTAGCCCTGAACAGTGGGGATCGCACCTTCAGGAACCACAATGCTAAGGCCAGCCATGCTACACATGGCCAATAACTGTGTCCTCTGTGATGTTGAGAAGGCCTGTGCGTCACAACCATCTCAGACAGTCTGTACTTGCCCAAGCTAAGGAGCAGCCCCAGCACCCCACCGTGTTCTCACAGTCCCCATTTGGATGTAAGAGAAGTCAGGTGTACAAGGACCACAACAGCAATGAGGTCTCGGCCTGACAAGCACTCACCCAGCTGCCCGCACATGTTAGTAAGGACGAAGACGGTAGACAGGAACATGCCGCAGCCCCAGGACATGTTGATGTAATCCCGCTGCTCCGACCACTGCAGCCACATCCGGAGGCCGTCCTCTAGGAAGGTGCTGATCAGGCAAAGGTGCGCCAGGTGGGGCAAGTACCGCTTGGTGACACGCAGGAACTGCAAGTAGAAGGGGCACAGAATGTAAGCTCTGCAGCACAGGAACCAGCTCAGCCAGGCTTGTACTTACTGGGTTACATATACAATTAACATCATATAGGTTTTCTTTAAAAAAAAAAAAAAAATAATAATAATTATTCGGAAAATATCAGACAAAAAGAACTGTCATTACAAAAGGGTAGACGACAAGATAACTCATAAACATCACACATACAGCTGGGAAATAAATGATACCGAAGAGGCATCACTACAGGCCGATTGCACTAACATCGGTGGTCATGAAAGTGCTTGAACGTATGGTGCTGAACCACCTGAGAGTTGTTACAAATGCTCACCTCGACCCCCTGCAGTTTGCCTACCGAGCAAACAGAAGTGTCGAGGATGCAGTCAACCTAGGGCTGCACCACATTCTACAGCACCTGGACAGTCCAGGCACCTATGCAAGGATACTATTTGTTGATTTCAGCTCGGCATTCAACACTATCATCCCTCACATCCTGGAGCCAAAACTCCGTTCACTAGGAGTCCTAGAACCTACATGCTCCTGGATCACTGACTTCCTGACTGAAAGGAAACAGGCGGTGAAAGCAGGCGCATTCATGTCAAACACATGCACAATTAGCACCGGTGCCCCTCAAGGATGTGTCCTCTCCCCCCTGCTCTTCTCCCTCTACACAAACGACTGCACCTCAGCAGAACAGTCAGTAAAAATTATAAAATTTGCAGACGACACAACGGTTATCGGCCTAATCATGGATGGAAACGAGTCGGCATACAGACGGGAGGTGGATCGGCTAACTAAATGGTGTAGCGGAAACAACCTTGACCTCAACCCCCTCAAAACGGTGGAGATGGTGGTGGACTTCAGAAGGAAACCAAATGCCATGCACCCACTCATAATATCTGACAGAGTAGTGTCGAGGTTCGACTCCTTCAAATTCCTAGGAACAAAGATTTCCTGCGACCTCAAATGGGGTCCCAACATCATTACAACTGTCAAGAAGGCTCAGCAGCGGTTGTTCTTCCTGAGGCAACTCAAGAAATTCAACATCCCGCAGGAGCTGCTGCTCATCTTCTACACTGCCATAGTAGAGTCTGTCCTTTGCTCCTCGATCACAATCTGGTTTGGAGGAGCAAACGAGAATGACAGACGAAGGTTGCAAAGAGTGGTGGGGATGGCAGAAAAGATCATTGGGGCGGAGCTCCCCACTGTCCAAGAACTATACCTAGCCAGGGTCAATAAGCGTGCAGGAAAGATCTTGGCGGACAAGCTACACCCTGGCCACAACCTGTCTGAACCCCTTCCGTTAGGCAGACGTTTTAGGTCCATCCCAGCAAAGACGACAAGAACTACAAAAGGCTTCTTCCCAATAGCTGTCCACCAACTAAACCGTATTGAACATACCAAATACTAACTCGAACTTTTCTAGATACATGTGAAATGTATGTGATGTATGTTTATGCCTCTCTTCCCACCCCCTTTGTGTTCCCTGATTGATGCTGCACTGTTACCACAAAAAATTCCAAGCATACGCAAGTATACCTGGCCAATAAAGATGATTCTGATTCTAATAATAAACTTTACTATATTAATATTAAGAAAAATGTTAGTAGTGTTCATTCTAGCACCCGCCAACTTTGAAAAACCATGCAGTTCCTCTTCCCCTCCTGGGGTGTCGCTGTCTGCTGTGGTGTTTCTAGCACAGTTCTGGTTTGCATGTCAGTGCTGATATACAGACCACACTGTGCTAGAAGCACTTCAACAGACAGCGACACCCCAGGTAGGGAAGAGGAACTGCATGGGTTTTCAAAGTTGGCGGGTGCTAGAATGAACACTATGTTAGGTTTAGGCACTCACCCTGGGTAGGGGGTGCATTAGAATTAGGCTGTAGGGCAAGAGTTATATAGTATGTATACCTTTATATCCCAGTGCTTCCATTGTGTGTTGAGGTCCTGCAGTACTCCTGTACCACCACTAGAGGTGCACAGCAAGTGACCATATACACAATCTCTATACGGGATATGGTCATTGGGTCACCAGTAAGTTGTTAGACAGTCATTAGGTGGACAAGCAGATAGGTCGACATGAGTTTACGTCCACATGCAGTAAGGTCGACAAGGTCATTTGGTCGACAGGGTAATTGTCGACCTAAACGCATGTCTAACAACTTGCTGATGACCAACCGATCCACACCCCTCTGTACGTCCCATTAACAAAAACCTGATACTCCCCCCATGATGTAACAAGAGGCAATATCTGTATAGCGGAGCACTCGTTATCCAGCACTCAGCAACCTAACCGAAGACCTAATCACAGTATGTACATGCAAGGTGACCATAAGTGGGGGTATTTCAGGTCAACAAAGCACAAGGGCGACAAATATTGACACGGAAAAGGTCATGGCATGCCTCGAGCCGGGGGCCTTGTTCTGCATACGCTCTTCATGGATGGTAAAGAATGAAACAGTTAAAAATAATGAAAATACTCATGTCAAACTTTTCAGGTGTCAACCATAGCCATGTTGACCATATAGTGTCGACCAATCGACAGTTGGCCTAGACACAATCTGTCAGCCACCCGGCTATCCCATGCATGTACAGCGGTCCAATACAAGAGTAGGTTGTGAACAGGTTCTGGCGCGAGAACAGAAGGCTATGCAAATATTTAACATTAAACCTGAGCGTGAGAGTACAACTAATATCCCATGCAAAACGCCCTCTGGCCAGCATCCCTGGTGTAGACACACATACAGGAGAATCTACACCGTCATCAGCCCTTTGTCTCCTGCATGTGGCAGCACACTGACTGATCACATGGGGGGACCATATCTCCTGCACCTCTGCAGCCTCAATCCTACGTATCTTCAGACGGCACGGTCACCTGCACGGGTGCGCTGCAGCCAATCCGCTCACCGGGAGCCAGAGGCACGAGGTCTATGAGGTGTAGTAAGGTGCTGACACCTCTCTGAGCAGGATGGGATACGTACAGATGACTGGCGGTCAGAACGCAGACACCGGCATCCCGATAGGAGGTACAACCTTGGTGTGCACTGGTTTAGTGGGGTCACTTTATTCTCACCCCAGATGAGGGGATGAAGTGAGCGATCTGACCCTTCTGCGATATCTCTGGAAAAATGGCGCAGTGATCGATTTTTTTTCTGGAAATTTGTGCGGCGCTGTTTGTGCCGTTGCTGAACTCCAGAGGTTAGGTGTTAGACAAAAAAAAAAAAAAAAGGGGATCATTATAAATACGATACATAGGAATGAAGGGATTCTTTTACCACCAGCATGCAGGACTATTGTGCGGACACTAGATGGCGATGTCACTGCACCATCAAAAACCTGGGAAATTCGGATTCACAGTTTTTTGATGGTGCAGTGACATTTGTTTGTGAGGAAAAACTTTTTGTCTTTTATGGTATGTGGAAGCCATTTTTTTACTTGGCATTTTTCATGATTTTTTGGAATAACATTTTTGTGGATTTTTTAAGAGCAGTGGACCATACTACTTTAAACATGAATATCGCAATTAAGTATATATGATCATCTAGTTTGCCCTGATTCCAAGGGTCCAGCGCTGCGAGAGGTCCTTAAAAACTTGTTATTTCTTGCCTTTTCTTATAGTTAACAGTTGAACTATTATTTGGGGACAACAGCAGCAGGACACTATTTAGCGCTCAAGAGTCACTTTGTCCATTTGTTTGGCAGAATCCCTGAAGAGTCTGACCACCGCCTGGGACCCTGGTAGGGTAGGCAAACCATTGAACTATCCCCCCCCCCATTCGCAAATAAAAGTCAGTCTAAGCTTTTATTTCCGACAGATGGCCAAAAAGGAGGCCGGCATCGTCCAGCGTTTTCACGGGGATGCCCAAAAACTGCTGGGTGTTCCCCTGCACCAGGCCCTGTCCACCCCCTTGCTCCCCTGCCCAAGCGAATCTGATAATCGAAGAGGGCGTTCACACACAGCCTGAATCAGGCCCTAGGTGTGGTCTACAGCGGAGTAACCTTATGGGATTGATGAGATGTCAGGGGAAGCTGTGTTTTTGCAATGGGGCAGAGAAGGGAATATACCACTTATTGCTTATGGGGTAGCTGGTGGAGGTTTGCTGTGGACATAATGTGTAAACCAGTCAGAAGCAATAGCCAGCCCCATTCATGGAAATACAGATACTCTGCGTAATATATTTACAACACGATGAGAAGAAGAGAATTGGCCTCAGAGGATAAAAGAGGGGAGAAAGAGGGGACAGGACTTGTTCCAGGAGTCCTCCACATGTCCCGGAGCCCGGGAATGCACCACCATGAAGAACATACAGTATGTCCCCTTTGGTCGTCCTCACCAGAGACCGGACATCATCCAGATCAGAGTGAGTGACAGACTTCCTTGTTGCAATGACATGCGAGGTGACCCAGCAGACTCTTGTGTCATCTGCATCACAAACTAAGGAAATGGGGAGAATGTGGCTCAGCTGCCCAACTTCCATTTGTACATGACTATGAATATTACCTATGCTGTAGTGTTATTTTTTTTGTATACTTACACATTGATGTCAGTATTGACACCCCCCCCCCCCCCCCCCCCCTCTCTGTCCATAATTCAGGGGCAATGAACAGCTTCTAGCACTATATCTGGCAATATAAGTGGTTCTAGGAACATCTAAGGTTAGGTGTTGGGGTCCTCGCTTAAGTGATATAACTGCGTCAAGGTGCCCATACCCTAGGGCTGGGGTAGCCAACCCTAGTCCTCGAGAGCTACCAACAGTGCATGTTCTGCAGGTCTCCTCACAGAATCACAAGTGAGCTAATTAGCTCCACCTGTGTATCATTTAAAATGTGTCAGTGATTAATGAGTGCAGCTGTGCAGCAGCTAGGTTGTCTGAAAAATGTGAACTGTTGGTAGCTCTCGAGGGCTAGGGTTGGCTACCACTGCCCTAGGGAGATGTCCATGCAATTTGGTCACTTTTTATGGGATTGCGCACTTCATCGCATAAAACTGCCATAAGGAGGACGATTATGGTTCACACGGAGTTAACTGAATTCAGCTCCCGCCCCGATGGTCTGGGGTTTGCGCAGGCGCACATGTTGAAACCTCAACATGTGCAGAAGAGAAATCATTCCCCGACCATCGGAGGATTTCTCCTGCTGCGGACACATGCGCAACACTTCGTAACTCATCCCCTGGCATGGTTGCGCAAGGGGAAAGGGGGGGGGGGGGCTTCAAGCTCAGCAGGTTACCGAGTCCATTAGAATGACCCCCAGGTCCAATGCAATTTGTGGTGCCGTGTGCATCGCATTGGAGCCTGTGAGTCACACCGCCAGCAGGAGAGATCTGCTGAACTGCATACGATACATCACATGCAGTCCTGCAATCTGGGAGGTTCCAGGGCGGCTCAAGGAGAAGCTGGTTAGTGTATGGCCAGCATAATACCCCACACAATACTCATAATGCTGACTGGATTAGTGTCTCCTACACACAGGGCTATTTTTGTGGCGGAACGGTCCGGAACGCCGTTCCTGAAGTTCAATTGAAAAATGACCTCACCAGGAACGGCGTTCCGAAAGTTCAACGCCGGGCGCAGGCTGCACGCACCACAGAGATTATCTACAATGATAATCTCTGTTTCCGCGGTGGCAAGGAAGATGTACTTCCTGCCACCGCCCCTTGGCCTCCTACTCCATGGATGCGCCTGACGTCAGTGTCAGTGCGTGTCCATGGTGACTCCTGCGCCCTCCACCCGCCGAGACACCCTGTCGCACCCGCCCGCCTCTCGTTGCTCTCTCCCGCCCGGCGCCCGCCCGCCTCGCTTGTTGCTGTCTCCCGCTGGGAGCCCACCAGCCTCTCTTGCTCCGCTCGCCCGCCTGTCTGAAGTGCCCCCAGGATCCACTCTCCCTCCGCCTGCCTGCCTAAGGGAGCTTACTCTCCAGCCCCATGTGATGCCTCAAGCCGAGCGGCAGCTTCAATTGCCTGGTACAGTAATTTACTGAACTTCACTGATTGATGCAATGTTATCTTTAACACTGCTGTTGCTGTCTGAAACATCTTGGTGTGGGCCATATGTTTGGGCATATCTGTGTGGGCTACATGGGCATATCTGTGTGGGGCATATGTATAATGGGCATCACGGTGTGGGGCATATGTATAATGGGCATCACGGTGTGGGGCATATGTATAATGGGCATCACGGTGTGGGGCATATGTATAATGGGCATCACGGTGTGGGGCATATGTATAATGGGCATCACGGTGTGGGGCATATGTATAATGGGCATCACGGTGTGGGGCATATGTATAATGGGCATCACAGTGTGGGGCATATGTATAATGGGCATCACGGTGTGGGGCATATGTATAATAAGCGTTACAGTGTGGGGCATATGTATAATAAGCGTTACAGTGTGGGGCATATGTATAATAAGCGTTACAGTGTGGGGCATATGTATAATAAGCATGACGGAGTGAGGAATTATGTTTTTCTTTTTTTCTCCTTTTTTTATGTAATGCCCCGCCCCGTTTGTAGCTCCTCCCACATCGTCGCCCACTTTCTGCCCCCGCCCACAGTTCCTGAACCTATTTTCCTACAAAAATAGCACTGCCTACACATCTGGAGTGAACAAAGCTTCATACAGTCCTGGAATATGCAGGAGACTCATGATTTTTTTTGGCTAGCTCCAAACCAATGGAAGAGTGGGTGGATCTTCTGAATCCCGCCCACTTCCCAGGAAAATACCACCAGGAATTGTGGGTCCTTGTGCAAAGGTTTGGCCTGAATTGACGCAAATTGTGTCATTCTATCACTACCCCTTCCCCACAGAGCAGAGGTTCTCAACCTCGGTCCCCCAGGACCCCTCAACAGTTCACGTTTTCCAAGTCTCCACACAGAATCACAAGTGAAGTAATTAGCACTACCTGTGGATCTTTTCAAATGTGTCAGTGAATAATGATTGCACCTGTAGGGTGACCTGGAAAACGTGAACTGTTGGGGGGGTCCGGAGGACCGAGGTTGAGAACCACTTCCATAGAGGGTCATGTGGTGGAATTTTACCACCATGAGAGCAGAGCATGATTATTTGAAAAGCCTGGCCGTACCCCTGATGTGGTCAGCTGCATCTCTTTCCTGGGCTTCTTATGGAGCAGAGAATCATATTGTAGGCAAATATGGTGATATGTGCGCAGCTGAGCATCACTAGTACTGAATTGCTCGTTAAGTAGAAGAAACACTCAAATGCTTGTAAAAAGTAGCAGGAACATTTGCAGTCAGCTAAATTTAGGAGAATTCAATGAGCCGCAATGGTTTCTCCAAAAAAAAAAAACTTGCACCCAATTTTGGGTTACTGTGGGGAGGATTAAGGGGGGGCTCAGTACCCCATGGCAGTGGGGTAGTGCTGCCAATGTGACAATGATGGTGCTGAACTTCAGAAGCCCAGGCACACTGACTGCACAAGTGTGCAGTGCATTAATGGGAGTTGACTAAGTCTCAGTCCCTTGAGACTTTGCACAAGAGGTCAGAGGCTGAGAGACATGTGCTGAGTTTTGATTGGTGGAGCTCATCATATGCTTGCAGAAGAGAGGGAAGGGAAGAGGGGAAAGGCCGAGGGCACTGGGCTATAATGACGGAGGTATTACGATAGAAAAAAGATAACTCTTTTTTTGGGGGCACTGCTTTTGTTGTTTAATGAAAATAGATTTAGTTTACATGTACTAGTGTAGTGGGTGGAGGAATACTGAAGAACCTAACAGTAGAAGTATTTGTGGAACCCTGGACAATCAGTATCTGGGGGGACACTGAGGGGGACGTGGGTGAGAGAGGGAACTAAGTGTATATGGTGTCTATTGTTGGAGCGCTATGGTGACCTGACGGCAAGTCAGATGTTACCTGGGTGTGTTGGCCTACTGTTGCCCAATGCCCCTGGTATATCTATATCATGAGCGTGTAGCCAAGTATTGCCACTATATGCACAAAAAATAATAAAGATTGTGATGAAAATTAAATCAAGAGTATAGGAGATATGTATATATACATATATATATATATATATATATATATATATATATATACATACATACACACACACACACACACACACATGTATATAAAGAGTGAAAAGAATGTGAAAGATGAAAAAATATATGAAAATTGAAAATAAAATTGAAAATAAATATTTGTATCAGCTCTTAATGGATCAATTTTTCCATGTGCTGTGTTTCATGGAACCACAGGGGCAATTGACCATTTGTGCTGAATTTTTTTGGTTTTTTAAATATGCTTGGTGATTCATGTGCTATTTGCACCACAATAAGTATATGTATATGTGAATCCCACGTCCCCCTCAGTGTCCCCCCAGATACTGATTGTCCAGGGTTCCACAAATACTTCTACTGTTAGGTTCTTCAGTATTCCTCCACCCACTACACTAGTACATGTAAACTAAATCTATTTTCATTAAACAACAAAAGCAGTGCCCCCAAAAAAAGAGTTATCTTTTTTCTCTCGTAATACTTATGGTCACCCATAACTTAGGGGAGCACCACCAGCACACAAATACAGGAGATATTTATATCTTTATTTAAGTACAAGCTGGTATTTAATCAATACAATCACATAGGTCAGTGCAAGCCAAAACCCCCCCCTCTTTCCCTATAATGACGGAGGGTAAGAAGGCATACTCCAGTCAATGTGATAAAGTATAATTAGATAAAAATAAGATTGTGGAGGTGCTCCCAGGGAGTAGGGTAATGGTAGTCAAAAAGGTTAGATATCCAAGAGAGGATATCGAAAAAAGACTCCCGGGTGGGGCACAGCCTTCTAATGAAAAAGGATTACTGTTAATACAAAATTTATTAGTTAAAACATGACCCTAATTAAGGGTCAGGAGAAGACAAAAGACAAAGACAAACAGATAACACTCATGGACAATATATGTGAGAAAGTAGTGAAATATTATTTCAAGATATATCTGTCTAGGGATTAAATGGAGAAAACACTCCAATAAGTCACGGTATGTACATATACACTGATAAAATCCTAATAGACAGTAAACAGCCTCAAATACCAATTAGTATTGGAAATAAATGTCAAAATTAGCTAGATTTGGTTAGTACTTGTATTTCCTGTAAGTGACGGAGTTGTCTGGACTGGGTAAGTCTGAGTAGCTGATTGATAGCAGTGGTCTAGGTATAGAGACACCTGAGTATGGGTATGCTGAGGGAGTCGCTGCTGCCTGTGCATGTGACGTTAATCAGTGAATGCGCAGTTGAGCGGACTCCGAGAGCGTCACAGGTGTCGGAATATAGATGAGGGAGTTTCTGCTGTTTCCAGGGGTGACCTGTCTGGCTCTGTTATACAAAGTACAGTGCAGAGTCGGATTTTGGGTTACTGTGGGGCGGATTAAGGGGGGGGGGGCTCAGTACCCAATGGCAGTGGGGTAGTGCTGCCAATGTAACAATGATGGTGCTGAACTTCGGGAGCCCAGGCACACTGACTGCACAAGTGTGCAGTGCATTCATGGGAGTTGACTAAGTCTCAGTCCCTTGAGACTTTGCACAAGAGGTCAGAGGCTGAGAGACATGTGCTGAGTTTTGATTGGTGGAGCTCATCATATGCTTCTCAGGCCCGTGGAGGACAGCAGCAGCAGCCTCGTCATGGGAGGGGTTTTAAATCAGAGGCAGTGCTGAGCCTGTGAGGCCTCCTACATAGTAAGCTACAGAGGGGCAAACACAGGCTTTTCATGTGGTATGGTATAGATATATTAAAGAATACAGTATCTATCCTTATGTATCAATGCCTATTTCCCTATACATTGTAAGCTTGTGAGCAGGACCCTCCTACATTTTGACTGTCTGTAAATACCCTGTTTGTTGTATCACTGTCTCCTTTGTAACGAAATATGCCGCGCTATATAAGAAACTGTTAATAAATAAATAATAATATAGAGATTTATATATATGAACCTGCAGTTACCCATTGACCAAGTTTATACTGCCTTTACAATGTGTTTTGATAGTGTAATACTCTCCCATGCAGTTTGTATACATTACTACACTCACCGCTACTGCAGGAGTCAGAATCCAGGCGCTAGATAGACACTGCTTCGAAAGGCAAGTTATTAGAGACTAATTAAACTAATTGGCTTAGCAAGTTCTGATGATTTTTCTTAAAAATATAAATTTAAAAACAAACATCAGATTTGTTACAGAAATGCAAGACACAAAAATGCAGTGATTTTATTTACGGTCCTGTAAATAGCAGAGCCCTGCAGCTGCGGGAAAAACCCCCATAACGCACGGGTTTTTTATGTTTCCTGCTTCTAAACTGAAATCGCTGCAGAATGTATGATCAGTGGAGCTGGAAGCCCTGTTATCACAGTGGCTAGACGAATCAGGCACAGGGGCACGCTATGGAAATGGCAAACAACAAATAAGTTCCAACACCAGGTACATACATTAAACAGAAGCAATGGTTATGAGCTGTAGCTATGGACCAGTCAATGGTCATTCAAAACAGGATAGTATACCCAATGTACCACACCCCAATACAGACTGAGTTGTCGATGCCCCTCCTCCATGGACCCCTGTGAGTGTCAAAGCCTTGGGGGTGGGGCATCGACACCCACTTGTTGGCACTAGGCTGGTACACAGCCAGCTCTGAGCGGGATACACAGAGTCCTGCAGATGCAGAGATGATGGATAAGGGATTTGTGAGAGAACAGACATGCATGAAGTCCAGCGTGAGCCACCTGTGGCACTACAAAACCCTAGCAGCATGCTGGGACTTGTAGTGCCACAGAAGCTGGAAAGCCACAGGTTGGAGGGTGGACTGCCGGTCAGAAGACACATATTGCTGCAGTTATGGGTGGAAATCAGCCAGCCTGGCGCAGGCGAGTAGCTGGGAGTGTGCGTGGTAATAACTTAGAGCTGTTACTTAAGGTCCCCTCCCTTTCCATCACATGGTCTCTCCCACGTATCACTAGCAGTTACATAGCGGAACACACCACCGCTCGCTGGAGGGATACATGGGCCGTACCATTACATTATAGGGGTAATACGGCCTGCCAGGTAGCGCTACCCCGATGGGGACGGAGAAGCAAACGGTTCGGCTTCGGGAGTTACCTGCTCAGCCAGCTCCTCCGCCCGTCCCATCAGGTCTCCGGGCGCCATCTCCTCCTGTACGGCCTGTCAGTGAGCCCGTCCGGTCCGTCTCGCTATCAGCCAGAGCTCTCCGCAGCCGGGGCGTGGTCTTGCACCATGCGTCATCTCAAAAGCCCGCTGCCATTGGCAGGACACTAACGTGCAGCTAAATCACGACTCCCCTTCCGCCAATGGCTGGGCCCCAGCTCACTTCTTTCTTGCCTTACTCACGGATAACAGTGGTTTGTCTGACATTCATGTTAGTTAAGGGCAATTTGCCCACACTGTCAACGTGGACATAGAATAGACTGAGGTACCCAGTTTTAGAAGATAGAGGAGCCAGAGGACGTAGTTACTACAGTGATCCACAGTGCAGAGCTGAGAGAGCATCCATCCATATACACAGTATAGTAGCTGCTATGAGAGAGAGAGAGTGTGAGTGTGTATGGAAAAGTTTAACAAAAGTTTTTCACATTTTTGCACCAATGTTGACACGTGAGCACATAGACCCCCTGTTATTGTACCACGTGCCATCGCATAGCTTGCTTCATTCGTCATGCTGCACCCGGAACACTTGACTTTACCATTCCCAATTGGAGTTCACAAAGATGGCAAAGTAAGAAAAAGTAAAAAAAAACTAAAAATCCCCAAAACATGTAGACCTTTCCAGTTATTGACCATAGCAATGTCGACATAGCATTTGACAATTTTGCCCATAGTCGTACTTGCCTACCTGACCCTCTCCATGCGGGAGAAAATGCTCTGTTTCTGGACTTCTCTGGTAATGTATGATTGCCATCACCTGTGGGGAGCTAGGTAAAGGTGTTTCACCACAGGTGATGGCAATCACACATTACCAGGGAAGTCCAGGAACAGCATTTTCTCCCTGAAGGAGAGGGTCAGGTAGGCAAGTATGCCCATAGGTAAGTCGACCATAATGTGTCTAAGTATTGACTGTTGACCTATACAGATACAACACCCAACAACCCTTGGTACCAGATTATCCATGTTTCCAGATTTATCAGTGGTGCATAAGCCTCCCGAATAAACCTTGAACTCCCACAGCCTGAATACCTGCTGCAGTCTAACTGTGCCCTCCCCGCAGTCTAACTGACATCCCGCAGTCAAACTGTGCCTTTCCGCAGCCTAACTTTGCCCTCCCCGCAGCCTAACTGTGCCCTACCAGCAGTCTAACTGTGCCCTCCCAGCAGTCTAACTGTAACATCCCGCAGTCTTATGGTGTGTACACACGGGAGCGATATGCCGTGCTATGCGAGTCCCGATGCGATCAGATCGCATCGCATGGCATGCTAGAGTTGCACATTTTAGACTATATAATGCAGATCTGCACTATATAGTCTTGCCTGCCCTCACTATTTCACTGCCGATTTGCGCTCACACAGGAGCACGCATCGTGCTCGCAAGTCCTAAAAAAGCATGCGATCAGCATGCAATATGGCTTCCAATGTTCACTATATTGACAACATCGGAAGCCATATCTGTACACACCATTACTGTGCCCTCCCCGCAGCCTAACTGTGCCCTCCCCGCAGTCTAACCGTGCCCTCCCGCAGCCTAACTGTGCCCTCCCTGCAGACTAACTGTGCCCTCCCGCATCCTAACTGTGCCCACCCCCCGCAGATTAACTGTGCCTTCCCGCAGATTAAATGTGCCCTCCCGCAGACTAACATCTCCTTCCCCGCAGCCTAACTGTGCCCTCCCGCAGATTAACTGTGCCCTCATGCAGTCTAACTGCCCTCCCACAGCCTAACTGTTACCTCCCGCAGACTAACTGTGGCCTCCCGCAGACTAACTGCTCCCTCCCGCAGTCTAACTGCTCCCTCCCGCAGCCTAACTGCCCTCCCACAGCCTAACTGCCCTCCCACAGCCTAACTGTGGCCTCCCGCAGACTAACTGTGGCCTCCCGCAGCCTAACTGTTACCTCCCGGCAGTCTAACTGTGCCCTCCCCGCAGTCTAACTGTGCCCTCCCCGCAGTCTAACTGTGCCCTCCCTGCAGACTAACTGTGCCCTCCCGCAGCCTTACTGTGCCCTCTCGCAGATTAATTGTGCACTCCCCGCAGCCTAACTGTGCCCCCCCCCGCAGATTAACTGTGCCCTCCCTGCAGATTAAATGTGCCCTCAACTGTGCCCTCCCTCCCGCAGCCTAACTGTGCCCTCCCCGCAGACTAACTGTGCCCTCCCCGCAGACTAACTGTGCCCTCCCCACAGACTAACTGTTCCCTTCTGCAGACTAATTGTGCCCTCCCGCAGACTAATTGTGCCCTCCCTGCGGACTGTGCCCTCCCGCAGACTAATTGTGCCCTCCCTCCCGCAGTCTGACTGTGCCCTCCTGAAGCCTATCTGTACTCTCCTGTGAAGGTCGCTCACCTTTGAATGATTTTTCCACCCATCGCAAATAAAAGTAAGTCTATACTTTTATCCTGCACAGTGATAGCCGAAATGGGGGCGGGCGCTGCCGTCATGTGACTCTATATAACTCGCGGAAGGCGCTCACACCGGGTGTTTGCGACTATGCGCATACACAGACCCCCACCATCGGGGATGAATTTGGACCTCTCCGACCAGGTCTGCCGGCACTCCTATAAAACAAAGACAACCAGCCCCGGTGCCTGAAATGTAATCATACAACCTTCCGCAAGAAACGGCACTCTATACAAGAAACGGCACTCTATACAAGAAACGGCACTCTATACAAGAAACGGCACTCCAGAAGCCGGACCAGGGTTTAGAGCGGCAACAGGATTATTAGATCCTTTTCCCAAAGAGGTGATCAAGGTTTAGCTGAATAGCAGCACCTGTGGCTTTCTGTTAAATCTGTGTCCAGGGCAGGGGGTAATGGCTCCTGGTGGTGGAATAGCTGCCCAGGTGATAGGCTGGGGGGTGCGGGCTATAGTAGGGCCATTGGAAAGCTGTGAGGAGTTTGGTGAACTGTGCTGCTGACACCTGTATGCTGCTGCACTGTAACCCTGTGATCATACTAGAATGATGTTGCCTGCTACAAATATTGACTCCATCTGAGTCCAGTGTACGTGGTTCCTTGTCACAATATATAAATATATTTATATTTAAAAAATGTAGGAGATTAAGGGTTTCCTTCCATCGATGGCACAGAATAAACAAATATTTTTTTCCCCAAGGTGTCGGGACACAGAGCAGAGCTCCACCCCTGATGCATGTGAATCCCCGCCCCCGGGCTGTGATTGGACCATAGGCCGTTCACTGAAAGAACAGGGAAGAAATCAATGAGTAATCTATCTATCTATCTACAGATCTCCCACATCCCATCCTCTTCCTGGTGAAGTGGGCAGGATGAGGAGATTTAACAGGTAATTGTGAGTCCGCAAGGAATATGAGGAGCCTGTGAATCACAGCATTTGGGGCCAGTTTCCTAGTAACTGACAGCCCGGCCCACAAAGGTGCAAGCAGAATCTCCTCTACTATGTACTGAACAGAATGTGATGTGGTTTCACCATTGTGTAGGTTATTTCCCTAGGCAGGCTCTAGGCCAGGCATGTCCAAACTATGGCCTTCCAGCTGTTGTGAAACTACAAGTCCCATCATGCCTTGCCACAGTTTTGCTATTAGGGAAAGCTAAAACCATGGCAAGGCATGCTGGGATGTGTAGCTTCACAACAGCTGTAGGGCCATAGTTTGGACCTGCCTGCCCTACGAAATACGTAGAAGTATTTCGTAAGAACAGGGATTATTTAATAAGACCGATATACTACTCTTGTGTGTGCCGTCGCGCTGTGAAATACGCGCGCCGTGGGAGGCGGAACCCACTTAGCCTTATAGAGTTGAGCTTGAATATGAATTAAACATCACATGTTTGCAGCATTTGTGCGGCACTTCGATAATACATGAGTTTATAAAGATCCTCCAAACAGGTATATTACTTCCCTCAGCCTCAGGCTGATACCCAAAGTCTAAAGGCCCCCACACACTAGAACGATTTTTTTGCCCAATTGTCTGATTTCCGACTGATCGTCCGATATATCAGCCGATTTATACCGATAATCGACCAATTATTGCTGATTATCGGTAAAAATCGTCCGATATACCGGACGATCGGTTGGAAATCGGGCAAAAAATCATTCTAGTGTGTAGATCCCACACATGTGTACCAGACAATAACTATTATACCATGCGCTGACAATCTCATCAGACTCAGCCTGCTCCCTCCGCTTCGTCCTGTTTATACAGCCCCCCTCCCCCTTCCCCAGGAGCCGGCTGTTGGCACGGCTGTCCTGTGTAAACAGCTTGTTCCTTTATATAATGGGTGTGTGCATATGCCCCGGGGGTAGAGAGCAAGATAATAGAAAGATTATCAGGAAATGTGTCATGGACGTAGACAGGTACACACCAAATGTGTGTATGTGTGTCCCTCGCCACCTGCCAGGTAACCAGCCCCTCACTCCATCCACGCTCCTTCATGCAATAGAAGATTTGAAGGGAAAAGGGATGGACTATCAACTGGTCCCATAGGCAGTGACACTGGGGTCTGTCCCGGCAGAATTCCTCCAATGGGGCACACACACAAAGATATCCCAAGACGTCCAGGAAAGGGATTTAGACCCTGCGCTACTTCTTTGCATTGATTGGCTCATTGGACCTGGTCAAATTGGGCCAGACCGCAGATTAGTAAATAGACCTATTACAGCTACAAATACATTCAGAGTATAAGGAAGAACTCTGGAAGGTTATAACTGTATAAAAAAGGGGGTTTAGGGTGTAAAACTGTCCTTGTATAGGG
This sequence comes from Crinia signifera, assembly GCF_055691185.1. NCBI lineage: Eukaryota > Metazoa > Chordata > Amphibia > Anura > Myobatrachidae > Crinia > Crinia signifera. The sequence continues at coordinate 301,992,170 of NC_139220.1, read as the reverse complement.
CCCAATTCAGACCAGATCGCAGGACTGCACATTTGTGAAAAAGGCATATGTCCTGGAGCTGACGTAGCACCCCCTTCCTCATAGCGCCCAGGCATGCTTAGCATTGTCCCGGGACCTCCCAGCGTTATCCTAGGCACGCCGGCATTATTGTTATCACTCCCACTAAACGTCCGGTTTCCACCCCCAGACTCCTGCTCCCGGGTCAATCACTTTGCGAACGGTGGAGCGAATAGAGAAAGTAACAGGACTTCATTGCAGGATGGTCTCGTGCATGCGTAGCACGGGCCGTATGCATGAGCAGTGTATCCATAAGTGTCCGCTGTGCGAACTCACAGCCGTGCCATCAGCTGTGAATCGGGCCGGGAGTCTTTAGAACATCGATTGTTTGTTTATAGTTTATCATCTTCATTGTCTCTAAATTAATCCGTTCTTTTTTAGTTGTTTATGAGAAGCCATAATCTAATCGGAGGATAAATACGCGAGAAGCGACTGCATTTGGGGATTTTGGTTTTCTTAAGGTGCGCACACGCTAGATGAGAACAGTTACCTACAGTATATGCACTGTAACCATAGTAACCCTTTAAGTCCCAGCGTTGCTGCGAGCGAGCCTCAAAATATCCGTTAAAAATGCCGAAACGGATCACAGTAATAATAAATACAAACACAGCCGAGACAATTAACTGAAGTTTAGTTAAATATTGCATCCAATAAAGAACAGTCGCTGTGAGGGGCAATGACATTTGTAATGGATATTTTGAGGATCTATCGCAGCTACTTTGGCACTCAAAGGGTAAACAATATTATGGTACATATATATATAGTGTGTAGTGTGTACGCACTATATTAAAGTGCGCTCCTGCAGGTCTATAATGATGTCCTCTGTTGTCCTGCGTGTATAGGCGAGAGAGGGCCGTTCTGCAGAATAGTGTGTAGTATGTGTAACCAGCTTTAGAAGTAATAGTGCAGTACTTACAAACAATGCTTTCTATATACTCATTAGCAGGAAAGAGGCGGAAGCGGTGGACAGAATGCCAGTATCGTGTTATGGAATGGGATGTGGCAGGTAGGACAATCTGGCTATCTGTTTTTTTTCTGGGAATTTTAAAATGTGTATAATAAATCCCATATAAAGGTGTGTGCGGGAACCGAGTCCTGTGGCTCCAAGTCAGGGACACAAAGTGGCTTCCGCGGCAGGGGGACTTATAATAGCGCTCCCGGATAATTGACCTGGCAGGTCAGTAGAATGGTTCCAATATAATCTTAGTTTTCTGATTTTTTTTTTTCCCCATGGGTGCTTGTTTTGTTCACAGGCGTAGTCAGCATTGATGTGTAATATATTGTTTATGTAACAGGTATCCGTATTATACTTTCTTGGCCCTCCTGGAACAGCGGGCAAGTCTCCCCCCCCCCCCCCCCCCCCCAACACACTCACACACATGCACATAACCCCAGCTGCTGGTAGGGGTTGAAGATGCCATTTTGCTTGTCAGTGTCATCATGGCCCCACCCCCTAAACTACAATACCAGTAACCCTGGCATTGTGTACAATGTGGGATCCTTGCTGGGGTTGCTTCTGAGTGTAATGACCCCCATCCTCCCCCTTCCTTAAGTATGGCCTATCCCCTGGGGAGGGGCCATTTACCTTTTGTTCTTCACCTTATCTTCCCTCTTGCTTTAAGCTGGCACCTACCCTACCTGCCTTCCCCCCTGCAGCAATTATGTCTCTTTTTTGTGGAGCACAGGCTGAGCGTTTATACTCATTTGTTGCTATTTGCAGCTCATTCTCTTTACACACACACACACACACACACACACACACACACACACACACACACACACACACACACACACACACACACACACACACACACACACACTGCCCCTTTGTGTAATTCTGGCAATTGGGATTAATAGGTACAAAATTATACCTGCCACAACCCTTTCAAATCCCTGTTCTCCCTTCCCACCACCCAACATCTCCTTTCTCTGCTCTTCTTAATCCTCTCTCTCTCTCTCTCTCTCTCTCTCTCTCTCTCTCTCTCTCACACACACAGAAGAGGGCGAGATGTACTAAGCCCTCAAAAGTGATAAAATGGAGAGCGATAAAGCACACATCGCTAAGCACAAGCTGCCCCTTAGCAAGACATAAATTCGAAAGACATAAAGTCGAAAGATACATTAGCAATCTACCAACTGCTACCTGTCATTTTTCAAACACAGCCTGTGACATGACAGTTAGGAGCTGATTGCCTTGTGGTTTATCACTCTCCATTTTATCACTTTTAAAGCTTAGCACATCTGGCTCTTAACGTCTGTCTTTCTTTCACCTCTCTTTATTTCTCTCTCCCCTAGTCTTCTCTCTTTCTCCTCTATCTCTCTACTCCCCACTAGGGATGGCCATCGACCATCGATGGTTTATGGCCAATGTCGAATACCTTTGCCATCGATGGGGGAGAACCAGATGCTTTCCCTCCATCAATGGAATTGCCTTTTTTTTTTCAAAGTTCCGGGACATGGAGCATAGCTCCGCCCCCCGACACCCGCGGGGGCCCACATGCCAATCAATCAAATACAATGGATGACCATCGATATGTAAAAATATCGATGGTCATCCAATGCATAGTTAAGCACTATCGATGGCCAGTTGCAGAATTGCTATCGAAGGCAACCATCGTTGGCAATGGCAACGATGACCATCCCTACTCCCCACCTCTTTCCCCACTCTCCCCCTCTCTCTCCCTAACATTCCCTCTCTCTGATACCCCCCTCTCTCTCTCACTTCCCCTTCCACACTCTGTCAGTTATTCTCTTCTGTCATACAATGCATTCTTTTACACTTATGTAACATGTATGTGCTTTGTTATACCCAATATGTTCCAAATAATGATTTGGTACTTGTTTCCTAGCACGGCGGCCACCGCATCGTATACCATAAGACTAAATATGGGATGCGATGCGTTGCGACGCGATGTTGTACAATAAAAAATTGTATGGCATCGTATGCCATACAATGGCATACAATGTGATGGTATACGATTTTTTATTGTACAACCACCCTGATGGGTCCTCACAATGTTAAATGCCCCCTCCCCCACTATCAACGCGAACCGGAAGCGTGGCGAGCGCAGCGAGCCCGCAAGGGGCGGCGGTACGCGTCCTCCGACCTTTTCATACCCCCACTATCTACGACGTCGTGGAGTTGATGTTAGATAGTGTGGCGAGCGCAGCGAGCCACCGAGCCCGAAGCGTGGCGAGGGGACGTGGAATACATGTAAAGTAATACGCGTCCCCTCGAGGGGCTCGCTGCGCTCACCATGGCTCGGTTGCTCGATGCGCTCGCCACACTGTCTAAAATTAACTCCACACCGCTGTGGATAGTGAGGGTATGAAAAGATTTGAGGATGCGTACCGCCGCCCCTCGCGGGCTCGCTGCGCTCGCCATGCTTCCGGTTCGCGTTAATAGTGGGGGTGCATTTAACATTGTAAGCACCCATTAGGGTGCTTATACAATAAAAAATCGCATCACATTGCATCACATCGCATGCGGCTATATGGCATGCGATGGCATAAGATGGAAATCTTGGGCGCCGTGCAAGGAAACAAGTACCAATGATTTTATTTGATTTTTTTTATACAAAATATTTCTGTAATAAACCCTACAAGGTTGAGGTTCCTATGGCAAATGCTCATTAGCCAGAAGTGTGTAATGGGTATACCTTATATGTCTCAGTGATGTGCCCGTGTACGTATTGTGGGCACACAGGCTGAGGGCACACAGTTACATATCAGAGCCTGGGGCATTAGGTAGCAGCCTGGGACAGCTGGAGCCTGTGCTGCTGACAGATAATTTGCTGATTCCTGGCAGAGGGGGCTCCTGGCTCCGCACATTCCCCACACAACACACAACACAATCACGTTAGCAAATAAACAAGACACTGGCTGTTGGTGAATCACTGATGAAGCAGCGGAAATGGATGATTTGACTTCATTTTTTTTACCAAAGTATTTAATTTGCATTCCGGCTTACTAATATTTAATAATAAATGTAAAACCACACGTTTCTATTCCTTCATCATTTACAGGAAGGAATTATCCGGGACCAGGACATTTTATGATAAATGGTTTACCCCGTCACTTAGCCATGTGAGTCTGAGTGTGCCCTATACACTATACAGCCATGTGAGCCTGAGTGTGCCGTATACATTATACAGCAATATGAGTCTGAGTGTGCCGTATACACTATACAGCCATGTGAGTCTGAGTGTGCCCTATACACTATACAGCCATATGAGTCTGAGTGTGCCCTATACAGTATACAGCCATATGAGTCTGAGTGTGCCCTATACACTATACAGCCATGTGAGTCTGAGTGTGCCCTATACATTATTCAGCCAAATGAGTCTGAGTGTGCCCTATACACTATACAGCCATGTGAGTCTGAGTGTGCCCTATACACTATACAGCCATGTGAGTCTGAGTGTGCCCTATACACTATACAGCCATGTGAGTCTGAGTGTGCCCTATACACTATACAGCCATGTGAGTCTGAGTGTGCCCTATACACTATACAGCCATTTGAGTCTGAGTGTGCCCTATACACTATAAGCCATATGAGTCTGAGTGTGCCCTATACACTATAGAGCCATATGAGTCTGAGTGTGCCCTATACACTATAGAGCCATATGAGTCTGAGTGTGCCCTATACACTATAGAGCCATATGAGTCTGAGTGTGCCCTATACACTATACAGCCATATGAGTCTGAGTGTGCCCTATACACTATACAGCCATATGAGTCTGAGTGTGCCCTATACACTATACAGCCATATGAGTCTGAGTGTGCCCTATACACTATACAGCCATATGAGTCTGAGTGTGCCCTATACATTATACAGCCATGTGAGTCTGAGTGTGCCCTATACACTATACAGCCATATGAGTCTGAGTGTGCCCTATACATCATACAGCTTTCACCAGGCTGGGACCCCACCACTGCCAGATCAGTAAGGCCCTTATTCTGATTGAGTCGGATGGCTCCGTGTGCATTCGAACACAGCGTGAATTCCGTGCAGAAAACGATCGTATGGAACCATCCGAGCAGGGGGTGGAGAGAGGTGTGAGGGGATATTTGGGCTCATTACCATATGCGTACGCAACCTTATACCCTGTGCTATTTGAACTACATAAGAGTAGGATTAGACTACATTATCATGTGATTCCCTACACAGGGTGCGATTTGAACTAGACACAATGCGATGTAGTAAGATAAATACCTGCCTGCACATACTACATTGCCTTGCGATATGGACTACAGGGAAGGGAACTTCGCATCGCAAGGCAAAATAAGCATGGTGCAATTTGAACTAGACGCGATTTGACCGAAAAAGTTAAAATCGCATGTGAGAATCGCACCGTGTGTGGGCACCTTAAGGCAGATTACGGGCACTCACTATTATTGGCACAGACTTAAGGGGTGTACACACGGTGCGATTTACTTTCTATCCAATCCCATTTGGATCCTGATCGAATTGGGAAGGAAACGCACTGCGCCGTGTACACATTCCATTCAGACTATATAGCACTGATCTGTACTATATACACTTACCTACACAGCCAAACCAGACTGCATCTCTGTGTATGCTCGCCATCCCTGTGCGTTAGTGCCCGCCAGGTACCATTGTGATTGTGTTGGAACTTAGCGTCGGGCCCAGCCGTTAGTTTATTTTCCATTTGGGCATATCCGTGTTTCAGTGTGATCCGTCACCAGGGCTGAAGTGTGTGTCGATCAAAGGGTCAACGGTGTTCTATGCCGACACTAAAACATCGGCATGCACTAGATATAATGCTTTTGTGTTTAACATTGACAACAAATCGACATGAACTAGGTCGACTTAACAAAAGGTCGATATGCATAAGGTGGACATTGACACAATGTCGACATGGAAAAAGGTTGAAACTTGGAAAGTTCCACGTGCATTTTTCACGTTTTTTTGTTTGTCAGTATTGACACCTGAGCACGTGGAACTACAATTAATGTAGCACGTACCCTCTCTTCACTCGCCACGCTATACTATTCCCCGTGGATGTTAAAGTATGGAAAAAGTCCAGAAAACGTAAAAAAAAACCATGAACAACTCATGTCGACATTTCCACGTGTTGACCATTGTCATTTCGACCTTTTTCAATGAGCACCTCGGCCAGTGATGAAGAACCTTGGCATTCCAGCTGTTGTTGAACTACACATCCCAGCATGCCCTGCAACAGTTTTGCTATGTGGCCATGCTAAAACTGATGCAGGGCATGCTGGGACGTGTAGTTCAACAACAGCTGAAGTGCCAAGGTTCTCTATCACTGACCTAGGGTGTTTTAAACTTTTGTCAATATTGAACCTGTCTGCGTCGACCTTTTTTGGTGCGTCGACCGCCGACCTAAACGCTGCCGAAATATCATCCGGAATCTGGCGGGAGTCCGATTTGGCTGCACTCACCGCATTGGAAGCAAAGTAGCTGTCGTCCCTTCCCACCTCACCCACAGTTACTGGCAGCGTGAGCAGGTCTTGTGCTAAATGATGACACTGCTACTCACCCAGATTGTCATCAGCCAATAAGAGGGCCTCACCGCTAATGAGACCTTCGATCGGCATGTGACTGACAGCCCTCGCTATTGACATGTACAGCTAGTTATCCCAGCCTCCCATAGGTTGCATAGTGCTGATAATGCACACTGCTGTAGAACGCAGCCGGCCATAGGGTTAATTCTCTCCAGCATCTCCCCAGGCCCTGTGCCTGCTGCTCCTGGTCAGCTACTTTACCATCCCCTGAAGTCTTAAAGTGCTGAATCTGGGAGTGAGCTAAGTGCCTGTCTCCAGTGTCAGCACAAGTGCCTGCTGGGAATCTGTTAACCCCTTATTTGCGGCTGATGCAGCCGGGCTGGAGGCAGGGGTCAGCACCAGGGTTTGGGATATGGAGATCTCAGGTGTGCGGCAGTGCAGGGCAGTGAGTAAGCGGTTGTCTGTTGGAAGCTGCAAGGAGTTAATGGGACGCCTGCGCCACGTGACTGACAGGGGAAGTGTTGCTGTTAATGTATTACGCTGACCACTGAACTGTCAGATATGATGGAAAAGTATTAGTACAGTGTAAATAGCGGGGATGGAGCTGGACAGTAATAATACTCCTGTAATTGTACATGTGAAATAGTAATAATGGCCGAATAAAGCATCAGGAATGTGGTGCTGAAGCAGTGAATTGATAATTGAGCCATCAAAAATGCAGTCTACTGAAACATCTGTGTTAGTGCAGTGATAGCCCAGTGATAATACAGTGTTATTGTAGTGATATAGCAGTGTCAACGCAGTGATAATACAGTGTTATTGTAGTGATATAGCAGTGTCAACGCAGTGATAATACAGTGTTATTGTTGTGATAAAGCAGTGTCAACGCAGTGATAATACAGTGTTAGTGTAGTGCTATAGCAGTGTCAATGCAGTGATAATACAGTGTTAGTGTAGTGATATAGCAGTGTCAGGGCAGTGATAATACAGTGTTAGTGTAGTGCTATAGCAGTGTCAAGGCAGTGATAATACAGTGTTAGTGTAGTGATATAGCAGTGTCAATGCAGTGATAATACAGTGTTAGTGTAGTGATATAGCAGTGTCAAGGCAGTGACAATACAGTGTTAGTGTAGTGCTATAGCAGTGTCAATGCAGTAATAATACAGTATTAGTGTAGTGATATAGCAGTGTCAAGGCAGTGATAATATAGTGTTAGTGTGGTGATTAAGCAGTGTCAGACTAATTCTAATACAGTGTTAGTGTAGTGATAAAGCAGTGTCAAGGCAGTGATAATACAGTGTTAGTGTGGTAATAAAGAACTGTCAGGGCAGTGATAATACAGTGTAAAACCCCGTACACACGGGGGAGATATATTGCTCAGCAATATATTTCTAGAAATATATGGCTGCGCAATATATTGCTCATTTTCTCCTTTTCATCAGCGACCAGAGATGGTCGCTGATGAAAGGGAACCTCTGCCGGCGGTGCCGCAGAGGTAATCAGCTGGTCGCAGGAGCAAGCTCCTGCGACCAGCGATTAGAACGGGGCTGAAAACGGTAGCGCAATATGGTCGCCAGCGACCATATTTCCAGCGATTTTAGCCCCTATCGCCCCCGTGTGTACACAGCTTTGGTGTGGTGCTACAGCAGTGTCAGGGCAGTGATAATAAAGTGTTAGTGTGGTGATAAAGCAGTGTTAGGGCAGTGATAATACAGTGTTATTGTGGTGATAAAGCAGAGTCAGGGCAGTGATAATACAGTGTTAGTGTAGTGCTATAGCAGTGTAAATGCAGTGATAAGACAGTGTTAGTGTGATGATAAAGCAGTGTCAAGGCAGTGATAATACAGTGTTAGTGTAGTGATATAGCAGTGTCAGACCAATTCTAATACAGTGTTAGTGTAGTGTTATAGCAGTGTCAGGACAGTGATAATACAGTGTTAGTGTGGTGATATAGCAGTGTCAGCCCTGTTCTAATACAGTGTTAGTGTAGTGATATAGCAGTGTCAGGGCAGTGATAATACAGTGTTAGTGAAGTGATAAAGCAGTGTCAGGGCAGTGATAATACAGTGTTAGTGTGGTGATATAGCGTGTCAGGGCAGCAATAATACAGTGTTAGTGTGGTGATAAAGCAGTGTCAGGGCAGTGATAATACATTGTTAATGTAGTGCTATAGCAGTGTCAGGTCAGTGATAATACAGTGTTAGTGTAGTGATATAGCAGTGTCAGCCCAGTTCTAATACAGTGTTAGTGTAGTGATATAGCAGTGTCAATGCGGTGATAAGACAGTTAGTGTGTTGATAAAGCAGTGTCAGGGCAGTGATAATACAGTGTTAGTGTAGTGATATAGCAGTGTCAGGGCAGTTATAATACAGTGTTAGTGTAGTGATATAGAAGTGTTAGCCCAGTTCTAATACAGTGTTAGTGTAGTGCTATAGCAGTGTTAACGCAGTGATAAAGCAGTGTCAGGGCAGTGATAATACAGTATTAGTGTGGTGATAAGGCAGTGTCAGGGCAGTGGTAATACAGTGTTAATGTAGTGCTATAGCAGTGTCAGGGCAGTGATAATACAGTGTTAGTGTAGTGATATAGCAGTGTCAGCCCAGTTCTAATACAGTGTTAGTGTAGTGCTATAGCAGTGTCAGGACAATGATAATACAGTGTTAGTGTGGTGATAAAGCAGTGTTAGGGTAGTGATAATACAGTGTTATTGTGGTGATAAAGCAGTGTCAGGGCAGTGATAATACAGTGTTAGTGTAGTGCTATAGCAGTGTCAATGCAGTGATAAGACAGTGTTTTTGTGGTGGTAAAGCAGTGTCAAGGCAGTGATAATACACTGTTAGTGTAGTGATATAGCAGTGTCAGGGAAGTGATAATACAATGTTAGTGTAGTGATATAGCAGTGTCAGACCAATTCTAATACAGTGTTAGTGTAGTGTTATAGCAGTGTCAGGACAGTGATAATACAGTGTTAGTGTGGTGATATAGCAGTGTCAGCCCTGTTCTAATACAGTGTTAGTGTAGTGCTATAGCGGTGTCGGGGCAGTGATAATACAGTGTTATTGTAGTGATATAGCACTGTCAGCCCAGTTCTAATACAGTGTTAGTGTAGTGCTATAGCAGTGTCAGGGCAGTGATAATACAGTGTCAGTGTGGTGATAAAGCATTGTTAGGGCAGTGATAATAAAGTGTTAGTGTGGTGATAAAGCAGTTTCAGGGCAGTGATAATACAGTGTTATTGTAGTGCTATAGCAGTGTCAATGCAGTGATAAGACAGTGTTAGTCTGGTGATAAAGCAGTGTCAAGGCAGTGATAATACAGTGTTAGTGTAGTGTTATAGCAGTGTCAGGACAGTGATAATACAGTGTTAGTGTGGTGATATAGCAGTGTCAGCCCTGTTCTAATACAGTGTTAGTGTAGTACTATAGCAGTGTCAGGGCAGTGATAATACAGTGTTAGTGTGGTGATAAAGCAGTGTCAGGGCAGTGATAACTAAGACCGTGTTAGTGTAGTGATATAGCAGTGTCAGCCCAGTTCTAATACAGTGTTAGTGTGGTGATAAAGCAGTGTCAGGGCAGTGATAACACAGTGTTAGTGTGGTGATAAAGCAGTGTCAGGGCAGTGATAATACAGTGTTAATGTGGTGATAAAGCAGTGTCGGGCAGACTTGTTCGCGGAGGTGTGACTTGTGGTCAGACCCGGGAGGGGTTTGGGGGTTATGGCAGACCGGGAAGGGGGGTGCGGGCAGGGGGGGGGTTGGTGGGGGCGGGGGGCAGGGGGGGGTTGGTGGGGGCGGGGTGCGGTTAGACCCATTCGTGGGGGGGGGGTGTGTGGCAGACCCGTTCGCACAGCAGGGTTTGCACGTGCCCATATTCGCTTATGCGCAGACTCTCACCCATCAAAAATGGGGCCAAATTCTGATCCGACCCAACCGGTCTGAATTAGCCCATTTATTTGGTGCAGGCTATAGCGTGTTGCATACCCTTTATGGCCTGGCACAATCGCTCTGAAGTCACACGTTTGTAATCCCCCTTCCCGCATCCAGAAACCCTGCCCCCTGACAATCATGCTATGTGCCTGGGAAGTGATGCGGTGTGATAGGACGCGTCAGTCGGGTGGTGATCGCACGGTGACACATACAGTACTAGTGCAATGGCTGTCACCGCGGGGACACTGCAGGGGGGGCGGTCAGTGCTAGAGCTGTGTCAGACCAACTTACTCATCTGTGATTACATTGTGACAGGGAGAAAGCACAGACCCTATATGTCATCCTGCCCCCAGTGTGTGTGCGCTACCCGGCGGCAGTGATGTGTAATGATTGTAATGCAACATACAATACAGGTGACATATAGCAGTGTCAGCCCAGTTCTAATACAGTGTTAGTGTAGTGCTATAGCAGTGTTAACGCAGTGATAAAGCAGTGTCAGGGCAGTGATAATACAGTATTAGTGTGGTGATAAGGCAGTGTCAGGGCAGTGATAATACAGTGTTAGTGTACTGATATAGCAGTGTCAGGGCAGTGATAATACAGTGTTAATGTGGTGATAAAGCAGTGTCAGGGCAGTGATAATACAGTGTTAATGTGGTGATAAAGCAGTGTCGGGCAGACTTGTTCGCGGGGGTGGGGCTTTTGGTCAAACCCGGGAGGGGTTTGGGGGTTATGGCAGACCGGGAAGGAGGGTGCGGGCAGGGGGGGGGGGGTTTGGTGGGGGCGGGGTGTGGTTAGACCCATTCACGGGGTGGGGGGGGGGGGGGTGTCAGACCTGTTTCCGGGGGGTGTGGGCAGACCCGTTCGCACAGCAGGGTTAGCACGTGCCCATATTCGCTTATGCGCAGACCCTCACCCATCAAACATGGGGCCGAATTCTGATCCGACCCAACCGGTCTGAATTAGCCCATTTATTTGGTGCAGGCTATAGCGTGTTGCATACCCTTTATGGCCTGGCACAATCGCTCTGAAGTCACACATTTGTAATCCCCCTTCCCGCATCCAGAAACCCTGCCCCCTGACAATCATGCTATGTGCCTGGGAAGTGATGCGGTGTGATAGGACGCGTCAGTCGGGTGGTGATCGCACGGTGACACATACAGTACTACAGGGGACACTGCAGGGGGGGCGGTCAGTGACAGGGAGAAAGCACAGACCCTATATGTCATCCTGCCCCCAGTGTGTGTGCGCTACCCGGCTGCAGTGATGTGTAATGATTGTAATGCAACATACAATACAGGTGACATTCTGGTAAGCAGCTATTTAGCCCCTGCTGCACCTCTTTTCTGTGCTGTGTGTAGCTGGGGGGGAGCAGAATTGGGACTTGTGCCGGCACGTGAAGTGTTAAGCTTGGTGCAGTAGCTGCTGCTGTAGTGTTCAGCACCTCGGACAGCTCCCACTGGCTCCCCTGCCTATAGCCTGAGTGTGTGTGTGTGTGAGACACATCATCGCTGCATCTCTTCCCACTTGCTCAGCAGCGCCCTCTACAGCTGACCCTAACTTCTCTTCTCCCCCACACAGCTCACACTCTCTCTCCTTTTGCACTTCCACCTATAACTGTACCATTCACCCCAATGCTCATCACATATTTTCCCCCTTGCCCCTTTGCCACTCTCCCTTGGCATATCACTGCCTTCCTCCTGATCCTGTGCCTCCTGCTCCCCTATTCCCTCCCCCCCACCCACCACCTACAGAAACTCCTGTGGGTTTGGCAGGACAGCTGCTGCAGTGATTGGCCTAGGGCTCTCATGTGTGGATCAGACCGAGCAGCCAGGATAAATTGCCCAGCTTATGCTCATTACACCTCCACCTTCCCCTGAATGGTGATATTAGGTGCAATCCCATGCCCTGTCTCTGCCCAACTTGCTGCCCAAATGTAACCCTTAGCCTGGCTCTTATTGCCCTGTGTAATGTACATTAACCTCTTATTTCTGCCAAGTGTTTAGGATAAATGGCCGATTCTAGGCAGACCTTTTAGCATCTCAAAGGACTGGGGGAGTGGTGTTGTGGACTGCAGTATATCTCTCCCCTCCTTCTTTCCCCATCTCTCTCTCTCGCTCTCCTCTCCCCCTCCTCCTGTATCGCTCTCTCTGCTGCTGTGGAGGATTGATACCTTAGCTTCTATCTTCTTCCCAGGCTGGACCACAAACTGGAGCTTCATATTTGAGGCAGAGATGTGGGCAGTGAGAGGAGGGATCCTATGGAAGTCTCTAGCCCTATCCAAAAATCACCCCCCAAACCAGTCTCCTCTCAACACCCCATTCTCATTTACTCTTTAATCCATTGAAAGGCACGGATTATTTCCCCCCTACCCAGTCTCTAAATGTCACCGTGGCTAAATCGTGAGGTGCTCAGAGACTCCCCCGTACTCTGATTCCTGCCTCATCTCCATCCTCTCGCTCCTAGTCCCCCCCCACCACCACCACCACCACCTACCCCCCCACCCCCCCTCCTCCTCTCACCCACCCCCTCCTCCTCCCACCGCCCCGGACGGATTGCAGGATCTTGAAAGATGCAGCTCTGAAAACGGCAGCTCTGAAAACGGCAGAGCGTGCTGGGGAGAGGGTCCGCAACGCAAGACCCCCTCAGTCCTTTTTTTTTTTATTTTCATTTTCCTTTAATTTTTTTTGTTATTTGGATTATTTTTACATTTTTTTTATTTATTCGTTTTTTTTTATTTTTAAATCTAAAGACAGGAGAGTCGGCAGGGGGGTGGAGGGAGAGGAATGATTGATCCCTCCCTGTTTCTAACCTGTATTTTTATACACTTATATCTATTTTTGTTGCCTGTGAATTGGACTTGCTTGCATGAAGATCCTGTATAGATTTCTATATTATGTGTACATAGGCAGATCTTCGGACGTATTAATGGACATACATCAGCAGTTGTATTCTCTCTGCTTGGTATACAACTGCTAAGTCCAGCTCCTGTCAGTACATTTATCTGCCTGTTCTGTATATGAACACCTGTCTGCGGAGGTACCTGAGGAGTGTGCAGCCAGATCTAGGACTTTGCCTGTCTGGATGAGATGTGATGCTTTGCAGCGTCTTTTCCTCTACTTTTCCTACATCTTTTCCTTGCTCCTCGCTTTCCGGTAACCCGCGGACTCTGTCCCCAGCATCATGGGGGCTCGCTTCGGGGACGAGGTGCCGGCCCGTGGTGGGGGAGTCGCAGGTCGTGGAAGTCGACAAGGTGGGCCACCGGGGGCCCAGCGGATCTACAAACAGTCGATGGCACAGAGGGCCCGCACCATGGCGCTGTACAACCCAATCCCGGTGCGGCAGAACTGCTTTACCGTCAACCGTTCCCTCTTCCTCTTCAGCGAAGACAACGTGGTGAGGAAATACGCCAAAAAAATCACCGAATGGCCATATCCTTTACCGCTGGGCTTGGGGGTGATGATTGGACAAGGTTGCATGCTGGTGGTAGTAGTGGTGGGGGTTTTGGTGGTGGGGTTTGAAAATGTGTCCAAGAAGGAAATGGTCTATTTAAGTATATATCTATGGTACATGAAGCCTGATGTGTGTAGATTATGTGTGCCCATATACGTGTCTATGTACGTAAGTCCATTACTGTACAGGCAAATATACTGTATATATCTGTATATATATGCATGCCAAGAAATGGGGATCAGCTGTATGTGGTAAACAGGTGCTTTAATGTACATGCAGCAATGTACTGTGTTTCCCTACACAGCGTATAATATGGTATTCTGTAATGCAGGTATACTGTATGTTCTAGTGTAGATTGTCATATATATGTACATAATCCAAATAGCTGCATGTGTGTATATCTACAAATCAACATAAATGTGCATATATATATATATATATATATATATATATGTGTGTGTGTGTGTGTGTGTGTGTGTGTATGTATGTATGTGTGTGTGTGTGTCAGTCACACACAGCTATCTATGTGCACCTATATATATATATATATATATATATATATATTACGGCTATATGACGTGCTGTGTGCAGTACGTCTTGCCAGGGCTCACACAGTATATGAGGATATGAGCTGTGTGTGTGTATAAATAGATATGCACAGAACTGGTCTGGGCTGGGGTACAGCAGCCAAATACACCACTGACATGGTCAGCTATAACACTGTGTGTGTGTGTGTGTGTGTGTGTGTGTGTGTGTGTGTGTGCACCTTTTGTACATATGTTTGTGTGTACACACACACACACACCTAGCACTGCAGTGCATTGCTCCATTAATAAATCTGGCTAATATTGCTGCATTCAGCCATTCTGTAATACAAGATGTCATTCCTGTGCCACTGTACATCTATCTATCTATCTATCTATCTATCTATCTATCTATCTATCTATCTATCTATCTATCTATCCGTATAGACACATTTATATATGTAATGAATATGCTTGTATGTAAATGCCTGCCTCCTCTGTGTATCCATCCCTGGGTGCACCTTCCCTGCCGACAGCTCGGTAGAACATCTCCCCCACTGATAGATACTGTAAGAGAAAGTTCCCATGTGTGGCGTAATTTTTTGGTCTGAATTTGGATAGTGACGTACAGTGAAATCCGCCCTTCAGCTGTTTTCCATGGGAAGCATTAGACAGAGGAGCAGGATACAAGGCGGCAGTGGGGGGAAATTGCTGCAGAAAGTCTCACAGGGCTGTTGCTAATCTCATTGAAAGCAGACCTGCTAGAACACTGCCTGAGGGGGGTGTTGCTGATCTCTGGCATTACGGGGGTTAATGAGCATTTAAATATCAGGGGTTAATACATATAGCTTGAGGTGCTGGTTTGAAAAGCTTGCAATCTATGTAATATAAAGGTGCTGAATAATAACGTTGTACAGCGGCTGTGTGGTGCATACCAGATGGGAATACCTTACTGGCGGCGCTGTGTCAGTCTATAGGAGTCAGCTGAGTTGAGGCTGCATTTCCTCTGGCTCTGTAAGATACGGCAGGAGAATGATTTTCCGGTATGTGGCGTAGGCCCTGAATCCAATAATCAATGTTCCTCTCGTCTATTCATGTCTTAAATCTGAGCCGCAGATAGCCAGTTAGAGAGAGAGCTTTAATGGGTTACCTGTTTTGGTGGGGTACACCTGGTTTTATTGCTAAGGTACACCTGCTTATTTTGGGGGTCTTTATATCTCTTACACTAGTGATTAGTTATAAGGTGCACTCACTGCCCATCTCTGTATGTGGCAACCCCTGTGACGGCTTCATTCTTTTCCTTGAATCCAACGGGCAAGTGCAGAACTGTCATGGTGGTGGGCGGACGAGGGAATCCGGCCTTTGCAGAAGAATGAATGCACAGGCTTCTGCCGAGCGAGCTCCTTGTACAACGGATCATTATAGATTTGAAAACAGCCCATTCAGAACCACTAGCCTGAAAGTGGGGGACGGGGGGGGGGACTCCAAATGGCCGTGCGGTAGTCCCCTGCTCGGCATGTCCCTGCGAAACTTGTCACCCCAAGAGCTTGCAATCTTCACCTGCCGTCTCTGCGAATATAAGAGATCCTGCTTATGGCGAACTGACACAGGAAAACCTAATGTCAGTGTTTCCAGAACAAATTATAGAGCATCCCAGAGCTGTGGGCTGGAGTAGTCTCTGGACTACAACACCCATTAAAAAAAAAATAATATACATACAAACAATTGTGGAATGGCACCTTATATAGTTATGCAGTCTCCTAATTGGTTCCTGTTGCGTACTTCCATTGTTGTTTTAATAAACATGTAAAACAGAAGTTCATAAAATTGATCTTATTAAAAAGTTTTTTTTTATAGACGATAAACAATCCAATGCAGGTAATTCGATACATATTGGAAGTTAACGAGCTGTGTCACCCAACGCGTTTCGTCTCAGACCAGACTTCATCAGGGGTTAACAGTCATTTCAAAATAGTGTGTATATTCGAGACTTAAGGTCTAAGGTCATCAAGATCAATATAATGGGACCTGAAGGCTATAATAGGTCTCGGCCAGGGGATCCGACCCAGCTGGGTTCCTATATTCAAATAATGTTCACCTTTTAGTAAGATGGGTCCATATTCGATATATGTAAGTTCAACAAAACCACAGAAGACTCTCAGTTCCCTCATGGTATGTAGCAATTTATTTTAAAACTTGTTTGTTGTTCCAATGAGCTTTAAAACCAGGATATCCAATCTGTTAAAGTGTTTCAATGGGGAACACTCTCTATACCGACCCAAATACCATCCAGTGTTAAACCACCTTGCAGTAGGAAGAAGTGTATTTTATTAAAACAACAATAGTAGTACGCAACAGGATCCAATTAGGAGACTCCTATCTAAATAATACGCCATTCCACAATTGTTTGTGTGTGTGTATATATATATATATATATATATATATATATATATATATATATACACATATATATATATATATATATGTCACTAGGTGGGCAATGACATAAAAGTAACAGAAGCAGATGACAAGGTGTTGGGTCTTATGCTGCATATTTTCAGTACTCCAGTCTCTATAAAGCCCCCCCCCCCATATAACACAATCCACATTTACCACTATATATAGCAGTTAAACAACTGCTTCTTTGATAAAGCCCTTCTGATTCGCTGCGATATCCTGTGTGGCAAGTTGCTCATGCGGAACGGGGGCGATGCGCACTCCTGTCAGTTTATCTGACACATGTAAATGGCCAGACAAGCCAGAATTTACTGTCATAATACTAAACCCATATCCCGCCCATAACACCTTCTGCAAAATGCTCCACATCACTCCACGAATAGAAACCTAGAAACCAGTGTCTGACATTTTGCAGTCAGATGTCAGAAACCATCTAAAAAAAACATAAAATAGAATTTGTGGTTGCTTACTGCACCCTGCAATATTTCTGAGAAGTTCTCACACGCTCCCAAGTGTTACAGACTGCCCTCAGATATCTGTCCTGCTGTCTCCTCTCTAGGATGTGCGCTGCATCTATCCCATCTCCGACGCTGCGCTTACAGACCGTAACGTGAAATCATATAATCAGTGTAGTAGACTTAGGATCACCGGTAATAAAAGTGTTGTCCGTGCATTGATAGTAATAATGGATGGACAATATGCAGTGCAGAATATTGCATCCAGAATCCATGGTTGTGCAAAATAAGATCATGAGAAAGGTATCCCCCAGCACACCAAATAATATCATCATTGTGAGCCAGATGCACTAAGCTTCAGAAGTGATAAAATAGAGAGTGATAAACAACCAGCCAATCAGCTCTTGCCTGACATTTTTCAAACACAGCATGTGACATGGCAGGTAGGAGCTGATTCGCTGGCTGTTTTCCATCCCGACCTGTGTGGTAATAGAAATTCAGAGATCTTGGCTGCATATATTTGCAAAGATATGGTTAAGCCACCAGGTACCTCTGGTGTATCACAGAAGCCTTGCCGGGGTCTGGTGGCTTATGTTTAACCATTCAATTGCCCCCCCCCCACACACACAAACACACAAACTTTTCTCCTGGCTTCCCATATATTTAACGTTTGGGATGCTGGCTCCCTGAATGATATTCAAGCACCATTTCCTGTTGGGATGACGGCATCAGTATTGTGACTGCAGGGATGCTGAACGCATCCCTTATAGACTATCTTTATATTATTATACTATTGATTCAGAAATCTCCTGTGACTCTTCCAGGTGCTGTCAAACTACAAGCCCCAGCCTGATCTGTCAGCTGGCAAGTTATGCTGGGAATTGTAGTTTTTCACCACCTGGAGAAACACAGGCCGTACGGCATACTTGCCTACTTTTGAAAACTAGTCTGAGGGAGATTATAGTTGGTAGTATAATTTTGAACAGTGTTCCATTGAGGGGGCGTGTCATGCTCTACTCAAAGGGCTTGTCTAGTTCCATATATGGAGAGATTGTGAAAAGAGATTGTGAACGTGGCACCTAGAAGCGTGGGTGTGTACTGCTACATCTGAGGGGAATCTTTTAAAATGACTTATATCCAAATGTAGATGAGCCCCAAAGCAGTTAGTAAGAGATACTATACTTGGTAAAGTGCTGGGAAATGGTGCTGATGATTCCATGTAAATGTATCTAGCGTTCATTCCTTTTTTCCCCAAAAAAATGTAACAGTGTAATGTGGGCTAGGTGACACGAGGGAGATTGCTAGACTATTGAGCGAGAGAGGGAGATTGCTGCTATGTCAGAGAGTCTCCTGCAGAATGCAGGAGGGGAGGTAACTATGATGTAACATTGTAATGTGGGCTAGGTGACATGAGGGAGATTGCTAGACTTATAAGGGATAGAGGCAGGGCCGGCGCCACCACTAGGCAGCCTTAGGCATTTGCCTAGGGCGCCGGCCACTGGAGGGCACAATTTGAAGCAGGTCCCCCCCCCCGGATGGAGGTGAGTGGCGGCAGCATCCGCAACTTCCCCTATGTGGACCCGCTCCCCTGCCCACCCCTGGTGTTCTGCATCCCCCGTCACCCCCCACCCCTGACAACCCCCCCCCCCCCCCCCCGTTGAAGGACGCAGCGGCATCCCGGCACCCCCCCTGTGTGGAGCGGCTGGCCTGCTGCCGCAATACCTGGACCCCCCCCTGTGTGGAGCAACCGAATACCCGGGACCCGGTGCCGGCAACTACACCACCCCTCCCCCCCCCGTGTGAAGCGGCTGGTCTGCCGCCTCAATGCCCAGAACCCCACTACAACCCCCAGGGGAGCAGGGGAGCAGGTGAGGGAGCCGGCACCCCCCCCCCCCGTGTGGAGCGGCTGGTCTGCCGCAATAACAGGACCCCCGGGGAGAGCAGGTGAGCGCCGGAGCCCCCCCACCCGCCTGGGGCGCTTCGGTGTCTGGCACCGGCCCTGGAGAGAGGCAGATTGCTGCTATGTCAGGGAGTCTCCTGCAGAATGCAGGAGGGGAGGCAACTATGCCGTACGGCTGTCCCCAAAGGCTGGCAGAGCATGCTGGAACTCTTAGTTCCACAACAGTCAGATCTACTGTAATTTTTCCTCTGTTCTATACATTCCTTCTCACCTATATGAAATGAATAATGTATATTATTATTATTTATTAACAGTTTCTTATATAGCGCATACATATTCCGCAGCGCTTTACAGAGAATATTTGAACAGTCCCTGCCCCAGTGGAGCTTACAATCTATATTCCCTACCACCCGTACATGCACACACAGACATTCTAGGGTTAATTTTGTTAGGAGTCAATTAGCCTACCAGTATATTTTTGGATTGTGGGAGGAAACCGGAGCACCCGGAGGAAACCCACGCAAGCACGGGGAGTATATACAAACTCCACACAGTTCAAACCTGTGACCTCAGTGCTGCCCATTATCTCCCCTTTGGCCCTGATTCTGGCCTCATCGCTCCCCTGTGTTTTTGCACAGGGGAGACATTTTTTGCGACTGCGCAGGCACATCAACATTTCTGCACATGTGCAGCCGCTTGGTGCGAGCGGCCATAGCGAAGTGATTATCTGCCGCCCACAGCACTGTGGGTGCACAGCACCAGAGAGGTGTCTTAGATGTGTAAGCGCTGTAGAAATTATTCGATGGTCGGCGATCAACGAATGATTTGGCCCCTGCGTGAAAGGCTGCAAATTGATGTTTATGCTAAACTAAAAAATGCAAATTGTAACCAGAATCACCCCCTTTATGTAACCAATGGGTTATAGACTAGTCGTCTCTGGGCACGAAAAAAATAAATTAACAAACAGCAAAATATATGTGAAAATAAAAATCTAAATCTATGTATATTTTATACTGTAATGTAATTTATAAATACATTTAGGATGCTGTATGTAATTGTTCAGGCCCGTTGGTTACATAACCAGCGACGCTGCGGCAATAAGTTACGCCGTTCGCGTTCTGAGTCTGCAGAGGTAGCAAAGTGTCCGAATTACTCGCCGTCCAGCGTGAGAATGATTTCCTGTGATGTCTGTGATTGGTGCCGTTGCAATGCGCGTCCCTGTTGGGCCCTGTGGATGAAGCCCCAGCCTCCTGTCAGTGTGTACAGCATTGTCAGTGTATTCTCCTGAGCGGAGAGAGGGCTGCGGTTCTGTGGCTCTGGCATAAGCTGAATAGGTTCATTTGCTGTAGTACACCCAGAGAATTGCACTGCAGCTGCTTCAGCGAGGAGAAGTAAATTAAAAAATAAAGCAAACTGCATTTTCTACTTTGCTGAGCTGTGCAGTATTGGTTCACAGTCAGCCTCATAGCTGATGGATGCTTTCCTCACACAGCCCTTAGCTCCCAAATACCCACCGCTGTTCTGCTCTCGCAGACTCAGTTCATGGGGGAAGGGAATGTACAGTGTGCCATGTACTGCGCGAATCCAATGCTCTAAATGTGGCATAGATAGATAGATAGATAGATAGATAGATGCAAATGCCATGAGGCAGGGATGCAGTCCTTTCCGCACAGCAACCATATTGGAGTAGGAGGTTAAACACATCTCTAATTGTACAATGCAACGGAATATGCTGCCGCTATATATATAGATTCAATCCTCCGCTATGACTACACTGCATTCTAGACAATCCTATTACTATGCAGTGGCGGATCCAGAGGTGGGGCCGCAGCACAGTCCATAATTCAAATAAAGGATCCACACCAACTGTCAGTGAGTCCCGGTCGGCGATGCTAAGCAGCAGTTGGGGGGGTGGGGCAGTAGGTGTGGCTATTTTAAATCTGAACCGTGCTGCGGCCACGCCTTTGGAGACGCCACTGCTTGTAATTTCCGGGTATGATATACAATTGATGCGATGCTGGTTGATTTCCTTTGAATTCCCTCAAACTCCTGGACAAATGATGTTGGGCATTGTTCCATATTAATCGTATTTTTTTAAAAACTGCACACATGTGGGGCACATTCTGCGTATGTGCAAGATGGGTCCTGCGATCGCATCTCAGAAATGTGAATGCCTCTGTCCTATTGACAGGCAGATTCATTAACAGAGAGGGACAGGTTGGAGGTGGCCGGGATTTGGAAAAATCTGGGTCTCGCAGGGGGTGGTGTGCAGGCAGGGGGTGGTGTGCAGGCAGGGGGTGGTGTGCAGGCAGGGGGTGGTATGCAGGCAGGGGGTGGTGTGCAGGCAGGGGGTGGTGTGCAGGCAGGGGGTGGTATGCAGGCAGCGGGTGGTATGCGGGCAGGGGGTGGTGTGCAGGCAGGGGGTGGTATCCAGGAAGGAGGTTTTATGCAGGCATGCAGATGGGGTGGTGATGCAGATGGGGTGGTAGGCATGATGCAGATGGGGTGGTATGTAGGCATGATGTGGTATGTAGAATGGGAGTTCTGCAGGCATGGGATGGTATGCAGGCAGGGGGTGGTGTGCAGGCAGGGGGTGGTGTGCAGGCAGGGGGTGGTATGCAGGCATGGGATGGTATGCAGGCAGAGGGTGGTATGCAGGCAGAGGGTGGTGTGCAGGCAGGGGGTGGTATGCAGGCAGAGGGTGGTATGCAGGGGGAGGGTGGTATGCAGGCAAGAGGTGGCGTTCAGGCAGGAGGTGGTGTGTGAGAAGTGGTGTGTGAGAAGTGGTGCACGCAGTGGCGGTATGCGGGCAAGGGGCAGTATGCAGGCTGGGCTTGGTATGCAGGCAGCATCAGAGTGACTGCCGTATCATACAGAGAGCCTCATACTGACTGCTATAAAATACAGAGAGCATCACAGTGACTGCCGTATCATACAGAGAGCCTCACACTGACTGCTATAAAATACAGAGAGCATCACAGTGACCGCCATATCATATAGAGAGCATCACAGTGACCATCATATCATACAGAGAGCATCACAGTGACCGCCATATCATACAGAGAGCATCAGAGTGACTGCCATATCATACAGAGAGCATCACAGTGACCGCCATATCATACAGAGAGCATGACAGTGACCACCATATAATACAGAGAGCATCACAGTAACTGCTATATAATACAGAGAGCATCACAGTGACCGCCATATCATACAGAGAGCATCACAGTGACCCCCATATCATACAGAGAGCAT
The DNA here is from genome assembly GCF_055691185.1 of Crinia signifera. Lineage (NCBI taxonomy): Eukaryota > Metazoa > Chordata > Amphibia > Anura > Myobatrachidae > Crinia > Crinia signifera. Next base: position 301,969,652 of record NC_139220.1, on the reverse strand, counting down.
GACAGTGCCCGCCACATCATACAGAGATCATCACAGTGACTGCCATATCATATAGAGAGCATCACAGTGACCGCCATATCATATAGAGAGCATCACAGTGACTGCCATATCATACAGAGAGCATCACAGTAACTGCTATATAATACAGAGAGCATCACAGTAACTGCTATATAATACAGAGAGCATCACAGTGACCGCCATATCATACAGAGAGCATCACAGTGACCGCCATATCATACAGAGAGCATCACAGTGACCGCCATATCATACAGAGAGCATCACAGTGACCGCCATATCATACAGAGAGCATCAGAGTGACCGCCATATCATACAGAGAGCATCACAGTGACTGCCATATCATACAGAGATAATCACAGTGACCGCCATATCATACAGAGATCCTCACAGTGACTGCCATATCATACAGAGAGCATCACAGTGACTGCCAAATCATACAGAGAGCATCACAGTGACTGCCAAATCATACAGAGAGCATCACAGTGACCGCCATATCATACAGAGAGCATCACAGTGACTGCCATATCATACAGAGAGCATCACAGTGACCACCATATCATACAGAGAGCATCACAGTGACCGCAATATCATACAGAGAGCATCACAGTGACCGCCATATCATACAGAGAGCATCAGTGATCACTATATATATTACAGAGATCATTAGTGACCCCCATAGAATACAGATAATGTCAGTGACCCCAATGTAATATAGAAAGCATAAGTGTTCACTATACAATACAGAGAGCATCAATGATGATCACCATAAAATATCTATCACTCTCAATACTTAGTCTGTAGATCCTAATTATAGCATCATCATTTGACACTTGTCACAAAGGTTTATCATGTAATCTACCATACAAATCAGGAGTTTTTGTGAGTGTTTTTTTGTTGACCCTATTGGGCTCCGTCAGATACCTCTCCCTATATTTAATGTGCCTCTCGGTGTTGGTTTAGAACTGTCTGCGTCTGACTATTGCGGTGCATTGCAGGCTGCTTAGGACGGGGATTGATACAGGCAATGTTTATCCGTCCTACAGACATATAATGATATAAGAACATCTTGGATCTTTTTTCTAATTATTTACCCTGTTCTAAATCAGGAATACTTCTCGTATCAGTACCAGGTTATCATGTTCCCCGAGCTGAATGTAAATCTCAATATTTAATTCTGTATGTGATCAGATTTGTTACAGTGAAGTATGTAAAGTACATTATGATTCTATCCATGTTAGGGTATTGTTCTCTTATAGATTATACATCATTTATACATCACTTACACCAGTGCTAGCAGTGCCTGCTGTGATTATATATCACTTACACCAGTGCTAGCAGTGCCTGCTGTGATTATATATCACTTACACCAGTGCTAGCAGTGCCTACTGCGAGTATATATCACTTACACCAGTGCTAGCAGTGCCTGCGGTGATTATATATCACTTACACCAGTGCTAACAGTGCCTACTGTGATTATATATCACTTACACCAGTGCTAGCAGTGCCTGCGGTGATTATATATCACTTACACCAGTGCTAGCAGTGCCTGCTGTGGCAATATAGCACTAACACCAGTGCTAGCAGTGCCTACTGTGATTATATAGCATTTACACCAGTGCTAGCAGTGCCTACGGTGATTATATATCTCTTACACCAGTGCTAGCAGTGCCTGCCGTAATTATATAGCTTTTGCACCAGTGCCAGCCGTGATTATATAGCACTTGCACCAGTGCTAGCAGTGCCTGCTGTGATTATATAGCACTTGCACCAGTGCCAGCAGTGCCTGCCGTGATTATATGACACTTGCACCATTGCTAGCAGTGCCTGCTGTGATTATATAGCACTTGCGCCAGTGCTAGCAGTGCCTGCTGTGATTATATAGCACTTGCGCCAGTGCTAGCAGTGCCTGCTGCGATTATATAGCACTTGCGCCAGTGCTATCAGTGCCTGCTGCAATTATATAGCACTTGCGCCAGTGCTAGCAGTGCCTGCTACGATTATATAGCACTTGCGCCAGTGCTAGCAGTGCCTGCTGCGATTATATAGCACATGCGCCAGTGCTAGCAGTGCCATCACTTACGCCAGTGCTAGCAGTGCCTACTGTGATTTCAAAAGAATTCCTAGCTTTAGAAACAGGGTGATAATTAAATCATATTACTGGAGTGTGAGCTTAGGAGACAAGTGATATTACCGGAGTGTGAGTTTGGGGCACAGGATACTGGAAAAGATGTTACTGGAGTGTGAGTGTGGGGGAGAGGATACTGGAAGAGATGTTACTGGAGTGTGAGTCTGAGAGACAGGATATCGGGAGAGACATTACTGGAGTGTGAGTGTGGGAGACAGGATACCGGAAGTGATATTACTGGAGTGTGAGTGTGGGAGACAGGATACAGGTAGTGATATTACTGGAGTGTGAGTTTGGGAGACATGATACCGGAAGTGATATTACTGGAGTGTGAGTGTGGGAGACAGGATACCGGTAGTGATATTACTGGAGTGTGAGTGTGGGAGACAGGATACCGGTAGTGATATTACTGGAGTGTGAGTGTGGGAGACAGGATACCGGGAGTGATATTAGTGTAGTGTGAGTGAGGGAGACAGGATACCGGGAGTGATATTACTGGAGTGTGAGTGTGGAAGACAGGATACCGGGAGTGATATTACTGGAGTGTGAGTGTGGGAGACAGGATACCGGGAGTGATATTAGTGTAGTGTGAGTGAGGGAGACAGGATACCGGGAGTGATATTACTGGAGTGTGAGTGTGGGAGACATGATACCGCTAGTGATATTACTGGAGTGTGAGTGTGGGAGACATGATACCGCTAGTGATATTACTGGAGTGTGAGTGAGGGAGACAGGATACCGGGAGTGATATTACTGAGTGTGAGTTTGGGAAACATGATACCGGGAGTGATATTAGTGTAGTGTGAGTGAGGGAGACAGGATACCGGGAGTGATATTACTGGAGTGTGAGTGTGTGAGACAGGATACCGGGAGTGATATTACTGGAGTGTGAGTTTGGGAGACAGTATACCGGGGTAGTGATATTACTGGAGTGTGAGTGTGGTAGACAGAATACCGGTAGTGATATTACTGGAGTGTGAGTGTGGGAGACAGGATACCAGTAGTGATATTACTGGAGTGTGAGTGTGGGAGACAGGATACCGGTAGTGATATTACTGGAGTGTGAGTGTGGGAGACAGGATACCGGAAGTGATATTAGTGGAGTGTGAGTTTGGGAGACAGGATACCGGTAGTGATATTACTGGAGTATGAGTGAGGGAGACAGGATACAGGTAGTGATATTACTGGAGTGTGAGTTTGGGAGACAGGATACAGGTAGTGATATTAGTGGAGTGTGAGTGTGGGAGACAGGATACCGGGAGTGATATTACTGGAGTGTGAGTGTGGGAGACAGGATACCGGGAGTGATATTAGTGTAGTGTGAGTGAGGGAGACAGGATACCGGGAGTGATATTACTGGAGTGTGAGTGTGGAAGACAGGATACCGGGAGTGATATTACTGGAGTGTGAGTGTGGGAGACAGGATACCGGGAGTGATATTAGTGTAGTGTGAGTGAGGGAGACAGGATACCGGGAGTGATATTACTGGAGTGTGAGTGTGGGAGACATGATACCGCTAGTGATATTACTGGAGTGTGAGTGTGGGAGACATGATACCGCTAGTGATATTACTGGAGTGTGAGTGAGGGAGACAGGATACCGGGAGTGATATTACTGAGTGTGAGTTTGGGAAACATGATACCGGGAGTGATATTAGTGTAGTGTGAGTGAGGGAGACAGGATACCGGGAGTGATATTACTGGAGTGTGAGTGTGGGAGACAGGATACCGGGAGTGATATTACTGGAGTGTGAGTTTGGGAGACAGTATACCGGGGTAGTGATATTACTGGAGTGTGAGTGTGGTAGACAGAATACCGGTAGTGATATTACTGGAGTGTGAGTGTGGGAGACAGGATACCAGTAGTGATATTACTGGAGTGTGAGTGTGGGAGACAGGATACCGGTAGTGATATTACTGGAGTGTGAGTGTGGGAGACAGGATACCGGAAGTGATATTAGTGGAGTGTGAGTTTGGGAGACAGGATACCGGTAGTGATATTACTGGAGTATGAGTGAGGGAGACAGGATACAGGTAGTGATATTACTGGAGTGTGAGTTTGGGAGACAGGATACAGGTAGTGATATTAGTGGAGTGTGAGTGTGGGAGACAGGATACCGGGAGTGATATTACTGGAGTGTGAGTGAGGGAGACCGGATACAGGTAGTGATATTACTGGAGTGTGAGTTTGGGAGACAGGATACTAGTAGTGATATTACTGGAGTGTGAGTGTGGGAGACAGGATACCGGGAGTGATATTACTGCAGTGTGAGTGTGGGAGACAGGATACCGGGAGTGATATTACTGGAGTGTGAGTGTGGGAGACATGATACCGCTAGTGATATTACTGGAGTGTGAGTGTGGGAGACATGATCCCGCTAGTGATATTACTGGAGTGTGAGTGAGGGAGACAGGATACCGGGAGTGATATTACTGGAGTGTGAGTTTGGGAGACATGATACCGGGAGTGATATTAGTGTGGTGTGAGTGAGGGAGACAGGATACCGGAAGTGATATTACTGGAGTGTGAGTGTGGGAGACATGATACCGGGAGTGATATTACTGGAGTGTGAGTGAGGGAGACAGGATACCGGAAGTGATATTACTGGAGTGTGAGTGTGGGTGACAGGATACCGGGAGTGATATTACTGGAGTGTGAGTTTGGGAGACAGTATACCGGGGTAGTGATATTACTGGAGTGTGAGTGTGGGAGACAGGATACCAGTAGTGATATTACTGGAGTGTGAGTGTGGGAGACAGGATACCGGTAGTGATATTACTGGAGTGTGAGTGTGGGAGACAGGATACCGTTAGTGATATTATGGAGTGGGAGACAGGATACCGGTAGTGATATTATGGAGTGGGAGTTTGGGAGACAGGATACCGGAAGTGATATAACTGGAGTGTGAGTGTGGGAGACAGGATACCGGAAGTGATAAAACTGGAGTGTGAGTGTGGGAGACAGGATACCTGTACTGATATTTCTGGAGTGTGAGTATGGGAGACAGGATACCGGAAGTGATATAACTGGAGTGTGAGTGTGGGAGACAGGATACCGGGAGTGATATTACTGGAGTGTGAGTGTGGGAGACAGGATACCGGGAGTGATATTAGTGTAGTGTGAGTGAGGGAGACAGGATACTGGGAGTGATATTACTGGAGTGTGAGTGTGGGAGACATGATACCGCTAGTGATATTACTGGAGTGTGAGTGTGGGAGACATGATACCGCTAGTGATATTACTGGAGTGTGAGTGAGGGAGACAGGATACCGGGAGTGATATTACTGAAGTGTGAGTTTGGGAGACATGATACCGGGAGTGATATTAGTGTAGTGTGAGCGAGGGAGACAGGATACCGGAAGTGATATTACTGGAGTGTGAGTGTGGGAGACATGATACCGGGAGTGATATTAGTGTAGTGTGAGTGAGGGAGACAGGATACCGGAAGTGATATTACTGGAGTGTGAGTGTGGGAGACAGGATACCGGGAGTGATATTACTGGAGTGTGAGTTTGGGAGACAGTATACCGGGGTAGTGATATTACTGGAGTGTGAGTGTGGGAGACAGGATACCAGTAGTGATATTACTGGCGTGTGAGTGTGGGAGACAGGATACCGGTAGTGATATTATGGAGTGTGAGTGTGGGAGACAGGATACCGGTAGTGATATTATGGAGTGTGAGTTTGGGAGACAGGATACCGGAAGTGATATAACTGGAGTGTGAGTGTGGGAGACAGGATACCGGAAGTGATATAACTGGAGTGTGAGTGTGGGAGACAGGATATGTACTGATATTTCTGGAGTGTGAGTATGGGAGACAGGATACCGGAAGTGATATAACTGGAGTGTGAGTGTGGGAGACAGGATACCGGAAGTGATATAACTGGAGTGTGAGTGTGGGAGACAGGATACCTGTACTGATATTTCTGGAGTGTGAGTATGGGAGACAGGATACCGGAAGTGATATAACTGGAGTGTGAGTGTGGGATACAGGATACTGGTAGTGATATTAGTGGAGTGTGAGTTACGGAGATTATAGGATAGTTCTAGTAATACTATTCAGGGGCAATTCCTGACTATATCTTGGTTTGGGGCAATCGATTGAATCCAACATGCTGAAAATCCTCAATTGTCTGGTTCCAAGAAGAGAAAATGACCAGGATGAGTGAGTCAGGGATCTGTTAAATGCTGTTTTTTACTGGTTCCCGGATGGATCGCTGATCATCGATTTCTGACAAATGCCATTTGGTCCCAGATGGGTGGATGGACATCTTTTGTATGGGGAATCAGTGTTCAGATGTATGACCCATATTTTTGGATGGTTGGTACGTGGCCTATACAGCACATAACAGCATTGTACCATCAGGAGTATATACAGCTCAGCATATGATTGGATGGTTGGTACGTGGCCTATACAGCACATAACAGCATTGTATCATCAGCAGTATATACAGCTCAGCATATGATTGGATGGTTGGTACGTGGCCTATACAGCACATAACAGCATTGTACCATCAGGAGTATATACAGCTCAGGGTATGATTGGATGGTTGGTACGTGGCCTATACAGCACATAACAGCATTGTACCATCAGGAGTATATACAGCTCAGGGTATGATTGGATGGTTGGTACGTGGCCTATACAGCACATAACAGCATTGTACCATCAGCAGTATATACAGCTCAGCATATGATTGGATGGTTGGTACGTGGCCTATACAGCACATAACAGCATTGTACCATCAGGAGTATATACAGCTCAGCGTATGATTGGATGGTTGGTACGTGGCCTATACAGCACATAACAGCATTGGATTGCTGTGTGTTCATACTGCTACAACCTAATAGCAGGGTATTCACACTTACAGCAATGTGTGGAGTAGGGACCCCAGAAGGGGATCCCCGCAGAGGCGAGATACTGCAAGGAACACTGGTGACAGGTGTGAGACAGGCGTGAGATTCCTTACCAAGCCTGGAAAGTGCTGTGAGCGCGTCCTCTCTGTAGCTGTACTATACTCAGGTGTTTAGCACATGGCACACACTGTGCAAGGATAATGAGAAGACGATACAAGAACTGGGTATACAGAGAGCAGATACAGGAGCTGGGTACGGGGTGTATACAGAGAGCAGATACAGGAGCTGGGTACGGGGTGTATACAGAGAGCAGATACAGGAGCTGGGTATAGGGTGTATACAGAGAGCAGATACAGGAGCTGGGTATGGGGTGTATACAGAGCAGATACAGGAGCTGGGTACGGGGTGTATACAGAGAGCAGATACAGGAGCTGGGTACGGGGTGTATACAGAGAGCAGATACAGGAGCTGGGTACGGGGTGTATACAGAGAGCAGATACAGGAGCTGGGTATAGGGTGTATACAGAGAGCAGATACAGGAGCTGGGTACGGGGTGTATACAGAGAGCAGATACAGGAGCTGGGTATGGGGTGTATACAGAGAGCAGATACAGGAGCTGGGTACGGGGTGTATACAGAGAGCAGATACAGGAGCTGGGTATGGGGTGTATACAGAGAGCAGATACAGGAGCTGGGTACGGGGTGTATACAGAGAGCAGATACAGGAGCTGGGTACGGGGTGTATACAGAGAGCAGATACAGGAGCTGGGTATAGGGTGTATACAGAGAGCAGATACAGGAGCTGGGTATGGGGTGTATACAGAGCAGATACAGGAGCTGGGTACGGGGTGTATACAGAGAGCAGATACAGGAGCTGGGTATAGGGTGTATACAGAGAGCAGATACAGGAGCTGGGTACGGGGTGTATACAGAGAGCAGATACAGGAGCTGGGTATAGGGTGTATACAGAGAGCAGATACAGGAGCTGGGTACGGGGTGTATACAGAGAGCAGATACAGGAGCTGGGTACGGGGTGTATACAGAGAGCAGATACAGGAGCTGGGTATGGGGTGTATACAGAGAGCAGATACAGGAGCTGGGTACGGGGTGTATACAGAGAGAGCTTGCTACAGTTACTAATTACATTGGGTTTGTAGGGAGAGACTTGGATATATAGACTAATAACATTGTGTATGTAGGTATAGAGAGAGAGAGAGATATATACACATCTAGTTACTAGTTACATTGTGTATGTAGGGAGAGAGCTGGGTACAGCAGGTACTAGTTACATTGTGTATGTAGGGAGAGAGGTGGGTACAGGTACTAGTTACATTGTGTATGTAGGGAGAGAGTTGGGTACAGGTACTAGTTACATTGTGTATGTAGGGAGAGAGCTGGGTACAGGTACTAGTTACATGTGTATGTAGGGAGAGAGCTGGGTACAGGTACTAGTTACATTGTGTATGTAGGGAGAGAGTTGGGTACAGGTACTAGTTACATTGTGTATGTAGGGAGAGAGCTGGGTACAGGTACTAGTTACATGTGTATGTAGGGAGAGAGCTGGGTACAGGTACTAGTTACATTGTGTATGTAGGGAGAGAGCTGGGTACAGGTACTAGTTACATTGTGTATGTAGGGAGAGAGCTGGGTACAGGTACTAGTTACATTGTGTATGTAGGGAGAGAGCTGGGTACAGGTACTAGTTACATTGTGTATGTAGGGAGAGAGCTGGGTACAGCAGGTACTAGTTACATTGTGTATGTAGGGAGAGAGCTGGGTACAGGTACTAGTTACATTGTGTATGTAGGGAGAGAGGTGGGTACAGGTACTAGTTACATTGTGTATGTAGGGAGAGAGTTGGGTACAGGTACTAGTTACATTGTGAAAAAAGTTGTATATTGGACCACCTAGGTGGAACAATATAAACAGGCGCTTCTGGGTGGGTTGTTTGGCAAGCTGCTCACACCGTGGGGAGGTCAGCCCCCAGAAACTAAACAGAGGAAGAAACACAGGGGGTGGTGGAGCGCTACACAAAAAAAATAATTATGAGTGTGTTTGACCAATTGGGTATTACAAATATTTTATTTTTACTAATTAAAAGGGTAAATAACTTAAAAGCAATTGCATATTTCAAAGTAGAATAAAGGTATACAGCCTGATATGGGTTATACAAATACTTGAACACAAGTACAAATAATGGACGATATCTGACTTGTTCCCAGGGATACTCTCCTGAGTGGAATAGTCACAATCTCCCACATACATTTTTGTAGAAGCTGGAATGGCGGGTGTCCATAGACCTGCTGGAGGTTTTGAACCTGATCCTGATTTTGTAGGGATCCTATGGTTCCAGTCCTTGGTACAGGAAGCTCCAATGAATGTCAGGTGTCCCTTATGGTGTGCAGTAATAATGTCCAATATTTGGAAGGGTTGGGAGAAGGAGAGTTGGTCCAAGTGTACAGCCTGACCTCTTTGGGATTACAAAAATAAATTCTCACTTGGACCAACTCTCCTTCTCCCAACCCTTCCAAATAATGGACATTATTACTGGACACCATAAGGGACACCACCACCTGCCATTCATTGGAGCTTCCTGTACCAAGGACTGTAACCATAGGTAATTGCTACATTGTGTACGTAGGGAGAGAGAGCTGGATACAGGTACTAGTTTCATTGTGTGTATATAGGGAGAGAGCTGGGTACAGGTACTAGTTACATTGTGTATGTAGGGAGATAGAGATGGGTGAGGGAGAGAGCTGGGTACAGGTAGTAGCGGCCGGCCATGCTGCCGCCGTGAAACTAAACAAGTACCATTACATATTATAATGAGGGAGAGAGCTGGGTACAGGTACTACTTACATATTATAATTAGGAAGAGAGCTGGGGACAGGTACTAGTTACATTGTGTATGTAGGGAGAGAGCTGTGTAAGTACTAGTAACATTTTTTATGTAGGGAGAGAGAGCTGTGTATAAGTACTAGTCACATTGTGTATGTAGGGGAGATCTGAATACAGGTACATACTTGCCTACTTTTGAAAACTAGTTTCAGGGAGATTATAGTTGGTAGTAGAATTTTGCACAGCGCCCCATTGAGGGGGCGTGTTATGCTCCACCCAAAGGGCTAGCCTAGTTCCATATATGGAGATATTGTGAAAAGAGATTGTGAACGTGGCACCTAGAAGCGTGGGTGCGTACTGCTACATCTGAGAGGAATCTTTTAAAATGACTTATATCCAAATGTAGATGAGCCCCAAAGCAGTTAGTAAGAGATACTATACTTGGTAAAGTGCTGGGAAATGGTGCTGATTATTCAATGTAAATGTATCTGTCTCTCATTCCTCCTGTCTCTCATTTCCCCCAAAAATGTAACAGTTTAATGTGGACTAGGTGACATGAGGGAGATTGCTAGACTAATGAGGGAGATTACTGTTATTTCAAGGAGTCTCCTGTAGAATGCAGGAGGGTAGGCAACTATGATACAGGTACTAGTTACATTTAGAATTTAAAACATAGAAACATAGAATTTGACAGCAGATAAGAACCACTTGGCCCATCTAGTCTGCCCCTTTTTTTAAACATGTTACCTCAAACCATATTTGATCCTTATTTTTTTGTAAGGATATCAATATGCCTATCCCAAGCATGTTTACATTGTACTACTGTATTTGCGTCTACCACCTCTGTTGGGAGGCTATTCCACTTATCTACTACTCTTTCTGTGAAGTAATTCTTCCTCACATTTCCCCTGAATCTTCCTCCCTCTAGTTTCAGTACATGTCCTTGTGTTCTGTTGCTCCTCTTCCTGTGAAGAATGTCTCCCACCTGTACCTTGTTAAAGCCCTTAATATATTTGAAAGTTTCTATCATGTCCCCCCTTTCCCTTCTCTGCTCTCAACTATACATATTAAGATCTTTTAGTCTTTCCTGGTACGTTTTGTGATGCAGGCCATGCACCATTTTAGTTGCTCTTCTTTGTACAGTCACTAATGTATTTATATCCTTCTGGAGATATGGCCTCCAGAACTGAACACAATACTCTAGGTGAGGTCGTACCAATGACCTATACAGTGGCATTATTACTTCTTTCTTTCTACTGCTGATACCTCTCCCTATGCAACCAAGCATCTGACTTGCCTTCTTCATTGCTTTGTTATATGGCCTCCCTGCCATTAAGTCCCCTGAAATAGTGACACCTAGATCCCTCTCTTCCTCAGTAGTTTCCATTATAGTGCCATTTATACTATATTGAGTCTTTGGATTTCTGAGACCCAAGTGCATGATTTTGCATTTTTTGGCATGATTTTACATTTTGTATGTAGGGAGAGCTGGTTACAGGTACTAGTTAGTACTAGTTACACATAATTAGGGAGAGAGCTAGGTACAGGTACTAGTTACATATTATGTTTAGGGAGAGAGCTGGGTACTAGTTACATAGGGCCTTATTTTGGTTTACTCTTTCTGACAAAATCCTTCTTAGATGGACAAAACCATGTGCACTGCAGGGGGGCAGATGTAAAATGTGCAGAGAGAATTAGATTTGGGTGAGTTATTTTGTTTCTGTGAAGGGAAAATACTGGCTGTTTTATTTTTACACTGCAATATAGATCTCACTTTAAAGTAAAACCCCACCCAAATCTAATTCTCTCTGCACAAGTAACACCTGCCCCACCTGCAGTGCACATGGGGCCTTATTTTGGTTCATTCTTTCTGACAAAATCCTTCTTAGATGGGCAAAACCATGTGCACTGCAGGTGGGGCAGGTGTTACTTGTGCAGAGAGAATTAGATTTGGGTGGGGTTTTACTTCAAAGTGAGATCTATATTGCAGTGTAAAAATAAAGCAGTCAGTATTTTCCCTGCACAGAAACAAAATTACTCACCCAAATCTAAATCTCTCTGCACATGTTACATCTGCCCCCCTGCAGTGCACATGGTTTTGTCCATCTAAGAAGGATTTTGTCAGAAAGAGTGAACCAAAATAAGGCCCATAGTGTTTGCAGGGAGAGAGAGAAGGATACAGGTACTAGTTACATATTATAATGAAGGAGAGAGCTGGGGACAGGTACTAGTCACATTGTGTATGTAGGGGAGATCTGAATTCTAGTCCTGGGCCCTGACTCAGAGGTGGACCCGCCATTGGCATCTACTGCTGATCAGAGAGTGGCATGTCATGGTCATACTGACAGAAGTGCAGGCTGCTCAGACGTCAGTGTTTGCAGATATACCAGATTTTTTTTGCACCGGGGAAAGTGATATGTTACACTGCTTATTGTCAAATACACCCCCATGAGTTGCTGCTACTAGTTACTTAGTTGTGCAGTCGGTTTCCCCGCGGTCAGGATGGCAGTATTCAATATACCGCCAGAACATGGAACAGTTCAGGATGCCCACGCCGGAATAGCGACAGCCAGCATCCCGAATGGGGAATATGCAGGCCGGGGTAGTGTGCAGCCGGGGATGGGGGGGTAAGGAACTAGTGGGGATAGAGGGGGAGGGTAGAGGGCAGGGACTGACGTGAATACTCAGATATTCTCTGTAAAACGCTGCGGAATATGTGTGCGCTATATAAGAAACTGATAATAACTATTAAGGATACAGCGTATTTTGCACAGGGCGGATGCAGGAAGCTGGGTACAGGGTACAAGCTGGTTTTGGGAATATTGGGGGCCGCACCTACCGGGGTACAGTATGTACAGTGCGGGGGTTGTCTGGAACATGTCAGTGTATAGATGACAGCATTAGCCTGTACTGTTCTCCGCACACTGTATAGTATCCCCAGCGCTGCTTGTTTGCCATAGGAAGGTGTTGCTGCATGTTGCAGTGATATGCGGCAGTCACTAGGCTCCTGGTATTCCCTCTCTCCTCGCCCACACACTCTGCCATTATTTGGCAAGCTCTCCCTTACTGGCTGCTGCTCACATGTTGTAGCATCCTCCAGTCCGAGCCATCTGCAGCTGCTGCTCTGTGAGCCAAGCACACAGTGTGTCTCATTAACATAGTGCTTCATTACCGGAGCTTGCAGACTGTCTCCCATGTATATTACTATCCTTTATGAGAGAGGGAGAGAGAGAGAGAGCTCCCTGTGATATCAGGGTGTTCTCAGAGAGCAATGGCTGACTCTTAGATCTATGCAGCTGAGAGTGATGTCACGTCATAATTATTATTACAGCCAGGCAGCCGGTCACAGTATATATATATATATATATATATATATATATATATATATATATATATATATATATATCCATAGACCTGTGACACGGAAGCTGTGACTATTTACAGTCAGTTTTTTTCTCCATTCTATCTATTTATACCCGAATACAGACACATAACAGGAGTCACCGGAGACCAATAATACACAGTGTACCAGTAACACGGCGACAGGGAGCTGGGTACAGAGAGAGCAGCCACTGGTGGATCTCTGTGGCTCGGTGATGGAAGCGAAGGCTGTGAACATGCGGCGCGACGGTGACGTTGTTTCATCTGCGGCGGTGGTTCAAAGCGGCAGTAATTATAAAGGCAAAACCAGGTGTTGCTGGATACACTAATGGTGGTATCTAGATGATAGATTGACACTGTCTAGGTCAACAGTCAATACTGTAGGTCGGCCCCCATATGGTCTACGTGCTCTAGATCAACATTGTCAAAAGATCGACACAAGCAAAAGCCAGTGCAAGGCATCTCAGCGCCTTACCGCTCACCCACTCCACGGGGTGGGGTGTGATGGTGGAACGGCCGTGGCTGACCTGCTCCACTGGGGGAGGGTGCTACTGCCGCTGACTTGCTCCGGCACACGGTCCAAGCGGGGAGGGTAGTGGTATGGGCACCGCTCAACTGACTCTACGGGGAGTAGGGGGCAGGGGCGGTTTGGCCGCCGCTGACCTGCTCCCAAGTGCCGCCATGCAGTGCCGGCGCCCTCAGGCAAATGCCTAAAGCTGCCTTATGGTGGTGTCGGCCCTGTGGATAGGTCGCCATGTGTTTTTCACGATTTTTTATGCTTTACGATACACGTGGGCTACAATTGGGAAGGGTAATGAGCCAGGCAAGGGTGCGTGTTACGCTAATTGGGAATGTCGGCAGGTGTTGATAAAAACTAATGTCGACCTTTTCACGCTTCTACCTTTTTCCTGTTGAACTTTTGCTTGTGTCAACCTTTTCCATGTCAACCTGTTTTCCATGTCAACTTTGTTCCTGTCAACTTTTTGGGGTCGTCCTATTGATTGTTCGCCTGGATACTGTCAATCCTATGATCCCCACCGGCTGACGGGATGAGATTCTTTGATAACTACATCAAGCAAACTATTACATTTACCCCATTGTGTCTATGGGTGATTAGTCTCACCTGGGGCCAGGCGCACTAAGCTTCAAAAGTGATAAAATGGAGAGTGATAAACAGCCAGCCAATCAGCTCCTGTCTGACATTTTTCAAACCCAGACTGTGACATGGCAGGTAGGAGCTGATTGGTTGGTTGTTTATTACTCCTCATTTTATCACTTTTGAACCTTAGTGCATCTGGCCCCTGGTCCTTTGCAGTGTAAGAGACAACAAATGTGTTAGAAGATAGGCATCCACCCTTCTTTTATCCACAATATTACATTGGTTGCCTTGAAATATGATGGAGAGTTCTTAAGTGTCAATACACCATAAATATAAGAGTCAATACGCCATGCTAAGTACATACAGCACATTCTTTACTGCAACTGCCAGTTCCCTTGACCTTTCAGAATGGGCAGACCATGGTCAGTTAGTTTAGAGGTTATACTAATTCTGTTGTTTTTTTTGTGATCCCGCAACTTTGGACATTTGATTTGTGCTGAAGTTGTATTCCTGTGGATTAATATGGTTGTAACTTTCCACTTGCTCCCCTTTGGAGAAGTTTGTGTAGTTCTGCAGGTGAAAGTCTAGCGGTGGTGTAGACAGTGCTTCTGCCAAGGTAAAGAAGACAAATAGGCGAATTATGGGAACTACTGTGACATGAAGAGAATTGGCTCTACTGTGTGGCATAATGTGAATAATTGGCACTACCATGGCATATTGTCAATAAGAGCTATTAATGTGTGGCATAAAACAAATAGTGGTAAACAAATACTGTGGTATGTTGTCAATAAGTGGTACTACTGTATGGCATAATAGGAATAATTGTCAGTACCGTGTGGCATAATGTGTATGTCTCCTTTTGAAAAGCGTAATGGGATATGCTGCGATATATAAGAAACTGTTAATAAATAAATAATTAGCACTACCGTGTGGCATAATGTGAATATAGGGCACTACTGAGTATCACAATGTGAATAATTGGCACTACTGATTGGCATAATGTGAATAAGAGGCACCACTTTGTGAAATAATGTGAACAAGGGGCATCATTGTGTGGCATAATGTGAATAATGGGCACTATTGCATGGTATAATGTGAATAGGGGACACCCACTACGTGGCATCGGGGGAACAAGGGCCACTATTGTATGGTATAATGTCAATAAGGTCCCCCGCGCGTTCGTGCTGCTTGTTACTTCTGATTGCATTAACCAGTGTGCTGTTTGTTTCATGTTGACTTACCCATTGATTGGAGTTGTGCTACTGTCTCCAGAATTTAATTTACACACTCCTGCATGTTCTTTTATTTGACTAGTGCCAGAGGCGTACATTAGCTTACTTTATAAACTGGATCTTTTATGCAGCTTCTGTAATGCTGCCCACATACTTGTTTTCAGTAATCTCGTGGTCATCTTTCCCGAATACAAATATGGCTGCTCCATGCTTGGTTATTAATCTCTGTCCCGGCTGCAGTAATAAACTACATCATCTCAACCTTAAATGTTCACATGTGATTATTGGTATTATTTACTTTATACATCGCTAGACTATGCGCTGCTGCCCATTATTTCCCTTGTTTTACTATAAGAAAGTATACAAGGAGAGACTACACACTGATAATTTATGATACAGCGCCACCTTCTGACCCTCCTCCAGTATAACTTAAAAATCAAAACCTAGCCTGTAGCTGTTGCTGTATTTCAACCACTGCCAGTTCATTATTAAGGCTACATAAAATGATATATATGAATCTGTATCAGATAATTATTAGCACTGTGTAAGACTGTATCTATATCTGTATCAGATACTGTATATCAGGGATCAGGTGCTGCACTGTAACATTACATGCAGCGGTACTTGTTTCCTAGCACAGCGCCCATCTTATGCCATCGCATACCACTAATTATGGTATGCGATGGGACCCGATTTTCGGGTCCTAAGAGCCGCACTGTACAATTTTAATATTGCGTCGCATCGCATGCCATTACAATGGCATGCAATGCGATTTGTAATTGTACAGGCACCCTGATGGGTGATTACTATGTTAAATGCACCCCCATTGTTAACGCTACCCCCACTATCAACGCCAACCTGAGCGCCGTGAGCCCGCGAGGGGAGGCGGTACGCGTCCTCCAACCTTTTCATACCCCCACTATTCACGTCGGCGTGGAGTTGGTTTTATATAGTGGGGCGAGCTCAGCGAGCCCGAAGCGTGGCGAGCGGACGTGGAATACATGTGAAGTTATCCGCGTGCACTCGCCACGCTTCGGGCTCGGTGGCTCGCCCGGTGGCTCGCCCCAACGTGGATAGTGGGGGTATAAAAACTTCGGAGGAAGCGGGCTCGCTGCACTCGCCACGCTTCGGGTTGGCGTTCATAGTGGCGGTGGCGTTGACAATGGGGGGTGCATATAGTATAGTAATCACCCATCAGGGTGCCTGTACAATTAAAAAATCATTTTGATCGCATTCCATGCGATGCGATCAAAACGATGGAATAAGATTAAAATCGTGGGTGCCATGCTAGGAAACAAATACCCAGGCAGCATCCGACTGTCACAGTGTATAATCTGGCACTGCACTCACACTAGTCCCCGGGGGCAACCCACATTTCTGGGACAAAATGGGGGTTTGGGTTGCAAGGCCATGCGCCCTACTTGTGAGACCACTCCCTTACCCGAGAAGCCCTGGCCCCTTTTGCAAGTAAGTGCCTTTAGCACCCAGACATTACATAAACACCCCTGATGTTCCTTCTATTAGTGACGCCTCTTGACCAGATATTCGGTGGTCCACCCCAATGCAAATACTTTCCAGGCTCTGACGTTTTATAATGCTGCAAGTCTGCCCCTGTTTTTAAAGCAGCCATTTTAATGATTGGCACTTTAAAAATCTCCCTAGGTAGTGTGGCCACTCTCAGATCAATGACACAGAAACAGCAGAGCCGTCTCATTAATGACAATGTGGCGTGGCCCCACAAACGCTTAGTGACATCCACCCAAGTGTCTGTCATGGTAGTCCTATACGCCAATACTGACTTATCCCACTGCTGGGTGTGACTTGCACCTGTGCGTATATCTGTACGTTTTGGCTTCCACTAATTACTCTATTAAAATAAATACAATTTATTGGAAAATAACATTTTTGAACTTTTTTTTTTTATAGTATGTAATGAAATTGTTACTGTATCACATATGTGTCATGTAGAACTGCTACAGTATGATCTGTTAATGTGTTGCTGGTATAGTGTAATCTGTTACTATGTTGCAATGTCTCATTAAGGAACCGTTACTGTGTCACGTGTGCAGTTGGTACAATATGAACGGTTACTGTGTTGCAGTGTCTCATATGTGTCATGTGAAGCTTCTATAGTATGATCTGTTACTGTGTTAGTGTCTCATGTGGAGCTGGTACAGTGCATATGTATTACCATTATTTATATAGCGCACACATATTCCGCAGCGCTTTACAGAGTATAGTTGAACACTCGCATCAGTCGCTGCCCCAGTGGAGCTTACAATCTATATTCCCTACCACATGTACACGCACACAGACATTCTAGGGTTAATTTTTGTTGGGAGCCAATTAGCCTACCAGTATATTTTTGGATTGTGGGAGGAAACCCGAGTACCCGGAGGAAACCCACGCAAGTACAGGGAGAATATACAAACTCCGCACAGTTAGAGCCATGTTGGGTATTGAACCCATGACCTCAGCGCTGTGATGCAGTAACACTAACCATTACACCATTACCCGTACTGACCAGTATGACCAGTTACCATGTTGCAGTATCTTATATGTATCATGTGGAGCTGCTATAGCATGATCTGTTACCATTTTGCAGTGTCATAGATGCAGCTGGTAAAGTATGATCTATTACTGTGTTGCTGTGTCTCATATAGACATGCTATAGTACGATCTGTTGTCATGTTGCTGTGTAACATGTGAAGCTAGGACAGTATGACCGGTTAATGTGTTTCATTGTCTCATATGTGTCATGTGGAGCTGCTACAGTATGATGTGTTGCTGTATGTCAAATGTAACCGGTGCAGTATGATCTGTTACTGTTTTGCTGTATGTCATATGTAACCGGTGCAGTATGATCTGTTACTATGTTGCTGTATGTCATATGTAACCGGTGCAGTATGATCTGTTACTGTGTTGCTGTATGTCATATGTAACCAGTGTAGTATGATCTGTTACTGTGTTGCTGTATGTCATATGTAAGCGGTGTAGTATGATCTGTTACTGTGTTGCAGTATGTCATATGTAACCGGTGTAGTATGATCTGTTACTGTGTTGCTGTATGTCATATGTAACCGGTGTAGTATGATCTGTTACTGTGTTGCTGTATGTCATATGTAAGCGGTGTAGTATGATCTGTTACTGTGTTGCTGTATGTCATATGTAACCGGTGTAGTATGATCTGTTACTGTGTTGCTGTATGTCACATGTAACCGGTGTAGTATGATCTGTTATTATGTTGCTGTATGTCATATGACATATGTAACCGTTGCAGTATGATCTGTTACTGTGTTGCTGTATGTCATATGTAACCGGTGTAGTATGATCTGTTACTGTGTTGCTGTATGTCATATGTAAGCGGTGTAGTATGATCTGTTACTGTGTTGCAGTATGTCATATGTAACCGGTGTAGTATGATCTGTTACTGTGTTGCTGTATGTCATATGTAACCGGTGTAGTATGATCTGTTACTGTGTTGCTGTATGTCATATGTAAGCGGTGTAGTATGATCTGTTACTGTGTTGCAGTATGTCATATGTAACCGGTGTAGTATGATCTGTTACTGTGTTGCTGTATGTCATATGTAACCGGTGTAGTATGATCTGTTACTGTGTTGCTGTATGTCATATGTAACCGGTGTAGTATGATCTATTACTGTGTTGCAGTATGTCATATGTAAGCGGTGTAGTATGATCTGTTACTGTGTTGCTGTATGTCATATGTAAGCGGTGTAGTATGATCTGTTACTGTGTTGCTGTATGTCATATGTAAGCGGTGTAGTATGATCTGTTACTGTGTTGCAGTATGTCATATGTAACCAGTGTAGTATGATCTGTTACTGTGTTGCTGTATGTCATATGTAACCGGTGTAGTATGTATTTTACTGTGTTGCTGTATGTCATATGTAAGCGGTGTAGTATGATCTGTTACTGTGTTGCTGTATGTCATATGTAACCGGTGTAGTATGATCTGTTACTGTGTTGCTGTATGTCATATGTAACCGGTGCAGTATGTATTTTACTGTGTTGCTGTATGTCATATGTAAGCGGTGTAGTATGATCTGTTACTGTGTTGCTGTATGTCATATGTAACCGGTGCAGTATGTATTTTACTGTGTTGCTGTATGTCATATGTAACCGGTGCAGTATGATCTGATACTGTGTTGCTGTATGTCATATGTAACCGGTGCAGTATGATCTGTTACTGTGTTGCTGTATGTCATATGTAACCGGTGCAGTATGATCTGTTACTGTGTTGCTGTATGTCATATGTAACCGGTGCAGTATGTATTTTACTGTGTTGCTGTATGTCATATGTAACCGGTGCAGTATGATCTGATACTGTGTTGCTGTATGTCATATGTAACCGGTGCAGTATGATCTGTTACTGTGTTGCTGTATGTCATATGTAACCGGTGCAGTATGATCTGTTACTGTGTTGCTGTATGTCATATGTAACCGGTGTAGTATGATCTGTGATACTGTGTTGCTGTATGTCATATGTTAACGGTGCAGTATAATCTGTTACTGTGTTGCTGTATGTCATATGTAACCGGTGTAGTATGATCTGTGATACTGTGTTGCTGTATGTCATATGTAACCGGTGCAGTATGTATTTTACTGCGTTGCTGTATGTCATATGTAACCGGTGCAGTATGTATTTTACTGTGTTGCTGTATGTCATATGTAAGCGGTGTAGTATGATCTGTTACTGTGTTGCTGTATGTCATATGTAAGCGATGTAGTATGATCTGTTACTGTGTTGCTATATGTCATATGTAACCGGTGTAGTATGATCTGTTACTGTGCTGCTGTATGTCATATGTAACCGGTGCAGTATGTATTTTACTGTGTTGCTGTATGTCATATGTAACCGGTGTAGTATGATCTGTTACTGTGTTGCTGTATGTCATATGTAACCGGTGCAGTATGATCTGTTACTGTGTTGCTGTATGTCATATGTAACCGGTGCAGTATGATCTGTTACTATGTTGCAGTATGTCATATGTAAGCGGTGTAGTATGATCTGTTACTGTGTTGCTGTATGTCATATGTAACCGGCGCAGTATGATCTGTTACTGTGTTGCTGTATGTCATATGTAACCGGTGCAGTATGATCTGTTACTGTGTTGCTGTATGTCATATGTAACCGGTGTAGTATGATCTGTTACTGTGTTGCAGTATGTCATATGTAAGCGGTGCAGTATGATCTGTTACTGTGTTGCTGTATGTCATATGTAACCGGTGCAGTATGATCTGTTACTGTGTTGCTGTATGTCATATGTAACCGGTGCAGTATGTATTTTACTGTGTTGATGTATGTCAAATGTAACCGGTGTAGTATGAACTGTGTTACTGTGTTGCTGTATGTCATATGTAACCGGTGTAGTATAATCTGTGTTGCTGTATGTCATGTGTAACCGGTGTAGTATGATCTGTGTTGCTGGATGTCATATGTAACCGGTGTAGTATGATCTGTGTTACTGTGTTGCTGGATGTAATATGTAACAAGTATGATCTGTTACTGTGTTGCTGTATGTCATATGTAACCGGTGTAGTATGATCTGTGATACTGTGTTGCTTTATGTCATATGTAACCGGTGCAGTACGTATGTTACTGTGTTGCTGTATGCCATATGCAGTGAGTGGGTTTATACGTGCATAGTCACTGCTGCAGAGTCACACATGGGGCTGGCACCGGGTTACTTGTTACTATTGTGCTAGGTGTCTGCATAAATTTGGCTACTTTACATAACTTATACTTGAGTAAGGCGCTACACTGCAGCGACTGGATGTATGATACATTCCCAGGGAAGCAGACACACATATTGGCTACTAACAGTTATTTGTTTAATAAGTAAGGTTCTTAGCTCATATGAAGCCCCTAGACCCTGTCACAGTGCCCCTATCATGTCTGTGTGCACATGACTGATCATGGTAACATTTTGGAGCATTCAGTTTTGGAGCTGTTCCCCGCCAGTTTACCATGAATGATGAGGGTGCATGATGAATGATGAGGGTGCATGATGAATGATGAGGCTGTCTGAGGCATGATGAGGGTGTATTATGAATGATGAGGGTGCGTGATGAATGATGAGGGTGCGTGATGAATGATGACGGTGTATGATGGATGAGGATGTGTGATGAATGATATGGGTGCATGATAAATGGTGAGGGTGCGTGATGAATGATGAGGGTGCGTGATGAATGATGAGGGTGCGTGATGAATGATGAGGGTGCGTGATGAATGATGACGGTGTATGATGGATGAGGATGTGTGATGAATGATGAGGGTGCATGATGAATGATGAGGGTGCGTGATGAATGAGGGTGCGTGATGAATGATGAGGGTGCGTGATGAATGATGAGGGTGCGTGATGAATGATGAGGGTGCGTGATGAATAATGAGGGTGTCTGAAGAATGATGAGGGTACATAATGAATGAGGAGGGTGCATGATGAATGATGAGAGTGCATAATGAATGATGAGGGTGCGTGATGAATGATGAGGGTGCGTGATGAATGAGGAGGGTGCGTGATGAATGAGGAGGGTGCGTGATGAATGATGAGGGTGCGTGATGAATGATGAGGGTGCGTGATGAATGATGACGGTGTATGATGGATGAGGATGTGTGATGAATGATGAGGGTGCGTGATGAATGATAAGGGTGCGTGATGAATGATGAGGGTGCGTGATGAATGATGAGGGTGCGTGATGAATGATGAGGGTGCGTGATGAATGATGAGGGTGCGTAATGAATGACGAGGGTGCGTGATGAATGACGAGGGTGCGTGATGAATGACGAGGGTGCGTGATGAATGATGAGGGTGCGTGATGAATGATGAGGGTGCGTGATGAATGATGAGGGTGCGTGATGAATGTTGAGGGTGTCTGAAGAATGATGAGGGTGTATTATGAATGATAAGGGTACATGATGAATGATGAGGGTGCGTAATGAATTATGAGGGTGTCTGAGGCATAATGAGGGTGTATTATGAATGATGAGGGTGCATGATGAATGAGGAGGGTGCATGATGAATGATGAGGGTGCGTGATGAATCATAAGGGTGCGTGATGGATGAGGATGTGTGATGAATGATGAGGGTGCGTGATGAATGATGAGGGTGCGTGATGAATGATGAGGGTGTATGATGAATTATGAGGGTGTCTAAAGAATGATGAGGGTGTATTTTGAATGATGAGGGTGTATTATGAATGATGAGGGTACATAATGAATGATGAGGGTGCGTGATGAATGAGGAGGGTGCGTGATGAATGAGGAGGGTGCGTGATGAATGAGGAGGGTGCGTGATGAATGATGACGGTGTATGATGGATGAGGATGTGTGATGAATGATGAGGGTGCATGATGAATGATGAGGGTGCGTGATGAATGAGGGTGCGTGATGAATGATGAGGGTGCGTGATGAATGATGAGGGTGCGTGATGAATAATGAGGGTGTCTGAAGAATGATGAGGGTACATAATGAATGATGAGAGTGCATAATGAATGATGAGGGTGCGTGATGAATGATGAGGGTGCGTGATGAATGAGGAGGGTGCGTGATGAATGATGAGGGTGCGTGATGAATGATGAGGGTGCGTGATGAATGATGAGGGTGCGTGATGGATGAGGATGTGTGATGAATGATGAGGGTGCGTGATGAATGATAAAGGTGCGTGATGAATGATGAGGGTGCGTGATGAATGATGAGGGTGCGTGATGAATGATGAGGGTGCTTGATGAATGATGAGGGTGCGTGATGAATTATGAGGGTACATAGTGAATGATGAGGGTGCGTGATGAATGAGGAGGGTGCGTGATGAATGATGACGGTGTATGATGGATGAGGATGTGTGATGAATGATGAGGGTGCGTGATGAATGATGAGGGTGCGTGATGAATGATGAGGGTGCGTGATGAATGATGAGGGTGCATGATGAATGATGAGGGTGTATGATGAATGATGAGGGTGTATTATGAATGATGAGGGTACATAGTGAATGAGGAGGGTGCGTGATGAATGATGAGGGTGCGTGATGAATGATGACGGTGTATGATGGATGAGGATGTGTGATGAATGATGAGGGTGCATGATGAATGATGAGGGTGCGTGATGAATGATGAGGGTGCGTGATGAATGATGAGGGTGCATGATGAATTATGAGGGTACATAGTGAATGATGAGGGTGCGTGATGAATGAGGAGGGTGCGTGATGAATGATGACGGTGTATGATGGATGAGGATGTGTGATGAATGATGAGGGTGCGTGATGAATGATGAGGGTGTGTGATGAATGATGAGGGTGCGTGATGAATGATGAGGGTGCGTGATGAATGATGAGGGTGCGTGATGAATGATGAGGGTGTATGATGAATGATGAGGGTGCGTGATGAATGATGAGGGTGCGTGATGAATGATGAGGGTGCGTGATGAATGTTGAGGGTGCGTGATGAATGTTGAGGGTGTATGATGAATGATGAGAGTATCCTGGAGAAAGATTTAGCCTTTGTTTTTGGGTGGTATTGAGTTGCTGTTTAGCATTTGATCCATGTGTATCAGTTTGCATCCTTATCTGGTCGATAGGTCGACAGGCAATAGTTGACACCATGGGGTGAAATTTAATAGAAACAGAAATTCAGAAAGTGAGAGATTTGGTAAGAAAGCTCCAGTTTTTTTAAAGTGGCAATCATTTACACTGCAAAACCAAACTGGTTTTGCAGTGTAAATGATTGCCACTTTAAAAAAAACTGGAGATTTCTTACCAAACCTCTCTCTTTCTGAATCTCTCTTCCTATTAAATTTCACCCCTTATAGCTGACATGAATGTGGTTGAAATGTGAAAAAGCTGACATGATAAATATATATATTTTCATACTTTTCCATCTACGCCAGTGGTGTCATACTCCTGGCCCTCCAGCTGCTGTGGAACTACACGTCCCAGCATGCCCTGCCACAGTTTTAGCAATCCATTATATAAAATCTGTGGCAGGGCATGCTGGGATGTGTAGTTCCACAGCTGGTGGGCCATGAGTTTGTCACCACTGCTCTACGCGGAACAATTTTTTCGGCCTGGAACTGTAAAGGGACAATACTGCTGTCTTAACGAGTTCAGCTGTCATTCGCCCTTCCATCATTTACAAACATGATACTGACCAAGCTAGGATGTTATCGGCTTAATTGATGCATGAGCCGCACCTGGGCACAAGGCCCTGTGTTCAGTCCGCTTTATGCCCCTCATTCACCTTGGGGGTCTCCTCCTTATCGCCCATTTACCGCTGTTAATATTGTAACACCGTGTGATCTATGGGGCACAGATCTCTCGGAAGCTGTTTGTCTCGGTAGTAATTTAGCCGGTCGGTGTCACTGTAGTCTGCTGGGATCACCCTGGGGGTCTCCCTGTACCATGCTGTTGCTGACCTCACGTAACTACTGTTACATTAACACCAACACAAGTGACATCACACAGAGTGCCAGCAATATCACATGTGGCGTGAGGTCAGTGGGGTCAGAGGTCGTATCACGCCATTGTTGTCAGCGAGGAATGAAATCTGCTGCTTATAAATAGTTTGTAGTAGACAGCAATATCCGAGTGCTGTCACAGAGCAGGGAAGCATTACATGGAGTAGGGGGCGAAGCAGTGCGTCTGTATGTACGCAACTGCAGACATTTGCACGGCTGTTGTGCTACGCAGGTTTGTGGTTCCTCTGCGGAGCTGTTTGATCGCTGTGATTACTAGAGGCGCTAGTTTTGCCAATGGGAACGCCTCAAGCATGGCTGCCGTCACTTTCTGGAGACTTTTCAAAAAATGTCCTGCAATATACTTATCATTTCACATTTGTGCGTATTTTATATTAGTAAAAGCGGTCTATATATGTATTATTTTTACATATTCGAAAACTCATTATTTTGATCCGACACATCCAAATAATATGAGAAATTGCTTAGGGGAAATAAAGACTGAGGGCATAATTCAGAGACGGCTTCTGCGATCCGCTGCTGAATCTGTAGGCGCAACATCGGATCATCAGCGTGAAAATTGGTCATCGGTCTACCTTCGGGGGCCCGTCAGTAACGCAGCACATGACCGGAAGCCTAGCTGTGAAGCCAGACGCAGGCCGGCCATGTAGTGTCACAGCGGCTGTGTGTGGCGTCATGCAGCTGCCGTGGCCCTTCCCCCGGAGCAGCCTGGACATGCCTGCGTTTTCTAGGCTGCTCCCAGAAAACGCGACATCTCACTCCTGCCATGCCACGTTGTGGCGCCGCCGCCCTCCAGTGGAACTTAAACTGCTATCACCAGGTGATCTCAGGTTAAATCTTTGCGCACACACACTGGTACGTGTGCACATGGGTTTGAATTTTATACCCTATCACTGGGGTGGCCACAACGGTCCCCAAGATCTACCAATGGTCCACGTTTTCCAGGCCACCTAGCTGGTACACAGCTGTAGTCTTTACTAACTGTCACATTTCTCGGACTCCCTAGCTGGTGCACAGCTGTACTCATTACTAACTGTCACATTCCCCAGATCACCTAGCTGGTGCACAGCTGTTGTCATTACTATCTGTCACATTCCCCAGATCCCCTAGCTGGTGCACAGCTGTAGTCATTACTAACTGTCACATTTCCCAGACTCCCTAGCTGGTGCACAGCTGTAGTCATTACTAACTGGAAAAGGGGGGGTTTTGGGAACCGCACAAGGTCCTACTCACCACGTGTGAATTGGGTCAAAAGAGACCCCTTTCACCACTCTGGTGGGGTTCGGCCTTAGTTGCCTGTGACCAACTTTTTGTAGACGTAATGTCCCTTCCGGGATAGGGGGTCTTTGTATGTTGGTGGTGAGTCCGATATTTAAGTACAATGGGAAGAGGGGAAAGTGGACTCTTTTTGTGGGGCACTCTTTCTTTGAAAGAGTGCCCCACAAAAATAATCCACTTTCCCCTCTTCCCATTGTCATTACTAACTGCCCAGACCACCTAGCTGGTGCACAGCTGTTGTCATTACTGACTGTCACATTCCCCAGACCACGTAGCTGGTGCACAGCTGTAGTCATTACTAACTGTCAAATTCCCCACATCCCCTAGCTGGTGCACAGCTGAAATCATTACCAACAGTCACATTTTCCAGCTGCATTTATTCCTACTATAGATCCACAGGTTGCCTCAGACACATGTACTCTGGGCCGGTGCAAGGCACCGGAGCGCCTCAGGCGAGTCAGGGTGGGGGCGCCCCGGTGCCGGGGGGGGGGGAAGGTTGGTACCTGTGTAAAAAAAACTTCCGTCCCCGGCGTCCCTGCTGAGTGCTGGTGCGTGCAGGGGTGTCCGTGCCGCCGGGGGAGCCTGCGGCGCTGTTATTGTGTATACGCTTGTCGCGCCCGGCGGGGTCCCTACAGTGAATAGAAAATAGCGCCGCGCGCATAGCGGAAGTTTTTTTTACACAGGTACCACAGTGCTGGGGGTGAGGGGCGAACTGCCGCCCTCCAGGTGCCGGCGCCCTAGGCAAATGCCTAGAGCTGCCTAGTGGTGGCGCCGGCCCTGCATGTACTGTTGGTAGATCTTGAGGATAGGTTTTTGTAGCCTTTCCTGTAGCTATATATAGAATGCTAGACCTCCATTGTTGCAGCGATGTATTGCTGGCCATAGATAACAATTGTACTAAATAATTTTGAAGCTAAATCTAGCCATACATCTTCCCCGATTACAACAGATTTGACGCATTGAACCGAGAAATTGGGTGAAAGCTGGCGAATAGCATGTTTGAGCGGATTGCAGTAATATACTATGTATGTGATTTAACTGATCAAGCTCCACTACAAGTCCCAGCTGACTGCTCTGCATTAACCCCATTTGAGCGGATTGCAGTAATATACTATGTATGTGATTTAACTGATCAAGCTCCACTACAAGTCCCAGCTGACTGCTCTGCATTAACCCCATTTGAGCGGATTGCAGTAATATACTATGTATGTGATTTAATTGGTATCTTAAACACTAACTGATAATCTGTATTTTGCCCATTGCATGACAAATGTAGTATTGCTAATGTTTTTCTAGTCTTGTAGTACCTGTTTGAAGCTGTGTTAAGTGAGGCATAGTTTATTGGGGTATATGGTCTGTCTAGTGTTCATATTACACAGGCTTTGATTAGCTGGTCATGT
Organism: Crinia signifera; assembly: GCF_055691185.1. Lineage (NCBI taxonomy): Eukaryota > Metazoa > Chordata > Amphibia > Anura > Myobatrachidae > Crinia > Crinia signifera. The sequence continues at coordinate 301,941,941 of NC_139220.1, read as the reverse complement.
GACCTCAGCTGTAGGCTCTCCAAATTAGACCTGGTATATCTGTTCACATAGAAGGCAGTTCTCTGCCGGGGCAGTTCTTTAATTGAGAAATATCTGAAGTGAGAAATTTCAAAGTGGGAATTACTTATAAGGAACAGTTATAAAACAGTTGAACAACTTCAAACAAGGTAAATACAATACTTATTACACACTATTAATACACATTATCCACTCTTCTTAACCTGATCACAAACATATTCAGATCATGCTCACTACATTGCTACTTCTCATTTCATTACACGGCATAATCACCAAACTTCAACCATCCTATAATCTCCCTGATACTCACAATTCTGTGCACATTGCCTCTTCTATTATGCACTCCCCTCTTCTAAGCACTCATGAGCTCTTTACTTACTTCTCTACTTGTACTTTCACATCCACTTCCCATCACCAATACAAAAAACCACAATCATCCACCTATATCTATCTCTCCTTTTTAATCTTATTAGCTGGTGACATATCACCAAACCCAGGCCCCAATAACCTGTCCCATTCAGATTTAATGGCTTCTAAGCCTAGAAATTCAGCTAACCTCATAAATATCACATGCCTCCCACCACACCCCAAACAACTTAAATGTGCCCTATTGAATGCACGCTCTGTTTGCAATAAATTAACATCCATCCATGACCTCTTCATCTCCCACAACTTCAATCTGATGGCTATTACAGAAACCTGGCTCACACAATCAGATGCAGCATCACCTGCAGCACTGTCACATGGTGGTTTCCACTTCACTCACACCACCAGGCCTGGTAACTGTAAAGGAGGTGGGGTTGGTATATTACTGTCACAAGCCTCCACATACTCCGTTCTACCACCAGTTCCTTCACTCACATTTACATCATTTGAAGTTCACTCTATTAGGGTTTTTTCCCCTTTCTCTCTGCGTGTGGCTGCTATCTATCGCCCACCTGGGCTTCCCAAATCTCAATTTCTGGAAAATTTCTCTGCCTGGCTTCCCCATTTCTTATCCTCTGACATCTCCACTATCATCCTGGGTGACTTCAACATTGCTATTGACAGTCCACCATCTCTGCATGCATCCAAACTCCTCTCTCTAACCTCCTCTCTCGGCCTCTCCCAGTGGTCCGACGCCGCTACTCATGAGGAAGGTCACTGCCTGGACCTTGTTTTCACCAGGCTATGCTCAGTCTCTGATTTTACTAACACTCCCTTCCCTCTCTCTGATCACAATCTCATAACCCTCTCGCTCTCCTCCATTACCCCAAGCTCACTGACACTGAAATCATGTATGCCTACTCTAACCCGCAGAAATACTAAAGCTATAAATTTTCCACAACTTACCACCTCCCTGCAACAACAGCTCTCACTAATTTCTACACTTACCTCTCCTGACTCTGCTGTTTCCCACCTCTACCAGACTCTTGAAACAGCCCTTGATGAAGTGGCTCCAGCTACCCACTATACCCCACGTAGGCTTAGATGCCAACCATGGCACTCCAAAGCAACAAGACAACTACGAAATCAGTCACGTAAATTAGAACGCCAATGGCGTAAATCTCGTAATATGACTGATTTCCTCACATATAAGACTAGCTACTACTCCTACTGCAATGCTTTGGACACTGCCAAACAAACATACTACCAATCTCTCATCTCTTCTCATGCCACCAACCCTAAGCGACTTTTTAACACCTTCAAGTCTCTTCTGTACCCTCCCCCTCCTCCCCCACCGGCTACCATCAGTGCACAAGAACTTGCCTCCTACTTTAAGGACAAGATTGATAACATCCGAGATGAAATGGTATGCTCTTCTACTACCTCTAACCCGCTCTCTTCCCTACCTGAACCCTCTGGCACTTTCTCTTCATTTGAGCCCACAAATGAAAAGGAAGTATCTGCACTCTTCTTATCCTCCTACTCTACTACCTCTCCTCTTGATCCTATACCTGCACAAGTTATAAAAAATCTATCTCCTGTGCTTATTCCAATCTTAACTAACATCTGCAATCTCTCTCTTGCTACTGGTACTTTTCCATCTCTGCTCAAACATGCAGTGATTACTCCTATTCTAAAAAAACAGAATTCTGACCCTAACTCTCTCTCTAACTATCGTCCTATCTCTCAGCTCCCATGCCTCTCTAAGCTACTGGAGAGACTTGTCTACTCTCGCATCACAAACTTTCTTAACTCTCACACCCTATTAGACCCGCTTCAGTCAGGCTTCCGCTCTCAACACTCCACTGAGACAGCACTGACTAAAGTGGTGAATGATCTGGTAACTGCTAAGGCTAAAGGTACTCACTACTTATTCTTCTAGATCTATCTGCTGCATTTGACACTGTGGATCACACTCTTCTTGTAGAAACACTACACTCCCTAGGTCTTAATGATACAGCCCTTTCCTGGTTCACATCTTACCTATCTGATCGCTCTTTCAGCGTTCGCTTCTCTGACTCTACTTCCTCTTCACTACCTCTGTCAGTCGGAGTTCCGCAAGGCTCAGTCTTAGGTCCTCTGCTGTTCTCCATCTATACTTCCTCTCTTGGCAAACTAATAAGCTCTTTCGGATTTCAGTATCACTTATATGCGGATGATACTCAAATCTATCTATCAACCCCAGACTTGTCACCAGTGGTTTTGGGCCGAGTTTCAGAATGTCTCTCTGCCATCTCATCTTGGATGTCTTCCCGCCAACTCAAACTCAATATTTCAAAAACAGAATTACTTATATTCTCGCCAACTAAGAACAGTTACCATCCTGATATCTCCATCACTGTTGACAACTCGACCATCTACCCTACCCCACAAGCTCGTTGCTTAGGGGTCATCCTCGACTCTGACCTGTCCTTTCTTCCCCACATTCAATCTGTCTCCAAATCATGTTACATGCATCTAAAGAACATATCCAAAATACGACCGTATCTCACACAAGACACTACTAAATCTCTTATACATGCACTCATTATATCCCGCATTGATTATTGCAATAGTCTCCTGACTGGTCTTCCCAAGAACAGACTCTCACCACTACAATCCATTTTAAATGCTGCTGCTAGGCTGATCTTCCTTGCAAGACGCTCATCATCTGCTGATCCGCTCTGCCAGTCCCTCCATTGGTTACCTTTATCTTACCGTATTCAATACAAAACACTTCTACTAACTTATAGAGCTATTAACCATACTGCACCAGCATATATCTCTCTACTTATCACAAAATATCTCCCATCTCGACCACTCCGCTCTGCACAAGATCTGCGTCTCTCTTCTGCACGGATCACCAGCTCCCATTCACTATTACAGGACTTTCATCGGGCTGCTCCCATCCTATGGAATGCCCTTCCACGCACAATAAGACTCTCCAATAGCCTCCAAACATTCAAGCGTTCCCTGAAAACTCACCTCTTCAGGCAAGCCTATAATGTTTAAGTTCTACATGCATAACCCTCTGAGGCACTTATGTATTATATAGCTACCCTTCTGGACTTCTGTAACTTGGTGGGACTGCTATGGTATTACTGGTGCCTGTCCTTGTGTTTCCCCCTATATCCCTATAGATTGTAAGCTTGCAGCAGGGCCCTCCTACCTCCAAGTCTGTATGTTGTTACCCAGTTTGTTTTATCACTGTCTACTATTGTAAAGCGCAACGGAATCTGCTGCGCTATATAAGAACCTGTAAATAAATAAATAAATGTGTGTTAGATCCGATGCGCGGTCCTGTGTGCATCGTATAGGGGCCTTTAAAGGTGCAGACACACAGTGCGATTGCACAGTTTTTACTATATAGTCAAAATCAGAAGTAAAGTTAGCACAAATCGCACAGTGGGCCTTATTCTGGTTCACTTGGTCGGGCACGAATTCGCACGGGGGACCGATGTTTTGCATATGCACATGCGCAGCTGTATTTCTGCACATGTGCATATGATGGGAGCGTGCAAACTCGGCATAAAATCTGTTCGCCGAGCGCACGTTCCCTGCCTTTCCGAGCGGGGGGGTGGCCATGGGCATTAGCATAGGCATACGCCCAGCGTTTCATGGGCGTTCCCAAGAAAACGCTGGGCGTACATAAAATGCAGTCGTGACGCACGTGCCCCCCGCATAACCGGATGTCAGCTGCCCACCCACTGCATTTTTTTCGTTCATATGTACGAGTGGTCTGGACCACCTGTACATATGCGTGTGCCTTTCCCATCATTCGATGGTTGGTGACCATCGAAAGATGGGGGAGGTTTGCACTGGCATGCAAATGGTTGTTTATGTAAAACCTCCATTCGCGTACCAGATGAACGAACCCGGCGTACGAATCGGGGGCGGGCGGGGTCTGGATAACTCGCAAGGGAGCAAATTCGCGCCTGAGCTAGCCAACCAGAATAAGGCTTTCAGGCGATTATTATTGTGTCCATGCACAAGCTGCCCGTCAAACACAGCCGGCAATTCAACAGCAGCCTCCTTCTCCCCGTGGCCATTGCTGCGCCAAGTAAGTCCTGGCTTACTCAGCGCCTCGAACAGAGGGGAAAACTATTGGTGACCGATTGCGGATGGTTTATCCCTCGTGCACAGCTGCGAACGCAAGTGTGCACATGGGCGGTGGGAGTGTGTTGGTGGGGCGGCTTTTACCTGATCGCTGGGTTCCGAAAACTCGCATCCCAGCGATCAGGACTGAACCAGGCCCATAGTCAAAATCTAAGCAAATGTAGTCAGTATTGTCTGGTTCTGTGCTCCAAGGGGAAAGGCATAGGGGATTATTTTGGTTCACTCTTTCTGACAAATTCCTTCTTATACCCCTTTTACACCGCCGAAAAATCCGGGTCAGTGGCGGGTCAGACCCGGATCTTCGGCGGTGTAAATCCCTAACGCCGTGTCCCTTTACACGGGACTTCTACCCAGGTCCTGACCTGGGTAGAACATGGCTAGGACCTGGGTAGAGGGCGGTGTAAATGGGAACGCTGGGTCAGATTACCCGGCTCCCATTTACATGAATGGGGAACGTCCAACCTGCGGACCGCAGCGTCCGCAGGTTGGACGGGTTGTCAGCCTGACACTGACAGCCGGCGCTGCTGTCTGCTATACCCTGCAGACAGCAGCGGCGGCGGGGGAGGGAGGTGAACGGATGCCTGTGTGCGGCATCCATTCACCTCCTGTGCGACGGCGGGGGGGGTGCGCGCGGTGACTGGGGGCAGCCCAGCAGCTTACCTTAGTGCTGGGCTGCCCCCAGCAGCGTTCCGGTCCGGCGGCGGCGGTGATTGGCACTTGGAGATGACATCATCCTGTCATCTCCAAGCACCGGGGGGGGGGGGGGGAAGAGGCGCGGGTGCGGGCCGGGCTGTCCGCCCGGTGTAAATTGCACTAAACGCCGGGTCAAACCCGGCTTAAACCTGGGTCTAAAAAAGCCGGGTGCGACCCGGCGTTTTGGTGTAAAAGGGGTATTAGATGGACAAAACCATGTGCACTGCAGGTGGGGCAGATGTTACTTGTGCAGAGAGAATTAGATTTGGGTTAGGTTTTACTTCAAAGTGAGATCTATATTGCAGTGTAAAAATAAAGCAGCCAGTATTTACCCTGCACAGAAACAAAATAACTCACCCAAATCTAACTCTCTCTGCACATTTTACATCTGCCCCCCTGCAGTGCACATGTTTTTTTCCATCTGAGAAGGATTTTGTCAGAAAGAGTGAACTAGAATAAGGCCCAGAGTCACAATCGTGCAATACTGCATAGCCCCAATCTCACTGTGTTCCATATGGGCTATACCATAAGATGCCATGTGAATGCAATTCCATGCCAATGCCATAAACTGATGCCCTCCATCACCCATGTGGACTCCTCCTATATGGCCAGTAATAAAGCACTATTCATTACCAAGGTCTGATTGGTATGTGTCAGTTATGTAGCACAGGTCTGCTTATAAACGCAGTCCTAGTACAGAACGCTGCTATGAGGCCAGAAATGTCTGCTTGCATCCCTGCCTGGTTATCTGGCATTACACATTCAGTGCCGTCCATGGCAGAAGCTTCCCAGTGCAGGCCAGCTGGAGATCTCTGGGCAGGGTAACGGGATTGCTGCAGTCATCAGCTGACGGCGTTCCAGGGCTCGTACAGGCTCCCCGGCCGCAGCCGTCACAGTGCTGCTGCTGGCTCTGGCTCTCTCTGCTTACAGTACGTCGTTACGGTGTCACGCTGTTGATGCATCACCATGGTATCAGTGCAGCGTTGCGGTATTTTCACACGGTGGCCTAGATTTGTCAAAAGAAGATAAATATTTAAGGCGTAGTATGATGCTTCACTTGCTAGAAGTAGCGTTTTTTTTTCCCCTTTACTGGTTGCTGTAAAATTTCAGCCTCATTAAATATGAAATGAAACAGCTTCTCCTTATATCTTGCTACAGAGCACACATTGCTGCTGTTTGCCTTAGCAAATTATCCTGCACATTATAATTGTAATCACCCCGAACTGTGTCACGCAGTTGGGCCCTCTCATAAACAGACTTATGATAAAGGCAACCCCCCCCCCCCCCATTCTGCAGGAGACTCCCTGAAATAGCAGCAATCACCCTCTCTCCCTCATTAGTCTAGCAATCTCCCTCATTTCACCTAGCCCACATTGCAATGTTACATTTTTGGGGAAAAAAGGAATGAGAGACGGATACAGTTACATTGAATCATCTGCACCATTTCCCAGCACTTTACCAAGTATAGTATCTCTTACTAACTGCTTTCGGTCTCATCTACATTTGGATACAAGTCATTTTACAAGATTCCTCTCAGATGTAGCGGTACACAGCCACGCTTCTAGGTGCCACGTTCACAATCTCTTTCCATATATGGAACTAGACACACTCTTTGGGTGGAGCATGACTTGCCCCCTCAATTTGCAAAATTCTACTACTAACTATAATCTCCCTGAAACTAGTTTTCAAAAGTAGGCAAGTGTGCCCCCTGGAGATGCTGGACAGTGGTGTATTTATAATGGGCGTAGTGTATGCTGGCCCTTGAATCCAGGGAGGCTCACACCGCACGCGCCTCACCCATTTTGTTTTAATTCTCTGGAGTCCCAAGGCGACAGCACTGGTGGAAATCACCGGAAGAATGTCCGCCACGCTATTTTTCTGGAGATCTATGCATGCGTATTATAGTCTGAGGGGTAGATTTATTAAGCTTGGTGAGCTGTTTTTTATCACCAGCCAATCAGCTCCTACCTGTCATTTTTCAAACCAAGCCTGCAACTTCACAGGCCAGATTGGCCAGTGATAAAAAAACAGACACTTTATCACTTCACCGAGCTTAATAAATCTTCCCCTGAGCCCTCTAGCCCTCAAACTCTATAGCGCTGAGAAGCTGCGGGCAGAGAGGAGGAGGTCCAGACAGAGACCTCCTACCTTCCAATGCTGGGTTTGGGTTCTCTGTCTAGAAAATGGCAGCGGGGTAAGAGAAGGGGCAAAACCCAGAGCCAGACTAACAAAAGGGCGGATGGGTCTACAGTTAATTATTTTGAATTTCTCCTTTCCGGAAGAAGCCCTGAGGGGAGACTCACTGTAGTAGTTCCAGGGCCGGGGCTTGGGTTTGATGTCATTAAGCCCCACCTCCAGCACAGTTAATACCGTGATTCACAGTTTTTCGAGGAGGGACTAAAATGACGTGATTTGTGTTATTTTAGCCCTGACCCCTCCCTGAAAAGCCACAGTTCGCAGTACTTGATTGGCAGAGGTGTGTGTGTATGTGGGGTGGGGGAGAGAGAGGCAGCTAAATACGGGAGACTTGTCCATGCTCTTGGGGAGCCAGGAGGGCGACCAGTTTTCGGGAGCCTCATGGCAGATCTGGGAGAATAGTAAATATGGGCCTTTGTTCTGGTTGACTCGCAAATCAGCGGTATTTCACTGGTTTGCGAGCCAACTAATGCCGTGCGAATACCCCCCCCCCCCCCCCGATGGACGTTTAATGTCCCCACAAGCCTGCAAATGGAAGTTCTGCATAATCTCTTATATATTTGGCTACATCTGTCACTCAAAGTGTTTGAGTGTGTCTGTAACGCTGGGTGGAGCCTCTGACTCACATGACTGACTCACATGACAGAGAACCAGCCCAGTGAGCCCACAGTGCCAGACACCCTCTGCCTCCCCATGTTGCCCAGGAACCTACTCCACAGCCACCAGATGAGCACCCCCCCCCGCGCCCCCCCTCCCGCGATTCACGGACCCCCCACCCCCTCCCGTGACCCCGAATTCGCGGCACACACGGACCCCCCGCGACCTCCCGCGATTCACGGCACCCCCCAGTGCCCCCTCTCCCGCGGACACCCCCCCGCAACCCCCCCTTCCACGATTCGCAGCAACCCCCGCCCCCGTGACCCCCCTTCCAACGAATCGCGGGAACCGCCCCCACGACCCCCCCTCCCGCGATTCGCTGCAAACACCCTACTATACTATTGCACACACACCTAAACAACACGCACACTCCCCCACACCCACAAATGTCACTGTACCCTCCACACTATCAATGTACATCTTACTCTGTAACCGCTTTTTAATTAAACAAAACAAAACAATACACACCCCCTTCCACATCATATGCTCTCTATTTAACACATTTCACCTATAACTCAAGTTGCAATACAGGCATCTTTCATACAATTCTAACCATATTTCTCATATTCAAACGTTCACAAATTAAGGGGGCGCAGCCCCTTACGACGGTGTGAAGAGCGCCCGTAGGGTGCGATGAATCACCTAGTATCCATTCACAGGCTTGCGTACGGGCCCAAAATCATTTGATGATCGCCAACCATTGAATGATTTCTGAAGCGCTCGCTAATCTAGGTCACTCTCTGATGACTTAGATTAGCGTCGCGCTGCTCCGTAGAAAAGGGCAGGCAGCCCTCCCCACAACACAGGAAGCTACCCCTGTTCGCATGGGTACACCCCCTGACCCCCCCCCCCCCCCCGCTGCGAGTGGCTCGGAGACTATGCAACTCCGCTAGGGCACCTGCAGAGAAGACCTGCGCATATCTGCTTACACCCCCATGGTCTATAGTCCCAGGCCTCCAATAAGTTTGCAGGTGACTAGACACTAGCTGGCCGCACTGTCGGCTATAAATCATCTATATATTAATAGCACAAGGGCGATTCTTATGAGTGACTTTTTGTTATGATTCTGTTGCCGGAGAACATCATTTACCAGATGAAAGCTCTTGGTCCATGGATGTGCAGCATTATATTGGTGTACTGTAGTGCTCGGTTAGCTTCATTTTGGAGTTATGTGGGAAAAAAAGGGTTGGGGTCGTTTGGTCTACAACAACTAGGTCGACAAGCATTGGGTCGACATGCAGAAAGGTCGACATGGGTTAAGGACGACATGGGTCTGGGTCGACATGCCATTATGTCGACACACGCATTAGGTCGACATGGGCTAGGTCGACAGTCAAAAGGTTGACATGGGGTTTTTCACTGTTTTTTTTTTACCCAAATGTCGACACAGTCTAAAGTGCACCACATCCCCTCGCATCACTCGCTTTGCTTGAAATGCTTTGGGCACGGTGCCTCGCTACACTGGGCAGACTATTTTATTCTCCCACCACGCCCTAGTGGATGGTAGGGCATGAAATACCGCATGTCGGCACATGTTGGCTCAAAAAACAGTGAAAAACCCCACGTCGACCTTTTGACTGTCGACCTAGCACGTGTCGACCGAATGTTTGTGTCGACCTAGCCCATGTCGACCATAACCCATGTCGACCTAGTGGTGCTGACCCAATGCTTGTCGACCTAGTTGTTGTAGACCTAGTCACCGTATCCCGGAAAAAAAATGCATCATTGTTGAGCTTTTTGAAAATGTGACAGTTGGTGAACTCTCCCTGTGCACCTGGTGACCAGGAACATGTGACCTGTCGGGTGGTCTGGAAACTGTGACAGTTATGTGCAGCCACCCACCAGCAGGCATCCTATTAGGGTATTGACTTCTAAAAGGGGTAAAATGTTCTGCCCGGTAAATGTTCTGCCCTGCGCCCCTGGTGGCTTGACCCTGCCCTGATCATTTTAAATTGGACTACTTCATATTTTTTATTAATATGTTTTCCTTTGAAGTCTATGGGGGAGACTATAGCGCAGTTATATAGCGCACACAAATTCACATTCACAGTCCACAGATAAGGCTGCCAGGTGGGCGCTCATCTCTCACAGATTAGTCTGTTTTTACTTGGTGATCTCTGGCACAAAGATCACCATCAGATCGGCTAGCTGGCCTGGCAGAGGTCGCCCCACCTGCATGAAGTGGAACAAGCAACCTTTTAAAGGCTAAGCCCCACCCAGCTCTTTCCTGATTGGCTGGCATTGTATTTCCTTTCAGTAATATTGAGCTCCCTGCTTCCTGTATACTGCTGGTTAGTCCAAGTGCTCTTGTCTTACCGCATGCCCACTATGCACTATGGCTATACCATATTTTTGTATCTTTAATCCTGATTCAGGCCGGTATTTGATTAGCCGTGACATACAGCACTTATTGTGCAGCTTTCTTCAGATGCCTCAAGCATTTAAACACCGATACCACGATTGTGGGTGACTTTTTGTCCGATTAATGAGGCCTGTAATTGGATAGTGCAATAATGACCATCGGTCATGCTGTTTTTATCTGCCGAAAAAAGATTGCACATATTTGGATACTGACCATAGTTGGTACTACACTGTAACACCTAACCTGGGACAGTCATTCTGAGGAATGTTCAGTAAATCTCCACCTATTCCAAAGTGACAGCAATGTTGGAAGGTATATATATGGTTTAACTACTTATTTTGTGCACCTAAAGGTAGAGTAGGCTAGAGGCCAGGAAGGAAGGTAGAACAGGAGAGGGGCCAAGAGGGAAGGTAGAATAAAATAGAGGCCAGGAAGAAAGCTAGAGTAGGCTAGAGGCCAGGGAGGAAGGAAGAGTAGGCTAGAGGCCAGGAAGAAAGCTAGAGTAGGCTAGAGGCCAGGGAGGAAGGAAGAGTAGGCTAGAGGCCAGGAAGAAAGCTAGAGTAGGCTAGAGGCCAGGGAGGAAGGAACAGTAGGCTAGATGCCAGTAAGAACATAGAGTAGGCTAGAGGGCAGAAGGAAAGATAGTGTAGGTTAGAGCCCAGGAAGGAAAATAGAGTAGACTAGAGGCCAGGGAGGAAGGTAGAGTAGGCTAGAGGCAGGAAGGAAGGTAGAGTAGACTAGAGGCCAGGAAGGAAGGTAGAATAAACACTAGAAAAGAACGTAAAGTAGGCTACAAAGATAAAATAGGCTTGAGGCCAGGAAGGAAGATAGAATAGAGGCTAGATATAAATGTAGAATAGGCTAGAGGCCAGGATGGAAAGTAGAGTAGACTAGAGCCCAGGAAGGAAGGTTGAAAAGTCTAGAGATCAGGAAGGAAGGTAGAGGTAGACGGAAAGGTCAGGAAGGGTAAACTGTGCTAAATATACAGTAGAAACATATATATTCAAAATAACATTTAATTGGTAAATGACATCATGGAAATCACTGTGTACGTTAAAAAATTTGCTGTGAGCAAACACTTGTTGTAAATAAAAAATAGTAATTAAAAATTTGGAAAATAGCACCTTCCTTTCTTCCTTCCACCGTGGCGAACAACAGATTGAGAGGCACGCCACCTCCCTAAGGACCCGGTGACATATCACTTACCAGGAAGAATTCCTCCTCACTCACTGGACGCCAATCCTTCATTAAAACCAATTGAACTTCCCCAGTACTGGTGGACACACAAAGGGTGACTATTCGCACGCTCATGTCATTGCACTGAGCGCACTTATTTTTATGAACTCATTTTTTATTACTATTTGTTTCTACTGTATATTTAGCGCAGTTTACCCTTCCTGACCTTTTCTTGCTAACCATTGGGAGTGACTACCCATTTATTTTAACTGCTGCTTGGTTATAAGAACACTCATTTCAAAGCACCTTTCCCTTGATATCTACATCGTCAGGAAGGTAGAGGTGACTACATCCCAGTAGAGTAGGCTAGAGCCCAGGAAGGAAGGTAGAGTAGGCTAGATCCCAGTAGGGAAGGTAGAGTAGACTACCACCCAGGAAGTAAAGTTGAAAAAGGAAGATATAGTAGGCTAGAGTCCAAAAAGTAGGGTAGAGAAAGCTAGAACCCAGGAATCAAGGTAGAGTAGATTAGAGGCCCGGAAGGAAGGTAGAGAAGACTATTCCAGGAATAAAGGTAGAATAGGTGAGAGCCTAGGAAGTAGGGTAGAGAAGTTTAGAGCCCAGGAATCAAGGTAGAGTAGATTAGAGGCCAGGAAGAAAGGTAGAGTAGGCTAGAGGCCCGGAAGAAATGTAGAGTAGGCTAGAGGCCATGAAGGAAGGTAGAGTATTCTAGAGGTCAGGAAGGAAGGTAGAGTAGGCTAGAGGTCAGGAAGGAAGGTAGAGTAGGCTAGAGGCCATGAAGGAAGGTAGAGTATTCTAGAGGTCAGGAAGAAAGGTAGAGTAGGCTAGAGGTCAGGAAGGAAGGTAGAGTAGGCTAGAGGCCAGGAAGGAAGGTATGGCCAGGAAGGAAGGTAGAGTAGGCTAGAGGCCAGGAAGGAAGGTAGAGTAGGCTAGAGGTCAGGAAGGAAGGTAGAGTAGGCTAGAGGCCAGGAAGGAAGGTAGAGTAGGCTAGAGGCCAGGAATGAAGGTAGAGTAAGCTAGAGGCCAGGAAGGAAGGTAGAGTAGGGCTAGAGGCCGGGAAGGAAGTAGAGTAGGCTAGAGGCCAGGAAGGAAGGTAGAGTAGGCTTGAGGCCAGGGTGGAAGATAGAGTAGAGGCCAGGAATGAAGGTAGAGTAGGCTAGAGATCAGGAAGGAAGGTAGAGTAGGCTAGAGACCAGGAAGGGAGGTAGAGTAGGCTAGAGGCCAGGAAGGGAGGTAGGAGTAGGCTCGAGGCCAGGAAGGAAGGTAGAGTAGGCTAAAGGCCAGGAAGGAAGGTCAATTAGGCTAGAGGCCAGGAAGGAAGGTAGAGTAGGCTAGAGGCCAGGAAGGAAGGTAGAGTAGGCTAGAGGCCGGGAAGGAATGTAGAGTAGGCTAGAGGCCAGGAAGGAAGGTAGAGTAGGCTAGAGGACAGGAATGAAGGTAGATTAGGCTAGAGTCCAGGAAGAAGAGTCGAGTAAGCTAGTTTTGCCTTTATCCTCCTTAAATTGTGCCTCTGAGACAATATGATCACCTCCCCCCATGTAAGGTCTGTAACTACACAGAGGAATGACAGTGTTTATGTATAAGTGATATGGCTACTTCCTATTGAACTGATAGGCTGCATTCTCATGACTATTGATTCACACCACAAGATGGTTTTCTCCCCAGAGTGCAGACGACAGGTGCACTTTATACGGGTACCATAGCAACAGCAGCAGTACCCTCGCACAGCAATGCAGTACGGTTACTGAGCGGCAGTGTGGTATCCTGCATCTGAGTGCACCAGGGTGCTATCTCAGCAGCAGCACAGTTCTGTTGCAGCAATATTTCAACATATCCCCGTGCACCTTTTTATTTTATGGCTGCGGTATTTTCACGGTTGCTGCTGCGGTGTTGAAAGCATTATGCTATTATTCTGCATTATTAGCACATTTTGCTCTTGGTGATCCGATCACAGAGCGTTAATGCAGCATTAATCCAATATTACTGCAGTATCTGTTTTATATTATCAGCGTAGCAAAATGGCTCTTTCCGAGAGCGCAATGGTAACGGAGGATGATTGGAGGATGTAAACGCGGTGACTCCAGATTGATGGCCATGCCGGGGACAGTTCCCTGGACAGAATCGCAAGTCAGCGCTGTTTTCTCGTCTCTCTTTATACTTAGTGTAATCCTCTGCGAGCTGCTCGTCGTCTCTCCAGGGAGGGTTGATGTTAACACCATGGTAGGTCTCAGCTGGGTCCTCACTCATTAAATATTTAATAAATGAGGAAGACAAGCTCTGATGTGGCTGCTTGTTTGATAATAACACTAATGAGAGAGACGCGGCCACCATGTCACGGGATCACACGCTGATCGCTGATCATTAAGGCGCTGCCTCTGTCTGTCATTGTGTCTCTCTGAAGGAGGGGTGCCCTTACACAAGGCTCTGAATTACAGGAGTGCAATGAGTCAGCTGGGAAGGCTTAGCCGATACCAGAATGGCAATATAATGCATTTTATAGAATATACGCAGGGCGACGGCTTGCGCAGAGGTCTGTGTAGGTGGATGGCAAGTGTAAGAATTGTCTGTAGCATCTTATCTGTGGACGGCACAGTGTTTACCGGTCACATTCCCATAAGGCAGCTGTCCATTCCCACCGGCCCTGAATGCTGGGATGTATAAACGGCACACCCGCTATCATGTGACTTCTCTGCCTCTTCTGGCCAATCAACAACCGAGGCCGGCTCAAAAATACTCACAGCGGCGGAACTTGTGGGTTGTGGGGCACAGGTGCAAAACTGTAATGCCCCTCCCCACCCCCCACCTTTCCACCCCAACCTAAGTTCACAATATGCAACACGGCAGTGGGTGACAAGGAGAGGCAGAGGATGGCAGAGTGTAACAGGGAAAAACAATGCGTGACAGGAAGATGTTGACAGGGGCAGCAGTGGGCCCCTTAGTCCTCAGGGCCACAGTGCACGGCACCTGCTTCACCAATGTTAGTTCCGCTTCTGATTGCGCAGCTTTAGGCAGTTGCCTAGGGTGCCGGTTTCTACAGAGACGGCCTAGAACAAAATGAAGGATGTACTTAATGCAGATGGCGGCTGTGGAACTTGTAAGGTGCCACCTCCACACTTTCACTTGTGGGGTCTGGAAAGTGGGTATTGGTTGCAGTGTGGGGGTTGGGGGGGGGGGGGGCAGTAGGTTGAAGATAATGAATGGGCTGACTAGAAATGGATCAACAGGCAATAGGTTGACCCCGTATGGTCAACATGAGTTGACTGGGTCAAAAGGTGGACATGGTCCATAGGTTGACAGGTACAAACTCTCGACATTGTAATGTTGACATTATGGCGTCAGGATTATGAATGTCGACATGGTAACTTAACAATGTGAATGCATACTGATAGACTAGCCAACCTCTTTAGACGGGTAAGATGTTCCCAGAGGTACTAGGTACCTTACCTGTCTGCAGCAAATGCTGCTGTGTGCTGGGTTGCCGAGTGGCCACTGAAGGTGCTTAAAATACTATTCTTTCTGTATTTTATTCTAAGGGTGCATGGCCACGCCTTCTGTGATTAGGCCACTCCCCTGAAAAGTACCTGGGCCCAGCCAGGATCTCAACTTCCCTGGTTCCATAAACTACTTGGGATGGCCATCGATGCAGTTGCCATCGATGGCGATACGGCAACCGGCCATCGATCGATGGTCAACCATTTTATTTGACTGACTGGCCCGTGGGTCAATCGGAACATGGGGGAGGGGCTTCATGTGTGTCGGGGGTGGAGCTAGGGTCTGTCTCCCGGCACTTTGGAAAAAAAAAACTAAAGCAAAACATCGGTTTTGCTGTGCCATCGACGGAGGGGTTCTCCCTCATAAATGGCAAAAGTATTCGACCATAAACCATTGATGATTTCAAGTCAACAATGGACGATGGCTTTCTCTATAAGCTACTGCATGGTGTAGGAAGAACATGCCAAATGAATGGTGGGCAATACATTGCTCACTTCACTAATAGTATTAATGTTATTTATATAGAACTTAAAGTATTTTACATTTGATTTGCTATAAGCCCACAAGATACTGAATTAGCTTCACAGGAAGTGTAGAGCTAAGCATTTAATTACAGAAAGTTTAAATTCCACCCCCCAACACTATCTCCCTGCGTATCTCATTTACACATGCAGGGTCCTCCGCACAGAAAGGCTATGCCGTCTGTGCGTCTGTGGCTCCGCGCCAGGAGAACAGATATATGAGGAGGTGGATTTTGGAACTCAGGTATTTTCCGAGGTCTATTTATTCTTGTCTATCAGTTCCATTCATAGTTTGAATTTTAATCAACCGTCTGCTGCGCGAGCCTGCTAACTAGGCGACAGGATGTCCCGCTGTAGGCAG
Source organism: Crinia signifera (assembly GCF_055691185.1). Taxonomy (NCBI): domain Eukaryota; kingdom Metazoa; phylum Chordata; class Amphibia; order Anura; family Myobatrachidae; genus Crinia; species Crinia signifera. The sequence goes on along the minus strand of NC_139220.1, from coordinate 301,925,926 downwards.
ACGCAGTCACGTGTGGGGTTTGGCACCACAGTGTGATACTGTTGTGACATGTTGTGACAGAACACATATTCTCCCGGAGCATTGTTTGACTGTGGCCTGTCACAATACAAGTGTGAGAAAAGCGGCGTGTATAATGGTGCAGCGCGGGCTTGCTGGGAAATGAATGAGGGGATGCTGGCACACGTGTGCGGACACATTGTTATATGTGACGTTGTGGTGGACGAGCGGCGGAACGTCGGTAATGACTGCCGCCGGCACCTGCAGGATGCATTTATATCTATAATACTGTGCCCAAAGTGACTACATTCCACCAATATAAATGTCTAATGACTTATTGGGGAGCTTGTATGAGAGCGCAGCACACGGAATGGGGGGCGTCTATCTGGTGCATGCATCTCCCTCTGCACCTCTGCACCTGCTAGTAGATCTCTGCTGAGCGCTAACAGACATGGGAACATACTGGGTAGATGGCCAATATTTAGTGTGTGCCTGTAAAATGCACAAACATGATGTTGTACACACAGAGCTGGGATATTTAGTTTATCTATAAGGGGTTGAGATTCCTACGTTACACGCTGGCACAGAGCAGAACATGCCTTTTATTCCCAATACTGATAGAACTTCCCCTGCAGCATTCACCTCTCCCCTCACATACTCACAGACCTCCTTCTAATACACAGACCTTTCTCCTCCTCCCAATACACAGACATCTCCCTCCTCCTAATACACAGACATCTCCCTCCTCCTAATACACAGACCTCCCCCTCCTCCTAATACACAGACATCTCCCTCCTCCTAATACACAGACATCTCCCCTCCCTCTAATACACAGACCCCCCTTGCACCTAATACACAGACATCTCCCATCCTCCTAATACACAGACCTCCCCCTCCTCCTAATACACAGACATCTCCCATCCTCCTAATACACAGACCTTTCTCCTCCTCCCAATACACAGACCTCCCCCTCCTCCTAATACACAGACATCTCCCTCCTCCTAATACACAGACCTCCCCCTCCTCCTAATACACAGACATCTCCCATCCTCCTAATACACAGACATCTCCCCTCCCTCTAATACACAGACCCCCTTCCACTATTACACAGACATCTCCCATCCTCCTAATACACAGACATCTCCCATCCTCCTAATACCAGACATCTCCCCTCCTCCTAAACACAGACATCTCCCATCCTCCTAATACACAGACATCTCCCATCCTCCTAATACACAGACCTTTCTCCTCCTCCCAATACACAGACCTCCCCTCCTCCTAATACACAGACCTTTCTCCTCCTAATACACAGACCTCCCCCTCCTCCTAATACACAGACCTCCCCTCCTCCTAATACACAGACCTTTCTCCTCCTCCTAATACACAGACATCTCCCATCCTCCTAATACACAGAACTTTCCCCTCCTCCTAATACACAGACCTCTCCCTCCTTCTAATACACAGACATCTCCCCTGCTCCTAATACACAGACCTTTCCCCTCCTCCTAATACACAGACATCTCCCATCCTCCTAATACACAGACCTCCCCCCTCCTCCTAATACACAGACCTCCCCCCTAATACACAGACATCTCCCCTCCTCCTAATACACAGACATCTCCCATCCTCCAAGTACACAGACATCTCCCATCCTCCTAATACACAGACCTCTCCCCTCCTCCTAATACACAGACCTCCCCCCTCCTCTTAATACACAGACCTCTCCCCTCCTCCCAATACACAGACATCTCCCCTCCTCCTAATACACATACCTCTCCCCTCCTCCTGATACACAGGCCCCGCCCATCCTCCTAATACACAGACATCTCCCCTCCTCCTGATACACAGACCTCTCCTCCTCCTAATACACAGACCTCCCCCTCCTCCTAATATACAGACATCTCCCCTCCTCCTATTACACAGACCTCCCCCCTCCTCTTATACACAGACCTCCCCTCCTCCTAATACACAGACCTCCCCCTCCTCCTAATACACAGACCTCCCCCTCCTCCTAATACCACAGACCTCCCCCCTCCTCCTAATACACAAACCTCTCCCCTCCTCCTGATACACAGGTCCCGCCCATCCTTCTAATACACAGACATCTCCCCTCCTCCTGACACACAGACCTCGCCCATCCTCCTAATACACAGACCTCCCCTCCTCCTAATACACAGACATCTCCCCTCCCTCCTAATACACAGACCTCCCCCCTCTTCTTAATACACAGACCTCTCCCCTCCTCCTAATACACAGACCTCCCCCCTCCTAATATGCGGAAATCTCCCTCCTCCTAATACGCAGACATCTACCATCCTCCTAATACACAGACCTCCCCCTCCTAATACACAGACATCTCCCATCCTCCTAATACACAGCCATCTCCCCTCCTACTAATACACAGACATCTCCCATCCTCCTAATACACAGACCTCTCCCATCCTCCTAATACACAGACCTCCCCCTCCTCCTAATACACAGACATCCCCCCTCCTCCCAGAGCCAGATTAAGGTCTAAATGGGCCTGGAGCTGAAAATGATCAAGGGCCTATTATGCGCAATATTAGGGGTTGTAGTGAGCACCTAATAATGTGAGGGGCGTGACAAGTGTTCTGGTTGGGTGGGCTGCTCATGGGTGTGTCTCTATTTGTGTAAATACTTTCAACTAATTATATATGCCTGGAAAGGCAGCGGGCTGACATTAGAAAAATGCAGGGAGATATATTGGCGGGTGCCCTCCAAAGGTGCACCACAGGATGCCGATGTCCTAAGATACTTGCGGGGTGAGGCGGCACTCCAGTCATGAATAAAATACTGAAAGTCGAAACTTGGTAGACAACATTTCAGCACCTTTTATGTGGTCACCTAAGTTTACCACACAATATACCCCTTATACAAATCATGCAACACAATAGTAACCCGGTACTTATATGTTAGTTGGGCACCCACTATAGTTAGTACGCTCATACCCCCACTATCCATGTCGGCATGGAGTTGATTTTATATAGTGTGGCGAGCACAGCGAGCCACCGAGCCCGAAGCGTGGGGTGCATAGTGAGCCCCGCGAGGGGACACGGTAAACCCCCTTATACTGTACTTGCCTCTTACACATTATACCACATGGAATGAGCCAAAATTCACACCGATTGAACCAAATTCACACTATGGCACACAGATTTAGGCAAAATTCACATTTTGCTACATGGCTTGAGGCTTGAGCCAAAATACACACTATACCAGGCATGTTCAAACAGTGGCCCTACAGCTATTGTGAAACTACATATCCCAGCATGCCTTGACATCGTTTTAGCATTCCCTAATAGCAAAACTGTGGCAATACATGATGAGACTTGTAGTTTCACAACAGCTGGAGGACCATAGTTTGGACATGCCTGCACTATACCAAACAGATTGAGCAATAATGCACAATATGATTCATCAACAGGGGCATTGCGCGCCGAAGGCGCGCATTAAAAATTTACACCATAATGCCCATTACATGTTAAGCCTCACACCATAATCTTCATTACGTATTATGCCAAACACCATAATGCCTATTAAAAATGATGCTACATAAGTCTTTCTTACCTACATGTTCATTGCCAGGGGTTCCATGCTCATTGACAGGGGTTCCATGCTCATTGCCATGTGGGAGTACATGCTCATTGCCAAGGGGGAATACATGCTCGCGGTAACTGGGGGACAGCACCAACGGGCAGAAATGACAGCCATTGACAGCCGAGCAGTGAGTAGGGGGCTGCCCGGCTGTATTCAGAGCACTGCATGTCCCGGCTATTTAAAATAATACCCCTTTCACACCAGAAAATGCAGGGACTTACCCGGTAATATGGTCCCAGGATCATGCAGGGACATTCCCGGACAGGCCCGTTTTCCACCAGCCTAGTCTCTGCATTTTCTGGTGTGAGGGCAAGAGAAAACCACCCCCGCCCCCCTTTAAACAACCAGCTATATCTTCGGAACCAACTGACCCATTTACATGTAGGCTTCAAATGATTTTGGTCCCGTGAAAATGGGCTGTTTGGTTCCAGAGAAATCTGTCTTCAAACAACATGAACAGCCATGAAATGAAAAAAAAAATGTGTTTACCCGCAATATCTCTAGAACCAATGAACCCATAAGGACCAGGTATCAGATTGAAGGCCCAGCGATTTGGGTTCGACTGAGATCAAACTCGAGCTTCTGTGATGCCGGAGGGGGAACTGGCAGCCGGTGGAACCGGGTAGAGGTCGGAATTAGCGGGTCCCATGTTATTCTATGGGGAAAATGTTCCAGGTTTGCCTGTCGGTATCTCCGGTTCCCGGGGGGCTAGCGACACGGGGCTGGGCTCGTAGGAAAGCCCTGGCCCTCAGCTACAAAATGGGCATATTTGGAGAGTGGGCCTGGAGCTGTAGCTCCATCAGGCCCATTGTTAATCCGGCCCTGCCTCCTCCTAATACACAGACCTCCCCCTCCTCCTAATACACAGACATCTCTCATCCTCCTAATACACATATCTCTATCCTTCTCCTAATACACAGACCTCCCCCTCCTCCTAATACACAGACCCCCTCCTCCTAATACACAGACATCTCCCATCCTCCTAATACACAGACCTCCCCCTCCTCCTAATACACAGACCTCCCCCTCCTCCTAATACACAGACCTCCCCCTCCTCCTAATACACAGACCCCCTCCTCCTAATACACAGACCTCCTCCTCCTCCTAATACACAGACCTCCCCCTCCTCCTAATACACAGACCTCCCCCTCCTCCTAATACACAGACCTCCCCCTCCTCCTAATACACAGACCTCTCCCCTCCTCCTAATACACAGACCTCCCCCTCCTCCTAATACACAGACCTCTCCCCTCCTCCTAATACACAGACCTCCCCTCCTCCTAATACACAGACCCCCCCCCCTCCTCCTAATACACAGACATCTCCCCTCCTCCTAATACACAGCCATCTCCCATCCTCCTAATACACAGACATCTCCCCATCCTCCTAATACACAGACATCCCCCTCCTCCTAATACACAGACCCCCTCCTCCTAATACACAGACCTCCCCCTCCTCCTAATACACAGACCCCCTCTCCTAATACACAGACCTCCCCCCTCCTCCTAATACACAGACCCTCCCCCTCCTCCTAATACACAGACATCTCCCTCCTCCTAATACACAGACCTCCCCCTCCTCCGAATACACAGACCTCCCCCCTCCTCCTAATACACAGACCTCCACCTCCTCCTAATACACAGACCTCCCCCTCCTCCTAATACACAGACCTCCCCCTCCTCCCTAATACACAGACCTCCCCCTCCTCCTAATACACAGACCTCCCCCTCCTCCTAATACACAGACCTCCCCCCTCCTCCTAATACACAGACCTCCCCCTCCTCCTAATACACAGACCTCCCTCCTCCTAATACACAGACCTCCCCCCTCCTCCTAATACACAGACCTCCCCCTCCTCTCTAATACACAGACCTCCCCCTCCTCCTAATACACAGACCTCCCCCTCCTCCTACTACACAGACCTCCCCCTCCTCCTAATACACAGACCTCCCCCCTCCTCCTAATACACAGACCTCCCCCTCCTCCTAATACACAGACATCTCCCATCCTCCTAATACACAGACATCCCCCCTCCTCCTAATACACAGACTCCCCCTCCTCCTAATACACAGACCCCCTTCCTCCTAATACACAGACCTCCCCCTCCTCCTAATACACAGAAATCTCCCCTCCTCCCTAATACACAGACATCTCCCATCCTCCTAATACACAGACATCCCCCCTCCTCCTAATACACAGACCCCCTCCTCCTAATACACAGACACTCCTCCTCCTAATACACAGACCTCCCCCCCTCCTCCTAATACACAGACCCCTTCCTCCTAATACACAGACCTCCCCCTCCTCCTAATACACAGACCCCCTCCTCCTAATACACAGACCTCCCCCTCCTCCTAATACACAGACCTCCCCTCCTCCTAATACACAGACCTCTCCCCTCCTCCTAATACACAGACCTCCCCCTCCTCCTATACACAGACATCTCCCATCCTCCTAATACACAGACCTCCCCCCTCCTCCTGAATACACAGACATCTCCCCTCCTCCTAATACACAGACCCTCCCCCTCCTCCTAATACACAGACCTCCCCTCCTCCTATACACAGACATCTCCCCTCCTCCTAATACACAGACCTCCCCCCTCCTCCTAATACACAGATCCCCCCCCCCTCCTCCTAATACACAGACCTCCCCCTCCTCCTAATACACAGACCTCCCCTCCTCCTAATACACAGACCTCCCCCTCCTCCTAATACACAGACCTCTCCCCTCCTCCTAATACACAGACCTCCCCCTCCTCCTAATACACAGACCTCCCCCTCCTCCTAATACACAGACCTCCCCCTCCTCCTAATACACAGACATCCCCCTCCCCTCTAATACACAGACCCCCCTTCCTCCTAATACACAGACATCTCCCCTCCTCCTAATACACAGACCTTTCTCCTCCTCCTAATACACAGACCTCCCCCTCCTCCTAATACACAGACCTCCCCCTCCTCCTAATACACAGACCTCCCCCTCCTCCTAATACACAGACCTCCCCCTCCTCCTAATACACAGACCTCTCCCTCCTCCTAATACACAGACCTCCCCCTCCTCCTAATACACAGACCTCCCCCTCCTCCTAATACACAGACCTCCCCCTCCTCCTAATACACAGACCTCCCCCTCCTCCTAATACACAGACCTCTCCCTCCTCCTTATACACAGACCCCCTCCTCCTAATACACAGACCTCCCCCTCCTCCTAATACACAGACCTCCCCTCCTCCTAATACACAGACCTCCCCTCCTCCTAATACACAGACCTCTCCCATCCTCCTAATACACAGCCACTCTCCTCCTCCTAATACACAGACCTCCCCCCTCCTCCTAATACACAGACCTCTCCCTCCTCCTATACACAGACCCCCTCCTCCTATACACAGACCTCCCCCTCCTCCTAAACACCCCTCCCCCCCCTAATACACAGACCTCCCCCCTCCTCCTAATACACAGACCTCCCCCTCCTCCTAATACACAGACCTCCCCCTCCTCCTAATACACAGACCCCCTCCTCCTAATACACAGACCCTCCCCTCCTCCTAATACACAGACTTCCCCTCCTCCTAATACACAGACCCCTCTCCTAATACACAGACCTCTCCCCTCCTCCTAATACACAGACCTCCCCCTCCTCCCTAATACACAGACCTCCCCCTCCTCCTAATACACAGACATCTCCCATCCTCCTAATACACAGACCTCCCCCTCTCCTAATACACAGACCTCCCCCTCCTCCTAATACACAGACATCTCCCCTCCTCCTAATACACAGACCTCCCCCTTCCTCCTAATACACAGACCTCCCCCTCCTCCTAATACACAGACATCTCCCCTCCTCCTAATACACAGACCTCCCCCTCCTCCTAATACACAGATCCCCCCCCTCCTCCTAATACACAGACCTCCCCCCCATCTCCTAATACACAGACCTCCCCCTCCTCCTAATACACAGACCTCCCCCATCCTCCTAATACACAGGACCTCTCCCTCCTCCTAATACACAGACCTCCCCCTCCTCCTAATACACAGACCTCTCCCTCCTCCTAATACACAGACCCCCTCCTCCTAATACACAGACCTCCCCCTCCTCCTAATACACAGACCTCCCCCTCCTCCTAATACACAGACCTCACCCCTCCTCCTAATACACAGACCTCCCCCTCCTCCTAATACACAGACCTCTCCCTCCTCCTAATACACAGACCCCCTCCCTCCTAATACACAGACCTCCCCCCTCCTCCTAATACACAGACCTCCCCTCCTCCTAATACACAGACCTCCCCCTCCTCCTAATACACAGACCTCCTCCCATCCTCCTAATACACAGCCATCTCTCCTCCTCCTAATACACAGACCTCCCCCCTCCTCCTAATACACAGACCTCCCCCTCCTCCTAATACACAGACCTCCCCTCCTCCTAATACACAGACCTCCCCCTCCTCCTAATACACAGACCACCCTCCTCCTAATACACAAGACCTCCCCCTCCTCCTAATACACAGACCTCCCCCTCCTCCTAATACACAGACATCTCCCATCCTCCTAATACACAGACCCCCTCCTCCTAATACACTGACCTCCCCTCCTCCTAATACACAGACCTCTCCCCTCCTCCTAATACACAGACCTCCCCTCCTCCTAATACACAGACCCCCTCCTCCTAATACACAGACCACCCCCTCCTCCTAATACACAGACCTCCCCTCCTCCTAATACACAGACCTCCCCCTCCTCCTAATACACAGACCTCCCCCTCCTCCTAATACACAGACCTCACCCCTCCTCCTAATACACAGACCTCCCCCTCCTCCTAATACACAGACCTCCCCCTCCTCCTAATACACAGACCTCACCCCTCCTCCTAATACACAGACCTCCCCCTCCTCCTAATACACAGACCTCACCCCTCCTCCTAATACACAGACCTCCCCCCTCCTCCTAATACACAGACCTCTCCCCTCCTCCTAATACACAGACCTCCCCCTCCTCCTAATACACAGACCTCCCCCTCCTCCTAATACACAGACCTCTCCCTCCTCCTAATACACAGACCTCCCCCCTCCTCCTAATACACAGACCTCTCCCCTCCTCCTAATACACAGACATCTCCCATCCTCCTAATACACAGACCTCCCCCCTCCTCCTAATACACAGACCTCCCCCTCCTCCTAATACACAGACCTCCCCCTCCTCCTAATACACAGACCTCTCCCTCCTCCTAATACACAGACCATCCCCCCTCCTCCTAATACACAGACTCTCCCCTCCTCCTAATACACAGACCTCCCCCCTCCTCCTATACACAGACATCTCCCATCCTCCTAATACACAGACCTCCCCCTCCTCCTAATACACAGACATCTCCCCTCCTCCTAATACACATATATCTATCCTTCTCCTAATACACAGACATCTCCCCTCCTCCTAATACACAGACATCTCCCATCTCCCTCCTTAATACACAGACCTCCCCTCCTCCTCCTAATACACAGACATCTCCCCTCCTCCTAATACACATATATTTTTTCCTTCATCCTAATACACAGACCTCCCCCTCCTCCTAATACACAGACATCTCCCATCCTCCTAATACACAGACCTCCCCCTCCTCCTAATACACAGACATCTCCCATCCTCCTAATACACATATATCTATCCTTCTCCTAATACTGTCTCCCTTCCTAATACACAGACATCAGGTACACACTGGTCCTTATTCAGGTCAGTTCGCACGGGCCGAGTTTTTGCGCTGGGGTGCTTGTGGCCACGTCGGCGAACAAACTGTTCGCTGGGTGCACCTTCCCAACCTTGCGGCTGCTGGGCGGGGGGCAGGGGATCGGCGGACATAGGCTCTCGATGGTCAGTGACTGTCGAATGATGTGGGTGTTCCCAAGCAGGCTGCCAATGGATGTTTATGTAAAACAACCATTTGCAGCCAGTGTGTGCCAACTCACGCTGCGATTGGTTGGCTGCCAGGCCACCATTCCCAAGGTTGGGGTTTGGTTGACTCGCAAAGATGCGAATTCGGGGACAAGGTTGATGTATCAAAGCCCCACCCCCAATTCACGCAAATTCCGCGATTTGCGGGTCTGTGAGTTGGGGCGGGGGTAAAATTACGCCAATCACATGATTCGCGTCATTTTAGTCCCGCCCCTCCCACGGACCCGCGATTTGCTGCACTTCTTTCCCCAGCTCCGCGGGGGCACGGGGACTCTGGGGGGGAATGCGGGAGACTTGCCCACCTTCCCTGGGGGCTGGGAGGGGGACCCGATTTTCGGGAGACTCCTGGACATTCCGGGAGGGTAGGCAAGTATGCACAGAACTCATGCTTCCTATCATGACAGAACTATCAGGGCACAGGCATAAGTTACTGGTCTTTATGGTGTGTCACGTAGACAGTAGAGTCAATGAGGTTGTGCGCTTTCCATACTATCTCGTTCGTCTTACGAGCTGATAACCTTTCCCTCATTTCATTTACCTTTGTCCCTGTGTTGGATACCAAACAGAGAAATGGAGAACCACAAGTACAGTTAAAGCAGCTGTATATGGGAGTGTGTAAGGCTCCCTGTATTAAATGTGTACAAAGAAAAGAAGGTATACAGCACTGGGTTTGACTGAATAAAAGGCTAAAACAATTAACCAATAAAGTGCATTTATTATACACCAATAAAAAGACAATTACAATTATTGACTATAAAGAATTCTCTTAATAGGCCAAAAAATGGGGGATGTATAAAAAACAGTCTGGACGGGTATTGGTATACGAGCAATACCCGTCCAGACTGTTTTTTTTTTATAAAACCCCTCATTTTTTGGCCTATTAAGAGAATTCTCTATAGTCAATAATTGTAATTGTCTTTTTATTGGTGTATAATAAATGTACTTTATTGGTTAATTGTTTTAGCCTTTTATTCAGTCAAACCCAGCGCTGTATACCTTCTTTTCTTTGTCCCTGTGTTGCCTAGGACTGTGTACCATAGGTACACCCATGCCTGCAGGTGGTGGCACTGAGTGCAGCACTGCTGAGGTCGCCTGTATGTATGTTATACTGAGATGTTTAGTGCGAGCCACTGTTTATAGCTAATATGTTTTTCTAGTATTATGCATTATTTTTATGAATGAACAAAACTTTTGGTACTTATGTATTAGCAGGGCGCCCCTTACGTAGTTTGCGTAGTGGTGTATTGAGAATACCAATACACCACTATGCTGGCTATGTAAACTACGTAATTTACGCAAATTACTTAATTTACGCAAATTATGTAATTTACGCAAATTATGTAATTTACGTAACTGGAGCCGTGCTAATACATAAAGGATCATATCCCCACTATCCACGTCATTCCCCCAGTGTCCACATTTACTTTATAGTTAACTTTAAAAAGTGTGGCGAGCGCAGCGAGCCACCAAGCCAAAGCTTGGCGAGTGCAACCAGCCCCGCGAGGGGACTCTGATACGCGTCCCCTCGCGTGGCTCGCCGCGCTTCGGGCTCAGTGGCTCGCTGCGTTACCACACTTTCTAAAGTTAACTCCACGCCCATGTGGACACTGGGGGTATGACGTGGATAGTGGGGATATGATTGTGTTAGTGCGTGTTGTGTGTGTGTGTGTGTGTAGTGTGCATTATACTTACCATCCAGGATGTCCCCGCCGCCTCCGGCACTCGGCTCCCCGGACTCCCAGTCGCCATGACAGTCCTCCCCGGCGGGTGCAATTTACGCAATTAGCGTAGTGCCGCAAGGAAACCATATGATGCTCCCCCAGCGGTTACTACGCTAAATGACGGGCATTGCTGCCGTCTGGCTCAGCACAGCCGCCTGAATCTCCCGGCCGCTGAAGCCCCGCCGCCCAGCACACCCTTCCTCCCCCTGCCGCACCTCCTTCAGTCCGCCGGCAGCCCGACCTGCCGCCCGTAAGTCCCCACATATTAGCCCGGCTAATACATAAGTACCAAACAGTACATAACTTTTTGTATTTATTTTTAGAAAAAGCCCCCTGTATAGTTACTATGCCTTATTACAGACATTGGACCTTATTCTAGGCCATATGCTCCCCTGCGCGTTTGCACAGGGGAGTGATGGTTTGCGGCTATACATGTATGCTCACGTGCACCCGCATGGTGTGAGCGGGCATGGAGAATTGATTATTCACCGTCCTTTTCGCACCTGGGGGGGGGGGGGGTTAGCTGCCAGTGGCTGCGGCCATGCTGCCGCCCAGCGTTTCATGGGAGTTCCCATGGTAACTCGATGCTACAGCTGACGTCTACTAACGCTTGCAAAATCATTCAATGGTTGGCGATTTTGTTATGCTAAACATCCATTCGCATGCTTGCGGGGATTTTTGGCATGCAAGTGGGGGGCGGGCGTTCATGTGGGCGGTGCATAGATGACACGCAAAGCTGCAAAACTAACAGCTTTGCGTGTCAACCAGAATAAGGTCCACTATCTGTACTGGGAGTGCACCTGTGCCAGAATGGTCACTTGCTTCGGGGACTATTAATTTGCCATTACATTACAGGCCCTTTCAGTATTAGGGGCCCGATCTGGCCACTTCAGCCAAGTTTGCTTGTGGGAACGAGTGCTATCTTTAGATGGCATTGGTTTCCAGACCATTCCTTTGGGAAAGAGGTCACGGGCTGCAGAGAGCCACCCGAGCCATCATCGCACATGGGGGGGGGGGATGTAAGAAGAGGTGGTAAATGTCAAATGCGCTATGGAACTTATGTCCCTTGGCATGTATTACACCGCACCTCAGACCCAGCTAGTTGCAGGCTTGCTGACATGTCGACCCGGGTCGAGGAGGTGCGGTGTGAAAGCGACAAAGCTTATAACCTGGGTCGACCAACCTGGCATTTCGACCCGGGTTGTATTGTAAGAAGGGTTAATCATGGGTCTGGTTTTTTAAGCAGCATGTGTGTGATGTTATTATGGACCGGACACTCCATGGATTGTTTCTGAAACCTTGTTGCATCTATGGAAAAAAAAAGGTGTGCTCTGGGAGCAGACTGTCCCACCAGCCAATGGGCCCTGCTACCTGGTGGTCCACCCCCTCCTCTATTGCCAGGTTCCAGGCATTATACATTGCTGCTCTATAAGAGGGTTAGTTACCTGGTAGAGCAGGAACATGGCTGCTTGGTTTGTTTCATCAAGCAAAACATACAGATGACCAGCGGTCTGAAGTCTAACCCTAACCACCCCCCTTACCCCCTGTGGTTGATAGACACCCCCCCTGTGGCAAATGCACACATACCCTGAAGCATGGGTCCCTGCACTTCCCCCTGTGAGCCCTTCATGCATTCAATCATTTCCATGATGTAAGTGCCACAAAATATATACCCCCCCCCCCCATTTATTGTAATATTTGCTTGTTGGTTTCATGCTCGTTGCTAAGGGATACATGCTCGTTGCTAGGGGTTTCATGCTCATTGCCAGAGTTCATGCTTGTTTCCAGGGGTTTCTTATTCATTACCAGTGTGTTTGCTTGTTACCAGTGGGTTACTTGCTCATTGCCAGGGGCAACATATATAGAGATAGATGTCCACCTCCTGTATTATCATAGACGGCCATATGTTCTTCTCCATGCTCACTGACATTTGGTTCCAATGTCCATGGGATTATCACATGTAAGCTCGTTAATGACTAACTCATAAAGCCAGTATTCCCGTTACTGGTCTCATTTTCTCCCATTTAACTCACATTGTATTTGCTCACACGTGTAATGTAAATTAATTTATTGGGGAAGTGTTATTATGGATTGACGCAAATTAACCCATTGTCACGCAAAATTTCTAAAACTTTCTTTTAATTAGTTTCAAGTGGAAATCAGACAGTAATTAGGCTCTCATCTTGTAATACTTGTTAGAATCACCTGGCAGTCTATACAGGGAAATGGTAGGTCACTCGCCATACTTTAACAATGTTCTATCAGTGCACAGATTCTCGAAGGGATCGGGGTCTGGGCGTTAGTCTGGACTACTTCAGCAATGCCAGATTTGGGGAAGCACCTATTACGGACGACAGCTGTCAGTCTGAGCCACTAACTCTTGTATTCTAGCTCTAATAAAAGAGTCACATGAATCGTGGCCCCACGTCCCGGAGGCTCACTGGCTCAGCCTATTGGCTGCTGTGTATAGAATGAGCATGCAGGGGTGGGGACAGCTGAGCTGCCGAGTGGCACGCCCCGAGCCCAGTGTGATAGGCCGGTTTCACACACTCCGGCTCCTGCCGGATGGTGAAATCCCGCACGGCCAGGGAGCTGTGCCGCACACATTAGGGAGCTGTGCCGCACGGTTGCAGCCGGATCCCGCCACTGGAAGGGACGGCTGCCGGGCTGTGGCCATCCCTTCCATGATAAACTAGTGTGTGCGTCACGGCTCCCTGGCCATGCGGGATTTCACCGTCCGGCATGAGCCGGAGTGTGTGAAACCAGCCTTATTCCTCCCTCCGGGTCCAGTCCCGGCTAATGCATGTGATGTCATCACACCATACGCCTAACAAGGGGCCGGACAAAAATTTTGTGGCTAGGGGGGAGGGGCCTTCACTTCAGACCATTGATTTTCTCCCAGGTCCTAGGTCCTTTTGAGCAGCAGGTTATTTTCCAAAGTTTGTCCATAATTTACCTCATCCATTCTCTATTTTGACAGACTGCGGATTACCACACATTCCATATTATCTCCACTTCTTAATGGACTTTGCAGTGTTCATGGGAATAGAACAATTTGAAATCCTCCATGGGTTAATACTTTTCAGTAACCTTTTCTGGGTTTTGCCTTGAATGTTCTTTGATCTTCACGATGAAGCCCGTGTTTCGAAATGCAATAACTAACCTTGGGCATATCTAAGAAAAATACATGAATTATTACGTAATAAATTAAGTTTAATGTTTTTAATTGCCATTAGAATTCCACAAATACATCCAGTTGTTTCCATGACGTAAGAAAATAAGAGGTGAAAAATGTCAAAGGTGAATATTATTTGTAGTCAATGTGTATATGGTGTATCTTGTGTTTTTGTAACATTTTGCATATATGCAGTATAACTTGGGATGTTCTTAGTGGGGGGTTTTCCAGACTTTTATGACTTCAATTATTAAACGTTTTTTCCTTAACCTGCATATTTACTCCTTTTGAATATATGATTTTAGCAACTATTATAGCGAATTGCATTGTCCTGGCGATGGAGCAGCATTTACCGGAGGGAGACAAGACCCCAATGTCCGAGCGCCTGGTAAGTCTGATATGGAAGGACACATGGGAATTTCTCGCTGAGAGACACATTAATGCAGCCATATACAGAAATGCTCTATTGTACAGAACTGCTGATTATACAGATAAAGGAACTTTGGTGTTTATGTATGTTTGCATCATGGGCCTGATTCTGACTTGGGAATAGAGTAAGAAAGAACAAGTACAGTAACTGTGCACCTGGGCAAAACCATGCTGCACTGCAGGGGTGCAGATGTAACGTGCAGGAATAATTAGGTGTGAGAGGAGCTGAATTGCAGTGTCTAGCAGTTGTGGATAAAACTGTCTATCAGTTGTGGACTACTGTATATGCAAAGGCTTAGCTGCCATAGGTGCAGGGAGTGCAGCTGCTATGGGGCCCAGAGCAGAGAGGGGCCACCTTCCCTGTCACAGTTACATGTGTTATATACAGGGGTGTAGCGACAATAGGTGCAGGGGGAGAAGTTGCTATGGGGCCCAGAGCTGAGAGGGGCCACCTTCCCTGTCACAGTTACATGTGTTATATACAGGGTTCTAGCTACCATAGGTGCAGGGGGTGCAGCTGCTATGGGGCCCAGAACTGAGAGGGGCCACTTTCCCTGTCACAGTTACATGTGTTATATACAGGGATGTAGCTACCATAGGTGCAGCTGCTGAGGGGCCCAGAGCTGAGAGGGGCCACCTTGCCTGTCACAGTTACATGTATTATATACAGGGGTGTGGCTACCATAGGTGCAGGGGTGCAGCTGCTATGGGGCCCAGAGCTGAGAGGGGCCACCTTCCCTGTCACAGTTACATGTGTTATATACAGGGTGTAGCTACCATAGGTGCAGGGGGTGCAGCTGCTATAGGGGGCCAGAGCTGAGAGGGGCCACCTTCCCTGTCACAGTTACATGTATTATATACAGGGGTGTAGCTACCATAGGTGCATGGGGTGCAGCTGCTATGGGGCCCAGAGCTGAGAGGGGCCACCTTCCCTGTCACAGTTACATGTGTTATATACAGGGGTGTAGCTACCATAGGTGCAAGGGGTGGAGCTGCTATGGGGCCCAGAGCTGAGAGGGGCCACCTTCCCTGTCACAGTTACATGTTATATACAGGGGTGTAGCTACCATAGGTGCAGGAGGTGGACCTGCTATGGGGCCCAGAGCTGAGAGGGGCCACCTTCCCTGTCACAGTTACATGTGTTATATACAGGGATGTAGCTACCATAGGTGCAGGGGGTGCAGCTGCTATGGGGCCCAGAGCTGAGAGAGGCCCAATTTACCTGTCATAGTTGCACGTGGTATATACATATTTCACTGTTGGGTGGTACATAGGGGCTCTTATAAACTTTTGCTTTGGGGCCCACAATAAATCTAGTTATGTCCCTGCTCATTGTAATGTGGTATACAATGAACTAGGGGACATTATAATGTAACATAATATGACCTAGGGAGGGCATTATAACGTTACATAATATGGGGCCCTGTGATGTAGAGGCACTATAGAGTGACATAATATGAACCGGGGCACTGTATTGTGGCATATTACGAACCGGGGCACTATAGTGGGGCATATTATGAACCGGGGCACTATAGTGTGGCATATTATGAACCAGGGGCACTATAGTGTGGCATATTACGAACTGGGGCACTATAGTGTGGCATATTATGAACCGGGGCACTATAGTGTGGCATATTATGAACCGGGGCAGTATAGTGTGGCATATTATGAGCCGGGGCACTATAGTGTGGCATATCATGAACCGGGGCACTATAGTGTGGCATATTATGAACCGGGGCACTATAGTGTGGCATATTATGAACCGGGGCACTATAGTGTGGCATATTATGAACCGGGGCACTATAGTGTGGCATATTATGAACCGGGGCACTATAGTGTGGCATATTATGAACCAGGGCACTATAGTGTGGCATATTATGAGCATGTTGTTGCTTAGGGCACTAGAGAAGGGTATCTTTTCACCCAATTTATTGTCCAAATGTGTGAAAATTGTGTAGAAAGGCCTAAATCGTACGAGTGTATGGCCACCTTTACCCCTGTGACCTAGCTATATGTGACCACCTACAGTATGTATACTGACCTTGCTTTCCTCTTCCCAGGATGATACAGAACCTTATTTCATTGGAATATTCTGCTTTGAAACTGGAATTAAGATCATTGCCTTGGGGTTTGCATTCCACAAAGGATCCTACTTACGGAATGGCTGGAACATGATGGACTTCGTGGTTGTTCTAACAGGGTAAGATTCCTCTGCTTCTTCGCCACACGTGATAAAGATATGGTGTATTGTAATCTGTGCGTTATTCCAGTCTCACTTTCTCTGCCACCTGTCCATTTCCTACTAATACACAGGACGCTGTACATTAATACACAGATATCGGGGTCATACTTGCCTACTTTGATTCTCACCTGGGAGAAGCCCAGAGAGGCAACACGTCTAAGGGGGAGGACAAAGCTGACATCACTTGGCCACTCCCCCATGCCATAAAACTCCTTGATTCGCTGGTTGCGGGGAGGGGGGCTTAAATCACACAAAATGGTGCTAATGCGTCATTTTAACCACACCCCCTCTCCACAGACCCGCTATTTGCAGTAATTGAACCAGCAGGGATGGGGGTGCAGGGGCTCTGACCAGGAAGTGGGAGACTTTCCCACCTTCCCTGGGATGGGGGGGGGGGGAGGCCGTTTGGCAGACCCAATTTTCGGGAGCCTCCTGCCCATTCCGAGAGGGTAGGCAAGCCTGATCTGGGTACATAGTTGCCCCTCCTCCTAATACACGGAAATCAGGGCACACCGACCTCTCCCTTCCGCCTAATACACAGATCAGTGGCGGAAGTTGTGAGTGGTGGGCCCAGGTGCAAAAATATAATTTGGGTCCCCCTCCTCCACTCCAACCCAAGTTCACAATATGCCACACAGCAGTAGGTGGCAGCTGTGGCCCCTTAGATCTCAGGGCCCCCGGTACATTGCACTTGCTAAAATAATGGTAGTTCACCTGTGACATAGACATCTGGACACATAGACCTCGCCCCTCCACCTAATACTGACATCAGGACACAGCCCCCCCCCCCCCCCTCCTCCCAATACACAGGTCTTTTACCTGCTGTGAACACAAACCTGACATGTTTTGCTGACACACTTCCGTACACCAATGGACAATCGATGTAATCCCTCTCTCCCAGCCCTGCTATCGCTTTCATCTACAGAGAGGGGACCGGTATCTTATTCTGGAGCACAAGCAGCAATTGCCTTGTGATTTGTCTGCAAGATTTGTGGCTCACGGAACATTTCTGAGCCACCGTAACTAGTTCAGGCTTTAAATAACTGTCCTCATTGTTTTGTTCTGGCTGTGGCATTCTGGGAAGTCAGTCCACCTGGGAATTAATTTTATCACCTTCACTTTCAACTAATAGATCTGACTTGTCAAACATGGTCTCAAAACGGACAAACTTAATTCACTTTCATGGAACAGAGGGAAAAAAAAAAGGGGGGGGGGGGGCAGAGCAGCACCAAAGGGCCGTATAAGTGTTGTGTTATTTCTCATTTAGAATAATATGAGTTTATGATATAATTGATTACAAAAATGCCTGTTTTTGGTGGCAGTAGGTTTTCATTCAACCCCCCAAGTCTGCTCATGGCACTGTTAGTCTTTGGTTTAAGCGCCGCCCTTGTGGCCATGTTTAGTAATTCTGAGATAGTCAGGTAGACACCGAAGGCAGCTCAGTCAGCTGGGTAAAAACTGCCCTTTGCAGACATAATATTTGTCTTTGGAACCGTTGGGAAATTGATAACCACAAATAAGTTGACCAACGCGTTTCTCCATAATTAGGTTTCTTCATTGCCATGTGGTTTAACTCTTTTCTGTCATTTGAATTTGAATTAAATGCTTACACTGCAATATAAAATGAGGAGTAAACTGACAGTAAAAATCATATTCTGCATAGATATGATTCGATGCCTACATAAAATACAGTGTTTTCTTTCATACCAAAAAAAAGCGTTAATAGAGTTGTACAGAAGGTTTTTATGAAATAAAATAAGTAAAAGCATAGATACTGTGTAGTTTACAGATCACACCTGGCGTTACATCATCATAAAAGTTGGGAATGTTTACTCGGGCAGGAACTGATGTGATCGGCTATATATTCTCTGTATGGCGCTGCGGTATATATATGTGTGCGCTATATAAATAAGTCCTATGAACTCATCTCAGTGTGCTCGCTCAGACAGTGCCCAGAAGTTTAGTCACTTACATTCTTTGGGTTGATCAAGCTTTATCCTTTGTGTAATGGTGACCACACTACTCGGAACCAGAGCATTGGTTGTCTCTAAATTGTGCATTCCAGCCTTCGGCCAATGGGATGACCTCCTTCGTATTAATTTTTTCTAATGTTGCTCAGCAACTCACTTCTAACATTGTTGCCTGGTTCTAGGTATCCAGTGTTGCAGAACAGAGGTTGGTTATTTATTTAGTTACCTGTATAGTGCAGCATATTCCATTGCGCTTTACAATTGCAATCATTTGGCCATGAGGCAGTGGTGCACCCAGCTGCGATTCACAGTGAACTTGTGAAAATATGCTAATGACTCAGCCACCATATGGGGGACAGAGGAGCCCACTGTTGGTGGCTCACATTTGCCGCTCGCAAACATACGCAGAAGCATCAGAAACATTGGGGGCGTATCCAGGGCCGGTGCAAGGCACCAGAGCGCCCCAGGCGAGTCGGGGTGGGGGCGCCCCGGTGCCTGGGGGGTGGGGTGGTACCTGTATTATAAAACTGGCGGCATCGGCGTCCCTGCAATACTGGAGCGGGCAGGGGTGTCTGTGCCGTGGGGGTACCTGCGTATAAAGCTGCTGTCGGCGGCGGGGTCCCTGCACTGAATCTGAGCTGAATCTCAGCCAATCAGCGTGCGGCAAGTGTTTTCAAACCCAGAAGCGCTTCCCGCGCCGCCGCATAGTGCTAGTTATTCTCTATTCACTGCAGGGACCCTGCCGCCAGCAGCAGCTTTATACACAGTGACAGCGCCGCAGGTACCCCCGCGGCACAGACACCCCTGCCCGCTTCAGCACCTGCCCGCTCCAGAACTGCAGGGACGCCGACGCCGCCAGCTATATGCACATGCTGGGGGTGAGGGGCGAACTGCCGCCCTCCAGGTGCCGGCGCCCTAAGCAAATGCCTAGAGCTGCCTAGTGGTGGCGCCGACCCTGGGCGTATCAGCAGTCCGCTAATGCCACCCAAAGCTTTCTCAGACAGACCGGCTCTTCTAAGATGCCAGGGGGTTTTCTGTTGTGCTTGCTAAATACCTTTATACATAGAAGGGGCATAAACCATTCTGCCTGTATGTCTACCCACGTGTGGTAAATGCAGCCTAACCAAATGCAGTCACTGAGAGCGGGCTGGGTACAAAGCAAGTATGCCCCAAATATGACAAGCCCACACCGCCTTCACGCACCCTTCATACTTTTTTACACCCAAGCGCCATACCCATCCAAAAAAGACCACTGAATCTAGGATTACACCCACTAGGATTATCAACCACTGTTTAACTCCGAGGGTCACTGGGGCAGGTGTGACGCCCGCCCCTTGGTCAGATCCGGCTGTGGTTTATCGTTCCCCGATATCACAGACATGACCTTTCAGGATTAATTCCTCAGAAAATGGCCCATAAGGCCACTGTCAGTTGGTAGATCCGTAAACAACTCGATTCATCTGCTCTAGAATGGGAAAACACTGCTCTTCTAGCTCACCACAAGCTCTCTTCTCTCAGACTGATATCCTCAGAGGCCAGCTGAAGTCCCCCACACATTGCACTGCCAACCCCCTGAGAAAAATGCAGCGGACGTTATATGACAGAGCAGGCAGTGCTGACCCCATTCTCAAAAACATTGATCAAGGTAACAGAGAGCACATGGTATGACTGAGAAAATTTAAAGAAATGGTAGGGGCATCATCATCGTGCCTTCTATTATTCATCCGGACCATGCTGGCTTCATCCCGGGAGGGCAAACCATGGACAATATCAGATGTGCCATTGATCTTTTGACACCAAAACGGTGTTTCGTGGTCTTTTGTGTTCAGGTCGATAGGTAAATTTTCATCTGTAATCTCGGTTCTGTACCCGCCATTCCTAACTGGTGTCAGCCAATGGGTCCCCCAAATGTCTTCTGATATTTTTTCTTTTAAACGAATCCCTTGACAAAAAGGTTTAGAATAATCCATTGTATTTTTTTCTCTCCTGGATAATTTGGACCTATGCCGTCAGACTGAGCGTACTGTTAGGATCCTTTATTTATTAGAGACTATGGCATTTTGTTTTCCATCATATGTTTTCCGATATTTGCTACATACATAAGGGGACAGATCTACTAACGGTCCGTGTTTTCTAGATCCCCTAGCTGGTGCACAGCTGTAGCATACCTCCCAACTTTCAGTGGTGGGCCAGTGGGACCTTCGCGTGCGGCACAGCCGCATGGGTGAAATTTGGGGGCATGGCCTTTGAATCGCGACACTCGTGCACACCCCCATTTTGCCGCCACTGCCCCTCTGCCGTTGGGTAACATACACTGTGTGCATGTGCACAGGATCTTTTCACCGCTGCCCAGCGGGTGGCAGCGTTGACTCCCAACTCTCTCTCCCCCCCCCCCCCACCCCCCCGAGCCGCTGGGACACTGCTGGCCCCGGGCAGGATGCTGGAACGTCCCCAAAAAATGGGATGGTCGCATGGAAAACGGGACAGTTGAGAGTTATGGCTGTAGTCATTACTAACTTTCACATGTTCAAACATGCTGCATTCATTCCTACTATACTGTAGGTCCACAGGTTGCCTGAGACACATGGACTGTTGTCACAAGACCTAATGCCGATGTGGAAGGAAGCAGTCCTAAGATGCCTCATTGGAACACCATTGCGACCATGAACTTACAAAAACTGGATGCCGGGCACCAAAACACCGATGCCAGTTCCAGGAAACAGTACTTACCTCCCCCTCCCATAAGGCAGGCATGTCCAAACTACACCTCCCAGCATGCTTTGCCATAGTTTTAGCATTCCCTAACTGGTACAAGTAGTTTCACAACAGCTGGAGCACCATAGTTTGGACATGCCTGCCCTAAGGCCATGTCTAAGCAGCTGGGTGTGTCTGTGGCCACAAGCAGGGTCAAATTATGGTTGGTGGGGGCCCAGGGGCAATGAAGGTATCCCCACTACAAACATTAGTGGCAATACGCCCCCCCCCCCCCCCAATGTGCCCCCCCCCCACACACACACACACACAGCACCAAATGCTGCTTGCTCACATGATCTCTGGGATCACACTCAGATTAGCAGAAGGATACTGAGAAAAAAGATCCAAGGTTAACCTCCAAAGAAATACAGGGGGTTATTGGGGTTATTCAGACCTGATTGTTGTCCTGTGAATTCGCAGCCCAGACGATTATGGATGGACTGCGCAAGGCTATCCAGCAATGTAATCCAGAGTCTTTCTTAATCGCTAGCCTTACGCAAAGTGATTGACAGCAAGCTTGCTTTCGTGGGTGGTCTCTGGACGTTTTCTGGGCGTGTCAGTGAAAACCCAGGTGTGCCCAGGTGTTTTCAGGCAAGACTTGTGATGTCCGCTCTGGCCCCAGTCAGACTGTTTCTATCGCACTGGCCAAGTTTGACCTGGGTGCACACAGTGGGAAAACCATTTGCAGCTGATCGCTGATCAAGCCTTTCTCAGCCTTGCACAAGCAGGGTGGTAGCTATCTGATCACAGGGCTGAATAACCCCCACATTCTGAATCCCAGGGTCAAGATATGAGAGTGGGTTCTCTTGGAGCAGACCCAGGAGGCCTCCACTTAAATCCAAACCGGAATATTCTAACATGCATACTGACACAGTGCTTCTGGGAATAGGACCTTTGGACAGATAAGTCAAAATTGGAGCTGTTTGGCAATTCACATCAGCTCTAAGATCACAGATGAAAGAAATGAAGCTGTAATAGAGAAGAACCCAATACCTACGGTGACCCATGGAAATGAGGTTCTACTGTACAACCCCCCAATGTGTTATGGATACACTGGAGTGTATCTCTGTGTTCTGCAGATACCCAAGCAAGGACGTGGCCTAATTCTATATTTCAAACATTATGACGTGATGAGGTATCAAGCCCAATGTGGCCTATGGAACAGCTTTAACCCTGTTACAATATGGACACATTTGAGGCATACAATCATGGAGTAGCATCTGCGACCTTCCCCCCGTGCCTCTCCCAACATTCCCACTCTTTGACACCATAGTATTATGTGATCTTATTGCCACCAATCTTATTACCCTTGTTTCCACCCTGGCTAACTAATGCCCAGGTCTTGGTCAGCATGGGATCCAGACTTGGGAGAGTCTCTTGTTGATGAGAACTGGCACGAGATCCAACAGCAGGTGGTTGCCAAGTCCTTTTGCAGAAAGATTCCAGAAGCTGTATACGTGCTGTTAGATTGCTGGTGCTGTGTTCCTTCCAGGGTTTACAGAACGAACCTACAATAGATGCATCAAATGGATGTTCTGCCTTTGGACTCATTCGCTGGCTTTGTCCCTGTCTAGGAACCTCTTGGATTGGGATAAATAATCTCCTACAGTTATTCCTGCAGATAATTAGTCCTCTCCCAGGTGCCTCTGCCTTCCCCTTGGGGAATCTTCTGCCAAACGACAGCAAAATAAATTGATTCAACAGGCTGCTTCATCAGCTACTTTGCAGTTCACGTCAGATGGGAATTAACCCTCCACCCCCCTCTCTACAATCAGCTCTTAATAGAATATTGCATGGAGATGGTGTAAAGCATCTATTCTTTAAGGTCTGCCACGTCTCCAACATGCATGTGCAGTAGAAGTTGAGGCTTCCCAGCGGTTCCCAGCTATGGAGATGGGACAAACCCAAGTATATGAGGAGCATCAGGCCGGCCACTGGTGATGGAAGCGGGCTTAAGGGAGTGTTACTGAGCAGTACTCTACAAGACAGCAGCATGGAGCACAGTGAATGGAGGAATGGTGGAGGTTGGGCAGAGCCAGCAGCAGACTAAGGTGACTCAACCTATTCTGGGCCCAGTGCATAACCAGATATGTGTAGGGCCCAAAAGTAAGAAATGAAGGACCCCTATGTACCAACCAATGGTGAAACATGTATATATATATATATATATATATATATCACATGTTACTTGAATAGGGAAGGTGGGCCCCTCTCAGCTCTGGGCCCCATAGCAGCTGCACCCCCTGCACCTATGGTAGTTAGGCCCCTTGGCCGAGCCCCTTTACCTGTCTTCAGTGGTGCAAGTAGGAAAAAGGTCTTAGTGGTACTGTGCCGCGCGCCGAAGGAAAAATGGGCGTGGTCAGGGGGTGTGACCAGGGGCGTGGTCATATGACACTAGGGGGAGTGGCTGGAATATTGCACGCCAAAGGCACACGGCCAAAGTTTACACAGTAATGCCTGTTACGCGTCACACACCCAATACATATGGCCCATACCATAATGCCCGTTACACATTATTCCCCACACCATAATGCTCATTACACCGCACAACTGATGCCCATTACTAATAGGCCCACACAGTGCCAGATATGCCCCCACAGTGCCCCAGTGCCAGATATATGCCCCCACAATGCCACACATATGCCCCCAGTGCCAGATATGCCCCCACAGTGCTACACATATGCCCCCAGTGCCAGATATTCCCCCACAGTGCCACCCATATGCCTCCAGTGCCAGATATGCCCCCACAGTGCCACACATATGCCCCCAAAGTGCCACACATATGCCCCCAAAGTGCCACACATATGCCCCCAGTGCCACATATGCCCCCACTGTGCCACACATATGCCTCCAGTGCCACATATGCCCCCACAGTGCCACACATATGCCCCCAGTGCCACATATGCCCCCACAGTGCCACACATATGCCTCCAGTGCCACACATATGCCCCCACAGTGCCACACATATGCCCCCAGTGCCAGATATATGCCCCCACAGTGCCACACATATGCCCCCAGTGCCAGATATAATATGCCCCCACAGTGCCACACATAAATGCCCCCACAGCAGCACAACTCACCAGTGCTGGCTGTGTCCGGGGCAGTCAGGTCCTCTCCCCCCTATAGTCCCCCGCTGTTCTGCTTCCCTGGGGAGGGGAGGGGGAGGGAGCGCATCTCCCGTTTCTTCTGCCTGGCTCTGTCTATCTCGCGGGCTGGCTCCTGATTGGCTGCCAGCCCGCGAGCGCTGATTGGCTGTCGCCTGACAGCCTAGTCTGAGTGACACAGGGAGGGGAGGGAGAGAAGCGCAATGCGCTCCCCTCCCCTCCGCTCCGATCAGCTGTGGCGGGGCGGCGAAAACCACGCCCCCCGCCACTTACATATGCGCGCATGCGCATTACACACTTTGGGGCAGATTTGTTATGGCGGTACGGGGTACCGGCAGTATTTCTTTTAATGGTACGCCGTACCGACCCGTACCGCCATACTTGCAGCGCTGCCTGTCTTGTAGAACTCTAATATTCTTTCTGATTCCTGGGACACTCACCTCAATTACTAATTTGATGAGAACATCTTCTATGGAGTGTGGATTGTTAGATAGACAGCCAAAAGGTAGAAATGCAATAGGTCGACCAGGTCAAAAGGTCAGACACATGCAAAGGTAGATCGGTACTTGTGTAATATCTGGGCGCCCGATTTTTTCATTGCATCGCATCGCAATATAGTGGCATACAATTCATGCGATGCGATTTTTCATTGTAAAGACCCAATTTTTAGTTGTATAGTCACCCATGGGTGATTTCATACCCTCACTATCCAACTACACATGGAATTGATCTTATATAGTGTGGCGAGCGCAGCGAGCCACCGAGCCTGAAGCGTGGCGAGGGGCCGCAGAATACATGTAAAGTAATCCGCGTCCCCTCGCTGCGCTCGCCACACTATATAAAATCAACTCCATGCGTAGTTGGATAGTGGGGGTATGAAATCACCCATGGGTGACTATACAATAAAAAATCTGGTCTTTACAATGAAAAATCGCATTGCATGCCGTAAGTAGTGGCATGCAATGATAAAATTGGGCGCCCAGATAATACACAAGTCATGTCGACCTTTTGACCCTGTCCACCTTTTGGGGTAGACCTAGTGACGGTCTATTCTAGACACTGTGGGGGAAATTTACTAAAGGAAATTTGTAAAAAATAGGTGTATTTGTATCCAGAAATACACTTATTTTTGACATTTACTATCCCGAAAATATGGCAATTCATATTCGTATTGATAGCACATCAATACGACTACAAATTGCCGTATTTTCGGGATAGTAAATGTCAAAAATAAGTGTATTTCTGGATACAAATACACCTATTTTTTACAAATTTCCTTTAGTAAATTTCCCCCTGTAGATCTATCCACCGGAACCACTTATATGGTCACTAGCTCTTCCCTTCCTTCAGCCAAGGACTAACCTTATAAACTACATCTCCCCTGCAAAAAAAACCTCCTGTAAAACTAATCCTTTACTCTTAATCCCTGGTCTTGATACATCAGTTGCCTTTATGTTGGTGTTGTAGGCACATGTAATTCTGTGCTTACCTATTGTTATTGGCTTGAGCCGTGTACATCACCGTCGGATTTGCTGTAGCTATTGATCTTCAGTAAAGCAAGGTCCGCCCCCACCTCCCCCCCCAGCACAAAACCCCCCCAAAGACTTGACCTTTAATGATCCACTGTGGTGGCGGATGGACACATTAGGTGACCTGTCTTCTTATTCCTAGATAATGGAAGGCACTACTGTACAGATGTGTCTGTTTACACAGCTGATCATTAATGCGGCAGTACAGTAACAGCAGTACAGTAACTACCTATTGTATTGACTCATTCCTGTGGCACCAGGGCAGAATGAATGCGAATAGTAGAAAGCGTGTTCGTTGAAAGTAATACTGTTGGAAGAAAGCATTGGAAGAGCTCTAAATCTATATTGCCTTTAAAATAAGTTACTTTTCAGTATCATGTTCCTTTAAGTGCACTGACAAAGCTTCAAGTCATAGTTAGAACCTACAATTCCATAGGCATTTGTAGAGGTTCCAACCCTGAATTCTTAAAATTGCACCCTATGATGCTCACCTATCCAGTGTCCCCTATTCCAAGCGTTTATTGATAAATGGAAGTACTCGCGCATTAAGGATAGCCCCCTGGCTGCTTAGCCTAACGTTATCTGGACCATGCACCAGCAACGCCGCCTTGCCACCACCTCCATCGCCGCCACCATCATGCCTTATACCGCTGTTGCTATTTTTTGCAAAAAGAAAGCAGTTTAAGAGGCAGATAATAAAAAAAAAAAAAAAGGGCCATGCGAGGGTTACGCGGTGCACCGATACAATCGGGACCAAAAAAAAAAAACGTGAAAAACCCATGTCAAACTTTTGGCTGTCGATCTTCCCAACATTGACCTAATGCTTTTGTCGACCTTTTGACCCTGCCTGTGTGGACCAAAGGCCTGTCAACCTTCAGTGGTCGACAAAATGTATGTCGACCTTCATTTGGTCGACTCAATGACCCCATACCCGATAGAAAAGGACTACCTGTCAGGCAGCTCTGATGTGAAATACAATTTTTGCTTTATAAATAAATACACATAAATAAAAGCATTAAGCAGCCACAGACACCTCTTTGGGGGCATCTGCCTGACATCCTAAGTCATTCATAAAACCTGCATGTCTCCACCCGCCCCTTATCCCCCCCCCCCGCAGGTTGGAGGATGGGTGAGAGCATTCTGTTCTCAGGAAGATGTTATCAATGAACAGTGGTTTGTCACCTAGGTAACAAGACCAAAGGTAGTCGTGGAAACTGTGTGAATGAGGCATGGCTAGTTGCCATGGAAACCCTCTGAATGGGGATAGACCTAGCGCCGCTGTCACATCTCCCCCTCCCAAAAAAAATATTATCATAAATCCATAATTTAAGAATCTGATGCTGGGATATTAATAGTATATGTGGAAGCGAGTGTCCTCCAGCAGGAGAGCTGTGAATACAACGCTAGTATATCCTACAGCGGAATCAGGGCGAATGCATTCGAGTATTTACGGTAGTGGACACCGGGAAATAGCGTCGATAATCCACCGAAATGATCCTTAATAAATATGAATGGACAGAGTTACAGATCATCAGTTGCTGGCATCATACATGTCGGGGATTTCTCGTGGAATCTCAATGATTTCCTGCTCTGTGCTCAGTCAGTGATCGGGAATTTGCTAAACTAGTGGGATAGTTGGCTAAGGCTAAAGGGGTCGGGGGGGATTTATCAAAACTTGGAGAGCGATAAAGTACCATACAATCAGCTCCTAGCTGCCATTGTCCAGCCCTGTATTTGAGAAAAAGGTGCTAGTGTAGTTTCACGGCGCCCGTTACGTAGTCAGCGTAGCGTCACTGTCAAAATCAGCGTAGTGTTCCCGCGGCCAGCGTAGGCAGCGTCCCTGTTAGTATCAGCGTTGTGTTCCCACCCGTTGGCAGCCAGCATAGTCAGCGTTCCTGTCAGAATCAGCGTTCCTGTCAGAATCAGTGAAGTGTTCCTGCCCGTTCGCGGCCAGCCGGAGCTTACGTAGTTAGCGTAATCCGTCAGCGCTTATTACATTGTGTGGGAACCATTGACCATTTGAACCTGCCTGACATGTCCGGTGTGAACGTGTTCCTGAAACTCCCCGCCAGCCCGAAGTGTGGCGAGCGTAGCCTACGCTGACTACGCTAGGCAGCCGCTGGGCTACGCTGACAGCGTAGCGTAGCCTGCCGCCGTGATAATACACAAGTACCGGAAAAAAATGAGTTATGAGCCGCTTTGAGGTCTGTGTACTATGCCCTGGAAAGAGATAGGTTGAACAGAGATATAGGGGTCTGTGCACCAAGACTTGGAGAGAGATAGAGCAACAATCAAGCAGCTCCTAGCTGCCATTTTTATAACACAGTCTGTGGCAGTTTGGAGATGATTGGCTGCTCACTTTGGGGGTTATTCTGGTTGATTCGCAAGTCCACCAAACACCAACTTGCAAATGGTTGGCTGGCGCCGCCCAATCGCAAGCGTGATTCGCACACAGGGCATGTGAATGGATGTTACACAGTAACATCCATTCACAGGCCAGGGGGAACCGCCCACATCTTTCGATGCTCACCAACCATCGTAAGATGTGGAATGTACACGCATATGTAAGGTTGCTCTGAGCGTCCAGTGATGTCAGCTGCCCGCCCCCCCGCTCATGTGTCCCTATTTATCCATTACCAGATCACTAGTCTGCCCTGGTGGTGGCAGCAAGGTCCCCACAGGGTCTCATACAGATGTGTCCTCCTATATCATTGCTGCAGTCACGTCCTCTCAGCACTCCAGGTCACGTGAGACTCTACCAGCGTTGGGCATCATTTTTAGCTGAAGATCTTAGTTATGATGATGCGACTAAGACGCACCAGGAGACTGTGCTGATTCATTTGATATGAAACACTTGTATATCTGTGTGCGGCTGTGTCTTTGCACCTGAATACAAAGTGCTACATATCAATCGCCATGGCTTTTTTTATGCCAAGTTCCAGAACAGAATACGGACTCAGTCGCACCATGTATCCAGGTGCCTCAGGTCATATTCACCGGGACAGTCTCATGGTGCATCCCAGTCTCATCGTACCCGGACTTCCTCAGCAGCCACATCATAACGCGAATAGACAGCTTTGCCTATGAGCCTGGCGACCTTCTGGTCACAACGCTCCTATTGCTGGAAACATAAATCCAAGACCTTGCGCTTGGTCTACCTAGGCACGTGCCAATGACCATCTTATGATATTGTTCAGCGATTGCTATTCCCTGGGACCAAGTCTTCTATTTGAATAGTTGATAAATGTGCATATTATTCATGAATTCCATTTGATTTGCTCAATATCCTCAGTTCAATTCATTTTTCCCATTGTTCCCATTGTTCCTAATTTCCCATTGTAGTGCTGATGCTATCTGTCACTATGTGCCCGTTGCAGACCGGATCACAATCGATCAGTTTGCCCTCTCGCTGCCAGAGTAAAATCTCACCCATTTGCATGGCTGCCAAGAGGGGGAAATCCGTTCGCAATCATTTACCATCTAATGGATTTCCCCACCACTCCACCCCCGCATAAGTCTGGCTCTAGGCAGATCGGGCCCTGATGTCAGCGGCCCTCCCTCCCAACGGCCGGGCCTGCCTGTGTTTTTTTTCGTGGCACTCCCAGAAAACGCTGGGATGCCACCCAGAAGCGCCGGCTGGCTGTAAATGGGCCAGCGTACGGTCTGCGTTCACAGCCCTTAATGGGATCTGATTTGGCCCCTAATATCATGTTTTAGGTTTCATAAATTGTTGAGAACGGTGGTATTATCGGACTTGATTAAGATCCTGAAGGACCGGTGGCATGAGATGCAAAGGCCCATGGCCAGTACTTAATGCAGGACCCATATGTGCAGTAGGGGTTCTACATTGTCGGATGCGCTACGGCTGAAGACGTTAAGAAATCCAATGCGGCATTGGAACACCTATGCATATAAGGGGCAAATACTTAAAGCAGATGCCTTCAGCTGCATTACCATATCTGAACAACATTGCTGCTGCCATGTAAGACTGCACTCTCCAATACAGTAGATACTGTAGGAACACAGCATACCCCCCAACTTTCCTGATTATAGCGTGACAGTCCTACAATTTGGAGACTGTCCCGCTGTCCCTTCCGCAGGTGGCAATGTTCCAGGGACGGGAGGGCAGTTGGGGGGACCCGGAGATCATCACTTATCGCGCAATGCGTCTCTTCAGTGCAGGAAGGGAGATCAGGAGGGAGCCGTGGGCTACCCAGCTGCTATGGGAGTGCCAGGCACGCCCCCATAAATGACATAAACAGGGGTTGTGGTGCTAGACCATGCCCCATACATGAGGCCAAGCCCACTCTCACTGTAGCTTTGCCCCTTTTTTCGGGCCGAGCGTTCCTTCCTTTCAGCAGGTCCCAATTAGACACAGTCTGAAGTTGGGAAGTATGATACAGTATTAATATTAATCTAGGCTGTATCAAATATTTAAATTATATAAATAAGTGGTCAGGAAACAGTTAAACATACTACAACAAATAAATACACAAACATACAGCATTTTCTAAGTTTACATTATCCCACCTCATGGTAAGGCTCCTGTCTCTTCTTTCTAATAGCTGCTCTCTGGTCCAGTGCACTAATTGAGAGGACTCAGTTCCACACACACAGCAAACTTGGTAGAAGAAGCTGCTACCACTGGGCATGTGCAACAGCTCCGCTCAGTTCCTTAAACTACATTATGTGGCGGCAGCTCTTGTAATTGTATTATATACCATTGCTAACATTTCAGCCATTTGTCAAGAGGAGAGGAGTATCTGAGCAAACCCCCCCCCCCCCTGCATTTACCTATGCTCATCCAGGTCTACCCCACTAGTTACTGCAAAGACTCACCGTACTGCACTACACCCACCTTTCATATTTAAGTTGCATTTTGGGGTATATGAATTAGTGCCCCCAGCAAGAGCTAGTACAGAAATGCTGTCATCTACATCCATTACAGTCACTAAGAATGCTGCTAATTAGATATACACCTACACGCAGCGCACTGGTTAAACATTGTAATTTGTTTTCAGTAGCTAGGGTTATAACCTTTGTGTGGAGAGATTCCCGGAAAGTGGCCTGCCCCTTTTGCAGGTTTTTAACTTTTGCTTCAATTCTATTCTTGATTTTGCACACCATAATGGCACTTACACGTTACGTCACACACCATAATGGCCATTACACATTATGCCACACACCGTGGTGCCCGTTACACATTATGCCACACACTGTGGTGCCCATTAAACATTATGCCACACACTGTGGTGCCCATTAAACATTATGCCACACTTCGTGATGCCCATTACACATTATGCCACACACCATGATGCCAATTACATATTATGCCACACAACCTGATGCCCATTACACATTATGCCCCACACCATGATGCCCATTACACATTATGCCACACACCAAATGCTATTACTTTTATGCCACATAAGTGCTGCTTACCTACAGGGGGGCTGGACAATATAAAAAGGGGGAATCCCAGGGGGCTGTTTAATATAAAGAGGGAACCTCTGGGATGCTGTACTGTATATAGAGGGGGAACCTCAGGGATGCTGTACAGTATAAAAAGGGAACCTCAAAGAGGCTGTACAGTATAAAGAGGGGGAACCCCATGGAGGATGTACAGTATAAAGAGGGTAACCTCTGGCAGACTGTACAGTATAAAGAGGGGAAACCTCAGGGGGGCTGTACAGTATAAAAAGGGGGAATCACAGGGGGGCTTTACAATATAAAGAGGGATCCTCAGGGAGGCTGTACAGTATAAAGAGGGGGAACCTCAGGGATGCTGTACAGTATAAAGAGGGGGAACCTCAGGGAGGCTGTACAGTATAAAGAGGGAACCTCGGGGAGGCTGTACAGTATAAAGAGGGAACCTCAGGGAGGCTGTACAGTATAAAGAGGGAAGCTCAGGGAGGCTGTACAGTATAAAGCGGGAACCTCAGGGAGGCTGTACAGTATAAAGAGGGAACCTCAGGGAGGCTGTACAGTATAAAGAGGGAACCTCAGGGAGGCCATACAGTATACAGAGGGAACTTCAGGGAGGCTGTACAGTATAAAGAGGGGGACCTCAGCGTAAGAATGACCAATATAAGGGTGCCATTAGGGCAGACATATTAGTTTCTCCTTCCTGCAGCAATCCTTCCGCAGCCAGCGGGGCAAACATTGGTGACAGCCATTAGTTCCCAGTGACCATCCCTATCCCAGTGGGACACCCCAAACATAGAATCTTAAAAGTTGCGGCCAGACCTCTGAAATGTCATCCCCAGTTACTGCTCACTTTCTGTCCCACTGACCTACTAACTGCTCATTAATAAATCAGAAATAGCCAAGGGGGGAAGGTCATTGTCTGCAGTTGCCAGATTTTGTTCTATATGTAATATCTGGTGAGTTTTATAATGATACTGAAAATTCTGTCACTGCACCATAACGATGCTGAGTACTTTCATACTGCACCATAACGATGCTGAGTAAAGGGGATTTTCCCTAAGACATTAAATTGTATTTCATTGAGCAGCCTGTAGTCATTGCTGTATAAGACGGAGAAGCTTCCCCGAACTGATCTATGTTCCCGGAGGGTGTGTGTGCTGACTCATCCCATCCCTGCACAGAAGCCACAGCTAAATGTCTCTGACCCTTCCCTCATTTTTGTTAATCATCCTAATACTACATAACCCTTTATGTTCTAACACACGGTTACAGAATAACGTGATATTATAGCTCAGTTACTTATATTTATTTACAGGAAATAAGACCCAGGGTTACTGTAATATTACTTACATGTAATAATAGATGTTATGGGTAATAAGACCCTCAGCAGCTAAGAAACATATTACATGGTGATATGACTTTAGGAAACTGTATTACTGTAATAAGATGTTACAGGGGTAATAAGACGCTCAGTAGCTGGGTTACTGTAATAAGATGTTACAGGGGTAATAAGACGCTCAGGAGCTGGGTTACTGTAATACGATGTTACAGGGGTAATAAGACGCTCAGGAGCCAGGTTACTGTAATACGATGTTACATGGGTAATAAGACGCTCAGGAGCTGGGTTACTGTAATACGATGTTACAGGGGTAATAAGACACTCAGGAGCTGGGTTACTGTAATACGATGTTACAGGGGTAATAAGACACTCAGGAGCTGGGTTACTGTAATAAGATGTTACAGGGGTAATAAGACGCTCAGGAGCTGGGTTACCGTAATAAGATGTTACAGGAGCTGGGTTACTGTAATAAGATGTTACAGGGGTAATAAGACGCTCAGGAGCTGGGTTACTGTAATTAGATGTTACAGGGGTAATAAGACGCTCAGGAGCTGGGTTACTGTAATAAGATGTTACAGGGGTAATAAGACGCTCAGGAGCCGGGTTACTGTAATAAGATGTTACAGGGGTAATAAGACGCTCAGGAGCCAGGTTACTGTAATAAGATGTTACAGGGGTAATAAGACGCTCAGGAGCCGGGTTACTGTAATAAGATGTTACAGGGGTAATAAGACGCTCAGGAGCTTGGTTACTGTAATAAGATGGTACAGGGGTAATAAGACGCTCAGGAGCTGGGTTACTGTAATAAGATGTTACAGGGGTAATAAGACGCTCAGGAGCCGGGTTACTGTAATAAGACGTTACAGGGGTAATAAGACGCTCAGGAGCCGGGTTACTGTAATAAGACGTTACAGGGGTAATAAGACGCTCAGGAGCCGGGTTACTGTAATAAGACGTTACAGGGGTAATAAGACGCTCAGGAGCCGGGTTACTGTAATAAGATGTTACAGGGGTAATAAGACGCTCAGGAGCCGGGTTACTGTAATAAGATGTTACAGGGGTAATAAGACGCTCAGGAGCTTGGTTACTGTAATAAGATGGTACAGGGGTAATAAGACGCTCAGGAGCTGGGTTACTGTAATAAGATGTTACAGGGGTAATAAGACGCTCAGGAGCCGGGTTACTGTAATAAGACGTTACAGGGGTAATAAGACGCTCAGGAGCCGGGTTACTGTAATAAGACGTTACAGGGGTAATAAGACGCTCAGGAGCCGGGTTACTGTAATAAGACGTTACAGGGGTAATAAGACGCTCAGGAGCCGGGTTACTGTAATAAGACGTTACAGGGGTAATAAGACGCTCAGGAGCCGGGTTACTGTAATAAGACGTTACAGGGGTAATAAGACGTTTAGGAGCTGGGTTACTGTAATAAGATGTTACAGGGGTAATAAGACGCTCAGGAGCTGGGTTACTGTAATAAGATGTTACAGGGGTAATAAGACGCTCAGGAGCTGGGTTACTGTAATAAGACGTTACAGGGGTAATAAGACGTTTAGGAGCTGGGTTACTGTAATAAGATGTTACAGGGGTAATAAGACGCTCAGGAGCTGGGTTACTGTAATAAGATGTTACAGGGGTAATAAGACGCTCAGGAGCTGGGTTACTGTAATACGATGTTACAGGGGTAATAAGACGCTCAGGAGCTGGGTTACTGTAATAAGATGGTACAGGGGTAATAAGACGCTCAGGAGCTGGGTTACTGTAATAAGATGTTACAGGGGTAATAAGACGCTCAGGAGCTGGGTTACTGTAATAAGATGTTACAGGGGTAATAAGACGCTCAGGAGATGGGTTACTGTAATAAGATGTTACAGGGGTAATAAGACGCTCAGGAGCTGGGTTACTGTAATAAGATGTTACAGGGGTAATAAGACGCTCAGGAGCTGGGTTACTGTAATAAGATGTTACAGGGGTAATAAGACGCTCAGGAGCTTGGTTACTGTAATAAGATGGTACAGGGGTAATAAGACGCTCAGGAGCTGGGTTACTGTAATAAGATGTTACAGGGGTAATAAGACGCTCAGGAGCTGGGTTACTGTAATAAGATGTTACAGGGGTAATAAGACGCTCAGGAGCTGGTTACTGTAATACGATGTTACAGGGGTAATAAGACGCTCAGGAGCTGGGTTACTGTAATAAGATGTTACAGGGGTAATAAGATGCTCAGGAGCTGGTTACTGTAATACAATATTACAGGGGTACTAAGACGCTAAGGAGCCGGGTTACTGTAATGAGATGTTACAGGGGTAATAAAACGCTCAGGAGCTGGGTTACTGTAATAAGATGTTACAGGGGTAATAAGACGCTCAGGAGCCGGGTTACTGTAATAAGATGTTACAGGGGTAATAAGATGCTCAGGAGCCGGGTTACTGTAATAAGATGTTACAGGGGTAATAAGACGCTCAGGAGCTGGGTTACTGTAATAAGATGTTACAGGGGTAATAAGACTCTCAGGAGCTGGGTTACCGTAATAAGATGTTACAGGGGTAATAAGACGCTCAGGAGCTGGGTTACCGTAATAAGATGTTACAGGGGTAATAAGACGCTCAGGAGCTGGGTTACTGTAATACGGTGTTACAGGGGTAATAAGACGCTCAGGAGCTGGGTTACTGTAATAAGATGTTACAGGGGTAATAAGAAGCTCAGGAGCTGGGTTACTGTAATAAGATGTTACAGGGGTAATAAGACGCTCAGAAGCCGGGTTACTGTAATAAGATGTTACAGGGGTAATAAGACGCTCAGGAGCCGGGTTACTGTAATAAGATGTTACAGGGGTAATACGACGCTCAGGAGCTGGGTTACTGTAATAAGATGTTACAGGGGTAATAAGACGCTCAGGAGCTGGGTTACTGTAATAAGATGTTACAGGGGTAATAAGACGCTCAGGAGCCGGGTTACTGTAATAAGACGTTACAGGGGTAATAAGACGCTCAGGAGCCGGGTTACTGTAATAAGACGTTACAGGGGTAATAAGACGTTTAGGAGCTGGGTTACTGTAATAAGATGTTACAGGGGTAATAAGACGCTCAGGAGCTGGGTTACTGTAATAAGATGTTACAGGGGTAATAAGACGCTCAGGAGCTGGGTTACTGTAATAAGATGTTACAGGGGTAATAAGACGCTCAGGAGCTGGGTTACTGTAATAAGATGTTACAGGGGTAATAAGACGCTCAGGAGCTGGGTTACTGTAATACGATGTTACAGGGGTAATAAGACGCTCAGGAGCTGGGTTACTGTAATAAGATGGTACAGGGGTAATAAGACGCTCAGGAGCTGGGTTACTGTAATAAGATGTTACAGGGGTAATAAGACGCTCAGGAGCTGGGTTACTGTAATAAGATGTTACAGGGGTAATAAGACGCTCAGGAGCTGGGTTACTGTAATAAGATGTTACAGGGGTAATAAGACGCTCAGGAGCTGGGTTACTGTAATAAGATGTTACAGGGGTAATAAGACGCTCAGGAGCTGGGTTACTGTAATAAGATGTTACAGGGGTAATAAGACGCTCAGGAGCTTGGTTACTGTAATAAGATGGTACAGGGGTAATAAGACGCTCAGGAGCTGGGTTACTGTAATAAGATGTTACAGGGGTAATAAGACGCTCAGGAGCTGGGTTACTGTAATAAGATGTTACAGGGGTAATAAGACGCTCAGGAGCTGGGTTACTGTAATACGATGTTACAGGGGTAATAAGATGCTCAGGAGCTGGGTTACTGTAATAAGATGTTACAGGGATAATAAGATGCTCAGGAGCCGGGTTACTGTAATAAGGTGTTACAGGGGTAATAAGACGCTCAGGAGCCGGGTTACTGTAATAAGATGTTACAGGGGTAATAAAGCAGTCAATACTTTATTTGGTACTTCCTCATCTCTGCAGCCACCGCTTACGCCAGTTACGTTAGCCACTACGTGAATCGCGATTGTCCCCTTGTGGGCTAGCTTCACTCATCGCGATTCAGGGTTGGCGGCTCGCTCCACTCTACTTCGCTCATCACAACTTTACTAAAGGTAATTGATGATGGCATGGACACAGGAGGGTGGCGTGGACCCTGAAAACAACCCTCGCAGCTCGCCGTACGCTACATAAGTTCTGGCTGCAAAGATGAGGAAGTACCCTTTAATTACATTTAGAAAAGTATAATGCATTTTTGGACTTTGTTAAAGTTATTCATTAAAATAGTGTATCGTTGTTTCTATGTTACTTTATGAAACATGGTCTGTCTAATATTTATAGTGGGTAATTATTTGGTCACATGGTGTAAGTAGATGAAACGCTATATCTATAGTATGAAAAACCACCTTTTTGGGAAAAAAAAAGTGAAAAAATGATGTCGACCTTATTCATGTCGACCATAAGTTTGTGTGGACCCTTTGTTAACGTCGACATTGCGACTCTTGACCATTTCCTGGTGACCGCATACATTATATAATATGATGCAAACAGATAGATAAATATATGTTTTCCACACCTGCGTGTCCTGTGGGTGTTACTTACCTGTATAAGAAACCATCTCATGTGCTTGTATTGGCTATGCTGTAAATAATTAATAATTGTCTGTGTCTTCCTCCCTTCCTATCTCCAGGATTGTGGCATCCACTGGGCCAGAGTTTGATCTGAGGACCCTTCGGGCCGTGCGTGTTTTGCGACCCCTAAAACTGGTGTCTGGAATCCCAAGTACGTGTGAACTCCATATTGCGTGTTAGAAATGTCCGCTGTGAGCAGTTTTGCATCCTCAGTGTTTTTTTGCTTTTTTATTGTCCTTGTCAGCTGTGAAGTTTCCGCGATTGCCCACGAGGTGCTCTACACGAACCTGGGCGGATCTTATAGATGGCTGTAATGGGGTTTTCTGTATTAGGCTGGTCACACTGAATGTTAGGAAAGAACTCCCTTTAAGATTGAGTTTCTCCATCGCTCAGTGCATATGGCCGATTTCAGTTCTGCTTGGAGTTGCCAGGTAGAAGCCTCTAGGTAGGATATAGGTCCTTATTCTGGTTGACTCGCAAGGCTGTGAATTTCGCAGCCTTGCGAAATAAACCCCAATACGATCGCGCAGGGCGACCAACTGATTTACAATAACCCCCATAATCCTTTGTCACCGGGACCAGAACAGAATCTCATCATTGTCCTGTTATCATTATTGTAAGCTTTTTGTACCACCAAGGCCAGTCTAATCAGAGGCCAATTTTCTGCCATTTATACAGTATTGTGGGGCTGGGGGAACTTACGTTTAACTACGTACTAAGTACTGTACTTGGTGGAGGCACATTTACAGGTTTCTGTCTCTTGGACGCTGTTGGCTTTTGCTAATGTCAACGTAGGAATTGGAATTTAAGGATCAGTGTTGCTCATTGCACCCATGTTGGATTTGTAAATTGAGCTGGTAGGGTTGTTTTTTTTTGTTGTTTTTTTTTTAAATAGAGGACAAACTCAATTTTGGATTTGTTTTGGATGAATCACATTTCAATTTGAAAGCTCTTGTGGTCTTATTTTAAACCACTGGCCTATTACTAGTATTCCTCATATCCAGTGGCAGTGTTCCCTTCCCCCCCACCGTAAAAAACAAAACCACCACCATTGTCTCTGGGAGTTACGCCTCCTTATGGCATTAATTATAAACAATAGAGAAGAGAGGGTCTTCAACTGTTCTCCAATTATTGATTTCAACCAATTGCAATGAACTGTATGTGGCTACGTAGAGCTTCTCACCTTCTCCTACCTGTAGTCACGTATCAGATAGATGAAGTGTTCCTCCCATTGATAGCCATGGTTTGATAGGAGATAGCCATGGATGCACATATCACCTGCCCCCCCCCTTTCTCTGGTGTACTGTTGTCAGCCGGGCACTGGCCATGCCGTTCCTGTCACTGATGCACAACCTGCAGCTCAGGAAATGTGTCATCAGGGAACATTTGCCAGATGACCATATTGATACTTAGTCATCACTGAAGCCATTACATATTTAACCGTACAGATCCCAGCAAGTCTTACAGATGCTAAATGCAATCTTCTTAAATATTTAGTATAATAGTTGTAAATTTTTAGTTTTTGTCTGTTTTTTTTTTTGTCTGTGCATTCCTGCGTTGCAAGTTACTTACTGTGATCGGCCATGGCTGCGATGAGGTTTGTGGGTTTGCTCCTGCCACTGTATCGGTGTGGATTGCTACTTACCGCTCCGGTGTTCATTGGCCTCTATCTCGCCTCACTGTGGCATGTTCGGTGCGCTGCCTGTGGTGGATGTGCTCAGCTGGCCGGATCGCTGCTCATCTCAAACGTTATCAAGGACAGTGCACCAAACCCAAACCTGTTTCCTTGACATGAAGTTGTCAATGTACACCTTGAGAAGTTGGCAATGAGTTTCAGCTTCAGGAATCTGATTATACAGTACTACGCACCTTGATGTGCGACCATGTGCCCGCAAGCCCCGCCATCTTACAGCTGATGTTGGGACAGTATGACTGATATAAGGCACAGTCTAAGGGCCATGAGGGGAAGCAGTGGCATACCTGCTGTGGCCTGGTTGGAACGTAGAATTAGAGAACATCACACCTGTGCACTGCAGGGGGGCAGATGTAACCTGTGAAAGAGGGTTAGATTTGGGTGAGTTATTTTGTTTCTGTGCAGGGTAAATACTGGCTTACACTGCATTTTAGATTTCAGTTTGAACACACCCCACCCAATCTAACTCACTCTGCTCAAGTTACATCTGCCCCACCTGCAGTGCAGCATGTTTTTTTCCATTACTGAATCGGGCCCATAGTCAGGTTTATGTTTACCAAAAATCAATTTTTAGCCATAAAAGTTTAGAAGATATCCCATCTATATCCTGGACTTTGTGGGATTTGGGTCGATGTTTCTGCAATACCAATCTTTTTGTATTTTTTTACATATTTATGTAATTGATATATTTAAACCCCAATGCTTGGCTGAGTCGATTGGTGTGTACACACGGTCAGATGTGCCTTCAGCAGGGCCGGCGCCACCACTAGGCAAATCTAGGCATTTGCCTAGGGCGCCAGCCACTGGAGGGCGGCACTTCGCCTCTCACATGGAGGCTGCAGGGGTGTCCGTGCCGGGTACTTGCGGCACTGTGTTATCTGGCGGCGGGGTCCCTGCAGTGATGCGCGCTATCCGGCAGCCAGGCAGCGGCGCGGGAAGCGCTGCTGGGTTTGAAAACATTCCGCATGCTAATTGGCTGAGATTCAGCCAATCAGCGTGCGGCGAGTTTTCAAACCCATCAGCGCTTCCCGCGCCGCCTGGCTGCCGGATAGCGCGCATCACTGCAGGGACCCCGCCGCCAGATAACACAGCGCCGCAGGTACCCCCCGTAGGCACCGGGGCGCCCCACCCCCCCTCGCCTCCCCCGCTCCGGTGCCTTGCACCGGCCCTGGCCTTCAGATACTATCCACGATCCGATCAGATCGGATCGTGGATAGTATCTGAAGGCACATCCGATTTGCATACAAGTCTGACTATATAGTGCAGATCTGCACTATATAGTTAAGGCAGACAAGACTTTCTGCCTTGCGATACGTGAACATGCATCGGAATCGGATTGGGATCTGAAGGGTTAACACCCTTGCTGTCTGCATTGATTTCCGATCCGATGTTGACTATATCGTCAACATCGGAAGGCAAAAAGTACCGTGTGTACACACCATTAGAGTTGTGTATGACTTCTCACAATTTTAATATCTGAGTTGCGTCTTGGCTGGTCTCCTCTACTGGCGGCAGCCATTTTGTCAGAGGTCTGTTGTAACGTATGCCTGCCCTATCCTTTCTCCTGCAGGTTTACAAGTGGTCCTGAAGTCTATCATGAAAGCCATGATTCCCCTGCTCCAGATTGGGCTGCTGTTGTTCTTTGCTATTCTTATCTTTGCTATCATTGGGCTTGACTTCTATATTGGAAAATTCCACAGTTCCTGCTACGAGCCTCAGGGAGGTAAGATAACCCATCCCACCCCCTCCCGTTATTTAAATCTGTCTCAGGCTCCTGGGTGAGGGACCTTTTCAGAGTTGCATACAAATCATCCGCATTGCATCCATGGAAGTAGGCCTGGATGTTATTGCTCCTATGCAGAATGGCACAAAGCTTTGTGGCTGCACTAACCCCCTGTCCTTCTACGTGTGGGAGTATCCATTATGACTCTTGTGGCACCTTGGAATAAGTCCATTCCTTGGTGCAAGAGAAGAATCCTTCACCAAGTCAATATATCTATAAATCTAGTCTATATATCAACTATAAATAAATAAAATGAGAATTTGTGCAACACTGAACTGGCCCCGTTACGTCTCACCCACCGGTCAAGAAGAGAGATTTAAAAAATAAATAAAAAAAAACATACGCGGCCATTGGAATATCAGGTTCCAGGTCTGAAAGTCTTAGCTATGTCAAAGAGCATGTACTGTAAAGCTTTCCCTGTATTTTCCCCCATAGATGAACTCAAGGTGGAGGTCCTTTGTGGCAATGAGTCGTCTTCGCGCAGGTGCCCGAATGGTACTGTATGCTACGCCAAATGGGAGGGGCCTAATAACGGCATCACTCAATTTGACAACATCTTGTTTGCGGTGCTGACCGTATTTCAGTGCATCACTATGGAAGGGTGGACAGACATGTTGTATCATGTAAGTACAAGATATGTATTATAATATGTGACGTCCAATTCTCATGGGAACTAAATTCACAAATGTATAGAAATATGTACAAATATCACACCTACAAAATGACACTAATGGTAATTATCTAACAGCGCATCTACAGTGGGTGGAACCTATGTACAGTTGTATAATGAATTGCCCCTGGACTATTCTGTCATTATTATAAGACCTGGAATGGGGCAGGTGCCTTTGGTACATTATAGAGCCAGGGTAAAGGACTATCGGCAACATGATGCAGATAACATTGTATGCAATGTCCAACTGGGGCACAAAGGGCCCACCGAGGGAATGCAGTGGTAGGGGCCCATGTCTAGAGGTGTAGCCAGCCAACATTGAGACTTGTTGATAAATATATTCCATGAATGTTTTATAATATACCAGATTAATAAACAGCAAATCAATGTAAAAAATACATCATAATAATCCCCAATGGAGAGGGTGACCCACCGTGAGTTTCTCTAGCAGTCCCACCCTGCTTCTGTGTGCATCCATTCCTTATCCCTCATTCTTTTGGGACATGAACGGAATAGGATATCGGTCACAAATCGTTTGAGAAGTAGAAATTATAATGAATAAGGACATGGATGGAGACATTTGTAGTGGGCAATATATGGATGGACTAAGCAAGGGGCATGGTGTAGGGCTGGAGAAAGCAGGTGGGTGTTGTGTAGGGATGGAGAAAGCAGGTGGGCATGGTGTAGGGCTGGAGAAAGCCGGTGGGTGTTGTGTAGGGATGGAGAAAGCAGGTGGGGATGTAGGGATGGAGAAAGCAGGTGGGCATGGTGTAGGGATGAAGAAAGCAGGTGGGGATGGTGTAGGGCTGGAGAAAGCAGGTAGGCATGGTGTAGTGATGGAGAAAACAGGTTGGCATGGTGTAGGGATGAAGAAAGCAGGTGGGCGTGATGTAGGGCTGGAGAAAGCAGGTGGGCGTGGTGTAGGGAAGGAGAAAGCAGGTGGGCATGGTGTAGGGCTGGAGAAAGCAGGTGGGCATGGTGTAGGGCTGGAGAAAGCAGGTGGGCATGGTGTAGGGCTGGAGAAAGCAGGTGGGTGTGGTGTAGGGATAGAGAAAGCAGGTGGGCATGGTGTAGGGCTGGAGAAAGCAGGTGGGCATGGTGTAGGGCTGGAGAAAGCAGGTGGGTGTTGTGTAGGGATGGAGAAAGCAGGTGGGCATGGTGTAGGGCTGGAGAAAGCAGGTGGGCATGGTGTAGGGCTGGAGAAAGCCGGTGGGTGTTGTGTCGGGATGGAGAAAGCAGGTGGGGATGGTGTAGGGATGGAGAAAGCAGGTGGGCATGGTGTAGGGATGAAGAAAGCAGGTGGGGATGGTGTAGGGCTGGAGAAAGCAGGTGGGTGTGGTGTAGGGATAGAGAAAGCAGGTGGGCATGGTGTAGGGCTGGAGAAAGCAGGTGGGCATGGTGTAGGGCTGGAGAAAGCAGGTAGGTGTGTGGTGTAGGGATAGAGAAAGCAGGTGGGTGTGGTGTAGGGCTGGAGAAAGCAGGTGGGTGTGGTGTAGGGATAGAGAAAGCAGGTGGGCATGGTGTAGGGCTGGAGAAAGCAGGTGGGCATGGTGTAGGGCTGGAGAAAGCAGGTGGGTGTTGTGTAGGGATGGAGAAAGCAGGTGGGGATGGTGTAGGGCAGAAAAAGTAGATGGGCATGGTGTAGGGATGAAGAAAGCAGGTGGGGATGGTGTAGGGCTGGAGAAAGCAGGTGGGTGTGGTGTAGGGCTGGAGAAAGCAGGTGGGTGTGGTGTAGGGCTGGAGAAAGCAGGTGGGTGTGGTGTAGGGATAGAGAAAGCAGGTGGGCATGGTGTAGGGCTGGAGAAAGCAGGTGGGCATGGTGTAGGGCTGGAGAAAGCAGGTGGGTGTTGTGTAGGGATGGAGAAAGCAGGTGGGCATGGTGTAGGGCTGGAGAAAGCAGGTGGGCATGGTGTAGGGCTGGAGAAAGCCGGTGGGTGTTGTGTAGGGATGGAGAAAGCAGGTGGGGATGGTGTAGGGATGGAGAAAGCAGGTGGGCATGGTGTAGGGATGAAGAAAGCAGGTGGGGATGGTGTAGGGCTGGAGAAAGCAGGTGGGTGTGGTGTAGGGATAGAGAAAGCAGGTGGGCATGGTGTAGGGCTGGAGAAAGCAGGTGGGCATGGTGTAGGGCTGGAGAAAGCAGGTGGGTGTGTGGTGTAGGGATAGAGAAAGCAGGTGGGTGTGGTATAGGGCTGGAGAAAGCAGGTGGGTGTGGTGTAGGGATAGAGAAAGCAGGTGGGCATGGTGTAGGGCTGAAGAAAGCAGGTGGGCATGGTGTAGGGCTGGAGAAAGCAGGTGGGTGTTGTGTAGGGATGGAGAAAGCAGGTGGGGATGG
Source organism: Crinia signifera (assembly GCF_055691185.1). NCBI lineage: Eukaryota > Metazoa > Chordata > Amphibia > Anura > Myobatrachidae > Crinia > Crinia signifera. Next base: position 301,881,611 of record NC_139220.1, on the reverse strand, counting down.
TGTAGGGCAGGAGAAAGTAGATGGGCATGGTGTAGGGATGAAGAAAGCAGGTGGGGATGGTGTAGGGATGGAGAAAGCAGGTGGGCATGGTGTAGGGCTGGAGAAAGCAGGTGGGCGTGGTGTAGGGAAGGAGAAAGCTGGTGCCATGGTGTAGGAATGACGAAAGCAGGTGGGGATGGTGTAGGGCTGGAGAAAGCTGGTGGGCATGGTGTAAGGATGGAGAAAGCAAAGCAGGGGGGCATGGTGTAGGGGTGGAGAAAGCAAAGCAGGTGGGAATGGTGTAGGCTTAGAGAAAGCTGGTGGGAGGGGTGTAGGGATGGCAAAAGCAGGTGGGCATGGTGTAGGTTTAGAGAAACCTGGTGGGAGGGGTGTGTATATATGGAGAAAGCATGGTGAGAGGGGTGCAGACTTAGAGAAAGCTGGTGGGAGGGGTGTAGGGATGGCAGAAGCAGATGGGAGGGGTCTAGGGCATAAGAAAGCTGGTGGGAGGGATTTAGGGATGGAAAAAGCAGGTGGGAGGGCTGTAGGGATGGAGAAAACTGGTTGGAGGAGTGTAGGGATAGAGAAAGTTGGTAGGAGCAGTGTACAGATGGAGAAAGCTGGTGGGAATGGTGAAGTTTTTTTTTTTTTTTGTATTCAGTTTTTATTGAATTAAAGCAATAACAGAGACCAGGAAACATGAACAGATACAACAACGATTTTCTCAGTTTACAATTGCTGTTGGTACAATTACAGTTATCTTTACCAAGTTGCGGTCTCAAAAATAAGTAAGGAAAATTAAAAAAAGTGTAACTAGAACTAGGAAAAAGTGGGGAGGCTTGAGCTGGAGGGCGTGGGGGTGGGGGTGGGGGGAGGGGAGGGGGCGACCAGTCACTTCATCGTCGGGTATATAGTCATTAAGTATAATGGGGGGTGAGATTGATTAGATCTTACCATGTACGGCTAAATAGTCTTTGTAGAGATTGGAAGATTTGTAGTTTAACCACGGGAGCCATGTGGCGGTGAATTCCGATACCTTATCTCTAGAGCTGAGGAGTAAATCTTCCATATTCATATAGTAGTCTATCCTGGAAAACCAGGTAAGCCGAGTAGGCGGAGTTTGAGATTTCCAGAAGGCCGGGATCATTGCACGAGCCGCATTGCTGAGGTGGCGTAGTAGAGATTTTTTATGTGAGGAAAGCGGTATTGTGGAGTGGTTTAACAGCCAGAAGGAGGGGTTGGATGGAACAGAGGTGAGGGTGATATCTGCCGTTGTAGAGATTACATCCCTCCAAAATGGTTTAATTAGAGGGCATGCCCACCAAATATGCAGCATATTGCCTAGGTCTTTCCGACATCTCCAACAGCTGGGGGAGATTGACGGGAATATAGTGTGAATGAGGGTTGGGGTTCTGTACCATCTCATCAGAAGTTTATATTGGGTTTCCTTAACTTGAGTGCATATGGAGCTCTTGTGAGCTTTCATAAAGATGGATTCCCATTCTTTCTCTGAAATTGAATCAAGTGAATCATTTTGTTGTAAGATTTGATATAAGGAGGATATTATGTGGGTAGGGTGGGTGGGAGAGACGCATAGTCTTTCGAATGGGGATAGTTCTCTGGCTGCCTGTTTCAGGGCGTTCTTCGTGTGGAGGAAGTGTCGTACTTGGAGGTATTTCCAGAAGTCAGTTTGTGGGATATCCCATTTTTTCCGGACATCAGAGAATTGCATTACTATAGAGTTGTGTGTGAGCTGACCTAATCTAAAGAGGCCTTCAAGTGCCCACGTTTTGAAGTGGGAGAGCGTGAGGCCCGGTGTAAAGGCAGATGTTAAGGAAAGATGTGAGAGGACCTACGTCTGAGGAGATTTTAGGTTTATTGCGTAGCGTCTTCCATGACTTTAATGTAGGGGAAATGGTCGGATGTTGATGCAGGAGTTTAGGTAGGGCTGGGAGCCAGGGGAAATTTTCAGGGTACTGTTGGGCGTAATGGCCCTCCAGAACCACCCATTGTTTGGCCTCCCTACTTCGGGTCTAATCTAGGACTCTACTAAGCATAATGGCTTGGCAGTATTTTTTAATGTCAGGGAGTTGAAACCCACCTTGGGCAGTAGGTCGCATCATTATGGATTTGTTGATCCTGGGTGTCTCCCTAGCCCATACAAACTGTTGAATTAAAGATTGAATGGCTCTAAACCAGGAGTCTGGGATGTGGATTGGGAGTGCTTGTAGGAGGTATAATAGTCGAGGGAGGATGTTCATTTTAACTACGCCAATACGGCCCAGCCACGAGATTGTTTTATATTGCCATTTGCAAAAATCATTCTTTAACGCTTTAAGGATGGGGTTGAAGTTTAGGGAAAAAAGTTGTGAGAGGTTACTAGTAATCTTGACTCTTAGGTATGTGATATGGGAATCCTTCCAGATAAATGGGAAGTGGGCTTTTAAGGCGGTTATGTCTTTGGAGGGTGCGGAGATGTTAAGTGCATATGACTTGGTGGTGTTTACCAAATGTGGTAGCGAATGAGAGGGTTGTGTGAGAATTGTTAGGACATCATCTGCAAATAGAGCTAGTTTATAATTGGTGTCGTCTACTTGCAGACCAGTAATCTGGTTGTTCTTCCTAATTGCCCTAGCCAGGGCTTCAATACAGAGGACAAAAATGAGGGGGGAGAGTGGGCAGCCATGTCTTGTACCATTACCTATGGAAAAAGTGTCAGATAGAGCTCCGTTGACTCGAACTCGGGCAGAGGGTTGTGAGTAGAGGGCTAATATTCTATGGAGAGTTACTGGGCCTAATCCAATATGCTCTAGCACTGCTCTCATGAAGTCCCAATTGACCCTGTCGAAAGCATCGGTCGACAATAGAATGATGGAGGTTTGGCTCTTGGTAGCTAGATGGATTAGAGATATAATTTTTGTGGTATTATCTTTTGCTTCCCGGCCAGGGACAAAGCCTACTTGGTCGTTGTGAATTAGCATGGGAAGGAATTCGTTCAGTCTAGTGGCCAGTAGTTTTGCATATAATTTTAAGTCGACATTAAGCAGAGATATTGGCCTATAGCTAGGGCAGACAGAGGGATCCTTCCCCTGTTTTGGGATCACAGTGATTTGGGCCACCTTTTCTAGCTACTATTTTGATTTAATTAGGTTTGAAATAGGGTTTTCTGTAGAAGAAGGGTCTGGAAGGTTATATAGTGCAGAATAGTATTCTTTGAAACATGTAGCAATTTCAGGTGTTTTAAAGCAGACCGAGCCTGCTCCGTTTTTCATGCTGGAAACAAATGGGAATGGTGAAGTTATGGAAAAAGCTGGTGGGAGAGATTTAGGGATGGAGAAAACAGATGGGAGGGGTGTGGGGATAGAGAAAGCAGGTCAGAGCAGTGCAGGAATTAATAAAGCAGGTTGGAGGGGTGTATGTAGGCATGGAGAAAGCTGGTGTGAGAGGTGAAGAGATGGAGAAAGCAGGTGGGAGGGCTGTAGGATGGAGATTGCTTATGGTCTGGGTGCAGGATGGAGAACGCAGGTAGGAGAGGTTTAGGAATGGAGAAAGCAGGTGGGAGGGGTGTAGAGATGAAGAAAGCTAATGGGTGGTATGGATGGATGGAGAAAGCTGGTGGGAAGGGTGTAGGGATGCAGATACCAGGTCAGATGAGTGTATGAATGAAGAAAGCAGATCGGAGCAGTGTAGGGATGGAGAAACCAGGTGGGAGGGGTGTAGGGATGGAGAAAGCTGTTGTGAGGGGTATATGGATGGACAATGCTGTTGGGAGGCGTGTATGGATTGAGAAACCAGGTAGGAGGGGTGTAGGCTGGAGAAAGCAGCTAGAAGTGGTGTGGGAATGTTGAAAGTTGGTGGGAGGGGTGTAGGGATAAATAAATCAGGTGGGACAGATGTAGGGATGGAAAAAGCAGGTAGGAAGGAAGTTGGAATGGAGAAAGAAGGTGAGAGGGGTGTAGGGATGAAAAAACCTGGTGGGAGGATTGTTGCAATGTAGGAGGGGTGTAGGGATGGACAAATCTGGTGTGAGTGGTGCATGGATGGAGAATGCTGGTGTGAGTGGTGGAGGGGTGGAGAATGCTGGTGTGAGTGGTGGATGGATGGAGAATGCTGGTTGGAGGGAATGGATGGATGTGGAATGCTGGTGTGAGTGGTGGAGGGATGGAGAATACTGGTGTGAGTAGTGGAGGGATGGAGAATACTGGTGTGAGTAGTGGAGGGATGGAGAATGCTTGTGTGAGTGATGGATGGATGGAGAATGCTGGTGGAAGGGGTGGAGGGATGGAGAATGCTGGTGTGAGTGGTGAATGGATGGAGAATGCTGGTATGTGTGGTGGATGGATGGAGAATGCTGGTGGGAAGGTGGATGGATGGAGAATACTGGTGTAAGTGGTGGAGGGATGGAGAATGCTGGTGTGAGTGGTGGAGGGATGACGAATGCTGGTGTGAGTGGTGGCTGGATGGAGAATGCTGGTGGATGGAGAATGTATATGTGAGAGGTGGATGGATGGAGAATGTTGGTGTGAGTGATGGATGGATGGAGAATGCTGGTGGGAGTAGTGGATGGATGGAGAATGCTTGTGGGAGTGGTGAATGGATAGAGAATGCTGGTGTGAGTGGTGGAGGGATGGAGAATGCTGGTAGGAGTGGTGGATGGATGGAAAATGCTGGTGGGAGTGGTGGATGGATGAAGAATGCTGGTGGGAGTAGTGGATGGATGGAGAATTCTGGTGTGAGTGGTGGAGGGATGACGAATGGATGGATGGATGGAGAATGCTGGTGGAAGGGGTGGAGGGATGGAGAATGCTGGTGTGAGTGGTGAATGGATGGAGAATGCTGGTATGTGTGGTGGATGGATGGAGAATGCTGGTGGGAAGGTGGATGGATGGAGAATACTGGTGTAAGTGGTGGAGGGATGGAGAATGCTGGTGGGAGGGGTGGAAAGATGGAGAATGCTGGTGTGAGAGGTGGATGGAGAATTCTGGTGGGAGTGGTGGATGGATGGAGAATGCTTGTGGGAGTGGTGGATGGATGGAGAAGGCTGGTCTAAGTAGTGGAGGGATGGAGAATGCTGGTGTGAGCAGTGGAGGGATGGAGAATGCTGGTGTGAGAGGTGGATGGATGGAGATTGCTGGTGTGAGTAGTGGAGGGATGGAGAATGCTGGTGTGAATAGTGGAGGGATGGAGGATGCTGGTTTGAGTAGTGGAGGGATGGAGAATGCTGGTGTGAGTGGTGGCTGGATAGAGAATGCTGGTGAGAGTAGTGGAGGGATGTAGAATGCTGGTGGGAGTGGTGGATGGATGGAGAATGCTGGTGGGAGTGGCGGATGGATGAAGAATGCTGGTGGGGAGTGGTGGATGGATGGAGAATGCTGGTGTGAGTGGTGGAGGGATGGAGAATGCTGGTGTGAGTGTCGAATGCTGGTGTGAGTGGTGGATGGATGGAAAATGCTGGTGGAAGGGGTGGATGGATGGAGAAGGCTTTTGTGAGCATTGAAGGGATGGAGAATGCTGGTGTGAGAGGTGGATGGATGGAGAATGCTGGTGTGAGAGGTGGATAGATGGAGAATGCTGGTGGGAGTGGCGGATGGATGAAGAATGCTGGTGGGGAGTGGTGGATGGATGGAGAATGCTGGTGGGAGTGGCGGATGGATGAAGAATGCTGGTGGGGAGTGGTGGATGGATGGAGAATGCTGGTGTGAGTGGTGGAGGGATGGAGAATGCTGGTGTGAGTGTCGAATGCTGGTGTGAGTGGTGGATGGATGGAAAATGCTGGTGGAAGGGGTGGATGGATGGAGAAGGCTTTTGTGAGCATTGAAGGGATGGAGAATACTGGTGTGAGTGGTGGAGGGATAGAGAATGTTGATGGGAGGGGTGGATAGATGGAGAATGTATATGTGAGAGGTGGATGGATGGAGAATGTTGGTGTGAGTGATGGATGGATGGAGAATGCTGGTGGGAGTAGTGGATGGATGGAGAATGCTTGTGGGAGTGGTGAATGGATAGAGAATGCTGGTGTGAGTGGTGGAGGGATGGAGAATGCTGGTAGGAGTGGTGGATGGATGGAAAATGCTGGTGGGAGTGGTGGATGGATGAAGAATGCTGGTGGGAGTAGTGGATGGATGGAGAATTCTGGTGTGAGTGGTGGAGGGATGACGAATGCTGGTGTGAGTGGTGGCTGGATGGAGAATGCTGGTGGAAGGGGTGGATGGATGGAGAAGGCTGGTGTGAGCATTGAAGGGATGGAGAATGCTGGTGTGAGTTGGATGGATGGAGTTGGATGGATGAGTTGGATGGATGGAGAATGCTGGTGTGAGATGTGGATGGATGGAGAATGCTCGTGTGAGTGTTGGAGGAATGGAGAATGCTGGTGTGAGTGGTGGATGGATGGGGAATGCTGGTGTGAGTGGTGGATGTAGAATGCTGGTGTGAGTGGTGAATGGATGGAGAATGCTGGTGTGAGTGGTGGATGGATGGAGAATGCTGGTGGGAGGGGTGGATAGATGGAGAATGCTGGTGTGAGAGGTGGATGGATGGAGAATGCTGGTGTGAGTGGTGGATGGATGGAGAATGCTGGTGAGACTAGTGGAGGGATGGAGAATACTGGTGTGAGTGGTGGATGGATGGAGAAGGCTGGTCTAAGTGGTGGAGGGATGAGAATTCTGGTGTGTGTGGTAGATGGATAGAGAATGCTGGTGAGAGTAGTGGATGGATGGAGAATGCTGGTGTGAGTGGTGGATGGATGTAGAATGCTGGTGTGAGTGGTGGATGGATGGAGAATGCTGGTGTGAGTAGTGAATGGATGGAGAATGCTGGTGTGAGATGTGGATGGATGGAGAATGCTGGTGTGAGTGTTGGAGGGATGGAGAATGCTGGTGTGAGTGGTGGATGTAGAATGCTGGTGTGAGTGGTGAATGGATGGAGAATGCTGGTGAGAGTAGTGGAGGGATGGAGAATGCTGGTAGGAGTGGTGGATAGATGGGGAATTCTGGTGGTGAGTAGTGGATGGATGGAGATTGCTGATGTGAGTAGTGGAGGGATGGAGAATGCTGGTGTGAGTAGTGGAGGGATTTAGAATGCTGGTGTGAGTAGTGGAGGGATTGAGAATGCTGGTGTGAGTAGTGGAGGGATGGAGAATGCTGGTGTGAGTAGTGGAGGGATTGAGAATGCTGGTGTGAGTAGTGGAGGGATGGAGAATGCTGGTGTGAGTAGTGGAGGGATGGAGAATGCTGGTGTGAGTAGTGGAGGGATGGAGAATGCTGGTGTGAGTAGTGGAGGGATGGAGAATGCTGGTGTGAGTAGTGGAGGGATTGAGAATGCTGGTGTGAGTGGTGGATGGATGGAGAATACTGGTGTGAGTGGTGAATGGATGGAGAATGCTGGTGAGAGTAGTGGAGGGATAGAGAATGCTGGTGTGAGAGGTGGATGGATAGAGAATGCTGGTGAGAGTAGTGGAGGGATGGAGAATGCTGGTGTGAGTAGTGGAGGGATGGAGAATGCTGGTGTGAGTAGTGGAGGGATTGAGAATGCTGGTGTGAGTAGTGGAGGGATGGAGAATGCTGGTGTGAGTAGTGGAGGGATGGAGAATGAATGGTGTGAGTAGTGGAGGGATGGAGAATGCTGGTGTGAGTAGTGGAGGGGTTGAGAATGCTTGTGTGAGTAGTGGAGGGATGGAGAATGCTGGTGTGAGTAGTGGAGGGATTGAGAATGCTGGTGTGAGTATTGGAGGGATTGAGAATGCTGGTGTGAGTAGTGGAGGGATTGAGAATGCTGGTGTGAGTAGTGGAGGGATGGAGAATGCTGGTGTGAGTAGTGGAGGGATGGAGAATGCTGGTGTGAGTAGTGGAGGGATGGAGAATGCTGTTGTGAGTAGTGGAGGGATGGAGAATGCTGGTGTGAGTAGTGGAGGGATGGAGAATGCTGGTGTGAGTAGTGGAGGGATGGAGAATGCTGGTTTGAGTAGTGGAGGAATGGAGAATGCTGGTGGGAGAGGTGGATGGATGGAGATTGCTGGTGGGAGGGGTGGATTGTTGGAGAATGCTGGTGTGAGTAGTGGAGGGATGGAGAGTGCTGGTGTGAGTAGTGGAGGGATGGAGAATGCTGGTGTGAGTAGTGGGAGAATGGAGAGTGCTGGTGTGAGTAGTGGAGGGATGGAGAATGCTGGTGTGAGTAGTGGAGGGATGGAGAATGCTGGTGTGAGTAGTGGAGGGATGGAGAATGCTGGTGTGAGTAGTGGAGGGATGGAGAATGCTGGTGTGAGTAGTGGAGGGATGGAGAATGCTGGTGTGAGTAGTGGAGGGATGGAGTGTGCTGGTGTGAGTAGTGGAGGGATGGAGTGTGCTGGTGTGAGTAGTGGAGGGATGGAGTGTACTGGTGTGAGTAGTGGAGGGATGGAGTGTGGTGGTGTGAGTAGTGGAGGGATGGAGAATGCTGGTGTGAGTAGTGGAGGGATGGAGAGTGCTGGTGTGAGTAGTGGAGGGATGGAGAGGGCAGGTGGGAGAGATGCAGGATTGAGATACTAATCCCAAAGCATTTATTTTACTGTTGCAGGTAAATTTTGGGATATTCAGGAGAAATTGACTGCTCAGGAGTTTTTTGGGTAATTTTATAGAAATATGTGGAGAAAAGGTATATGCAGAACATTGTATGTGATGTTTTAAATAATGCACATTTTACCAAGTCAATTAGAATCACCCCCATGTGCCTTGGAAATCTAATCCAGTAATGGTGCAGAGGATTCCTATAGGCAGTGTAGACTGACAGCGCACGCGGGGATTTTTAGCTCCATAACTGGAGATACAATTATTACAAAACAAGAGTGGGAGGAACAATTAACACCACGTTGGTTTCTTTTGAACCCCCAACTTGTGGTTTTTGGTGATTTAGGGCCTTATTCTAGTTCACTCTTTCTGACAAAATCCTTCTTAGATGGACAAAACCATGTGCACTGCAGGGGGCAGATGTAAAATGTGCAGAGAGAATTAGATTTGGGTGAGTTATTTTGTTTCTGTGCAGGGTAAATACTGGCTGCTTTATTTTTTCACTGCAATATAGAGCTCACTTTGAAATAAAACCCCACCCAAATCCAATTCTCTCTGCACAAGTAACATCTACCCCACCTGCAGTGCACATGGTTTTGTCCATCTAAGAAGGATTTGGTCAGAAAGAGTGAACTAGAATAAGGTCCTTAGTACAGCGTTATTTTTAATATGTAACAATAAAATCTTTTAAACATTCAGATGCATGAACAGTGACCTGGCATATATTTGCTCAGATTAGTAGGTACTTTGAATATTTTTCCACACTTTAAGGGCACTTTGTTGAGATGTGCAATCTGTAGGGGGGTTTCTTGGAAAGCATTTACCATGACATGGGGTAGCGCCGCGGCAGAAAGCTTGCTAGAAGATATGATTTCTCTGTGTGACAGTATGTGTGTGTGTTTATGGCCCTTATTCTGATCGGTGCGGATATTCCCGAATTCTTACGGTGCGGTCCGCACGCCACGCTGTGCTGCCGCGTGCGGCCATCGTCCGTAGAAACGCCCACGTGTCCTCCGCATTCGGACGGACTCACTCTTTAAGAACAGGGCGTGTTTACGGACGACATACAAACCATGCGTGTGCGGGAGAAACACTCCGATTCTGCACGGTATTACAGAGTATTACAGAGTATGCACGGGAATACCGCATCCGAACGGGAGTCAAGCGGTGCTTCCGCACGTAAGCGGAGTATTTACGCCAAACAACCCACTATTATGTCTATTCTGCAATACATCACATGACCCAAAAAAACATGGGTTTTTTTTTGGTTTTTTTTTATTTTTTTGTCATTGCATCACAGTGGCATTGACTGTGAAATGTATATAAATAAATTTCTTTACTTTACCAAAATTGTGTGGTTTAATTAGTACATGTAGAATACACATGTGTATTGATAGGATTAATATTCAGTGATGTCCATTCTTAGCAGTTTTAAAGTGTGGGACAAGTACAGCATATGTGTGTGTTTAGTAAAGGTTCCTTGAAGCAGCAATAGTTTCAATTAAAGCACTGACAAGCGTCCTATTAGTGAGTAATGAGTAAAGGAGTCGATTCTATTGGGTTCAGGTGTTAATGCTTGTAGTCATTAGGCGGTCCGTTCGCCTACCGCAGGAACGAGTGGTGTCCGCAAAGCAATAGTAGCCTTTTGGACACCGCACATTTCTTCCCTTTTTGTTCGCGTGCATTCGGAGTGCTATCCGAATGTACGCCCCCCAACATAAGTGTACTCCCCCGTGTCCGCCCATGTTTCCGCCCCGTTTTGCCCACTTTGAAACTACGCCCATGTGTCATTCCGCATGACGCCCATAATACGCCCATATTTCCCGACTGATTGCGGGGAACAGTTTTGTACGGGATTTGCCCGAACAGGTACGGAGTCAAGGCGTGGCACATGCGCGTTGCGTTCTCCACGCATGCGCAGACGCCGTAAAGACGCGATCCGAAAGTATGCGGAAAAGTACGCGTCAATCAGAATAAGGGCCTATGTGTGACCTAAGTGAGTGGTGGTCTTCTACTGCTTTTCTGCTCAAGGGCAGCATCATTGGTATAAAGGGAAATGGTACACCCTCCCCCCTCCTCCCCATTCTCTGACAGGAGAGACACTCTCTTTCTTAGAATGCTTTCTCCTGCTGCTTGTATTTTTAGCATCGAGAAATGGGCACAGGAACCTTTCACTGCACACGTAGATCAGAGCACCACCCCCATTTCCCTGCAGGGACATGAGAAAGGAGGTAACCCTACCACTGCTGGAAACCTGGAGAGCATTTCCGCACTATAAATGTCACGGACTGATCCCTGATGTGTACATTCATCTATCTCTGATTACATGACTCCTCATCCTATAAATGTCCTTTATATCCAGTATTACATGGTCGCTCCTCCTGTAACTGTCCTGTACTTTATCTATCACTGATCTGTATTACATGACCCGTTATTCCACAAATGTTCTGTATCTGTCACTTATCTGTTCCTATAAATGACCTGAATCTTTCACTGACTTATTACATGGCCCACTCATCCTATAAAAGTTTTGCATGTACTATTAATCTATTACATGACCTCTCATCTCCTTACAGTCCTGTATCTAACATTAATATTAATTTATTATATGACCCATTGTCCTGTATCTATTCTTGTCGGATCACATTTGTCACATCTTTGTAACTGATCCTTTTTATTCAACGCCCTGTTATCTAAAATGTGCCCTGTATCCGTCATTGATTTTCATGTTCTCTCAGCCCATCACTCTCCCGTCTTTATCAAATAATCCATTACTACAGGACACCTCATCCTATATCTATTCTATATTTCCTGTCCTGGTTCACTGGTATAACATGTCCTCCTCATCCTATAACTGTCCTGTATCACTGATATATTACATGTCCTCCTCATCCTATAACTGTCCTGGTTCATTGGTATAACATGTCCTCCTCATCCTATAACTGTCCTGTGTCACTGATATATTCCATGTCCTCCTCATCCTATAACTGTCCTGTGGCACTGATATATTACATGTCCTCCTCATCCTATAACTGTCCTGACAGTGTCACTGATATATTACTTGTCCTCCTCATCCTATGACTGTCCTGTGTCACTGATATATTACATGTCCTCCTCATCCTATAACTGTCCTGTGTCACTGATATATTACATGTCCTCCTCATCCTATAACTGTCCTGTGTCACTGATATATTACATGTCCTCCTCATCCTATAACTGTCATGTGTCACTGATATATTCCATGTCCTCCTCGTCCTATAACTGTCCTGTGTCACTGATATATTACATGTCCTCCTCATCCTATAACTGTCCTGACAGTCTCACTGATATATTACTTGTCCTCCTCATCCTATAACTGTTCTGTGACACTGATATATTACATGACCTCCTCATCCTATAACTGTCCTGTGCCACTGATATATTACATGTCCTCCTCATCCTATAACTGTCCTGTATCACTGATATATTACATGTCCTCCTCATCCTATAACTGTCCTGTGTCACTGATATATTACATGTCCTCCTCATCCTATAACTGTCCTGTGTCACTGATATATTACATGTCCTCCTCGTCCTATAACTGTCCTGTGTCACTGATATATTACTTGTCCTCCTCATCCTATAACTGTCCTGTGTCACTGATATATTACATGTCCTTCTCATCCTATAACTGTCCTGTGTCACTGCTATATTACATGTCCTCCTCATCCTATAACTGTCCTGTGTCACTGATATATTACATGTCCTCCTTATCCTATAACTGTCCTGTGTCACTGATGTATTACATGTCCTCCTCATTCTATAGCTGTCCTGTGTCACTGATATATTACATGTTCCCCTCATCCTATAACTGTCCTGACAGTGTCACTGATATATTGCATGTCCTCCTCGTCCTATAACTGTCCTGTGTCACTGCTATATTACGTGTCCTCCTCATCCTATAACTGTCCTGTATCACTGCTATATTACATTTCCTCCTTATCCTATAACTGTCCTGTGTCACTGATGTGACACATGTCCTCCTCATTCTATAACTGTCCTGTGTCACTGATATATTCCATGTCCTCATCCTATAACTGTCCTGTGTCACTGATGTAATACTTGTCTTCCTCATTCTATAACTGTCCTGTGTCACTGATATATTCCATGTCCTCCTCGTCCTATAACTGTCCTGTGTCACTGATATATTACATGTTCTCCTCATCCTATAACTATCCTCACAGTGTCACTGCTATATTACATGTCCTCCTCATCCTATAACTGTCCTGTGTCACTGATATATTACATGTCCTCCTCATCCTATAACTGTCCTGTGTCACTGATATATTACATGTCCTCCTCATCCTATAACTGTCCTGTATCACTGATATATTACATGTCCTCCTCATCCTATAACTGTCCTGTGTCACTGCTATATTACATGTCCTCCTCATCCTATAACTGTCCTGTGTCACTGATATATTACATGTCCTCCTCATCCTATAACTGTCCTGTGTCACTGATATATTACATGTCTTCCTTATCCTATAACTGTCCTGTGTCACTGATATATTACATGTCCTCCTCATCCTATAACTGTCCTGTGTCACTGCTATATTACATGTCCTCCTCATCCTATAACTGTCCTGTGTAACTGCTATATTACATGTCCTCCTCATCCTATAACTGTCCTGTATCACTGATATATTACATGTCCTCCTCATCCTATAACTGTCCTGTATCACTGATATATTACATGTCCTCCTCATCCTATAACTGTCCTGTGTCACTGCTATATTACATGTCCTCCTCATCCTATAACTGTCCTGTGTCACTGATATATTACATGTCCTCCTAGTCCTATAACTGTCCTGTGTCACTGATATATTACATGTCCTCCTCGTCCTATAACTGTCCTGTGTCACTGATATATTACATGTCCTCCTCATCCTATAACTGTCCTGACAGTGTCACTGATATATTACTTGTCCTCCTCATCCTATAACTGTCCTGTGACACTGATATATTACATGACCTCCTCATCCTATAACTGTCCTGTGCCACTGATATATTACATGTCCTCCTCATCCTATAACTGTCCTGTATCACTGTTATATTACGTGTCCTCCTCATCCTATAACTGTCTTGTGTCACTGATATATTATATGTCCTTCTCATCCTATAACTGTCCTGTATCACTGCTATATTACATGTCCTCCTTATCCTATAACTGTCCTGTGTCACTGATATATTACATGTCCTCCTCATTCTATAACTGTCCTGTGTCACTGATATATTACATGTTCTCCTCATCCTATAACTGTCCTGTGTCACTGATATATTACATGTTCTCCTCATCCTATAACTGTTCTGTGTCACTGATATATTACATGTCCTCCTCATTCTATAACTGTCCTGTGTCACTGTTATATAACATGTCCTCCTCATCCTATAACTGTCCTGTGTCACTGATATATTACATGTCCTCCTCATCCTATAACTGTCCTGTGTCACTGATATATTACATGTCCTCCTCATCCTATAACTGTCCTGTGACACTGATATATTACATGTCCTCCTCATCCTATAACTATCCTGTGTCACTGATATATTACATGTCCTCCTCATCCTATAACTGTCCTGTGTCACTGATATATTACATGTCTTCCTTATCCTATAACTGTCCTGTGTCACTGATATATTACATGTCCTCCTCATCCTATAACTGTCCTGTGTCACTGATATATTACATGTCCTCCTCATCCTATAACTGTCCTGTGTCACTGATATATTACATGTCCTCCTCATCCTATAACTGTCCTGTGTCACTGATATATTACATGTCCTCCTCATCCTATAACTGTCCTGTGTCACTGATATATTACATGTCCTCCTCATCCTATAACTGTCCTGTGTCACTGATATATTACATGTCCTCCTCATCCTATAACTGTCCTGTGACACTGATATATTACATGTCCTCCTCATCCTATAACTGTCCTGTGACACTGATATATTACATGTCCTCCTCATCCTATAACTGTCCTGTGTCACTGATATATTATATGTCCTTCTCATCCTATAACTGTCCTGTGTCACTGATATATTACATGTCCTTCTCATCCTTTAACTGTCCTGTGTCACTGATATAGTACATGACCTCCTCATCCTATATCTCTCCTGTGTCACTGATATATTACATGTCCTCCTCATCCTATAACTGTCTTGTGTCACTGATATAGTACATGACCTCCTCATCCTATATCTCTCCTGTGTCACTGCTATATTACATGTCCTCCTCATCCTATATCTCTCCTGTGTCACTGCTATATTACATGTCCTCCTCATCCTATAACTGTCCTTTGTCACTGATATATTACATGTTCTCCTCATCCTATAACTGTCCTGTGACACTGATATATTACATGTCCTCCTCATCCTATAACTGTCCTGTGTCACTGATATATTACATGTCCTCCTCATCCTATAACTGTCCTGTATCACTGCTATATTACATGTCCTCCTTATCCTATAACTATCCTGTGTCACTGATATATTACATGTCCTCCTCATCCTATAACTGTCCTGTGTCACTGATATAGTACATGTCCTCCTCATCCTATAACTGTCCTGTGTCACTGATATATTATATGTCCTTCTCATCCTATAACTGTCCTGTGTCACTGATATATTACATGTCCTTCTCATCCTTTAACTGTCCTGTGTCACTGATATAGTACATGACCTCCTCATCCTATATCTCTCCTGTGTCACTGATATATTACATGTCCTCCTCATCCTATAACTGTCTTGTGTCACTGATATAGTACATGACCTCCTCATCCTATATCTCTCCTGTGTCACTGCTATATTACATGTCCTCCTCATCCTATAACTGTCCTGTGTCACTGATATAGTACATGACCTCCTCATCCTATATCTCTCCTGTGTCACTGCTATATTACATGTCCTCCTCATCCTATAACTGTCCTTTGTCACTGATATATTACATGTTCTCCTCATCCTATAACTGTCCTGTGACACTGATATATTACATGTCCTCCTCATCCTATAACTGTCCTGTGTCACTGATATATTACATGTCCTCCTCATCCTATAACTATCCTGTGTCACTGATATATTACATGTCCTCCTCGTCCTATAACTGTCCTGTGTCACTGATATATTACATGTCCTCCTCATCCTATAACTGTCCTGTGTCACTGATATATTACATGTCCTCCTCATCCTATAACTGTCCTGTATCACTGCTATATTACATGTCCTCCTTATCCTATAACTATCCTGTGTCACTGATATATTACATGTCCTCCTCATCCTATAACTGTCCTGTGTCACTGATATATTACTTGTCCTCCTCATCCTATAACTGTCCTGTGTCACTGATATATTACATGTCCTCCTCATCCTATAACTGTCCTGTGTCACTGATATATTACATGTCCTCCTCATCCTATAACTGTCCTGTGTCACTGATATATTACATGTCCTCCTCATCCTATAACTGTCCTGTATCACTGCTATATTACATGTCCTCCTCATCCTATAACTATCCTGTGTCACTGATATATTACATGTCCTCCTCGTCCTATAACTGTCCTGTGTCACTGATATATTACATGTCCTCCTCATCCTATAACTGTCCTGTGTCACTGATATATTACATGTCCTCCTCATCCTATAACTGTCCTGTATCACTGCTATATTACATGTCCTCCTCATCCTATAACTGTCCTGTGTCACTGATATATTACTTGTCCTCCTCATCCTATAACTGTCCTGTCACTGATATATTACATGTCCTCCTCATCCTATAACTGTCCTGTGTTACTGATATATTACATGTCCTCCTCATCCTATAACTGTCCTGTGTCACTGATATATTACATGTCCTCCTCATCCTATAACTGTCCTGTATCACTGCTATATTACATGTCCTCCTCATCCTATAACTGTCCTGTGTCACTGGTATATTACATGTCCTTCTCATCCTATAACTGTCCTGTGTCACTGATATATTACATGTCCTCCTCATCCTATAACTGTCCTGTGTCACTGATATATTACTTGTCCTCCTCATCCTATAACTGTCCTGTGTCACTGATATATTACATGTCCTCCTCATCCTATAACTGTCCTGTGTCACTGATATATTCCATGTCCTCCTCATTCTATAACTGTCCTGTGTCACTGATATATTACATGTTCTCCTCATCCTATAACTATCCTGACAGTGTCACTGCTATATTACATGTCCTCCTCATCCTATAACTGTCCTGTGTCACTGTTATATAACATGTCCTCCTCATCCTATAACTGTCCTGTGTCACTGATATATTACATGTCCTCCTCATCCTATAACTGTCCTGACAGTGTCACTGATATATTACATGTCCTCCTCATCCTATAACTTTCCTGTGTCACTGATATATTACATGTCCTCCTTATCCTATAACTGTCCTGTGTCACTGATATATTACATGTCCTCCTCATCCTATAACTGTCCTGTGACACTGATATATTACATGTCCTCCTCATCCTATAACTGTCCTGTGTCACTGATATATTATATGTCCTTCTCATCCTATAACTGTCCTGTGTCACTGATATATTACATGTCCTCCATATCCTATAACTGTCCTGTGTCACTGATATATTACATGTCCTCCTCATCCTATAACTGTCCTGTGTCACTGCTATATTACATGTCCTCCTCATCCTATAACTGTCCTTTGTCACTGATATATTACATGTTCTCCTCATCCTATAACTGTCCTGTGACACTGATATATTACATGTCCTCCTCATCCTATAACTGTCCTGTGTCACTGCTATATTACATGTCCTCCTCATCCTATAACTGTCCTGTGTCACTGATATAGTACATGACCTCCTCATCCTATATCTCTCCTGTGTCACTGCTATATTACATGTCCTCCTCATCCTATATCTCTCCTGTGTCACTGCTATATTACATGTCCTCCTCATCCTATAACTGTCCTTTGTCACTGATATATTACATGTTCTCCTCATCCTATAACTGTCCTGTGACACTGATATGTTACATGTCCTCCTCATCCTATAACTGTCCTGTGTCACTGATATATTACATGTCCTCCTCATCCTATAACTGTCCTGTATCACTGCTATATTACATGTCCTCCTTATCCTATAACTATCCTGTGTCACTGATATATTACATGTCCTCCTCATCCTATAACTGTCCTGTGTCACTGATATAGTACATGTCCTCCTCATCCTATAACTGTCCTGTGTCACTGATATATTATATGTCCTTCTCATCCTATAACTGTCCTGTGTCACTGATATATTACATGTCCTTCTCATCCTTTAACTGTCCTGTGTCACTGATATAGTACATGACCTCCTCATCCTATATCTCTCCTGTGTCACTGATATATTACATGTCCTCCTCATCCTATAACTGTCTTGTGTCACTGATATAGTACATGACCTCCTCATCCTATATCTCTCCTGTGTCACTGCTATATTACATGTCCTCCTCATCCTATAACTGTCCTGTGTCACTGATATAGTACATGACCTCCTCATCCTATATCTCTCCTGTGTCACTGCTATATTACATGTCCTCCTCATCCTAGACCTCCTCATCCTATATCTCTCCTGTGTCACTGCTATATTACATGTCCTCCTCATCCTATAACTGTCCTTTGTCACTGATATATTACATGTTCTCCTCATCCTATAACTGTCCTGTGACACTGATATATTACATGTCCTCCTCATCCTATAACTGTCCTGTGTCACTGATATATTACATGTCCTCCTCATCCTATAACTATCCTGTGTCACTGATATATTACATGTCCTCCTCGTCCTATAACTGTCCTGTGTCACTGATATATTACATGTCCTCCTCATCCTATAACTGTCCTGTGTCACTGATATATTACATGTCCTCCTCATCCTATAACTGTCCTGTATCACTGCTATATTACATGTCCTCCTTATCCTATAACTATCCTGTGTCACTGATATATTACATGTCCTCCTCATCCTATAACTGTCCTGTGTCACTGATATATTACTTGTCCTCCTCATCCTATAACTGTCCTGTGTCACTGATATATTACATGTCCTCCTCATCCTATAACTGTCCTGTGTCACTGATATATTACATGTCCTCCTCATCCTATAACTGTCCTGTGTCACTGATATATTACATGTCCTCCTCATCCTATAACTGTCCTGTATCACTGCTATATTACATGTCCTCCTCATCCTATAACTATCCTGTGTCACTGATATATTACATGTCCTCCTCGTCCTATAACTGTCCTGTGTCACTGATATATTACATGTCCTCCTCATCCTATAACTGTCCTGTGTCACTGATATATTACATGTCCTCCTCATCCTATAACTGTCCTGTATCACTGCTATATTACATGTCCTCCTTATCCTATAACTATCCTGTGTCACTGATATATTACATGTCCTCCTCATCCTATAACTGTCCTGTGTCACTGATATATTACTTGTCCTCCTCATCCTATAACTGTCCTGTCACTGATATATTACATGTCCTCCTCATCCTATAACTGTCCTGTGTTACTGATATATTACTTGTCCTCCTCATCCTATAACTGTCCTGTCACTGATATATTACATGTCCTCCTCATCCTATAACTGTCCTGTATCACTGCTATATTACATGTCCTCCTTATCCTATAACTATCCTGTGTCACTGATATATTACATGTCCTCCTCATCCTATAACTGTCCTGTGTCACTGATATATTACTTGTCCTCCTCATCCTATAACTGTCCTGTCACTGATATATTACATGTCCTCCTCATCCTATAACTGTCCTGTGTTACTGATATATTACATGTCCTCCTCATCCTATAACTGTCCTGTGTCACTGATATATTACATGTCCTCCTCATCCTATAACTGTCCTGTATCACTGCTATATTACATGTCCTCCTCATCCTATAACTGTCCTGTGTCACTGGTATATTACATGTCCTCCTCATCCTATAACTGTCCTGTGTCACTGATATATTACATGTCCTCCTCATCCTATAACTGTCCTGTGTCACTGATATATTCCATGTCCTCCTCATCCTATAACTGTCCTGTGTCACTGATATATTACATGTCCTCCTCATCCTATAACTGTCCTGTGTCACTGATATATTACATGTCCTCCTCATCCTATAACTGTCCTGTATCACTGCTATATTACATGTCCTCCTCATCCTATAACTATCCTGTGTCACTGATATATTACATGTCCTCCTCGTCCTATAACTGTCCTGTGTCACTGATATATTACATGTCCTCCTCATCCTATAACTGTCCTGTGTCACTGATATATTACATGTCCTCCTCATCCTATAACTGTCCTGTATCACTGCTATATTACATGTCCTCCTTATCCTATAACTATCCTGTGTCACTGATATATTACATGTCCTCCTCATCCTATAACTGTCCTGTGTCACTGATATATTACTTGTCCTCCTCATCCTATAACTGTCCTGTCACTGATATATTACATGTCCTCCTCATCCTATAACTGTCCTGTGTTACTGATATATTACATGTCCTCCTCATCCTATAACTGTCCTGTGTCACTGATATATTACATGTCCTCCTCATCCTATAACTGTCCTGTATCACTGCTATATTACATGTCCTCCTCATCCTATAACTGTCCTGTGTCACTGGTATATTACATGTCCTCCTCATCCTATAACTGTCCTGTGTCACTGATATATTACATGTCCTCCTCATCCTATAACTGTCCTGTGTCACTGATATATTACTTGTCCTCCTCATCCTATAACTGTCCTGTGTCACTGATATATTACATGTCCTCCTCATCCTATAACTGTCCTGTGTCACTGATATATTCCATGTCCTCCTCATTCTATAACTGTCCTGTGTCACTGATATATTACATGTTCTCCTCATCCTATAACTATCCTGACAGTGTCACTGCTATATTACATGTCCTCCTCATCCTATAACTGTCCTGTGTCACTGTTATATAACATGTCCTCCTCATCCTATAACTGTCCTGTGTCACTGATATATTACATGTCCTCCTCATCCTATAACTGTCCTGACAGTGTCACTGATATATTACATGTCCTCCTCATCCTATAACTTTCCTGTGTCACTGATATATTACATGTCCTCCTTATCCTATAACTGTCCTGTGTCACTGATATATTACATGTCCTCCTCATCCTATAACTGTCCTGTGACACTGATATATTACATGTCCTCCTCATCCTATAACTGTCCTGTGTCACTGATATATTATATGTCCTTCTCATCCTATAACTGTCCTGTGTCACTGATATATTACATGTCCTCCATATCCTATAACTGTCCTGTGTCACTGATATATTACATGTCCTCCTCATCCTATAACTGTCCTGTGTCACTGATATATTACATGTCCTCCTCATCCTATAACTGTCCTGTGTCACTGATATATTACTTGTCCTCCTCATCCTATAACTGTCCTGTGTCACTGATATATTACATGTCCTCCTCATCCTATAACTGTCCTGTGTCACTGATATATTACATGTCCTCCTCATCCTATAACTGTCCTGTGTCGCTGATATATTACATGTCCTCTTCGTCCTACTACAGTTATGTTTTTATAACAGATTTATTAAATGGCCTCTTATGTTCTATCTTATAGCACTTGTATCTGTCACTGATGTTAAAGACTTCTCATCCTATAACTGTCCTAAGATGGGAGTTTTATTGAATATATGATTTTAATGATAGATACTGTACATCTGTATCTGTAATACTATACGTATAAGACATGTATTAAGCCTGGTAAAGTGATGTATTAATAATGGTGATAAAGTGGCAGGTGATAAGGCACCAGCCAATCAACTCCTAACTTTCAATCTTCAAACACAGCTGATTGGCTGGTACGTTATCACCTGCCGCAACATCCCAATCTGTTACACCAACGATCATGCTATAACTGACCTATTACATATGATATAACAGTGAAGTAGCTGGAACTGATGTATTACTAACTATTACTAATGATTTCTTCCAGCCCCTATACGTGGCCCAGTACTGGATCACACTGCCACACAGTAGCTCTCTTACATATAATTATATTATTTCTCTGGCACTTGTGTGTAAGACGTCTGATATATTTTCCCTTTCTCTTGTACACAGAGTAATGACGTGTTTGGCAGCGCGTGGAACTGGCTTTACTTCATACCCCTTATCATCATCGGCTCCTTCTTCATGCTTAACCTTGTTCTAGGTGTCCTTTCAGGGTAAGAGCACTTGGATTTGAAAATTATGTTTTATCAGCAGAGTCCTCTAGTCCACAGGGCCTGATTCAGGGGTGCGTGCAGTTGCCGCTTTAAAAATATGCACAGATCCTCAAGAGCTATCAACAGGTCACATTTTCCAGACCATTTCGCTGGCGCACAGCTGTAGTCATTACTTACTGTTACATTCCCTAGACCACCTAGCTGGTGCACAGCTGTAGTCATTACTAACTGTTACATTCCCCAGATCACCTAGCTGGTACACAGCTGTAGTCATTACTAACTGTCACATTCCCCAGATCACCTAGCTGGTGCACAGGTGTAGTCATTACTAACTGTCACATTCCCCAGATCACCTAGCTGAAGCACAGGTGCAATCATTACTAACTGTTACATTCCCCAGACCACCTAGCTGGTACACAGCTGTAGTCATTACTAACTGTCACATTCCCCAGATCACCTAGCTGAAGCACAGGTGCAATCATTACTAACTGTTACATTCCCCAGACCACCTAGCTGGTACACAGCTTTAGTCATTACTAACTGTCACATTCCCCAGATCACCTAGCTGAAGCACAGGTGCAATCATTACTAACTGTTACATTCCCCAGACCACCTAGCTGGTACACAGCTGTAGTCATTACTAACTGTCACATTCCCCAGATCACCTAGCTGAAGCACAGGTGCAATCATTACTAACTGTTACATTCCCCAGACCACCTAGCTGGTACACAGCTGTAGTCATTACTAACTGTCACATTCCCCAGATCACCTAGCTGAAGCACAGGTGCAATCATTACTAACTGTTACATTCCCCAGACCACCTAGCTGGTACACAGCTGTAGTCATTACTAACTGTCACATTCCCCAGATCACCTAGCTGAAGCACAGGTGCAATCATTACTAACTGTTACATTCCCCAGACCACCTAGCTGGTACACAGCTGTAGTCATTACTAACTGTCACATTCCCCAGATCACCTAGCTGGTGCACAGGTGCAGTCATTACTAACTGTTACATTCCCCAGACCACCTAGCTGGTACACAGCTGTAGTTATTACTAACTGTCACATTCCCCAGATCACCTAGCTGGAGCACAGGTGCAGTCATTACTAACTGTCTCATTCCGCAGGCCACCTAGCTGGTGAACAGCTGTCGTCATTACTAACTGTCACATTCCCCAGGCCACCTAGCTGGTGAACAGCTGTAGTCATTATTAACTGTCACATTCCCCAGGTCACCTAGCTGGTGAACAGGTGTAGTCATTATTAACTGTCACATTCCCCAGGTCACCTAGCTGGTGCACAGCTGTAGTCATTACTAACTGTCACATTCCCCAGGTCACCTAGCTGGCGCACATGTGCAGTCATTACTAATTGTCACATTTCGCAGACTACCTAGCTGGTGCACAGGCACAGTCATTACTGACTGTCACATTTCGCAGACTACCTAGCTGGGAC
Organism: Crinia signifera; assembly: GCF_055691185.1. Taxonomy (NCBI): domain Eukaryota; kingdom Metazoa; phylum Chordata; class Amphibia; order Anura; family Myobatrachidae; genus Crinia; species Crinia signifera. Next base: position 301,858,322 of record NC_139220.1, on the reverse strand, counting down.
ACAGGTGCAGTCGTTACTAACTATCACATTATCCAGACCACCTAGCTGGAGCACAGGTGCAGTAATTACTAACTGTTACATTTTCAAACATGTGCTGCATTCATTCCTACAGACCCACAGGTGACCTAGAAGACATGGACAGTTGGTAGAGTTTGAGGACTGGTTTGGCCACCCCTGCCTTAGGCAATTTCTTAAAAGCAATGTGAAAGCACCACTGACCAAACTCCCAGGCCGAGCAACCCAACATTTCAACCCTGGTCACAACAAATGTTGAATACGTCTATGACCCAGGTTGCTGTGCAGTGTGAAGGTCCCGTTCACACTATGGAGGAGGCAGCACTTGGAGACAGCATCAGCTCCAATCTCTGCCTCCTCCCCGCCCCCGGCTGACGAGCCGCTTCTCCAACCTGCCCCATCTGACATCAGCGGGTCACTATGGTGTCTAAAACATCCCAAATGCCGTGTCACTTCCGGGATGGACCCGCGTCCGTATCCCGGAGGGGGGGGGGGACCCGGCATTTGCAGTGTGAAAGGGGTATCAGGCTACACTCCCATACTGCATTCTCAGGTGGCGAAGATAAATATATGTATATAATATACAATACTTTTATATTTCTGTCTCACGCAGGGAGTTTGCCAAAGAGAGGGAGCGAGTAGAGAACCGCCGAGCGTTTATGAAGCTGAGGAGGCAGCAGCAGATTGAGAGGGAGCTGAACGGATACATGGAGTGGATATCAAAAGCAGGTGGGGGTCAGAGGCATCCTGTGATCTTAGAACTGCTTGTTAATGGTGACCAGTGTCGTGCCTGTACAGTATCTCTCCGACACACCAGCTCCTACTGCACACAGATTTATGGCTTGCTTACCTGGACGATATATTAAATGATCAGACCTAGGGGGTTATTCAGTCCCGAACGCTACCCTGCTAAATTGCTGAGCCCTGCGATCAGATGTATGCAGCCCCGCCCGAGTGAAATCTCGCCCGTGCAAGCCTGCAAAAATTAGCTGGATGGGTGAATATCTGCAAATCCGTTCGCAAGCTGCACAACATCGAATGATTTCTCCAGTGTGCGCAGTCTGTGCGCAGCCCAAGACTTACCTGATGGTTGTGATAGAAACAGGCTGTTTGGGGCAGGAGCTGACGTCACATGACTTCCCTTGAAATGCCTTGGCGCCTGCGTTTTCCCTCACACTCCTAGGAAAATGACCCACCCCCTGTCCCCGGCATCCTGTCAATCAACTTACATACCGCCAGCAATAACTAGCAGGATTTTATTGCAGGATGACCTCGTACATGCATACTAGGGGCTGTACGTATGCGCAGCCTGCTAGCTGCGCGATCAGGCCCGAATAACCCCCCCCCCCCGGTTTCCTCTGTAACCATAAGATCTTCCCCATTAGCAAAGAGGATGGGGCTCATTCTGAGGCATCTTGAAAAAATGTTGAGGGGAGAGCCTAAATTTAACCTACTTTGTGCCCTTACTGCCTCAGACAGTATCTGATTGGTTGCTGTGGGCAACATCACCTCCTTTAGGCCAGTCATGCAGCCGGGTGTGTTTGAGACAGTGCGCCGCCCATTATCAATGTAGATTTATAAAGCAGGGGTATATCAACACGAGGTCCAATGGCTGCAGTGGAACTACGTATCCAGCATGCCTTCCCACAGTTTAGTTGTCAGGAAATGCTGGGATGTGTAGTCCCACAGCAGCTGGAGGGTCGCATGTGGAGAACCAGTGCGGATCATGGTCTCTCATTGATGCTGGTTGCAGAAGAAGCTGCTAGTACCTGCCATCCGGGAACAGTCTCTACTGCCCCCTACTGGGGCATGCCATGCCATGATGCAGAGAGAAATGTAATGCTCGGACTAGCGCTGGTAGTCCCACCATAAGACACGCATCAGCAATCAATAACACATTACTTGTACATCTCTGGCCTCAGATATACTGACCCGCAGCCCAGCCAGCGACTTCTCTATCCCCAAAGTCATTTTGAATCCGCAATTATGAATACAGAAGTGACCTAGGGTTACCAGATCAGCAACGGAAGCCTTGACACTTATTAATTATACATGATCCCTGGCTGTTGCGTTGCTGTGTATTCTGCTTGCTTTCACAGTAAAGCCATGAGGCATGCATATACTATAGTTAGGCCTACCATGCTATGGGCTTGATTCAGCAAGGCTATAGGCATCACCAGCTGTCCCCTGGCTGGTGCAGGTCAGACATCTTTTGGGTCACAGTCGTTCAGTCAGCTGTGTTCGCTGTTCGTGGCCTATGCGCATATTAGTGTGCCTGGGCTACTGAATTAGCCCCTATGGGTGTTATTTAAGTTCAGAGAGAAACAATTGTGAGAGATAAAGTACAAGCCAATCAGCTCCTGTCACTTTTCAAACGCAGCCTGTAAACTAAAGAAAGCTGATTGGCTGGTCCAGAATTCTCTCTCTCTCCATGCTTCTAAAAATACCCTACTATACCTTTACACTAGAACAGTTATGAATTACACAGGTTTGGTGGCTGATTAATACCCAGGTGAAATGTAGGCAGCCAGAGAACCTGTGTAATTAACGATAAACGGGTTAATAAGATAGTATAGTATTATGTGTAACTATAGTGCAGCAAAGCAGCATTGTCTCACTCATATGTGACCATATATTCACATGGAGGATCTGATAACTTCTACACTTACCACATTGTAGCTGCCCTTACACTGGGGTGGGGGTGTGGGGGGGGGGGGGGGTGATTCACCTTGGCTCGGTAGGCAGGTAAAATTGCTGCTTACCGAGCGCTGAAACGCTTTGGGAATGCTGGGAGTTGTAGTATCTCAGCGGAATTGACTGGAGATTGCATACGGATAATGGCAAAGTAACTTAACTACATTTTTATTTTAAACATTTTGTAAAATATGAACTTTTCTCACCTTAAAACTGTTTTTCTACTGTGCTTCCAGTGGATCGCCCAGTGAGATCATCCTATTTGTACCTCCTTGTATTTCTTTCTTCCTTTCTCTGCACTCCATCTGCTCCAATTCTCTCTTTAATAATCCCCGTCTTGGATTTCTTGTTTCCTTCACGGTCTGGCCAGAAGAAGTGATTCTTGCTGAAGATGATAGTGATGTTGAGAGACTTCCTTACGATGGTAATTCAGCTGTGATAGCTATAGGGGAAGCATCATATGGGGTGGGGGAATACACTTACATGTTACTTACTTCCGCTTGTTACTGTATGGAGTCTCCATTGTAAGGTGGTCAGGGGGCGGGGGGGGGGGGGATTGGGGGGGTCGTCTGTCATTAATCTCATGTGGTTTTGGTCACAGCAGTATATATGCAAACGTATAACGCTGAAGAGCTTTGATTTTGGATTCAGAGGTAGGTGGTCATTGTGATAATAGAATCTGAAGGGAATACAGTCCTTTTATATAAAGCGGACTTACAATGGGCTGACCACTGAAAGTCGACACGGCTTAGGTTGACTTGCCTAAAGCCGACGTGGTTGGAAGGTTGACGTAAGCGGGGGTGTGGTATAACACACTGACAGTCAAGATTCCAACAGTCATTAGCCTGGCGTCAGAATCCCGGCTGCGGGGACTCAGATAGTGGGGGGGGGGGGCACAAAGAAGCCCCTTGCGGGCTCGCCGCGCTGCGGACCCCCACGAGGGGGAGAATAGCCATTGCCTGTGTGTAGGGCTTTTGGCAGTTGGGATTCCAACGTCGGGTTGAGTCCTCTGGCACCCGCAAGCATTAGTTCGACAATGCCTAGGTCGACAGTCAAAATTTTTCACTTTCTTTTTTTTCGAGCTGACATGCGCCGACAGGCGGCATTTCATGCCCTACCATCCATTAGGGCGTGGAGGGAGAATAAAAAAATAGTGTGCCCGAAGCGGGACAAAAAAGTGAGAAAAAACATGTCAACCTTTTCACTGTCAACCTTGCCATTGTTGACCTAATGCTTTTATCGACCTTCCAACCATGTCGACCTGAAGCACATCGGCCTATTTCATAGGTCGACGTTCAGTGGCCAACCCAATGCATGTCGACATAGTTTTTACCCATACCCATCTGAAGGGTGGCAGGGAAAAGAGGTCCAGAGTATTCTCTAGGTGTTATACAAAAGCCTGAAACCAGGGTAGGATTCGATGCATCTCAAACCTCTAACTTCAATGAAAGAAATTAACAACTTGCTGATTGTGAGCAAAAATGCAATTAAACTTCTGGATTCTGTTGCTTTACTGCAGGAGTATTCCCGTGCGGCCCTCAAGCTGCTGTGGAGCTACACATCTTAGCAGGCATGTCCAAACTATGGCCCCCCAACTGTTGTGAAACTACAACTCCCATCATGCCTTGCCACAGTTTTGCTTCTAGGGAATGCTAAAACTATGGCAAGGCATGCTGGGATGTGTAGTTTCACAACAGTTGGAGGGCCGCAGTTTGGACATGCCCACCCTAGGGCGTGTTTAGCATGACCTAACACCCCCCCTCCCCCTCCCTGAGAGTCACTGTTTTCTTATGTACCCAAAGTCTTGAGTTAAAATGTCAGTAAGAGGATGTGACGCACCCCTGCCCAACATTATCCACCTCTGTTCGTTATGTACACGCAAATAAAAATATGGTCCATAATTTCCTAGATTAAGACAGGTGACGCTGAAGAAAAATGATTGATTGGGGGAGGGGCGAGCTAGGGAAACACCCACCAGTAGACTGAACCTGTAGCAGGTATCCGTACATACAGCATGACTGGGCTCACTACGGAGTTCACCGTATCATCTCAGACCATCGTCAAATGTCTGCAGAATGTGGATGCTCTAACCGGAAATCCCCTGGACCGTTTATAAATGTGCTCTCTCAGATGTCGCTTGTGAGTGGCTTATCCGCATCGTTTTGGGTCATACATGACCCTCAGTGTGTATGTTCATTACACATGTTTTGTTTTCGCAGGAGCCCTACGGAGACCTGTCATTAAGAAGAACAAAACGGAGCTGCTGAACGCTGACGAGGCGGAGGAGGTGATAGGAGACATCTCTTCAGTGGGTACGTTACCTACTCTGCTCGCAGGTGTTTTTAGGGAAGTTGTGGAATATAGACAAGAGAACGTCCCGGGCAGTGTAGAGTGATTGAAATAATATTCATCAGCTGGAAGCAGGAACTACGGTACATGGGTTATGCTGGTTTGGTAGATAGCCATTGTTTAATAGTTGTATACTGTATGCAGTGTTATATCTACATCTGTTCTGATCGCTATGCTATTCTCATGTAAATGAGATATGGGAATGATCGGCTTATATGTCAGTTTGCATCCTGTGGAGCATTGATGACGGCAGTACCAGTTGAGGAAGATTAGGTTTGCTGTGCGGGAACATTGTTTATGCTTTCCCAATATATCGTTAAAGTCTAACCCAATTGTGATGGGAATAAAGTAATATTTGTGCTATTTTAGCTCATTTCTTCCTCTCATTCCTGTAGGCTCCCCGTTTGCTCGTGCCAGTATCAAAAGTGCCAAGATTGAGAATAACACATATCTAAACAAGAGAGAACGACGTTTGCGTTTCTACATCCGACGTATGGTGAAGACTCAGGCCTTCTACTGGGTGGTTCTAGGTCTGGTAGCACTTAACACGCTGTGCGTGGCGATCGTGCACTACGGCCAGCCTGAACAGCTAACTAATTTTCTCTGTGAGTTACTACCAGTGGAAGATAATGGTGACGATGAGCATGTTTGTGGTGGTGTAGGCAGTAGTGGTGCTGTGGTAGGTGGTGGTTGTGTGGGCACTAGTAAAGGTGGTGGTGGAGGTGGACAGTGGTGAGGGTGGTGGTTATGTGGGAGGTGGTGGTAGTGTGTGTAGAGATAGTGTTGATGGTGGTATGGGCAGTGGTGGTGTTGGGTGTGATGATATGGGAGTGAAGTGGGTGGAGGTGATAATGTGGGCAGTGCTGTGGGAGATAGTTAGAACGTGTGCGGTGGTGGGGGTGCTGGTATTGATGTGGCTGGTGGTGGAGGTGTGGGTAGTGGCATGGGTGGTGATGCTGTTGGAGTTAGTCATAGTGTGCAGTGATGGAGGTGGGTTTACTGGCAGTGATATGGATGATATAGTGTTAGCGTTATTGGTGATGTGGGTAGAAGTGATGTATGTGTAGAGGGGTAATGAGGATGGTAATTACCAGGTGGTTATTGCCAGTGGTAATGAGGATGGTAATGTGGGTGATGTGGTAGGTAGTTGTGTAGGGGGTCATGGTGGTGATGTGGGCAGTAATGTGGGTGATGGTGTTGATGTGGTAGATAGTTGTGTAGGGGGTGGTGGAGATGTGCTGGTGGTGATGTAGTCGGTAGTGTGAGTGATGGTGATTGTGTAGGGGGTGGTGGAGATGTGCTGGTGGTGATGTGGGCAGTAGTGTGGGTGATGGAGGTGATGTGGTAGGTAGTTGTGTAGGGGGTGGTGGAGATGTGGGCAGTAGTGTGGGTGATGGTGGTGATGTGGTAGGTAGTTGTGTTAGGGGGTGGTGGAGATGTGCTGGGGGTGATGTGGGCGGTAGTTTGGGTGATGGTGGTGATGTGGTAGGTGGTTATGTAGGGGGTGGAGGAGATGTGCTGGTGGTGATGTAGGCATTAGTGTGGGTGATGGTGGTGATGTGGTAGGTAGTTGTGTTAGGGGGTGGTGGAGATGTGCTGGTGGTGATATGGTCAGTAGTGTGGGTGATGGTGGTGATGTGGTAGGTAGTTGTGTAGGGGGTGGTGAAGATGTGCTGGTGGTGATGTGGGTGGTAGTGTGGGTGATGTGGAAGGTAGTTGTGTAGGGGGTGGTGGTGGTGATGTGGGCAGTGGTGGAGATATGGATGGTAGTGTTGATGTGGGTGGTAGTGGTGTTGGGGGGGATGGCTTGGGGGATATTGGAAAGTATTAGTTTGTAATAGTAAATCTGAGCCCTCTATTTTCATAATATCGAAACTCCTACATCTAAAAGGTGAACATCTGTTTTCCATTTGGTGTGTAAATGTAATATGACTTATGCCATAATTTAGTCACAATTTTTCCTTGACAGGCATGAAGAAAGAATAAAATTAAACAGTATTTTATCCAATACACTTGAGGAATATTTATGCTTTATTTATGTTTATACATGAGTTTTGCTATCTGAGCCAGTGAGCAGTCTCGGAATGAATGGAACCGAGTCTTTAGAAGTCGAATTCATCCCATTTCTCCTCCCCTACAATGTCCTTTATCAAAATCATATTTGGGGCTTTAGTTTCGCTCCTAGATATCACAGGCACGCCTGCATTGTGACATATGCTCTCCTCGCTGTAATTAGTGTCAGGTATTCTTGCAGACGTAGTTGCACAGTTGTGATCTGCTAGTGCACAGCGTGGGACTCTTATAATTACACCATTTTCATAGGCTGGAATTTCAAAGGTGTCTGAAGGACTGATCAATTTTGTCATGCAGCTTACGGCCCAGCAAGTTACACAACGCCTGCTGTTCCCGGGAGGATGTGACTGTAGTATAGCGCTCAATGAATATATAGCTGGCTTTAAGGAGATCGTTGTTCGCTGTAGTACATAAGTTATTTCCACCAGAAGGCACCAGGGATAAGTAACAACTGATCATTTCCCTCTGTTTTCCTTCGCAGACTATGCAGAATTCATTTTCCTTGGGCTCTTTATGTCCGAAATGTTTATAAAAATGTACGGTCTAGGAACCAGGCCTTATTTTCACTCATCGTTCAACTGCTTTGACTGTGCCGTAAGTATGTCTATCGTTTGTTTTTTTTAATGGTGAGAGGAATTGCCTTTGGCTTGGTGTAAGCCTACAGAATATATACACTCACATATATTATAGGAAGAAATTTTGGTTTTCTCACTTGTTTATATGGTATTTAGCGGGATACATGTCCATACATTTCGGAGCTAGCACTATCTGACTTGTCACTTTTCCCTGTGTTGTGATACAGTACAGTAGATAATTGCACAGCCACTAATTAGCTGTGAGCGTTCTCTGTAGCCTAGGTACAATGATCCAGGATAATCAAGTGTCCTATGTCCCTTTTACATGTTCTAACGAGGAGATGTAGGAGATCTGACACATGAGATGGTTTGTATGGGAACCCTGCTGGCACAGGCATTAGTGACAATAACACATAATGAAAGTGGTATGTAGGATTGAGCTTTTTTTCCCCGACCTGAGGGGGGTTCCCTCATTGCCCAGATTATGATCCTAGTGTGGCTTCAACCTTCTGGACAGTGCACTGGTCCCTAGAAGCGCTCTAGCATTGGTGTCATTGCCGGAGAGAGTACAGAGGCTACTTCTCACCAGCTCCACCGCATAAGTCGCGTAGGATTTCAGAAAGCTCTTCTGCAGTGGCCTCAATTTGGTGAAATACCCTCCATGTTGCTAGTGAGCTGGGCCTCTGTACTGATACAGGTTATATGGCAGATGGCTCCTCCACTAATATGTCTCTGTCTACATCCTCCAGGTTATTACTGGGAGCATCTTTGAGGTCATATGGGCAATGGTGAAGCCTGGTACATCCTTCGGGATCAGCGTCTTAAGAGCCCTCCGCTTGCTGCGAATCTTCAAGGTTACAAAGTAGGTGACCCAATGACAGACAGGCAAATCCATGTCCTATTCGCAAGCGATCATTTGTGACACGAACCTACAAGGTGCACTGATATGGGGGCCAAAGTATGGCTGCAGAGGAATACTGTATCCTACAGACACCTTCTCTACATGTCTGTGGCTTATTTTTCCTTCCTCCTCCTATTTCTTTCCTGTGATTGTATCTCTTCCCACGCCAGGTATTGGGCATCTCTCCGGAACCTGGTGATCTCCTTGCTCAGCTCCATGAAGTCCATCATCAGTTTGCTCTTCCTGCTCTTCCTCTTCATCGTGGTCTTTGCCTTACTAGGGATGCAGCTGTTTGGTGGACAGTAAGTACTGCGTGGCACACTGTATCGTGGCTGATTGTGGGCACACTGTCCTAGCACAGAGCTCGGTGGAGCGGTCATGCTCATGCCTTACTAACTCTGCTGCTCATGTCTCCGCTTTTGTTAACAGGTTCAACTTTGATGACAAAACCCCTTCTACAAACTTTGACAATTTTCCTGCAGCAATAATGACTGTGTTTCAGGTAGGACACGTTTGCCAATTTTCCATTGAACAACGGCCCTTTGCCCTCACATTGTATCTCTTAGATGCCTCTACTCTTTTTTTTCTTTGTTCCTTCAGATATTGACTGGGGAAGACTGGAATGAAGTAATGTACGATGGCATCAAGTCTCAGGGAGGAGTAACCTCTGACGCCGGCATGTTATTCTCCATTTATTTCATCATCCTCACACTCTTTGGCAACTGTATCCTAATATTCAGAGGTTTCAGGGGCCAGTGAGGAGGTTGTCGTCATAAAATATATTGAAGAAGCCACAGAGCTGCCCAGCGACCTGACCCCTTTTTGAAAGAAAATGTGCTTGGCCCCCAGCAGCGTAAAACCATCTCCGACAGTTGGTTTGTTTTTCTGTTATATCCCGAGCAATATGTTGTTACCTCTGATACAATCAGGAAGGTACAGAAGTTCCCGTAGTAACCAATCGGCTTGTAGCTATCATTTTAAAGAATGTACGTGGCAAATATTTCCTGGAAGCTGATTAGACGCTATGGGCCAATTTTTTTCCACTTGCCCACTTCTTCATGCTTTAAAAAGGCTTTTTTTAAATATATCTCATATATATTGAAGAACCTCAATGTGGTGCAAAACCTTTGGACTTTCAAACCACCATGCGGAACCGCTGTAGTAAATTATGAGCGCCTTTTTTTGCTGATTCCGCTAGGCCTCTAGCATCTCAGTAACGCTGGGCATATCACACTGCATGGGGTATAAATCCTAGGTGTCTACATCTACAGTATATTATGGGTCTGACTAGTCACGACAAAATATATACTAGATGCAGTTATTAAATGATATGCATATTAAGGATTGTGGCAAGATATTGTAGGTCTGCACGTTCTTCTTAACTAACCCTGCACAGACACCCTGCTGAATGTCTTCTTGGCCATCGCTGTGGACAATCTTGCGAACGCTCAGGAGCTGACCAAGGTACGCTGTGGGCGATGTCTTATTAATACATTCTGCTGGTATGTGGCTATTGCAGTGACTTATCTCTCTATACGTCTACAGGATGAGCAGGAGGAAGAGGAGGCAGCCAATAAGAAACTGGCAAAGCAGAAAGCTAAGGAGGTTGCAGAAGTCAGCCCACTGTCAACAACTAGCATGTCTATAGCAGCGTAAGTTCTCATTATGACACAGTTGTCTCTAAATTTCTCTGTGCTGGCGTATATGAACATCCATTTTGTGACTTGCACATTATGTTAAATAACTCATCACAATAGAGATTTGAATGTATACAAATTGCTGAAAAGATGTTCCGTTGCCGAATGGTGTAGTAGGATAGTACAGGCAAGGCAGGAGTAGGTTAGTACGGGTAGTAGTGTGGTAGGTTAGTACAAGCAATATAGTAGCAGGTTAGTATAGGTAATATAGTAGCAGGTTAGTATTAATATTATATTTTATTTATAAGGTGCCACAAGTGTTTCGCAGGGCCGTACAATAGGCATACAATGGAACAGTACAGAGAGACAAAAGTTAACTTGTACAGGTGATATAGTAGTACGTTAGTACAGGTGATATAGTAGTAGGTTAGTACACGTAGTAGTGTGGTAGGTTAGTACAGGGGATATAGTAGTAGGTTAGTACAGTTAGTAGTGTGGTAGTTTGGACAGGTGATATAGTAGTAGGTTAGTACAGGTAGTAGTGTGGTAGGTTAGTACAGGTGATATAGTAGTAGGTTAGTACAGGTAGTAGTGTGGTAGCTTAGTACAGGTGATATAGTAGTAGGTTAGTACACGTAGTAGTGTGGTAGGTTAGTACAGGTGATATAGTAGTAGGTTAGTACATGTAGTAGTGTGGTAGGTTAGTACAGGTGATATAGTAGTACAGTGTGGTAGGTTTGTACAGGTAATATATTAGTAGGTTAGTACATGTAGTAGTGTGGTAGGTTAGTACAGGTGATATATTAGTAGGTTAGTAGAGGTAATGCAGCAGGTTAGTACAGGGAATGCAGTAGTGGGTTAGTACAGGTATTCTGTAGTAGGTAAGTACAGGTAATATAGTAGTAGGTTTGTACAGGTAGTAGTGTGGTAGGTTGGACAGGTGATATAGTAGTACATTAGTACAGGTAAAGCAGTAGTAGGTTAGTACAGTAAATATAGTAGCAGGTTAGTACAGGTAATGCAGCAGTAGGTTAGTACAGCTAATGCAATATTATTATAATTATATTTATAAGGCGCCACAAGTGTTTCGTAGCGCCGTACAAAGGAACAGTACAGGGAGACAAAACAGTATTACATTGAATAGATAACAAAAAATAGAGTACAAATAAAGAGCGCCACAGTTCAATACACATTACAGCTTAAATGTAAGTAGTGAGGACTCAATCAACATACAACTAGAGGCTTGAGGCCAATGATGGAGATGAGTATGCAGACGAAGATGGTCATTGGGTGTTGGAGTATAGGAGAGCTGTGAGTGACATGTGAAGAGAAGTGGGCTTTGACAACAGGAGGGAAGATGGCCCTTCTCGGAGGAGCTTACAATCTAGTAGGAAGGGGAGACAGACAGATTACAAGAGGTGCAAGCAAGTGGGTGGTGGCTAAATAGCAGGATCTAAACAGGCAAGGGGTCGGAGAACCAGCAAGTTTATGCAGTGGAAGGGTACGCTTTGATGAATAGGTGAGTTTTCAGTGCCCGTTTGAAGCTTTGCAAGGTCAGGGAGAGTCTAATGGAGCGAGGGAGTGCGTTCCACTGAAGGGGTGCAGCACGGGCAAAGTCCTGTACTCTAGCATGGGAAGCAGTGATCAGGGTGGAGGAGAGACGACAGTTGTCAGCCGACCGTAGAGGGCGGGAGGGTGTATGAATGGTGATGAGGTTAGAGATATATGGAGCAATGGAATTAGAGATGGCCCTGTATGTGAGTGTGAGGTGTTTGAAGAGGATTCTGTAGGGGAATGGAGCCAGTGCAGATTTTGTTGAAGGGGAGTGGCAGAAATAGAGCGGCGGGAGAGGAAGATAAGCCTGGCTGCAGTAGGTTAGTAGGTTAGTACAGTAAATATAGTAGTAGGTTAGTACAGGTGATATAGTAGTAGGTTAATACAGGTAATGCAGTGGTAGGTTAGTACAGGTAATATAGTAGTAGGTTTGTACAGGTAGTAGTGTGGTAGGTTGGACAGGTGATATAGTATTATGTTAGTACAGGTAAAGCAGTAGTAGGTTAGTACAGTAAATATAGTAGCAGGTTAGTACAGGTAATGCAGCAGTAGGTTAGTACAGCTAATGCAATAGTAGGTTAGTACAGTAAATATAGTAGTAGGTTAGTACAGGTGATAAAGTAGTAGGTTAGTACAGGTAATGCAGCAGTAGGTTAGTACAGGTAATGCAGCAGTAGGTTAGTACAGGTAATGCAGTAGTAGGTTAGTACAAGTAATATAGTAGTAGGTTAGTACAGGTAATATAGTAGTAGGTTTGTACATTTAATGCAGCAGTAGGTTAGTACAGGTGATATAGTAGTAGGTTAGTACAATTAGTAGTGTGGTAGGTTAGTACAGGTGATATAGTAGTACACAGTGCTATTTTTCAACTCAGTTCCTGAACCTCTAATTAAATATGACATAATCAGAAACTGAAAATGTACTTTTCATAAGATAAGTTTTATTTTAAAGTCACCTGTGAGTGCCTTTGTTTCTAAATACAATATATACAATATATACATCTATCTCTCCCTCCCTCTCTCTATTATATATGTTTTTTTTATATTTAATTGATCCACCCCCAGACCTGGAGTTCCTGAACCTATTTTTCCAGAAAAATAGTACTGGTAGTACAGTGTGGTAGGTTAGTAGTAGTAGTAGTAGTATGTTTATTTATAAGGCGCCGCAAAGTGTCCGCAGCGCCGTACATAGCAAACAAAAAAAAAAACAAATTACAAGGTAACGTACAGGGTGTGTTGAAAGATACAGTATAAATAGGGGTATAGCTGGTAGAACTAAAATCAGCATCAGTTCAGAAGTAGGTGTCAAAATTGTCAAGGAGACTGAAGATGAAGTAGAGGAAGGGAAGAACAGGACAGGAGCACAGGTGAGGTAATGAGGTAGGGTGAGTACGTGAGGAAGGAGGGCCCTGCTCATAAGAGTTAACATACTAAAAATAGGTGGGTGGACGAATGAAATACAATAGGATAAGTAGGAACGGAGGGGAACGGAGGCAGGATAGGAGGATCAAAAGAGGTTAGGAGGAGGGATAGGCTAGTCGAAAAAAGTGGGTTTTGAGGGAGCGCTTGAAGGAGGTAAGGGAATCAGATAGCCTGATGGGTGGCGGGAGGTTGTTCCAGTGCAGGGGGGCAGCGCGAGAGAAATCTTGGACACGGGAGTGGGAGGAGGTGATTAGGTGAGAGGTCAGTCGGCGGTAAGCGATGGAGCGAAGAGGACGGGAGGGAGTGTGGATAGAGATCAGTGAAGAGAGGTAGGGAGCTGTGGAGGAGGAGAGAGCCTTGTAGGTGGTGGTGAGGAGTTTAAAGAGAACTCGGAAAGGAATGGGGAGCTAGTGAAGAGATAGACAGAGGGGGGAGGCGGAGGTAGAGCGGCGGGAGAGAAAGATGAGCCTAGCAGCAGCGTTAAGAATGGATTGGAGAGGTGCGAGGCGGGTGAGAGGTAGCCCAGAGAGAAGGATGTTGCAGTAGTCAAGGCGGGAGATGACAAGAGAGTGAATGAGAATTTTGGTCGCGTCAGTGGAGAGGAATGGTCTGATGCGTGAGATGTTGCGTAGGTGAAAGCGGCAAGACTGTGAGAGAGCACAAATGTGGGGGGTGAAAGAGAGGGAGGAGTCAATGATGACACCGAGGCAGCGCGTTTGGTCGGTGGACATGATCTCGGTTTCACCAATGCTAATGGAGATAGTGGGAGAAGAGGGGATGTTCGGGGGATGGAAGATTAGAAGTTCAGTTTTAGCCATGTTTAGTTTCAGGAAGCGTTGGGTCATCCAGGCTGAGATGGCCGTGAGGCATTCGGAGACCTTGGACAGGAGTGATGGGGATAAGTCGGGGGAGGAGAGATAGATTAGGGTATCATCAGCATAAAGGTGGTAATGAAAACCATAGGAGCTGATGAGGGTGCCCAGAGAGGTGGTGTAGAGGGAGAAGAGGAGAGGGCCAAGGACTGACCCTTGGGGAACACCGACTGGCTGGGGGGTAGTAGGAGAGGAGGAGCTCGGAGTGGAGACGGAGAAGGAGCGATCTGAGAGGTATGAGGTGAACCAGGAGAAGACCGTGCCAGTGATGCCAAAGGAGCGGAGGGTGTTGAGCAGGAGAGGGTGGTCAACAGTGTCAAAGGCAGCCGACAGATCAAGCTGGATGAGGATAGAGAAGAGGCCTTTGTATTTAGCCGATAGTAGATCGTTAGTGACTTTGGTCAGGGCAGTTTCAGTGGAATGTAAAGGGCGGAACCCGGATTGGAGGGGGTCTAGAATGGAGTTAGCAGTAAGGTGGCTTAGGAGACGATTATAGGTCAGACGTTCTAGGAGTTTGGAGGCAAAAGGGAGGAGGGAGATGGGCCTGTAGTTGGATGGAGAGTTGGGGTCCAGATTTGTTTTTTTGAGAATTGGGGAGACAAGAGCGTGTTTGAAGGAGGAAGGGAAGATCCCAGAGGATAGGGAAAGATTAAAGAGGTGAGCCAGGTGAGAGCAGACTGATGGACTGAGACGACGGATAATATTGGAGGGGATAGGATCAAGCGGGCAGGTGGAGGGAGAAGCGGATTGAAGGATAGAGTGGACTTCAGCAGCAGTGGTGGGGTAAAATGAGGACAGGGGTTGGAAGGAGGGGAGTGGAGATGTAGGAGTGGAGGAGGGAGAGGGTGAGGTCATGGCAGCAGTGATGGCAGTCCTGAGAGAGGAGATTTTGGTTGAAAAGTAGGTAGCAAAATCAGCGGCTACGATGGAGGACGGAAGAGCTGGAGGAGGGGGGGAGAGCAAGGAGTTGAAGGTGGCGAAGAGCCTGCGGGGATTGGATGATTGGGAAAGGATGAGGGACTTAAAGTAGGATTCCTTGGCCAGAGCAAGGGCAGAGCTGAAGGAGGAAAGAATGAATTTGAAATGGAGATAATCCGCAAGGGAGCGTGATTTCTTCCAGAAGCGCTCAGCAGTGCGAGAGCACTTTTTAAGGAATCGGGTGATAGGTGAGTGTCACGGTTGGGGGTTGGAGCATCGAAGGGGGATAGAGGAGGGAGGGCAGGCAGAGTCCAATGCCGTAGATAGGGTGTCATTATAGAGGGAGGCAGCGAGGTTCGGGCAGGACATGAGGGCGATTGGGGCGAGAAGAGGACACAGCGTGTTTGAGAAGGCAGCAAGATCAAGTGTGTTGACGTTATGCCGTGAGACAATGCGCTTGGGAGGGGGGGTGGGAGAGGGGGACGCAGTGAGGGAGAAGGAGATGAGGTGATGGTCAGAAAGAGGAAAAGCCGAGATAGTGTAGTCAGTAAGGGAACAAGAGCGAGAGAAGACGAGATCGAGGGAGTGTCCAGGTGTTACAGGTGATATAGTAGTATGTTAGTACAGGTAGTAGTGTGGTAGGTAGGACAGGTGATATAGTAGTAGGTTAGTACAGGTAATGCAGTAGTAGGTTAGTACAGGTAATGCAGTAGAAGATTAGTACAGGTAATATAGTACTAGTTACTACAGGTAATATAGTATTAGGTTAGTACAGGTAATGCAGCAGTAGATTAGTACAGGTGTTATAGTAGTAGGTTAGTACAGGTAATATAGTAGTAGGTTAGTACAGGTAATGCAGAAGTAGGTTGGTACAGGTGATATAGTAGTAGGTTAGTACAGGTAATGTAGTAGTAGGTTAGTACAGTTAATGCAGCAGTACAGTAGGTTAGTACAGGTGATACAGTAGTAGGTTAGTACAGGTAATATAGTAGTAGGTTAGCACAGGTAATGCAGCAGTACTGTAGGTTAGCACAGGTGATATAGTAATAGGTTAGTACAGGTTACAGGTAATGCAATAGCAAGTTTGTACAGTTAATGCAGCAGTAGGTTAGTACAGGTGATATAGTAGTAGGTTAGTACAGTTAGTAGTGTGGTAGGTTAGTACAGGTTATATATTAGTACAGTGTGGTAGGTTAGTACAGGTAATATAGTAGTATGTTACTAGAGGTAGTAGTGTGGTAGGTTGGACAGGTGATATAGTAGTATGTTAGTACAGATAGTAGTAGGTTAGTACAGGTAGTAGTGTGGTAGGTTAGTACAGGTAGTATTGTGATAGGTTGGACAGGTGATATAGTATTAGGTTAGTACAGGTAGTAGTGTGGTAGATTGGACAGGTGATATAGTAGTAGGTTAGTACAGGTAGTAGTGTGGTAGGTTAGTACAGGTCATATAGTAGTAGGTTAGTACAGGTAGTGTTGTTGTAGGCTAGTACAGGTGATATGGTCGTAGGTTAGTACAAGTAGTAGTGTGGTAGGTTAGACAGGTGATATAGTGATAGGTTAGTAAAGGTAATGCAGCAGTAGGTTAGTACAGGTAATATAGTAGTTTAGTATAGGTAGTAGTGTGGCAGGATAGTACTGGTGATATAGTAGTAGGCTAGTACAGATAGTAGTAGGTTAGTACAGGTAGTAGTGTGGTAGGTTAGTACAGGTAGTAGTGTGGTAGGTTGGACAGGTGGTATAGTAGTAGGTTAGAAGAGGTAGTAGTGTGGTAGGTTGGACAGTTGATATAGTAGTAGGTTAGTACAGGTAGTAGTGTTTTAGGTTGGACATGTGATATAGTATAAGGTTAGTACAGGTAGTAGTGTGGTAGGTTAGTACAGGTAATATAGTAGTATGTTAGTAAAGGAAGTAGTGTGGGAGGTTGGACAGGTGATATAGTATTAGGTTAGTACAGGTTATATAGTTGTAGGGTAGTGCAGGTAGTAATGTGGTATGTTGGACAGGTGATATAGTAGTATGTTAGTACAGGTAGTAGTGTGGTAGGTTGGACATGTGATATAGTAGTAGGTTAGTACAGGTGATATAGTAATAGGTTAGTACAGGTAGTAGTGTGGTAGGTTAGTACTGGGGATATAGTAGTAGGTTAGTACAGGTAGTAGTGTGGTAGGTTGGACAGGTGATATAGTAGTAGGTTAGTAGAGGTAGTAGTGTGGTAGGTTAGTACAGGTGATGTAGTACTAGTTTAGTACAGGTAATGTAGTAGTAGGTAAGTACAGTTAATTCAGCAGTAGGTTAGTACAGGTGATATAGTATTAGGTTAGTACAGGTAATGCAGCAGTAGACTAGTACAGGTAATGCAGCAGTAGACTAGTACAGGTAATATAGTAGTAGGTTAATATAGGTAATGCAGTGGTAGGTTAGTACAGGTAATGCAGTGGTAGGTTAGTACAGGTAATGCAGTGGTAGGTTAGTACAGGTAATGCAGTGGTAGGTTAGTACAGGTAATGCAGTGGTAGGTTAGTACAGGTAATGCAGTGGTAGGTTAGTACAGGTAATGCAGTGGTAGGTTAGTACAGGTAACGCAGTGGTAGGTTAGTACAGGTAATGCAGTGGTAGGTTAGTACAGGTAACGCAGTGGTAGGTTAGTACAGGTAACGCAGTGGTAGGTTAGTACAGGTAATGCAGTGGTAGGTTAGTACAGGTAATGCAGTGGTAGGTTAGTACAGGTAATGCAGTGGTAGGTTAGTACAGGTAATGCAGTGGTAGGTTAGTACAGGTAATGCAGTGGTAGGTTAGTACAGGTAATGCAGTGGTAGTTTTATACAGGTAATAGAGGCAGTAGAGTAATAGGTTTGTCCAGGTACAGGTACTGAACATCCTCTCATAGGCCTTCCACTAACCTGTCAACATTTTAAAGTGATTAGAAAAGGAAGATAAAGAAGGTATCTTTTGCCACAGCTACAATCCCATCTCCCAGTTGAATTCTGAAACCAAACTAGATACTAAGGGGTAAATTTACTATGATGGTAGTTCTAGTGAAGATGGGATGTTTTTCATAGAAACCAATCAGATTCTATATCTCCTAGAATTTGCAAAATAAATAAGAAGTACAATCTGAGGCAACTTCCATCTTAGTAAATGTCCCCCTGAATGAGTGCTGTACACCACGCCATGGCAGCCCTTTCTTCCTGGTAACCTCTCATGCCAGAACATCTTCCGACTTGGTGGAACTAGATTCTTAGTTTCTGGATGAGTAAAATATGGGTCTCAGGGAAAAGATGTAGGTCATGATTACATCTCAAGTCACCCTGAGCTTATGGGCAATAGTCTGCTGCCTTCTTCCATCTAAGGTGTCTATTTACTAAGAAAAAAACAAATACATTTTGTATCCCAATTGCACACTGAGTGAGAGATATGTACATAATAATCAGATAATACAGAGATCTTGGTTGCGTATATCTGCAGATATAGGGCTAAGCCCCCAGGCCATACGTCAAGGCATCTCTGTCACTGGGGGTCCCTAATACTGGGTCTGGGGTGTGGGCCCCCAACATGCCGACACAGGCTGAGTACTCCAGGGCAGCACACAAATGAAAATTAGTAGGGGTTAATAAGGAGCACATAAGTGCTATATAGGGAAGTGAAGGTGTGATTAAAATACTAAATATATACAATGTAATAGGAAAAATCACATTGTATATATTTTGTATCGTTTCACGATCTGCTCACGACCATGATCGTTCTGGTTAGTTCCCTACACAAGTCTTGGAGACATGGAAACAGACAGAGATAAAGTACCAGCTCTTAATTGCTTTGTTACAGTTTGAAAATAACGACAAGAGCTGTTGCTTGGTACTTTCTCTCTCTCCAAGGTTTTGTCGATCTCTCTGTGCATCTGAATATGTTTTTCGTCCATTTCCTACAGGAAAGAGCAACAGAAGAATCATAAGGGTGCTATGTCTGTTTGGGAGCAGCGTACAAATGAGATGCGTCGACAGAATATAATGAACAGCCGGGAGGCCCTGTACAGTGAACTTGATCCCGAAGAGCGATGGAAGATGTCCTTCATGCGACCAGATGTCAAGACGCACTTGGACCGACCGCTGGTGGTGGACCCTCAAGAAAATCGCAACAACAACACCAACAAAAGTCGTCCAGGAGAAAGCAAGACTCCTATAGAACGCCTGTCTCACCAGCGGGCAGAAGACTATCTGCGCAAGCAAGCGCGGTTTCAGGAGCGTGCTAGCCGGGCGTATGAAATAGGGCAGGAATCTGGCCGCCGACCACGTAGTAAAGAGCAGGACATCAGCCGCGATGGGCAGGATTTTGGACTTCAAGACAGGACTGGGGACATGGATGGAGGGGTACGCCCTCCACAGGAACCACCAAGGAGACACAGGGGTGGGGGAAGTAAAGAGAGCAGAAGTGGATCCCCGCTGCCACGTGGAGATGGAGATCACCGCAGACATAGAGTCCACCGCCGAACAGGGGAAGAACCAGAATATATGGGGGGTAGTGGTGGAAGAGGAGGAGGTAGTGGAGGAGAAAGGAGACCTCGACATGTCAGGGATGGGGGAAGAACAAGGGAGGTTGGTGGAGGAGGGGAAAGTGAGGGGCCTGATGGAGAGAGGAGAAGAAGGCACCGTCACGCTGCACAGTCCACGTATGAGAATGACGTGAAGAAAGATGACCGAGAGAGGAGACATCGGAGGCGAAAGTGAGTGAGAGGACAGGTGGAGTATTAGCTGGGGGGTGAATTGAGAGGTCAGATGTCAAACAGACCCAAGTCTGTTCAAAAGCAATGCAGAATATTCTATAAGGTGTACCCACTTTAACGGTGTTGTATCTAATCGCAGTGGGTTAATATGTTAGTGTAGTGAATGGCTTCACCTCAGTTTCTTAATTCGTGAAAAGTTGTTTTGCGAGGTCGGATGCATGATGGATTCCTTCAGATCAGCGCAGAGAGCTGGTATCCAATTTCTTCACGCAGAAAGCATCAATCAGAATCAGAAACTGTCACGAATGGGTGTTTGCTTAACCCATCTGCTTCGGTACGCAGAGCAAGGAACGGATTTCATTGTTGAGGTTGTTGCATGATTCTGAAGAATGAGATCTTTAACAGCCTAAATCATGGCAGGACTGGTGACAATGGCCCTTATTCAGATCTGATCGCAGTACAAATTTGTTCTCAAAATGGGCAAAACCATGTGCACTGCAGGTGGGGCAGATGTAACACGTGCAGAGAGAATTAGATTTGTGTGAGTTATTGTGTTTCTATGCAGGGTAAACACTGGCTGCATTATTTTTACACTGCAATTTAGATTTTCAGTTTCTACACACACCACCCAAATTTAACTCTCTCTGCACAAGTTACATCTGCCCCACCTGCAGTGCACATGGTTTGCCCATTTTGAGAACAAATTTGTACTGCGATCAGATCTGAATAAGGGCCAATGTGCACTTGCTTGGGTCGTGGCAAGTCCTCAATGCTTTCACTTCCCGCCTCTTAACGCTGACACCACCGGAATATGGAGATCCGTGCGAGACATTGCTCTCCACACACCGCCTTCATCCTGCGATAAATGTCTGAAGCTTGCTTGTCTTCTGCGTAAAGAAATTGGATACCAGCTATTTGTGCTGATCTGGAGGGATCCATCGTGTATCTGACCGCGGAAAACAACTTTCCAGGAATTAAGAAACTGAGGTGAAGCCGTTCACTACACATGCGCAACTGCGAAAAACACCACGCCATCTATCGGCAAACACATTAACGCACTGCGATTAGATACAACGCAGATACAGCAAAAGTCTTCTTTTCATTTGGGCAATCCTTATATATGTTTCGAAACCTGAGACCTTTCATTAAGGAGAAACGAGCAAAATGATTATATATTAAAAAAATAATAGTAATTTTTCTAAGACATCTAGAAAGAAATAGTTTTAATATTCAATAGAATTGCAATATTGTAACCATTATGCACATATTTAAATAACGTTTTATTTTATTTAAAATGTGTTTTATTATGTGCCCCTCCCCTTAGCCAGCAAATCATATTAACACAGAGGAAACAAAATAGTCCATCCATCGAAACGTAATGCAAGCCTCAGATATTGATAATCCAGGGCAAATAAGGATTATGATTACAGATTTCTTAAGTGATTTTATTATAGTGCAGGGGTAATCCTCTAAATTTTGTTACTTTTTCTTATTGCAGGGATCCAAACACTCCAGTTCCCAACTCTGGCCCAAATCTGTCCACCACACGACCCATACAGGATCGTTCTCGCCAGGAGAATCAAAACCAACAGCCGGAAAATATGGACAACATCCGGAACAACAAGCTGGTGACTACCGAGCCCCCAGTTGTGGGAAGCGTGGGAGGAATCAACCACAGCCCTGCAAAACTGAACAATCACACCAACTGCGCTAACAACAACAGTGTGCCGGTTGTGAATTCCGCCCCTAAACGGACTCCTCTCCCCACTAACTCCGGCCCTCCTCCCGCTGCACCAGATTCTGGCCAGACACACAGTAACCCCACTGACACAGCCAAAGGGACTAAAGCTTCAGAGCAGACCACAGTGGACATCCCGCCTCCTTTCCCTCCACCGGTAGAAAATGCTGTCGGACAGGGTAATGTTTCTCCTGAAAAGTGTCCAGTATTCTAAAGCTTTCAGAGATCTAATATGCCAGTTTGCTAACTGCAGAGCTGATGTAGAGATGCATAAAAATGTATTTGCAGGTGTGAATTTGTACGTAAATGCTGTGCGAAAATATGCTAAAAATTGTTGCGGCCAGGGTTTGTACCGAGACGCCCATCAACGGCTTTGCCGATCCCATCAATTGCGTACAAAAACACAGCATTCATTGCAGATCAGTCGATTTTTGAAGTTCAGAGTTCTCTGTAGCCTCTTGAAAGGCAGGTGGATCATGCTGCCTGGCTGCTGTGATTGTGAATTACGTGTTAAGTGGAGTGGCCACTCAGCATTCTTTTCCTGCCATCCAGCTTGCAGCCAGACAGGGAATAAGCATGCTGACTGGTGAATGGCTGGAGCTAGCCACCAATCGTTTTAGAGGAGAGTGTGTGATGTAAGTTCCAGGCCGGATATGCCTGTTTTCATCACAGCCACTGAGTAAGTCCAGGGCTCAGCGGCACTTGCTTTGAGTGGTGACCAATGGAAAAAAAACATTCGATAGTGAACCTCTTAAGAGTTTTGAATACTTGCTCAGCTGCAAATTCTTATAACCACGGCACTCTTACCTTACGAGAGCTCTGTAGGCATTCGTTTTTGCTGTGATAAAAGTGGGCAATCATAAGAGGAAAGAGTGGATTACTGCAGCCCGTGAAGTAGCACAGGCGTGGTTATTTTCATAACACAATGAAGGTCAGTAAAAGATGAATTGTATCACGCACTCCACTGTTATCCGAATCAGGTCGCACTCCTAAATATAGATGCACAGGAAGCGAAGTGCCACTCAAACATTCTTCCTGTCTTTCTGGTGCCGCCATTCACCAATTAGGGCTCAGTAAAGCACAGTGGGGCCGGGAAGATTAATAAAACGGGAGCAAGGGGTACAAATGAGACAGGAGATGTGGCATTTGTAGAAGGGTTTCTGTACATATGCCACGTTTTTCTGTATGAACCCTTTCGACTATCGCCTCACGTTTTCTGCGTTTTAAGGAGTCAATTTACTAAAGCTTCTAAAAATGGAAAGAAAAAAAAGTGATTTTGCCCATAAAAACCAATAAGATTCCGTCTATCTTTTTCCTACGATGCAATAGAGAAATGGTAGACAGAAAGTGATTGGTTGCTAAGGGCAATACCACCTCTTTTCTCTTGTTGAAATATAACGAACAAAAATATACTGTGTGCCTCTACCACCATCATCATGAACCGTCACCTAATGAGCCTCTGATGAATGACTTCCCAACGCTGCATTCACTGAGGAAAGCGGAATCTTTATTTGATGTAAACTTGTCTGTTACAATCGTTCTGCCTTTTTTTCCTACTGTATCTGTCTCTCTTACTTAGGGCCCTTCGTTATATTCTTCCTGTATTACGTGTATTAGTGTGTTATTCTCTTGCTGTAGTTAATAAGACGGTCGCGGTCTCCCCCCTACCTCACAAGGAGGACGAGAAAAAAGAGGAAGAAGACGATGATGATGATGGAGCGAAGGGACCTAAGCCGATGCCCCCATACAGTTCCATGTTTATCCTGTCCACCACTAACCCGTAAGCTTCCTCTCGGTTCCCTGGCTGCCTGAATATTTGAGGATTCACTAGATTTGATCTGCATTTGCCATGCAAAATTGCTGGGGGTACCCGGATCTGATGTTTCTATCCTTTTGTGTCATAAATAGCCCCTTCTGTCATTTACCTTTATACCCTTTGCTGCTGTTGTGTGATGCCACATACCTGTTTTGGCATGTTTTATGTTTAACTTTAACAGTCTCTGTTCTCTCTATCTTCTGTTGACTTTGGGCCTGATTCATAGTTGTAAGATGTGCTGATATTTTTGCAATCGAGCCATTATCGGTGGTCTGCTCAGGCGTGACTGAAACAATGCGCATGCAGGGATTGATTCGCAATTACTGCAAGGTTCAACACCAAGCGGCGGTTTCGTGGGAGGTAATTGTGGATGACAGGTGTTTTGGGAGAACGTTTTTCGGGCCGCTTATCCGATGCTGACTGCGATCCTGGAATCACGTCTCCGTCGCCGCGGCTATTCTGAGTGACTTAAGCTGGCCATACATCTACAGATCGATTGTCTGATCTGCCTGGTTGGAACAAAATCCTGGTAATATCTGAGTGACAGGTTTTGGCAGTTTCCCGGAATTTTAGAAGCAAATGGTCAACTGTCATTTGCTCTCACCCATTTCCAGGATTCTGTTGCAAGCAGCCAGATCTGATAATTAATCTGTAGATGTATGGCCAGCTTTACTCAAGGAGTCAATGTTTTCCGGATCTGTGTCGATGTTGTGAAAGTGGAAGCAGTTGCAGGTATTTACGGGGGCCTTGGCGGAGTCTCTATACAAATCCCGGGAGCTGACGCATTCGCGTATTTTCGTACATCCTCTGAGTCATAAATCGCATCTGCAGCAACTATAAATCAGGCCTCTTTCATCCCTGGTTTTGTTCCACTCTCTAATGTCTGATCCTCACATTCTCTAATCCTCCGATGTTTCCGGTTTCCTCTCTGTATTGCAGGCTACGCCGGCTGTGTCATTACATCGTCACCATGCGATACTTTGAAATGTGCATCTTGCTGGTGATCGCTATGAGCAGTATAGCTCTTGCCGCAGAGGACCCTGTGTATCCCGAGGCCACCCGTAACAATGTGGGTGACACATTCATATCTCCCTCCTGTTCCTTTCTCCCACACACTCACCATACACACGGGACACCGTCTCCTCCGCATACTGCCCACTCATGCACCCTTATGTCACAATTGCCACGGTCCTCCTGCACATATGTACATACTGTGAATATAGCTTGCTTTAACTAGGAAGCCAGCGCATGGAAGAGTTAAATAGCACTGGAGGATGCGGTAGGACCCAGTGTGAGGTGTGCTGGGCTGACAAACTGTTAATCATAGCCTCCTGCAGCCTTGCTTACTTTGCAGTTCCTCTCTATACAGTGTGTGTGCTGGACAGCTCCCGCAGGGGGATGGGGGGAGGCGTATGGATGGAGGGAGGAGAGTGGATGCTGAGTGAAATAATGGGAACATTGGCCCCGGTGGGACTAAAGAAGCTGAGAGTAGGGTATATAAATAGCACTGCACAATGAATATAAATATATATATATATATATATATATATATACATACACACACACACACACACACACACAGCAGCCTGGCACTCGGTGAATGGTATCCAATCCAATGAGGACTGAACACAAATAAAACCAAAATATAATGTGTCCCTTTTATATGATATGTATTTATAGAGAGGGCCCTCACCAAAACGTATGCTGAATTCCAGATCCCTTGCAGGTTTATCCCTCCACTTGTGTTCTCATGTTCTCTCTCTCTCCCCAGGTCCTACGTTACTTTGACTATGTGTTCACTGGTGTCTTCACCTTTGAGATGGTTATAAAGGTAAGACTAAGGCAGGTTGCCGCATCCCAAAAGTCACATCTGCATATCACTACATGTGTACAAGTGAACAGCAATATTAAAGTGTGTGACTGGTCTGTCAGTGAATACATATTGGCAGGGATAATACAGACAGAATAGAAGTGGTATGCTAATATGTATAGCTGATAATGAGGATGTAAAAAGAAGGGGTCACATTTATGGCAACATATAGACAATACATGATTTAGTGGTTAGGGTGAAGATGGGAATTGGTAATTGCTGTATGACAATAGATCATATTGTGCTACTCGCTAAGCCCGCTCGAAGCAAGAGCTTTCAAACCTAGGCTTGTGATTGCCTCTGTGCTTCCGTATGTGTGAAAGACATGTAGTTTCACTCGCTGTCAGCAGATGACATTGTTTTGGTTGCACATGGACACAATATATATATATATATAAATAGTGATATAAAACAAATAGAGGCACTCCAGCGGTCTTGGTGAAAAATCCAAAGGTTTACTGTGAAACAGACGTTTCGGGGATATAAACACCCCTTCTTCAAGTGTACAATAACGGTTATTGTACACTTGAAGAAGGGGTGTTTATATCCCCGAAACGTAAACCTTTGGATTTTTCACCAAGACCGCTGGAGTGCCTCTATTTGTTTTATATCACTATTTATCTATCTGGACTGGAAGGCACCCGCGGCAGCTGCATACAGCATCTCGTGGAGTGCCAGGCTGAATACGCATCTATATATATATATATATAGACTTTGGCGGGTGTGGACGTAGCACTCCAGACACTTGAATTATCCAAAAAGGCTTTATTGAAGACAAGCTTGTCTTCAATAAAGCCTTTTTGGATTATTCAAGTGTCTGGAGTGCTACGTCCACACCCGCCAAAGTCTACATACTCCCTGACGAGGCACCCGACCAGTAACAGCAACAGGGCAGCCGTGCTCGGCCACACCAAACAAGTATATATATATATATATATATATATATATATACATACATACATACACTTAACATCGGCACTCACCTTTCCTAGTTTTGGGGTGCCCTATGGCTTGTGACCACATTGTTTAAACAGACATTGTAGGGGCTCTGCACACACTAAATTAACTGATAATAAATAGTGGAGATTTGGTTCATGAATTGATCAATGCATTTAAGCCTGCAGCCCCCTTCACGGGACCCCACTGTTTTGCAGGTCCTAACACTGTCGCTGAAAATGGCTACAATACACATAGCTATCACATCAATGTTTGATTCCAGGCATGCTATCTGGTCTGAAGCTCACAGCACACTTTGCCTTCATAGGTGAGCAGCTACCAACACACCTGTCAGTAATCATCTAGTAGTAGTGATAGCTATGTTTATTGTAGCCATTTTCAGCGATAGTGGTAGGACCTGCAGAACAGTGGGGTCCCTTGACGGGGGCTGCAGGCTTAAATGCATTGATCAATTCATGAACCAAATCTCCACTATTTATTATCAGTTAATTTAGTGTGTGCAGAGCCCCTACAATGTGTATATATATATATATATATATATATATATATATATATATATATATATAAAATAAACAAGGTTATATAGAATACTGTAGACCGTATTTAGGGTAAAGAAAAAAGAGATGGTTAGGATCATATAGAGAATAATGACAGGATTATATAGAGAATAGATGATGGTTAGGATTATAGAGAGAATAGATGATGGTTAGGATCATAGAGAGAATAGATGATGGTTAGGATCATATAGAGAATAGATGATGGTTAGGATCATATAGAGAATAGATGATGGTTAAGATCATAGAATAGATTATGGTTAGGATCATAGAGAATAGATGATGGTTAGGTTTATATAGAGAATAGATGATGGTTAGGATCATATAGAGAATAGATGATGGTAAGGATCATATAGAGAATATAGATGGTTAGGATCATAGAGAGAATAGAGAAGGTTAGGATCATATAGAGAATAGATGTTGGTTAGGATCATATAGAGAATAGATGATGGTTAGGATCATATAGAGAATATAGATGGTTAGGATCATATAGAGAATATATGATGGTTAGGATCATATAGAGAATAGATGATGGTTAGGATCATAGAGAGAATAGATGATGGTTAGGATCATATAGAGAATAGATGATGGTTAGGATCATATAGAGAATAGATGATGGTTAGGATCATATAGAGAATAGATGATGGTTAGGATCATAGAGAGAATAGATGATGGTTAGGATCATATAGAGAATAGATGTTGGTTAGGATCATATAGAGAATAGATGATGGTTAGGATCATATAGAGAATATAGATGGTTAGGATCATATAGAGAATATATGATGGTTAGGATCATAGAGAGAATAGATGATGGTTAGGATCATAGAGAGAATAGATGATGGTTAGGATCATATAGAGAATAGATGATGGTTAGGATCATAGAGAGAATAGATGATGGTTAGGATCATAGAGAGAATAGATTATGGTTAGGATCATAGAGAGAATAGATGATGGTTAGGATCATAGAGAGAATAGATGGCAGGATCATATAGAGAAGGTTAGGATCATATATAGAGAGTAGAGAAGGTTGTTTTCATATAGTGAATATATGATGGGTAGGATCATAGAGAGAATAGATGATGGGTAGGATCATAAAGAGAATAGATGATGGTTAGGATCATAGAATAGATTATGGTTAGGATTATATAGAGAATAGATGATGGTTAGGATCATATAGAGAATAGATGATGGTTAGGATCATAGAGAGAATAGATGATGGTTAGGATCATATAGAGAATAGATGATGGTTAGGATCATATAGATAATAGATGATGGTTAGGATCATAGAATAGATTACAGTTAGGATCATAGAGACAATATATGATGGTTAGGATCATAGAGAGAATAGATGATGGTTAGGATCATAGAGAGAATTGATGATGGTTAGGATCATATAGAGAATAGATGATGGTTAGGATCATATAGAGAATCGATGATGGTTAGGATCATAGAGAGAATAGATGATGGGTAGGATCATATAGAGAATAGATGGCAGGATCATATAGAGAAGGTTAGGATCATATATAGAGAATAGAGAAGGTTGTTTTCATATAGTGAATATATGATGGGTAGGATCATAGAGAGAATAGATGATGGGTAGGATCTTAAAGAGAATAGATTATGGTTAGGATCATATAGAGAATAGATGATGGTTAGGATCATAGAATAGATGATGGTTAGGATCATACAGAGAATAGATGATGGTTAGGATCAGAGAGAGAATAGATGATGGTTAGGATCAGAGAGAGAATAGATGATGGTTAGGATCATAGAGAGAATAGATTATGGTTAGGATCATAGAGAATAGATGATGGTTAGGATCATAGAGATAATAGATTATGGTTAGGATCATAGAGAATATATGATGGTTAGGTTCATATAGAGAATAGATGATGGTTAGGTTCATATAGAGAATAGATGATGGTTAGGATCATATAGAGAATAGATGATGGTTAGGATCATAGAGACAATATATGATGGTTAGGATCATAGCGAGAATAGATGATGGTTAGGATCATTGAGAGAATAGATGATGGTTAGGATCATAGAGAGAATAGATGATGGTTAGGATCAGAGAGAGACTAGATGATGGTTAGGATCATAGAGAGAATAGATGATGGTTAGGATCATAGAGAGAATAGATGATGGTTAGTACCATATTAGTACCATAGAGAGAATAGATGATGGTTAGGACCATAGAGAGAATAGATGATGGTTAGGATCAGAGAGAGAATAGATGATGGTTAGGATCAGAGAGAGAATAGATGATGGTTAGGATCAGAGAGAGAATAGATGATGGTTAGGATCATAGACAGAATAGATTATGGTTAGGTTCATATAGAGAATAGATGATGGTTAGGATCGTAGAGAGAATAGATGATGGTTAGGATCAGAGAGAGAATAGATGATGGTTAAGATCATATAGAGAATAGAGAAGGTTAGGATCATATAGATAATAGATGATGGTCAGGATCATATAGTGAATAGGTGATGGTTAGGATCATATAGAGATAAATGATGGTTAGGATCATAGAGAATAGATGATGGTTAGGATCATAGAGAATAGATGATGGTTAGGATCATAGAGAGAATAGATGATTGTTAGGATCATAGAGAGAATAGATGATGGTTAGGATCATATAGAGAATAGATGATGGTTAGGATCATATAGAGAATATAGAAGGTTAGGATCATATAGAGAATAGATGGTTAGGATCATATAGAGAATAGAGAAGGTTAGGATCATATAGAGAATAGATGATGGTTAGGATCATATAGAGAATAGATGATGGTTAGGATCATATAGAGAATAGATGATGGTTAGGATCATAGAGAGAATAGATGATGGTTAGGATCATAGAGAGAATAGATGGTTAGGATCATATAGAGAAAGTTAGGATCATATAGAGAATAGATGGTTAGGATCATAGAGAGAATAGATGATGGTAGGATCATAAAGAGAATAGATTATGGTTAGGAGCATCGAGATAATATATGATGGTTAGGATCATATAGAGAATAGAGTAGGTTGTTTTCATATAGAGAATATAGACGGTTAGGATCGTATAGAGAATAGATGATGGTTTGGATCATATAGCGAATATAGATGGTTAGGATCATATAGAAAATAGATGATGGGTAGGATCATAGAGAGAATAGATGATGGTTAGGATCATATAGAGAAGGTTGGGATCATATAGAGAATAGATGATGGTTAGGATCATATAGATAATAGGTGATGGTTAGGATCATATAGAGAATAAATGATGGTTAGGATCATATAGAGAATAGATGATGGTTAGGATCATAGAGAGAACCGATGATGGGTAGGATCATATAGAGAAGTTTAGGATCATATAGAGAATAGATGATGGTTAGGATCATATAGAGCAGGGGTGGCCGGACTTTTACAACCCGAGATCTACTTTTTGTACACTTACTTACCCGGGATCTACCGGCATCTACCCCAGTGTAATATATACCCTGTCCTTTACACATTATGCACCATGTAATGAGACAAACTTAACATTACAGTATGCCACACATGATGAGCTAAAATTCGCATTCTGACACAGGGAATGTGCCCGAAATTTACATACTGACACAGGGAATGTGCCCGAAATTCACATACTGACACAGGGAATGTGCCCGAAATTTACATACTGACACAGGGAATGTGCCCGAAATTTACATACTGACACAGGGAATGTGCCCGAAATTCACATACTGACACAGGGAATGTGCCCGAAATTCACATACTGACACAGGGAATGTGCATCAAATTCACATACTGACACAGGGAATGTGTCCCCGAAATTCACATACTAACACAGGGAATGTGCCCGAAATTCACATTCTGACACAGGGAATGAGCCAAAATTCACATACTGACACAGGGAATGAGCCTGAAATTCATATTCTGACACAGGGAATGTGCCCGAAATTCACATACTAACACAGGGAATGAGCCTGAAATTCATATTCTGACACAGGGAATGAGCCAAAATTCACATTCTGACACAGGGAATGAGCCAAAATTCACATTCTGACATAGGGAATGAGCCAAAATTCACATTCTGACACAGGGAATGTGTCCCCGAAATTCACATACTAACACAGGGAATGTGCCCCAAATTCACATACTGACACAGGGAATGTGTCCCCGAAATTCACATTCTGACACAGGGAATGAGCCTGAAATTCATATTCTGACACAGGGAATGTGCCCGAAATACACATTCTGACACAGGGAATGAGCCAAAATTCCCATTCTGACACAGCGAATGAGCCCGAAAATCACATTCTGACACCGGGAATGATCCGTAAACTTTTCATTGTGCCACACGGAATGTTTTAAAATTCACATTATGGCACATGGAATGACGCAAACTTATTTTATGCGGTGGGAGGGGGAGGGGCTCTGTTTACAAAAGTTCATCCCAGTTGCTGCTTGTGATGGAGTTGTGTGCCCCCTTTAAAAGACATTTAAAGAAAAAAAAAAAATATATATATATATATAATTTCTTTAAATGTTTTTTAAGGGGGGCACACAACTCCATCACAAGCAGCAACTGGGATGAACTTATATTTGTAAGCAGAGCCCCTCCCACCGCATTACATAACACTAAAAACAAAAACCTGTGGACAATTATGCCCTCACATGCAGGGCACTTAAGTAGAACTTACTGTGCTGCCTGCCGTTTGGGTGCAGCTTTCCTGCTGCCACTGTGCGCTGTGCTCCGAGTCCCGTCCCACTGCTGCTGAGCCTCCAGTCCCTCCAGTGCCTGCTGCTCTCCGAGTCCCGTCCTGCCACTGCTGAGCCTCCAGTGTCTGCACCACTGAGCGCTCCCAGCCTGGCCCCTGTCCCACGCGACGCTGAGCCTTCCAGTCGGCTCTCACTTGCAGCGCGCGGGTGACGTCACCCGCGCACGGCCTCCTTGGGAACGCTGAAGCCACTGATCTGTCGGAGGCTTCAGCAACTATGCGTGTGCAGGCAATGGAACTTGATCGCGATCTACCCGCGGGACCTCCGCGATCGACGGGTAGATCGCGATCGACCTTTTGGCCACCCCTGATATAGAGAATAGATGATGGTTAGGATCATATAGAGAATAGGTGATGGTTAGGATCATATAGAGAATAAATGATGGTTAGGATCATATAGAGAATAGATGATGGTTAGGATCATATAGAGAATAGATGATGGTTAGGATCATAGAGAGATCAGATGATGGTTAGGATCATAGAGAGAACAGAGGATGGGTAGGATCATAGAGAGAATAGATGATGGTTAGGGCATTGCGTAGAATAATATGGAGAATACTGTAGTTTGAGGTTACAGTAACGCAGGTATTAGTGGATGGATAGTGTATGGTTTGCCCAAGTTTTCCACTTTCCATCCACACACATTGTTAATTGGCTTTCTGACAAAGTTATCCCTTGTTATCCTTATGTGTATGCGTGTGCATGTGTGAGTGTATGTGTTTACATGATAGCTCCACAGAGCGGGTGACTGAGTGAGATTTTCTCTGTCCGCGGAAAGTTTCTGTCCAGCCTGGACTCGCCTTAGATAGAGAAGGCCAGTACCAGGAATACCCTGACACGCTTTCTCTTTGAGAAGCGCACTGTTCCCACAACTAAACTAATGGTTTGGGGGAAGCTAAGGGGTTAAAGGCGAATGACATATAGTATCATCAGTAAAGTCTGTGGGATGAAATGCCCCCTAGACAGCCCTTGGAGTGGTCATGGGTACACTGGGAAACTTTTCAGGTGCCTCTGTTGAAGGGATAAGTCATCACACAAGCAGACCTCTATTAGCTGGATCAGATGCCTTGGGAGCACTTTACTAACAATGTCTAATGAAAATGTGGCTATAGGCAATTGCTTTTATCACATCACTACCAGCCATCTGGCTGACCTAAAATAGATCTGGAGCATTCAACAAGTGTGCCTAATACAAGTAAATGATGGGTCTGCTGCCTGCAGGAATCACGTGCTTTCTATACTGCTACTTCAGGCCCACTGCATTTCCCCGCTCTTCATCTACTGATGTGACACTGTTACTGTGAGTGAGGAAATTCTGCTATGTTATTTCCCAACAATCTCAGGCTCTCTCTTCCTTTCCTAGATGGTAGACCTGGGCCTTCTCCTCCACCAGGGAGCCTACTTCCGAGACCTGTGGAACATTCTCGATTTCATCGTAGTTTGTGGCGCTCTTGTGGCCTTTGCTTTCTCGTAAGTAGCGCCCCCTCCCCCTTCACATGTATATCACATACCGGTCCTTTTACAGATGCTTATACCCTGGTAACTAACATGAAAAATGTTTTTACCATACATCTAGGTTAAAGGGGGAGACCCTATAGTGGGTTTTATCCACCTCCAGGAAACAATGATCTAAGTAAGAACTTGCAGGGGGGTGTTACGCTATCTGCCGGAGGAAACCCCCTGCTCGGTTCTAAAATCCAGCACCATGTATGGAGTTGTCTGACCATTTCATAGGTCTGGGAAATACTTGTTAACTGTGGAGAGGAGTTATGCATATATCTTGATAACTTCGTAGGAAAGAGTCAGATTTTTTAAAGGCTAGCGATTCGGATGTATGCCAGTCCCAGGTGTTGTTTGTACATAGGAACAAGTTTGAAAAAAGACGTTAGTCCATCAAGTTCAACCTATTTGACTTGTAACTACTGAGTTAAGGTGCCCACACACGGTACAACAGGGCAGTGCAGTGAGATGTGCGCTCCCTTGCACATCACATAGGTGCTGCCCGTACTTTTAGTACTAGACTGCATCGTATCTAGTACAAAAAGCATTGTACTGTAGCACATTGTAAGCTTTTTGTACTAGATACAATGCAATCCAGTACTAAAAGCACGGAGTTCATTGCACCGTGTATGGGCACCTTAAGTCATATTTATAGGATTCCCTTAGTCACTTAGTGGCCAAAAATGTATCCAGATTTGATTTAAATTCAGTAACAGTAGTTGCTGTAACCACCCGCACCGGCAATGAGTTCCAGAATGTTACTGCTCTAATGGTGAAGAATCCTCTTCTTAATTCAGTATGGAATTTATTTTCCTTGAGCCTCAGTACATGCCCGCGTGTCCTAAGTATAGGCCTGTTAGTGACCAATCATCTCCCAGTTCCATATGATTCCCAATCCTGTATTTGAACATACGAATCATATCACCTCTCAACCTCCGATTCTCCAGAGAAAACATTAAGCCTGGTTAACCTATCTTTGTATTCTAGTGATTCGAGACCTTTTACTAGCTTAGTCGCCCTTCTCTGTACCTGTTCCAATTCATTTATGTCTTTTTTTAAGGTGCGATGCCCAGAACTGAATGCAATTTACAGTACCAAGTGTGGTCTCACCAATGCCTTGTAAAGAGTTATACCCCTTTCAGACACACTGCACGATTTTAGACCCGGTTCAAACCCGGGGATTTAAAAATCCCGGGTCCATTGCAGGTGCGCAGGACCCGGGATTTTAGAGGACTAAAATCCCGGGTAGAGCCTTTCAGACATACCCTAGTCCCGGGATTGTGCACGTGCATGTGAAAAATCCCGGGATTTTGACGTATGTCTGAAAGGGGTATTACTATCACATTAGCATCCCTTGAATCTTTTCCCCTTTTAATGCATGCCAGTATCCGGTTTGCTTTTGCTGCTGCACCTGAGCAGTGTGCACTATTACCCAATTTTTTATCTGATGACCCCCAAGTCCTCTTTACAGCAGAATTCCCTATAATATCTCCATTTAGACCAGGGGTGGCCAAACCGGTCCTCGAGATCTACCAACGTTTTCCAGGTTACCTAGCTGGTGCACAGCTGTAGTCATTACCAACTGTCACATTTTAAAACATGCTGCATTCACTCCTACTATAGAGCCACAGGTTACCTGGAAAACATGCACCGTTGGTAGATCTTGAGGACCGGTTTGGCCACCCCTAATTTAGACTATAGTTAGCTTGTTCATTTTTGTTCCCATAATGAATTACTTTACATATTTCGACAATAAACTGCATTTTCCACCTTTCCAACCACCTTTCCAGTTTAATTTAGTCACTTTGTAGTGTATCCACATCATCTCCTGAGTTGGTTTCCTTACTCAATTTTGTGTCGTCCACAAATTGTCAGAACCTGAGTGTTTTGTGAACCCGGACGCTGGTCAGGATTCAGAGGCTCTGGATCAGCTGGAGATCAGAAAGTAGCTGGGCGAATATCGGTTCTTCTCATATGCAAGACTGCAGTGAGTTTGAAAGAAGATGATAACTGTATACTGGAAAGATTTACCAGGGGTACTGGACCGGACCTTGAAAGAAGATAAAGAATGGATGCTGGAAGGATTCACCAGGAGTACTGGACCGGATCTCAAAAGAAGATAAAGACTGGGTGCCGAAAGGATTCACCAGGAGTACTGGACTGGATCTTTAAAGAAGATAAAGACTGGATGCTGGAAGGATTCACCAGGAGTACTGGACCGGATCTTGAAAGAAGATAAAGACTGGATGCCGGAAGGATTCACCAGGTGTACTGGACTGGATCTAAAAAGAAGATAAAGACTGGGTGCCGAAAGGATTCACCAGGAGTACTGGGCTGGATCTTTAAAGAGGATAAAGACTGGATGCTGGAAGGATTCACCAGGAGTACTGGACCGGATCTAAAAAGAAGATAAAGACTGGGTGCCGAAAGGATTCACCAGGAGCACTGGACCGGATCTTGAAAGAAGATAAAGACTGGATGCCGGAAGGATTCACCAGGTGTACTGGACTGGATCTTGAAAGAAGGTAAAGACTGGATGCCGGAAGGATTCACCAGGAGTACTGGACTGGATCTTGAAAGAAGGTAAAGACTGGATGCCGGAAGGATTCACCAGGAGTACTGGACCGGATCTCAAAAGAAGATAAAGACTGGGTGCCAGAAGGATTCACCAGGAGCAGGTAGTCGTGGTTGATAGATTAAGAGATGAAGCATAGGTGCTGTCAGCTAGAGGTGCAGTGGTGCTGACAGCCGGAGGTGCACAGGTGTTGGAAGCTTGAGGTGCACAGGTGCTGGCAGCTGGAAGTGCACAGGTGCTGGCAGCTGGAGGTGCACAGGTGCTGGTAGCTGGAGGTGCACAGGTGCTGGTAGCTGGAGATGCACAGGTGTTGGTAGCTGGAGATGCACAGGTGCTGGTAGCTGGAGGTGCACAGGTGCTGGTAGCTGGAGGTGCACAGGTGCTGGTAGCTGGAGGTGCACAGGTGCTGGTAGCTGGAGGTGCACAGGTGCTGGTAGCTGGAGGTGCACAGGTGCTGGTAGCTGGAGGTGCTCAGGTGCTGGCAGCTGGAGGTGCACAGGCGTTGGTAGCTGGAGGTGCACAGGCGTTGTTAGCTGGAGGTGCACAGGCGCTGGCAGCTGGAGATGCACAGGTGATGGTAGCTGGAGGTGCACAGGTGCTGGTAGCCAGAGATGCACAGGTGCTTGCAGCTTGAGATGCAAAGGTGCTGGCAGCCGGAGATGCAAAGGTGCTGGTAGCTGGAGGTGCAGTTAGTCGGAGGTACACAGGCGTCGGTAGCTGTAGGTGCACAGGTGTTGGAAGCTGGAAGAACACAGGTGCTGGCCGTTGGAGATGCACAGGTGCTGGTAGCTGTAGGTGCACATGTGTTGGCAGCATGATTCATTTGACAAGCAAAGGGTTTAGGAGCAAAGAATGCTGAACTTCCCTTGGGAATAACAAGCGAAGCACTGGCGCCTGTTTGCTGCAGATTTGAGACTTTTATCCATCCTGGATACTCTTGATTGGCTATTGATCCAGAGACTGATGTCCTATTGGTGGACTCCGGAAAGATGGCGGCTTTCTGGGGACAATGTAGATTCCCCTGACCTGCCTTAGCCTCAGTACATGCTGGAGACCCACTACCAGGAAGCTGGGGACACCACAGAGCCGTCCCCACTGTCGCCCCCACCTGACCAGCAGCAGTGTGGCAGCAGCCAAGCCCCACTGCACCCCGCAGATGAATGACCACCGCACAGACCGGACACCGTTGTACACAGAGGTGGTGGCAGCGTGGATCCCCGGACGGCCCCCACGCCCTGATGGCAGCAGCAATCCAGACCAGACTCTGCCGCCACTACAGACATAAGGGGGTTATTCTAGTTCATTCTTTCTGACAAAATCCTTCTTAGATGGACAAAACCATGTGCACTGCGGGTGGGGCAGATGTAACTTGTGCAGAGAGAATTAGATTTGGGTGGGGTTTTTCTTCAGTGAGATCTATATTGCAGTGTAAAATCATGCAGTCAGTATTTTCCCTGCACAGAAACAAAAAAACTCACCCAAATCTAATTCGCTCTGCACATGTTAGATCTGCCCCACCTGCAGTGCACATGGCTTTGTCCATCTAAGAAGGATTTTGTCAGAAAGAATGAACTAGAATAAACCCCATAGTCAGGCCAGGACACAAATATTGCAATGTTACTCACTATGGGCATAGGCGTGCGCAGCACATTTTATTAGGGGGTGCACCATCAAAGAGGTGTGCATAGCTCCACCTATTGGGCGTGTCTAACACCGCCAATTAGGCAGGTCTACCATCATCGATTGGCACTCGCTACAATATATCTACAATATATCTCAGCCACACCATAATCTGCCTATTTCAGTTTTAATCTTCTAATTACTCTGTGTAACAGTACATGCAAATACAGTCACAAACATATATGGATGAGGCAGGTATGTAGTGATATGACAATGGTCTGGTACAATTAATAATGCAAACACACATTATTGATTGATAGGTGCTTCTTTTAATGGAATACAGTTATAAAAAGCAAAAGTCTTTTGCTGGTATTGCTAGCGGCAGAGGTGTTCATAAGGGTGGGCACAGCATTAGGGGGTGCCTGTGCACCCCTAACACTCAATGTGCGCCCACCTATGACTATGGGGGTTATTCTAGTCCATTCTTTCTGACAAAATCCTTCTTAGATGGACAAAACCATGTGCACTGCAGGTGGGGCAGATGTTACTTGTGCAGAGAGAATTAGATTTGGGTGGGGTTTTTCTTCAAAGTGAGATCTATATTGCAGTGTAAAATCATGCAGTCAGTATTTTCCCTGCACAGAAACAAAAAAACTCACCCAAATCTAATTCTCTCTGCACATGTTACATCTGCCCCCCTGCAGTGCACATGGTTTTGTCCATCTAAGAAGGATTTTGTCAGAAAGAGCGAACTAGAATAAGGGCCTATGTCACTTCCTATATAATTAATGAATATATTAAACAAGGTGGGTCCAACCTTGCGGGACTCCACTTTGGACCTTACCCCAGCTGGAATGTATGCCATTTATCACCATTCTCTGTCCCTAAATGTGCAACCAGTTTTTAATCCAATCACACATTTTATCTCCTAACCCTAACTTACCTAGTTTTATTGGTACTTATGTAGTACCAGGGCGCCCACTAAGCAATTTGCAATTTCTTAGTGGGCTATTCTGCGTAAGGAAATCGATCTTCCTAAGTAATTTATTCACTGCTCTCTCGCCCCGGGCTTATCGCATTGTATCGCATTGTATCGCATATTGCACCTGACGCAAAATCGCATGCGATTTTATAGGGTGCGATGCCATTAACTTTACTACACTGCAATGACATGCAATGTAATTTTAATGCACCCCCCCACAATCCACGCCACCCCGAAGCGTGGCGAGTGGCGGCGGAACGTGTCCTCCAGAGCTTTTCATACCCCCACTATCCACGTCAGCGTGGAGTTGTTTTTATATAGTGTGTCGAGCGCAGCGAGCCACCGAGCCCGAAGCGTGGCCAGCGGACGCTGATTACTTTGCATGTTTTCCACGTCCCCTCGCGGGGCTCGCTATGCTCGCAACGCTTCGGGCTTGGTGGCTCGCTGCGCTTGTCAAACTATATAAAATCAACTCCACGCCGACGTGGAGTTGATTTTTGTGTCGCTGCGCTTGCCACGCTTCGGGGTGGCGTGGATAGTGAGGGTGTTTTAGGAACAGATTCTACTCTCCCTCTATGGGATTCATGGAATCCCAAGAGCCTGTAAGTTGGGATCCTGGTTGTCGGCAGTTTAACAGGGCGTGAAATCGCACGCATCGCACTGCAAGAAAACATACCATGCAATGCGATGCGATTTCACTATGCCCATGTACGTATGCTAATTGGGCGCCCTGCTAATACACAAGTACCGTTTTATTAAAAACCTTTTATGAGACACCGTGTCAGTATTGATAAGTGATGTAGATATCTGAGCAACAGAAGGAGGGGGCACATTCAAATCAGCTCTGATTCACTCCTTTCCCTCTCTATCCCCTGGAAAATAACCAGAGGATGGGAAGGATCCTCTGCAAACAATATACTCTGATTACAGTTAAATGGCTAAATGATTGAATCAAAGCACATCCGCCAGAGCACTGAGTATCTCCCTAATTATTCCATGCCTTACTCATGTAAGATGCAAATCTGCATCTTCAATAAATAATGCAGGCAAAAGACAATGGGTATTACCATCCAGTTTTCCTCTCATACGGAACATTTTTGTATGCAACTAGATTATTATGAGTAAAGTGTAATCTCGGGGACAACATATAATAGTGCTCTGAGAAGACAAATGTTTAAGGACCAGGCAACGTATACTGTATATTATAAACATGCTTCAAATGCAATATAAATAACAATACAGTATGCATTTATGAATGTTGTTTTTAATAAAGCTGTGTTTGACACCACAGTATTCCCGCAACAGAAGCCTGATATCACTACTAGCTTGTGCTGCTGGAGAACTTGCTCCTTCTACTAGCTTTCAGGGGCCTGTTCATTATTTTAATTATTGGGAGCCAGAACTGAAGTATCTAAGTTGCTGCAAATGCAGGAGCGATTCAGAATTGTTCCATTATAAAGATCAGCTGTCCCAGCCAGTCCTTTCCTTGCTTGGGTTTATGCCTGTGCAACTTCTGGCAGAAGGGGTTGGGCAGTGGCGGAGGGATCCGAATGGATCCATGTTCCCTTCCGGAACTCCTTTGTATAGGGAAGGAGGAGGATGCAGATGAAACGGTTCCTGCAGTCAAATATTGTCAATTTTGTATTTTTGGAGCAGCGTATGGGGACCAGATTGGGAGTATAAGGTTAAGTAGGAGATATCTGTGAAATCTCCTGCATTACATTTATAATGAATAGCACTGACATTTAATTTATACATGTAGGTATAAATTATGAGTTAATACATTCCTCAGTCTGTGACCTCCTGCTGCCTCTATCCCCCTCCTCAGGTCAATGCTCTGTGCTGTTGTAGACCCTGCTCCTTCTACAATATAACTCTCAGTATGTGGCTTCCTGCTGCCCCTATTTCCTTCCTTATATTCCTACTCTGTGCTGTCGGGGACCCTGCTCCTTCTACTATATGACTCTTTGTGGCTTCCTGCTGCCTCGCTTCCCCACCTCATATGACCACACAGTTAGGAACTCTGCTCCTTCTACTGTATAACTCAGTCTGTGGCTTCCTGCTGCCTCCATTCTGAGGCAGATGTATTAAGCCTGGTGAAGAGATAAAGTGGCGATAGAGTAGAGATAAAGTAGCAGGTAAAGTAGAAAGCACCATCCAGCTATGTTTTAAAACTTACTGATTGGTTGGTGCATTATCACCTTCTACTTTTTCTCCAATTTATGTCCACACTAGGCTTAACATCTACCCCATTGTCACACACAGTCCTGTCCTTATTATCATAATTACAGGAGTGAACAGGTCGCACCTGCCATAAGTGTAGCACCCCCAACATTGTAATGATCTCTTTGGCCACAAGTTTCCCATCCGTGCCTACTTCAAAACTGAGAACATCCAGGATGAGCAGTAGTTGAAGATGGAACACATTAAAGCGACAACCGTTCTGAACACTGAAAAACATGGCAGTCTGAATTTACTCAAGACCACCCATACTGGACATATGCAATGTCTCCAACAATGGACACACACAGTACGCTATCAACACTGGACACACTCTATGCCCCCCGCACATTGAGCCTGATCAGAGTCACACTTTTATGACTCTTATGCTAACCATTGGGTCAGGCCCATTGCCAAGTGCAATATTTCCCACACTGGACACATACAATGCCTCTCACAATGGGTAATGCCCCCACACTGAAAATGCTATACATTGTGGCCATGCATATCTACTACACATGTCAGGTGTATTAAATTAAACACATCACGCCATGTAAATGAGCCACCTGCACTCATGCATATATGTAGCACTGGACAAAAAGCCCACATTTGTATGTAAAAGCCGTGTGCACCATTATTGATTACTTTATTTGCAGCTCATGGAGAATCCACACAACATATATTTACTTGATCTTGACCCCCAAACTTGCCCACGAACCACACTTGTTTTTGTGTTCCAGTTTGTTACTGTCCCGATCTGCACCACAATAACGTCCCCGTTAATCACTGCTAAAGTTCTACACCCAACCTTTAACAAATTCTACCCAGTCCTTTCAATTGTGAAAGTTTTATAGGTCGGATTTTACGTAATCTATAGACCATTGAATGAAACCAACATACAGCCAAAGATTCCCAGACCTCAGCACGGCTGCCCATATACACCATGCAGGCTAATGACACCAGTCCGGAACCTGTTTAGCACTAGGGACCTTATTCAGGTGCTTTCGTTCGGACCCCTTGGTTCGCAAGGGTTCGATGGTGTGCGTCTGCACGTGTACAGACGCATTTCTGCACATGTGCAGATGCAAGATGCTTGCGGCCACGACAAACAGATTGTTCGCCGGGTACACACACCCAACATTGCAGGCGATAGGCCAGGGTACTCGTCTATGGGAACGCACAGCTTTCAAAGGCATTACCATGAAAATGCTGTGAGTTCCCATGGAAATCGCCGGGTGACGTGGGTCCCGGGGCGGTCAGTTGTCCATCTGGTTCCTCCCAAATGTGCACGCATATATAAGTGACATCATTAAGCCCCGCCCCCATGAATGAAAGTGACCAAGTTTGCCGATCTCCGCTGAGGGGGCGGGGCTAAATAATACGATTATGCCACTTAGCCCCACCCCCTCCCCTGAGATCGGAAGATAAGGTTATTTAAACGCCGCGGTCAGGGGCGAGGGGAAGCCACAACCATGGGGGGAGCGGGGGTCCCCCAGAATCCGGGAGGGTGACCCGATTTTCGGGACCCTCCCGGCCATTCCGGGAGGGTAGGCAACCCTGACATAATGATAAAAACTCTGGGGAAACAGGATATTAAAGTTTCCCCAGGGGGAACAGCGCTATACTGTGCAGGAAGGTGGCATGATGAAAACCATTGTCACCGCTTAGTGTTGGATATTCTGCATCTGCACTCAACTCCCAAACCATTTGGTGATGATGGGCTTCCTGATGTGTCCTTTTAGGCCTCCTGGCGGTAGTGAGGGCAATGCTGAAACAAAGCGACTTGTGTCTTCCTGTTATGGCGTATTATTGCAGACGTGAAGATAACAATGTGTGTACTAAAGTAGATGTTTAATGACTGCATGCCAAACGCTTTATGGTTTTACCACCTGCCCCTTGTGGCTGGGGTTTGGATCAAGGGTTTTCAGGTGACAGTGACATGATGCTATACGTTTGCGCTTCCCGGATCTGCGGTTAGGTTTTAAAGAGGCTTATGGCTGGTACATAAATGGAGATGCCCGTTTTCGAGAATAAATCATACAAGCAGCCTCACAGGTTATACATCCGAAGGTTTACATACCTGTCAGTGCTCATTTATGTGCTCTGAGATCTTGTCAAATGTTTCACAGTTGTTTGTGGTGTTCTGTAGTTTTTGTTTTTTTTGTCTCTTTGTTTGTATGATTAATTCCATCTCTTCCCACACCGGCTGCCTCCTCCAGGAGCAACCAGCGGTAATGTCCATTTGTCCTTTCTCCGTCTCTCTCTCTCTTCTGTCTTCCTCACCACTTTCCGTAAACCGTTAAGCTGTAGAGTAACACAGTTATAAAACAAGACTGTGCATATATCAACATCAAAATGAGAGGGCCCTGCTTGCGGTCTATAGGGAAATAGGTGCTCGAAGCATGAGTTATGCATGCACTTCATTCTTGGGGGATACACCCGCACTAGCTGTGCCGCTGCCGTTGGGCTTGGCGCACACGACTCCCTACCTGAGCATTTCCTTCCAGCTGTAGGGCGAGACAGAGAGGACACTGTTATGGGTCTGCACCGTGCAACATTCCCTTGGCAGTAACACACAACAGTTTCTCAGGGATATCAGGCAGGGAATGAGAGTGCTGGAAGTGTAAGGTAAGGGGTAATGGGAAGGTTGCCGCTGTGGATTAGGGTAGTTGGGGAATTCTGTTGTGTGCTCAGTAATGGAAATGGAAGTCTGGAGGGACAGCGTGTGATATCGGAACAGCTGGTTAATGCTCCGGAGGTTTTGTGACATGAAAATAAAGTAGGGACCGAAGATCTGCAGCTTTTCTAATAGTCTCTTTTTTTCTTTTTCTCATCTCTTGTTCCTCCTCTATCTAAATTTCTCATCTTACTGATCTGTTTCTATTATGATACACTCTCTCTGCCCTCTTCTCTCTACCCTCTCTTCCCTTTATGCTGTCTTTTCTCTCTTCCCTTTCTACTCTTTCCTCTCTGCCTTCTCATTCCTCGATTCTATCTGCCCTCTATTTCCTCTCTGCCTTCTCTTCCCTCTGCTCTCTTTTTCCTCTCTGCCTTCTCTTGCCTTCGATCTCTCTGTCCTTTCTTCCCTCTGCTCTCTCTCCTCTCTCTCTGCTCTCTTGTGCTCTTATAACATCTGACTTACGTTGCATGGCATGGGGATTGTCCACACTTATCTTTCTCTATCTTTCCTCTTTAACTATTTTGTATTCTTCTATAACTCTTATTTCTTTGTGAGCTCTTCTTCACTCGCTTATCTACCTAACATCCTCCTCCTGACTACTTCTGCCTCTTCGTCTCTCTTCTCCTCTCTTTTTCTATTCCTCTCGGCATTACAACAGAGGTGGGAGTAAAGGAAAGGACATCAGCACTATCAAATCCCTCCGTGTCCTCCGTGTCCTGCGGCCCCTGAAAACTATCAAGCGACTGCCCAAGCTAAAGGTCGGTGCCATGTGTGGGCTCTCCATGATGAAATTAGAGAAAAGTATAGAAACAATATTCTGTGGCCATTGCCCATAAGGCAGATGCTGTCCTGACATGATTATGCCTCTTTCTCCTACATTTCAGGCTGTATTTGACTGCGTGGTGAACTCTCTGAAGAACGTCCTGAACATTCTCATCGTGTACATGCTGTTTATGTTTATATTCGCTGTGGTGGCCGTCCAGCTTTTCAAGGGGAAGTTTTTCTACTGCACAGATGAATCAAAAGAATTTCAGAGGGATTGCAGGCAAGTGGCCACTTTACTGAAACGTGTTTTATTCTAAGGGTTCTGGAGGACCTTCCTAGCAATCAAACCTGCTCCATCCCTGGTAAATGCAGAGTATGTGTCTGGTTTAGAGGTGGCCGGAGGTTAGATTCTGTTGCAGATGGGCGTTGTTTAGTGATCTGAGCATGCCTTGGCCCCGTCCTGTGCAAGTGCCGTGTTGGTCTTGCGATGGCGGTCACAGTTTGGTTCTACAGGCAGCTTGATTGACAGGTAGCAGACATTTTGGGGGAGCTGATCATCAGTATTGTAGATGTCATGATGCCACCATTTAAGGGACATATCGAAGCCAGAAACTGCGTCTTCAGGAGTAGATTTTCTGGCCCTCTGCAGCTTAGTTATGATGGACATTCTGAGCAACCTCTGATGTCCTGGATGATGTTCCAGATGTTTCTCGGATGCAGAAAATTGGAGAAGCCAGCAGTGGGCGTCTCATTACAAAAGATGCCACATTTAGCTACAAGGTAACTACTCAGATCTGCTGCGACCGGGGACTCAGCAGTGACCCCCATCTGCATCCAAATCTGAATCAGGCCTTGAGTCCTGTACTGGGTCTCACTTTGGATGCTATAGCTTTGTTGGGTAGCTAGTTTAATCCTAGTCTATTATTTTTAGCAAATGCATTTGTCTGGGGATTTTACAAATCAGCGCATGGAAATGAATGTGGTGTAGGAT
Source organism: Crinia signifera (assembly GCF_055691185.1). Classification (NCBI taxonomy): domain Eukaryota; kingdom Metazoa; phylum Chordata; class Amphibia; order Anura; family Myobatrachidae; genus Crinia; species Crinia signifera. The sequence continues at coordinate 301,813,562 of NC_139220.1, read as the reverse complement.
ATATAATTACAAAGCAGGACAAAGCGCACTGGTAGTTTTTCCGCTGTCAGAACCTGAGTGCGCTGATCGTGATAATATGAAAACATTGAGGTAAATTGCCTCCAGTTTAGGTGCAGTTCTGACGCTTTCTTTCCAGATCTCATTAAATATTGTGATGTCATAGAGTTTATTACACTTAGATAAAGCCACAGGTGGGGAAGGCAGACTGTAGCGTCTACTGTATATTCCATCTTCTCTCCCTTCCTCTGCCCATCTAGGGGGGAGTACCTGGTGTATGAGAAGAATGAAGTGAAGGCACAGAAGCGAGAGTGGAAAAAGTGGCCGTTCCACTATGACAACGTGCTGTGGGCCCTGCTCACGCTCTTCACTGTGTCTACAGGCGAGGGTTGGCCAGAGTAAGTAACACAAACCTCCTCTGCCTGTCACTCTTCCATCTGGATATACCAATACTGCTCACCACACTCTAACTGCCAAACATTTCCATTCTTCCCTGTGTTTTCGCAGTGTTCTCAGACACTCTGTGGATGCCACCTATGAAGACCAAGGTCCCAGGCCTGGATTCCGTATGGAGATGTCCATCTTTTATGTCGTTTATTTTGTGGTTTTCCCTTTTTTCTTTGTCAACATTTTTGTAGCCTTGATTATCATCACTTTCCAGGAGCAAGGGGACAAAATGATGGAGGAGTACAGCTTGGAAAAGAATGAGGTGAAGAACTAAGTTACAGTGGTGGGCTCACTCAGGAGCTGAGCCATTGTAAATGTTAGGTTCTAATGTTATATAGGGGCAGATGTATTAAGCTTTAACAAGAGATAAATACAAGGGTGATAAAGAGAGATAAATGTCCAGCCAATCAGCTCCTTGCTGACTTTTTTCAAACACAGTCTGTAACATAGCAGTTAGGACGTGATTGGCTGGACGTTTATCTCTCCTTATCACCCTTGCATTTATCTCTTGTAAAGGCTTAATACATCTGCCCCATAGCTACATATTGGATTACGCCTTATGCATTATAAGTTTGTCAAACTCCAATTCCCTATTGATGCCGTTTATTTTATCATAACATTTTGTAATTGAGACAATACATAGATTGCTAGAATAATCAAGCTAAGGACTCAAGTACCATGGTTTCTGCCATGGTATGGTTCTGCTACCATTATTATTATTACTACTATTATTATAATGTTTCTTTTTCTTCCTTCTCTTCTCCACCCCTTATTTCACCCCTTTTATCTCTCTATGCCGATTCTTTCTTACTCCACTCCCTCTTCTCTATATCCCCACCCTCCTGTCATATTACAGAGAGCCTGTATTGATTTTGCTATAAGTGCCAAGCCCCTTACACGCCACATGCCACAAAACAAGCAAAGCTTTCAGTATCGAATGTGGCAGTTCGTGGTCTCTCCCCCTTTTGAATACACAATTATGGCGCTCATCGCCCTGAACACCATTGTACTAATGATGAAGGTAAGAGATTTTTACCGGAGGATAGATGCTTATGGAGGGGTCAGATATTGTAGTCTAAAAAAGAGGTGACCTTGCTGCTTGCTGAGCAGAGGCTGGTGGCAACTGCATGTGCCACAAGTTGGGGAGCAGACTTGCCAGCTTTGTATATAGTTGAGGTATAAGGAGGGCTTGGGGAGGACGCAAGATATAAATATACTGACTCCCAATTATCTCCTGTAGTTCCATGGACACTCCAATACATATGAGCAAGTGCTGAAAGCATTTAACATCGGCTTCACGTCTCTCTTCTCGCTGGAGTGTCTGCTGAAGATCATGGCTTTCGGGGCACTGGTGAGTCCCTCATCTAACCGCACTTGTTCCAAAGTGGGCACGTGCCGTAGTTTGTATCTGGCACCTACAGCAAATGCTTGTTATTCTTTGTGGGAAATACAAAAAAATGGTACACGATGGGTGGTTATTCTGGTCCATTGGTTCGGACCCCTTAGTTCGCAAATTGGTCCAATGGTGTACATGCATTTCTGCGCATGTGCAGACGCAGGGTGCGTGAGGCCATGGCCAACATTGCGCGGGGGGGCGTGTGGCGGCTGCGGATAGTCGCGCCCATTTTTTAAATTCAAAAATGGTCTGCATTGGACGTTGAAAGATGTTAATGTTCTTATTTTAAAGTGTCTCACCACTGGATCTGCTACTAGCACTAGGGATGTTGAGCCTGACTAGACGTCGGACCTGAAAGGGTTTATATATATATAATTTCTAGAACTTGGCCAACTGTCCCCGAAGCTGTGAACTGTACAGAGCGTCAGACTTGCAGTTGGTGATATATATATAACATTGTGTCTGATTTATGCTTTCTGTATTTTACGTATACAAATTATTAGGACCAGAACGTGTATTTGTATATGATAGGTACTAATTCCAGTGGTACAGCCAGAGGTTTGGGTCTCACGTCATAGTTTTTTGTTTTGCATTGCAGAATTATTTCCGCGACGCTTGGAATGTCTTCGATTTTGTGACCGTCCTCGGCAGCATCACAGATATCGCCGTCACAGAGTTCTTGGTAAGCCCAGATGAGTGGGACAGATGAGTTTGATGTTCTGGCCGGGCATCTGTGGGGATGGAAGCAGAGCCTCACAGTGTACCTGTGTGTGCTCTCTAGTGCGTACATGGGAGTGTGTGCTGCTGCTGCTGCATTGGTCCGCTTAGAATTAAGTTGGTGACAGCCTATTTGACTGTACACAGGAATGTACTACGTGGAATAAGCGCCAGGGGTGTGCACTGCTGCTGTTGGTCTCAGGTGCATTATATTTGTCAAGTCCCAAAGGGAAATACATTTCTCTGCTTGCATTGTGGACAGTAACTTCAATACTTCTATGTTTAGGATTGTGTGTCACACATACACGCTCTGCACATTAACTTACTTAACCTTTTAAGAATGAGCATCTTGTTGCCCGTAGCAACCAATCAGATTCTTTCTATCATTCCTCTATTGTATCCTAGTAAATAATAGACTGAATCTGATTGGTTCCTATGGGCAACATCACCTCTTTTCATTTTTGGAAGCTTTAGTAAATGTACCCCTTTAGGAGTATATTTTTTCTAGAATGGAGATGTTGCCCCTAGAAACCAATAATATCAACTAATCAATATATATTTCTCATTTATCTAGAAGATAACAGTTACAGGGGGTTATTCAATTCCCGCTGAAATTTTCCAAAACGTGGACGAGATTCGCCTTTTTCAGTTTTCAATCACGGCCCTTTTTCCACCCTTTTTTTTGTACATTTTCGGTTATGCCTTTTTTTTTATGTGGGGGGGGGGGGGGTGGAATGGGCGAATACGACCGCAAAAATGGGCGAAATTGCTATGGGTTCGCCAAAACCATGTGAATTTGGTGCAATTTCGCCAATGCACACGTTTTTCGCCAATGCTGGATTTTTTGGCCCAGGTGAAAAATAAGTACTGGGATTGAATAGGTGAATCGAATTCGGCCAAAACAAATGGGCAAAAAGAAAACTGACGTTTTTTTGCCTGCTGATAATTCAGACAGGGATTGAATACCCCCCATAATCTGATTGTTTGCTTTGGGCAATATCTCCACTTCTAAAAACCCACACTTTAGTAAATATACTGTACCCCTTACATTTTGTTGTCATATCAAGTTTCCAAGGCTGCTTGTCAAATATATGCGTTATCGGTAATTCCGTACTGTATTCTGCTTCTAGGATATCCAATACACACGTTAACGTTTTGATTTAAAATGTTCTCACTGTATCACCTTTCCAGATACAGCCCCACCCACTTCATTAGCTAGGCACTGGGCGGAGCACTGACCTGGTTATCGAGGTTTTTTCGATGCTACGGAGCGGTTATGAGGGATAGTGTTAATAAGTTGTGTAATAAAGTGAACATTTCTCGTTACCTCCAAATAGTGCAGCTAGTGGATGGTATACGATTGATATGATATCCAACTTGACATTCCTGGTTTCCCAATTGCAGAATATTGATAAACCATACACACATGCGTAACATTTTCTGGTTTTACAGTAATGCAGAGTATGTTGCTGTTACACGTGTATAATACATATGATGTCATACAGATCTCTGGATTACAGGGTGATTGAAATATTATCACCGATAGTATGGCTAAAGTAGAAAGGTCCCTCAGCTTTTTTTTTGTTGGATCTATAGCAAGTGTTTTTTTTTCTGGAATATCTGTGGAAGTGATCTGCTGCTTAAATCTCAGTACAGTAATCAATTCAGAAATCTTCTGAAATCTATCTAGAAATAATTTGCTATCTGCTTGTGAGTAATTCAGTGCTCTCCTGGAATCCGTATGAGTAATGCAATGCTCTCTCGGAATCTGTGCATGTAACGCAGTGCTCTCCTGGAATCTGTGTAAGTAATGCAGTGCTCTCCAGGAATCTTTGGGCTCTAATTCAGCATGGATCGCTAATCAGTGTGCAAATCTAGTGGTTATCGAATGACTGCGTATGTGTACCGTTCGACGTGAATTAGCCAATGACAATGCATATGGCTCGTAAACGCAATCACCTCGCAATTTGACAGGAAGCTGGATGTGCCCAGGCGGTTTTGAGGAGGGTCTCTGATGTCAGGGATGGCCACTTCCAGCTTGTCTCAGTCACGATTAGTGGAAGCCTCAGATTTGCACAAACTGCAAAGTCTCTTTGATTTTTGGGGATTTGTATATGAATCTGCGATTGGCTAGCGATCCGTTCACAAATTCTCCCAGTGCAATTTTCTTCCTGTCTGGGTGGCGGGCTACTGCTGCTGCTGGAAGTCAACTCAGATTAGCAATCCATGCTGAATTAGGCCCTGAGTGAGTAATGCAGTGCTCTCCTGGAACATGTGTAAATCATGTAGTGCTCTGCTAGAATCTGTGAGCCTAATGCAGTGCTTTGTTGGACTCTGTATGAGCAATGCAGCACTCTAAAATAATCTGTGTCTGTAATGCAGTGCTTTCCCGGAATCTTTTTTTGCGTAATGCAATGCTTTCCCAGAGTTTGCGTGAGTTATGCAGTACTGTCTCGGAAATTTGGGAGATGAATAAAGTGCTCTCCTTAAATCTGTATGAGTAATTCTGCGCCCCCTCAGAATCTGTGTGGGTAATGCAGTGCTCTCTTGGAATCTGTGTGAGTACTATAGTGCTCTGATAGAATTTGTGTGAATAATGCAGTGATCTGCCGGAATCTGTGTGGGTAATGCAGTGCTCTGCCGGAATCTGTGTGAGTAATGCAGTGCTCTGCCAGAATCTGTGTGAGTAATGCAGTGATCTGCTGGAAACTGTGTGAGTAATGCAGTGCTCTGCCGGAATCTGTGTGAGTAATGCAGTGCTCTTCTGAGATCTGTGTGAGTAATGCAGTGCTCTGCCAGAATCTGTGTGAGTAATGCAGTGATCTGCTGGAAACTGTGTGAGTAATGCAGTGCTCTGCCGGAATCTGTGTGAGTAATGCAGTGCTCTGCCGGAATCCGTTTGAGTAATGCAGTGCTCTGCCGGAATCTGTGTGAGTAATGCAGTGCTCTTCCGGAATCTGTGTGAGTAATGCAGTGCTCTGCCGGTATCTGTGTGAGTAATGCAGTGCTCTTCCAGAAACTGTGTGAGTAATGCAGTGCTCTGCCGGACACTGTGTGAGTAATGCAGTGCTCTGCCGGAATCCGTGTGAGTAATGCAGTGCTCTGCCGGAATCCGTGTGAGTAATGCAGTGCTCTGCCGGAATCCGAGTGAGTAAATGCAGTGCAGTTTTAGAATCTGTGTGAATAAAGTGTTGTGTACCAATATGGGTTAATCATACAATGCTCTCTCCTCGGATATGTAGTAATTATGTAGAGTACTGCTGGAGTTCGTAATTTAGTAATACAGTGTGTTGCGGGAATTAATATGCAGATTGCAGTGCTGTACAAGAAGCTATGTAGAATAATATAGCATGTGCAGTGTGTGATGCTCTCCTGTAACCTGTGCAGTATAACGGTGTGTGCTCTCCATAAGATTATGCAGTGCTCTGTGCGACTGGTCCGGTACTCTGAGTGGGTGCTGCAGTGCTCAGTGGGGCTCCCACACTCCTATAATGATCAGTGTATCTCTGTCTTGTCTTTTTCATGTCTCTCTCTATCCCTCTGATATTTTGGCCCCGGCAAAAAATAACTCATCCAATCAAAATGCACTATGAATCTCATGTGTCCATCCATGAAACTGGTCTGTGTCTTCATGCCAACTACACCCCCACCTCCCCCCCACCCCCATACCTATTAACCCTCACCCCAAATCCCACGCACAAAAATCCTGCCGCAATCTCCTCCATCTACAACTGCATCGCAGAACCCGGTTGGTTTGTAATTTATGACCTAATGCATAAAAATTACCTGCTGCATGTCAGAGGTTGTGCACTCACACTCGCCCTGTCCCCCTACTCCTGACTTGTCTATCTAAGTCTTGTTATGTTTTCTTAGAAGTTTTGCGTGTTTCCTTTATCCTGATTCCTAATGCCGGGAATGAATCCCCCTTTTATTCTACTATTCCTTTCAGAACAACAATGGGCATCCCTGCCTGTAGTACCGAACACCTAGCTAGAGCTCAGGAGCCTGGCAACTATTTGTCCTTAGATAGCATATAGTAGAAGTATATATATATATAAATATATATTTATATCTTTATTGGTTCCGCATAATGAGCCTCTCAGAGTTTCCTGTACGCTCCCAGACATCCTAAAATCTTCAGTAAAACCTTCATTGATCGCACTCTGCATATTTATTATTCAATAATCCTCCATATTCCAATGCACCGATCACCTTCTGTCTGCTGCAATCACATTTTTTATTTATTTGGCCAAAACATGTCAGACGTTCCTTACTTCCTCTCTTCACTCTCTCTCTCTCTCCCCTAAAACACCTCCCTCTGGTTTGAACAGATTGCACGCCTCTGTTTCCTCCACCCCTCTTTGGATTTTGGCTTTGCCTCTTGCTATGCATGCTGCACTGTCCCAGCCAAACACCAGGCAGCTTCTGGGGGTACCTCTAAAAACTGTCCACAAGGTCCTTGTCCAGACATTTGTCAGATTGGATCCCATAATGAAATGAATCCACTGTGTGTCCTTGTTTCCCTAAGATCTGTATGTATGCCATGGCGTCAGATGATCGATCTACCTCAAAGGTGACCATTGTAAAGACGTTACTATGTCCATTGCAAAACATGTCATCTGGGCTGGGACGGCTACAATTTTATTCCTCCTCACGGCTGTGATCTGTGAGTTTGGAATGTTTTAGCTTTCCTGGTTTAGTATGTGTAGCCCCAATGATGGACCAGTGGCCTATCCCCAGAAGCTCCTGATTTTCCTGGGACTAACATACAACGGATCCCTTGCCACGATGAAGAAATGTAAAACTGGAGAGAGAGGTGGTGCACTAATTTTTTAAACTAGTTTTCCAGACACTGGGGCAGATGTATTAAGCCTTTACAAGAGATAAATGCAAGGGTGATAAGGAGAGATAAACGTCCAGCCAATCAGCTCCTTACTGACTTTTTTTCAAACACAGCCTGTAACATGGCAGTTAGCAGGTGATTGGCTGGACGTTTATCTCTCCTTATCACCCTTGGATTTATCTCTTGTTGAAGCTTAATACATCTGCCCCAGTGTCTGACACCTTTTGCCCAGGAGGAGAATGTGCTTTTTGGAGGCTCATCCTTCAATTCTAGAATTTTTTTTTTCTTCTGGGGATCCGTTCCATGTCCGAGTGTAGGAGGCTGGTGAAAATGATGTGGTGCAGCCTCTCCCCACTCTCTGCCAACCAGGTTAATGCACAGATTTGGTGTGAGGAGTGGTGGAAGTGAGCTCAGCATGTGCCATATACACTCCTAACGTAAACTGGCTGCTTGTTTCCAAATACAGTGCATTTGGTTTGATTCTCGTTTCTCCAATGGAAAACACAAATCTTAATTCAAACATTAGTCGGGATGAAGGGTGCTCTGGGGGGGGGCATTTCTTTGTGTTCTCACAGCGTGCCAGTCCCCGGGCTTATCAAAGGGCCTTGTGTGTCAAAGTGATCACCAGTGGCTTAGGGTGTATAGGAAACAAATAAATAAAATTATTACAAATAAGTATCTGAGTTTTCGTATTCGTAGCTCATTCAGTTTAGGGGGTGGAAGTTTCCACTACCCCCTTAACTTGTATATTACATATTGTTCCTGGGTACGCGGGAGAGGGTACATTATAATAATTTGCTAATACGTTTTGGAACCTGTTCTTTTCCAATAATAATTTTATTTATTTATTTCGGTGTGCAAGAGTGTGAATGAAATGTATATTCTGGTTTTCACTGTGGTCCTCTCTTTCCCTCCCCCCTTTTGCTTTTCAGGGCAACTTCATCAACCTCAGTTTCCTGCGTCTGTTCCGAGCCGCACGACTCATTAAACTCCTGCGGCAGGGTTACACTATTCGCATACTCCTGTGGACCTTCGTCCAGTCGTTTAAGGTCAGTGTAGACGCGTTCACAGCTTTTGCAGAGTCTTCAGTAAAGACTCAGAGTCTCATTATTAAGTAGATAATAACCTTGATTTTCATTAACGCCGTAAATAGGAGATCTTGCTTAGTTTAGCAGTTTGGCTCTCTTCATTTTGAAGTTCATTGTGGTTCAGCATTGATTTATATGTTGGGTTCTTTCTTTACAGCTGGTGGATGTTGACTGTTTGCACAACTCCTATGCATACTGGTTATTACTGCACTTGATTCATATTCAAGACTTTTCAGAGCCACGTTTCGTTTATACGCGGATTCACCCTGAATTCTGCCACATGTTTGGCATTGGGCTAATTCCATAGGCTGAGTACAGTACTTGCCTAGAAGGGAAAATTCAAGAAATGTTGGTGAAGATGGTTTAATAGTTTTATATTGAATACGGTAAAATACAGGGAATTAATGATGGGACCAACAGGCGATGTATGGTTTGCGGGGAAGGTCAGCCTGGCAGCTGCATACAACACAGGTTGCAGGGGTGAGAGTTTGTTTTTGGGGGAGACCAGTAAGGAGACAGTATTCAATGCGGGCGATAATGAGGGCATGAATTCAATTATTTGCAGTGTCCTCTTTGATGTATATGGGCATATTTTCATATATGTATCTTAGATGTATTTAACAAGATTTGGCTACAGATTGAATGTGGGGGACAAGAGAAAGTCCAGAGGCGTAGGTGACACCTAGGCAGCGAGCTTGGGGGACAGGGCTTATAGTTCTGCTGTCAACAGAAACTGAGATATCTGGCTGGTGGAAAGATTAAGTTTGAGGTGGCGAGAGAACATCCGAGATGACATGACCAACGCTAATTGCTGATCAGTTCCTGTGGCTCAGTGTAAATGTTTCACTCTAATGCAATGTTAGCAAATGTCCCCTTACGTGACATGATAGTTTGCAGTGTCCGTTTGTGGGATTGATTCTGTGCCTCGCTGAATCTGCCTTGGACGCGTTGCTCGTGCTGTAAGTGCCTGGGGTGATCAGCAGTTCTCTCTGCGATGAGCCTTGCTGAGTGACGGGCGCTTGTAGGGTCACTGTACACCTGAGGCGGCTATTTCTTATCTCGCTCCTCTCTCCTCCCCCACAGGCGCTTCCCTACGTCTGCCTCCTGATCGCTATGCTGTTCTTCATTTATGCCATCATTGGGATGCAGGTCGGTGCTGGGGACATGCCTGTGTTTCTCCGCGTGTGTGCGTGTGTGTGTACATACAGGCAGTTTTATCATGTTGTTTTCATGGGTGTACATGTGTGCATGGATACCCCACCCCACGTGGTTCTTATGTTGCCTGTGTGCACCTACTGAGATGAATCTACATGTATCAGTGCATGCTTACACGTGTGCGTCATTGTCCTAGTAATACATATGTTTACATGTATAGCACAGAGATCGGATGTGTATGTGCGTATGTATGTTTCACTAAATGTATATGTGCTATTATAGCAGTGTCACTTTATTTCCAGTCCCTTACCCAGTCTACCTGTCTCCCACACTCACCCCTACCATTGCAGGTGTTCGGTAACATTGCCCTGGATGAGGAAGACGAGGATACGGCTATAACGGAACACAATAACTTCCGCACGTTTTTTCAGGCCCTCATGCTTCTCTTCCGGTAAGACTCCTGTTTCTACCCGGAGAATAAAGCTGGTCATGAGTGTGGCTGATTTGGCTGTTCTGCCACTAGTCGGGTGGTATAGCCAGCGGGCCCGGTCCCACAGGGGCCTGCCAATGCGCCCCATCAAATAATTAATTTCTCCGCCTGTGCTATACATACCGTATGTTTCGTATGAAAAAAGCAGATAGTCCATGTAGCCTTGTCCCCCTGTATGCTGATATAAATGTCATGTGTACACCAATGTAACTCTGTAATGTAGGGTGTCCCTCTGTACACCGATGTAACTCTGTGATGTAGGGTGTCCCTCTGTACACCAATGTAATTCTGTGATGTAGGGTGTCCCTCTATACACCAATGTAACTCTGTGATGTAGGGTGTCCCTCTATACACCAATGTAACTCTGTGATGTAGGGTGTCCCTCTATACACCAATGTAACTCTGTGGTGTAGGGTGTCCCTCTGTACACCGACGTAACTCTGTGATGTAGGGTGTCCCTCTGTACACCGACGTAACTCTGTGATGTAGGGTGTCCCTCTGTACACCGACGTAACTCTGTGATGTAGGGTGTCCCTCTGTACACCGACGTAACTCTGTGATGTAGGGTGTCCCTCTGTACACCGACGTAACTCTGTGATGTAGGGTGTCCCTCTGTACACCGACGTGACTCTGTGATGTAGGGTGTCCCTCTGTACACCGATGTAACTCTGTGATGTAGGGTGTCCCTCTGTACACCGATGTAACTCTGTGATGTAGGGTGTCCCTCTGTACACTGAAGTAACTCTGTGATGTAGGGTGTCCCTCTGTACACCGACGTAACTCTGTGATGTAGGGTGTCCCTCTGTACACCGATGTAACTCTGTGATGTAGGGTGTCCCTCTGTACACCGATGTAACTCTGTGATGTAGGGTGTCCCTCTGTACACCGACGTAACTCTGTGATGTAGGGTGTCCCTCTGTACACCGATGTAACTCTGTGATGTAGGGTGTCCCTCTGTACACTGATGTAACCCTATGATGTAATGTGTCCCCTGTTCGCTGATATAACCCCATGACGTAATTTATCCCCTCTGCAGGAGCGCCACGGGAGAAGCCTGGCATGAGATCATGCTGTCCTGTCTCAGTGAGAGGCCCTGTGACGTTCTTTCCGGGATAAAGGAGAAGGCCTGCGGGAGCGAATTTGCATACTTCTACTTTGTATCTTTCATCTTCCTTTGCTCATTCCTGGTGAGTGAGGTGCAGGGAGAGGATGAGTAGCACTCTGGTGAGGGAGAGATAGAGTGGGCCTTATTCCGAGTAATTACCTCAGTATCCCTCCGTCCTCATAGCTGGCACTGTCCTGTGTTTTTCCCTCCGCAGTCACATCCTCCTCACGCTTCTGCGTCTTTATGCAAATGCTTCTACAAGGCCCCTCCCCTGGAGTACATCCGTGTGTATACATGTGCCAGGACTGAAGCACCCACTCTGGGCAGCTTTAGATGCTGCAATAACTTCTGGTGCATCTTTAGATATTACCATCAAAACTTGTGGTCATTGCCTGGGACACTGAATCAGGCCCACTGACAGTAATTGGTAGAAAAGTGTAAAAAGGCGCTTCCAAAATGTAATTGTAGTTCCTATACACCAATTAGAGATTATGGTGTCCCAGTAACTCCTGGACAGCAATGTTGGCAGCGGTTGGGTGGGGCCCCTAGTTGCATTTTGGACCCTGCTGCTCCTACGATCCCTACGCATTCGATAATCGAGCGGATTCTGAATCAGGCTTATATGGGCCTGATCTACCTCTATATCACTTACGTACCTCTCTGCTGAGTAATGCAACACACCTACATAAAATGAGTTTGAGCAGATAGTAGTCTGGGTCTCCACAGCCAGTTGCTCTATGCAGATGTGCAGTTAATCATATCAACCAATGAGAGACACTCTTTTATTCTCTATCATGCACTGGACAGAAGCTAATTTCCTAGTTGCGTATTAAATATAGCAATGCGGTTAAAATCCATGCAGCTGTGTTTGCATGCCCTCTGCTTTGTACATGTGACATTTCTGTGACAGCTGTTATTACTGTGTGACAGTTATGGAAGGTGACAGATGTTAAGGAAATATCCGTTCAGCTGATTTCATTATTCAGTATGATCTACAGAAAAGACCTTTAGGGTAACTGCTACTCCCCCCGAGACAGATACTTGTTCAACATATGTCATTGCTCTTCTCCTTCTACAGATGTTGAACCTGTTTGTCGCTGTCATCATGGATAATTTTGAGTATCTGACCCGTGATTCGTCCATTCTGGGTCCCCATCATCTGGACGAATACGTGCGAGTATGGGCAGAGTATGACCCGGCTGCTTGGTAAGTCATTCCCGTCTACCTTACCTAATGTTAGATCTGAGTACTAAGAGAGACTGGCATTCGTCACCTCATGGACAGGGAAGGAGGCAGAAAACTCAGATACAGATTACTGAGAGTATTAGGAACAGGAAGAGGGAAGGGTCAAAAGCAGAGAGTGATTTGCAAGATCATCGATTCATCAGCCGGAAACTACACAAAAAATAAATAACACTGGCCTGCCGGAGGAATAGAGCTTGGTATTCCGGACATATATATATATATATACAAAGCGCCAGCGCGGGAAAATGGCGCTGATATTGAAATCACCCAATGGGGACCAGTGGCGGAACATGAGCCATGAAAGCATCCGACCGGGAAAGAAATAGCGTGGTCCTGCGATTCTGAGAGAAGAGACTGAGAAATGGACGGAGCTAAAACGCAACAGCCAAACAGGGCATTATGAGACATAGGTGATATGGAACAGGAGATCCCCATACATGATAAATATAAATCCGGCACTGGTCTATTCGGACAGTACCATTCATTGGATAATGATAATAAAGGAAGGGGGTTGTAACAAGCCTGACACTACAGTGAGTTAAACTGAATACCTTCCTGCGAGTTTGATTTGTTCTAATAGGTAAATGACTCTTCCAACAATGTAGTTACCTAGAAAACATCCACTGGTTGTAGACAAGTTTCCACATGGACCACTAGGTGAAGGCACCACTTGAATAGGATTGGTGTCTTACATGCAGTTATTACCATATTACCAGGTATTGGAGCTTCTCCGAAGGCTTCCACCACAGAGCACATAGGCATAGAGCAAGACACGTTCTGTAACCCAAACTGTAAACAGAGGGTGAAAAAATGCCATTATCAGTGACATTGGACACCAGAACCAGCTAGAAATGGTACTATTCCCATGTACATGTGTTCTACTAGTGATGAAACACCATGGTGGCACTCCGAACAACCTTTTATTTTATATTTCTTCTTCCAGGTGTCAGTTGTGAAACGTTAGGTTGAAGGAGGGTGATTGCTAAGCATGCACTCACTAACTGTGCTGCCTATGCAACCTTAGACTTAGTAATAAGGTGGGAGAGGTCCTACAGGAGCTTCTACCCAGCCAGCCTACTGTCCATGGAAGACTAAGAAAGTCCACCAATGTAAGAAATCCTCAGTGCAATGTGATGTATGCTACTGTACAGGTGTCACTGGTGAAAACACTTGACACAGCTTAGTATAGATTTCTCACTGTTTGCGGTGTTCTAATAATGTCGGATAGCAGCTGTGCTGATGAGGTAGCTTGGGTGACCCACAGCAAAATTGTGGGTCACCCAACACTTTACTAGGGATGGCTGTTGTGTCCTTCCGGTGCAATACAAAACGTACAAGCATTTCTATTTACTCTCAAATACCTACAACATCTTCAACCACTCCAAAATGATGAACACATAAAGGTGGAAGAACAGAACTTCGGGAGAAACCTGGAGGTGACCTCTCTTCTCTTTCAGCTGTTACTAGAATCCCGGATAAGTACTGTAGGTGCACTGGATGATTACTGGGCAGATTTCAGAAGCGGGAGGCGGGTGTCCACCTGGTAAATTAATACCTTCGTATGCACTCAGAGATTATATGGACCCTGCTTGCACACATTTATGCACATTGTTAAATGCCTACTAGCATCTTAGTGAATAAGCTACTTTTTTGCCATTAGTAAATTCAGGCACCCGGTACAAGAAGAGTCTCCCAGGCCCTGGCGCGCTATGAGGAAATATCTGTGTCAGTATATAGTTTGGAGTGGCCGGTTTATTAGGTACACGTTCCTGCAGCTTGGCTCACATTCTTGTACCCTGCACAGCACTAATATATAGGAGTGTTGATTCTATTTGCCCCTGAATTGCTGTTCCATGCTTGTGTTCCCTACTCTTGCTGGAGATCAGACAGTAGTGGCTCTATCGGGACCCATACATTTCTCCTTGTCCAATGTATGTTGTCTTTTCAGCATTATTTTGTCACCATTAGATTGCATTTGTTGACAGTTGAATCAGGAGTTCCTGAGCTGTTTCCGCTTGGGTTTCGTTGGCACAAAAGCAGATATGACCCCTCTATATAAGACAATTTACCTACAGTCAAAATCCCGACCACCATTCCCTGACAGTCCAAATGCCAACACGTACAAAATGCCAACTGTCAAAGTATGCTGACATGTTCAAAACGCTGACTCGGTCAAAATACCGACACTTGTAACAAAATGTCGCCAGGTGAAAAAGTTTTAAGCCGACTTCACGATCCAAGTGGACATAGAGTTATAGTCATGTAGTGTGCTGAGCGCAGTGAGGCACCGCACCTGAAGCGAGAGGACGCGGTACAATTATACGGTGTCCATGTTGACTTATGTAGACATAGGCACCAAAAGAACAGTCCTTTTTGACCCGTCGACAGTTTAAAGGTTGGCAAGTTGACTGTGTTGGCATAATGAATGTCAGCATTTTGAATGTGTCGGTATTTTGACCATTGATCAATGGCGGTCGGTATTTTGACCATCAGGATTTTTATTGTAGGTAAATTCTACTGAACCCAGATGCACCAATTGCTTTGCAATATAGATTGGCTGGGTGTAGTGTGTATGTATGTATGTACAGTATGTATGTATGTATGGTAACCTGCATTGTTTGTGTTACTTTCCTACTGCCTATATAGATAGCGGCTTTGGTTTGCCTGGCCAATGGTAGCTTGGCTGTTTTCTGACTATTAGACTATTATGTGAGCATTAACTAGCCGGAGCCAGTGTCACACATGGTATATGGAAGCCTTTTATGTGTACAGAAATAGCAGCCAATCCCTGCTGTTATTTTATTACTGTACAGGCTGAGCATACTGGCTGCTTCCAAAGTCTATAAGGTTCATTAACACTGCACCCGAGAGCTGCTAAAATTGAGGTCCATTGAAATGAATGTAAAAAGTATGATGTCCATTGAAATGTATGAGCCTGTGTCGCAGGAGCTGTTTAGAGACGCATATTAGGAACTTGTTCATAAATATTTCTTAGCGCCTGTATACAGCAGAATTATACCGCCAGCTTGGTACGGTGTACAGGTGTACATGCCACAGTGCACACTTGGCGTGCAGATTATTTGTTGGAAACAGAGGACGTACCTAATAAACTGGACACATGGTGAATATAAGGTTAGACTTTAAACTATAGCTAACCACCAAGTACCTCTATGAAATATGTTCGTAGGGAAGGGCAGGTATAACCAAGTACAAAATCGGGAGCTGTTGAATTGCATCACAGTCAGTCCAACCAATGTTGTGGTACAACTGCTATACTGACACAAGAAAGTAATGATATATTTTGGAGAGAAAGGCTGAAACGTTAACTGTGACACAAGCCGGCCCTTAGTGTCTGATGTCTGAAACGTTGATGAACGCAGAAGGCCACCGTTCTATCCAAGAGATACAGCGGGCTGCAATATTCCCCCCCACCAGCTTCCCTGCCAGTAACAAATACTAATAACCGTATGCTTTTTATTAACTGTGTTCTATGTGCAGCCACAGATTTTCTACCCTGTTCTTTCTCTAACATGTATTTTTTGTTTCAGTCTATGTATTTTTGTATTATTTTTTTAAATTCTATCTTTGATTATATTATTTGTTTTTATGACTATATATATATATTATGTTCTGTACCTACTCTTATTTCTTCACATGACTGTTGAGCTATGTTATTAGTCTATACGTATGGATGTCGTGGTTGAATTCTCAAACTGATTACAGGGGACCAAAGTGGTTTAAAGAAAAACTGCTTCAAAGTTTTTGGTCATTAGCCGGATAATGTAGGTTTTATGCAACGTGTTCTTTTGAAAGGCGTTTAATTCCGTCTTGCTTCAAATGTGAATAATAATACATATCTCTTGTTTATTCCTATAGTTTTTTTTTTCTCTTTTCTAATCTACATTTTGTCCACGAACCATGTTTTCTCCCATTACTTAGCTCTTCCCCGCCGCCTCATCCTCTATATCCACCTCTACGTCATGAACCTGCACTTGTGTAGCGTAGGGGTTTTGGTGTTTTACCGAACATCCCTATATTCACTGTGTAGTTAAGCCCTAAAGTGACTGAATGCTAGTGAACAGCTGGGGTAGAATGTTTTTTTTATACTTAAGCCCACGTATTCTAGAGCTTTGATTATTTTTTTTTGTATTCTTTAATCTATATATCCTTTGCTGTCTGGTTATTCCTTAGTAGAACTATACTGTAAGTAATTGTGGTACCCCTGATTTGAAATGGTTCCTCCGAGATACGAGAGGAGAATACTGTAATATAAGTCTGAGCAAGACGTCACGTCACTCTTGACAACAGACGAGTTTGAGACTTTAACCATCACATAACATCTTCCTGTGTCTTCTATATCATGCAGGACCACAGCACTGCATCCGTGAGAGTATGATTAAAGGGAGGGTCACCTCTGAAAGCTTCACACCCTTTTAACTAACTCCCCTTCTGTTCTTATTTCAGCGGGCGCATTCATTATAAGGACATGTACAGTTTGTTGCGGGTTATATCCCCACCGCTGGGTTTGGGGAAGAAATGCCCACACAGGGTGGCCTGCAAGGTTTGGAAAACCATTACAACCAAAAAAAAAAAGCACAGAACGAACTTCCACACCCCCTTACCCCATATACCTATCCTTCCTTCTCTCACCCCTGGATAATATTCCTTTTCTCCCCTCCTTCAAAACTAGCCCGTTATCCCCTGCAAGAATTTCAGCGGAATGCGCGTTGCTTTTCACCCACCTAATTTAATATATATATATCATATATATATTTGTCTACGGAGCTGTATTCAGCTGTGTACACGTAGTGCATCCTCTCTCTTTGGCTGCCGGGGGATTTATTGGTTCGTCCTGTGGCAGCTAAAGGGTATATAGTATCCGGAAGAAGCATGGGCTTGCTGGGATTCCGAGGGTCTGGGCACAGATATTGTATTTTGGGGATGGGAGCCTGCTTTTAGGAAGAAATAAATGCTTGATGGAAAGGGGGGGAGGGTGCGGAGGAGTCTCAGGGGGGCTCCATTAACCATCCTGGATCTCCTTCCACATTCCATAAACCTCGCACCCCTTTTACCACCACCACCACTAAAAACATCTTCCTCCCTACTCCCAAACTCCCTTCCCAACTCATACTGGCAGGACAAGGCATAACTTCTCCTCACACCTATAATGGAGAGAGGTTGTAAAATGAGAATTCTCCCACCTGCCTATAGAAATACAATTTTGGTTTGGTTTTGATTTCTTTTTGTCAACTAATTAATGCATTAAATAGAGATTCATTCCTGACCTGGATTTCCTTTGTTGTCCAATATGCCTGGGGGGAAATCCCGCTGTGGGGGAGACCTATAGAATTCTACCCTCCTGTGTATTCTTTCCTTTAGGTGCTATTGTTTTGGGTTCCAATGAATGTAAGGTTTCAGTTCCCTTGTGTGGGTGATATGTCACTACCTCAGAAGGCGACGCAGATATAAGTTGATCTAATTTCTTTTCATTCCTTTTCTCTCCATGTTCCTCTGATTTCCCCCCACCCCCCAACCCTTTCCTCGCTATGTACTGAGATGTACTCTCTCATATTTATCTTCCTCTCACTTTTTCTTCCTCTTTCTTCCTATTCTGTATTCAATCTATTCCAATTCATTCTTCCTGGCATCCTGTAATCCATCTCTTCGCATCTTTTTATTTTTAATCATGACCATTCATTTCCAAATGATATATACATTACACTGCATGGACTTCACTTCTTCTCATCCCTTCTCATTACCTCTTTCTCTTTGTTACCACTGATTTACCCACGTCTACCTGGTTGATACATTGTCCTTGTTTATATTTTCCCTTCTCCGCACCTTTTGATGTTTCTCTGTCTCTTTAACTCCCTCGTGATCCTCTTTTGATATCTCTACCTCTTCCCTTCTTCGTGTGCCTCATATCTGCCATTGTCACACCTTTCACCCATTTCCTACCATACGACCTTACATTTCCTGTCATTTCCCACTCTTTCTCATGACATCCACCTCCTTTCCATGGATCTGTGGCTCCTCTCTCTGTTCCCAGGGGCCGCATGAAATATACAGACTTGTATGAGATGCTCAGACTTATCTCGCCTCCCTTGGGTCTGGGGAAGAAATGCCCTGCTCGAGTTGCTTATAAGGTAGATCCCTTCCACTTCCCCTACCATGACTCTTACCCCTTTCCTAGTCCGTTCCTGGGTCCCATATTGTATCCTGCCATCTAGAGGTAACTTAACACTACTGCTCTGCACTCTTGTGCTTTTATCAGCAGAAGTGTTAAGAAATACCCCAAAGAGATCCTTAACGCCAGGACCCTCTTGTACTTGGAAGCCTCTGAACGGCATTTTGTCCTTTGATGTTATGGTATTTTGACGTGGAGCTGTGCTGTCAGTGTGTGCGTGTGCGTGTGTCTTTGACATGTTCCGTAGGTTGGGAGACAATTACCATAACCTCATTCCTAATGTAAAGATGGGAACCGGCCTTACAACAGAAGCACCTTTTTTTTATATTGGCTGCTTGTGAATAAGAGTTAGATGACTACAGCTATTAATATACTTGTACTTAGTAAAAGACTAATGGGAAGGGGGTGTATTTATTAAAGCAAGAGATACAATTGTGAGAGATAAAGTACCAAGCAATCCTATCCTAACTGTCATTTTTCAAACACAGCCTGTAACATGTAAGGCAGAAGCTGAGTCCTTTATCTCTCACAATTTTATCTCTATCTGAGCTATGATAAATACCCCCTTAAGACTGAAGACAAAGTGTTTGCTACTTGCCTCTTGATGTTTGCGATAAAAAAAGAAAATACACCACAGATTTGTAATATTAAAAATAAATGCTCACCATAGCAATATAATCCTATATTATACATGACAGTGCTGATTTCCCCGCAGAATGATACACACGCGCTGGTGCTTGGCAGTGTGCTGTTATAGAAGGCCTTTTTGTTCCTTCATAAATATTTATTGTCTGTTTTAGTTCTTGATACATTGTATAGGGTGTGTCAGTAATTCTGTATGATCTGCATATCTCTCAGGGGACCAGTCACACACGTTCACATGTGACCCTATTGCCTTATTATTAAATGGCTGAATATGTATCCAATTTGGCCACTGTCAATACAGATATAACCTTTGAATGGTCATTCTGAAAAGCCTGGTGATATCCAGAATCTAGGCGATCAGCCAGTAATTATTCCTGCAATAGAAGTAACTGACCAACAGCATTTTCCCCTGGGAATGAATAAAATCTGGACACATCTGAATTGTTCTCAGAGACCTGCGATGGGTGGTGGGCATCCTGCGATGGGTGGTGGGCAGAACAGCAATGAACGTGGGTGTTCCATCAAAACCTTTCTGAATCAATCGGGACAAAGCTGCACTGACGGGGTGTAACGGGACAGAGCCACTAATAAAGAACTGTCACACCTAAAGTGGGGGACGTGCTAAAAGAAAGTCTGTCATTCAACAGTTTTAATTGCAAGGTCGTCCAATGTATATCTGACTAGTTGGTTGGATGGTCTGAAGATCTCTAGTTACACGGTGCACTGGTTTGTACACTAGTTATTATGTAGCTAGATGGTGTATGGGTCTCCAGTTGTATTCTACATGGCAGGGTAATCTGTAGGTATCTAGATGCATGGCCATTTAAGTTTGGTAGGATGTTCCGGAGGTCTGTAGTTACTAGTTAGGAGAGTCTGTAGCTCTATACTTACAGGATGGTGTAAACGTTGCCAGTTGCAAACCAGGAAGCTAGTACTGTAGGTCTGCACTTCTATGTAATGATGATTTATAGGTCAATAGCTACTGTATATGATGGCATCATTTTTAGGTCAGTAGTTGTTACATGGCAGTATGATCTGTTGGTCATGAGTTACATTGCAGGATGGTCTATTGGTCATGAGTTACAAGGCAGTATGGGGGTGATTCTGGTTGGTCTTCAAAAGCAAACTCCTTCTTTAATGGACAAAACAATGTGCACTGCAGGTGGGGCTGATGTAACATGTGCAGAGAGAGTTATATTTGGGCGGGGTGTGTTCAAACTGATTTCTATATTGCAGTGTAAAAATAAAGCAGCCAGTATTTACCCTGCACAGAAACAAAATTACTCCCCCAAATGTAACTCTCTCTGCACATGTTACACCAGCCCCACCTGCAGAGCACATGGTTTTGTCCATTAAAGGAGTTTGCTTTAGCAAACCCCCTATGGTCTGTTAATCATAAGTTACATAGTAGGATGGTCTATTGGTCACGAGTTACATGGCAGTTTGATCTGTAGGTCATGAGTTACATGGTGGGATGGTCTGTAGGTCATGAGATGCATGACAGGATGGTCTGTAGGTCATGAGATGCATGACAGGATGGTCTGTTAATCATGAGTTACTTAGTAGGATGGTCTATTGGTCATGAGTTACATAGTAGGATGAATCTATTGGTCATGAGTTACATTGCAGGATGGTCTATTGGTCACGAGTTACATGGCATTTTGATCTGTAGGTCATGAGTTACATGGTGGGATGGTCTGTAGGTCATGAGATGCATGACAGGATGGTCTGTAGGTCATGAGATGCATGACAGGATGGTCTGTAGGTCATGAGATGCATGACAGGATGGTCTGTTAATCATGAGTTACTTAGTAGGATGGTCTATTGGTCATGAGTTACATAGTAGGATGAATCTATTGGTCATGAGTTACATTGCAGGATGTTCTGTGAATCATGAGTTACATGGCAAGATGGTCTATTGGGCATGAGTTTTATGGCAGTATGATCTGTTGGTCATGAGTTACATGGCAGTGTGATCTGTTAATCATGAGTTACATAGTAGGATGGTCTATTGGTCATGACTTACATAGTAAGATGGTCTATTGGTCATGAGTTACATGGCAGGATGGTCTATTGGTCATGAGTTAGATGGCAGGATGGCCTGTTGGTCATGAGTTACATAGCAGGATGGTCTATTGGTCATGTGTTACATGGCAGTGTGATCTGTTAATCATGTGTTACATAGTAGGATGGTCTATTGGTCATGAGTTACATGGCAGGATGGTCTATTGGTCATGAGTCACATGGTAGTGTGATCTGTTGGTCATGAGTTGCATGGCAGTGTGATCTGTTGGTCATGAGTTGCATGGCAGTGTGATCTGTTGGTCATGAGTTACATACTAGGATGGTCTATTGGTCATGAGTTACATGGCAGGATGGCCTGTAGGTCATGTGCTACATGGGATGATGATCTGTAGTTCATGAGTTATATGAGAGGATAGTGTGTAGGATATGAGGTACATGGCAATATCATCTATAGGTCATGAGTTACATGACAGGATGATCTATAGGTCATGAGATACATTGCTGGATGGCTTGTAGGTTATGAGTTACATGGTAGGATAGTCTGTTGGTCACAAGTTACATGGCACTATTGTCAATAGGTCAGGAGTTACATGGCACAAAGATCTGTTGGTCATGACTTACATGGGATGATGATCTGTAGCTCAGGAGTTACATGGCATGATTGTCTGTTGGTCATGAGTTACATGGCAGGAAGGACTTTAGTTCATGAGTTACATGGCAGGATGGTCTGTAGGTCATGAGTTACATGGCAGGATGGTCTGTAGCTCATGAGTTACATGGCAGGATGGTCTGTTGGTCATGAGTTACGAGGGATGACGATCTGTACTTCATGAGTTATATGAGAGGATAGTGTATAGGTTATGAGGTACATGGCAGTATCATCTGTAGGTCATGAGCTACATGGTAGGATGGTCTGTTGGTCACAAGTTACATGACACTATGGTCTGTAGGTCAGGAGTTATATGGCACAATGGTCTGTTGGTCATGAGTTACATGACAGGACGGTCTATATGTCATGAGATACAATGCTGGATGGCCTGAAGGTCATGAGTTACATGTCAGGGGGTCTGTAGGTCATTATTTACATGGCAGGATGGTTTGTTGGTTATGTGTTACATGTCAGAATGGTCTGTAGATCATGAGTTACATCTCTGGAAGGTCTATAAGTCATAAATTGCATGGCAGTATGGTCTGTAGGTCCTGCCAGTTGTCACATAAAAGGATGTGACCTGTAGGTCTGTAGTTGTATTGCCAGATGATCTAGATGCCACTAGTTACATGGCAGGATGATCAGCAGGTCGCTAGTTAGATGGCAGGATAACCAGTAGGTCTCTGGTTACATGGCAGGATGATCAGCAGGTAGCTAGTTAGATGACAGGATGATCAGTAGGTTACCAAATACATTGCAGGATGATCTATATGTCACTAGTTACATGGCACTATTCTGTAGGTCACAGGTTATAGGTCAGGATGATCTGTGGATGTTGGTCTACAATTACTTGACATAATGACCTGTAGTTTTATAGTTAAATGTCAGCATGACCCGTAATCTCCAGGTGCAGAGCTAGAGGATCTATAAGCCACTATTTACATGGGAGCATGATCTGTATGCAACTAATTACATGGCAGGATGATATGTACACTAATAGCTTCATATGAGGATGATATGTACTGGTGTACTATCATCCATCCATGTATATATGCTGCCATGGCACTAATTACAATGCAGGATGATATGTCTGCCGCAATGTACATGGAGGATGATATGTACAGTATGTCACTTATTACATGTCAGGATGATATGTATGTCACTTATTACATGTCAGGATGATATGTATGTCACTTATTACATGGCAGGATGATATGTATGTCACTTATTACATGGCAGGATGATATGTATGTCACTTATTACATGGCAGGATGATATGTATGTCACTTATTACATGGCAGGATGATATGTATGTCACTTATTACATGGCAGGATGATATATATGCGCAAGTTACATGGAAGATAATATGTATCCCGCTAGTTACATAGGGGATGTGTACATCACTTGTTACATGAGAAGATGATATGTTATACTGCTAGTTACATTGGAGGTTAATATGAACGCCACTTATTATATGAATACTATACTTCAAGTTACATGGCAGTGATATGTATGCTGCTAGTTACATGGCAGTGATATGTATGCTGCTAGTTACATGGTAGTATTATATGTATGCTGCTAGTTAGATGGGAGGATGATATGTATGCTGCTAGTTACATGGGAGGATGATATGTATGCTACTAGTTACATGGGAGGATGATATGTATGCTGTTAGTTACATGGGAGGATGATATGTATGCTGCTAGTTACATGGGAGGAGAATATGTATGCTGCTAGTTAGATGGGAGGATGATATGTATGCTACTAGTTACATGGGAGGATGATATGTATGCTGCTAGTTACATGGGAGGATAATATGTATGCTGCTACTAGTTACATGGAAGGATGATATGTATGCTGCTAGTTACATGGGAGGATGATATGTATGCTGCTAGTTACATGGGAGGATGATATGTATGCTGCTAGTTACATGGGAGGATGATATGTATGCTGCTAGTTACATGGGAGGATGATATGTATGCTGCTAGTTACATGGGAGGATGATATGTATGCTGCTAGTTACATGGGAGGATGATATGTATGCTGCTAGTTACATGGGAGGATGATATGTATGCTGCTAGTTACATGGGAGGATGATATGTATTTATTTATTTATTTATTAACAGTTTCTTATATAGCGCAGCATATTCCGTTGCACTTTACAATAGCAGACAGTGATACAACAAAACAGGGTATTTACAGACAGTCAAAATGTAGGAGGGCCCTGCTCGCAAGCTTACAATCTATGCCGCTAGTTACATGGGAGGAGAATATGTATGCTACTAGTTACATGGGAGGATGATATGTATGCTGCTAGTTACATGGGAGGATGATATGTATGCCGCTAGTTACATGGGAGGAGGATATGTATGCCGCTAGTTACATGGGGGAGGATGATATGTATGCTGCTAGTTACATGGGAGGATGATATGTATGCTGCTAGTTACATGGGAGGAGGATATGTATGCTGCTAGTTACATGGGAGGAGGATATGTATGCCGCTAGTTACATGGGAGGATGATATGTATGCTGCTAGTTACATGGGAGGATGATATGTATGCCGCTAGTTACATGGGAGGAGGATATGTATGCCGCTAGTTACATGGGGGGATGATATGTATGCTGCTAGTTACATGGGAGGATGATATGTATGCTGCTAGTTACATGGGAGGATGATATGTATGCTGCTAGTTACATGGGGGGATGATATGTATGCTGCTAGTTACATGGGAGGAGGATATGTATGCTGCTAGTTACATGGGGGGATGATATGTATGCTGCTAGTTACATGGGAGGATGATATGTATGCTGCTAGTTACATGGGAGGATGATATGTATGCTGCTATTTACATGGGAGGAGGATATGTATGCCGCTAGTTACATGGGGGGATGATATGTATGCTGCTAGTTACATGGGAGGATGATATGTATGCTGCTAGTTACATGGGAGGATGATATGTATGCTGCTAGTTACATGGGAGGATGATATGTATGCTGCTAGTTACATGGGAGGATGATATGTATGCTGCTAGTTACATGGGGGGATGATATGTATGCTACTAGTTACATGGGAGGAGGATATGTATGCCGCTAGTTACATGGGGGGATGATATGTGTGCTGCTAGTTACATGGGAGGATGATATGTATGCTGCTAGTTACATGGGAGGATGATATATATGCCGCTAGTTACATGGGAGGATGATATGTATGCTGCTAGTTACATGGGGGGATGATATGTATGCTGCTAGTTACATGGGAGGATGATATATATGCCGCTAGTTACATGGGAGGATGATATGTATGCTGCTAGTTACATGGGAGGAGGATATGTATGCTGCTAGTTACATGGGAGGAGGATATGTATGCTGCTAGTTACATGGGAGGATGATATGTATGCTGCTAGTTACATGGGAGGAGGATATGTATGCCGCTAGTTACATGGGGGGATGATATGTATGCTGCTAGTTACATAGGAGGATGATATCTATGCTGCTAGTTACATGGGAGGATGATATATATGCCGCTAGTTAGATGGGAGGATGATATATATGCTGCTAGTTAGATGGGAGGATGATATGTATGCTGCTAGTTACATGGGGGGATGATATGTATGCTGCTAGTTAGATGGGAGGATGATATGTATGCTGCTAGTTAGATGGGAGGATGATATGTATGCCGCTAGTTACATGGGAGGATGATATGTATGCCGCTAGTTACATGGGAGGATGATATGTATGCTGCTAGTTACATGGGGGGATGATATGTATGCTGCTAGTTACATGGGGGGATGATATGTATGCTACTAGTTACATGGGGGGATGATATGTATGCTGCTAGTTAGATGGGAGGATGATATGTATGTCGCTAGTTACATGGGAGGATGATATGTATGCCGCTAGTTACATGGGAGGATGATATGTATGCTGCTAGTTACATGGGGGGATGATATGTATGCTGCTAGTTACATGGGGGGATGATATGTATGCCGCTAGTTACATGGGAGGATGATATGTTTGCTGCTAGTTACATGGGGGGATGATATGTATGCTGCTAGTTACATGGGGGGATGATATGTATGCTACTAGTTACATGGGAGGAGGATATGTATGCCGCTAGTTACATGGGAGGATGATATGTTTGCTGCTAGTTACATGGGGGGATGATATGTATGCTGCTAGTTACATGGGGGGATGATATGTATGCTACTAGTTACATGGGAGGAGGATATGTATGCCGCTAGTTACATGGTAGGATGATCTGTAGATCACTAGTGACATAGCAGAGTGGTCTGTCTGTATCTCTTTATATATGATGGCCATATGTGCAGCTGGATGCTGTGTGGGTCACCAGTTGTGTATCAGGATCTGTAGGTTCATAGTCATATTGCAGTATACATAGCGGGGTGTTCTATGTGCCACTAGTTACATAGCGGGGTGTTCTATGTGCCGCTAGTTACATAGCAGGGTGTTCTATGTGCCACTAGTTACATAGCGGGGTGTTCTATGTGCCACTAGTTACATAGCGGGGTGTTCTATGTGCCACTAGTTACATAGCGGGGTGTTCTATGTGCCACTAGTTACATAGCAGGGTGTTCTATGTGCCACTAGTTACATAGCAGGGTGTTCTATTATTTATTTACAGTTTCTTATATAGCGCAGCAGATTCCGTTGCGCTTTACAATTGTAGACAGCGATAGAGCAAACTAGGTAAAAACAGACAGACTTGGAGGTCGGAGGGCCCTGCTGCAAGCTTACAGTCAATAAAACTATAATTATACCAACAGAAACACTAATACAAAGCAATGAAGTCTCTCATTCAGGCAGCAGTGTGATGTAGGTACTCAGACCATATAGAAACTAGCAAGGCTACAAGAATATAGACAAGACTGCGCTAAAATGAAGACAGATATAACATTTTACATTGCCAGCATACGCTGACCACTGGGCTTGCCGTAATATTACTTGTGTGTGGCTGAGTCCCAAATCATAGGTCTGATTCAGGTTAGCTTTTATTTGCATGCGCCTGGGCGAAGGCCGGGCAGGTAGCTGATGTCCTGTGACGTCAGCTGTCCGCTCCTGGCAGGCATCGGCCCATCCACGTAACCATGGGAACATCTGGCGTTTTCATGAGGATTCCCCATTCCCGCAACCATCCGCCCCGATGCTTACATACGGCTCGATAACTATGCAAGTCACCAAAGCTATTCACAAAGGGGGGCTGTACATGTGCATAATAGCTTTTGTGCATGCTCAGTCGCTGTTTTGCGAGTCAACCAGAATCACCACCTAGTACAGAAGGTTCCTATACGAGAGGCCACGGCTATCCCACCCGCCACATTCTCTTGTGCTCAATCGGTGACTTTGTGCATAGGTTGCACTAATTCCTGTGTGACTAAAGCCACAACCTGGCATCTCTGGTACACAGGAAGCGGCTTTATTGGATGCGGGCAAGTGTGTTACTCCGTATGGCATAGGTATATAAGGGCACATCTATGTATGTCTCCAAGGCCCTTACGTATATGGCATGATGGTCAGTAGGCCTGTAGTAACGTGGCATGAGTTATGAGGTCTCTAGTTACATGACAGGACAATATACAGGTTTCTCTTTAAAAGGCAGGTCCTGTATACGGCAATATATATCTATAAATGCACTGGAATTGGTTGTATAACTGATTTGGAAACTCAATGACGTACACACAGGGAGACTATTGTGGCAGTGACGCAGACACAGAGAGTGACTTACCATAGGCGCACTTCTAATATTTCCGTCCTGTATGACATACGGATGAATCTATCAATCTTTCTTTCCCTGTCTCTGCATTCCTTACTCTTTATTCCGCTTTTGTGTATCTCCCTCTCTTGTCTCTCGCTATGGTAAGTGTACAATGCATTGGAAGGATGATGAAGGCCTGACCTAACCCATGACCTTTCCTGCTTGACGAATGTTCTGTGCAAGAATATCAAGAACATTATTGGGAACTCTGAATTAATACAAGCTGTGCTTAGAACATCCCATTGTAACACACATGAGAGGGGGGGGGGGGGGGGGGTGAATAAAGTAGAATGGTGGGTTCTCCATAGTAAAATGAAACAGTAAACATGTGCATATATTTTGTAAACTGCACTGCAAAGTGATTGGTGTATAGGACCAATGCTGCCGCTTTTGTTGCTTTGTATAAATAAGCCCAATATCTTACAACACTATAGCATCTTTGTTTTTACTGCTGGTCTGACCATTTTTGTGACATGTAAATAGGATGAGATATTTTGACTGCATGCGATTTTTTAGTTAAAAAAAAAGTCAAATTCTGAAAATCGCACATGTAATTGGATGCAAATTGCAGTAAAAATCAAATTTTTTGCTGCGAAAATCCCACATTTTGACGTGTTGATTTTTTTTTCAAACTTCATATCGCATCCAGATGTTTTCCCACTGTAAAGTATACAACTCGCAAAAGTAATACGGTGCAATTTTTGGAAAACGTTACCAACTATCGCAAAATAAAATAAAACAAATAGATCAGGTTCTGGCAGATGAATTTGACTGAACCATGCACAGATCAGTGAGCTCTGTGCATTGTTCTGGCCCCAAAAAATGTGTTAAAGTGAAAATAAAACAAAAAATTTGTGTGGGGTCCCCCCTCCTGAGCATAACCAGCCCCAGGCTCATTGATTCGGTCCTGGTTTCAATAATACAGGGGACAAAATGTGTAGGGTTCCCCCGTATTTATGAAACCAGCACCAGTCTCTCAGACTGGTCCTAGTTCCAAAAGTACGGGGGACCACCTCACAGTGGCGCAAGTATCGCTCCGCAGCCCCAGCGATGGTGGGGGGAGCAGGCGCCACTGGGGCGGAGGGTCACGGCAAGATGCCTGAGTGACTGAGCTGAGGCAGCCTTCTCCGTCTCTGGCTGTCTGTGTGAGGACGCAATGACAGGGTAATTGAGCGTCCCTCACACAGCCAGTGAGCTCCCCCCTCCATGCACTGCTGTCTCTTCTGGGCTCCCTGGACCGTAGGCAGGCAGAACGGCAGCAGCTGCTGCGGATCCCACCTTGTTACAGTATTTGCAGTACATGTAGCAAAGTATCAGTGGCGTAACTATAATTATTCCACCACCCCCCCGCCGAAAATTTTGCAGCGGGGAGGGGGGGGGGCGGAATAATTATAGTTACACCACTGCCACCTCAATTCGTATTTCATTACATTTGCAATTTTGTCAAAACGTTAGCGATTTCAAAAAATGCGATTTTGTGCAATTTCAGAACCTTACTAAAAATCTCTTCCTATTACAATGTTACTCTTTATCTGTGACAGAAAACCGCCGTCACTATTATTGATAAACTATGGCCGGTGTGCACAAAGTCGGACGCTAGTGTCCAACCTTTTTCCAAGAAGTCGGATCCGATTTCTGACAGTATTTTCAGAGCGGGAAGCAACCGTTTTGTGGGGGTTTTTTGGTACTTATGAGTTATCTGGGCGCCCGATTTTTTGATTGTATGCCTTAAGTTAAGGCATACAATCAGATGCGATGCGATGCGATATCGCATCGCATCGCATGCGACCATCGGATGCGATGACCCGATTTTTCCATAGGAATCAATGTTAAAATGGACTGAGTCCATTTTAACATGGAATTCAAAGGGAAAAAGGGGTCCTTTTCATACCCCTACTATCCAAGTGGGCATGGAGTTGGATATAAACCTGTGGCGAGCGTAGCGAGCCACCGAGCCCGAAGCGTGGCGAGCGAAGCGAGCCCCGCGAGGGGACGGTATTCTGTGTCCCCTCGCGGGGCTCGCCACGCTTCGGGCTCGGTGGCTCGCTACGCTCGCCACAGGTTTATATCCAACTCCATGCCCACTTGGATAGTAGGGGTATGAAAAGGACCCCTTTTTCCCATTGAATTCCATGTTAAAATGGACTCAGTCCATTTTAACATTGATTCCTATGGAAAAATCGGGTCATCGCATCGCATCGCATCGCATCCGATGGTCGCATGCGATGCGATGCGATGTGCCCGATCCGACCCGATTTAGAAATCGGGCGCCCAGATAACTCACAAGTACTGTTTTTTTTTCAGAACAACCGGAATGAGCACACAATTACAGCACAATTTTAACAAATAAACATTGTCAAAATGATTTCTAACCTTAAAAATGCTAAATATACTTTATTCTGTCAAAACAGCTCATGTACTGTATATGTGATTTATCTTTTTTTCCACAACAAATGCATCTTATTCACAACAGGATGTGTATGGGATGCACAAGTGGCTGCTGCTCATTAAAATTATATTCAGCATGTCTATATTCTGTATATAATGCTATGCTAAAGTGTTTACCAGCCAAATAGTGTAACATAATTTGGTATGCCAATACGGTCTGTTTATATTTTATGTATAATGAAGACTGTATCTGCATACCAAATAATGTTACACTGTTTGTCTGGGAAACACTGTAGCATAAGAATATTATCCAGATACAGTCACAATTACTGCAAAATATAGGCATGCTGCATATCCTTTTTATCAGCAGAAACTGTTTGTGTGTCGATTCGCACATCAATGCGTATAAGATGCATTTCATGGGGAAAATGCAACAAATACTTTGACAGATCATATTATATTTTGCATTTTTAAGATTAGGAATGATTTTGAAAATGTTTATTTGTTACAAATGTTCTTGTACATGAATTTAAATATTGGCGAATATAACAAAAAGAAACCGCTCTCATTTTGTCTGAATTTATAGAGCTGTTTTTGTGACTTTATAACTCGGCTCCGATTTCATCGTCCGAGTTGCATGTTTAACATGAGCAGAACATCTGGATCCAACTTTTTTACTGGCAGCTCTTATTTGGATCCAAAGCATCCGACTTTTAATGAACTTGGACACTTTTACATTGCCCGCCTTTGGAAAACCAGTCAGACTGTAGCGGAAATATCGGACAGCTCACAAAATCAGCTCAAAACTCATTCCGTAACTTAATTACAGTAACTCTCCCGTATTTATGTTATAGTGTACTTTTACACAGTCCTCACCCTGTACCTGTCCTGTATCTATTTTACAGTGTACTATTACACAGTCCTCACCCTGTACCTGTCCTGTATCTATGTTACAGTGTACTTTTACACAGTCCTCACCCTGTACCTGTCCTGTATCTATTTTACAGTGTACTATTACACAGTCCTCACCCTGTACCTGTCCTGTATCTATGTTACAGTGTACTATTACACAGGCCTCACCCTGTACCTGTCCTGTATCTATGTTACAGTGTACTATTACACAGTCCTCACCCTGTACCTGTCCTGTATCTATGTTACAGTGTACTATTACACAGTCCTCGCCCTGTAACTGTCATGTATCTATGTCACAGTGTACTATTACACAGTCCTCACCCTGTACCTGTCCTGTATCTATGTTACAGTGTACTTTTACACAGTCCTCACCCTGTACCTGTCCTGTATCTATTTTACAGTGTACTATTACACAGTCCTCACCCTGTACCTGTCCTGTATCTCTATGTTACAGTGTACTATTACACAGTCCTCACCCTGTACCTGTCCTGTATCTATGTTACAGTGTACTATTACACAGTCCTCACCCTGTACCTGTCCTGTATCTATGTTACAGTGTACTATTACACAGTCCTAACCCTGTACCTGTCCTGTATCTATGTTACAGTGTACTATTACACAGTCCTAACCCTGTACCTGTCCTGTATCTATGTTACAGTGTACTATTACACAGTCCTCACCCTGTACCTGTCCTGTATCTATTTTACAGTGTACTATTACACAGTCCTCACCCTGTACCTGTCCTGTATCTATGTTACAGTGTACTATTACACAGTCCTCGCCCTGTAACTGTCATGTATCTATGTCACAGTGTACTATTACACAGTCCTCACCCTGTACCTGTCCTGTATCTATGTTACAGTGTACTTTTACACAGTCCTCACCCTGTACCTGTCCTGTATCTATTTTACAGTGTACTATTACACAGTCCTCACCCTGTACCTGTCCTGTATCTCTATGTTACAGTGTACTATTACACAGTCCTCACCCTGTACCTGTCCTGTATCTATGTTACAGTGTACTATTACACAGTCCTCACCCTGTACCTGTCCTGTATCTATGTTACAGTGTACTATTACACAGTCCTAACCCTGTACCTGTCCTGTATCTATGTTACAGTGTACTATTACACAGTCCTAACCCTGTACCTGTCCTGTATCTATGTTACAGTGTACTTTTACACAGTCCTCACCCTGTACCTGTCCTGTATCTATTTTACAGTGTACTATTACACAGTCCTCACCCTGTACCTGTCCTGTATCTCTATGTTACAGTGTACTATTACACCGTCCTCACCCTGTAACTATCCTGTATCTATGTTACAGTGTACTATTACACCGTCCTCACCCTGTACCTGTCCTGTATCTATGTTACAGTGTACTATTACACAGTCCTCACCCTGTACCTGTCCTGTATCTATGTTACAGTGTACTATTACACAATCCTCACCCTGTACCTGTCCTGTATCTATGTTACAGTGTACTATTACACCGTCCTCACCCTGTACCTGTCCTGTATCTATGTTACAGTGTACTATTACACAGTCCTCACCCTGTACCTGTCCTGTATCTATGTTACAGTGTACTATTACACAGTCCTCACCCTGTACTGTCCTGTATCTATTTACAGTGTACTATTACACAGTCCTCACCCTGTACCTGTCCTGTATCTATGTTACAGTGTACTATTACACAGTCCTAACCCTGTACCTGTCCTGTATCTATGTTACAGTGTACTATTACACAGTCCTAACCCTGTACCTGTCCTGTATCTATGTTACAGTGTACTATTACACCGTCCTCACCCTGTACCTGTCCTGTATATATGATACAGTGTACTATTACACAGTCCTCACCCTGTACCTGTCCTGTATCTATGTTACAGTGTACTATTACACAGTCCTCACCCTGTACCTGTCCTGTATCTATGTTACAGTGTACTATTACACAGTCCTCACCCTGTACCTGTCCTGTATCTATGTTACACTGTACTATTACACAGTCCTCACCCTGTACCTGTCCTGTATCTCTATGTTACAGTGTACTATTACACAGTCCTCACCCTGTACCTGTCCTGTATCTATGTTACAGTGTACTATTACACAGTCCTCACCCTGTACCTGTCCTGTATCTATGTTACAGTGTACTATTACACAGTCCTCATCCTGTACCTGTCCTGTATCTATGTTACAGTGTACTACAGGTATTACACAGTCCTCACCCTGTACCTGTCCTGTATTTATGTTACACTGTACTATTACACCGTCCTCACCCTGTACCTGTCCTGTATCTATGTTACAGTGTACTATTACATAGTCCTCACCCTGTACCTGTCCTGTATCTATGTTACAGTGGACTACTACACCGTCCTCACCCTGTACCTGTCCTGTATCTATGTTACAGTGTACTACTACACCGTCCTCACCCTGTACCTGTCCTGTATCTATGTTACAGTGTACTACTACACCGTCCTCACCCTGTACCTGTACTGTATCTATGTTACAGTGTACTATTACACAGTCCTAACCCTGTACCTGTCCTGTATCTATGTTACAGTGTACTATTACACAGTCCTCACCCTGTACCTGCCCTGTATCTATGTTACAGTGTACTATTACACAGTCCTCACCCTGTACCTGCCCTGTATCTATGTTACAGTGTACTATTACACAGTCCTAACCCTGTACCTGTCCTGTATCTATGTTACACTGTACTATTACACAGTCCTCACCCTGTACCTGTCCTGTATCTATGTTACAGTGTACTATTACACAGTCCTCACCCTGTACCTGTCCTGTATCCATGTTACAGTGTACTATTACACAGTCCTCACCCTGTACCTGTCCTGTATCTATGTTACAGTGTACTATTACACAGTCCTCGCCCTGTAACTGTCATGTATCTATGTCACAGTGTACTATTACACAGTCCTCACCCTGTACCTGTCCTGTATCTATGTTACAGTGTACTTTTACACAGTCCTCACCCTGTACCTGTCCTGTATCTATTTTACAGTGTACTATTACACAGTCCTCACCCTGTACCTGTCCTGTATCTCTATGTTACAGTGTACTATTACACAGTCCTCACCCTGTACCTGTCCTGTATCTATTTTACAGTGTACTATTACACAGTCCTCACCCTGTACCTGTCCTGTATCTATGTTACAGTGTACTATTACACAGGCCTCACCCTGTACCTGTCCTGTATCTATGTTACAGTGTACTATTACACAGTCCTCACCCTGTACCTGTCCTGTATCTATGTTACAGTGTACTATTACACAGTCCTCGCCCTGTAACTGTCATGTATCTATGTCACAGTGTACTATTACACAGTCCTCACCCTGTACCTGTCCTGTATCTATGTTACAGTGTACTTTTACACAGTCCTCACCCTGTACCTGTCCTGTATCTATTTTACAGTGTACTATTACACAGTCCTCACCCTGTACCTGTCCTGTATCTATGTTACAGTGTACTATTACACCGTCCTCACCCTGTACCTGTCCTGTATATATGATACAGTGTACTATTACACAGTCCTCACCCTGTACCTGTCCTGTATCTATGTTACAGTGTACTATTACACAGTCCTCACCCTGTACCTGTCCTGTATCTATGTTACAGTGTACTATTACACAGTCCTCACCCTGTACCTGTCCTGTATCTATGTTACACTGTACTATTACACAGTCCTCACCCTGTACCTGTCCTGTATCTCTATGTTACAGTGTACTATTACACAGTCCTCACCCTGTACCTGTCCTGTATCTATGTTACAGTGTACTATTACACAGTCCTCACCCTGTACCTGTCCTGTATCTATGTTACAGTGTACTATTACACAGTCCTCATCCTGTACCTGTCCTGTATCTATGTTACAGTGTACTATTACACAGTCCTCGCCCTGTAACTGTCATGTATCTATGTCACAGTGTACTATTACACAGTCCTCACCCTGTACCTGTCCTGTATCTATGTTACAGTGTACTTTTACACAGTCCTCACCCTGTACCTGTCCTGTATCTATTTTACAGTGTACTATTACACAGTCCTCACCCTGTACCTGTCCTGTATCTCTATGTTACAGTGTACTATTACACAGTCCTCACCCTGTACCTGTCCTGTATCTATTTTACAGTGTACTATTACACAGTCCTCACCCTGTACCTGTCCTGTATCTATGTTACAGTGTACTATTACACAGGCCTCACCCTGTACCTGTCCTGTATCTATGTTACAGTGTACTATTACACAGTCCTCACCCTGTACCTGTCCTGTATCTATGTTACAGTGTACTATTACACAGTCCTCGCCCTGTAACTGTCATGTATCTATGTCACAGTGTACTATTACACAGTCCTCACCCTGTACCTGTCCTGTATCTATGTTACAGTGTACTTTTACACAGTCCTCACCCTGTACCTGTCCTGTATCTATTTTACAGTGTACTATTACACAGTCCTCACCCTGTACCTGTCCTGTATCTCTATGTTACAGTGTACTATTACACAGTCCTCACCCTGTACCTGTCCTGTATCTATGTTACAGTGTACTATTACACAGTCCTCACCCTGTACCTGTCCTGTATCTATGTTACAGTGTACTATTACACAGTCCTAACCCTGTACCTGTCCTGTATCTATGTTACAGTGTACTATTACACAGTCCTAACCCTGTACCTGTCCTGTATCTATGTTACAGTGTACTATTACACAGTCCTCACCCTGTACCTGTCCTGTATCTATTTTACAGTGTACTATTACACAGTCCTCACCCTGTACCTGTCCTGTATCTATGTTACAGTGTACTATTACACAGTCCTCGCCCTGTAACTGTCATGTATCTATGTCACAGTGTACTATTACACAGTCCTCGCCCTGTACCTGTCCTGTATCTATGTTACAGTGTACTTTTACACAGTCCTCACCCTGTACCTGTCCTGTATCTATTTTACAGTGTACTATTACACAGTCCTCACCCTGTACCTGTCCTGTATCTCTATGTTACAGTGTACTATTACACAGTCCTCACCCTGTACCTGTCCTGTATCTATGTTACAGTGTACTATTACACAGTCCTCACCCTGTACCTGTCCTGTATCTATGTTACAGTGTACTATTACACAGTCCTAACCCTGTACCTGTCCTGTATCTATGTTACAGTGTACTATTACACAGTCCTAACCCTGTACCTGTCCTGTATCTATGTTACAGTGTACTATTACACAGTCCTCACCCTGTACCTGTCCTGTATCTATGTTACAGTGTACTTTTACACAGTCCTCACCCTGTACCTGTCCTGTATCTATTTTACAGTGTACTATTACACAGTCCTCACCCTGTACCTGTCCTGTATCTCTATGTTACAGTGTACTATTACACCGTCCTCACCCTGTAACTATCCTGT
Source organism: Crinia signifera (assembly GCF_055691185.1). NCBI lineage: Eukaryota > Metazoa > Chordata > Amphibia > Anura > Myobatrachidae > Crinia > Crinia signifera. The sequence continues at coordinate 301,777,089 of NC_139220.1, read as the reverse complement.
ATCTATGTTACAGTGTACTATTACACCGTCCTCACCCTGTACCTGTCCTGTATCTATGTTACAGTGTACTATTACACAGTCCTCACCCTGTACCTGTCCTGTATCTATGTTACAGTGTACTATTACACAGTCCTCACCCTGTACTGTCCTGTATCTATTTTACAGTGTACTATTACACAGTCCTCACCCTGTACCTGTCCTGTATCTATGTTACAGTGTACTATTACACAGTCCTAACCCTGTACCTGTCCTGTATCTATGTTACAGTGTACTATTACACAGTCCTAACCCTGTACCTGTCCTGTATCTATGTTACAGTGTACTATTACACCGTCCTCACCCTGTACCTGTCCTGTATATATGATACAGTGTACTATTACACAGTCCTCACCCTGTACCTGTCCTGTATCTATGTTACAGTGTACTATTACACAGTCCTCACCCTGTACCTGTCCTGTATCTATGTTACAGTGTACTATTACACAGTCCTAACCCTGTACCTGTCCTGTATCTATGTTACAGTGTACTATTACACAGTCCTCATCCTGTACCTGTCCTGTATCTATGTTACAGTGTACTACAGGTATTTCACAGTCCTCACCCTGTACCTGTCCTGTATTTATGTTACACTGTACTATTACACCGTCCTCACCCTGTACCTGTCCTGTATCTATGTTACAGTGTACTATTACATAGTCCTCACCCTGTACCTGTCCTGTATCTATGTTACAGTGGACTACTACACCGTCCTCACCCTGTACCTGTCCTGTATCTATGTTACAGTGTACTACTACACCGTCCTCACCCTGTACCTGTCCTGTATCTATGTTACAGTGTACTACTACACCGTCCTCACCCTGTACCTGTACTGTATCTATGTTACAGTGTACTATTACACAGTCCTAACCCTGTACCTGTCCTGTATCTATGTTACAGTGTACTATTACACAGTCCTCACCCTGTACCTGCCCTGTATCTATGTTACAGTGTACTATTACACAGTCCTCACCCTGTACCTGCCCTGTATCTATGTTACAGTGTACTATTACACAGTCCTAACCCTGTACCTGTCCTGTATCTATGTTACACTGTACTATTACACAGTCCTCACCCTGTACCTGTCCTGTATCTATGTTACAGTGTACTATTACACAGTCCTCACCCTGTACCTGTCCTGTATCCATGTTACAGTGTACTATTACACAGTCCTCACCCTGTACCTGTCCTGTATCTATGTTACAGTGTACTATTACACAGTCCTCACCCTGTACCTGTCCTGTATCTATGTTACAGTGTACTATTACACAGTCCTCACCCTGTACCTGTCCTGTATCTATGTTACAGTGTACTATTACACAGTCCTCACCCTGTACCTGTCCTGTATCTATGTTACAGTGTACTATTACACAGTCCTCACCCTGTAACTATCCTGTATCTATTTTACAGTGTACTATTACACAGTCCTCACCCTGTACCTGTACTGTATCTATGTAACAGTGTACTATTACACAGTCCTCACCCTGTAACTATCCTGTATCTATTTTACAGTGTACTATTACACAGTCCTCACCCTGTACCTGTACTGTATCCATGTTACAGTGTACTATTACACAGTCCTCACCCTGCCTTAATGCTCTCAATGTAATGCGTTTAATGTCTCAATGGAATGTGTAAAATGTCTCAATGGTATGCATGTAATGTGTCGTCCCCCCCCCCCCCCCCATTTCATCCCTGCTTGATGCTGCACTGTAATCCACAAAAAATTCCTAGTGTGCGCAAGCACACATGGCCAATAAAGTTGATTCTATTCTATTCTAACTGTCCTGTATCTATGTTACAGTGTACTATTACACAGTCCTCACCCTGTACCTGTACTGTATCTATGTTACAGTGTACTATTACACAGTCCTCACCCTGTAACTGTCCTGTATCTATGTTACAGTGTACTATTACACAGTCCTCACCCTGCGACTATCCTGTATCTATGTTACAGTGTACTATTACACAGTCCTCACCCTGTACCTGTCCCGTATCTATGTTACAGTGTGCTATTACACAGTCCTCACCCTGTACCTGTCCCCTATCTATGTTACAGTGTACTATTACACAGTCCTCACCCTGTACCTGTCCCGTATTTATATTACAGTGTACTATTACACCGTCCTCACCCTGTACCTGTCCTGTATCTATGTTACAGTGTACTATTACACAGTCCTCACCCTGTACCTGTCCCGTATCTATGTTACAGTGTGCTATTACACAGTCCTCACCCTGTACCTGTCCCGTATTTATGTTACAGTGTACTATTACATAGTCCTCACCATGTACCTGTCCTGTATCTATGTTACAGTGTACTATTACACCGTCCTCACCCTGTACCTGTCCTGTATCTATGTTACAGTGTACTATTACATAGTCCTCACCCTGTACTGTCCTGTATCTATGTTACAGTGTACTATTACACAGTCCTCACCCTGTACCTGTCCTGTATCTATGTTACAGTGTACTATTACACTGTCCTCCCCTGTACCTGTCCCGTATCTGTTACAGTGTACTATTAAACAGTTCTCACCCTGTACCGTTCCCTTATCTATGTTACAGTGTACTATTACACAGTCCTCACCCTGTACCTGTCCTGTATCTATGTTACAGTGTACTATTACACCGTCCTCACCCTGTACCTGTCCTGTATCTCTATGTTACAGTGTACTTTTACTCAGTCCTCACCCTGTACCTGTCCTGTATATATGTTACAGTGTACTATTACACAGTCCTCATCCTGTAACTATCCTGTATCTATATTACAGTGTGTTATTACACTGTCCTCACCCTGTACCTGTCTTGTATCTATGTTACAGTGTACTATTACACAGTCCTCGCCCTGTGACTATCCTGTATCTATGTTACATTGTGTTATTACATAGTCCTCGCCCTGTGGCTATCCTGTATCTAAGTTAGTGTGCTATTACACAGTCCTCACCCTTTACCTGTCCTGTATCTATGTTATTGTACTATTACACAGTCCTCACCCTGTACCTGTCCTGTATCTATGTTCCAGTGTACTATTACACAGTCCTCACCCTGTACCTGTCCTGTATCTATGTTACAGTGTACTATTACACAGTCCTCACCCTTTACCTGTCCTGTATCTATGTTATTGTACTATTACACAGTCCTCTTATTGTGACTATCCTGTATCTATGTTACAGTGGGCTATTACACAGTCCTCACCCTGTACCTGTCCTGTATCTATGTTACAGTGTACTATTACACAGTCCTCACCCTGTGACTATCCTGTATCTATGTTACAGTGTACTATTACACAGTCCTCACCCTGTACCTGTCCTGTATCTATGTTACAGTGTACTATTACACAGTCCTAACCCTGTACCTGTCCTGTATCTATGTTACAGTGTACTATTACACAGTCCTCACCCTGTACCTGTCCTGTATCTATGTTACAGTGTACTATTACACAGTCCTCACCCTGTGACTATCCTGTATCTATGTTACAGTGTGCTATTACACAGTCCTCACCCTGTGACTATCCTGTATCTATGTCACAGTGTACTATTACACAGTCCTCACCCTGTGACTATCCTGTATCTATGTTACAGTGTGCTATTACACAGTCCTCACCCTGTGACTATCCTGTATCTATGTTACAGTGTACTATTACACAGTCCACGCCCTACTCCAGTCTACTTCACTTATCTATCAGTCCTTACTGTGGCCATTATCTACAGCTGACCTTCACTAGTAGAATTACTGTAGTTTTTGGTCTGACAACACAATATATATATATATATATATATATATATATATATATATATATACCATTGAGAATTATGTACAGAAAATGAGCTATATTGACAAAATGTGTAACATTAAATTTTTCCGCTTTATATCAACGTACGGAAACAACCATTGTGTGACCATATTGGAATATGTACAATGCCCTCGTTATTAGCTAGAAGCCATAAAGGCTACATTATAATATATTATACTTCATTCGGATTGATAACTATAAAACAGATTGACACTATATAAAAAAAAGTAAAAAAATGAATATGGCAAATGATACAGAATATATAATCACTTGCTACTCACAGTATAATTGATGAAATCCTCACAGAAGTAAATCCTTCTCCTTATGCTAATTACACACTGAGGAACGGGGGTATTGAGCTTAATGATTCAGTCTTCTTGTGATGAGTTATTAGTGATCAATACCCATAAATCCTATTACAGCACCGTAGTTAATGCGTTTATAGATAAGTTTAATGCAATCTTTTATTGTCTGCCTAAGAATTTTTATACCTTATCTTGGTAGGATGTATATATTTGCCAATATAAACCCTTTTATACCGCTAGATAAGGACATAGACATCAAAATAACTGTTATTTCAAGAGTGCAATATTTTTATGGAACACCATAATAATTGATCCAACGCTCTAATAAATAAACAGTCATTATCCTCGTCATCCTTTGTTTACCTTGATTAAATTCACAATTTGAGCTTCTGTGCGGAAGTTGTTTTCTGCTCATGCTTTTGGTCACCTATGCACTAATGCTTAGTGGAGCAATAGTAAGGAAGTGATAGATGGAAGTTGGTCCTGTAGTATAGATCTGATACATAGAACACATAAGATGCAACCAAGGGCGTAACTTCCATAGGTGCAGGGAGTGCAGCTGCTATGGGGCCCAGAGCTAAGAGGGGCCACCTTCCCTGTCACAGTTCCATGTGTTATATACAGGGCGTAACTGCCATAGGTGCAGGGAGTGTAGCTGCTATGGGGCCCAGAGCTAAGAGGGGCCACCTTCCCTGTCACAGTTACATGTGTTATATACAGGGCATAACTACCATAGGTGCAGGGAGTGTAGCTGCTATGGGGCCCAGAGCTAAGAGGGGCCACCTTCCCTGTCACAGTTACATGTGTTATATACAGGGCGTAACTACCATAGGTGCAGGGAGTGTAGCTGCTATGGGGCCCAGAGCTAAGAGGGGCCACCTTCCCTGTCACAGTTACATGTGTTATATACAGGGCGTAACTACCATAGGTGCAGGGAGTGCAGCTGCTATGGGGCCCAGAGCTAAGAGGGACCACTTTCCCTGTCACAGTGACTTGTAAAATATACAGGGGTGTAACTACCATAGTGGCAGGGGGTGCAGCTGCTATGGGCCCAGAGTGGAGAATGGCGACCTTCCCTATCACAGTTACATGTGTTATATACAGGGGTGTAGCTACCATAGGTGCAGGGAGTGCAGCTGCTATGGGGCCCAGAGCTAACAGGGGCCACCTTTCCAATCACAGTTATGTGTTATATACAATTGGTGCAGGGGGTGCAGCTGCTATTGAGACCCAGATATGAAAGGGGCCACCTTCCCTGCCAAAGTAACATGCACGGTATCACGTTTTTACCATTAGGTGGTACAAAAGGGCCTTTACAAACCTTAGCTATGGGGCCTACAAATATGTAGTTAAACCACTGCATGTAACTATACCCTGTCACATAGTCTACTGTTATGTTTCTGTTTATAACAACCTGTAATTATCTAGCCATAATACTACATACAGCAAATCCAGCAGAGATTCACTCTCTGTAAGTATCTATTACATGGCTGTTTTCTCCATAACTATGACCTGTCTATGATATATCTGTTACAGGACTTCTTAACCTTTGACTGACCAATACTTGTCAGATGTGTGAAGGGAATTAATATTCTCTGTAGAGCGGCATATTACATGTGCCCTATATAAATAACTGTTTATAATAACTAACTCATCGTTAGAATGAAACTATATCCAGGGTCCTAGCCCAAACTTTGTGGGCCCCATAAGAACACTCTGAAGGGGCCCCTGTCCCAGTGCTTATAGAGAGATACTTCTGTGCTGCAGTTTATTAATTTCATGGCCGGGAGCTCCTGAAAATTGGGTCCCCCTCTTGGCCCCCCGGAAAGGTGGGCAACCCTCCCGGATACCACCGGACACCCCCCCGCCGCATGTCCGTGGTGGCAGAGTTAAATTGCAGCAATTCGCGGCATTTCAGGGGGACGGGGCTAACTATGCAAATTGTGCCCTTTAAGACCCGCCCAATCCTCAAAGACCAGCAGATTGCGGGATTTGCATTACTGGGGGCGGGGCTTGATGATGTCTACATCAGGCCCTGCCCCCAAAACGGCTGCCCTAGTGCATGTTCTGAAACATAAGTGCTGTAGGTAATGTTATGCCACATAGTCCCCTGCTTTATTTTATGAACCATAGTAGTGCCCTGGGTCATGTTACAGTCTCCCCAGTTGCAGGGTCCCATAGCAGATGCACCTAAGGCAGCTACGCTCTTGCCCTATAGCTATAATCTGTGTTATATCTACTGTAGTGCCTCGGAATCTATATAGCTTTACTCTGGCTATTACATCTCTACACATACATCTCTATTCCACTGAACACGCACAGTACAATTACATCTCTACACATACATCTCTATTCCACTGAACACATACAGTATGATCTGAGTTTAGATGGGAGCAAAGCAGAATAACAAACAAGTAACTTTGCACCTGGACAAACCATGTTGCAATGCAGGGAGTGCAAATATTTATATTTTCTTTTCACGCAAGGTAAATACTGGATGCTTTCGCATGTAGCCCACAGATGCTGGATGGCTACTGTTGTATATTGTCTCTCTATAACCTTAATCTCTGCACATTTTAAATCTGCCCTCACCTGCACCATGGCTTTGTCAAGGTACAGGTTCTTGCTTCTTTTACTTTGCTCCCAGCTCAAATCACTGTACAGCTATTGTTTCATCTCTACTGTCCTAGGATCTCTGACCCTATATCCATCCTATAACATCTCTACCATAGGACCACCAAACCCATATCCATTCTATAACATCTCTACCATAGTACCCCCAAACCTATATCCATCTTATAACATCTCTACCATAGGACCACCAAACCCATATCCATCCTATAACATATCTACCATAGGACCACCAAACCCATATCCATCCTATAACATATCTACTATAGGACCACCAAACCTATATCCATCCTATAACATATCTACTATAGGACCACCAAACCTATATCCATCCTATAACATCTCTACCATAGGACCACCAAACCTATATCCATCCTATAACATCTCTACCATAGGACCACCAAACCTATATCCATCCTATAACATCTCTTCTATAGGACCACCAATGTATATCTATCCTATAACATATCTACTATAGAACCACCATTCTATATCCATCCTAGAACATCTCTACTACAGAACAACTAAACCTATATCCATCCTATAACATCTCTACCATAGGACCACCAAACCCATATCCATTCTATAACATCTCATCTATAGGACCACCAAACCCATATCCATCCTATAACATCTCTACCATAGGACCACCAAACCTATATCCATCCTATCACATCTCTACTATAGGACCACCAATGTATATCTATCCTATAACATTTCTACTATAGAACCACCATTCTATATCCATCCTACAACATCACTGCTATAAAACGTGCTCTATTGCATCTCTACTATAGGACCAGTGAACCTATATCTTTCCTCTATATATTACATCACTACCAAACATATATCTATGTCACATCTGCTATAGACCTTCTGTACCATTATCATTCCAGTATCTGCTAAATCTCTAATAAAGTTATGCAACTACTGAACCCATATCAATTCACTATTTATTACATCTGTACTCGAGGACCAACAAACCTACATATATCTTATGTCTCTACTATACTATTACTGAACTGACCTCAATCATCTATCTTTTCTGACTCGAAGACCTATATCTATATCTATTGAGTTGCATAAAACCACTTAATCTATATCTACTCTGCTAAATCTGTACTAAAGGACTACTAAAGTTATATCTAATCTATATATATACCAAATAATGTACTATAAGACCATTGGAACCGTATTATCTCTTATTACATCTCTACTATTGGAATATTAAATATAAATAACCCCTCTATTTATTACACCTCTACAATAGGACTCCCTCACCCATTCGCTATCACTTATCTACCGCAGAACCCACCTCCTATGCCGCAGCTATCCCCTGCTGTACGCTGACCACCTTCCTGTAACTGAACTGCACTGGGTCGTCTTCTTTTTAAGACATGCCTGTTCAATGGACTATATTATGCCCCTTCTGTCTCTCTTACAATGTGTGAAGTTCCGGGAACTTGCTAGTGTTGTGTGGCCAGACTCTCTCATTGTGATATGGGGGGGGGCTTCTCCAGACCTGTCTAACCTTTTGACTGATACAATAAGTTTCACAGCTTTGTTTGTGAATGTATTTCTTTCTCTCTTTTTACTCCCTCTCTCCCTTTCTCACCCGCTCCTCTTCGTCTCACTCTCGCCTTCCTTCCCCTCCCAGCCACCCTCTCTCCCCTGTGCTCCCCCTATGTAGGAGTTCTAGCTCTTTGAAGGGAATGCATGGGGATCCCTGCACGTTGCACGTCACGATTCTGCATGCTGCATGCTCCAGGTTGGCCTGTATACTCGCCTGTCGATCTTGGCTACAGTTTGTGCTTGCTGTTCTTTGTTATATGACTTATCTACACCTCCAGAGTGATGGGCTATATAGTTTGGTGGGAGGCAAGGAACCGCGTGTTCCTCAGCTCACTCTGGTGGTGGAGCAATGTATAAGCTGAGTTATTTTCTGGTTGCCAGAACTCTGAGGCTCTTGGGAACCTGAATGCAATAAGTTGTGTGGAAATAGGTAAAGTGATGATTGGTAGGAAATGGAGTTGGCTTGGCAGTAAATGGACAGGACACATCCCATCACATGGGGTATGTAAATCTATATTTGGGATTGGTCTGCTGTACACCTCCATAGAGATTGGTATGATTTGTCTTACTGATTTAGTGCTGTAGTTATGTTATACTATAATCAGAGCCTCAGAGTCCTGACCATAGCTGGGTGGAGTTGGAGCAATAAGCTCACGCTGTTCTCTGGGTCCTTACAGCGGTTGCTTCGAATGGACCTCCCTGTGGCGGATGACAACACTGTGCATTTCAACTCCACGCTCATGGCTCTTATACGTACCGCGCTGGATATCAAAATTGCCAAAGGTAAGATTGAGCCACACACTACACACGGGAAGATGGCTTACAGATATTACCAAGGAGATAGATGTCAATGCCCAGGGATGTAGCGTAGATAGATATTAGATCAGGGGAGAGCAACATGCGGCCCACTGCTCAAAACTATATTGCAATGACAAGCAGTCCGATTGGCTGAGCCGCTTGTCATTGCGGTACAGCAGTCCCAACCTGTGCAGCCACTGAGGAGAGCAGAGCCTCGTTCATCGTGGGGGCAGCCGGGATTTCCTCTGAGATGTGAGACACTGGGCGGCTTGTGGGGCGGAGCTGAAGCGCCAGTCTAAACTGGTGTGCTGCTTTACACACTCGCGCGTTGGCTCAGCCCTCCCACACCGCGCAGCATCTGACTTTACAGGAAATCCTTGACTGCGGCCCTGGCAAACAAATCTCTCCTCAGTGGCGCCACATGACAAAAAATAAAAAAGCACATAATTGGTCAATAATTTAATTGCACCCTTTTGGGGGGGGGGCGGAAGCAGCTGTGTTAAGGGGAGAGGGGGGATAAAATGGTAGATGCTGCTATCTGGGTCCTGAATGAGATAGATAGATAGATAGATAGATAGATAGAGTTCGGACAGTACATACTAGACAGACAGACAGACAGGAGGTTGATAAATACAAGATAGATAGACATGAGATGCAAAGTAGATAGACATATTAGATAGCTTAGATTATATAATAATTAGCGATAGATAGATAGATAGATAGATAGATAGATAGATAGATAGATAGGCAGACAGGCAGGCATATGAGGTAGAAAAGTAAAGCAGTAGCACTTGTGCCAGTATTACTTATATTACCCCACTGTATAGAACATTATAAAGGGGAATTTGTTATCAATGAATTTGAAAACCGTATATATTCAGAATCGAATAAATACTAACACAAATACAGATATTTGTTATTTTCCCTTAAAAAAAATCAAATGGTGATTTTCCCTGCCACAGTCCACATAGAAATGTCACTTATGTAATACAACAAGATGATTTGTTAGGATATAACATTGACGCTGATGATTTGATTAGCTGGAGGGGTCAATACACAATAGCCCATCAGCGGATAAACAGTGATGCTTGTAATCATCATTATGGCTGCACCAGGCCTCCAGCACACGCATAAATATACTGTAGCCCCAAACATGTATATTTGTGGATTCATCCACGTCTCATTGTATCACAACTACGTGACCATATCCTAACCACATCCTTTACCTGCCATGCCTGCTCTGCAAGTCAGCGAGGCACATAAATCTATATAAGAACACATAAAGGGGCAGATTTATTAAGCTTGGAGAAGAGATAAACTGGAGATAAAGCGGAGAAAAGGTAAAAGGAGATAAAGCACCAGCCAATCAGCTGTGTTTGAAAAAGACAGTTGGGAGTTGATTGGCTGGTGCTTTATCTGCTTTTACCTTTTCTCCGCTTTATCTCCAGTTTATCTCTTCTCCAAGCTTAATAAATCTGCGCCAAAGTATGGAAATGTAATATGTCATAACAAAAATGACATCCCTGTCTATGCTGTTACAAAAGAACTACTGTACTGGGATGACCGTGTTCTGCTGTGGAGCTGTTTAGCACAATGCCAGAATAGATTTCCTCTAGAACCCGATATACAGGTGGTCTCCCCTGACCAGATATTGGGACCTGACCACTAATGAGCAGACGGTGTATGGAACAGGGGTACAGCAATGAATAATACCGGAAACTAGAACAGCAGATTGGATTGATTAATTGGAAGTAGGGGTGTGGTATGAAAAGTTGACATAATGTTTATTTGTTTTGAAATGTCGACTTGGGCATTAGGTCAGAATGTAAAGTATCGACATTTCCAAATATCAACAGGGTCAACATGTCATGTTTATAATTTTGACATTTAACACGTTTGATAATAATAATAATAATAATAATAATAATAATAATTTGCATGCGAATGGGCCATTAGTACATTTTAACCCTCAATTTGTAAACAAACAATACAATGTGCAAATCTAAATGATCAATTCTTCCGAAGTGGAGAACTTACTCTTAAAATTGGTATCTCATTTATAGATTTTAGTTAAGTATGAAGGGAGAAAAAAGGATAGCGACCAAAAATCAGCTTCTAGAAATAATATATATTATAATAATAATAGTAATAATAATAATAATAATGTCAACACCAGAATGTCAGTTTTTTTTTATTTTATTTGATTTTACCCAAACCCAAAACCTAACCATTAACCTAACCTCAACCCAAAACTCAACCATTAACCTAACCTTAACCCAAAACCCAACCATTAACCTAACCTTAACCCAAAACCCAACCATTAACCTAATCCTAACCCAAAACCCAACCAATAACCTAACCTTAACCCAAAACCCAACCATTAACCTAACCTTAACCCAAAACCCAACCATTAACCTAACCTTAACCCAAAACCCAACCATTAACCTAACCTTAACCCAAAACCCAACCATTAACCTAACCCAAACCCCAACCATTAACCTAACCTTAACCCAAAACCTAACCATTAACCTAACCTCAACCCAAAACTCAACCATTAACCTAACCTTAACCCAAAACCCAACCATTAACCTAACCTTAACCCAAAACCCAACCATTAACCTAATCCTAACCCAAAACCCAACCATTAACCTAACCTTAACCCAAAACTCAACCATTAACCTAACCTTAACCCAAAGCCCATCCATTAACCTAATCCTAACCCAAAACCCAACCATTAACCTAACCTTAACCCAAAACCCAATCATTAACCTAACCTTAACCTAAAACCCAACCATTAACCCAACCATTAACCTAACCTTAACCCAAAACCCAACCATTAACCTAATCTTAACCCAAAACACAACCATTAACCTAACCTTAACTCAAAACCCAACCATTAACCTAACCTTAACCCAAAACCTAACCATTAACCTAACATTAAGTTTTACCTCTTAAACGCCCGCAGAAGGTTAGATCAAATTGATGGAGGTATTAATTAAGTTACTTGTGGCCAAGAATGGATAAACTTAAAACCTGGACCATGTTTGGGAACCTCTGCCCTAACCTTTACCTTAAATCTAACCTTAAACCTAACCCTAACGTTAAACCTAAACACAAAAATAACACAAACATGTACTGTCGACAATATGCCAATATTTATGAATGTCTCCATTTTACACATCATTCTAATGTCCTTGTCAAACCTGGAAGTAGACTGTAGCTGCTTTTGGAGTCAGTGTGATAGTAATGCAGGAATTTAAACGTCTGGGGCAGATGTATAAAGCAGTGATAAGGGAGGATAAGTGAGAAAGAGGAGAAGTGGCCCATGGCAACCAATCAGCTGCTCTGTATAATTTTATATTATGCAAATTATAGATGTTACTTCAGTGCTGATTGGATGCCACAAGCCACTCCTCCTTTGGCTCACTCCTTCTCCCTTATCACTGCTTCATACATGTACCCTACATGGGGGAAGAAGAGGAACTTAGCCACAAAATGCATAAAATATTTAGCAGATTGTTGGTGGCTGAGGAAAAAACGTTGTTATAGGAAATGAGAATCATCCTGCACCCACAGCCCACTTCCCCCCACTCTGCTGTTTTATAATGAGCCATCTGTGTGGCATGTCTATAAGTTTACTGCATATTTAAATCATCCACAGGTCTTTCTTCCACATGTGTTTCAGGTGGAGCTGACAAACAGCAAATGGATAATGAACTCCGAAAGGAAATGATGGCAATTTGGCCAAATCTGTCTCACAAAACACTCGATCTGTTGGTGACACCACATAAATGTAAGGGTAGACAGTATTGAGAGCAAGTCATCGCTGACAGGACAGATAGAAGTGACTGTAAAAATATCACGTCTGCGTATCTTGTTGTGCAAGCATTTTCACGTACAGGGTATAGCGGCATAATGAATTATCACCATCGATGGCAAACCTTGATATTTCATTAGTTGTGTCACTTGAAAGTAAAACAAAGGACACATGCTTAGCTTGTGCATCCTTACACCACAGAACATGCACATTAACAACCCCCGATCTGCCTCCTCATGTGCCCTCTCAGTCACACACATGCAGTGTGCCAACTTGGCACCACGGCCCATCTTTATGGTGGTGCACTTACATGAGATTGTAAATCAAGCCCATAAGAAGCAAATCACATTGATCATTCAGTTTCACTTTTACAACTTTAGGACAGCACCACTCAATCATTTGTCGTAACTCGTTAATTGCGAACGTTCGTTGTCTATGTCACTCATTAATCAGAGACATCCGAGTGTCGCTCTCTTATGTGGTGAGAGTGCCCTGTGCCCGGTATTCCAGCGATAAGTAGTTACCTTGTTACTATTATTGTTGTTTGTATAGCGTCAGCCGACGCCTCAGCGCTTTAAATCAGCAAATTTTGTATCCTCTAAGCTACGGACCTCACCGTGGGGAAGATTTATGCTGCAATGATGATAATGGAGTATTACAGGCAGAGCAAAGCGAAACGACTGCAGGCATTGCAAGAGGAGCAGGTAAGGTGCCTCATCCACCTGGCAAGTAACTCATTTTAATGTAGAAATAAATATAAACTACAGCATCGTCATACTGACAATTATTGAAGAAATCTCATCTCAAAGGCACTTAATCTAAATGGTAAAATGGATCCAGGTTTGTGGTTAAATCTTTGTAATTACATCAATTTTTTGGCCGCGTGAAAACCTTTTACATAGTTACACAATTAGCGGAAGCACCAATTAACTAGTATGATGGTTTTTATGATAACTATGTCAAAAAAAAAATAATAATCCAAAGATATAGTAGTTCTATACAGGAATGTATGCCTGATATATCCTGCAAGTGGAAGAGCACAGGAAGAAGAGGTTTGAATAAGAAGGAATAAGATATCTCAAAGGGAGAGAACTTTAAACGCTCCCATACAGTATTGTAGATTTAAACCGGACACTTTCTACAACCAAAATACTGCTGTTGATGTTTTCCAGCCGCTCAAGCGAATAAATCCCTTGTGTCCTCCTCTCCGTATAATTGTTATAAATTCATGTTTTAAAATTTGAGGGTCCCTTTCAACTAGCTGCAAGACAACTTGCTCCGTCCCCTGTGAGTGAGTGCTGCACTTATAGTAGCTCTGGACTCCCGGCATTTTGTTCACAGGCCCCTAGGGCAAAGAAATGTGAGTTTGGGTTGAGATAGGGCCACAGGTGGCTATATCTGCTGCCCTTGCTGGCATTTTTATGCAATTTGCCCCCTCATGCGAGAGGGCAAATTGCAATTTACCATGTAAAGCAATACAATTCTGCTCTTTAAACCTTGCATTTAAAGTGCCCATGTGACACAACCCTAGCTTGACATTGTGACCTTATAGCAAATGCCATCGTTTAGCATGCACGCCATGCACAGCCAGTACATGTACCCTTGGTAGCTTTCAAAAGGTTTAAAATACTGAATGGAAGAGAAAATTACAGGATAAACCAAACTTATCAAACATATTTATTTCCTTAATACCTATTTTACCAATATAAGCACCCCTTTTTGTGTGGTCATAGCACCTAATTGGTTTATGTTTGAGAACAGCTTCCCTTGGATACATAACTGGTCCTCTCCCCTGGCTACATCACAGACTTTCATGTCCTGATATAGACAAAAGGGAAGACCAACAGTTGTGAACTAGTGCATTACCATGTGTATTAGTGTATACTACTGTATGTGTATTAGTGCATTGCTGTGTGTATTAGTGCATCACTACTGTATGTGTATTAGTGCATTACCATGTGTATTAGTGTATACTACTGTATGTGTATTAGTGCATACTACTGTATGTGTATTAGTGCATACTACTGTATGTGTATTAGTGCATTGCTGTGTGTATTAGTGTATTACTGTGTGTATTAGTGCATTACCATGTGTATTAGTGCATTACCATGTGTATTAGTGCATTACTGTGTGTATTAGTGCATCACTACTGTATGTGTATTAGTGCATTACTGTGTGTATTAGTGCTTTACTGTGTGTATTAGTGCATTACTGTGTGTATTAGTGCATTACTGTGTGTATTAGTGCTTTACTGTGTGTATTAGTGCATTACTGTGTGTATTAGTGCATTACTGTGTGTATTAGGGCATTACTGTGTGTATTAGTGCATTACTGTGTGTATTCGTGATTTACTGTGTGTATTACCATGTGTATTAGTGCATACTACTGTATGTGTATTATTGCATTTATTATGTGTATTGGTGCATTACTGTGTGTATTAGTGCTTTACTGTGTGTATTAGTGCATTACCATGCATATTAGTGCATACTACTGTATGTGCATTAGTGCATGTATTATGTGCATAAGTACATTACTGTGTGTATTAGTGCTTTACTGTGTATTAGTGCTTTACTGTTATTATTTAATTACTCTGTATTAGCGCCCTACTGTATAAGTGCACTGCTGTGTGTATTGGTACATTACTGTATGTATTAGTGCATTTCTGTGTGCATTAGTGCATTACTGTGTGTATTAGTGCAGCGGTTCTCAAACTGTGGGTCCTGACCTCAAAGTCGGTCCCGACCTTCTCAGTATGGAGTCGCGACTCCATGTTGCTGACCATCAGGGTAAGGAGTTTTCTTTTCTCAGTCAGTGATTCAAGGAGTCTGGAAAAATCCGTTGAATTGTCTGTTATATTAGACTCCTCCCATAATTTTGTGCCTCCACAATGCTGCCATGTATGTGCTGCCTGCTGACTACACAGGTGATGTGATGACCTTCTGCAGTAACCTGCTGGGGTGCTGTAATTTATTTCTATTGTCTGATGGGGTCCCAGAGCAAATAGTTTGAGGACCCGTGTATTATCGCATTACTGTGTATTAGTGTATTACTCTTGTACTAGTGCATTACTGTGTGTATTAGTGTATTGCTCGTGTACTAGTGCATTACTGTGTGTATTAATGCTTTCCTGTGTGTATAAGTGCATTACTGATTGTATTAGTGTATTACTCTTTATATTAATAATTGTATGTGTACTAGTGCATTACTCTGTGTATTAGTGTATTACCCTGTGTATTAGTGAATGTACTATGCTATTGATATGTCAACTTCTGCTTTCTCCAGAATCGTACCCCTCTCATGTTCCAGAGAATGGAGCCTCCATCACCCACACAAGACGGACCAATTGGGCTAAATACTCTAATGTCCTCTCAGCCAGGGGGAGAAATGTGAGTAAATGCATCCCAGAGGTTATTGCAGCTGACGGTTTACTTATTTATTTGCTTCATATAGACATCATTCAAGTGTTTATTTGGGCAAATAAGGAAATGTAAAGCAGACAACCAACGACAGCCTCAAACACTAATATATTGCAGTAGCTATTCTCATTTCCACACTGCGTCCTTCCCCCTACAAGATACATAGACTGTTTTTATCTGGTGTTTCAGGAGCGTACCTGAGGGTGGAATGAAGGAAAGTCAGTCCTGGATGACACAGAGAGCCCAGCAAATGTTCCAGAAGACGGGAACGTGGAGTCCAGAGAGGGCAAGAGAACAAGAGAACACCAACAGCTGGCCTGATTCTCAGGTCAGTCCAATGTCATCTACACCGTATTCATAATGACACTATAAAGGGGAACCACTCCCTGAAATGCTGGCTACATTACAGCAATATGGGGGGTGGGGTGGGTGGGGGTAGGCGGGGGGGGGGGGGGTAGGCCTGAGGTTATGGCCAAGTCCTCTGCTGCATAATGGCACGTATAACTGCACATTTCGGGAAGGGGCAATGCTGCGGTGAGGCACATCAAGACTAGCCAACTCCACGCATTTCACAACTTGTTGAATCCAGAGGAGAGGTTTGATCCCATCATTCCTTTGTAGCTCTGATCAAATTAACCTGTATTTAATACAGATACAGGCAGCAAGCAGATGCTAAACTATCATTGATGTCTCATTACTAAATTATATTGAAGTCCTACACAATAAAAGGGAATGGCAGTACATTTGAATAAATTGACTACAGTATGCATTTTTATTTTCCATACTAATATCCTTCATATTTTCATAGCATACTGGACATTTGTATTTCTAGGTATTATTGATATAGAAGAGACATTTAGGCTGGGGTGGGCGAATGCCCCTTTGACTAGCATAATGTTATAACAAGCATGTGCCAACTTGTGCTTGCTAATGATTGGTGAGGTGGGCTAGGGAGGGGCGGAGTCTGTAACATTTGGCGGCTGCAGTTGGAAGTGTACAGCGGTTGCTGTAGGGGTGGGGCTGCAGCACAGTCCAAATTTCAAATAGGGGAGCCACACCGTTTGAGCAGTTGGTGCGGCTCCCTTGGAGCAGCTGCCACTGGTAGTGTATATGGTTTATGGCTTTGTATCGTAACTGAGATCTCATTTTTTTAATACTTTCATTCAAAAAAATATTTGAATGAAATGTAGGTGTTCTACTCAGCAAAAAGCTGGGTTCTGCTATTCATGAGTATCAGTCACGTTGTAAAGTGTCTTGAACTGTTGATAGGATTTATATGCGTTGATTACATTGTTTATACAATTCAGGTTTGATCGGAACAGAGTGATTTCGGCCCCTTTCGGCAGGGCGGCGTTTAACCATTCGCTAAGCAGAGAAAGAATGCGCAACACAGGCCCATAATCATTATAAATTTGAGTCATTTTGTCTTTTTAGTATTGTGAGTGATTGGATACCTTTACATGGCTATCTCTGTATAGAGAACAAATCCGTCCTTTTCGTGTGAAGAACATAGGTTTGAGGTTGCTTAAAAAATAAACGTGAAAATACTTATTACAAGTATTCAATCCCGGCAGATATGTACAATCCTCGGAAATATTGTCCGTTTAGATTAGATTAAATTCACATTCGATCAACTGTTCTTTTTTTTTTTCTCAGATTTTCAGAAAAGCCGTAGATCGGCAAATCCACCTCTATTTCTGTGGAAACGGCTGATTATTTGCTGGGATTGTATAGGTTCCTGGACGATATTACCGAGTACTGGAAACATTGGCCATCAGTGAATAACCTCTATATGGGGGGGGGGGGGGGGGATATTAATCCTCTCAAATACTGGAGAAGTGAACAAGCGGGAAAGTTGACATTGGCATCCAATCAGCTTTTACCAATGTTAACTAGAGATTAATTTGGGAATTTTCTCCACTCTAGATACTTGATACATCTTCCCTATGTTACAGGTTTTGGTGGAAATGCTGTGTAATAGTCATAGTGTATATAATATAATCTGCGCTTCTTTACCTGCAGTTAGTGGAGATGACAGAGATGGCTCGGGACGGGTACTCTGACAGCGAGCAGTACCTTGTGATCGAAGGACATGGGAGGGCCGCCTCTATGCCGCGGCTACCTGCCGACAACCAGGTGAGCATTGACCAACGGTCTCGCGGTACATCTCCAAGCCTCACTATAGGATGAGTCAAGGTCGACAATTACACACACATAACACATTTGCATAGACCACCCTTAAACAATTAAGGCAGGGATGGGGAACCTCTGGCCCTCCAGCTGTTGATCTAAATACTGTAGATATTTAACACCACAAGCGCTTCTTCTCACTTGGCACTGACTGTCCTGAACAAGGAAGGAACGGTCTGTCTGTGATAGCAGTAGCCTGTGTTTCGCTCAAGTGGTATTGCCCGTAGGGTATAGTTTAAAAAATGCCCAGCATGCCCTGCAACAGTTTTAGCATTGCCAAAATACCAAAACTGTAGCAGAGCATCCTGGGATATGTAGTTCAACAGCAGCTGGTGGGCCAAAGGTTCCCTGCCTTAAAATGTGAGGGTAGGAAAAACTATGATTGATAATTAGTGGAGACAATGCCATTTATTTTTAGCAAAATATACCACCCATACGGAAAAAAAAAAAGTTACAAAGATTTTTTAAACTATACCCTACGGGCAATACCACTTGGCATTGACAGCGAAACACAGGCTACTGCTATCACAGACAGACCGTCCCTTCGTTGTTCAGGACAGTCAGTGCCAAGGGAGAAGAAGCACTTGTGGTATTAAATATCTACAGTATTTAGGTCGAATTAAAAGTGTTGCTGTTGCCCATAGCAACCAATTTACATTATTTCTTTCATTTTCTAGGATGCAATAGAGAAAAAAGCTTTAATAAATATATCCCTTTGACTCCAAGAGCTCTCATTTCAACAACATTTCTCCTAAATAGTGGTAGATTACTAGTAAAATGTTATTGGACACTAGCAATAAAATGACCACTAAACCCAAATATATTTCGTCTATTTTACTATTATTAATTATTATTATATACCTTATGACCTACCTGCAGTTGTTTTCATGAAAATTTGTGCCTGTAACCATTATCTGCACCATTATCTCTGTGAGAGATGTCCCTAACATTTGTTATATAAATACAAATAGAAAATGTTGTGTAAAGAAAGATTATTTTTCCTATATAAGGTAAAACATCACTATGATGAATAACAATTTTTGGCACTAAAAGGGTTAAGTTAAAATATGTTTTCAACTTAAATTATGTTCTGTACATTCATTTTTTAGGGCATTTGAAATAAGTGGTTATATTCTTTGTTTAAAAGGAGGGTTTGAGCAGCGCTGGGTTTCACTGAGAGAATCACACTGTAAAATTAAACAATTTATTGTGTACACATATACATATATGATATAAAACAATGTAAAATAAAGAATTAAAAAATAAAAAAAATTCTTTGTTTAAGTGGAGATTTACCTCCTAGATGGCAGAAGTTTTTGGACATAGGGATGCAGCCAGGTTTAGCTACCCGGTCGGCTTTCCGGTAGCTGTACACATTGGCGCGCCGTTTGCCGAGACAGGGACGCACGAGCGTCTCATTCACATATCTTATTCTCGGTGTCTGGCACGCCAACATGGAAAGCTCCTGTCCACCGGTCGGATAAACCTGGCCACATCTGTATACAATGAGAGATGTGTATAACAACACCCAAAGGGGAGAAAAGCTCTTCTTATCGGCGTTGACAAATAGTGCTTCTTATGATAAAGAGCTGGATGAATATATAAACCAGATGGGTTTTTATACTTACTGTACCTTAAATTCATTTAATTGACTCCACTTGGGGACACTGCTACCATAGGGTATAGAGGGGCCAGGAGCAAGTAATTGCCATCAAATCTGCTTGGATTCTGCAGCTCTGCCCCCCACTTCCGCATTAGTAATAGCTTTCTGCACAGAATTCCCTCCTTTGGATGCAAACAACTTGAAATCGTATGTAGATCAGGTGGCTGCATGGCCAGTGCTCCACGTCTGTTAGGGTTGGCCTGATATTCTCTGGACCTACTTTTCTTTTCTCTGAGATATATAATAGCCCCAATTCTTCTGGCAATAGCTTGTTTAGTTGCTGGCCAACCTCTTGATTTATTTCTTTTTTTGATAATCTAGTATTAAAGTGATATCATTTCTGGGGAAGGCGACCCATTTCCCATTGGTAGTTTATAATTTGCCCGTGGGATTCTGCAAGTGGCTCTGAAGGAGGAACTAATAAGTTTGCCTTTGTAGGAAATCACTGCCACTAGCTTTGACATAAGAAGGGTGGCTGTAACGTCCATGATTTTCAGGAAACACTTTGAGTGCTGCAGCTGAGACACTGGGGTGAGCTTGGAATGTGAAATGGAGATTCCTGATTGCAATCCTGAATCAAACATGTACAGTAGGTCCAACTTTTAAGTCCTGTGAGGATACACATGCTGTATGCTATTTGCGATGGACTTTAAAGACTCCTTTTTGAACCGCTCCACATAAAATGGAAAGGGATATTAGGGTGAGAATGGGTAAAATGGTCAGTGTGGAATAATACCAGGACAGTGACCTGGTTTTCCCTCCAGGAGCCATCGCATGATGAGAGTGTTATATTGAGGTACCAATGTGAACCCGTAATATGTAATAAATTATCATTAACGATCAGCAGCCCTCGATTGCAGAGAGGGGTCATGAAGGGGTGGCAGGTACTGAATATCTGCAGATTTTAATTGTGCCTACTTCTTATTTAGCCCTTCCATACTCCAAGGTAGCAGTGTCCCCAAATAAGATTCAGTATATATTTGGCGGTAATGCTTCAGCTCTATTGAGTAAGTACTTGTATAGGTATCATACGCAAAATTCATGGGGCCAATCCCGCCTGTCAGTCTTTATTGTGTTGTAAACCTCCACTTGACAAAAGGACACCATTCCTGGGCCACAAAACTGGTATCGTTGTGTATGGGCTGCTGGTTACAAATGATTAAATACAGCTATATGTGCAATTTGCACCAATAGCACAGGTTGTAAACTGTACAAAAAGGTGGATTTTAAAATGATACCCCCTAGCCCCCTTTTCTGGTTACACATAACATTCAGCCACCTTGAAGTAAGACTAGGGGGATTATTCTGGTTCACTCGCAAAGGCACAATAACTCTCTAATGTAGAAAACCATGTGCACTGCAGGTGGGGCTGATGTAACATGTGCAGAGAGAGTTAGATTTGGGTGGGGATTGTACTTCAAACTGATATCTATATTGCAGTGTACAAATAAAGCAGTCAGTATTTACCCTGCACAGAAACAATAAAACACCCAAATCTAAGTCTCTACATCTGCCCCACCTGCCGTGCATATGGTTTTGTCCATTAGCGTGATTGTTCCATTGCGAGTGAACCAGAATAACCCCCTATAACCCCGCAGAAGGCATAGGGGAAATTCTGGGTTTATGATTGGGGAACGATCCCTACTAAGATTTGATAACTTTCTTGGAAAAATATTTCACAATTGGTAAAATACTGATTTTTTTCATTTACTGTTTCAACCCATTATTTGCAGCTGAAATGTGATTCCTTACTTATTGTATGTACAGTATATTTCCTGTGTTGCACAATTTGCCTCTTATGCTGGATAGTTGGGCGCACGGTTCACCCCTGCATGAGTTGCATCGAACATATTTGACATCCAGGCCAAGCTTTTAAAATCACCGGCTTCCATAAACATATATTAACCACTGTCCATCACAGATGCATTCATTTAATACACAAACCCTTCGCATATCATAAGTACATGTAGAAGATGTAAAAATAAGGGCCACACGTGGAAAGAGCTATGATTGGTTGTCAGATATACTCGTAGATTATCCGTGCTACACCCACCGGCAACTTGCTGGTGAATGCCATATGGTTATCCTGGGCCAATAGAAGGGAAAATGGCAAGTAGGAAAATATTAATGAGTAAAACGACAACACTGTGACCAAATCATGTAAAGAAGAAGTAATGTTAATGAGAAACACCTGCCTCTCTGATGTGATGGAGGTCCAAAGTGATGGGCCCTCATTAATGTAGTATTACTGGTAAGGAAAGGGGATATGGTAACACCTGCCTCTCTGATGTGGTGGAGGTCCAGAGTGATGGGCCCTCATTAATGTAGTATTACTGGTAAGGAAAGGGGATATGGCAACACCTGCCTCTCTGGTGTGGTGGAGGTCCAGAGTGATGGACCCTCATTAATGTAGTATTACTGGTAAGGAAAGGGGATATAGTAACACCTGCCTCTCTGGTGTGGTGGAGGTCCAGAGTGATGGACCCTCATTAATGTAGTATTACTGGTAAGGAAAGGGGATATGGTAACACCTGCCTCTCTGATGTGGTGGAGGTCCAGAGTGATGGACCCTCATTAATGTAGTATTACTGGTAAGGAAAGGGGATATGGTAACACCTGCCTCTCTGGTGTGGTGGAGGTCCAGAGTGATGGACCCTCATTAATGTAGTATTACTGGTAAGGAAAGGGGATATGGTAACACCTGCCTCTCTGATGTGGTGGAGGTCCAGAGTGATGGACCCTCATTAATGTAGTATTACTGGTAAGGAAAGGGGATATGGTAACACCTGCCTCTCTGGTGTGGTGGAGGTCCAGAGTGATGGACCCTCATTAATGTAGTATTACTGGTAAGGAAAGGGGATATGGTAACACCTGCCTCTCTGGTGTAGTGGAGGTCCACAGTGATGGGCCCTCATTAATGTAGTATTACTGGTAAGGAAAGGGGATATGGTAACACCTGCCTCTCTGGTGTGGTGGAGGTCCAGAGTGATGGACCCTCATTAATGTAGTATTACTGGTAAGGAAAGGGGATATGGTAACACCTGCCTCTCTGGTGTAGTGGAGGTCCACAGTGATGGGCCCTCATTAATGTAGTATTACTGGTAAGGAAAGGGGATATAGTAACACCTGCCTCTCTGATGTGATGGAGGTCCACAGTGATGGGCCCTCATTAATGTAGTATTACACTGGTAAGGAAAGGGGATATAGTAACACCTGCCTCTCTGATGTGATGGAGGTCCACAGTGATGGGCCCTCATTAATGTAGTATTACACTGGTAAGGAAAGGGGATATGGTAACACCTGCCTCGCTGATGGAGGTCCAGAGTGATGGGCCCTCATTAATGTAGTATTACACTGGTAAGGAAAGGGGATATAGTAACACCTGCCTCTCTGGTGTGGTGGAGGTCCAAAGTGATGGGCCCTCATTAATGTAGTATTACTGGTAAGGAAAGGGGATATAGTAAGCAGATTATTTAAATTCTAATAGTCCTTTAAGAGGAGTTTATCAGGTATTATAAGGATCTATCAATTTACGAATCAGTCAAAGCAGAGTCTTTGGAGATGGGTGTGGTATAGGGTTCCGACAGTCGGGATCCCGACAGTCATTAGCCCGAAGTCGGGATCCCGACTGGCCGGACTCAGACAGCACGGTGAGCGCAACAAAGTCCCTTGCGGGCTCGCTGTGCTTGCCTCGCTGCGGGCACGGTGGCTCGCTATGCTCGCCACCTATTCTATTCTCCCTCTATGGGGGTCGTGGACCTCCACGAGGGAAAATAGCGGGTGGCCGTCTGTCAGCGTTTTGACAGTCGGGATACCGACATCGGGTAAATAACTGTTGGGATCCTAAATTATTATCCTTCTACTCGGAAATGTTAATTGTAGGCTCTGAGGCAGTGGTAGTGTCTATTGGAGTATTATTAAGTATGGAGTTCCTGTAACACTATTTTACCACCACTTTTTTATGCTATATCATCCACATGGAGTACAATTGGGAATGGTACAGTGTGACTAGCGCAGCGAGCCATGCAAGGTGAAGCAGTACACTAATGTGCTCAGTTATCAATATAGATACCAAAAAAACCTTGAAAAAGTCCAACTTTAAATGTATTGACCTTTTCCGTGTCAACCTTGTGCATGTCAACATTTTGGGGTTGACCTAGACATCGTCTGTGAGCTATACCACACCAATCCGTCAAGAAAGTGAAGTGCCAACCAGGAAACTGCACCCACAGAACTGACACAGGGTTATTCAGATCTGATCATGAGGCGCGATCACCCTGCGATTAGATTGCCGCTGCCCAGTACAAGTGAAATCCTGCCCCATGCAAGCCAGCGAAATGCTTACCATTCCCCAGCCGCACACCATCAAATTATTTTTCCACTGTGCGCAGTCTGTGCGTAGCCCAGGGCTTACTTGGCAGTTGCTACAGAATCAGTTTGATTGGGGCGGGAGCTGACATCACATGACTTCCCTTCAAACGCCTGGGCATGCCTGCATTTTTCCGACACGCCCAGAAAATGTCTGGTTACTACCGGCTACCTGTCTGTCAACTTAGTAGAATTTATTGCGGGGCGGCATCGCACATGGACGATACGATCCCTATGCCTGCACAGTCTGTCAATCGCTTGCAGCCATGCAATCAGGTCTGAATAACCCCCATTGACTACAAGTGTCTCACTATTAATATTATAGCTTCTGCCTTTCACCAAGGCCGCTCATTACAATGTTGTTCAGCCCTAGAGATGGTAAACGTTGAGTTGTTTGGAAATTGTTCACAGAAAGTTAAAGCTCTTGATTGGCCAACATCAACTGCTGCTGTCTTATGCCGTATGCTGCTGCGCCTGGGCTGGCAATGGGGAGGGACTGCTGGTGGAAAAGGAGATAAATACTGGATATGTCATGTGATTAGATATGAACAGATCTCTAGATCTGGCTGAGGCCCGCTGTCAGCATGCGCAGAAGCAAAAATACCGATCGGTGCATCTACGGATTCAGGCGCACTATGGAAGCTCGCTTACTTGTCAAAGAGCCCAAACTTCCAGGGCGTGGTTGTTTTTTTTCCTGGAAAATGATACAAAGGTCCTAGCAAGAGCAACCCAGGAGTGCCCTGATATGAAAAACATGGCTGAATTTGAATGAACCAATCAGAACCCTGGCCTTCTCTTCAACATGTGGTGAGATAGTAAACTGTCCATCACCGCTCCCCAAAAATTGGAATTCTCTGCCAGGAAAAAGTTTTCTTGGCAGACTCAATAAATATACGATTAAGAAAGGGCTTGTTAGACACATTTCTAGCTGACAAAAACATTGATATATAAATACGTTGGCCAATTATCACTGGGACTTTGAGCTTAAAATGACTTACTCAATTCAAATTTAGGGTTCCTTGGCTAGCCATTGGCTAGGCACAATTCTAAACATATATTTATTTGGTATAGGCTGAACTCGATGGACATTCAGCATCAAAAAAAGATGAGGAACCACGTCGCCCTTGTTACTGCGGACCAAGTTCCCGTTGATGCCTTCATTCCGTCCCTCTAGCGTCACTGTCTATCTAAACCGCTGATGACCATCTATGAAGTATAGGCATCTAACTAGATGCTGTTGACCCCTAGTGGTTGACTGTGGTATTGTCAACCTAAACCAAGTTGATCCGTTAATCCATAACCGTCCAGGGAGTCTCAGCAGAATTGCTCTGCAGCGTTGTGAATATGTATAATTATGCCTGTTTTCAGGTACATTTTTTGTACCAGGGATAGGACTAGTTATTATGATTATTGCTAAGAAACCGAGTGCACAGATGGGAAAGACTGGCAGGGGGGGGGGGGGGGGGGGGGGGGACCTGCTGTGTGAATTTGTAGAGCCCTGCAATCATCATTTCTTTCTATATATAACAATGTGAGGCTGTTCTATTACTAGATGTGGAATGTGGTATTAATACCTTTCTAAGGCATATGAGTGATTATTCATTTTCTGCAACGGTGGTGCTACTGTATATAAATAAAGTCTAACCGAGAACTAATAGGGCACTACAAGAGCCAGACACCTGCTAGAAAGAGAGCTGCCCACAGGGTACCATGGACACACTAAGCAAGAGACTGAAATGTGATGACTCACAGACAAGTTACACGGCTGTTTCCATAATCATTCTCAATCTCAAACGCCGAACACAATAGTCATGTCAGCATCCATTGCAAACCTCACCTGCAACCTGTTCAGACAGTGGCTGCATTGTACTTCTCATACATCATTTACTCTACAGCCAGTTTCCATGCACCTGCTATGGTTGTACTAAGCTGACACTTAGCGTGGTCTTCTTGCCAGGATTTCCCATTCATCTGTGTCTTCCCTTCCATGTGCCACTCTTACATCCTATCATCTTTGTTATTCAACAATACTATCCAGGGTCCTCAATGTGAGCTGGGTCCTGGAGGGGTTGTGGGGGGGGAGGGGAGGAGATGTCTTCTGCTGTGTCAGTGTAACACATGTTGTCCTCTTGTGGCTGTTGTGTGATCCTCACCTCTCTAGTCATTTGTCCTTTAAACTGGGCACTGTTTATATGAAAGTGTTTCGGTCTAACTGCTGTTAACCTGTGTTCTCTCTTTCTCTGTTCCCCCTGCTCTCTGTCCTTCTGTCTCTCTCCCCGTGATGTCTTTCTCTCCGTCCTACACTTCTGTGGTCTCTCCCTACCTCTTGTCTCTCCTCTCCCCTCTGTCTTTGTCTTGCTGTAGCAGCGAAGGAAAACCCGAACCAGAGGGAGTAACCTCAGTGTATGTAACACCTCTAATACATACTCTCACACTTTCTCCTATCTTCTTTCTCCATCTACTGCTCTCATTTGCACCCAAATTTTCTCTATTCTTCTCTTTCCCTGTCACTAAGGCTCTTTCTTCCTTTTTGTTGTTGTGCTGTGTATTCAACTCTAAATATGATCAAACTACTGCACCGCTTTACATGCATCTTTGTTACACCCTATGGGAAGCTTTAAGGAGATACAAAACAAAAACTCTGTATTCTAATGATCCTACAGAAATCAGAGCAAAGTCACTGTTACTTATCGGTAAAAAGAGTTTATGAAAGTTCTGGGCACGTTGTGTGACTGACCGGACAGGGAAGGTGGGGATCCATTTGGATATACTTAAAATACATCATGTCCGTATATAAGAAATAAAAGCATTTAATGAGAATTAGACACATCGTACAGAAGAGAAATAGTGTATGCTCTATAGTGCCCATTCCAGTATGCCCTATAGTGTCCATTCTGGTGCCAAGTATGCCCTATAGTGTCCATTCTGGTGCCCAGTATGCCCTATAGTGTCTATTCTGGTGCCAAGTATGCCCTATAGTGTCCATTCTGGTGCCCAGTATGCCCTATAGTGCCCATTCTGCTGACCAGTATGCTCTATAGTGCCCATTCTGGTGCCCAGTATGCTCCATAGTGTCTATTCTGGTGCCAAGTATGCTCTATAGTGCCCATTCTGGTGCCCAGTATGCCCTATAGTGCCCATTCTGGTGCCCAGTATGCTCTATAGTGTCCATTCTGGTGCCAAGTATGCCCTATAGTGCCCATTCTGCTGACCAGTATGCTCTATAGTGCCCATTCTGGTGCCCAGTATGCTCCATAGTGTCTATTCTGGTGCCAAGTATGCCCTATAGTGTCCATTCTGGTGCCCAGTATGCCCTATAGTGTCCATTCTGGTGCCAAGTATGCCCTATAGTGCCCATTCTGGTGCCCAGTATGCCCTATAGTGTCCATTCTGGTGCCCAGTATGCCCTATAGTGTATATTCTGCTGACCAGTATGCTCTATAGTGCCCATTCTGGTGCCCAGTATGCTCCATAGTGTCTATTCTGGTGCCAAGTATGCTCTATAGTGCCCATTCTGGTGCCAAGTATGCTCTATAGTGCCCATTCTGGTGCCAAGTATGCTCTATAGTGCCCATTCTGGTTTGGAGTTTGTTCTATTGTGTCAATTCTGGTGACCAGTATGCTATTCACAGTATATTCTGGCATCCAGTATGCTCTATAGCAGTGGTTCTCAAACTCGGTCCTCAGGACCCCACACAGTTCATGTTTTCCAGGTCACCCGACTCACTACCAACTGACACATTTTAAAAGATCCACAGGTGGAGCTTATTTTTTTACTTGATTATGCGAGGAGACCTGCAAAACATGCACTGTGTGGGGTCCTGAGGACCGACTTTGAGAACCTGTGCTCTATATTATCCATTCTGGTGACTGGTGTGACCGGCACGTCTACATTCTAGTGACCAGTATACTCTTTAGTGTCTATTCTGGTGATTGTTGTGACTGGTAAGCTCTATAGTATCCATCCTGTTGTCTAGTATGCCATAAACTGAAGTGCCAAAAGTCATGGGATCGGTGCCTCATATTGTGTATGACACCATCTAGCCTAACAAAGAGCAGTAACCCACCATGGCATCTATTCCAAGTCCCTTGGGCATATGTTGACTCATGTCATCCTGGATAGCTTTCCACAGCTCCCTAATATTTGTAGGTTCAGGATATGGGTGTGAATGGACCTCTCCACCATGTCCCATTAATGCTTGATTGGGTTTATTGTGAATGAATGTGGTGGCCACACTATTTGTCCTGGACTCTCCAGAATGTTCCTTGAACCAATTCTGGACATCGTGGGACCGATGGTGCATTTTCCTGATAGAATATTTCATTGTTGTTGTGTGTACATGAAGTCCACGAAGGGCTGCAGAAGGTCAATGCCTTGTAGTGGTTACTGGTCAATGATGTGCTCAGATGGATAAGCAGACACAATCCTTGCCACATGAACACACCCCACACCATTATGGAACCAACACCAGTCCGCATGTTGTGTTTTTATTAACTGGGGTCTATGGCCTCATGGGATCTGCACCACACGAACCTTACTATCAGCCCAAAACAACTGGGATTTTGATACATAGGAATAAGCCACATGTTGCCTGACCTCCAGGTTCCAATTAGCAACAAGCCCAGGTGAAGCACTGTATCTGTTATCACAGTGTTTAGGGGCACTCTGATGGGTCTTCTGCTCCCATATCCCATGGAGGCTAAAGAACACTGCACTGACCTGCTAAATATGCATCTGGTACCTCCTGCATTGAATGTGTCATAAGGGTAGATTTATTAAGCCTGGAGAAGAGATTAAGTGGTTGATACTGTATTACCGGCCAATCAGCTCCTAACCATCATTTTTTTAAACCCAGACGGTAACTTGACAGGAGCTTAATGGCTGGTGATAAATTAAATCTGCCCCAGTGATGCCACTGGTCATGATCATTAAGCACCCGTGGTCTGCCACTGCTCTATACACACTGGTAACGCCTTCCATGAGGTATTCTGGTACAAACATGACACAATCTTGGAAATGGAATGTCCCTTCCATCGGGCATCCATTATCATGCCTGCTCCAACTCCGATACTTCATGATGCCTTGCCATTAGCAGCCCAGCTGGTGGTTAAACTTACTAAGGAAATGTAAAATTACAGCTGCAGGGCATTTACAAGACATCATGGTACAGTGGCACACATACCATTACATGCTGCTATCCCATGACTTTTGACACTTTAGTGTACAGTATCTGTGCGTATATATATATATATATATATATATATATATATATATATATATATATATATATATATATATATATGAACAAGAAATATAGAGAGCGCATTCACCACCTAATAGAATTGTCACCAATAATACTGGTACATAATACAGTGACCCAATACAATGTATGATCTTAAAACCTGAATGCTTTATTATATTTCAAGATACACATCTGGATATTGTTTCCTTTTCGGAATGCGACATCAATAACCCGACGCGTTTCGTCTTGAGAAAGACTTCATCAGGGGTTTTACACTAGGTATAATATCAAATGCTTCAAATGCGTATGGAGTATCCACAACCTTCTATTTAACACCTTCAGGGTGTAATGGGTCAGTAACTGTTGGCTGTTAAGGCCTCCCCATCAGTTGGGTAAATTCTGGATCTCAGATATCCAATGTTTCGAATGTAAGGTAGAAGTGTCCACAAGTGTATGGGGTGTCCACGGCCTTCTTAGTTCACCTATTTCTGGTGCAGGTACAGAATGTCTTAATTTTTAAGGGACCATCCCATCTATGAAGTACTGACGACCAGATCTATGTAGTATACAGATGTAGCGAGCTTCATCTTTGCAGGGGATGGCGATGGCGACGCCAGCCGCCATCCCCTGCCCTGTGCCATCTGTATGCCAGAAGGGGACGCGTGCGCACGAGGTGCGTGCGCGTCCCCCTCCGACGGTGCTGCCCTCGGTCGCCCGGTGCCCACACCGGGCGACCGCACCCCCCCCCCCCCCGCAGTGCCCTCGGGTCCCCCCCAGCCCCCTTGAGTGGGAGGCAGACAGTATTGCGCCCGCCTCGCCGCCCGGATACTGAGACGCACGCGCGTCTCAGTCAGATGGAGCGCCGTGTTGCTGGCGGATCGCCAGCAGCATGCTGCTGGCGATTCGCCAGCAACACTAAGGCCGGCTACATCTGTAGATGACCAGATCCACAATATCCGATGTTCAGTTGTGATGTAGATAAGATACGTGTGGGTATAGGCTGTAGACAGCTCAATTTCTGGTTGAAGCAGAATGCGCAAACTGAACTGGCTGCAGGTATAAATATATAAATAACCAAAGCAAGGTGGTCCAGTTGGATTCTGGCCAGGTTTTATAGTGTTTAGTCGGACCTCATGGCGGAGTGCGCCGGTTAGAACTTTAGCCCATGTAGCCTGTTTTGGGACTTCTACTGGATGGATGTGGAAGAAAACACATAATAGGTTGTTGGGGGTCTGTCGGACCCCATGGCGGAATGCGCCGGTTAACGTTTTATAACCCGGTAATACTGGGTACTTCAGCCAGTAAATATATATATATATATATATATATATATATATATATATATATATATATAATCATGTCTCCAGCACTTCCATGAGTCTCTGCCAATCTTGCTCAGGTGCCTTCCTGTGGGACTTTTGTTGGCAAGCTGCTCAATCAGATTGTGATGTCACTCAGGTGCCAAAAGGGAGGGGTAATTCTGGTTAGGAAAAAACATTTTGTATCCCAATTGCAAACTGAGTGAGAAATAACTACATAATAATCAGATAATACAGAGATCTTGGTTGCATATATACAGAGATCTTGCTTGCATATAGAAGGGTCAGCATTAGGAGGGATTGCTGACTCCAGAGTGACATTGGAGAAGCCAGGGGTATCTCCAGGTAGGCTGGCTCTCAGCATTTTCATGGGGGCTAGTTTTAAACAATTGGGGAACCCCTATCTGTTTGGTTTCCTGATTTTTTAATACCAGCCCGGCTCTTTCAGTCTGGTGCTGGTTACGGCCGTGGGGGAACCCCACGCCGTTTTTTAAATGTATTTTTCTATTTTTTTACACACTGCAGCCTGCACGGATTTGACTGATCCGTGCAGACTGCCTATAGGAATTCATATTAGTGGCCGTATATACGGCCGCTAATACGAATCAATATGACTGAATACGACATGGGGATTACAAAGCAGTCGTATTTGACTGCTAGGTAAATTTCCCTCCGGAATACGAATTTGCATATGGCTAAAACAGCCGTATGCGGTCGGATTCATTTGTATTAAGAATAAGAATAGGAACAATCGTATTCTTAGTAAATTTCCCCCGTAGTATCAGGCTGAATAAAAAAGGAACTTGGCCAGGCCATATTACTGGTGAGGCAACCAGAAATCTAGCCCCTTTTCCCCACACAACAGGGACTTTGTTGCCCATGTCAAAAGATAAGGTGTCCAGAGAAAGACTTTTGCAATATGTCACTTTCCCTGAGGCCTTTAACAAGCATTAACCTTTCCCAGGTACTTGCAGGAGACCAGGGCAGTGTAGAAACTTGTTTATGTTTCTAATTATGCTTATATCATTATTGTCTCCTCCTCTGTGTTGCTGTCCATAATAGAGCAAGAATTATGTGTTCTAGGGTATACATGAATCATATTGCCTTGTGTATGATTGCTGCTTAAATGTTTGCCAGAAGTTCTTGGCATACATTAACAATAGTTAGGGCAGTGGTTCCCAAACTGTGCGCCTAGGCTCCCTGGGGTGCCTCAGAGCACTTGCAGGGGTGCCTCGGTTTGGTGGTCCAGAACCGATTCAAAGTATTTATGGTCAATGTAATAGGCAAAACCAGAGCTTGTGGCTTCCAGTTTTAAAATATGTGGATAAACAGAAGTGAATCCTGTCCCTCACCACATAACTGGACCTAAGGATGAAATATAAGCACAACTTATTTAATTTAACATTGTTTTCTGAAATTCTCGGTAGCAAACTTTGCACCTAGGGGTGCCTTGACAAATATTCCGATAATCTAGGGTGCCATGATGCAAAATAAATTTGCGAACCACTGGGTTAGGGCTAAAAATTGTAATTACATAGTAACTAAAGTACAGGATAGATTCCTTTTATACTTTCAGTCAGGAAGTAAGTTACATTGAGAAACTTGTGTAAATTTTAAGTTAATCTTCATTGCTGGATGGGTCCATGGGAGGACAGTAAATCTATGGTGGGTTCCACTGCCTAGGGGCCCATTGTCCTCCCCTGCGAGACAGACCTTAAACATGGGTTCTACCGCTGCATACGCCTGGTGGGCCCTTCATGGTTTGCTGACCATCTGCATTGCAGGAACCAGAGCAGTATTTATTCCGACTGTTGCTACACTTCCCGGCTACTCCCATTGTCGGGTAACACTGTGTTGTACTGTGCATTACCTCCGATTGTAGGAACATTGCAAACAACAGAGAGACTCACTAAGTCCTACAGCAAGCTATAATGATTGACACAATAGAGACTAGCCAATGGAAGAGCTATAAAGAGAAAAGACAGGAACAGAGACCTGGGGAACACTGGTAGGTAGAGGAAAAGGGGTGTGGGAGAGTCAGACTAGAAGACTGAAGAAAGTCTGAATGAGGTGAGGGTGGTCCACAGTATCAAATGCTGTAGATGGGTCCAAAAGAATGTGTAGATAGAACTGATCGGCCGTCCGGTTGCAGCCGGATCCAATCACTGAAAGGGACGGCTGCCAGGTTGTGGCCAACCCCTCCATTGTAAACTTCTCAGTGTGGCACGGCTTCTTGGCCGTGCAGGGTTTCGCTGCTCGGCAGGAGCCGGAGCGTGTGAAATAGCCCTTGAGAGGTTAGATGGCTATAGAGAGATCTTGAGACACAGGGAACTAGAGATATTGGGGCAGATGTACTAAGGTTTAACAAGAGATAAATCCAAGGGTGATAAGGAGAGATAAACGTCCAGCCAGTCACCTGCTAACTGACATGTTACAGCCTGTGTTTGAAAAAAGTCAGTAAGGAGCTGATTGGCTGGACGTTTATCTCTCCTTATCACCCTTGCATTTATCTCTTGTTAAAGCTTAATACATCTGCCCCATTGCGTGGTAGTTTGACAATCCAGGTCAAGAGAGGGATGATGGTTGTGAGGAGAGCAGGCTTGAAGGAGAAGCAAGGCACTGCGCTCAAAGAGCATATAGGATGAAAGAAAGACATGTGGAAGGCGAGGGGGAGGATAGTGTGGTCAGTTGGTATCTGTGTATAAATGGTTCCTACTTGGGTCTACCAGGCAACCTTATGAGTGTGAGCCTCCAAGCCTATTGTATGATTGGTGTAGTCACAATGGGAGGGCCATTTATGTGAACAGCACAGTAATAACGTGTGCCAGGCTCTTATCAATAAGTTTGTGACCACATACACTGCACTTCCTACATGCTAATATTGGCTTTTATAAATACAGGATAGATCTCAATACATCAGATGGAAATAATTCACCGTTTAGATGTCTCCTAGAGTCACACATGCTACAAGGCCGTGTGGATTGCCTATTAACTTTAACAACGCTACTTTAGAAACCCATTGGTAGACAGAAATCCACATCTTACTAGATGTTATTGCGCACAACATGTGATCATTTCCAAAAAGAAATCTACCGTATGTGATGAAACCATGCAGGCTCGAGGATTATTTTCAAGGCCTCAACACCGAAGCCCATTTATCTGTTCCAATCTTGGTGATCTTCAAAGCGTTGCTACATTTGTTGCCTCTCTGTGCTTTGGCTGCAGTGAAAACATGACTTGCTTAATATGTCCTCAGTAACTACATTCGTTTTTTCTCTTTTTTGTCTGAGTTTACATATAGATTGCCTTGAATGTGTTAAGCTGGTTCTAGGTAAGTGGACGCAGGTGCTCATCATTGCTTTATACCCAACTTGCAGACCATTACGGATGGGAGCCCAATGAAGCGCTCAACATCTATGCTTGGTCATTCCCGGTCGAAAGGCATCCGACTAAACGAATATTCATTGGAGAGGGTAACTCCGGATGAAGGTCCTCGTCCCGGGAACCAGCGCAGAAGAGAGCGAGGGCATCGGGTGTCCGAACGATCCCTAACTCGCTATGTGGATATGGAATCAGGTTAGTAAAAGTCAGCTCTACACAGGCTGATTGGCTGATGACCATCCCTTGTGACCTGTTGTCCAACATACGGTAGAATGATCTAATGGACTTGGATTAATCATTACCATTCTCTGTTGCATTTCTTGCCGAAACTCTCTGCAATATACAGCCAAAATATATCGGTACGAATACCCCAGCGGGTTTGGTGGGTTTTTTTACACTTCAAATTTATTTATATTAGGGCCCACATACAATTTGGGCCCGATTCTGATGGATTGGGCCGAGAAATCCGGTGAAATCGGCCCAAATCACAAGGAGGTGACTGTGTAAGCTGGACCCAGGAAATCTGGGTTCCGCACGCTGACAAAACGGGTGATGACACTTCCCTGTTTTCTAGAACGGTCCCGGTTTCCGTCCGCAAACGTTGCAGCATGTCAGTCATGCTGCAGCTAAGGAAAGTACACCACTACATTTATAAACCACCAAGTACTGTTGCAGTTTAAAAATTTAATTTAAGATTTTTATTTTACTTTTTTTTTTTTACTACAAATCAAATTAGGAAAGTGAAGGTCATCTGGGCCACAGTAGACTGATACTTACAGGTGTCTCACTTCAAGATGTCTATTGCAGCAATTTCTCAGGAATTATATTTATTATTATCAAGGTGGTTGAGCATATCATCTTTTAAATTCAAACCAATCCTTATCTGTGTGGAGTTTGTATGTACCAAGTGTGTTTGCATTGTTTTTACTCTGGGTGTTCCGATTTCCCCCTTCACTATAAAATAGCCTTAGTACTGTCTATATGTTAATGTGGGTTAAGTATGATTTACCTACAATTTACCTACAATACTGACCATTTAAAATGCCGACATGGTCAAAATGCCAACATTTAAAATGTATACAGGTCAAAAAGTAGACTGCATCCTGTTAATATGTGTGTGTTTGGTGGGCAGTATGGAATGTAAAACTCCACTGTGGCAGGGAATGATGGTGACTAATCTATCTCTGTAACATGTTGCCTAATATCTATATATATAGTGCTATAATATATAATATAACGCTATATAAATGATGATAAACAAATAAACAAAGTCCGGCTGCCCTTAGGAAGCCATCCAACAGCTAAAAATATTTACTAGCATTTTTCAGAGGTTGTCGTCCCTTTCCTGTTGCTCGTGTATGATAGTAAGAACCGCCTCCTTTCATTATTATTGGTCCAATGGCTCCTCAGGTCAAATTTTGTCAACTGTCCTCTTTGTAAAATCATGATGTCTTTCACAAATGAATGTGTAAATCATTCAATCTGAAGGAATGGTCTTGGATCAATGCATCTGATGCTCGTTGCATTGTAAGACGTTAATTTTCGTTTTACAACTTTACAACTTATCCCGGGCAGTGGGAGCACAGTGATGTGCAGGTGATTTTTTTAAGCTGGGAACACATTTTACAATTATCTGTCAGGTCATCTGTCCAATCCGGCTGATTAGAAATGACAAATGACCATTTGCTCCCAAACAATGGAAAATGGACAGTAACGGTTGTTACAAATTGCTTAAATCCATTCGATTTAAATGAATGTGTATAATAGAGATTGGTAGAGAGTTTGGATAGGTACATGAAGACTAGTAAGGCGATGTAGGTATCCGCGGATTTGTAAATAGGATAAATTATGATCATGGTTGTTATCTGTGTTCTAAGATACCACTTAAAGATATTGGGCCTTATTCTAGTTCACTCTTAGAGGCAAATTCCTTCTTAGCTGGACAAAACCATGTGCACTGCAGCTGGGGCAGATGTAACATGTGCAGAGAGAATTAGATTTGGGTGGGGGTTTTTCTTCAAAGTGAGATCTATATTGCAGTGTAAAAATAAAGCAGTCAGTATTTTCCCTGCACAGAAACAAAATAACTCACCCAAAGCTAAATCTCTCTGCACATGTTACATCTGAAAAGGGGGTGCGGCTTATGCAAATGAGGGGTGCGGCTTATGCAAATGAGCCGCGTCCCCGTTTTCGGCCTGGAATAGACGCTGTGCGCATGCGCACAGCATCTATTCTGTCAAATTGGGGGGGCTCCCAACTGCCCCCCCCCCCCCGCAGCGGGACACCTCCGGCCGCGGGTGGGACAGGACCCGGTAATCGGGACTGTCCCGCTAAAATCGTGAGTGTTGGGAGGTATGAGCCTGGGAGCAATGCTGTTGAGAATGAGGCATAACCTTGTGTCCCAATATCGTCTCTAGGTCTTGGTACAGAGCTTAGCACCACCACGCAGTCATGCGACCTGCCTTCAGAAGAACGTGGACGTACCCGAGATCGAAAGCACCACCACCACCACCATCATCACCACCACCACCACCATCACCACCCCGGATCTGAGAGGGAGCGCCAAGAATATGGGAGGGCAAGTTCTCGTTCGCCAAGTGCGGGTCGGGACTATGCTCCACACAGACAGGTGGGTTCTGCTCTCTATGATATGTACACAAGGGGTGTAAGGGTACTGACTGCACTAGAAAAGGGTAGGGCAGTTTACTATCGCAGCGCAGGCTCCAGAGGCAACATTAACACTTTGAATTTGCAAAGTGATTATTTTTAGAACTAATTCAAGGACCGCTAAACCTAAAAGTTACCTAATACATGCTACTAATACAATTCCAAATGTGCATATTGTGTTTACATTCAGTGCAGAGATACAGACCACAGTGTGCTAGACGCACCAGAGCAGAGAGCGACACCCCACACATTGAAAGAGGAATTGCACGGGTTGCAACAGGAGCAGGGTGCTAGAATGACCCCCAAAAATGTTGCGCCCGGCAAAAAACTTTTTATATTTTTATAGGACCTATCCAATTGTTAAATACAAAGACGCAAAAAAGATGCAAACCTATGTATTTTTGTATTTTCGTTGCCATGATCACCGAAAAGAAACACGCTTATTGTGGATTTGGCTTTCCTTGCCTGAGGCAGACAAAACCAAACCCCTGGTAAGCATTGGCATTGGATAGCATTGGATAGCCCTCGGTAATACAATTACCAGCAGTAATTTACCCCCCCCCCCCCCCTCTATTTTCCAGCACTATCAGACAACAAGAGGCAGACTTTCCCCATATTAATGTCAAATAATGATGTAATAAAACTGTTCAGATCATTATCAGACACGGTCATAAATGCGGCTGTCAAATATGTCCTCGTCCTGTGCGCAGACCCAGCTTCTTGACAAATGGGATAATTATTTGCACACAAAGTTATCTTTGTCTGCTACCAGGAACCTGTGTCCTGAAACAGCTGAACTGCGATAGTCTGTTACGTTACACGTACATATGTGAGTTGTTAGTAGCTGCTATTTTAGATTTAGCTGTCCTGTGTCTACAGTATACATTGTCCATCTGAGCCTGCTGATCCCTGGAGCCAGGTCTCCATTGCAGAACAAAGCGTTCAATTGCTTAGGCATTTACATTGTAAAGTATCAATAGATTAATGATGTGTCAGAAGGTGGGTTTA
Organism: Crinia signifera; assembly: GCF_055691185.1. Lineage (NCBI taxonomy): Eukaryota > Metazoa > Chordata > Amphibia > Anura > Myobatrachidae > Crinia > Crinia signifera. The sequence continues at coordinate 301,738,882 of NC_139220.1, read as the reverse complement.
TTATAAAACAGAATCTAGCCCTCTACACTCATTCCTTGCCTACTTTTCTTAACTCCTTGCATCTGTGGTATTTTTTTGGTTGAAGGGGGGTGCCAGTGTGATGCCCCTCATTTCATCTCTCCCCTCCAGTGTTGTCCCTCCTGCTTGCCCTTCAACCCCCCCCCCCCCCCCCCCCTTTGCTGGAGTCTCCGCTTCCCATATTTCCTGCTGCACATATATTTTAGAGGAGTTGTCCCTGGGGATATGGGGAGGAATGGTGAAGGAGAGGAAGGTCTTGTAGTAGTGGGCTTTGTCTCTCTTTTAGTTGCCTTCTCCCACTTTGGTTGGATCTTCTGTCTCTTACCCCTGCTTGTTTTGCTCAATCTGCTTGTTCCTGCACAAAAACTTACAGAAAATCCATCTTTTTTCCACTTTTTCCGTTTTTTTTTTATTTCCTTGTCGCTGTGGCACCCTACCCTCTCTCCTCTTACCCCTGTCATGCCCCCCCCCCTTCTGTGTACATGTGAGGGCACTTCTCTCCTTTCCTTGCTTATCTTTTGACTCGCCTTCTGTATCTGTTTATCTTGAATGTTTCCTATCTCTCCGATCCATTCTTTAACTTTTGCTAATTTGTCTTCCCTTCATTCGTTGTTTCAAATTCATCTGTCATTCACTTTGTGGCCCTACGTTATCATGCTCCTCCTCCTCCACGGACAACTCTTCTCTTATATCTTCATTTGACATTTCCTTTATCGCCCTGGATGTCCTTTTCTTCATTTTGTGTCCCGTCTTTTGTTTTTAATTTTATTTTCTTCCTCTCCTATGTGTATCCCTTTTATGCATTCTTCATGACTTATGCTTCTGTCTGTAACTTCTCAATTCTCGTTGCCCTCTTTTCTCTCTCCAACCTCTCGTGTCTTGTATCCCTCCCACCTGGCGTGTCTCCTTTTTCGTGTTTTCTCTTGCTCTTGAATTCCCATTTTGTTTGGATTTTTGTGTAGGGCAGTAGTTCAGTGGATGGCAGCCCCGTGCCCTCAACCTCTGGGGCCAGCACACCCCGCAGAGGAAGGCGACAGCTGCCCCAGCTTCCCCCAACCCCCAGACCACGCATTACCTACTCCCCTGTGGTTCGACGGCCTGCCAGCATCTGCCCTCAGCAGCAGCAGCTGTCGCCAAGCAGAATGACTACACCCCTCCCAAGAAGATACCCTCAGAATGACAGCAACGTGGGCAGCAACGAGAGACGAGCCACCCATAACGACTCTCCCCGGCCACATCGACACACCAGGGGACACTGCTCTGATGCCCCTCGCGCTGGATGCAGGCACAGTGGTCCATACCGGGATTCCTCCTATGAGGGGCCCCACCCCTGTGACCAGCGCACCTCCAGGACTGCCGACCCCGGAGGGGTACCCCCTCTCTCGCCACATGGGCGCAGGCTGCCCAACGGCTACTCCCATGGGACCCCGCGACCCACAAAATCTCGTCACGAACGTTACAGTGAGAGCGAGGAGGACGACTGGTGCTAAAAAAAATTATATATAAATATATATATATAGAAGTATATATATGTGTATATATACACACACAAATATATATATATATATATATATATATATATATATATATACACACACACACACATAAACTTTAATCTAGCAGGGAAATCAAAGACACTTCTGAAAAAGAAATAAGACAGGGGAGGAAAATATGTTTCCCAAAATATAAGAGATTGTCACCAAAAAAGAAATTCTTCCCTGGGTTCCTTTCCACACTTTTGGAAAAGGACGGACGCCCTTGCAGCATGTTTTTTTATTACCCGTTGTATTTTGGGAGGGCATTTGGATTTTGAAGGAGAGTAGATGACACTCAGGAGGATAAAGCAACAAGTTTACCACCAAATCCCCCTTCCTGCTCTCTGAGCTCCCCAATTTCACATAGCTCAGAACCATCTCCATTGGTCAAATATTTCAACCTGGAAGAAAAGAAGACGCAAAATGGCGTGAAAGTTTCTAAAAAAAAAAAAGCTGCAGAGAACTTTTGGAAAATGTACAAAACAAATGGTATTTTTTTTTCTTATTTTATTTTTTTTTCAATTTGTATTGATGAGTTTTATCATCCAGAGGATTGGATATGTGGGTGCTGGTTTAATGTCTTGGAAAGAGCACGCAGATGCACACACGAGAGTGTTTAGAGCTCATATTTGTTCATATTGCCTGCGGAAATGAGAATATTAACAAAAAAAAAAATCCAACAAAAAAAAAAAAGACTGAAAAAAAGTTGGAGAAAAAAAAGAAAAAAAAAAAAAAGCAGCATTTGATTCATCTGATTTTTGCTTGAAAGTCCCAAAAACAAGACATAGAAAAAAAAACACACACAAAAAACAAAATTGCGTTGCTAATTTTAAAAGCTTTTTTTCCGACTTTGTTTGAAAAAAAAAATGTTAGATGCGGAGTGTGGCGGATGCATGAATATTATAAATGGCAAAAAAAATGTTAAATATATATATATATATAAACACATTGAATTTAAGATAATGATAGATGAAACCTGGAATCTCTACCCAAGTGGCGAGCTGAGAATTATTTCTGTGAGTCTAAAAAAAAAAAATGAGGGACCTGGTTTAAAGCGGTTATAAATCATATTTTTAAATTTTCTGATATTATTTGGTGAAGTAATGTTTTTTTTTTTTGTGAAATGAGAACTTTACAGATTTAACGTCACATAGTTACAACAAGAGATGGGGAATGAGCTATACGGGCCATAAATGTTTCTTTCCAGTGTTTCCCAACTCATATACTGTATAGCCAGCCAGGTGGACATCTGACACACATGTGCCCATGCATCGAAGTAGTGATAAATACTGGAGATGTGGATTTTTAAAGTGATGGCTCAGCCTGAGATTAGGAGAGTGGTGGGGTCCGGGGAGGTCAACTTTGAGGGAAAGCATGGTATTAATGCACCCCCTAGTGGCACTGCTGCGCTGGTACGTGCGTGAAAATTAAATTGGTATGTATTTACTCAAAATGTTTCTCAAATATGGTGCATATTACAACTGTTTTTTTTTTTTAAAATTGCGTTTTTTTTCTAACTTAAAACTTGTGTTGCGACCAATAGAAATTGTCTGAATATCTTCTCTTACAACTTTATACCACTCTCCGTGTCTCCAGGTGGTGCGCTAGAGAGTCTAGAATCGAACACAAATTGACTTAAACCAACTCAGTGTGGTTAAACCAACCCCCCCCCCCCCCTATGTTTCTCCTGTGTTGATTTGTTCATGTTTTTCGTATGCAACTGTGTATAACTGTGCACATGGCTTAGGTGACCTCACTCCCTCTTAAAAGTGAAAATATCATTAAAATCAAATGTTGCTTATTTTGCAGCAGTCTTACAATCATACGAACTATCTCCACTGGCTATGTCTGCAGGCAACAAAAACAAGTGGCCAAAATACAAAGTGGTTGCCTCTAGATTCCACAATCAACCTGGCAATGCTCGAAAAATCAGAACGGGTGATCTATTGCGGGCTAGATTCTTCAGCGGTGGTTCACAAATGGGCTTGGTGACTAAAAGCAAGCCAAGGTGCTGTGACAAATGGCAACCAAAACTTTGGCTTCCTTTTGTCAACCATACTGATTTCGGTACACTTTCAGTGTTACAATAATTTCCCCGCCACGTGGAGGAATGTACAGAAACGTGCACACGGTGGAGAACTGTTCCTTAGAAGAACACACAAATTTGTAACTTGCTGCAATTATTTTGTAAAACAGAGAATATGGTCTTTTTAATATGACGCGAATGCGTTTCATGCAGATGGGGTTGTGTCGAAACACTACCACCGCTCCCAGAACAATGTTCTCTGAGCAGGTATTCCACATCTTCACAGTCCATCCCAGTCTCATGACATAGGCCAGGTAGATTTGTATGTGCTATAAAATAAGCATCATCTATGTTTAGTGATTGGAATTTTCCTCTTGTATAGGAACAACACCATTGCATTACCATGGGTATTACAGCGAGAGAGATCGGTAATCCCGCCAGCTGTCATTTCCCTGTGTTATGATTAGCGATAACGCAGCTGTGTAGCCACTCGGCTAATGGCCACATCGTACGAGAAAAATAGCGGGACAGCCAGATACCTCACCGCTTCCCTCGTCCTGGTTCCAAATCCAAATAGCAAGGTCACTGATTTAAGAATGAGTTACTCTGACAAACGGATGAATGAGTACAATGGACTGAGCCAGCCACCTCTGCTTTAGCATGCATATATGACCTGTTAGCGGCTACAAAGGGCAGGCTTGTAGACTTATTATGCACTATGCCATGCCTTTCTTTTGCACTAAAATAAGTGTTATGTTACCCTGTAAGTGCTAAGAGAGAGAAACATAAGAAAGGTTTAGGAGTCTTATCAATGTGCCCGGGTGATGTTGGTGAGGGCACAGTCTGAGGCAGAGACTTATTGTACACAGATGCATCATGCACTATTTTTTGTCATTTCTGGGTGTTTTATAATTAAGTATTATGAAATAAAACATAACGGTTTGAATTCTGTGTTTGCATTACGCTGCAAATCAGAAACCTCGCTGGATGAGGCCAGGTCTTCGGGATTACATCGGAAATGTTCCCTGCAGTAGCAGCTTTGCATGAGACCGAACGGCAGCTGTATGTCATTGTTACTGATAGTATTGTAATTTATGGTTATCAGCTCTGCTCATGTAATAAGCAAGTTATTGATCATCACAATGGAGCCCAAGTTGGCTGCAGTCAAATAGAATTGCTTGTTTCACTAATGAAATGCTCTGAGACCGTATACAGTGTGGTCACAGGTAGGTGAATGGGTTGTTCGAACAGTGATTGTCACAAATGCTGGGAAGAGCGGTGTGTCACCTGTAGTGTACATGGTGAGGGTCATGTCACTATAGCACAGACAGCACTGACCAGACACTAATCATTTCACAGCACATACAGGGGTAGATGTATGAAGCAGTGATAAGGGAGGAGAAGTGAGCCAGGGGAGAAGTGGTCCATGGCAACCAATCAGCTGCGCTTTATAATATGTTATGCAAATGATAGATGATACTGCAGTGCTGATTGGTTGCCATGGGCCACGTCTATCCTCCCTTATCACTGGTTCATACATCTAACCCACTAAGTTCTGCCAATACCTTCATTGCTGTGGCCCTGTGCTTAGATTTCTCTAGTTACATCTGGCCAATGACCAAACAAGGGCTTGTGAGTGATCTATTTTCTTACTATGTATGAAGGGAGCATACTGTAGGCCACTGGCCATACACACAATGGCTACCTGAATTTTTACACTGCATTTTAGAGTAGAGCTAGGCTGTTCCCCATGAACTCTAAAACAGCCAACCAGTTCTTAAAGCGCACCTTTTTCACACAGCAGAGGGAGCCATTTTGCAAAATAAACTCAACCCTTTTGTTAAGAGCCTGTGACATCACTGAGGCACTGAGTCACTACAGGAGGTAGGACAGTTGGCCACTACAGGAGAGAGGGCAGCCGGTCACTACAGGAGGAAGGACAGCCGGTCACTACAGGAGGGAGGGCAGCCGATCCCTACAGGAGGGAGGACAGTCAGTCACTACAGGAGAGAGGGCAGCCGGTCACTATAGGAGGAAGGACAGCCGTTCACTACAGGAGGGAGGGCAGCCAGTCACTACAGGAGGGAGGGTAGCCGATCACTACAGGAGGGAGGGTAGCCGATCACTACAGGAGGGTGTGCAGATGGTCACTACAGGAGGGAGGGCAGCCGGTCACTACAGGAGGGAGGGCAGCCGGTCACTACAGGAGAGAGGGCAGCCGGTCACTACAGGAGAGAGGGCAGCCGGTCACTGCAGGAGAGAGGGTAGCCGGTCAATGCAGGAGAGAGGGCAGCCGGTCACTGCAGGAGGGAGGGCAGCCGGTCACTGCAGGAGGGAGGGCAGACGGTCACTACAGGAGGGAGGGCAGCAGGTCACTACAGGAGGGAGGGCAGCCGGTCACTATAGGAGAGAGGGCAGCCGGTCACTACAGGAGGGAGGGCAGCCGGTCACTATAGGAGAGAGGGCAGCCGGTCAATGCAGGAGAGAGGGCAGCCGGTCACTGCAGGAGGGAGGGCAGTCGGTCACTGCAGGAGGATGGGCAGCCGGTCACTGCAGGAGAGAGGGCAGCCGGTCACTGCAGGAGGATGGGCAGTCGGTCGTTACAGGAGGGAGGACAGTCAATCACTACAGAAGACACCAGTGTACACTAATTTGGAGGATCAGCTGGCTATCTGCGCTATGTATCGGCTGAGTACAGTATACAGTATATAAATATAGATGCCACATATTCTAATTATCTATAATATGGCATCCTTCCAACAGAGCATGTCTCCTTAAAATAAGAAGATATTTACATTATTCCCTAATACTACATTATCATTACTACAAGTTGATGAATCTGTGACTTGAAAGGTTGTACATGAATGACATCCAGGAACTACACAAATCAGGGTAAGAAAGATTGAGCAGCTGTTGCAGTGTATCTGCCTCTTCTTGGCTCAGTCATCCACCACAAAGTATGTCACTTCTACCTATAGCCAATGATAGTCTGCAGTCTACCTATACCCGGGGAGGCCAAACCTGTCTATAAGATCTACCAACAGTTCATGTGTCTCAGGCAATCTGTGGATCTATAGTAGGATTAATGCAGCAGGTTTGACAATGTGACAGTTAGTAATGACTACAGCTGTACACCAGCTAGGGGATCTGGGGAATGTGACAGTTAGTAATGACTACAGCTATGCACCAGCTAGGTGACCTGGGGAATGTGACATTTAGTAATGACTACAGCTGTGCACCAGCTAGGTGACCTGGGGAATGTGACAGTTAGTAATGACTACACCTGTGCAACAGCTAGGTAATCTGGGGAATGTGACAGTAAGTAATGACTACAGCTGTGCACCAGCTAGGTAATCTGGGGAATGTGACAGTTAGTAATGACTACAGTTATACACCAGCTAAGTGATCTGGGGAATGTGACAGTTAGTAATGACTACAGCTATGCACCAGCTAGGTGACCTGGGGAATGTGACATTTAGTAATGACTACAGCTGTGCACCAGCTAGGTGACCTGGGGAATGTGACAGTTAGTAATGACTACAGCTGTGCACCAGCTACGTGATCTGAGAAATGTGACAGTTAGTAATGACTACAGCTATGCACCAGCTAGGTGACCTGGGGAATGTGACAGTTAGTAATGACTACAGCTGTGCACCAGCTAGGTGACCTGGGGAATGTGACAGTTAGTAATGACTACACCTGTGCACCAGCTAGGTAATCTGGGGAATGTGACAGTTGGTAATGACTACAGCTGTACACCAGCTAGGTGACCTGGGGAATGTGACATTTAGTAATGACTACAGCTGTGCACCAGCTAGGTGACCTGGGGAATTATGACAGTTAGTAATGACTACAGCTATGCACCAGCTACGTGATCTGAGAAATGTGACAGTTAGTAATGACTACAGCTGTGCACCAGCTACGTGATCTGAGAAATGTGACAGTTAGTAATGACTACAGCTGGGCACCAGCCAAGTGGTCTTTGAAACATGGAACATTGGTAGATCTCACAAACCGGTTTGGCCACCCCTGACCTATACCCGAGCTACTCTGCAGTGTCCCTCTAGGCCAAGCATGTCCAAACTATGGCCCTCTAGATGTTGTGAAACTACACATCCCAGCATGCCTCGCCATAGTTTTAGCATTCCCTAATAGAACAACTGTGGCAAGGCATGATGGAAATTGTAGTTTCACAACAGCTGGAGGGCCATAGTTTGGACATGCCTGCTCTAGGCAGACTCTGATTGTGCCATCCAGTGCCAGCAGCCTCATGCTACATCACCTTCTCCTGGCCTCTGCTACTGTACAACCCAATCACCGCTCTAATTTAATTCTCAGAAACAAGAGACAGACACAGACAGTGTTTCTTCTTAATGTTTCTTCAAGGAGAAGAGACAAACCCCTGTTGCATTTGCTTTTAACAGGACAGTATGGATGGTGTAAAGGTTAGTATTACTGCTTCACAGCATTGAGGTCTTAATTCCACCCATGGCTCTAACTGTGTGGAGTTTGTATATTCTCCCCATACCCAAGTGGGTTTCCTCCGTGTATTCTGGTTTCCTCCCACAATCCAAAAACATACTGGTAGGTTATTTGTTCCCCAAGAAAAGTGAATGTGTGTACATTGGCAGACTAGAAGGGCCAAGTGGTTCCTATCTGTCCTCACATCCTATGATTGTTTGGTCCAAGGACATTGTGAAAAACATGCCTTATGTAATGGGGCCGTTACTCCCCACATAGGCTAGCATTGTACTGATACACATGGAGCACCTGTACCTCAGTCCTGCCTAGCAGCACCATTCATGTATGCTTACCATCATTAACACAGGAGCATAGATGAATATAAATCACTACATAATACAAAGGAATCCCGGATAAGATAAGGATTACAAAACAAAGACCAGTGGATTCCTCATAAAGACAAATATACAGTGTTCATAAAAATAAACATAGGTTTAGAAAACTCACTATATAAAAAGAGAGACCCCACAGATAATGATATAGCCAGTGTAGGGCGTTAGGCTGATGTAGGTGAAGTACTTCAAGGCAGCAATGTACAAATCATCAGAATGGGCAGGATCTCCACAAGGGTTTACTGCTAACATACAGCAGAGACCCTTTGGAAAAGGACACCAACAAAGGTACAGTTCTAATCCCTGTATTAATCCTAAATTATTCAAATTATTGTTGATACAGTAGTTCTTCGGGTATAGAATCTGAGAATCGCCAATGTAAAGGGACCCAGTGTGTGGGTCGTTGCATGTTTCCAGTGGTCTGAGTCTCATCGTTGAGGTCTTCTTATCACTGTTGCTTACCGGATAGCTGGCTGTTCTATCGCCCCCCCCCCCCCCATTCGATCTATCAGCTTCAATACTACTCAAACAATACTGATTCTACAGTAAGCACAATGCAGCGCTACCCAGCCCTATTGCTATTTATTCAAAGCACATGAGTAATATGGCCTACATGAGTATTATTTATGTATTCCTATGGAGTTCATTAGTAACATTGGCACATAGAAGCGGAGATTTTATTTACATCGTGTATTATCGCACATTGGGCCTGATTCAGGTGTAGTCGCAACTTCGATGGTGTTGCAACTAAGCGAATATCGTCAGACTGCACGTGTCGCAGTCCCAGGTACCTTGGCAATGCTGCTCTGCAGGGAGGAATTGGTTGCAGCGTGATTGAAGGGAAGAGTTCCTTTGGTGGAGGTGTGGGCATTCGACTGCAAACTCCTCCTTAAACCTGGTGCGGCTGCTGTGGCCACTTTGTGAGGCCTTAAAGGAGTCGATGTTCCTCACATCTGTGTTGTGGTTGTGGCAGAGTGGGCGCTAAATTGCGATAGTTTCGGTGGTCATCTCTATACACTTGTGTGTGGCTGTTACACTTGCTTCACCTCGCAGTTCAGTCACTGAACAGCGTCGCTGCTGCTTCGGAATTGTAACCGCATCTGAATCAGGCACGATAGGCTGCAAGATACTCTGCTTGAACATCCATATAAATCCTCCATTACTCTCATTTACCTTCAGACGCCTGCCTCCCCTGCACATTTCCACCATACATGCTTACTCATAACTACGATTGTTTACATATAAATGGATTTGGATTACAATACGGTCCCTGGCCCTACTGTATATGCACTTACCTTGGAGGAGTGTTCCACTGTGGTACAATGGGAGAACATCCCCTTGGGGTGTGTATCTGGCAGACTACAGCTGCCGCCAGGATGCCGAGGTAAGTAAATCCAGTGCAAAGCACGTTCAGAGAGCCAGATGGACGAGTTAACGTATACACCTGGGGTTAAAATTTTGGCATCAGATCGCTATAGTCACATTGTATTTTCACAGTGGTTTAAATAAAGCAGAGTCTCGGGTAGCGTGACACATATTCACCATGTGCATGAAATAAAAATGCGAGTTAAACTTAAAATGTGCATTCTAAGGTGCAGGAGAAAGTTTGGAAAGTATTGGGAATGGAGACCCAAAGGCTGCTGCTTCCTTTCCTTCTGATGTGCATCCTGCTGGTGTCACAATGATTTTTATATACTGGTTCCAGGTGACATTTGGAGCATTAGTTTATTATGAACAGGTTGGACTTTTAGTGATTCGGTTATTAGAAATATCAGCTCGCCACTGTACAGGGAAGAGGTTCAGTCCACTTTATCCTAATTACTGTCAGCGGATCGTGCAAGGGGGATTTTAACACTTGCTCGCTTCCTTGACTAGTGAAGGGGGGTAAAAGGCACCACTTGTAAATGAAAGGTTTTGCTGTTGACATCTCTTTAAACGAAAACAAAACAAAAAAGGGGGGGCCTCACAAAAGACGACCCCCCCGATAATGCAAAGTTGCTTAAGCTAAGTTACTTTTTATCCTGCCAATTTTTCCTGTTTGATTTTAGAATAAAAAAACAAGAAAAATGAAAAATATGAATTACAAAAAAAATGAAGATGTTTTGATGCATTTTAAAAGAAAAAAATAAATAGTAAATTGCTTTACATGGGCCGTTGTAAAACAGTGACCAGTTATTCCCATGTTATATGTGCTTGTGAGGAGGAACAATGTGTAATGTCCGAGTGTCTGATGGTGACGGGATTCGTGTCTACACAAGTTACTATGCCGTAACGCTTATTTACATAGCACCTGCAAATTAATTATTAGTGCTCTACAAGTGGGAACAAAGCAGTCATAAAACGAGACTGGATAATATCAGAAAGACAGAGAAGTAGGAGGGTCCTGCTCGTTGGCTTACAATCTATAAGGAAATAATAGTTTGATAAAGGAGGATAAATGCTACGTATTGCATAAATATGGTTCCGCCATTTTGTAGTGGTTCATGGTAGATAATGCTGTCCTGGGGTCAGTGGGTTGTGTAAGTGCAAAAAGAGAACACATGTAAGTTTTGTGTGAACTGTGTAAAGGGGAGGTAATTGTGTGGCATATCTTTAACCCCTTCATGACAGAGCCAGTTTGTGCCTTCATGACAGAGCCCTTTTTTTCAAATCTGACATGTCTCACTTAAGTGGGGATAACTTTTTTTTGCTTTTACTTATCCCAGTGATTTTGAGATTGTTTTCTCGTGACACATTGTACTTCAAGTTAGTGGTAAATTTTGGTCGATACAGTCTGTGTTTTTTTGTGAAAAATACCAAAATATCGTGAAAAAATGGAAAATTTAGCAATATGCAAAATGTTAAATTTTCTGCTTGTGAGACAAATAATCATACCACTCAAAATAGTTAATAACTAACATAGACCATATGTCTACTTTATGTTGCCATCATTATTTCAACCCCCTTTTCATTTTTTTGGACACTAGGAGGCTTCAAATATGACTAGCAAATTCTCAAATTTTCAAGAAAATTTCAAACACTGATTTTTTTAGGGACCAGTTCAGTTCTGATGTGACTTTGAGGGACTTGTATGTGAGACACCCCCATAAATGATGCCATTTCAAAAACTGCACCCCTCACAATATTCAAAACAGCATTTTGGAAGTTTGTTAACCCTTTAGGTGTTTCACAGGAATTAAAACAAAGTGTAGGTGAAATTTCAAAATTTCTTTTTTTTTGCAGAGTTTCAATTTTAATACATTTTTCTAACAAATACAGTAGATTTTACTAGAGAAATGTGACTAAAAATTGATTCCCCCAATTCTTGTGTTTTCAAAAATATCCTATATGTGGCCCTAGTGTGCACGTTGACCAAACCACAGGCTTCATAATAGAAGGAGCACCTACTTGATTTTGGAGCCTCCTTTTTATGAGATTTTTTTTTAGGCACCATGTAGGTTTCTAGGCACCATAAGTGCTAAAAGTTAGGAACCTTCCCCACAAGTCACCCCATTTTGCAATCTACACCCCTCAGGGAATTCATCTAGGGGTATAGTGTACATTTCAAACCCCCAGGGGTTTCACCAATTTTGGTACAACTGGGATGTGAAAATGGAAAATTACATTTTTTTACACAAACATGCAGTTCTGGCTCAAAATTTTTCATTTTCACAAGGAATGAAGGAGACAAAGCACCCCAAAATCTGTGCCCCAATTTCTCCCGAGTACGGCAATGCCTCACATGTGACCAAAAAATACCAGTGGGGCGCATAGCAGGACTCAGAAGGGAAGGAGTGATTTTTGGATTTGGCAGCACAGATTTTGGTGGAATGAATGGTGGGTGCCATGTTGCATTAGCAAGACTCCCAAAGCACCAATACAGTGGAACCCCCCCACAAGTCACCCCATTTTGCAAAGTACACCCCTCAGGGAATTCATCTAGGGTTATAGTGTACATTTCAAACCCCCAGGGGTTTCACCAATTTTGATACAACTGGGATGTGAAAATGGAAAATTACATTTTTTTACACAAACATGCAGTTATGGCTCAAAATTTTTCATTTTCACAAGGAATGAAGGAGACAAAGCACCCCAAAATCTGTGCCCCAATTTCTCCCGAGTACGGCAATGCCTCACATGTGACCAAAAAATACCAGTTGGGTGCATGGCAGGACTCAGAAGGGAAGGAGTGATTTTTGGATTTTGCAGCACAGATTTTGGTGGAATGAATGGTGGGTGCTATGTTGCACCAATACAGTGGAACCCCCCCACAAGTCACCCCATTTTGCAAAGTACACCCCTCGGGGAATTCATCTAGGGGTATAGTGTACATTTCAAACCCCCAGGGGTTTCACCAATTTTGGTACAACTGGGATGTGAAAATGGAAAATTACATTTTTTTACACAAACATGCAGTTCTGGCTCAAAATTTGTCATTTTCACAAGGAATGAAGGAGACAAAGCACCCCAAAATCTGTGCCCCAATTTCTCCCGAGTACGGCAATGCCTCACATGTGACCAAAAAATACCAGTGGGGCGCATGGCAGGACTCAGAAGGGAAGGAGTGATTTTTGGATTTGGCAGCACAGATTTTGGTGGAATGAATGGTGGGTGCCATGTTGCATTAGCAAGACTCCCAAAGCACCAATACAGTGGAACCCCCCCACAAGTCACCCCATTTTGCAAAGTACACCCCTCAGGGAATTCATCTAGGGGTATAGTGTACATTTCAAACCCCCAGGGGTTTCACCAATTTTGGTACAACTGGGATGTGAAAATGGAAAATTAAATTTTTTTACACAAACATGCAGTTCTGGCTCAAAATTTTTCATTTTCACAAGGAATAAAGGAGACAAAGCACCCCAAAATCTGTGCCCCAATTTCTCCCGAGTACGGCAATGCCTCACATGTGACCAAAAAATACCAGTGGGGCGCATGGCAGGACTCAGAAGGGAAGGAGTGATTTTTGGATTTGGCAGCACAGATTTTGGTGGAATGAATGGTGGGTGCCATGTTGCATTAGCAAGACTCCCAAAGCACCAATACAGTGGAACCCCCCCACAAGTCACCCCATTTTGCAAAGTACACCCCTCAGGGAATTCATCTAGGGGTATAGTGTACATTTCAAACCCCCAGGGGTTTCACCAATTTTGGTACAACTGGGATGTGAAAATGGAAAATTACATTTTTTTACACAAACATGCAGTTCTGGCTCAAAATTTTTCATTTTCACAAGGAATGAAGGAGACAAAGCACCCCAAAATCTGTGCCCCAATTTCTCCCGAGTACGGCAATGCCTCACATGTGACCAAAAAATACCAGTGGGGCGCATGGCAGGACTCAGAAGGGAAGGAGTGATTTTTGGATTTGGCAGCACAGATTTTGGTGGAATGAATGGTGGGTGCCATGTTGCATTAGCAAGACTCCCAAAGCACCAATACAGTGGAACCCCCCCACAAGTCACCCCATTTTGCAAAGTACACCCCTCAGGGAATTCATCTAGGGGTATAGTGTACATTTCAAACCCCCAGGGGTTTCACCAATTTTGGTACAACTGGGATGTGAAAATGGAAAATTACATTTTTTTACACAAACATGCAGTTCTGGCTCAAAATTTTTCATTTTCACAAGGAATGAAGGAGACAAAGCACCCCAAAATCTGTGCCCCAATTTCTCCCGAGTACGGCAATGCCTCACATGTGACCAAAAAATACCAGTGGGGCGCATGGCAGGACTCAGAAGGGAAGGAGTGATTTTTGGATTTGGCAGCACAGATTTTGGTGGAATGAATGGTGGGTGCCATGTTGCATTAGCAAGACTCCCAAAGCACCAATACAGTGGAACCCCCCCACAAGTCACCCCATTTTGCAAAGTACACCCCTCAGGGAATTCATCTAGGGGTATAGTGTACATTTCAAACCCCCAGGGGTTTCACCAATTTTGATACAACTGGGCAGTGAAAATGAAAAATTACATTTTTTTACACAAAAATACAGTTCTGGCTCAAAATTTTTCATTTTCACAAGGAATGAAGGAGACAAAGCACCCCAAAATCTGTGCCCCAATTTCTCCCGAGTACGGCAATGCCTCACATGTGACCAAAAAATACCAGTTGGGCGCATGGCAGGACTCAGAAGGGAAGGAGTGATTTTTGGATTTGGCAGCACAGATTTTGGTGGAATGAATGGTGGGTGCTATGTTGCATTACCAATACAGTGGAACCCCCCCACAAGTGACCCCATTTTGCAAACTACACCCCTCAGGGAATTCATCTAGGGGTATAGTGTACATTTCAAACCCCCAGGGGTTTCACCAATTTTGGTACAACTGGGCTGTGAAAATGAAAAATTACATTTTTTTACACAAACATGCAGTTCTGGCTCAAAATTTTTCATTTTCACAAGGAATGAAGGAGACAAAGCACCCCAAAATCTGTGCCCCAATTTCTCCCGAGTACGGCAATGCCTCACATGTGACCAAAAAATACCAGTGGGGCGCATGGCAGGACTCAGAAGGGAAGGAGTGATTTTTGGATTTGGCAGCACAGATTTTGGTGGAATGAATGGTGGGTGCCATGTTGCATTAGCAAGACTCCCAAAGCACCAATACAGTGGAACCCCCCCACAAGTCACCCCATTTTGCAAAGTACACCCCTCAGGGAATTCATCTAGGGGTATAGTGTACATTTCAAACCCCCAGGGGTTTCACCAATTTTGGTACAACTGGGATGTGAAAATGGAAAATTACATTTTTTTACACAAACATGCAGTTCTGGCTCAAAATTTTTCATTTTCACAAGGAATGAAGGAGACAAAGCACCCCAAAATCTGTGCCCCAATTTCTCCCGAGTACAGCAATGCCTCACATGTGACCAAAAAATACCAGTGGGGCGCATGGCAGGACTCAGAAGGGAAGGAGTGATTTTTGGATTTGGCAGCACAGATTTTGGTGGAATGAATGGTGGGTGCCATGTTGCATTAGCAAGACTCCCAAAGCACCAATACAGTGGAACCCCCCCACAAGTCACCCCATTTTGCAAAGTACACCCCTCAGGGAATTCATCTAGGGGTATAGTGTACATTTCAAACCCCCAGGGGTTTCACCAATTTTGATACAACTGGGCAGTGAAAATGAAAAATTACATTTTTTTACACAAAAATGCAGTTCTGGCTCAAAATTTTTCATTTTCACAAGGAATGAAGGAGACAAAGCACCCCAAAATCTGTGCCCCAATTTCTCCCGAGTACGGCAATGCCTCACATGTGACCAAATAATACCAGTTGGGCGCATGGCAGGACTCAGAAGGGAAGGAGTGATTTTTGGATTTGGCAGCACAGATTTTGGTGGAATGAATGGTGGGTGCTATGTTGCATTACCAATACAGTGGAACCCCCCCACAAGTGACCCCATTTTGCAAACTACACCCCTCAGGGAATTCATCTAGGGGTATAGTGTACATTTCAAACCCCCAGGGGTTTCACCAATTTTGGTACAACTGGGCTGTGAAAATGAAAAATTACATTTTTTTACACAAAAATGTACTTCTGGCTCAAAAATTTTCATTTTCACAAGGAATGAAGGAGACAAAGCACCCCAAAATCTGTGCCCCCATTTCTCCAGAGTACGGCAATGCCTCACATGTGACCAAAAAATACCAGTTGGGTGCATGGCAGGACTCAGAAGGGAAGGAGTGATTTTTGGATTTTGCAGCTCAGATTCTGGTGGAATGAATGGTGGGTGCTATGTGGCATTAGCAAGACCCCCGATGCACGGTGAAATGATGAACCTAATAATCCATCGATGTGTGGTATATTTTGAAACACTCCTTTATACATAGGCCGGGTTTGTCGGGGCAAGTTTCACAGTGGAAAATAGTTTCCTTTCTTATTCCCTTTTTATAGCAAACTTTGCACCTTTTTTGTGTCCTGCCCTTTCTTGCAGTGGAGGGGATTTCGTTGGGAAAATGCTGCCCTGGTACAATACGGGGGCCAGTACTAGAAGTACTGGGGCCCTCTGCCTGCTGGTTCCCAAATATTAGGCCCTTTATGACTTCCTCTTGAAAGTGCATAAATGTCCCCCTCTGGCCGGTAGAACGGAATAGCACGTAAGCGTTATACAGTGCCATCTGGATGATATACACGGCCAGCTTCTTGTACCAGATATTTGTTTTCCGCAGGGCACTGTACGGCTTCAGTACCTGATCTGAAAGATCCACTCCGCCCATGTACTTATTGTAATCTAGGATACAATTTGGTTTTGAGGTGTGGGTACTGGTACCTCGTACAGGGATGGAGGTGGTACTGTCTCCATGAATTGTTGTCAGTATAAGGACATCCCTCTTGTCCTTATATTTGACCAACAACATATTTTCGGTGCATATTCCCCTGCTTTCACCCCTTCTCATTACTTGGGCAATGTGCGTTTTGGGGAGGCCTCTTTGGTTCTTGCGCACAGTACCGCAAGCTGCTGTACCTCTTGAACCAAGGGCCTTAAACAGGGGGATGCTGGTGTAAAAGTTATCCACATAGAGGTGATAACCCTTATCCAGGAAGGGGTGCATTAAATCCCAGACAATTTTGCCACTAACACCTACGAGGGAGGGGGGGCATTCTGGCGGTTCAATTCTTGAATCCTTCCCTTCATATACCCTAAACTTGTGGGTGTACCCTGTGGTGCTTTCACACAGCTTATACATTTTTATGCCATACCTTGCCCTCTTACTGGGAAGGTACTGGCGGAATTTAACCCTTCCTTTAAAATGTATAAGGGACTCGTCAATACAAATAAATTTTTCAGGGATGTATAGCTCTGCAAATTTGGCACTGAAATGATCAATGACCGGCCTGACTTTGAATAGCCGGTCAAAGGTGGGATCATCTCTGGGTGGGCACTGTGCATTATCGGTGTAATGTATAAATTTATGGATTGCCTCAAAACGAGTCCGAGTCATGGCCATACGGTAAAATGGGGTGCTGTACAGAACATCTGTACTCCAATATTGCCTAATTTGTGGCTTTTTTACTATGCCCATATGAAACACCAGACCCCAAAACGTCATCATCTCTACTGCATCTACAGGGGTCCACCTAGCAAATGATGACGTGGGGTTTTGAGCAATAAACTGCTGGGCATATAAATTAGTTTGGTCCACCATTAAATTTATAAAATCATCAGAGAAAAATAATTTGAAAAAG
This sequence comes from Crinia signifera, assembly GCF_055691185.1. Lineage (NCBI taxonomy): Eukaryota > Metazoa > Chordata > Amphibia > Anura > Myobatrachidae > Crinia > Crinia signifera. The sequence goes on along the minus strand of NC_139220.1, from coordinate 301,721,277 downwards.
TCAATTTCTCTGAGACCTGTGGAATCAAATTGGATTCCTGGCATGCCAAAAACTCAGGAACCTGGGGCTCAAAATTGTCTGGTGGTGGGGTCCATACGAGATCAATTATTGGGGGGGGGTCTCAGCTGCTCTACGGGGGCGTCTTTGAGGGGGTCCCTCATCACCAGAGGAGGAAGAGGAGCTTAAGACGAATCCTTCAAATTCCCCGCTTGCCTCACTGGCTGTGTCAGAATCAGAGGCAAGCATGGCATATGCCTCCTCCACTGAATACATTCTTCTGGATGACTGGGATGACATTTGGGATGACATTTTTATTTTTGTGTTACTGGTAGTGAAATGTTTCAACACGTGTATAGTGTAGGGGGGGGGTACAAACTTTATTTCAACCCGGGGGGTATGTAGTGTGTTGTGTGTATGTAGTGCAGAACAAAAAAAATACTTTATACAAAAAAAAAAAAATGAAGGGGTTAAAAAAAAAAAAATTGAAGGGGTTAAAAAAAAAAAAATTGAAGGGGTTAAAAAAACAAAAAAAAAGGTCCTGCGCCAAAAATTGAGCACAGATGTTGGTCAGTAACGTCTGTCACTGAACAGCGCTCAAAGGCAACAGGAATTTGATCAAAAAAAAAAAAAATAGATCAACCCTGTGCCGAAAAAGCTGATCAGTGATGTACGTCACTGATCAGCGCACAGTGGCCACAGGACACCCACAAAATCACAGTGTGTGTAAAAAAAAAATTAAAAAAAGACCACACAGCACCCACAAAAAAAAAAAAAAAGGTGATCAGTGATGCGACACTGATTACCAGTGAGGGGCAGCAGGTGCACAACCTTTGGTGCAACTGGCAGCAACTGACAGGTATATATAAAAAAAAAAACCTCTGCACCCCCAAAAAGTTGCTGATCACCTCAGATATAGTGATCAGCACAAAAGGCGGGGGTAGCAGACACAAAATATACACTCTCTATCACTCTCTGTCACTATCTCTCTCTATCTCTCACTATCTATCACTATCTATCACTATCTATCACACTGCAGCAGCAGCACTGACAGTTATATGTATAAAAAAAAACCTGCACCCCCAAAAAGGGGGGGTAGCAGACACAAAATATACACTCTCTATCACTCTCTGTCACTATCTCTCTCTATCTCTCTATCTCTCACTATCTATCACTATCTATCACTATGACACTGCAGCAGCAGCACTGACAGTTATATATATAAAAAAAAAACCTGCACCCCCAAAAAAGGGGGGGTAGCAGACACAAATCTCTCTATCTCTCACTATCTATTACTATCTATCACTATCTATCACTATCTATCACTATGACACTGCAGCAGCAGCGACAGTTATTTATATATAAAAAAACCCTGCACCCCCAAAAAGGGGGGGTAGCAGACACAAAATATAGCTCTCTCTGTCACTATCTCTCTCTATCTCTCTATCGCTCTCTCTCTATCTCTCTATCTCTCTATCACACTGCAGCAGCAGCAGGAAGTCTCAGGAAGTCAGATCCAGGAAGCGTCCAGCACGCTACAAGCAGTGATCAAGTGATCAGGTAAGGTATTTGCAAGGATCAGGTAAGTATTAGCAAGGATCAGGTCAGTATCACGGCAGATAGGCACGGTGACCGCTCTGCACGCTACTCCAGACCGGAATGGCGTCTGCAGCGCAGTCACCGTTAGTTTAAATGTCGCGCCTTGGCTGTGATTGGTCCGTGGGTCCCACGGACCAATCACAGCCTTGGGGGCAGGTGGGGTGAGGGTGGGGTGAGGTGTCATCGTCACCGATGACCCCCTCATGCCCCCTGACGCCCGGCGGTGATTGACACCTGTGTTACCAAGCGTCTGATTCGCTGGTAACACAGGAAAACGCTGTGAATGGCTGTTCACACTGAACAGCCAATCACAGCGATCGCCGACGGGGGGGCGACATCGCAGCCCCCCCTGGGCATGCAGGGACATGTCTGCTGTCAGGGACAGCAGACATCGTCCCTCTGTCACTGCGTCTCGAGACGCAGTGACAGTTTAAAGTCATGACGTATATATACGTCATGTGTCGGGAAGTACTTCCCGGCCATGACGTATATATACGTCAAATGTCGTGAAGGGGTTAAAGTCTATAAACGTATAAATCTATATCGTCTCAACAAACTCCACGCCATGGGCCTGAGTTAGACTTGATCACTGATGACTACAGCTGTGCACCAGCTAGGTAGACTGCGAGTAGAGAGCTGCCGCGCAGACATAAAGGAACCCGCCTCGTGCAAATCTGCCCGGTATCCAGTCACAAGTCCATTCGCAATTCACAAGCCATCAAATGATTTTCCAGTGTATGCAAATGTAAGTAAGCCTGACCCTATTGGTCATCTGTGACAAAGACAGGCTGACCAAGGCCGGCGCTGATGTCACAGACCCTCCCTTTGGGCACGCCCACGCATGCTACTAGCCTTAGACATGTGCCATCATTCCATAATGGCTCCATCTGAATTTGCACAACATCGATCAACTCAGCCCCATGTGTCAGAATTCATCACAATAGTACATAAAATGATGTTCACCATAGTTTAGGACATGCTAGAACGTCTCACATCCTAGCCTTGGAGATGAAGTGAAGAGAGATAAAGTACTAGATTATCAGCCCCAAAGCCATGTTACAGGCTGTTTTTTGGGGGAAAATTACAAGAGATGGTTGGTTGGAGCTGTTACTCTACTGGATCACTGTCCAAGGCTTTGTACATCTGCCATTGATGGCATACAGATTTATCTTTGTTTTAAAAGAACAGGAAAGAAACATCCACTAACATGATGAACTGGTTTTCATGGAGCAATGAACATATGTTACAGTATTATGCCATGTCTCTTCCCAACAAGCATTCATAGGACCTTTAAAAGACAGTGGGGTCTATGTACTCAGCCTTGGAGAGTGAAGAGAGGCTGGAGGTTAAGAAACAGCCATCCAGCTCCTCACTGTTATTTTTCAAACAAAGCCTGTAACATGGCAGCTAAGAGCTCATTGGCTGGTACTTTATCTCTCTCCACTTTCTATAGAAATCACTGCATCTCATTTTCTGTTCTGCGATGGAAGAGCACAAGCCAAAACTTAGTGTTATGGGGTATTTGGAATTTCCGACATCACTACCCCGCTACAAGATTCATAATGAAACATTTTATCTAGTGCAGCTTTACAACAATGCATTGCCCTTTGATACAAAGAGAAGCACTTGGTTCTGCTGCCTGCTAGTATAATACCTGCGCAGCTTCTTGCAGATATATGCACTTGGTGGCTCGCATGCGCTCCCTACAGGTTCTGTTCTCCCTCTATGGGGGTCATTGGCCCCCACGAGGGAGAATAGCCCCGGTCAGTTGGGATATTGGGGCAGATGTATTAAGCCTGGAGAAGAGATAAACTGGAGATAAAGTGGAGATAACTTCGAAGAGTTAACGCACCAGCCAATCAGCTGTGTTTGAAATATGACAGTTGGGATCTGATTGGCTGGTGCGTTATCTCCTTCCACTTTATCTCCAGTTTATCTCTTCACCAGGCTTAATACATCTGCCCCAATGACTGCTGTGCATTTAACAGTCGGGATTCCAATGTCCGTATACTGACCATCAGAAGACCATCTGACACCCGCTTAGTCTGCCAAATATGCACATTTATTTATACTTTATTTACATATGTCTATTACATGTTTCATCAAACACCAATAGAATAGCAAGAATGACATTTAATAGGATAAGATATTTCGGTACTTATGTATTATCTGGGCTCCCATGTTAAATGCACCCCATTTTTTCATACCCCTACTATCCAACTACGCATGGAGTTGATTTTATATAGTGTGGCGAGTGCAGCGAGCCACCGTGCCCGAAGCGTGGCGAGCGCAGCGAGCCCCGCGAGGGGACGCGGTCTCATAAGAAAAATGGGAGCCCAGATATTACATAAGTACCGATATTTCAACTTTTGCAATTTTTATTTTGCGAGTTTGACAAAATCATGCACAGACCAGTAAGATCTGTGCATGGTTCTGTCCCCCAAAAAATGTGTAAAAGTGCATGCTTGCTGGGACTTGTAGTTCCACAACAATGTAAAATAGTTATGCCTATTTTTACACAACAATCAGCCCGGTGCCCACTGCCCAGGGCACTGGGGACAGCCCCGGGCTGCAGCCTAAGCAGTGGTAAATCTAGAGGGGGGAGACCCCTTTATTGGGGTGGTCCCCATTCCTCCTGAGTCTCTGTCCATGCTGACCAGCCACAGGGTTAAATGCTTTGTCCAGGGGGAACTTGTGTAAAATTGGCATCACCCTATTGGCTGTTTGGGCCCAGTGCTGTTTGCCAAAATAAGTGTGACCCCTACTAATTTTGTCCCCCGTATTTTGGAAACCAGGACCGGCCCTTGATCCTGGTTTTAGAAATCCTGGGGATCCCCTATGTTTTTTGCCCTTCTGACATTCTAAAACCAGGACTGGTTCGTTTTTCAAAAACCGCACATTACCATTTGCCCCTTTGCATGACTAAAATTTGCACATTTTCATGCCTCAATTCGCATTCCATTAAATTGTCGATTTCTTTTAAAAAAAATTGTGATTTGTAAACATGCGATATGGTGTGATTTTAAAACGTACTAAAAAATCGCATCCTATTAAATCAGAATCAGAATCAGAATCAGAATCATCTTTATTGGCCAGGTATACTTGCGTATGCTTGGAATTTTTTGTGGTAACAGTGCAGCATCAATCAGGGAACACAAAGGGGGTGGGAAGAGAGGCATTTCACATGTATCTAGAAAAGTTCGAGTTAGTATTTGGTATGTTCAATACGGTTTAGTTGGTGGACAGCTATTGGGAAGAAGCCTTTTGTAGTTGTCAGAATCATCTTTATTGGCCAGGTATACTTGCGTATGCTTGGAATTTTTTGTGGTAACAGTGCAGCATCAATCAGGGAACACAAAGGGGGTGGGAAGAGAAGCATGGACTGTGAGGGCTGCCGATCTGCCCACGTTCCGCTCCGTCAGGCTCATATGGGTGGTCTGCACCAGCGGTGAGCTCCATTTCAGAAGGGCTTCTCTGCTGTGCTTGGTTACCACACTTGGCAGGGTCATCACACTCGAGGACAAGGACAGGGGGAGACAAGGGGAGACATGTAGTTTGGTTGAGCTGCACAGCTCCGAGGCAGCCTTCTGCGGCGCCATATTTGTGGTAAATGTCACCCTACATGTGCTTAGAACATGCTGCTGACTGCATGCTGCCACTCTCTGAGGGGAGTGCTCTCTGTCTCAGTAAGCCCACCACTCATCCAGGTAGCAGAAGTGGGACAGAGTGATGCATAGTTCATCATGGCGCCTACTTACCGCTGTGTGATGATATAAAAGGTGTAACCAACAACTGCAGAGCTCTTCGCTGATCCATACTTGCCTACCCTCCCAGAATGGCTGGAAGGGTCCCGTAAATCAGGTCCCCCTCCCGCCCCCCCGGGAAGGAGGGCAAGTCTCCCACATCACCGCTTATGCCCCCGCTCCCCCTTCGCCACTGAATAAAATCCCGAATTCCGGGTGTCCGCGGGGAGGGGCGGGGCTGATATGACAGGAATCACATAATTTTGTGGCATTTTATTCCCTCCTCCAATACAGGGACCCGCGACTTAATGCGGCTGACTATTATGGGGCGGGGCTTGGTGATGTCAGCCTTGCCACGCCCCCCTTTCACTCCTCTCTGGGCTTCTCCCGGAGAGGAGTGATAAAAAGTAGGCAGGTATGCGCTGATCTAGTTAGTGGGTAAAGTGGGAAGCAGTTAAAGAAAGGCCAAAGGATATATCTTAATCTAGAAATCTACAGTCTTTAGCCTATAAACACACGATTATGATAAGTAAGCATTTTAAGGAGTCTGCAATCTCCCAACAGCACCTTAATAACTTGCTGAAAGATCAGGCTTCTAGTAATCACCCCATTCCTCAAATTCTATAGAAGGATTACGAACTCGGCTACATTGAAAATATGTCAGATCACGATAGCTAATTATTCACACTCTAAAGCTATAAAGGCCTCCATACACTAGAGCTATAAAGGCCCCCATACACTATGCGATTATTGGCCGATAAATCGGGTGAAATCGGCCCAAAATCGCATGTGTTTGACATCTGATCTGATGCGCGGTCCCGCGCGCATCGGATCGGATCACGGCGTCGGACCTGCAGAACATAAGATATATCGGAATCTGAGCCATCATGGGTGCTTTTTAGCACCCACGATGTTCAGATCCGATATATCTTTATATACAGCCCCCCTGTCCCCCCCCCCCCTGCATTGACTGTTCCCGGCGGAGGTAGTGCAGACGGGAACCGCAGGCGTCGCAAAGCAGAGACCGTCAACGCGGCGGGAGAATAGGAAGAAATCCTATTCAAAAGACCGGGCGGCCGCTGATTGGCTGAGCTCAGCAGCCGCCCAGTCTTTTGAATAAGATTTCTTTCTATTCTCCCGCCGCGCCGACGGTCTCTGCTCTGCGACGCCTGCGGTCCTCGCCTGCACTACCTCCGCAGGGAGCCGTCAATGGGGGGGGGGGCGCTGTTTGTAAGACAGGGGGGGCGCTGCGGGGGACACAGAGTTGGCAGTGACAGAGCCGGGCAGGGGGAGGCGGGAGCTGTCAGCGCTGGGAAAAAAAAGCCCATACAATGAATGGGCAGCCTGTGATTGGCTGAGCGCGCTCTCTCAGCCAGTCAGCAATTGGCTGAGAGAGCGCTCAGCCAATCACAGGCTGCCCATTCATTGTATGGGCTTTTTTTCCAGCACTGACAGCTCCCGCCTCCCCCTGCCCGGCTCTGTCACTGTCCCCCGCAGCGTTCCCTGCATGCTGCCTTAGCAGCGCCCCCCACCAGCAGCCCTGTTTTGCAGCCCCCCCCTGCTCCCCGGGTTTACATGTGATAAATCGAGACGATTGATCACATGTAAAATATGGCACATCAAGTGCCAATCTTATCAAGCTCCCCCGGGGAGCTGCCGGGGAAGCTCAGGGGGAAGTCGGGGGCGACTTGTCCTCAGGACAAGTCGCCCTAGTGTATGGGGGCCTTAAGACAAGCAGACAGATACAGTATATACAAAAGTATTCTACCTTTGCAAAACAAATTCCGTGCACTTGGGCCCTTATTTAGATTTGATCTCTCAAAATGGGCAAAACCATGTGAACTGCAGATGGGGCAGATGTAACGTGTATAGAGTTAGATTTGTGTGAGTTATTTTGTTTCTGTGCAGGGTAAATACTGGCTGCATTATTTTTATACTGCAATTTAAATTTCAGTTTCAACACACCCCGCCCAAATGTAACTCTCTCTGTTCGTGTCACATCTGCCCTGCCTGCAGTGCACATGGTTTTGGCCATTTTGAGAACAAATTAGTTCTGCTATCAGATCGGAATAAGGGCCTTTGTCTCTTGTTCTGTGTACAGTGTATAGAGGCAACCGTGGATGTAACACTGGGGGCGATTCACATGCGATTTGGTCACATTTCATGCGATTGCGCTGATAAATCACATGAAAAGCAGCCAATTGACATCAGGTCTGATAAGTGTCCCTGTGCGCATCGCACCGGAACCTGTGAGTCGTGTCAGTGAGATGTGTCAGATCACAGCCTAGCCAGGCAAGCTTGGCTGGATCGCATGAGTTACATCACATGCAGAGGAACTGCATACGATATATATCACATGTGATCAAGGGGGGGGGGGGGGTCGAGTGCAACTTCTCTGATGGGAGAAGTCTCACAAGTGTATGTCCAGCTTTATATGGGATACGGTCATTAAGTATACAGCAACTAGGTCAACAAGCATTGGGTCGACAGGCACTAAGGTCGATATGGGTCTAGGTCGACAGGTCATTAGGTCGACACAAGCATTAGGTCAACATGGGCAAGGTCGACAGTCGAAAGGTCGACAAGGGGTTTTTCACTGTGTTTTTAGCCGACATGTGCTTAAAAGGGGGGGGGGGGGTTGAAATGGAGAGGAAAGTAAAAAATTTCAGTATGGAAGATCTTCAGCGGTTCAAGATGGGTATTTTATAGTATACGGTGTCACTGGATGGAGTTTTGTAAGGTCAGTCACAGTGAATCCACCGTGGTGGGAGAATACAATAGTGTGCCAAGCGTAGCGAGGCAACGTGCCCGAAGTTGCGAGGGGATGCGGTGCACTTCAAACTGTGTCCATGTCGACAGTGTGGACCTTTGGGTCAAAAAACTGTGAAAAATCCCATGTCAACCTTTTGACTGTCTACCTTGCCCATGTCGACCTAATGTCCTGTTGACCTAGTGGTGTCGACCCAATGCTTGTCGACCTAGTTGCTGTAGACTAAACGAACCCAACACCTTTAGACAATCGATCATCAGTAAAGTGTTCACTACAAATATAAATTCTGACAGCACTTTCCCCATAGATTTCAATAACCGTATTTGCAGTTGGCCTGTGTTTTCTAAGCAGTTGCTGCACCTCAGATGAAGTATCATGGGAACACAGACTCACGACGACAGACCAGCTGCACTTTTGTGGTGTATTGTTTGGATCACCTATTTGCAAGCCCCAGGGGCGCTGGAACGTTTTTAGGTTGGGGGGGGGGCAAGATATAATCTCATTTTGGCGCCCCCTAAATTGCTATATGTTACCCCCGGGCACTATACACACTGGCAGCGGCATATACACGTGGGCATTATACACAGGGCAGCGGCATATATGCATGGGCATTATACACAGGGCAGCGGCATATATGCGTGGGCATTATACACAAGGCAGCGGCATTTACGCATGGGCATTATACACAGGGCAGCGGCATATACACGTGGGCATTATACACCGGGCAGCGGCATTTTCATGTGGCCAGAGACACCAGGACTGACATTAATCCAGGGGTTGTCATTACTCGTAAAAAGTGGAAAAAGTGGCAGTGTCACCCCCAAACAGATTTATGTGATTATGTCTGATTATGATAATCAGACATAATTACATAAACCTGTTTGGGTGTGAATCCAGGGGTAAATGACAACCCCTGGATCTGTCAGTCACTGGGGAAGGGAGGGTGAGAGGAGCAGCATTTACCTTTAAGTTTTAGTTGTGGCAGCACAGCGTGATGGCTGCTGCTGCGGCTGTTGTAGGATGCTCCCGCGGCTCCCGCCCATGCACTGATCCACGCGACCAGTCTCCCTCCCTACGGCCCGCATCACGCCCGCCAATCACTGTGGACGCATCACATCCACAGCCACTGTGATTGGCGGACGCTGGTTCTCAACATCTCCCCGCAGCAGTCATCCATGTGGGCGGACGGCTGCGAATAGGAATCGGATTCTTGCTGAGGCGCTAAAGCAGCTGTGCGGGCGGGCGGCTGCGATTAATCAGTAACAGTGGCGTAAGTTCGTCCATGTCGCCCGGAGGCAAGAAAAAGTTGGTGCCCCCCTAATGATAGATAGCTAGAGAGAGGGAGAATGAGAGATAGGGAATCATGGAGAAAGAGAGAAAGGGCGGGATGTACTATGGTATAAATGCGGTAAAACCCTTGTTTTCGACCCCTGCCGCAGTTGCCCGCAGAGAGGTACCTTCTCCTACTATCTCCATTTCTTCGGGCTGGCTGAGCTGCTGCTTCAAGGGCTTGTCCTGAAGCTGCTTCAAGGCAGTGGCGTAACTTGAATTTTTGCACCCCCAGCCAAAAAAGTCTCTGACTTGGGGTGGGTGGGTGGGGGGTTTGGGGGGGGGGGGGGGGGGGGGGGAGTCCCATATTGCACACATATACATAGCACATCACACACACATACACAACTCACCAGTCACACATACACAACTCACAAGTCCCACATACATAGTGCAGTATATCACACACGCATAAATGATAAATAATCCTCCATACAGACCTTTGTCATTTGAAAAAATGAATGCAGCCAAACACAGCCCCCGCACTTACAGTACGTTCTGACTCCTGCTCACCTCGCACTCTGAGACACTCGGCGGCAGCTGTCAGTCAAGGCTCCGGGTCCATGCGCTGCTGCTGCATGCAGTTCCTTCCCGCCTATGTGGATGTGGCTCCGGCACCCCCTGCTCTGTGTATGCCTCACCTCAGTCACATTCGGCGCCCGGGTTATGCAACGTGGAGGGGAAGGATAGCTCTTTCCTTACAGGAGCCGGGGTGTCAGGGTGCGGGCGCTCTGCCTCACACTCCCGGCTGCCGCGGGGGCTGCGACATGATTGTTAAGCCACTGCTTCAAGGGCTTCTCCTGCTTTACTCTGCTGGGGGGAGAGCGGAGGAGGCTGGTGGCCTGTTGGGGGAAGGCGCGGTGGGGATGCTCCCTGGGAGCCCTCAACGGCTGCCTGTGACACTCGCCGCGCGGGACTGGGCTGCTGGGAGCTCATACACTGGCACCTGTACTGCACTGGATGCGAGATGAGTCTCCCGGCCGACTCACAATCAACTGACAAGGGGGGCGCCGCGCTGCACTCCGGGAGTTCCGCCACTGATCAGTAATATAGGCGGACGGGCGGGAGGCTGGATCAAGCTTAATCAGCCCACCGCCCGCCCGCCTATATTACTGATTAATCAGCCGCCCGCACAGCTGCTTTAGCGCCTCAGTAATTTTGGGGGGGGCAAGCTGCCCCCTCGCCCCCCCCCCCCCCGTTCCGGCGCCACTGGCAAGCCCCCTAATTCTCATAGAGCACACAGGGGCCCCAGTAGAGGTTGGAGAATAATCTTTAATATAACTAAATTGGCTAGAGATGCCCCTGGGCATATGATTTACATCACACAGAGATCAAAGGTCAAATACCCAATGGGTTTATCCTCAAAACATTGTGGTGTCCTGCAATGCCAGGCTCTCCACAATACCAAAAAGATCTTCAATCAACTCTCACACCTAGGCTTTCCCCAGCCATTGGGAGGGAGGGGCGCTGAAGTCATCAGCGGCCTCCTTCTCCCCACAACCTTCTCAGTGCCGAGTGAGTCCCGGCTGTAAGCAGTGAATGGTTTTCCAGTACGTGCATGGCTGCGAGTGCACTGCAGGTGGGGCAGATGTAACATGTGCAGAGAGAGTTAAATTTGGGTGGGGTGTGTTGAAACTGAAATCTAAATTGCAGTGTAGAAATAATGCAGCCAGTATTTACCCTGCAGAGAAACAAAATAACTCACCCAAATCTAACTCTCTCTGCACATGTTACATCTGCCCCACCTGCAGTGCACATGGTTTTGCCCATTTTCCAAACAAATTTGTACTGCGATCAGATCTGAATTAGGCCCATAGTGTAACCTTAGGGAAGAACCCCTAGATGTGTACGGGATCTGGGCGACCTATGGCATTGCACTGCTGGGCAGCAGAGGATCCAGGTGGTAGGTCAACAGATCAACAAAATATGGTAAAATGCATGGTCAATAGGTCGACATATAAAAACGTTGACTTTGTTTTATTTTTTTGTTTCTTACCTTTTCACACTTTACCATCCATACGGACTCTGGGCCTGATTCAGTCCTGTTCGCTAGGCTGCGTATGTTCTAAACCGAGCTTGTGTCGACCTTTTGGGATAAATAAACCATATTAATAAGTTATTGGGAAGCGCGGTGAGACTTCCAAATCATCCTATTGGTCACACATTGAGGTATATTTTGCAGATTTAATAACTGGCCAGATATTGTTTGCTTATGTCAGATTTTTGGTATTGGCCTAATGAGCCACCTTCGGGCAGCAGTGTAGAAGACTTTTGGGATCATGAGACGGCCTCAAGGTCCGTACTGGCCAGGAAACGGTCAACAATTCGGTCGACACTGAATAGGTCGGTCAAAATTGGTTGACAAGACATAGGTCAATACATGAAAAAGGTTGACGTGCTTTATGCCATCATTGGCAAAAGGACGGCACACGCAAAACGACGACGTGAAAATGATCGACACGGGAAATTTGGACTTTGGGCCCGATTCAGTTCTGATCACTGGGCTGTGAATGTTTGGAGGTAAACGCCGCCCGCCAGAGTTCTCCTCCCTGCCCCTGTGCACAGCTGTGAATACATAGCCCGGCACACATTCGCAAACACCCACCATCTAATAGTTTCCCCCTGTAGGCAGCGCCGAGTCAGTCTAGGCTGACGTCAGCAGCCCTCCCTCCCAACGGCGGGGCAACGCCAGCGTTTTCTGGGGCACTGCCAGAAAATGCCAGCTTGCCACTCCCAAATGCCCGGCACCTGTCGCTCGCCTTGTGAACGGCCAGTGATGGCTGGGTACTGTGGGCATGTGCGATCGTTCGATAACCGCAATTGGGTCTGAATCAGGCCCTTTGGGCCTAATTCAGACTTGCTTACAAGTCAAATTTGTTCTGAAAATGGACAAAACCGTGTGCACTGCTGGTGGGGCAGATGTAACTTGTGCAGAGAAGTTAGATTTGGGTGAGGTGTGTTCATACTGAAATCCAAATTGCAGTGTAAAAATAAACAGAAACAAAATAATACATCTTTTACACCGAGGGACAAACCCAGGATTTTGCCTTGTGGTCCTGGGTCAGCTGAAAATAAAAACCGGTGTCCATTTCCCCGCAAATCCTTTTGTAAAGCGCAACGGAATATGCTGCGCTATATAAGAAACTGTTAATAAATAAATAAATCCTACATAGGTCCCGACCAGGGTGGAACACGGGGAGGACCTGGGTGGGGGGCAGTGTAAATGGGTATGCTGGGTCGGCTACCGTTTACAGCAATGGTGGAACCCAACCTCCGGACCACAGCATCCTGTGCAGAGAGCAGCGGAGGCAGGGAGGAGGTGAGTGGATGCCTGTGTGCAGCATCCATTCACCTCGCGGATGGGGGCTAGGGGGTGTACTGAGGCTGGGGGCAGCCCAGCTTAAACCTATAGGGTAAATGGGATGTTGCTATGGGCAACCATTATGATACTATATTATCTTCTAGAAGGTGCTAAATAAATAGGAAGTACATTCTGATTGGTTGCCCATGTGAAATAGAACACACATCTTAGTAAATTTACCCCATATATTTAAAGGTTAAAGGTCAAAGGGTCGACTCAATGATGGTCTACAGGGCTTAGGTCGACAACCTGAACTAGGTCGACAGGGTCGGAAGTTTGACACAAGCCTTTGTTTTTTTTTAGACATTTCTTTGTCCTGAATGTCTACACGCGCTCGCCATGCTGTGGGTGCGGTGACTCGCTGCACCCGGCACACTGTTATATTCTACCAGTGGATGGTAGGGGATGATATACCGCCTGTCGGCACATGTCTGCTAAAAAGAAAACTTTCCGACCTTAACTATATCGACGTATTTCACGTGTCGACCGAAGCCCTTTCGACTTTCAGTGGTCGACCTTCATTGAATCGAGCTAGTGACCATATCCCTATATTCAGTTTGGTGAGACCTCCACATTCATGTGGCTGCAGGCTGAGCACAGCGCCGGCCCTTAGGGGGCATCAGCAACAGGAAGTACAGCAGACATCAGGGATGTGCGCTGGAGACAGGAGAACCGGCGCTGCGGGCACCATATACAAAGCATTCTACTGACCTCTATACCAGGCAGAGAAATCACTATTGATTTGGTATCTGGGCTTTAGTCTTATTGGCTCGCTGAGCCGAAGTCACAGCTGGCTGTTGCCACAGCAATAACCAATAAGAGTCAGGTTTAGGGATGGCCATCAACCATCGATGCTGCAAAATCATTGATGGTTTATGGCCGATGTTGAATACTTTTGCCATCGATGGGGGAGAACCAGATGTTTTCCGTACATCGATGGCACAGCAAAACTGATATTTCCTTTTTTTTTTCAAAGTGCAGGGACACTGACCATAGCCTCGCCCCCGCGAAGCCCCTCCCATGTGTTTTCATTGTCCCACAGGCCAATCACTCAAACATAATAGAGGACCATCGAGATATAAAACTATCGATGGTCACCCATTGAATAGTTTTACACTATCGGTGGTCAGTTGCACTTTTGCCATTGATGGTAACCATCGATGGCAAAGGCACCGATGGCCATCCCTAGTCAGGATAATTCATATTGGTTGAGGACAGGGCTGTAACACATGATGCCCTGGGGGTGGCATTGCTGCAGACCTAGCCAGCAATGCTCACCCACTTGCTCCTGCAATCCCTAGTACTGGGTGCCTGCCTCTTCCTGCCCAACTCCAGCGGTTACCTACCCCTGGTCAGTACCAGCTCCAGAGTCCCAGCTGTCATTGTTTTCCCCACAGCATGTGGCCAGCGTGCATATGGGGGGAGATGAGCGGGAGAGAGAGACTGAGCAGCAGCTGCTAAGAACAGGTCAGTCTAAACAACCTATCCTCCAGCTGCACCCTAATCTCACAGACGCCTGGTCCTTGATATATTGCTGCACCCCTGTCTCACAGATGCCTGGTCCCTGATATATAGCTGCACCTCTGTCTCAGAGACGCCTGGTCCCTGATATATAGCTGCACCCCTGTCTCAGAGACGCCTGGTCCCTGATATATAGCTGCACCCCTGTCTCAGAGACGCCTGGTCCCTGATATATAGCTGCACCCCTGTCTCAGAGATGCCTGGTGTCTGATATATAGCTGCACCCCTGTCTCAAAGACGCCTGGTGCCTGATATATAGCTGCACCCCTGTCTCAGAGAGGCCTGGTGCCTGATATATAGCTGACCCCGTCTCAGAGATGCCTGGTTTCTGATATATAGCTGCACCCCTGTCTCAGAGATGTCTGGTCCGTGACATATAGCTGCACCCCTTTCTCAGAGAGGCCTGGTGCCTGATATATAGCTGCACCCCTTTCTCAGAGATGTCTGGTGCCTGATATATAGCTGCACCCCTGTCTCAGTGATGCCTGGTTTCTGATATATAGCTGCACCCCTGTCTCAGAGAGGCCTGGTGCCTGATATATAGCTGCACCCCTGTCTCAGTGATGCCTGGTTTCTGATATATAGCTGCACCCCTGTCTCAGAGATGTCTGGTGCCTGATATATAGCTGCACCCCTGTCTCAGAGATGTCTGGTGCCTGATATATAGCTGCACCCCCATCTCAGAGATGCCTGGTGCCTGATATATAGCTGCACCCCTGTCTCAGAGATGTCTGGTGCCTGATATATAGCTGCACCCCTCTCTCAGAGATGCCTGGTGCCTGATATACAGCTGCACCCCTGTCTCAGAGATGTCTGGTGCCTGATATATAGCTGCACCCCTGTCTCAGAGATGTCTGGTGCCTGATATATAGCTGCACCCCTCTCTCAGAGATGCCTGGTGCCTGATATACAGCTGCACCCCTGTCTCAGAGAGGCCTGGTGCCTGATATATAGCTGCACCCCTGTCTCAGAGAGGCCTGGTGCCTGATATATAGCTGCACCCCTGTCTCAGAGATGTCTGGTGCCTGATATATAGCTGCACCCCCGTCTCAGAGATGCCTGGTGCCTGATATATAGCTGCACCCCTTTCTCAGAGAGGCCTGGTGCCTGATATATAGCTGCACCCCTGTCTCAGAGAGGCCTGGTGCCTGATATATAGCTGCACCCCTGTCTCAGAGATGCCTGGTGCCTGATATATAGCTGCACCCCTGTCTCAGAGACGCCTGGTCCCTGATATATAGCTGCACCCCTGTCTCAGAGATGCCTGGTGCCTGATATATAGCTGCACCCCTGTCTCAGAGATGTTTGATGCCTGATATATAGCTGCACCCCTGTCTCAGAGAGGCCTGGTGCCTGATATATAGCTGCACCCCTGTCTCAGAGATGTCTGGTGCCTGATATATAGCTGCACCCCTGTCTCAGACACCTGGTCCCTGATTCAGGATTGGAAATATTTGTAGTTTTTGCATAAAATAGATCAAAGTCACATTCAATCTATTCAATGTTCTTTCTTTCCCACTTTCGGAAACATTCCTGAAGTCGGGAAAAGACATGGATCGGCGAATCCACATCTTTTTCTGAGGAGACCACCGCTAATTTGCCACTTTAGCGTCCGTTTAGACCAGGACTGGGCAACACCGGCCCTCCAGATGTTGATGAACTACACATCGCAGCATGCCTTGCATCAGTTTCAGCATGGCCACATAGTAAAACTAATGCACAGCATCCTGGGAAGTGTAGTTCATTAACATCTGGAGGGCCGGTGTTGCCCAGCCCTGGTTTAGACAAATGCAGAATCGGCTTTTCAAAGAGCCGAATCTGCAGCGACGAATCCTGGACGAAAATAGCTGGGATTAAAAAGGTCCTGGCCGATCTTTCCAAGTATAAGAAATATCAGGCAGCATTGAATAACCTCCAGAGCCTGCAGCCACTAGACTACTTAGGCCATTGTGCAGCCAGTTGCCTGGTGCATACTGTACATCAATGTTCCCTATGGGTAGCAGCGTACCCATCTCAGAACATTGCGGACATCAGCCCCGGGAATAGCCAGGGATGGATTATAAGAACAGTCAGGTTATTATTAGCATACAAAAACACAATATTGGGCCACAGGAATCCTGTAGTTATGAGTTTAGCGTGGCTAATTGAATGGCTCAGAGCACACATTCACAGTGTTATTCTATAGTGCAATTCATTTTAATTCCCCTTTGTGATTCAGCATAGCCCATATGCAACACATTATAATAGGAGAATATAGTCTGCTAATCTTCACAACACCAGCTTTTCATTTTACTTCATAAATCCCCTATGTAAAGCGCAACAGAATATGCTGCGCTATATAAGAAACGGTTAATAAATAATAATAAATAAATCTAAAATAAGCTTTAATCATTGTTTCTAACTGCTGTATTATGGACGCTCACTAACTTTACCGTATTGTATTATCATGACCATTGCCAATGATATTTCCGATTCCAGATACATGACTCTTGGCTTACTGTGCTATACAAACGCTATTAGGTCATGTTGGCATTTCCGGCTGCCTGGAAGTGTTGTGCAATTGAAGCTCTAGCAACTTCCTCAAAACAGTGTAAAATCCAGACGGTTACATAAATCTCACTGAGCATTGCTCTCTGCTGCCCCACATCTATTTTAGTGGTACAGCAGTTGAAGTATGTATTTACATCTATTATTAAAACTGGCACTTAAGACAGTGGTTCCCAAAATCCTTAAGGACCCCAAACAGCTCAGGTTTCCAGGTCAACTGGCACATCGTTTACAAGCAACTGTCCACAGGTAACCCAGGAAACCATGACCTGTTAGGATGTCAATTTACTAAGCCTTGGATTGAAAGTGGAGAGAGAACGTACCAACCATCTCGCTCCTAACTGCTCTGTTACAGGCAGGGCCTTGAAAATTAGTAAGAAATTCATTGGCTAGTACTTGACACTTTCTCTAAGGCTGACAGGCCCACACAGATACAGGGCAAACCCCAAGTGGCCCCTACTGTCTGGGGGCCCACATCTGCTTCTAGGGACCAGGTTCCACATTATGCATTTAAATTTAATCTCTTACGTTACATTATCGTAATATATGATGTATTTCCTTTAGTGCAGTGCTGGTACATTATCAAGCAAGGACAAACTACATACTTATCAAGGGGCCCAGACAGTACACTGATGGCTATCCAAGCCTCTACGACTGCATTCCCCCAAGTGGGCCCTTCGAGCCCCAGTCTGACACTAGATTAAGGGGTTTATTCAATGCTGGGGGCTAGCTGTGACCGCAAGCAGTACTGCCTGCTGGCGCCGTCATTATTCAACTGACCTCCCTGCATACACAGATACCCCTCGCTCCAAAAATAGAGCGAGGGGGAAATCGGCATATGCGGCCGCAGAAACATCTAGACTCACGGCTAAATGCCGCATGCTCCCTGTATTAGCCGCACCGTTGGGGGGGGGGGGCGCGGGGGATGGAAGCCGCCCCATCCACTGACGGCAAGGATTCCCCCAGAACATTGAATAGTGAGCAACCAGCGCAGGGGTAAAACAGCATGGATCGCTTATTTCCTGCGATCACCGCCATTTAACCTCCTCACCGGTGCATTGAATACAGGCCATAGTATATAGGGTGTCGGACAGTTTCCCGATGGCCACCGGCTATTCTCCCTCGTGGGGGTCCACGGCCCCCATAGAGGGAGAATAGAATAGGTGGTGAGAGCAGCGAGCCACCGAGCCCACAAGGGGCTTTGTTACTTTTGGTAATATACTTTGTTGGTATTGCGAAAATTGGACTGAGAGAAGGAAAAACCAAGTATTAATAATGTGTTATCCGTTTCTATAAGTAGTGAAGTGTTATGCTGGTACACATAAGGATATGCAAGATACAGATATATGGTGTGTAAGCTCAATATGCTTAATGATGCATGTGCCCACATATAGGCAACACCCCCCTGTGCAATGTTCACTATATTATATAATCAAAAGTTGCATGTACAGAGCAGGGGTCCCGGCAAGGTCACTGACCAATATCAGTCCGCGTGTATGCACTATATCGTTCGCCCACAGCGCTGCCAATATCGGAGGAGCTGCGAATAGCCGTGTGCCCCGCATTAAGGGGTGCTCACACAATGCAGTTTTGCTTGCGATTCAAATGGCTAGCAAAAAACACATTAGAGTCGGACTATATAGTTTTGCCTGCAGTCTATTTTTGTATCAGATTTCTATGCCAAGCATCGGTATCGAATACAGATGAAAACCTTCAGTGTCCATAATCGAAAAGAAAAAGAAACCAAATCGAACCATGTGTACAGGGCATTATTAGACAGCCTGAGGAAGGTCAAGAGAAAGGGCAGCATGTATAATGTATAACACAGACACCACAATAAGGATGCAAGTTCATTTAATACTGAAAGAACAAATAAATCGTAACACCAGCCATGGAGGGCCAGCAGCACAACAGATACACATGACATACACAGTAATCCTTGATGCAAGGCTTTCCCGCATGTATACTCGGCAGCAGCGCTGAGCACACTATGGGGCCCTTCATAGAAGGGGAAAGTACATTGCAGAGGGTCAGTTCCAGCATTAATGGGTCTGCACCAGCACAGTCCTCCTCCGGTGAGTGGGGACACATCACACCGCTGCAATGGGTGAGTAACAGGAATGTCCGCTCCGTCATCTCTGAGTCAACAGAAACTGTCCCGGGGCTGAGTCACCACATCCTCTTCCCTGCGGCGCCCGGGCCGAGCCTCTCTCCTCCCCGCTGCGGGGTGGGGGCAGAATCCCCTTCGTCTGCGAACAGTCCATGGCGAATCGCCTGGCGGCACCTTTCGCTGCTCGGTTTTTAGAGAGTCCTTTCGGTGCCCCCTCAGAAAGCCTCCACTGGCCTGGCGTGGACTCCGGCCAGGTTTTCAGCCCCCAGCGGCCGGCAACTTACCGGTAGGGGTGTCGGAGCAGCCCCGAGAAGCCGCTGCAAAACCTCCGCTAGGCCCGGGAAGGCCCCACCTTGCGGCTGTGGCTCGGGGGTCTCCTGCCAGAGGCAGGCCCGCTTGCTGGGCACCAGCTCGGACAGACGGCTCCCGCACGACCTCCTCTTGCGGCTCTCCCGGTGTACCACCACAGCGGCGGTGGGGGGCGGCAGCGGTGCCGGTGTGGGCTCGGGGGCCTGGGCGTAGGAGAGGATGAGGTCCCGGGCGCTCCGCATCACCATGGCCAGCTGCAGGGAGTGGTGCAGCCGAATCCCCCCGCGCTGGCTCCGGGAGCGAATCATTTTCCAAGCGGAGAGAGAGGCGATGCGCTGGGCCTCACAGTGGACGGCCTCCTGGTGCGCTAGCAGCTGCGCCTGAGCTTCCATCGAGTCTTTAGGTCAGTGGCCGGAGATCGGGGGTTAGTTACTGCGTGCTGTATCTCTCGTCCTGCCGCCGGAGTGTGAGATAAGGGGGCGCTCTGGAAGGGTTTTATACACGTTAGTAATCAGTGGGCGGGGCCAGGCAGGGGCGGGGCGGATGTTTAAAGGGACAGCAGCCTTCTATCAGAGGACTAGGGGGAAGCGTGGGGCTGAGAGGGGGCAGCCAGTGCGGCGGGGCCATAGGTACACACACAGGTGTGACCATAGATACACACACAAAGCACTCCAATGTGACTGTCACCGTCCTAGATAATGATCACTGGTGAAATCACGTAGCAGCCTGACAATGAATGTGTTAACCCACCAGCAGTGACATCACCCTCCCCAGCCCCCTCCGGTGTTCCCGTCGGATTCCATGACTATATTAGGTGAGTGTGACATCGGGGGAGGGCGGAGCTGGGGAAATACGCACAGATGCTCTGGCCTGCGCTTCCTGTGCCCATATATGGAGAAAGGGGGGGAGAGAGGGGGGAAACCACCAGCGTCACACGATGTGATTGTTGATGTGAAACTACTACATCACGCGGTGGCGGAGGGGCGGCGGGCCGCTGCAGGGCAGTGACAGGTGGTGGTCTCTGTAGATAACGTGCCTGGTCTTATACTGACATTACATAACAGTCTCCTATCCTAGGGGCAGCACATAAATAGGAGATTTGTAACATACAAGTGATATAAGCATCGCAGGACATTGGTTAATCCTGATGGCTGTAGGCCTGAAGCCTTGCATAGAGTTATTCAGAGCAGAACTTGGGGGTATTGGGAGCCTGCAAGGCCTAGGAAAGTCCAGATCACAGAGACAGTGCAGAAACAGAAGCAGTCACTGGCTACATCACAGCTTTCTCCGGATTTAATAAAGGCGGCCTGTCATCAGAGAAATCAGGGACTAAGTATTATTACCCAGGTTACACCTGCCCTATAGACCTCTATGAGTACAGCAAGCTGAATACATTTATGAACACAGTGGCGTCGCAACAGTCCCCATGCTGGTGTGGAGGCGATGAGGGCACTGTGGGCACGTTCCACCAGGCCGCTGTCAGTGTAAGCTAGAGAAGCCGCCAGCCTGAGGAGCAGCTGGTGATGGCCATCGACTATAGCATACTATGTGATGTGACCATCGATGGCTATTCCTTTTATTTCAATGACTGACCTGTGGGCCAATAAGAACATGGGGTGGGGCCTTATGTGTCTCTGGGAAGGAGCTATGCTCCGTGTCCCGACACCTTGGCTAAGAAAACAAAACAAAACACCTATTCGGTTATGCTTTGACATCGATGGAAGGAAACCACCTGGTTCTCCCCCATCGATGGTAAAACTATTCTACATCGGCCATAAACCCATGGCTAATACACATGTAGCTCCCCCTGTAATGCTGCTAAACACACGTGTATGGGTGCTCAGGGACTCGCCAGTCATACGGCCCATGTGCGTGTTAGGAAGGTTATACAACTGGCACTGCAGCACAATGTACATTAAGTCATGGTTCCATCAGTAAGTGACGTTGGCACAGCCACCGGGTGGTCACGTACATAACTATACTCCCACAGTACATCCGGGTGGGTGATAGCTAACAACAAGCATGGAATAATTAGGCCTCCGTAATGCGGAAACACTTGTTCCTGCCCCATCTGAGTAGCACATTTGCTTGCTGAATACAGCCCTTCATACCACATCATCCACACCACAGTCACCAACAGCCACTGAGAGCTGAGAGCAAAGGGGCCAGTGGCTGACGCAGAGTGAGCACAGTGACAGTAGGTGTGATTATCAATTCCAGGTGCCCGGGGAGATTTTGCTGGACTCTGCTATATAACCCTAGGACACATACAAGGGAAACAAAATACCCCAAAGAAACATTTTAAATGACTGCCTGCCAAAATGATGTATGTGTTCTAGGGTTAAGGATGCCATGTACACAATATATGGACACGGGTGGTGTAAATACTACAGCGGGCACTGAGGGAATATGGGCAATGCCACTGAGGGAACTATTGGCACATTACACATGCGCAGAGTTGTGCTAATCACCACTATTTGCATTTTCTTCCCTGAATAGTTACATAAATGACAGACATTATTCACCAAAATGAAACAATAAATCAGAATTTCTGATGATGTTGCAGGGGGGGGGGGGGGGGGGGCATGGACGGTAGGTAAGTGGTTAAGTCAACTTTTTGGATTTTCCTGCAACAGCCTGGCATTAAGATGTTATTTTTGCCGACTGGAAGGCATCTCGTGTTCTGCAGAGCATCCGGCACCTGTGATGTGTGTGTGCATCTTCATTAATTGTCAGATAGGCTGATTTTTAAGTCAGCTTCTTGATAACTTGCTCTAGCAAAGGAAATGGGACCAAGCCAGAGATCTCCCGTGCAGCACGGATCGGATCAGACGTCACACATGCTATTTGGGCCGATTTCCCGTTGCTAGAATCGGGTGCAATCGGGCCCAAGCTAATAACAACTTATTATATATAAATAAACTGTAAATAAATAATTATACGCTAAAGCGAAATAACACCCAGTATTCCTCAGCAGCATCAGACCACATGGATCACCTGCTTCTTCTCCGACACGTCATTCTCTGGGTAGGTTCTCTCTCCTAAGGGGGTAGATTTACCAAAGCTTCTAAAAATGAAAAGACGTGTAGTTGCCCAGAGCAACCAATTAGATTCTGTCTTTCATTTTCTAGGCTTCAATAGAGAAATGATAGATCAGAGACATGGGGAAGGGGAGATTACAGCCTCCCCATGTGACCCAGACCGTTCCAGGTTTTGCTACATGCCCGGCCCTGTATGGTCCATACAGCTGTCACAGGCAGCCTCCCCGGACAGGACACCCCTGGACCGGACACTACAAGCTCCTGAATGCAGAATTTGATGTCCCTCCAGCATTCTGGGTTCTTGTCCGGGTTTGGTTTTTACCCATACCCCATTCCAGTAGACTCCAGGATCTATGCAATAAGCCTAGAGATAAAGTGGATGTTGATAAAGTACCAACCAATCAGCATCTAACTGCCTGTTCTCAAACACAACCTATAACATGGCAGTTAGGAGCTGGTTGGTTGGAACATAGTCTCCGTCCACTTTATCTCTCGACAATGCTTAGTACATAGCCCCCCTCTGTCTGTCCTCAGCCCCTAACCCGTCTCACGCACCACCACCTCACTCTCCTTCTTCAGCTCTGCAGCACCACCTCTATACTGATGATACCTATTGCCAAACGACCGATCACTCCCGCAAAACATATATTTCCCTATGTACAGTATGCTATGTTACACACTGCTCTTACATGAGACTTGTATCGCTATCACCTTTGCAGGGCCTCTGGTATATCTCTGTAGACAGTATCTGTAACATTAGTTATTCTGGAGATACTAGCCTGCTTTGTAACACACTGAGATGGGAAAGCACATGCTAATTAGCATCTGTTCTCAGCCCTGTGGGGGGATGGGCACATCTTTATAACTGCATTCCTTTGTTTGGGGGGGGTTACAATCAGCATCCCTTTGTATCCCGTGTTTCTGAATGGCCTGTGAAATTTGTCTCAGTTACCAAGTATACAGTTCTTCGTTAAATCACAGGCTACTCTCTTGTCTTCCTTTGCGCCCTGTGACTAGAACTATGCACGTCTGCTAAGCATGTGTTTTAAATGGTCCATATTCACAGCTCTGGTTCTATGAAAACCAGGGGTAGAATTAGCCAATACCCCTTTTACACTGCCGCAAAAACCCAGGTCAGCGGCAGGTCAGACACGGGTCAGCAGCGGTTTAAATGGGTTAACCCGTGTCACTTTACACAGGACTTCTACCCAGGTCCTGACCTGGGTTGAACACGGCTAGGACCTGAGTAGAGGGCAGTGTAAACTGGTACATCAGGTCATCCAACCCGGCACCCATTTACATCAATGGGGGGAGCCTAACCTCCGGACCGCAGCGTCCTGCGGTCAACATGGAGGTTGGGTGGGGGGTAGGGTTACCACCTAGTCCCTTTAATTCCGGACACATATTAATTACACAGGTTCTGTGGCTAGCTGACTTCAAGACTCCACTTCACCTGATTTTAAACTGCCACAGAACCTGTGTAATTAACATGTGTCCGGAATTAAAGGGACTAGGTGGTAACCAATGTTCCCTCTAATTTTACCAAGGCTGTGTGCGGCAAAAGATTTGGGCTGTGCAACTTTGGAAGGAAATTAAACATTTTGTGCATCACTTATATATAACTGGAAAATGACGTTCAGCATTTGTGTTAACTTTACTTCAAAATGATATTAAACATTTAAACATTCAAAACACAGCACACAATGTAGTTAATGGGTCAAACACACATTAATTGAGACCAGAACTGTAAAAAGGGACCACTGCTGCTTTGTGCGCTCTGTTGTAATGTCTGTGCGCATGCTCGTCGAGTTGTGTGCGCGCACACGTGCGCACAGCTTAGAGGGAACACTGGTGGTAACCCTAGTGGGGGGGCACACACGGCCTCCGCTGCTGTCTGCTGTACTCTGCAGACAGCAGCGGAGGAGGTGAATGGATGCCTGTGTGCAGGCACACAGACGGGGGGCTGGGGGGGGTGCACGGGGACTGAGGGCCGATAAGCAGCTTACCTTGGTGGTGTGCTTGCCCCCAGCATGGCGATCCCGGCAGGGGTGATCGCGGTCCCGGGGCTTGGAGATGATGTCATTTCCAAATGCAGCCTCCGTCTACACTGTGGGTAGGCACTGCAGTGTAAACGGTGAAAATCCCGGATCCGACCTGGCTGGGATCCGCCTTCCAAATGCCGGGTCAGATCCGGGATTTTTGGTGTAAAAGGGGTATGTCAATTCTAGTCCTGATTGGTTGGCTAAATATTATCTACTACCTTTGAAAGAATAATTGTTCACTAGGATTTCTTCAGTATTTCATGCATTGCGGATCACTGAAACCTGCTTGTGAGGGAAATACCAGAGCATTCTGTATACCTCCGCCAGCTGATACAACAACAACACTAACCTACTGGTGAACCTCAGGAGGGAACAAAGGAAATCTACGATCACTACTGATTATGATCCTACATTCAACGGGCTCCAAAGACATTGTGGGAAGCCTAGGAGTACCTGGTACTTGTGTATTATCACGGCGCCTGATTTCATGTAAGTCGCATACGATATCGCATACGATTTAGCGGCCGATTCGATCCGCGATGCGATTTAGCAGCTGATTTGCCGCGAATTCCTGCTGATATGCATGCTATTCCATCCTTGCACACCCCCACTATCCAAGTCAGCCCGAAGCGTGGTGAGCGGACACGGTACGCATCCTCCCGACCTGTTCATACCTCCACTATCCACGTCGGTGTGGAGTTGATTTTATAAAGCGTGGCGAGCGGACGCGGAAAACGATCCCGAAGCGTGGCAAGCGAACGCGGAATACACGGCAAGTAATCCGTGTCCCCTCGCGGGGCTTGCTGCACTCGGCAGAAAAACGGCCGCAAATCAGCCGCTAAAATCGCATCCCATTTTAGCATGCGCTTTGTGGCCGATTTTGTGGGCGCCGTGATAATACACAAGTACCTTCATATATACATCATGAACATACTGCCACTACACAGCCTTGGTGCCTCCATATATCCATCCTACTGCCACTATACAGCCTAGGTGTGCCTCCATATATCCATCCTACTGCCACTATACAGCCTAGGTGCCTCCATATATCCATCCTACTGCCACTACACAGCCTAGGTGCCTCCATATATCCATCCTACTGCCACTACACAGCCTAGCTGGTGCTCCATATATCCATCCTACTGCCACTATACAGCCTAGCTGTGGCTCCATATATCCATCCTACTGCCACTACACAGCCTAGCTGTGCCTCCATATATCCATCCTACTGCCTCTATACAGCCTAGCTGTGCCTCCATATATCCATCCTACTGCCACTACACAGCCTAGCTGTGCCTCCATATATCCATCCTACTGCCAGTATACAGCCTAGGTGCCTCCATATATCCATCCTACTGCCACTATACAGCCTAGCTGTGCCTCCATATATCCATCCTACTGCCACTACACAGCCTAGGTGCCTCCATATATCCATCCTACTGCCACTATACAGCCTAGGTGCCTCCATATATCCATCCTACTGCCACTACACAGCCTAGGTGCCTCCATATATCCATCCTACTGCTACTACACAGCCTAGGTGCCTCCATATATCCATCCTACTGCCACTATACAGCCTAGCTGTGCCTCCATATATCCATCCTACTGCCACTATACAGCCTAGGTGCCTCAATATATCCATCCTACTGCCACTACACAGCCTAGCTGTGCCTCCATATATCCATCCTACTGCCACTATACAGCCTAGCTATGCCTCCATATATCCATCCTACTGCCACTACACAGCCTAGGTGCCTCCATATATCCATCCTACTGCCACTATACAGCCTAGCTGTGCCTCCATATATCCATCCTACTGCCACTATACAGCCTAGCTGTGCCTCCATATATCCATCCTACTACCACTACACAGCCTAGGTGCCTCAATATATCCATCCTACTGCCACTATACAGCCTAGCTGTGCCTCCATATATCCATCCTACTGCCACTATACAGCCTAGCTGTGCCTCCATATATCCATCCTACTGCCACTATACAGCCTAGGTGCCTCCATATATCCATCCTACTGCCACTATACAGCCTAGGTGCCTCCATATATCCGTCCTACTGCCACTACACAGCCTAGGTGTGCCTCCATATATCCATCCTACTGCCACTACACAGTCTAGGTGTACCTCCATATATCCATCCTACTGCCACTATACAGCCTAGGTGTGCCTCCATATATCCATCCTACTGCCACTATACAGCCTAGGTGCCTCCATATATCCATCATACTGCCACTATACAGCCTAGGTGCCTCCATATATCCATCATACTGCCACTATACAGCCTAGCTGTGCCTCCATATATCCATCCTACTGCCACTACACAGTCTAGGTGTGCCTCCAAATATCCATCCTACTGCCACTACACAGTCTAGGTGTGCCTCCTTATATCCATCATACTGCCACTATACAGCCTAGGTGCCTCCATATATATATCCTACTGCCACTACACAGCCTAGCTGTGCCTCCATATATCCATCCTACTGCCACTATACAGCCTAGGTGCCTCCATATATCCATCCTACTGCCACTACACAGCCTAGGTGCCTCAATATATCCATCCTACTGCCACTATACAGCCTAGGTGTGCCTCCATATATCCATTCTACTGCCACTACACAGCCTAGGTGTGCCTCCATATATCCATCCTACTGCCACTACACAGCCTAGGTGTGCCTCCATATATCCATCCTACTGCCACTACACAGCCTAGGCGTGTCTCCTTATATCCATCCTACTGCCACTATGCAGCCTAGGTGTGCCTCAATATATCCATCCTACTGCCACTATACAGCCTAGGTGTGCCTCAATATATCCATCCTACTGCCACTATACAGCCTAGGTGTGCCTCCATATATCCATCCTACTGCCACTACACAGCCTAGGTGTGCCTCCATATATCCATCCTAGTGCCACTACACAGCCTAGCTGTGCCTCCATATATATATCCTACTGCCACTATACAGCCTAGGTGCCTCAATATATCCATCCTACTGCCACTATACAGCCTAGGTGCCTCTATATATCCATCCTACTGCCACTACACAGCCTAGCTGTGCCTCCATATATCCATCCTACTGCCACTATACAGCCTAGGTGCCTCTATATATCCATCCTACTGCCACTACACAGCCTAGCTGTGCCTCCATATATCCATCCTACTGCCACTACACAGCCTAGGTGTGCCTCCATATATCCATCCTACTGCCACTACACAGCCTAGGTGTGCCTCCATATATCCATCCTACTGCCACTACACAGCCTAGCTGTGCCTCCATATATATATCCTACTGCCACTATACAGCCTAGGTGCCTCCATATATCCATCCTACTGCCACTACACAGCCTAGGTGCCTCCATATATCCATCCTACTGCCACTACACAGCCTAGCTGTGCCTCCATATATCCATCCTACTGCCACTATACAGCCTAGGTGCCTCCATATATCCATCCTACTGCCACTACACAGCCTAGCTGTGCCTCCATATATATATATCCTACTGCCACTATACAGCCTAGCTGTGCCTCCATATATCCATCCTACTGCCACTACACAGCCTAGGTGCCTCAATATATCCATCCTACTGCCACTATACAGCCTAGGTGCCTCAATATATCCATCCTACTGCCACTATACAGCCTAGGTGTGCCTCCATATATCCATCCTACTGCCACTACACAGCCTAGGTGCCTCAATATATCCATCCTACTGCCACTATACAGCCTAGGTGCCTCAATATATCCATCCTACTGCCACTATACAGCCTAGGTGTGCCTCCATGTATCCATCCTACTGCCACTACACAGCCTAGGTGTGCCTCCATATATCCATCCTACTGCCACTATACAGCCTAGGTGTGCCTCCATGTATACATCCTACTGCCACTACACAGCCTAGGCGTGCCTCCATATATCCATCCTACTGCCACTACACAGCCTAGCTGTGCCTCCATATATCCATCCTACTGCCACTATACAGCCTAGGTGTGCCTCCATGTATACATCCTACTGCCACTACACAGCCTAGGCGTGCCTCCATATATCCATCCTACTGCCACTACACAGCCTAGCTGTGCCTCCATATATCCATCCTACTGCCACTATACAGCCTAGGTGTGCCTCCATGTATCCATCCTACTGCCACTATACAGCCTAGGTGCCTCCATATATCCATCCTACTGCCACTATACAGCCTAGGTGTGCCTCCATATATCCATCCTACTG
This sequence comes from Crinia signifera, assembly GCF_055691185.1. NCBI lineage: Eukaryota > Metazoa > Chordata > Amphibia > Anura > Myobatrachidae > Crinia > Crinia signifera. The sequence continues at coordinate 301,692,674 of NC_139220.1, read as the reverse complement.
CCACTACACAGCCTAGCTGTGCCTCCATATATCCATCCTACTGCCACTACACAGCCTAGGCGTGCCTCCATATATCCATCCTACTGCCACTACACAGCCTAGCTGTGCCTCCATATATATATCCTACTGCCACTATACAGCCTAGGTGCCTCCATATATCCATCCTACTGCCACTATACAGCCTAGGTGCCTCCATATATCCATCCTACTGCCACTACACAGCCTAGGTGTGCCTCCATATATCCATCCTACTGCCACTACACAGCCTAGCTGTGCCTCCATATATATATATCCTACTGCCACTACACAGCCTAGGTGCCTCCATATATCCATCCTACTGCCACTACACAGCCTAGGTGCCTCCATATATCCATCCTACTGCCACTATACAGCCTAGCTGTGCCTCCATATATATATCCTACTGCCACTATACAGCCTAGCTGTGCCTTCATATATCCATCATACTGCCACTATACAGCCTAGGTGTGCCTCCATATATCCATCCTACTGCCACTACACAGCCTAGGTGTGCCTCCATATATCCATCATACTGCCACTATACAGCCTAGGTGTGCCTCCATATATCCATCCTACTGCCACTACACAGCCTAGGTGCCTCAATATATCCATCCTATTGCCACTATACAGCCTAGGTGCCTCAATATATCCATCTTACTGCCACTATACAGCCTAGGTGTGCCTCCATATATCCATCCTACTGCCACTACACAGCCTAGGTGTGCCTCCATATATCCATCCTACTGCCACTACACAGCCTAGCTGTGCCTCCATATATATATCCTACTGCCACTATACAGCCTAGGTGCCTCCATATATCCATCCTACTGCCACTATACAGCCTAGGTGCCTCCATATATCCATCCTACTGCCACTATACAGCCTAGGTGTGCCTCCATATATCCATCCTACTGCCACTATACAGCCTAGGTGTGCCTCCATATATCCATCCTACTGCCACTATACAGCCTAGGTGTGCCTCCATATATCCATCCTACTGCCACTATACAGCCTAGGTGCCTCAATATATCCATCCTACTGCCACTACACAGCCTAGGTGCCTCAATATATATATATCCTACTGCCACTATACAGCCTAGGTGCCTCAATATATATATCCTACTGCCACTATACAGCCTAGCTGTGCCTCCATATATCCATCCTACTGCCACTAAACAGCCTAGGTGCCTCAATATATCCATCCTACTACCACTATACAGCCTAGCTGTGCCTCCATATATCCATCATACTGCCACTATACAGCCTAGGTGTGCCTCCATATATACTGCCACTATACAGCCTAGGTGTGCCTCCATATATACTGCCACTATACAGCCTAGGTATGCCTCCATACATACTGCCACTATACAGCCTAGGTGTGCCTCCATACATACTGCCACTATACAGCCTAGGTGTGCCTCCATGCATACTGCCATTATACAGCCTAGGTGTGCCCCCATATATACTGCCACTATACAGCCTAGGTGTGCCTCCATATATACTGCCACTATACAGCCTAGGTGTGCCTCCATATATACTGCCACTATACAGCCTAGGTATGCCTCCATACATACTGCCACTATACAGTCTAGGTGTGCCTCCATACATACTGCTACTATACAGCCTAGGTGTGCCTCCATACATACTGCCATTATATAGCCTAGGTGTGCCCCCATACATACTGCCACTATACAGCCTAGGTGTGCCTCCATATATACTGCCACTATACAGCCTAGATGACATTGGGCTGAATGAAGGGGTCCTGATACATAACTTTCAGGGTGGTAGAGGATGTTTAATATGCAGATGAGGGGTGTATAGTGGAGTGGGCTCATTATTCATAATTTTCTGGTGGGAGGACAGCTTGCTTGACTGCAGATATCTCCAGTTCCCGGAAATAGATTTCTTAGAATTTAATGGGGACTAGGGGATCAGAGTTGAGGAGGCAGAGCAATCTGCCAACAAGAATATAATACTACATACCAGGTGTGTGGAGCTGGAGCAGTAACCAGCTGCTGGAAGGCTGATATCTCTGGTTCTGGGAACAGTAGAGACAAGCTACTAGTGTCCATCAAAGGGGAGAGTCCCAGCTTTTGGATATACCCTCAGAAAAACTCTAATACCCCTTTCAGACAGAAAAAAAGACCCGAGAATTTCCCTGCTCTTGCCGTGTCGACCCAGGTTTTTCTTCTGTCTGAAAGGGTCAACACGGGTCTAAAGTTCCGGGACTTCGACCCAGGTATTTACCTGGGTTTTTCCCGGGTCTGTATTCCAAAAACCCGGGTCGCCGGCTGTCTGAAAGGAAACGACCCGGGTTTTTGGGATTATTACACATTGTTAGGCACTGATTGGCTCTCCTGGTGGGGTGCTGGCTGATTGGTTGTGAGGATAGGCTTCTCTGATTGGCTGGGAGGGCATGGCAATGGAGCTGGCCTCTGAGGTCATTAGGGAGCTGAAAAAAGGATAGCATGGCCCACTGGTAGAAGCAAGAGGTGAGAGCTGCTGGCAGTGAGAGGGGAGGAGGATATCGGCAAACAGATGACTGGGACAGTCAAAGATGCCACAGTGTCCTCAAACATTGCAAATATACTGACAGCCATGTGAGGTAACATGTACCTTCCAGTATATAAAAACAATAAAACTTGTTTACAACATATCCTTGTATCATGCCATGGTTAATGCAATGCAGTGAGCAGTCACCCCCCACTTTTGATGACCTCATCTCTGTGTGCCTTTAAAACTGTCCTATTCTTATGACACACAGAGTTTTGCAGGAAAAATCCGGCTTCTGTGTGAAAGGGGTCGACACGGGAAATACCCGGGTTTTTGCTCCTGTGTGAAAGGGGGTCAGCCCCTTGCTGCCTAGTTGTACCCGGGTTTTTGTATCCGGGAAATACCTGGGTTTTGGGGATTTTTCTGTCTGAAAGGGGTATTAGTCAGACAGAACCTGAAATATCTGACTGGGAATAACAATTAACAGGCTTGGATGGGGACCACTGATTTGAAGTCAGATATCTCCGGTTCCCAAGGGCCGATTTCTACAATTCTTGTACCCCTGGAAAGAGGGTACCCTCTGCTTTCAGCCTAGGGTCCTTAGACTCCTGGGGGGGTTTCTGGGTACTCAGAAACCCCCCCTGCGTGTGCTACTGGGAGGGTAAGGACAATGGTTATGTCAGAAATAAATAATTTCTCCTTGTTATTTTGGCCCCTATATTACAGTTTATGGCTGACATATTATTGCACATTGGCCAAGTAAGCACCCCGTGATTGGATCTCACTGCAGGGATTTTTCCCATAGTTTCAATAAACACAGGTACAAAAAAATATCCCTACTTAAAAAAAAGGATTTATTTCCTTTTTTCTGCAAACTGTATAAATTGTGTGTCCGCCCGGTGACATTAATCCTTGTCACAACAATGGTACAATTTGGATGAGTTCCCTATTCCGGGGCAGAGATCATCCTACACAGAGTAGAGTTTCTGCTGAATTTCCATGTAACAGAGAGAGTGTTTGTTTTACAAGTGCCAACATTTCCATCCTCCCCCACTGTATTAGCCACGGCTGCCAAAAAAACCCTCTCCTCCCCCACATCTGCAGCAGGCTCAGGCCTCCGCCTTTTGTACTGGGGGGGATCCCTTTCTGCTGAAATAGTGTGTAGGTGTCAGGAAGGAAAGGGAACAGAGGCGGAAGGGCCTTGTTCCGGCTGCCGCCCACACTGCTGTCCCCATCTATTCTACAAATCTCTATAAAACAAAGGATAATTCCCCGGCCACCACTCTGGGAGTCACGCGCAGTATACTGGAGGCGGATTACAGTCTCTACACATTAGCATTTTGCCAACCACGCACATCTACAGTATATAATTAATAAATGGCTCCTCAGACACAAAGGTAATAAAAAATAAACCCGTTTTATTGGGATCTTCTGGAGAAACTGAAATCATTGCACCTTCTGCAATAGACATAGGGGTCGATCCTATTCATTGTGGAGGGTGCGAGGTGGAAGTGACGCAGCGTGCTAGATGATTAGCACTCACAAATTCATCGCAATTAGTAGGATCGACCCCATAGATCAGGCATGGCTAAACTATGGCCCTCCAGCTGTCGTGAAATTAAGGCCCCCATTTATCATTGATCGCATTTACAATGCGATCTGGGCAGAATATTACCACCCAGGATCGCATTGTAAAATGCGATAATTTCGCCCAAATGTATCATCTGCAGGGCGCAGGGGCAGGGCTCCAAAAGGAGCCCGTCCCTGCGAAGCCCTGACCCGGAAGCCGGGGGGTCTGCGCATGCGAGGTTATGCGCTGACCCCCCAACGACCGCGCTGACCGCACTGCCGCCCGGGCAGTGCGATATGTAACCATAGGCTACAACGGGCTATCGCCACATTAGGATGGCGATAGCCAGGGCTGCGATGCCGGGCTGCCCGATGTTGATACATTGGGCAGCTTCGAATCCCCCATAGAAACCTATGGGGGATGCGGCCGGCATGCGCTGCTGGGGGGGATCGCAGCAGGGATTGGAGATTCCTGCTGCGGTCCCCTTTAATACATTTAGGTGAAACTTAATATTTGAGATTAACCCCCGAAAACGGGCGTTTTCGGGGATTTAGCCGCAAATATTAGTTGATAAATGCAGCCCTAAATATCCCAGCATGCCTTGCCACAGTTTTACTATTAGCGAATGTTAAAACTATGTAGTTTCCCAACAGCTGGAGAGCCATTGTTTGGCCGGGTCCGATATGTAATGCCGGCGGTCGGAATCCCGACACTGGAATCCTGACCGCCGAAATCCCGACATGGGGGGGACGTGGAGCACCCCCCCCTTGCGGGCTCGCTGCTCTCGCCACGCAGCGGGCCCGGTGCCTCGCTACACTCGGCACGCTATTTTATTCTCCCTCTATGGGTGTCGTGGACACCCACGGAGGGAGAAAGTTTCGGGATTTCGGCGGTCGGGATTCCAGTGTCGGGATTCCGACCGCCGGGATCCCGACCGCCGGCAAATTGACTGCATCCCGTTTGGCCATGCCTGCCATAGATTACATGTCAGTGGCTACTTAGGAGGCTTCCCACCAAACACCACAGTTTGTGGCTCCATCCATTAAAATCCTGGGCTCAGACGCAGCATTTGGTGGCTTTCTGTCTGTGTCTTGTCAGCTATTTCAGCTGTGCATATCCAGGCTAGAGGTAATGCACACGCTCAGAAGACATACACTGTAATTGTTACACAGGCACTACACACTAAGGGGCCCATTTATCACTGCATATTTTTCCTTCAGATTGAGGTAGCTGCGGGGGCCAATCTCCGGGATTAGAAGCATTCTGGGAATGATCAGGAGCACCGGCAGCTCACAGAACACATTGCAGATCCGCGCTCCTCCCTGTTGGTGTCCGATGATACATCTCACCACTAATAGTGGATCCTAAATGCCACAGGAAGGTTGACTGGCATTTCCAGCACCTCTAGCCTCCTGATCCAGCCCATCAGATAAATATTATGGTACAATTGTATTCCATAAGATGTATCGCATGCAATTTATCTTGGCTTGATCAATCGCATGAGCAAACAATATGTTACCATGTGTCTCCCCTACTACGTTACTTTCCTCCCCAGAAAAAGTAAAGTAATTAAATGCAGCAGGGCAGCCCTACTGATATGGAGCTCCTCCCCAGCGCTTACCTTCATCCCCGGCTCGGAGCAGATGGCGGGTGGTTCGGCGTGCAACGCGGGCCTTGCAGCCCTGGCCGCCCTGTGTGGAGAAGATGGAGTCCACATGACAGCTGGAACCCCCAGAGGTAGGGACGGCAGTAGGTGGCCCCGTAGAGATGGCGGCGAAAGACGCGGTGGACTGCCCCCCCCAGGCGGTGTTACGGCAGTCCCTGTGCAGGCTGTGGCCCAGCGGAGGCCCCCGCAGGCCGCGTCATCTCCATCGGAGCCCCCGGCGCCCCCTGGATGATGTTACACTGGTGCAAAGGCCAGCGACCCCATGCCCATGCTCCCTACATGATGGCTCCCGGGGAGAGATCTCTGGATCAACAGGTGAGGAGGCCTCTGCCTTATGAGGCCCAACCCCATCGCCGACCTACCCACGGCCCCGCTAGTTCCCCCCCACAAGCAGGTTCATCCACCACCCGCAATAGCTAGAGGAAAAGAACTCCCTGGTCCCCCGCAGCAGCAGCGCGCCCCCGGGCTTGGCTGAGGCATCTCCCCAAGGCCCAGGAGAGCTCTGGCCTAGCCCTGGCCTGCCAGCAGCCCATTGCAGTAGCCAAACTCATGCCTCCACTGGATGCGACCCCCCTGCAGCCCCTGTACCCCCCACAATGCGGGATAAGCCGCAGTGTGCCCTAAGCTCTGTGCCACCATCTCCCCTGGACTCAGCATCCCTGCCCCAGCAGACAAAGCCCCTGCAACCAGAGTGCAGCAGTTGCCCCCAGCTGCGAAAATAACAGGAGGCTCAAAAGACCTGCAGCCTAGGGAGGTAACAGGGAAGGCTGCGCACCCCAATACGAAAACACCCCCCCCCCCCCACCAAGGATGAAGACAGCTGGTACTACGCCCCCCACAACGACGATGAAACAACTACCAGGGTGCCAGCGAGGGTCTCCCCTGGTCAGCAGGATGGACTGGCAAAGACGAAAGGCGCGGGATGCGCATGAGGGGCTGCCATGCTGGGGCACTTGACAAGTGGAGATGCAGAGGCCACAGATCTGCACTCAAACACCCGATCCCTTGTAAATAAGATGGATGAACTGTTTCTGCTAAAAAAAGTCGCAGGGTCGGGCACTGCAAGGTCCTCCATCCTATGTTTAACTGAAACCTGGCAGGACAACCACATTGCCGACTCCTCGCTGATTCTACCAGGCTACGGCCTGTTCAGGGTGACCGTGACATGTAGCTCTCCAGCAAATCCAAAGGCGGAGGTATCTGCATCTTCATAAAGGAAGGGTGGTGCACCGATGTAAAGACTCTGGGCAAGTCATGCAGCCCACAACTGGAGACTCTCACCATCAAATGCAAACTGTTTACTCCCCCCAGGAATTTGCCTCAATTATCCTGTTAGTAGTGTACATCATCCCCCAATCAAGTGCAAAAGACAACAATCGGGCACTATGCCCGGTATTCCGCACCTGCGCAGTCCATGCAATTCAGCTTTACACACATCGGGCTCTAGCGCCCAGCCTATTTGCACAGGCGCATTACATCCTTTACACCCGAAATGACTAAGAACGCCGGGCTCCTCAGCTGTATCAATCACTGTCCACCCTATTTAAACCCTGGGACACCACAGCACCAGTCTGCCATTGAAAAAGTCCTTACCAAGGATGAAACGCGTTTGGCTACACTACTCATGGTAATACCTGCTCTTTTCACTATATGCTTCTTTATTCCAGTTGCTACTGGTAATTTTATCATTGCTAACTTTATTGTTATTCTATCTGTAAATAGTCACAATAAATTTACCTTGTAAATACACCAGCTCACCTCTTTCATTGTATACGTGCACCCCCATAAGTCCCCTTCCACCCACTACACGGACACACTAAAATCTGGAACCGTGTCAACACACCAGGATTTGGGGAAGGCACACATCATCAACATCCACCGATACATCGGAACCTCACGGTAAGATACTATCACCGTTTCCACATACAACCTGCATACCCTGAACCCTCTTACGTTGTCTTCGGAGGTACATACACCAACTCCAGGATTGACGTGAAGGGATCTAGGTACCTTGACACCATCACCCATCGGGGAGACAACAGGCATTGCCTCACCGCGGGACAATTTCCATTCACCTAGTCAAGGATCGCCCTCCCATCACTCTCATCCTCAACACCCAGCCAACAGTTATTGCTCCCAGTTTCAACACCAACACCCAGCCCACAGTTATTGCCCCCTGTTTCCACCAGCAGAACACCCAGCCCACAGCTATAGCTCCCAGTATTTGACGATACACCGAACCAATCACAAAAAAAAACCCTGAGCGCCAGCACTCCCCCCTTCTTCTTTTGCCTTTGTATCTACAGGGGAACCGAGACTTTCCCCAAGGAGTGTGGGCTGCTAGGGGTCTCCATCCTCCGAGCGCTGTGCAGTCCCCCTTGTTTTTCCTCCATTGTTTGACTGTCTCTGCCTGCACAGCAGCTGAAATTACATTATCTGCATGGGTATTCTAGATATCAGAAATGATAGACAACACAAAGCAAACACCCTGTTCTCCCATGTAGGCAACACCACCACCCAGGTTTCCACCCCCAGTAATTTCTGTCATATTTTCTTACAATTAGAAAAAACACTTGAGAAGGAGAATCGCCATTGGTGGGACGCAGCAACCCTCAATTGGTATTTAGAAAACAATATAATCCCCAAAGGCTTACAAATCAAAAAACAACCCACCCACAACCAACACAATACCGCATTTATCCAGGAATGGAACAACACTCTAACCAACTGTTCCAGGGAACTCATCAAACTCATTATTAAAGAAAGACATACAGAACTCATCTCCCTAGAGAATTCCCTCAAAGAACTAGACACACAATTAGAACCATACAAGGGAGATGAAGAATTCAAAACACTAGAAACCTTGATGCTCAAACGCATCAAGAAACAAGAGGAGACACTCATTCAAATCAAAAAATCCAAAATACTTAGAGACAAGTACGGAATAAAAAAAACCAAAATCACAACAAAAGCATCATTGACTAAAAAACCTCTCCTAACAATTCCCAAGATCAACCACGCACACCAAAAACCACCCACACCGACCATTAAAGCCAATACACCAATTTACAAAAAGCTCAAACTATCATATCAACAATATATGACCAAATTACATAAAAAATCAACCACACAACAGGAAACTCTAGAAACATCTACCAACAGTGAGGACGACCTAGACAGTTTCTCCATCTATACTATAGACGATCAGGACGAACAACCAAACACATACACTGACATAGCCAGACAATCCTTTGAACAAGGGTGGATCGATTTTACCAAGGTCACACTCAGAACGAACACACGAGAAATCCCAATTATTGAAGGTAACAGCATCAAAGAGACCAACGACCAAACACCAGCTAGCCAGGAACAAAACATTCCCTTGCAGGCTACACCTGTAGACAAACAGACACCATTATGGGGGGACCATTTTTTAGAATTGGGACCACACAAAACACCTCCGCCAATCAGGACAAACAAAAGAAAACTAAACGACATAGGAGAGGATGTAGAGGAGGACAACACAAACACCCAGGAACACAAAAAACTAATGACACCCAACCAAAAGGCATCTTTAATCTAAGTAGTCACATACTCAGCACACCAGAAATCCAACTCTTAAATAAAGGATTAAAATTTGCGCCCAGTAACAAATTAAACAAATTCGACACCTACTTAGACGTTAAAAATTTCACTAGGAAATTGGCACTTAAAAAGTACTTCATGGGAACCAACCAAAACACCAGACAGACCCCACCAAGTGAATTCCAACACACACCGTTTAGGCCCCCCTCCACATTCAATCCATCACATCTTAAAGGCAACCATATACATACATTCGAAGAAGCATGAGAGACATCAAAGCACTCAATCCACCCCCCAGGAACAACATAACAAAAGCAGAGTCCAAAGCCATGAAAAACCTCAGTAACAACACGTCACTGGTTATCAAACCAGCTGATAAGGGGGAGGTATAGTCCTTTTAGACAAAACCGACTCGCAGAAGCACTCAATATCCTGGGAGACACCAAAACATACGCAAAACTCAAGACCGATCCCCTACCACATTTCAAGACTGAATTGAACAAACTACTTAACCAGGGCAAATCAATAGGCATTCTAACCACAGCAAAGCATAACTTTCTTAGTCCCACCAACCCAGTTACACCTGTATTCTACTACCTGCCCAAGGTTCATAAACACCAGACAAAACCGCCAGGCAGACCCATAGTGTCAGGAATAAACTGCCTGACTGCCCCCCTATCACAATACATCGATCACTTCCTGCAACAATATGTGACAGAACAAAGGGCCTTTCTCAAAGACACCACACAAGTACTCAACATTCTCAACCAAATAAAGTGGCAAGAACATTATTTCATAGCAACCAGTGATGTCACCTCACTTTACACAGCTATTGATCACCAGCAAGGCCTAGAGAGCATAGATTACTTTCTCAATCAAGATTCCACACTCGCATTACCACAAAAGACATTCATCCTACAAGGGATAGAATTTATATTGAAACACAATTACATGTGGTTTGAGGGCGACTTTTACTTACAACGCCACGGTACAGCCATGGGGACCAAATTCGCCCCCAGCTACGCCAATCTCTTCATGAGCCACTGGGAAAATGTCAACATCTGGGCGCGGCTGGAGGCGAATTTGGTCCTATGGGTCCGTTACATAGACGACGTGTTATTCATTTGGGGTGGTGACGAATCCTCATTACTGACCTTCCTTGAACACATCAACAACAATAACAAGAACCTTAAATTTACCACCCAATACAGTCACACCCAAGCAGAATTCCTCGACCTAGAAATCAGCATCCGCGACAACCAAATACACACCAAAACATTCCATAAAAATGTTGATGTCAACAGTTATATCAGGGCAGACAGCAATCACCACCCAAGTTGGATAGCCGGCATCCCACGCAGTCAATTTACACGCATCAGACGCAATTGTTCAACTCTAACAGATTATGAGACACAAGGACAGGACCTTCAAAAACAATTCCTAGAAAAAAAATATAATGCCACCAATATCAATAAAGCTTACCAAGACCTGAAACAAAAAGATAGACACGAACTCCTAGAGTACAAAGAAAGACATCTCCCCCCATCTACCAATGACAAAGTCTTTTTGATAACAGGCTACACTGACGCAGCACCACAATTCAAAGCCATCATTTACAAACATTGGCATCTCTTACACCTAGACGAAAAATTACAAACATTTCTCCCACCAAAACCAGACATTGTCTTTAGAAAAGCCAAGGAAATAGGGAGACAAGTCATCAAAAACCATTTGACAATTAGCAACACACTAACACAAACCACCCTAGAGGGACAGGCCGTCAGTAAAGGCTTCTTTCATTGTGGCAAATGCCACAGCTGCCAAACACTCCAATACAGGCACACCAAAGCGACAAGCACTTTCACATCAAACCAAACCAAAGAACAGTTCACCATCAACAAAACCCTCACCTGTAACACCAAAAACATCATCTACCTCTTGGAGTGCCCCTGTCAAAAGCAGTATGTGGGCAGCACTATACGCAAACTGCACACCAGAATCAGCGAACACATCCGCAATATCAAAAATGGACGACAACAACACAGCGTCTCAGAACATTTCAGATTACAACATAACAGTGACCCCCAAGGACATAAATTTATTGCTATCGATCAAGTCACCCCACTCTGGCGTGGAGGAGATCACATCCAGAGGATCAATCGTGTCGAAAGCAGGTGGATATTCAACCTGCAAACCCTGATTCCACAAGGTCTAAACATAGACCCCTAATTGCATCATACTTTTTGCGTTCCTTCAGCATGAATCCCTTAACCCCCTCCCACAGCCCATCCAGTCCAGCCCCCCCCCCCCTTCTCTCTTTCTCTCCCCCCAGGTTCCTATCCATATCACCATCACCACCAATACTACTCCCCAGTTAAACATCATATATCACCGTTAACAATCTCCTACCACCATCCATATCAATACCCCTTGTTTCATCAATCACCCAGTCCTCTGTTTATATTATCACCACCATTCTTATCCAACCGTATTGTCCTATCATTTAATGCCATATCTAAGATTGCCAATTTTTGGCCCCCAACACCATAACCAAGGAGCATCATTCATCCTTACCACGCCAGGTGCACCACCTGTACATAAATAATATTACCTACCCTTATCCCTCATGCCCGATATTCTCCACAATTAAATTGGCTCCCAACATCCCATTATTTTCCACACACCCTGTCATCCTATGCCCAGCAGACACATAGGGCACCTACACCCCGCTACCCTATTCATCCTTAAAACCACATCTCCCAGCAGCCCCTGCTCAGCGCAGGCGCCCTGCCTCCATCCCCACTCTGTTATCATAGAACGCAACTTAACTACATTCAGGTGCCCTAAGGCTACAATTCCCGGCAGCCTCACTCACACAGTTGACCACATCCGGTCCTGGATCATTCTCCACAATAGGCGCCGTGTGAACTACAATTCCCGGCAGCCCTACACATATTTATGACCACACTCTGTCACATCCCATCCCCGACATAACATCCGGTTATGTCACATCCGGTTATGTCATCCTCGTCCCATCCACGTCTCATCCCCGCAAGCAGGCGCCGTGCGAACTACAATTCCCGGCAGCTACTACTTATGACCACATCCGGTCACGTCCTGTCCCATCCCTGTCATATCACCTAACAATCGGGCACTATGCCCGGTATTCCGCACCTGCGCAGTCCATGCAATTCAGCTTTACACACATCGGGCTCTAGCGCCCAGCCTATTTGCACAGGCGCATTACATCCTTTACACCCGAAATGACTAAGAACGCCGGGCTCCTCAGCTGTATCAATCACTGTCCACCCTATTTAAACCCTGGGACACCACAGCACCAGTCTGCCATTGAAAAAGTCCTTACCAAGGATGAAACACGTTTGGCTACACTACTCATGATAATACCTGCTCTTTTCACTATATGCTTCTTTATTCCAGTTGCTACTGGTAATTTTATCATTGCTAACTTTATTGTTACTCTATCTGTAAATAGTCACAATAAATTTACCTTGTAAATACACCAGCTCACCTCTTTCATTGTATACGTGCACCCCCATAAGTCCCCTTCCACCCACTACACGGACACACTAAAATCTGGAACCGTGTCAACACACCAGGATTTGGGGAAGGCACACACCATCGACATCCACCGATACATCGGAATCTCACGGTAAGATACTATCACCGTTTCCACATACAACCTGCATACCCTGAACCCTCTTACGTTGTCTTCGGAGGTACATACACCAACTCCAGGATTGACGTGAAGGGATCTAGGTACCTTGACACCATCACCCATCGGGGAGACAACAGGCATTGCCTCACCGCGGGACAGTTTCCATTCACCTAGTCAAGGATCGCCCTCCCATCACTCTCATCCTCAACACCCAGCCAACAGTTATTGCTCCCAGTTTCAACACCAACACCCAGTCCACAGTTATTACCCCCTGTTTCCACCAGCAGAACACCCAGCCCACAGCTATAGCTCCCAGTATTTGACGATACACCGAACCAATCACAAAAAAAAAAACCCTGAGCGCCAGCACTCCCCCCCTTCTTCTTTTGCCTTTGTATCTACAGGGGAACTGAGACTTTCCCCAAGGAGTGCGGGCTGCTAGGGGTCTCCATCCTCCGAGCGCTGTGCAGTCCCCCTTGTTTTTCCTCCAAGTGCAAAATAAGCCCAACATCAACTGGCCACCCAATTAAGGGACACCGAACTCAGACACCCTGACTCACTGCTCATAGTGCTTGGTCAACTGGCCACCCAATTAACGGACACCGAACTCAGACACCCTGACTCACTGCTCATAGTGCTTGGTGACAGCGCCAACCTGAGCCAGGAGCTACCAAAATACATGCAGCAAGTCACATGTTACACTAGGGAGGGGCGTATGTTAGACCACTGCTGCACCGCTATAAAGTCTGCCTACTGATTCATCCCATGTGCAGCCATGGGACTTTCTGACCACTGCATAGTCCACCTTCTTCCGACATACATTCAGAAGCTAAAGTCTGCAAAGCCTGTAGTCATGTCCGTCAAAAGCTGGACAAGCGAGACAAAACTAAAGCTCCAGGCCTGCTTTGACTGCACAAACTGGAAGATCTATGAAGCCTCTGCCACCAACCTAAACAAACTAGCGGATGTAGCTACATCCTACATCAGCTTCTGCGAGGACTTGTGTGTACATCCAAAAGAGTCCGACCCTTCAACAACAAACCATGGTTCGGCAGTCAGCTAAGAAAGCTCCGCTGGGCAAAGGAGGAGGTCTACAGCATTTGGGACAGCGCCCTGTACAAAAAAAGCCAGGAACTTCCTTACACAAGGAATCTTGCTTAAAAGGGATACACCAACAAGATGATGAATAACCTCTCAGCCAACAACCCTGTGGCAGTCTGGAAAGGCATACAAGCCATTATCAACTATTAGAAAGCCCAAAGACTGACTGAAATGTACCATGAACTGGTGGAGGAGCTAAACATGTTCTACTGTAGATTCAAGAAGGGTGCCCAGCACATCAGCCCTCCTCTTGACCACAGCAAGGCTGCTCCACTCCCCATCACCCTGGCCACCACTTTCAAGTCCTCCACTTGGACCAAGGCGAGGTAGAAGCACTGTTCAAAAGGGTCAAACCAAAGAAGACTGCGGAACCAGATGGAGTGTTGCCATCTATAGTGTTCATTTTAGCACCCGCCATCTTTGATAAACCATGCAGCTCCAGTTCCCTGCCAGGGGTCTCGCTGTCTGCTGTGGTGTTTCTAGCACGTGTCTGGTTTGCATATCAGTGCTGATATACAGACCACACTTGCTAGAAGCACCACAGCAGACAGTGACACCCCAGGCAGGGAAAAGGAACTGCATGGGTTTTCAAAGATGGCGGGTGCTAGACCTGTACTGCACAGCTTGTCCACATCTTCACGGAGATCTTTAACTCCTCACTGGAAATGTGCAGGGTCCCCACCTGCTTCAAATGCTCAATTATTGTCCTGGTCCACAAGAAATCACCAGTGAAGGACTTAAATGAATACAGGCCAATTGCACTAACCTCAGTGGCCATGAAAGCATTGGAAAGACTGGTTCTGAAGCATCTGAGAGAAGCAACCAACACCCATCTCGACCCCCTGCAGTTCGCCTACAGAATGAACAGAAGTGTAGAGGACATAGTCAAACTAGGGCTACACTATATCCTACAACACCTAGACCTCCCAGGAACCTACATTAGGGTCCTATTTGTCGAATTAAGCTTGGCATTTAACACAATCGCCCCCTGCATCCTTCAGCCCAAACTTCTCTGTCTAGGAGTCCCAGAATCAACATGCTTCTGGATTGTGGACTTTCTGTTGGCAAGGATACAGGTGGTGAAAGCCGGTGCCTTCACGTCCAGCACAGGCACGATCAGCATTGGTGCCCCCCCTAGGATGCGCCCTCTCCTCTCTGCTCTTCTCCCTTTACACTAATGACTGCACCTCGACTGAGCAGTCAGTGAAAATCATAAAATTTGCAGACGACACCACCATCATTGGCCTAATCAAGGATGGTGATGAGTCTGCATACAGACATGAAGTGGACAGGCTGACACAGTGGTGCGGCAGAAACAACCTCGACCTAAACCACACCAAAACAGTCGAGATGATGGTGGACTACAGAAAGAAACCAAATGCAATGGTCCCACTAGTAAAATCCAACGCAGTGGTATCGCGGGTCTAGTCCTTCAAATTCCGAGGGACAAATATTTCCCACAACCTCAAATGGGGGCCAAATAAAATAACTACTGTCAAAAAAGTCCCAACAGCGGATGTTCTTCCTGAGGCAACTACAAAATTTGACATCCCACAGGAGCTGCTGCGTGTCTGTTACACTGCAATCGTGGAGTCCGTCCTATGCTCCTCCATCACAATCTGGTATGGTAGAGCAAACAAGACCAACAAACGAAGACTACAAAGGGTTGTGAGGACAGCAGATAAGATCATTGGGACTGACCTCCCCCTGTAAGGGATCTGTACTTAGCTAGGCTCAAGAAACATGCTGGGAAGATTGCGACAGACAAGCTGCATCCTGGACATAACCTGTTCCACATCCTCCCATCGGGAAGACGCTTCAGGTCCATCCCTGCCAAGACGTCCAGAACCGCAAGAAGCTTCTTTCCATTAGCTATCCACCAATTGAATAATATAGTCCAAGCTAATGCAAATCCCAACACCAATTGTAAAAAAATCCTAACCGAAACGTTTATCTTCTCATAACGTAAGAAATGTAATGTATTAAATGTCTTTGCCTCCTGCACCCTTGCTTGATGCTGCACTGTAATCCACACAAAATTCCTAGTATACACAAGCATATATGTCCAATAAAGTTGATTCTGATATATCTTATGCAAAAATGACATTAAAGTACAAAATCGGATGGAATTACTCCTGGGGAGGTCCAGGGGGAGTTCAAGGGAAATTGTATCGGACTTCAGGGTCAGACATATAGTTGTAGTATATGGGGCCCTGTATTTGTGTTGATCTGATTTATCTTGATAATTTCCTAATGTCCATATCTTTAGGGCAGGGGCGGGGAACCTCAGGCCCGGGGGCCGTGGCCCTGCTTCTGGTTTTACCGGTATTCAAGTATAGGGGAATTCTTGAGAGAGGTCGGTAGTTCCTGTGAGATTCCTCTTAATCAATAGCAGCCAAAGACTGTCAGTCCTATTCTGCGGCAGCGTGGGCGGCTGCAGCTGGACAATTTGTAAGATAAATTTTTACATATGGCCCCCAAGGATTTTTTCCCCATGCAAACGGCCCTTGGCACAAAAAAGGTTCCCCATCCCTCTGCTTTAGCATCAAACCTTATTTCCAGTCCTGCCAGCAACATCACATTTCACTCATGTTATATTCACTATCTCTCTCCTTGCAAGCTAATATCCAATCAGGTTGGATCCTCCGGTAACACAAGATCATGCACAATGCACTTTGCACACATATCACAGACATCTGTAAGCGACTACGGGTGATTTGACATTCAGTCTTCTGCTGCTGCATTTCCACAAGTGGCTGCATGGGTATACCTGGGTGTTTGCACGTTCTGAGGGCGATTTGTGGGCGTATATGCAGATATCCGACGGGTCTCTTGTACAGAAGGATAGGGCTGCTGCAATGCCTTCTGACAGTGATAATGGCTACTATCACAGGAAGCTGAATGGCGGTGATGTGTAATCTCTGCGCCATACATACAGATGAGAGGCAGTGGCGATGCCAGCGACCAGAATATCGATGCTGGTATCCTGATGGAGGGAATTCTCTCTGCCCACATAACCTTTACTCACTGCAGTCTAAAGCTGGCCATACACTACTGCGATTTTCGATACGTCAAATGAAATCGGGCAAATCGCTTGTGTTTTAGATCCAATCTGATCCGTGGTCTCGTGCGCAATTTATCGGAGACTCTAGATTGCAAGCGCTGCACATAGCATCTGTTGGATAGGACAGCCTCCGGCAGCACTTGCTGGGATCGCATGCGATCCTACCACCTGGGAAGCTCCCGCGCAGTTTATTGGGGATCGGCTGCTGTCACTTCTCCCCTTGGAGTCCCAGTAATGTATGGGGGCCTTAAACCAAACCCCCACGCCACACACACACAGCCTAATCCTAACCCTAACCATTGTACCCCACCGCCTAAACCTACTTCCCCATCCATCACCTTAACCCTAATCCCCCCTTCCCACAGCATTACCCTAACCTTCTCCGTCACCCACACCCACAGCCTAACCCTGAGTCACCCCCCTAGTGGACTACACTTGTGGCCGACTTGGCAAGCAACTCTGAATCATGCCTATTACCATTTAACACTGTACACAATATATGATACAAACAGGTATGTAGGTAATGAAAACTGGATATAGAAAAACATGATCAAAAGCTACCAACAGGGGACAGACCTTCCTTCACCAACAATTTTAAGAAAGTGAATACTTGCTTTTCTGGTAGGTCTATGCAAAGTGGTAGTTGCACATTGCCCAGAAGTGGGCGTGTCCTAATATGATTTACCTGAATGTCCCTCCCACCCTAAACATACACAACCATACTTATGTCTTAAAATCATTAGCCTATAACTGAAGCAGGACTGAATAAATCCCAGGACCCAGGATGCCAACAGCTTCTGTTGGCACCAACCAAAATGTGAGCGTCATTCCTTTAGAATGTAAGCTCTCATGTGCAGGGCCCTCTCTCCTCATGTGCTATATAAATAAATAATAATAATGTCTTATGTAGCTCCTCGAAAGCTCATGCTGGTTCCCAGACATCACTGAATGCCTCATGCAAAAAAGCACAATAGCAAATGTAAGTGTAACTGATCATGTGCACATGTATACAGTCATAGATGGAATTTTCTCATGCTAGGGGATTCACTGACACTTTAAGCAAAAAACCTGATCATCCAGGATAATTGCCAGCATTGTGTTGTTAATACTATATTTAGCCTTTGGGGAAAAGGCTAAATATAGTATTAACATCACAATAACGGAAATAAATGCAGAGAATACTAGGGATCTAGCCGTCAATAGCCATTGCTAGTCATTCACTAGCAAAGAGGAAGGCAAGTCAGATGCCTGGCGTACAGGGAGAGGAATCCGCAGCAGAAATAAAGAAGTAATAATGCCACTGTATAGGTCATTGGTATGGCCTCATCTATAATACTGTGTCCAGTCTGGAGGCCATCCGCCAAATGTGATTGCCCCTTTAAAAAAATGTCCGTGTTCGGCCGGCATCGCCGCCGAATTTATAGGCTATACATTTTGGCTGCATATCTCCAGGAACATAGCATACCTCCTAACTTTCTTGCTTCTGAGATCTGGACTTGCCGTGAAGGCATGGCTAGCCTGAGAAGGAGGGGAGTCTGTGATGATGTGGGCGTGGCCTTCGGCTGTGGGGTGGCCTAACGCAGTGACCCCCATTTTCATTCATTTTAAAGTCGTGTTCACTGCCTCCCGAACAGCACTGAACAGATGCAGCACCCCAACTGTACCCCACCCGCAGTACACTGTGACCCATGGGACAGTCTCACTGTAATCATGACAGTTGGGAGGTATGGGATATGAATACATTAGAGTACAAAGAAGGGCATCGAAAATGGTCCATGGCCCACAGCACAAAACTTACTCGGAAAGACTAATAGATGTATGGTTTGAAGCAGAGAAGGGAAAGTGGGGACATGATAGAGACTGTCACATATACCAAGGGTCCAGGAGGGAGACATTTCTCATAGGAAGAGAAGTATTAGAACACGGGGACATGCACTGACAATGGGGGAGAGGAGGGTTCAGGGGAAATCTGAGAAAAATATACTTCACGGAAAGGGTAGTGGACAAGTGGAATAGCCTCCCATCAGAGGTGGTAGAGGCTGAGACAGTAGAGCAACTTAAACATGCAAGGCATTACAAAGAAATGAGGATCAAATAAGGTTTGATGTTATTATAAGGTTAAAATACAGGGAAGACTAGATGGGTTCATATCTGCTGTCATATTCCATGTTTCTATCATTTTCCCTTTCCTCTAGTCACTCAAGATACAAAGGACAGATGCATGGCTTTGTCTACTATAATTCATCTGGGGGTCGAGATTTTATCTATTCGGTTCTGACTCTATGGAACCGACTTCCCTGCACAGTTCGAGAGGCCCCACTCTAAAATCCTTCAAAAACAGACTAAAGACTTTCCTGTTTACTCAAGTATTTCCATAATTCCCAATTTCCATAAGTATCATTTATTAAAATCCTTTTTTTTTTTTTACTTTATTGTTCCTGTACTGTATTACATTCACTCTATATATAAGTCCTATTGGAGAAAGAGTGCTAAATAAATAAAATAATAATAATCATTATTATTACCATCTTCCTTCAGGGGCAGCTTCAATTAGCCATGGGTTGTGTTTCATGGTCTCCTCCCCTGGATAAGTGCATGCAGATATTCAATTAGAGATCTGTGATCAACCTCTAAGCCAGCAATTATGCCTGATTTCTGCTCGCTCCTTTTGGAATTCACTTCTCTGAGGGAAGAGACTTCATGACCAGTGACAGCAACAGGATCCATGACAGCTGATGAGACCATTAGTGCTTCACCTGAAAGGGAGCATGGCTTTGTGGGAGGCCTGCTGGTGTCAAAGGAGGTGTGGCTTTGCAGAGGAACTACGGCGCCCTGGGGTCTGCCAACAGAGACTCTGCAGCACTGCTGCCTCTTATACATTGCCAGGAGCCGAGTACTGCAGGTGAATGTCACATTGCAGCACACGGTTCCTGTTACTTTGGAAGAGTCCTCATTTTAGTGTCATCCCCTGGAAGGGTGACACCCAGGAGCTGCCTACACCCCCCTTGTGAAGCCATTGCTCACAACACAACACACAGCTAATTGATTATGCCCTATAACTTTAGTGTTCATTCTAGCACCCTGCACCTGTCCTAACCTGTGCAGTTATGCTTTCCTGCCTGGGGTGTCTCTGTTTGCTGAGATACCTTATAAGTGTGCAAGATACCAGAGCAGAGAGCAAAATCCTTGGGGAATCAATATAAATCGCTGTCCAGTAGACACAGGATTGATGCGGTAGTGACAGTTCCTATTGGTCGTTCATGAAAAGGAAAAGCAAGGAGAAAAATAAAGTTACCTTAATCTATGTCCACAGTCCAAGGAGAACCGGTTATTCTTTATGATGGTGTATGCCCGCCAAGGAGATTGACCACTGCCGACCCAGTAGTGAGGCTGAAAAGGACCAGAGAAAGAACAGATAATTACTGTTACTCCCTCGTCTGAACACGTGAAAAGTTCAGACGAGGGAGGTCCTCATTAACAAAGGCAATGCTGTAACTGAAGTGAATTTTGACAGCTTACTGCATTTTGATTGGTTAATAGTTGCTAAAAGGCAGACAGATGTCAACCTTTGATTAACCCCATGAGTGGTGGGTTTTCCTGGGGCAGGACAAACTTACCAAAGGAATGTTTTCTCCTGCTCCAGAAATACTCACCACAGAATGGGCAGCGGATGCACTTCTGTAGAAGCCCCTGGGGCGGGGAAGTTCAGGGGCTGTTCAGGCATTTTTCACACTTTACCATCCAAGTGAACTACGGCTGGAAATGGTAAAGTGGGCCAAACCATGGCTAGTAAAGCAAACCATAGGGGTCAAAATGCTCTGGTGTTGACACTGACACCGAAAAAAAGTTAAAAACTCATGTCTCTTTGTTTGTCGAACTTGTGCATGTCAACCTTTTAATACCTAGGCTGAGATTTCCATCGGAATCTTGAAGCATCTGTATCACAAACCACAGAAATGGCGACAATGTTTCTCAGCTTCCCTGCAGCCATGTGGTCCCTTGTTCCTACTGTACCAAAGGCCGCGCTTCCCACCATACAGCTTGTTTGACAGTCTAGTGCAGGGGTGTCAAACTCAAATTCATCGGGGGCCGCATCAGCAGTTTGGTCACCCTCAAAGGGCCGGTTGTATCTGTAGGTCCCCCTGTATAATTATAATGCCATGACACCACAGGCTGCTCCCCCTGTATAATATAAAATGAATGCCATGACACCACAGGCTGCTCCCCCTGTATAATAATAATAATGCCATGACACCACAGACTGCTCCCCCTGTATAATATAATAAAAGTAATGCCATGACACATAAATGATTATACAGGAGGAGCAGCCTGTGGTGTCATGGCATTATTATTATTATTATTATTATACACAGGGACACCTCAGGAAACAGCAGATATATATATTTTTTTTATTGTGAGTGTGATCCTCATCCTCACTTACTGTTTCTCCATCTGTCCTGCAGCTGCTGCGGCTTCCAGCTTTTCTTCACTGCTTGCTGCGGCCACACTGTCCCCGACTCCTGGTCCAGCTTCCCTGCCTGCTCCTACTTCTCTACAGACGCATGGGCAGGCGGCGTCATCGTCATGATGTCCCCACCCAGTGTCTGTCACTGCCGGGCATCAGAGGGAACAGGCGGTCGGGCCCTCCTCCACGTAGCCGTGGAGGCCGGCGGCCATGTTTCTGTAGCCGCATACATATGTGCCTACAGGAACATGGCCGCTGACAGTGGAGGAACAGGTAAGGCGGCCGCGGACGTGGACGCAGCACTCCTGTTTTAGACACACTGCCCCTGCGTGCTATCTCCTCGCGCGGGCCACATGACGAGGTCTGGCGGGCCGGATTTGGCCCGCGGGCCTTGTGTTTGACACCCGTGGTCTAGTGTCTTAAGTCCAACACGTTTCTCCCACCAAGAGACCGGAGCTGAAATGGTGATGTGAATGCCGAAATCCCAACTGCCGGAATGCTGAAGGTAAGTATGTAAGGCGATTTAGCATTAGGCTGGGGAGGAATCTAATCCTGAAACTCCAGTCCCCGCGTTTTTGGGGCCATGTCATGTGATCCCGCCGATCCGGGGATTGGCCACCCCAGTCAAGTTGGAGGATATGTATATATTCCTCTCATGTTATATACAGGGGGACATATAGGCAGGGTGGATATATATTCCTCTCATGTTATACACCGGAGACATATATATTATATACAGGGGGACATATTATAGGCAGGGTGGATATATATTCCTCTCATGTTATACACCGGAGACATATTATAGGCAGGGTGGATATATATTATATACAGGGGGACATATTATAGGCAGGGTGGATATATATATATTATATACAGGGGGACATATTATATGCAGGGTGGATATATATTCCTCTCATGTTATATACAGGGGGACATATTATAGGCAGGGTGGAAATATATTCCTCATGTTATACACCAGGGGGATATTATATATTCCTCTCATGTTATACACCAGGGCCGTTGACATACAAATTATAATCAGCAAACATGAACTTGCCCTACAATAATCTAACATGTTGCATTGTATGCAGCCTCAAACGCCTGTGCTCACGATACACAGGTGTGTGGCTACAGACACACAGTATTACTGCTGTGTTACCTCATGCACAGCCTAGCTATGTGTTGTATACTGTGTGGCGAGAGAGCATGTCGCCGGTGCCGTCGTTAACACACAGTGACACACACACACACGGCTGTCGCTGAGACTGGGGGACCGCCTTCCCGCCAGAGCGCAGTGGGCGGGGCCTGCCGCCACATGACGCGCGCACCCTGCCCGTGGGATTCCCCACACCTAGGGGGGAACTACAATTCCCGACACGCTGTGCTGGGCTGGGCCGGAAACACGCGGGCGGCAGTCGGTGACACCCGAGTGACTGGGGGGAGGAGGGAGTGGGCGAGAAGCCACCCCACCCCAGCACCGGGCAGCAGCAGGAGAGTGAGGGGAAGTAGGGGGTAACTAGTGCCTAAGTGTGTGATAAGTTCTGTATATGGTATATATATTATAGGTATACACACTGGCTGTCACTTATAGGCAGGGCTGCCAGGCTTACCCTGTGGGTTACTGGGCAAGACTCAGGGTCTGTCTGTGGGCAATGCAGGGACTAGCACTGTGCCCATAGACCTGCAGATGGGTTCCCTACATAGGGCTCTATATGGGAGATCTATGGTATAAGATTGTGTTATTTATATGCCTATAGCTAAATTGCGCCTATACAAAGGTCACATTAACATTAAATATATAATACCAACATATAGGGGCATATACACCGAGGTAGAAGGCCAGCCAAGATTACGGTAAGCGAGCATGGGTGCTGTATAGCTGATTAACATCTCATCCGATTGGCCGATCCAAGGAGGAATAGAGTTGCTGGGAAGAAGAGATCGCTCACGATGTCTCTGGAGGATCCCTTCTCCGTGGTCAGGGGGTGAGTATCTACTACGTCCCAGGTGCGCTTCCATAGGTCAACAGATATACACTCAGGGCAGGGAATAGGAACAAGGATACGGCTTATGAATTAGCTATCGTGACATCACAGCGGTATGAGGCACTTAGCGCCTCGGGGATGTTGCTAGTTCCTAGAGAACCGATAAGCCAACACTGTGCTAGTAAGTCTCTTTGGGTTTTCAACGTAAATTAGCGTGGGGGGGGGGGGGGGCAGTTTTGTAACCCCACGCATTACACATATATAGTATACCCAATTAGTGGGTTTACTTTTGTGTTTTTTTTTTTTTTTAAAGTATTTGGCTCATGGGTCTCACACGTGGTAGGTGGGTACTTTTTATATTTGTGACCATGTCACCTTTCCTGTGTATCATCGTCTATAACCTGTAAGTTTTTCATGCTCTCTTCCCTACCCTTTCTGTCCCACAGGGAAGTGCAGAAAGCCATAAACACCAGCCGAGGCCTGTATCAACGCTGGTGCGAGATCCTCCAAGAGGGCAATGTCACCAGTGTAGAAGAGTTTGATTGGACAACCAACGAACTTAGGAATTCACTCAGGAGCATAGAATGGGACCTGGAGGACCTGGAAGAGACCATCAGTATCCTAACTGGGTAGAGGGGCTGGCATAGTCTCTTGTGAGGTTAGCTTGTTTCTCCTTTCTTCTTCACCTTTGGGGTTTGTTTATTTCCTTCACTCCTCTCGTGGGCATTGTGGAATCAAACCAGCGAAAATTCAAGATATCCGGAGCGGAGCTTAGCGAAAGGAAGATGTTTGTGGAGAACACGCGGAGTTCTCTTAAGGTGACTCGCTCTTAATTTTCGGTTCTTATACATCTTTCCTGCAGTCATGCAAAGCAGCCCCTCTTGATATGTCCGGTCGAGTTAGAATCTTCTATCATCAGAAGTCTCTTGTTCCCAAAGCGGTGGGACTACAAGAGAAGACTCTGTTGATTAATTGAATGTATTACTCTTGTGTATCTGTGTGTGCGACGGAGTCTCTGCATCTGTACACAGAGCACTGCAAAATAAGTTCTGCTCTGTATACAGACTCGGTCGATCACAGTATGCAAGTGTTACATACAATTTATCTCCTTGTGGATCCTAGTCACATTGTGTTGCAATTAAGATGCATTTTCCGGAAGAAAAAAAAAATCCACCCAGCGTTAGCAGAGGTGTGAATCTTGAGGCCGACAGTCCAAAGGTCGACACAAAAAAAATGTCGACATGATTTTTCCCAGAGTTTGCTGTGTCTGTTGCCATGGGTACCATATAAGTGTACTGCTGGGCTCGCCATGGTTTGGGCTGGGCACACTAGTATAGTCTGCCTCTATGCCCACTAGGATGGTAAAAGATGAAAAAGTGGGTTTAAAAAAAAAAATAACGAAAAAATTTTTTGGGACCTTTAGACAATGTCAACTTAAGGCATGCCAACCTTTTCATGTGTCGACCCTTTGACTTGTGGACCAATGGTGGTTGACCTTTTGACTGTCATCATTACCTGTTAACTAGAGCTGCTCAGAACCCGGCTGTTCCCTCGCACCAGGGATCTTGCACGTATGAGAATAGGGCAGGGCTGGGCAACACCGGCCCTCCAGATGTTAATGAACTACACATCCCAGGATGCTTTGCTTTAGTTTTGCTATGTGGCCATGCTGAAACTGATGCAAGGCATGCTGGGATGTGTAGCTCATCAACATCTGGAAGGCCGGTATTGCCCAGCCCTGGAATAAGGGTGTATGAGGAAACATCTGTATTCCCTATATTCCAGCTCTAGACTATTTTCTCCATACCAGCTCACTAGTGTCTGTTTGGTCCATAGACGCTGCTCTGTTCAATGTTCTCATCCTTCAACTTAACAGATTTGATGGATCTGTAGAACCTCGTTTCCTTGTAGCGCCATGTCTTTAATCATCAAAGGTCATAATTTGCTAGATTTCAGAGCCCATGCTAGCAATATAATGTGCTCTATAGTACATTATGTTGCATCAAGAATTCAGGGAGAACTTCAAGGAAATACAAATGCGGGAAATCTTGTTTGTTTTTCATGCTTAGGTGCCGCACACGTGATGTTTTACTGACTTAGCATTTCATAGTGTACTAGAACATTGTGTATCCGATAGTTACCAGTGCTTCTCGCTGTACATCCTATCACCCTCACCTGTGCCAGTCCCCGTTATTACCTGTGTAACATCTGCATTTTAGGAAATGAGGGATCACATCGCTAGCCCCAGAGCCCAGGCTTTTACTGAGAGGAAGAACAGAGAGGTAACCGCACCACCTGTCTCTTATCATCTCTTCCCAGTGGTGATCTTTACATGGCTCTCTGTTCAGATCTAATTCCTGATCTCTTTGCTTTTCAGGCATTAGGAGTCTCCAACCCACCGCCCTCTGATCGATTCGCTCGCCTAGATGATGAGATTGTCTCAGGAAACTCTCGTTACGTGGAGGATCAGCAAGCACAGCAACAGGTGGCGCTCTCCCTCCCCCTCCCCCTATTCTAATTAGGTACTTAGTAAAGGATACAAGGGGTAATTCAGGCTGTTTCGCAAAAGCAAACTCATTCTTTAATGGACAAAACCATGCTGCGCTGCAGGTGGGGCAGATGTAACACGTGCAGAGATAAATTTGGGTGGGGATTTGCCGGCCAACCAAGGTCCTGCCTGTGTGGAGAAATCAACCGGTAATGTGTTAACCTTCTCTCTGCCCTGGTCTAACCACCTGGCTCTCTGCCCTGGTCTAACCACCTGGCAATGACCCAGGTAGCCTGTATTCTGAAAAATGCAGCCCACGTCAGGCTAAAATGAACAAAGTCAGATCATCGGCACTTGAAGATGATGTCATCTCTAAGCGCTGACAATAAACCAGGTCTAGCCTGCAGTGTGAACACGGACTGACTCGGGAGTTTGGTGTAAAATGGGCATTAGCTTGCATTGGGAGGACAACAACCAGAGCACGTGGCTAGTAGGGATGCATAGTCTCCATAGTGTAGATCATCATACGGTTTCTCTTTCCTTAGCTGATAATGGATGAGCAGGACGCAGAGCTGGAGCTAGTGTCCGGCAGCATACGGGTTCTTAAGAACATGTCAGGGCGCATTGGAGATGAATTGGATGAGCAAGCAGTGTGAGTGATCACGAAGCATAGGAAAGCATGTAGCGTATACTTCTGCCTTACCTGCGTGATATTTGATATACCTGTGATCTCTGCCCACAGGATGCTGGATGACTTCTCTCAAGAGATGGACAACACTCAGACTCGCATGGACTCGGTGCTCAAGAGACTGGCCAAAGTATCTCACATGACTAGTGGTGAGTTTATCATTGAGGTTCCAAAGAACTAGTTACAACACTGGGCATCTCCTTACCTATCTTTCATGATGCATCAGACATGAGAGCCCCAAATATTAGTGAAAAACAAATCGCCGCCCATTTCAGTAACAGGGTTGATCGATTATTGAATGGTTTACAGTATGTGTGTGAGGGAACATCCCTCTACTTGGCTGGAATAATGGACTTCTCTCCTCTCACAGACCGGCGGCAGTGGTGTATGATCATCACACTGGTGGTTGCCCTCATCGTTGTACTCATCTTGCTGTTAACGGTAAAAGGATAACAAGCCAGCGGTGATCAGTACCGCGCTTCTACGCTGCTTGTGCCATACTTGTGGGAGTTTATAAGTTACAAATGGTGAGGAGGTCGCTCTGGCCAAGACGTCGTACAGCTACCACTTACCTGCTGCTGCTCTATACAGAACAATAAATTACTTTCCATTTATTTTTTTAAACTTTGTGAGCATTTCGAGTGTGCGACTGAGCAGGCTTCATCGGCAGAAAATGTTGTTTTCTACTTTTTCCTTCTGATGCTTGGCTGAACTCAGCCCCGGGATTAGCCACACGTGAGAAATGGACTCGTCTGCAGCCAAAGCACCCTTCGGTCTGAATTGCACTGGCACGGTTTCATTCAAAAACATTTAAGATTGTGTGTAATGTTACAGAACGCAGTGTAACCTGTATCTCATGCTTTTATGGAGTAAAATACTGCACTGCGCTGAGTGAGCTTTGACTGCTTTGCACAATTGATCTGATCTCTAGGATCCAGTGATCCACAGCATGTGCTAAATATCTCCGACTGACCTGAAAAGGAACAATCGGGTGGGAATTGGCAGAACCTGATAGGCAAGGAAGGAAGGCTGGTGAATCTCGCCACAATGTAATTGCCTTATTTTATCTGCCTTTGGTGTGAGTTCTACTGAGGTTTTGCTTCCTAATGCTCATCAGAAAGAAGTTTCTGTTGGCCTTCTACATATACATGTAAAGTACATGGTCCGGTAGGGCAGTGGTTCCCAAACTGTGTGCCGTGGCACCCTGGGGTGCCTTAAGAGACTTGCAGGGGTGCCCTGGATTGGTGGTCAATGTCCATAGAAAAATTATTCCTGACCAATGTAATAGGCAAAATATGGACAAACAGAAGTGAATCCGGTCCATTACCACATAACTGA
Organism: Crinia signifera; assembly: GCF_055691185.1. Lineage (NCBI taxonomy): Eukaryota > Metazoa > Chordata > Amphibia > Anura > Myobatrachidae > Crinia > Crinia signifera. Next base: position 301,664,537 of record NC_139220.1, on the reverse strand, counting down.
CACTGAGGATGAGATAGAAACACAATTTACTTAATTTAATATTTTTTTCTGATTTTATCAATACAGAACTTTTGCCCTAGGGGCGACGTGAGAAAATTCTGATACTCAGGGGCGCCCTGATTCAAAAAAGTTTGGGAACCACTGCGGTAGGGACATAAGTTAACGGTAGGCAATGTCAATTCTGATGGAGTTTTTGTCATGAACGCTTCCAATGCAGAATTGACTGCATGTTTAGAAAGTCAGGTGACAATATAATGCATACACACTAGATGTCTTGTGCATACGGTTTAAAATATCTTTGTGTGTACCCACTTTAAAAGACTTCCGGTGACATTTAACATTAGTGACCTAAAGGCCAATATCCCGCTGTTTTGAGGATTTTATATGCACAGTATAAGCCTAAATGCTCAAAGTCTTCTATGCACCCATGAAAACTGCTCCAATCTATTCATAGCTGCGATACACACAGCTCATATCCACACCTCTGAATGATAAATCCAGACAAGGGATTACTGCGCCGGCCAGTCATTCATGTACTAGCATACACTGGCAACGCTCTGAACGCTTATGCTAGCTGGATTCAAATGGAGAATTGGCATTGGAAATTCTTTTCCCCTCACAGAGCTGCATATAGTAGCACAATATAGCGCATAAAATATTCAACATTTCATTGTTACAACACATTAAAGGGCGACAGGGCAATTGTAAGCGATCAGGCATGTCCAAACTCTAGCTGTTCTAAAACTACAAGTGCCATCATGCTTTGCCAGTTTTGCTATTAGGGAATGCTGGGATGTGTAGTTTTACATCAGCTTGGACATGCCTGTACTAGATAACTTAGAAATGGAGCACGGATCGCTCTGTGTGTAGGCCCCTCAGCAACGGGCTGGATTTATACTGCATGCAGTATAAATCTAGTCACTGCTGGCTTCTCACCAGAGAACACCAGCCATGCCAGATCACTGAGCACACCTCGGCGGTGCATCACATGTGCTGAGTGATCTGTGCTACACTACATCGCTTAGCACGGAGGCCCCATCGGTATGCCACACAACAGATTGCAACAGTCAAGGTTAACCTCCCCCACACACACACACACACACACACACATATATATAAAAAGACAACACTTTTTCCTTTTTGTTAAAAACGTTTATTAATATCAGTTTTGATTTTTTTTCATTATTCAGTAATGTGCAATGCTCCTGTCTCACAGTTAAGGGAACACACAGCGATATCTTGGCACTTAAAATAGAGCAGAGGGGAGGGGACATGTTAAGGGAGCAGTTTAGAAACTTAAAAAAAAAAAAAACCTCCCCACCCACTGTGCTGTGCAGTGAACGGGGAGGAGGGTCTGTCAAGCAGCTGCGATTCACAATCAAGAATGTGCAATTAGTAAAGACCTTGTTATGGCGGAAGGAAAAAAAAATCTTTTTTGTTATGTTTCAGTTTCCATTTACGCTCTACAGTTATAAAAACAAAAACTAAATCACTGTTCATGGGTTGGGGAAGGGGGGGACGGGGGACATTTTCAAAAAGCATGCAGCCCTCCTCTCTGCTAATATATCATACTAAAGTTTACCAGTCTGTCTGTGAAGATACCTATTATATTGCCAGCTAACAAGGGAAGAGTCACTTTTTTCCTTCATCAAAAATCTGTATATTTTATAGGTTTGGTTAAAACACGGGAAATTCCATCCATGGCAGTTGTGCCATTTTATATGGGACAATATTGTTTAAGGGTGGATTAAAATGATGGTTGTAGTTCCCACTCTCAGCCTGCAGGTGGTGCTCTGGGATATTTTGTAAACTCAAGTTGTAGAACCATGAAAGCAATGTGGTTCCTGGCCGAATGAGGTTACAATACACCAGTCTGTACACACTGAACGATAGATCGGTCACCAACGCATTTAGAATGCATGCCGTCGACCGCTCAGTCGTCACATCTGGTGTGCAGCTGTCTACATAGCCAAGATGACCTGGACTATCTCAGGCATTCGGGGTATGCTTGAACATGTGGTTCCATAACCGTTAAACAGCCACACACTTTGTTGCCTGCCCACACATAAAAGCATACACAGCACCACCTACAGTCTGGAAGAGGTTACTACATTTTTTTTTTTTTTTACCAGAAATCATTGAAACAGAAGGCCTATAAAATATACGTTTACAATAGGTGAAATTTCCCTTTCTAATATGACTACGGTAGAAATGTGATATGATTATTATTTATGCTAAACATGTGACAAGGACAAAAAAAAAAAAGTGTATATACACACGTGCAACCATGCGCACCTCTGTATATACAGACACACAACGGATTCTCGAGGGCTGCCTCTTCAGTTCTCCATTCCCGCCCCGCTGCCTGCAAAAATATTATCAAATATTTACATCCCATTACAGCCTACTTACAGAGAATCTCTACGTGGGAAGAGAGGTCGCTATATACACACACTTATATGTACACACACACACACTCACAGGCAGATTGCTCAGACTCCGTGGCAGCCCTTGAATAAACTCAACAGTCTCTGCATTTATGTCGGGGCGTGGCGAGAGGCCCGATCCAATACCCCATTAGATAGTGTTCATTTGTATTGCACACAAATTTGGGATCATACACAATGCTGTAAACTTGGGAAGGGGGGGGGGGGGGAGGGAGATTATTTGGTCATCTCAAGTTGCCGAGTAATAGACCAAGTCACTCAGCGTCCACAGCTCCCAGTAAGGAGATCAGTGTAGTAACTTTTGGTTAGAATTGCAGTAATGTTGGTTTGTTAGGACAGTTTGGCTCGTCTAACCTAATTGGTACCGTACAGTTTCCTCTCTATCCCAGCTTTTCCTTTCTACCTATATACTACAGGCTTTATCGGCTCCCTACAGGATAGCTATACATATATTTACAAAATACACAGTCCTCACCCTCCTGGGCTGGGGGGGGGGGGGGATATTGCTCCCTACAAACTCTTGTATACAAGTGGGGGGAGTTAATCAGCGCCATCCCCCACTATACAGATTATTATGCCTGTAGATGTATTGCGTCTCTATAGGGTGATTTTGGAGAGGACCACAAAGCGGTGTTGCGCGAATTAATATTAAACGCATTCCCTATGTGTTCGGCTTCATGCACAATGACTGGCCAGATCCTATCTACAGTGGCCACCGATTGCTGATCAGGATGGGGCCGGGTTTCGGCATTCATAACACACCTTAGACCAGGCGTGTCCAAACTACAGCCCTCCAGCTGTTGTGGAATTACAAATCCCATCATGCCTTGCTACAGTTTTGCTATTTTGGAATGCTAAAACTATGGCAAGGCATGCTGGGATGTGTAGTTTCATAACAGCTGGAGGCCATAGTTTGGACATGCCCGCCTTAGACATAAGGGAAGAGACCTACAAGGCTGTGTGGCAGACCAATGCTCCACATAAGTAACAGCAGCTGACACTGCGTATGATGGGATAGAGGTGGTGAACACATCGATCTACTCTCCACCTGGGAACATTAATAGAAGTCACCTGACAACAGGGCCCGAGGCCTGTACCATTATGTTAGCCAACCTCTTGCATGTTAAAAAACCCAGGAGCTGCCTACACCCCCCTTGTGAAGCCATTGCTCACAACACACAGCTAATTGATTATGCCCTATAACTTGAGTGTTCATTCTATAACCCTGCACCTCCCAAAACCTGTGCAGTTCCACTTTCCTGCCCGGGAGGTCAACCTCTGCCGTGGTGCGTCTAGCAGTTTGGTCTGTATAGCTCTGCTGAAATACAGATCAGCCTGTGTTGGAAGCACAACAGCAGAGAGCGACGCCCCAGGCAGGAAAGAGGAACTGCCCAGGTTTTGAGATGTGCAGGTGCTAGAAAGAACACTAGCAGAGGGCCATATTATCACCCTACATGTCTGATCCAAACCCTGCAAACCGATTGCAGCCCCGAAACCATGTTTGCAGTACTCTCCACTCTGCTTACACCTCCACTAGAACCCAGATTATTGTGATCTCTTAATGCTAATCTACCACCCAGCAGGGTGAGAGAACTATTGGTCAGATATGGGGGGGGGGGCCATGTAGCTGGATGTATTATCATTAAACAGTCTGGTTTAATCAGCTGACTACTTCGGGGCTCATGTACCCAAATACCTAAGGTGCATAAAACGTACACCCATTTCACAGGATGAGCAGGTGGTGGCGCAGCCCTCCTACAGAACAATGCACGTCAGTCCCCTAAGGCCCGCCATCTGCGTAATGCAACGCTGCACAGCCCAGGGGCACACCATCAGGAGTCCCGAAACTAAAACTCCAACAGTTCATCGTTTAGTTTGCATCCCACTGTCTACAATAAAAGAGAATGGGTCATTCACATAGTGTGTGTATACACATACGCCGCTCCCCACAGTATATATATAACTACATACACGTTTGTGTGAAAATCACTAAAGTTACCTCTGTGCTTATGCAAATATAAAATCAGTAATGTGGTTATATGCATGTGTGTGTGAATAAATATTATATAGAATATATATACACACACACGGATATAACGGCATAAAAACATTGCTACGCTGTTTGTACATATATGTACACCCCTCACCCCCTTTCAAGCGGTCTGTATAGGAGTGAAGACGGATCAGGTCACCTCCGAGCCCAGTGTCACAGCCAGGAATGAGTGGAAGCGCCCTGCTCAGCAAATCTATCCGATTGGCACGGAAAAGGAGCCAATCAGGTGAGCCTGCTGCTCATACATTAGAAAAGCTGACCAACTGCTCGCATTTAAGCGGCCAGGCCTCTATATACACAACAGGACCTTACAAAGTGGTCATCTGCCTGTAGAGGCAGAACTTGTTCATTTAATGGAATCCATCGTTTAGTAGCCTAGAATACGGAATCACTGTTTATCAGTGGCAGTTAAACATAATCCCTAATTAAACGATGTGTAAACCCATCTCGCACTCAAGTGGAGGCTAGAAAGATCTGGTCCGGGGGTGCCGCAAATAAGCGAGTCTGATAATGTGCACGACTCGCCCTAGAGGGCGCCCATGAGGCCCCAGCACTGCATTACCATTTTGTGCAGTGACGTAACAGTCGCTAGGAGGCAGCCTATCAGATCACTAGTAACCAGTGACATCACCCAGGCAAGAGGCACTTCATTTGCCACCAGTTTCTGGTGAAGTCATACTTACAAGATGGCTACCCACACGCCTAGACCCCCCCCCCCCCAAACACTCATCCGCAGCACATTCTGTCTGCAGCCGCTAAATCTTCAAGCAACTTCCAATTCTTTAATGGGGTGTTTTTTTTAGGGATTTGGGGGGCTCATAAAACGTAGCAAAGTGTACTAAAAACAAAAGTCTCTCCCAAGGAAGCAGGGGCGCAGGAGTAGGGTCATCAGAGGGCCGGTAAGATGACAGAGTTTCTGCCCTGCACTTGTAAAACGATGCAGAGTATTCTATGTACAACTCTCAGCTCTATGACCATGACGTGCTGGATAATGATGCAGGGTATGTCTCTAAACACTGATAATGAACGCGCTATATAATGACACTGCGTATAACTGTATACTGGCGATGGGCATGTGGCGCAGTGTGTAAATGATACGGAGTACCTCATGCAGCTGTGTATAGTCATAATGAGTGCTTCCACGCCCCGTCCTCAGGCCGCGCAGCAGCGTACAGTCATACTTAGCACCACCTCCTGCGGCATACAGTTGATAGCCCACCTCCTGAGCGCCACGTTGTCCTTCCTCCCCCCCTCACTACAGACAGAGGGGGGGCAGGGGTATTTACATTTCTGGGGGGCGTGTGTCACACAAGGCATCAGGGCATCCCCTCGCCAGGCTCCCCATCAAAGCCTGTGCCGTGATCGCCACCGGTGGCGGCCCCCATCAGGTCGGGCTCCATTTTCCCGGTGTCGTTAATAAAAGACGTGTAGGCATCTCCCTCGGCCATCAGGAGCTTCAGTTTCGGAATCCAGCTCTTGCGCACCACGCGCCTGGCGTTCGTGCACATGTCTGCGGCGATGGCGTTCATCTCGCTTTCTTTGAAATTCGGGGCAAAATTCTGACAGTAGACTGAACGCAAGAAGATAAAAAAAAAAAAAAAAAAAAAAAAAACAGTTAATCTAAAGAAGTGACAATTATTTTGCGGTTGAAAAAGCAAAACGAAAGTTATCTATAATAAAGTAAATCCCTAAATAAAGACAAAAGCAACAAAACTATTTCTACAGCCTCTCACAATTCTCCACAATGTTGCTTTGTCCCAATCCATCCACATCCCACTGAGCCCGCCCCTGCCTCTGTTGCGGCCACAAATTCCATACCCACCGCTGCCCGTATTCCCAGCATGGGGCACTCACATTTCACCGCGTGCAGCACTCGGCTGTCCAAAGGCTTTCTGCTGGGGTCATTAGTGGAGGAGCGGATCCCGGTCCCGCAGCTGTTCGCTAAAGTGTTTCTGTGGCAAAGGGACATAAAGACACAAGTCCGTTACTTACTAATAAATATACATAGCAATCACTCTGATCCCCTATTCAGCGTTGTGACTCTACCCTCGCCTCACAATTATGTCTAAAAGGCCTAAAGGATGACATATATAGCGGTTAGTTAGGAACACACTCTAAAAGTGTCTCTAGCCCTCACCTTGCAGAACGCCCAAGTCAGAGAGTTAGCTATAAGCAGCACCTTCTCCATTACCGTACCAAATGCCCAGTGGTGTTGGTTGTAAATTGGGAGATATTCAATCTCCCGCTGCTATTCCCGACGGGGGAAATAGCGGTGGGGCCCTATTCAATGCTGTCTTTCCCACGACAGCATTGAACAGGGATCTCGGCAGAACGGCCCTGACTTACTTTGCCGTGGATTGTCTCGCTCCCAGCCGTATCTTGCGATCACTACCACTTTTCGGCTTTGGCAGACGGGACATTGAATCCCGCCTGCCGATTTCACATTGAGCCGGCCGAGAACAGGACAGGGTCACGGCTGTTGGGCCAGCCCGACAGTCGTGACCCTGGATTGCATATCCCCCTAAGCCCTATTGGGGATGGGCATTTGCAGAAGGTTGCACACAGATAGGACAGGGGGCTTTAAATACAAAATATAACATGTATAAGTAGGCCAAGGTGACCTATGTAGTATCCCAAGTTTGCTGCACATAGGAAACGGTTACAAACGGGAGAATGCAGTCCAGCTCCTCGTCAGCTGATCTGAAGCTCATTTGGGGGACTTTGATGGAACGAGGATTGCTACTATATGGCGTATGTTCGATGGAAACACAATCACTTTTATAATCATTACGGTGACAGATATAAACAAACATTTCCTAGGACAGCATATTACAAAGTACAAAAAACCCGTGCGATAGACAACCAGTTGGATATTATAGATTTGCTTAATATTTGTTAATGGGCCATAGGCAATTCGACCGGCAGTTACCCAGCAAACTCTGCAGACAGCAGCTCCTCATGGCTGGGAGACACAATCTGCGGGCTATAATGTCACCCTACTGAATGGAGGACTTTGGGGTTCCCCAAAGTCATAATGTACATTGAGTCACATCTGTCTAAATGCAGCCAATCTTACACAGTCTATGTATAATGTCTAGGATACAAAGGAAACGCAGCGGCCCCTTTAACATGAGATTTAACCCTTGGCGTCTCACCTGTCAAAGAAAGATGCCAGCAACCGGCGCAGCAAGACCTTATGGCGAGTCCCGGCACTGATATGACAGTTCATCAGCTGGGCGCGAGTGATGAACACGTTGGTTCCTGAAAGATTAGGTACAGGGGTGTTAGCAACGTACAGCCACCAATAGGAATGATGGAAACAACGATTGGTCCGTCCTGCTCTTTGCTGGTGTCGGGCTGTTAAATTAAACATACGGGGAGAGATGTACTAAGGCTTTGAAAAGTGATAAAACGGGGAGTGATAATGGACCAGCCAATCGGCTCATAACTGTTCTTTTTCAAAACCAGCAAGTGTGGCAGTTAGGGGCTGATTGGCTGGTGGTTTATCACTTTCCAAGCTTTGTACATCTGGCCCAAGGTGAACCAACCCCCCTCCCCCCCCCCCCCCAATGGGGTAAACATACCTGTCACTAGTTCTATCTTCTCAGCGGGGTCCCCTTCTTCGTACAGTTTTGGGTGACAGCGGTTCCCGATCTGACTGATGAGTTCTGCGGGAAGGGTGGCCAGGTCCTGCTTGACACGGACACGGTTCCTGGAGTCTGAGAAGACTGGGTCTGGTAGGGCTTCAACCTTCTCAGCTGGAGAAGTCAAAGAATATTCTAATGACAAGAGCACAGGTATGCATTATATGTCACAAAGCCGAGAGAGGCCGGAGAACACTCTCGCTGCGACTGACGCTCTCCATCCCGCACGGAAACCCGCACATACTGCAGCACACTGACATTACACTGTTACGTCTCTATGGCCCTCTGTGGCCGCGGTGCTTACATTCATAAACGCAAAATACATTCTACATCTGTGCGGGTCTCTTATTATGGCACTTGTTCCCATTCATTCCATGGCAAGCAGCTGTCATACTCGTACAACCACACTCAGTCTTACACACATACTGTGGACACACAGGGCCTCACCGGCTTGGTTGACGTTCATCATGCTGTACATTGTATACATATTGCAGATCTGACGGTATTGCTCCTCTGTTCCGTCCTCAGTGACCTCCTCCTCTTCATCCTCCTCATTGTGGTATGAGCCAGGGCTGTCGCTTGTATATGCACTGGATGTTCCTGGGCTTGTCCTCTCTGACCCCAATGGAGCCACGGCCCCAGATGGCCCTCCTGCCGCTGGCTGGGAAAACCGCGGTACCTTTCTACTTGCTCCTCCGGCCTCTTTCTGTCCCCCATCCCAGAGCCTCTTGGCCACTGGAGTGCACTGCACGGCCTCAGACTCCTGGCTCTCGGTCTTCACCCTGGCTGCTCGGGAGTTGGAGTAGGAAGACGATGAAGACAAAGTGGCCACTGCGGTGGCTGCTGCTGCGACCGCTGCGGTTGCAGCTGGGCTTGGTGGCTCGGAGCTTGGAGCTTCTTCAGGGTGGAGACCCTGGGAGTCACAGCTGGGAGAGCTCACCTTCAGGAAGAACTCTGTCCCTTTCTCCATGATCTCCTGAATCTGCAGAAAGCCGGCTGTATACATGAGCAGAAACTGGTCTCCTACGTTCATGCTGAGCCGCCCGGTGTAACAGAAGCTCAAGATCTGCTGGAAGGACTGTGGCTGGACAGATCCGGGCAGCTCCACCACTGGATTCTTGCTGCTGTGGAACAGGTCTCTGAAATAGGAGCTGCTGGCCGCCAGGACAGCCCGGTGGGCTTTGAATTGGTGTCCGCGTACCACCACGGAGACGTCGCAGTATAGTCCCTGGAGGCGCTGTTCATTGAGGCACTCCAGGATACTGTTCCCAAAGTTGGGGATCTCCATCTGGAGAGTCTGGGACATGATGGGAACTGAAGGGGGCAGATAGTGGTGGGAGGGGAGGGTACAGAGGCTGTGGATTATAAAAAAAAAAAAAAGAAAATACATGTTAATGATTTCAGTTTAATTTACTTCGGAATGCCAGATTCATTTAGAATATGGACAGAGATCTCAGCGATAATGAGCCAGATGATGGAGATTATCCTGAGATAGATATCACCTGACTAAACCAAAATAACTCCTCTTGAATACATTTATTTAAAATCAGTCCCTTTCTACCTACAGATTGAGCTTTCCTCAGCTAGCCTTCTCTGGGTAGCCATGGCTCAAGTCCGACAGCTCTGGCTCACTTAATCCTATTAAATGGCTAGATAAGGATGGCTCTAATCTGTATGTATGGGTTATATGGTCCTGGATCTTGCTTAGTAGTCAGTAATCCCAATGTATCTACCCTAAAAATACAGAACAGCAAACACGTATAGTATAATGTTACAGAGAATGAGGGATTACATTGAAGGAAATATTTTAGACTAAAAATAATACAAACATGAAAACGTAATTTTCAGAGAAAGGCACATACACAAAAAAAAAAAATCAAACAAAGGAGTTAAGCACTGGATAGGTCATTGGCATTAAACATTTTGAATACAAACAATAGTTTAGATGCCTTTTCTGTTCCCTGTCTATTTCGGAGCTTCGAATGAGTTAAACCAAAAGAAGTAAAGATTATTTGTACACTAGCTGAAGATGATTCAGCAGTCAGAAATTGTTCAATAATGGGAAATACATCAGGATTAACGAATGTTGGGAGTAGAAGCTTGATGATAAGCAGATTTAGCACCTCTCTTATCTGAATCACCTCCCTATATTTCTGCTGTGTGTGTGATTTACTGCATTGGTCCAGCTTGCTTAGATAAAGACCGCAAGCAACAAGAATTTGGACCAGGGATTCCCTTACAATAGGCTTTGTTTTAAGATGTCAAGGAGTTGTGTCTGCAGTCACAACATATAAAAAAAAAAAAACAGTGGTTTATAAAAAAAAAAAAAAAGTTTTTAACCATAGTTTAAGGTGGCGACAGCGGCCTCCGTCAGAATGGGCCGAGTGTGCATCTCATGCGTGCGCCCCCCCTTGTGGTGGCTGGCAAACTGCAGCAGATGGCAATTCTGTTACCAGGAGCAGCTCTAATAAGACCTGAACCTACACTGAGCTGAGTTTCAAACCCTCAGCTATGCCAGACTGCGAAATCCATTGCATCTGGTCCAAGTGAAAAGAAAAAGCAGGAAACCTCTGCACCAGGTGATGTAAAACCTCCAAAACAAAGCCTGGACTGAAACAGGCATGACGTAAACCACGAGGTCAGAAAAACCTTTAGCCTTAACAATTATGACCTTAGGAGTGACTGTTAGAGACAATCAAAGTAAATAGAGGTGAGGAACATCTACTAGTTCCCATCCATCCACTGTGAAAGACCTCCAAATGGAACTACCATTACCAGGAGAAAGGTTTGCTTGATGAGCAGGTCCAATTCCAATGATGGCATCTGAGATTAAAGGCACTGTGGAGGCAGGGGCATTTTGTAACACACAACACACAATCCAGCTGGTGTCTCTGATCATTTATGTCATTTACTGTACTTTAATTCTGCATCTGGATGGCCCAGCAGCCACTGAACCAAGGGGTATGGTATAACTTACCGACAGTCGGAATTCTGACAGTTGTTTCTCCGATATTAGAATCCCGACTGTCAGGAGCCCGAGAGGGGGGCCAGCGCATTCAAGCCCCTTGGCAGGCTCGCTGCGCTCACCACCTATTGTATTCTTAATCTCGGGGGTCATGGACCCCCAAGAGGGGAAATAGCATGTGTAAGTCAGGATTCCTGATATCGGAGAAACAAATCCTGACTGGTTCGGGCATCGGATTTGTCAGCTTGTCAGAGATTCCTCCTTTTTTTTTTTTTGCTAGCCTGATTTATTTTGTTAGGGAGTTCCTGGCTCGGTTGTATTGTGCTCAGCAACGGTGACAGAGCACAATACGACCGAGCCAGGAACTCCCTAACAAAAGATATCAGGCTAGCAAAAAAGCGGTTCTCTGGCAAGCTAAGTGTTCCCGCTAGGCTGTTTTAGCGGGGCACTGTGCCCTGCCCGATTTTTAAAGGGCAAAATGCGCCCTGCCCCTCTAGCAGCGCCCCACTAAAACAGCCTGGTGCCTGCCCGACTGCTTGCACGGGGAAGCCCAGCGCCGCCTTAGATGGTGATGCCTGGCGCTTCCCCGGCATCCCAACACCTTCGCCCCTGTAGTGACGGCATCTTCGGCGGGGCCGGGCCCACCCCCTGTAGTGACGGCGGTGGCCGGGCCGCCCCCTTTAGTGACGGCGGCGGTCCGGCCCGCCCCCTTTTGTGACGTTTGTGGCCCGGGCACGCCCCTTTTGTGACGTCGGCGTACCGGGACCGCCCACAAATGTGACGTTGGCGGGCCCGGCCCGCCCGGCCCCCCGGGGCCCTGCCCGACCAAAACCCTAGAGTGAACACTACAAGCTGACAAATGGCCTGTCCACTAATGACCCTGTATCTGTGTAGAAAGGAATGCAATCTATAACCAGCTAAAACAAATCACCCAAACCCAACGCCATGTACCAAGACCTAGCTGATGAGCTGACCAACTTCTATTGCAGGTTTGAAAAAGTAGTCCACTGTGAACCAAACCATACCCTCTGTGCTGCCCCAAATGTCAACAGGCAACTCCAGGTTACCCAAGTAGAGGTGGAGGAGATGTTTAAGAGGACCACACCAAGGAAAGCACCAGATCCTGACGGGGTGTCACCATCTGCCTTGAGAGTATGCGCAGTTCAACTTGCCTAGTGTTCATTCTAGCACCAACTTTGAAAACCCATGCAGTTCCACTTCCCTGCCTGGGGTGTCACTGTCTGCTGTGGTGCTTCTAGCACTTGTCTGGTTTGCATATCAGTGCTGATATACAGACCACACTGTGTTAGAAGCACTACAGCAGACAGCAACACCCCAGGCAGGGAAGAGGAACTGCATGGGTTTTCAAAGTTGGCGGGGGCTAGAATGAACACTATTGCCCCCATATTCACCAGGATCTTCAACAAATCACTGGAGCTATGCAAGGTTCCCTCCTGCCTCAAAAGCTCCACTAGTGTTCTGGTCCCCAAGAAATAAATTATTACAAATCTGAATGACTACCAGCCGATAGCTCTGACGACTGTGATCATAAAAAAATATTTGAGTGCCTGGTACTGAACCACCTGAAAGCTGTGACTGGCCACAAGCTAGACCCCCTCCAGTTCACCTACCGATCTAATCGATGAGTTGAGGACGCAGTCAAACTGGGCCTGCACTACATATTGCAGCACCTGGATATGCCTGGTACCTATGCAAGGGTCCTGTTTGTTGACTTCAGCTCGGCTTTTAACACAATCATCCCCAACATCCTCCACCCCAAACTACTCCGCCTAGGAGTCCCTGAAGCTACGTATTCTTGGATTGTGGACTTTCTGACTGATAGAAAACAAGTTGTGAAAGCTGTGGAATTCACCTCCCAAGTGCGGTCCATCCGCACAGGAGCCCCCCAGGGCTGTGTACTCTCACCCCTACTCTTCTCCCTGTACATTTGATTTTTATAAAAGTACTTGGATCAGCGCTCTCTCTAAATTCTTGTTTTTACTTTAGGAAGAAGGCTGTTGGTGTTCCTCCGCTAACAATTGCTGACAGTGTGGTGTCGCTAGTGGACTCCTTCAAGTTCCTAGGAACCACAATCTCCCGGGACCTTAAATGGGGGCCCAACACAGATACTATTGTTGGAAAAGCGCAGCAGAGGCTATACCTTCTAGGCAACTGAGGAAGTTCAACATCCCACAGAAGCGTCTGCTCCTCTTCTACTCCCGAATTGTGGAGTCTGTACTGTGCTCCTCAATACTGGTCTGGTACGGCTCCGCCAGCGAGAGAGACAAAGAGACAGACTTCAAAAGGTAGTCAGAACTGCGGAGAAGATAAATCGGGACGGACCTTCCCTCTGTCCAGGACCTGTACCTGTCCAGAGCAAAAAAGCGGACAACGAAGATAGTCAAGGACCAACTACACCCTGGCCATGGCTTGTTTAACCTGCTGCCAACAGGCAGACGCTACAGGCATATTCCCACCAGAAGCCTAAGAAGTTTCTTTCCTCAAGCGGTTCACCTGTTGACACGTGAACTCAAACACCTCACTGTCTAGTCGCGCCATAACCCTTTGCACATAATCTAACACTGTGTCCCCTCGGAATAACTTTCTATATGACTGTAAATGTTCCCCCAACTGTTTGTAATGTTTATACCAGTGGTTCCCAATTTTTTTTGAATCACGGCACCCTAGAGCATCAAAATATTTTCAAGGCACCCCTAGGCCAAATTCTTATCGAGAAATTCAGAAAAACAAATATTAAATGAAGTGCATTGTGTTTATATGTCACAGTTATATATTGCCATAAATATTATGATTGGCAGCCACAAGCACTGGTTCTGCCTGGTACATTGGCCATAAATAATATGAATTGATCTTGGTCCACAAACCCAAGGCACCTCTGCTAGTGTCCTGAGGCACCCCAGGGAGCCTAGGCACACAGTTTGGGAACCACTGGTTTATACTGTATGCTGTTTACTTGTTACCCACCTGGCTGCTGCACAGCAAACCGAAAACAAATTCCTAGTATATGCAAGCACACCTGGCCAATAAAGCTGATTCTGATGACTCGCTGACAAAGTGTTGAAAACCCCTATAAGCATCGGTATTTTTACCAAGAGCACCATGTAGCAAGATCTGAAGGCCAATGGCCGCCCCAAGCCTGGTAACATCCAATGTCATTATTACTGATCAGCCTCAAATAGGCAGGTGACTCCTTGTCCCCTCAGTCATTAGCCTTTTGGAGACAGTCCGAACACTTAGGGGGTAATTTAATAAGATGGATGTTGCTACGGGCAACCAATTAATTATATTATCTTCTAGAAGGTGCTAAATAAATATGAAGTAAAATCGGATTGGTTGTTGTGGGCAAAATCCCATCTCAATAGAACTCCCATCTTCGTAAATTAACCCCTAAAGCTCTGTACACACCGGGCAATTTCAGGGCTATTTCTAAGCGATCTGACTCTATTGCATGGAAAGTAAGCGCACATCACACTGTATGTACACCCCATAGTGCCGGCGATGCACAGTCCCGCGCGTTGCCATTGCCTGTCTAGATTTGGAGTGCATGCAGTCCAAATCTAGTCATATCGTGATGAGAACACGCAGCCGGCATCGCCAGTGATGTGTGCTGAGCGAACCGTGTTTAAGCACGCCGCTCAGCACGGGGCTCCCGGCGCCCCTCCAGCCCAGGAATAACAACAAATATAACTGCCTAAAAAAAAAAAAAAAAAAAGGTAGAATCTTAAAACACCTCATGCAAAAAGTGGACATCTGTCTGTGAGCCAACAGTGACATCACTAGCCCTCAAGGTGGAGGAAACACTTGTCAAATAGAAGACACAGAAAGATCATCTACCGGGAAGAAGTCAGATTAAGAATACAGCCATGAGCCCTCAAAGTCCAGGCCGTCTCCAGAATCCGCAGTGAGGCCAGTAAATCTATCCATCAGATCGTCCACGGTCATCTCTAGCCCAGAGAAGGGAAGCAGTAACTGCCATGTTTGTGACCTCATCCTGCACTTTGCCAAAAACTGACAAGAACAGAGGGCAAAACAGAGGAGGCACCGGTGACCGGCCCAGATTGGCACATGGAAGTGTCCTTCATTTCCATAGGTGCCCTTTGCCCGCTGTTGGCGACCATTACGACAGGGTCCACATTATGCTGGGGTATTTCAGAATATGAACAGTCTGGGGGATTAAAGGCTTCTCTCCGGGCAAAAGGCCTTGTTTTGTCTCCTTGAAGCTGGTAATGGAAAAAGTCCCAAGGTGAGAAACGCCAGATCTATCCGAACTAAAGCTGGGTACACACTATCTGATATTGATGAATGATATACACAACAATGATATTGATAAATGATATATCCTCATGCATCACCACAGTGTGTGTATAGACCTTACATATAAGTCTTTTGCAGAATCAAACCTGGTTCTAGAAGAAAGCAGATAGGCCCCCAACAGAAGAGTATGAGAAGAGTTGACCTTGTCAGAGCCTTTATCGCAGCCTTTAGCCCTTGCTATGATTGCATACGACACATATGCGAACCACCCAAGTCTAACTCACTCTGCACCTGTTACATCTGCCCTACCCTACCAGCAGCGCGGCGTGGCTTTGTCCATCTGCAAAAATTGCAGACTTGCTTACAGGGCTGAATCAGGCCACACTGCAGCTAGCAGATCACCCGCCTGAACAGCAAAGTGTGTAATCTCCAATTCTTTGCTGTGTGTGCCTGACCGCATGGTCAATACAGGTGACTGGGGTTTTATATTATACAAAAACCCCATAAAACCCCAATCTTGCTGTGTCTGAAAACGAACCTTCCTTCCCTGTATCAGTGGTAGCATGTCTTTCAGAGCCCCGGCACCCCCCTCCTTCAATCTACCCCTTAATCTCACTACACAAGAGCCACAGAAAGGGTAAACATGGACTGTTTACAGGGACACAATCACTAGAACCGGTGTGTGTGTGTATATGCCAACCCCTGCCCCTCCCCAGCCAACGTCTGTATAAACAGAGGCTCCCGGAGCTGGGCCTTCCATGTACAGGCAGACAATCTTACACAGTGGTGTCAAACTCATGGCCCTCTAGCGGTTGTGGAACTAAACATCCCAGCATGCCCTGCCACAGATTTTATACAATGGATTGCTAAAACGCTGGCAGGGCATGCTGGAGGGCCATGAGTTTGACACCACTGATCTTAACGGTCCAGTATTCTAGGTGAGATTCTGTTTCAGCAATGCACAATATGAACAGATCAAGGTCATAACCTTATATGATCCAGATCGGAATCCCCCAATAACTTTACATTTCTACTGCTAAATATATTGCAACGGTTTATGAGGGTCAAATATGCCAGGACGGGTTACTGCGCACAGCACATGGTACCTGCAGCAAACCTGCCGCTAGTTACAGATACACTTTATAATACATCGATGGTGTTATGCGGGACTGAAGACTCGGAACAAAGGGTTTAGCTGGAAAAGGGATTTAGAAATCGGTGCACCACAGCTAATATACAGCAAATTACACATAAGTACTCCTCATAGTAATGGTCAGTCATCCCAGTGTGTATGCTATTCTCTACCATTACCATGTAGCAGTGCTCTTAGTGGTGACTCTGAAGACATATCCCTCATCTCCCTTAAGCGCAGCCAGCAATAACTCAGGTCATTGCTCGTGAGCGAGCAGCAATCCAGGGTTCTTGCGCAGTCTGAAAGGGGACAGCTGTAATAATTTGACTCGGCATTTCAACTCAGGTAGCGACCCAGGTTGAGCACGCAGTGCAGTGGGAACTGGTAAGCTTGGTCGACACGGGACCCAACTGCTGCCAGAAGAGTGAATCCAGACCCTCAAAAGGATGCTCAAGCCAGAATACAGTCAGCCAGCATCCTGATCGTTGAGGATGCACGGTGCGCTACCGTGTGTCCGGGGAAGGATATAGGGCAGGCATGCCCAAAGTCAGGCCCGGGGGCCAATTGCGGCCCGTGCTGTCATTTCAAGTGGCCCGCAGCCTCCAGCTGGAAGCCGGCAGAGCATCAGATGTGGGAAGCATAGCACAGGACAGTAAAGGTGGGGCCCCGGTGAGCGTGCCTTTACCTTGCTGTCTGCTGCACTGAGGAGGTGCCGGCCACCACAGTCAGATGTGATTGGCGTCCTACCCCTGCTGCTGCAATCGTATATCACCCTACTCCACAATCACAGTGACAGCAGTGTTTGGGGAGGGGGGCAGCAAGGGGGAAGCTTGCTCCCATAACATGCAGAGCGGAGGAGGGCAGCAGTGGGAGCCCAAGCATTTCCTGTCCTTGCAGTGCCTGCTTTGCCTCTCTGTCCTCTGGATCACACAAGGGGCTGGGAAACATACAGAGAAGGGAGGGGGCAGAGTGGGGGACATACAGTGAAGGAAGGTCAGGCTGGGGGACATACAGTGATGGCCATTCAGAGAAGGGGGAGCAGGGGCAGGCTGGGGGACATACAGTGAACGGGGGAAGAGTGGGGTACATAGTGAATGGGAGTCATACAGTGAATGGGAGTCATACAGTGAATGGGAGTCATACAGTGAATGGGAGTCATACAGTGAATGGGAGTCATACAGTGAAGGAGGGTCAGGCTTGGGGACATACAATGAATGGAGGCACTGATGGACATTAAGAGAAGGGGGCAGGCTGTGGGACAGAGTGAATGGGTGCAGAGTGGGGAACATACAGTGAAGGAGGGGCAGGCTGGGGACATAGAGTGAATGGGGGCAGGCTGGGGGACATACAGTGAATGGGGGCAGGCTGGGGGACATACAGTGAATGGGGGCAGGCTGGGGGACATACAGTGAAGGGGCAGGCTGGGGACATAGAGTGAATGGGGGCAGAGTGGGGGACCATTCTGATGTGATGATTCAAAGAATGTCAGGCTGAATGGTCGGCCCCCACATTTTCACCTCACCAAATCTGGCCCTCGTAGCAAAAAGTTTGGACACCCCTGGTATAGGGGTTAGGTTTAGGCACTAGTGGGGGGACTTAGGGTTAGGCTGCAGAGAGGAGGAGTTAAGTTTAGGCACTTACTAGGAGGGTTAGGGTTAAGCTGCAGGGCAGGGCAGTTCGGTTGGGCAGCGGAATACAGAGGTTAGGTTTAGGCACTAGCGGGGAGGGATACAGTCAGGCTGCCGGAGGGTTAGGACAATTACGAAGTCCCTGTCGGGGTTCTCTGTATCAGGACACCGGGGTCAGTAATTTGACCGCTGGCACAAGGAGGTTAGGGCACTAAGTGTCCTAAGAGGGCGCCTAGGGAAGAGTAGGTTTGCTTAAGCTGCAGTTTAGATAATTTGGGTGTCAAACCCAAATAAGATAGAAATATAAAAAGAAGGGGTGTAAAACCACTATATCTAAAAACAGGTGTGATAAAATATTGACCAAATTTAATTAAGTAAAAAATAGTGAACCCTTTAAAAAGCAATCATATAGATTTGCATAATGCCAACATAAAAACAGCTGTTACCAAGAAAAATTTCAGGAGCCTGGATATAATCACCCAGAGTCCAGATGGATTTCTGTCTCGTGTCCATTCCTATGGTGCTTTCCTTACTATGTCCCAAATATTGGAGGCCGATCTTTCAATAACAAGGACTTTATGGGGGAGACTGCGCTCTTCTGCCGGGGGAACACCTGCTGGTATGGTATGGGGTTCCACTTTGGTCTTTACCACTTGGACTCTGAACCTGTCTTTACCATGTGTGACCGGACCAGCTTCCCTGCTAACCCATTAGCCATCTACTTTGGGACTCTAATCAGCCAGCACGCAAAGTGGAACCCCATACCCTAAGGTCTCACATCTGTGCCCACACGTCTAAACCATTTGCAAATGTACCAGCCATTGTGCCATCTTTACTTGAATGATAATTCCACATGCTGTAGAGTTCTATACACACACTGACACACAACTGATCTAAAGCCCCATACACACTGTGAGATATTGGATATTGGTTAAGCAGGAGACAAACTGGGAGATTTTGGATAACCTTCTAGGCAATTTTGATTATCTAGTCAAAATCTCGCACCAAAATCTCTCCATGTGTACAGCCCTTTACATGACTTGTATGTTCCTGACTCCTGTGTCACACTAGTATTCTTCCTGACCGACACTGCAGCACTTGTGGTCCCTTATAACAAGCTCTGGTGACAACCATACATAGAGCAGCTCCCAGGACAAAGCTCCCCAGGGCTATAAAGCTCCCTGAGGGCACAGCTCTTAATGTTAGAATCTGGGTCACACAGGATGCATTTAAGTATCAATAACCAGCAACTACAGCAGCCTAGCACAGGAATGGGCAGAGCCACGGTGAGAATGAGCACCACACAACGTCTTATTATAATCACCTAAGCCCTGTAACAGACCCTATGACAGTGTTCAGTCCTAATGGATTATCCTGTAACAATCACAATTATATATGTAACTGACCTGAAGACATATCAGGATATACACAGCATAACCACTTTCTCTGTAGCCAAGCCTTTGTTGTCTTATCAAACACGTTATACTCTGGGTTATAAAGAATTGTCAGGAGGGGAGGGTTCAGGAGACAGGGAATAGGGAGACTCACTAAACCGCTTATATTAAATATGCCACATAATACAACCTCTATATCCAGAGTGGTATGGGATCTAATGGGGGCTAGGATGCATGTCATACCCTAAACAGGGGATATACATAATAGAGTACTTTGATTGGGGTGCATATGGCATGTAACTGGATACCTTATATATTATATTAGGGGGGTAAGGGGCAGTGTCTAGAGTACATTAGGGGTCATGTTGCGTTCCTTGTACAGGTATGGGTCCGTGTACAGTATTGTAAAGGGGGGGTGGGCGGATAACAATATCCTGTACAGTATGTTATACCCCTTTTACACTGCCACAAAAAAACGGGTCAGCGGTGGTGTAAATGGGTCAACCCGTGTCTATTTACACAGGACTTCTACCCAGGTCCTGATCTGGTTTGAACACAGCTAGTACCTGGGTAGAGGTCATACCGCAGCATAAATGGTGCAATCGCTGATCCGACCTGGCTTGGATCCGTGTTCCAAATACCGGGTTGGATTCGGGATTTTTGGTGTATATGGGGTATTATACCACTTTTTGGACCCGCCAGTTTCCTTTTATATCGGCGTCTGCATAGTACCACAGACCGGAGCGGAGGCAGGACGCCGCAGTCTGGAGGTTGGGGCTCCCTGGGTCGGATGACCCGGGTTACCCATTTACACGGCCCCTGACTCCAGGGAAGTCCCGTATCCGACTCTGGACGTTTGCCGGGTCGAACACCTGGGGAACAGGACCCGGGTTATGTTTTTTTACCCCTTTTACACCAAGCCCGGACTGGAGCGGCAATAACCCGGGTCGAGGCACTAGTGTCAAAGGGGTACAAGAGGATAAGGGGTGGGTTGGGCAAGTTTATTGTATAATGGGGGTAAGGGCAGTGAACTGTATTAGGGGGTAAGGGTCATGTACAGTATATTAAGGGTAGGGACCTGTGAGATGCATTAGGGGGGCTGGTAAGGTACAGTGCCCTGTGAGGTACATTGGGTGGGCTGCTAAGGTACAGTGCCCTGTGAGGTACATTGGGGGGGCTGCTAAGGTACAGTGCCCTGTGAGGTACATTGGGGGGGCTGCTAAGGTACAGTGCCCTGTGAGGTACATTGAAGGGGCTGCTAAGGTACAGTGCCCTGTGAGGTACATTGGGGGGGCTGCTAAGGTACAGTGCCCTGTGAGGTACATTGGGGGGGCTGCTAAGGTACAGTGCCCTGTGAGGTACATTGAAGGGGCTGCTAAGGTACAGTGCCCTGTGAGGTACATTGGGGGGGCTGCTAAGGTACAGTGCCCTGTGAGGTACATTGGGGGGGCTGCTAAGGTACAGTGCCCTGTGAGGTACATTGGGGGGCTGCTAAGGTACAGTGCCCTGTGAGGTACATTAGGGGGGCTGCTTATGGGCAGCGCCCTGCAAGCTACATTAGGGTGCTGCTAAGGAGCAGTGCCCTGTGAGGTACATTAGTGGAGCTGCTAAGGAACAGTGCCCTGTAAGCTACATTACGGGGGCTGCTAAGGCACAGTGCCCTATAAGGTACATTAAGGCTGCATTACGGGGGCTGCTAAGGCACAGTGCCCTGTGAGGTACATTAGGTGGGCTGCTAAGGCACAGTGCCCTGTGAGGTACATTAGGTGGGCTGCTGAGGCACAGTGCCCTATAAGGTACATTAGGGGGGCTGCTAAGGCGCAATGCCTTGTGAGGTACATTAGGAGGGCTGCTAAGGCACTGTGCCCTGTGAGGTACATTAGCAGGTACAGGCCCCTTACAATTTACTAAGGGGTATATGGGGCAGTGCCCTGTACAATACATTAGGTCAGTGGTTCCCAAACTTTTTCAATCACGGCACCCTACAGTATCAGAATATTGTTAACGGCACCCCATAGGCAAAAAGTTTGTTAAGGAGAATTTCAGACAAAAATATTAAATGAAATAAGTTGTGATTAATTTTATCCTTAGGTCCCGTTACGTGGTGAGGAACAGGATTCACTTCTGATTACCCACATATTTTATAATACACAAGCACTGATTTTTCCTATTTCATTGACCATAAATAATTGAATTAGTTCAGGACCACCAACCTGAGGCACCCCTGCAACTGCTCCGAGGCACCCCAGGGAGCCTAGGTGCACAGTCTGGGAACAACTGCATTAGGTGGTAAGCAGCCTTGTAAATTATATTAGGGGGATATGGGGCAGTGACATGTAGAGTATATTGGAGGGGGGGGGGGGGGGGTAGTGCCTGCATGGGCTGTCTCAAGTATATAAGGGGGTTATATGGGTCAATTCACTGCTCGGTATATTAGTCCTGTAGAGTATATAAAGGGTTTAGGTTTTTCACAGGGCCGTACTTTGTAAAAAGTATATTAGGGGCCCTGTAGAGTATATTGGGGGGGGGGGCATGGGTCAGTGCCCTCTATGGTACATTAAGAGGCGAGGCGCCGTGTAGAGGATATATGGGGGGGGGGGGGGGGGGCATGGGGCTGTGCCCCTCTATGGTACATTAAGAGGCGAAGGGCGGTGTAGAGTATATATATTTTTTTGGGGGGGGGGGCATGGGGCAGTGCCCTCTATGGTACATTAGGAGGCCAGGGCCCGTGTAGAGTATAGGGGGGGGGGGGGGGTACTTGACTTGTAAAGTATGCTATAAGGCAGCACCCTGTATAATATACTAGGCGGTGAGGGGCACTGTAGAGTATATTAGGGGGCGATATGGAGCAATCGCCTGTACAATACATTAGGAGGTGAGGGGCCTTGTAGAGTATATTGGGGAGATCTAGGGCAGTGTCCTGTATGGTACATTAGAGGCATGGGGCAATGACCTGTAGGTATATTAGGGGGAGATGAACCCTGTAGAGAATATTAGGTGGGAATATGGGGCATGGCCCTGTATGGTATGTTAGTGGGATAGGGGCCCTGTAGCGTATATTAAGGGGGCTCTATTGCAGAGCCCTGTGCTGTATACTAGGGGCCCTGTAGAGTATATCACGGGGAATATGGGGCAGTGCCCTGTACGGTACAGGCTGTGTAGAGTGTTTTGGGGGATATGAGACAGTAGCCTGTACTGTATATTAGGGGCTGAGGGGAATGTAAAGTATATACAGGAAGAATACGAGACAGTGGCCTGTACTGTATACTAGGGGGAGAGGAGCCCTGTAGAATATATTAGGAGGGTTGAGGATATGAGGCAGTGCTCTGTATGGTATATAAGATTGAGAGGGGCCCTGTAAAGTATATGTTGGGGAGATATGGGGCAGTGCTCTGTATGGTATATTAGGGGGAGAGGGGCCCTGTGGAGAATATAAGGGGGTGGGGCAGTGTCCACTACCGTCTATTAGGGGAAGAGGGGTCCTGTAGAGTACATTGGGCGGTCTCGGTACACAGAGCCCAGGACTCCTGGGGGGAAGGGATAAGTACAGATACGGGGCATTAGATCACTCCTGTCCCCGCACGGAGTAAAGGGCAGTCACCTACCCGGTGTTCGGTCCTCCTGCTCTCACCGCGGTCCGCTCCCCCCGGTTACCGCTTCCGGTGCTCGGGTCTCAGCGTCTCCAGGAGCAGCAGCGGCCATTCATCGCCAGCAAGGGGAGAGCCAGCAAACGCCGATAACCCACAGTCAGGGGGAGTCGAAGAGCGCCGATCGCACTGAGCCAGACTGGGGAGAGATAGGCAAGACAGTTTTAGCGGAGTGCCGAAAACAACGAGCCAGACTGCGGGAAGGGTAAACTAGCAGAGCGCCGATATGAATGAGGCCGACTGTGCAGTGATGAATATAGATAAGGCCGGCGATAAGAGCGCGACATGAGCGGGGATCAGAGCGGATCGATGAGTTGAAAGAGAAACAAATGGTGCGGGGTACACGGAACGGCTATTTATTTACGGCCAAGCTATAGGAATGGCGGCCACGTCCTGCGGCTAGCTCTCGGATGTAAGAGGGGAGAGGCGCGAAGAGGCCACCACCTACCGCGCTCTGTCCCCGCCGAAGGGAGGATCAGACGGACCGAAGCTCGGCAGACGGTGCTCGGAGACCCAGACTATGGGTTACATAGGCAGGGGAGATAGAACGATCGTCGAACCATCGACCAGACAGACTGCAAGGAAGCTTAACGGAGCGCCGAGCGGGGCCAGCTCAGGACCCGCACTGGAAGGGAAAGCGGACGGCAGAGATCATCGAGCAGACTACAGTCCAAAGAGGAAAGCGGAGTGTCGAGCAATAGAGCAGACAATGAGCAAGATAGACAGGGCCGCTAATCCATTGCAGAGCCATGGAGCAGACACCCAGGAGAGAGAAATAGAGTATCGAGCTGCTAAGAATAGACAGAAAGGGAATGCAAACAAAGGCGTGAGCAGCCGACTGCCGATCGATGGCTCTGCACTGCAGACAGCAGGAACACTCCTATAGGGAATGTGCAGAATGATGCAGATTTCACATAGAGGAAGCATTGGTGCATATACTGGCTATCTTGGTATTAATATACAGACTTTAGTACAATAAATACATGGTGGTTTACTACTTATATCCTGTTGCAGTGAACCTATTGTGTGTGTTGGACCTTCCCTTATGTCTGCTCTGCTGCTGCCTTCCCTCCTTTCCTGCTTGTATCATGCTTTATTTTAAATAAACAACATACATAAATAAATACACTTAATATTAATGATGCAAGCTTGAAATACTCTATCACTGCTGTAGGGCGTATATATATATATTATATATATATATATACTTTAGGTGACATCGATCATAAACTATCGATAAATTCTACTCATCGATGGTTTATGGCATCCAAATATTTGCCTACTTTCCCAACTGTGCAGGTGACTCCTGGATTAGGGGGGTTGCTGTAATCCGGGGAGGGCAAGCAGGTCTGTGCAAGGGCACTTACCTGCCTGCAAGGTAGGTGGGGACATGGTACAATGGACATGAGTCGAATCTTCAAACCCCATTTATCACAATGAACACCCACCGCATCTTTTATTTATATCTCCTGGAGAGTAGGCAAGCATGGTTTAGTCATAGTCTACCATCTAACATGTATTATATTTATTGTACTATAATATTATAGTATAACATTAGCTACACATACCATTTCTCATATGAAAGGCATCCAATGCATTTATACTTGTGATTAAATATCACTAGTGCTCTGTATATTGTTGGTGCACAAAAACAAGCAAGCAAAAAATATTAATTTCAAATAGGTCACCCATAAATCATTTTTTTTTAAATGACGCCTAATTGTTATAACTCTGTGTCTGTTATAATCCCATGTCGCCCAATCATGTCCATGTCCTCAGATTGTAGCTGTCATTTCTCTATTGAATTCTAGAGAACGACAGGCAGTGGGCATCTACATTTTAAACGAATGGTCTGCTTCATTAGCATACAGACATACTGTAGGGGTAATTCAGACCTGATCGCACTGCCGTGAATTTTGTTATGGCGGCTGATTATCGAAAGATTGCGCATGCATAGGGCCCATAGTATGCATGCACAAGGCCGTCCTGGGATGAAAGCCTGCTACTTTTGTTGATCGCTGGTCATGATTGACAGGAAGTAGGCATTTGGGGGTGGTAACCCGACGTTTCATGGTAGGGCCGAGAAAAACCTCTAAGCGCGCCAGAAAAAAATGCTGGGAGTAACAGGGAAAACACAGGTGTACCCAAGCGTTTTAGGGGAGGGTCTGCAATGTCAGCTCCAGGATGGATATGCCTGTTTTCACTGCAGCCACCAAGCAAGGGGATCCGGGCCACAGATCGACCGGGTTTAGATAGACAATACCATGGTTGATCACTAGGGGTTGACAGCATTGGTTGTACGTGTTTAGATAGACAGTGACGGAAGATGGACGGAAGGTAGGCATCGACGGGAACCTGGTCCACAGTAGCAAGGTTGACACAGGTTTTTCATCTTTTTTTGGTGCCGGACCACTAGATTCCTACTCTACTATTCAAGTGGACATAAAGTAGGAATAAAATAGCAGAGGACCATGCGAGGTGAAACTGTGCACCTATAGGGCTATTTCATACGATCCGGCTCCTGCCGGGCGGCGAAACCCCGCACGGCCAAGAAGCCGTGCCGCACTCAGGAGTTTAGAATGGTAAGGATGGCCACAGCCCGTCAGCCGTCCCTTCCAGTGGTGGGATCCGGCTGCAATCGGGCAGCCGGGCCGTGGCCGTCCCATGTGAATGGACTCAATAGTGTCCATTATTAACTACGGTATGCGGCTTTGCTTTTCACCGTGCAGGGTTTCGCAGCTCCGGCAGGAGCCGGAGCGTGTGAAATAGCCCATACAATGTCCACGGGCTCCTTGCTGACATTCGGCACCAAAAAAGACAAAAAAACATAGCTAGACCAAGTTTAGTCGTCTAACTAGACGCCTTCGACCCCTAGTGGTCAATCATGGTATTGTCAACCGAAACATGGTCGATTCGATATACCGTAACCTCCAAGTAAGTCTCTGGCTACTCTGAGCCTGCAATGACTGATGCCCACTGTAAAAATCATTAGATGGTTGTTCGTACACATCCATCCGCACCACAAACATAAATTCCCAAGGTGGGATTTCACACTGGTGGGGGGCGTCTCCCTGACCATGCGATCAGGTCGGAATTACCCTCATAGACGTGGTTGCAGCAAGAGGTGCAGCCGGGTCCTAGTCTGTGTGCAACTCAGGCCTTCACTGTCAACAGAGTAAACAATACACATGTAGCCGAGTAAATAAATAGAGTAAATAACAGTTAACCAACTTGCTTGGAAATCAAACAATGCCCTTAATCAAGGGTTGGAGATAGACAGAATAGCGTCATTCCAAAGGTCAGGGCAGGCAGCAAGACGTTAAGTAGCCTGATCCAGAGTACTCTGCAAACCCAATATATTCCCAGCTGAGTGATGATTGGCTGACCGGGCATGCGTCCATTCTGTGCGTGTGCTGCGATGGTCTTGTGACAGCAATAGCAGTGAGGATTTCTTGGCATAATGACTGACAGTCACAGACCCCTTGGCATTGGTTGTGGGGTGTGGCGTCAGAAACGCAGGTGTATCACAACTGTTTTTGGAGAGTGTCTCATCCTGCGTCTGTAATCCTGAACCAGGGGCTCTAGCATCTCACTTCATGCTGCACAACGAGAAGCCTTATAATCGACTAATCTGTGCACAGCCGCTATGATTCGCTAAATCCATGGGGCTGCAACGTTTGCATATTTTCTTACAGCCCCTACGTGCACAAAGACTTACTCAGATTTGTAAGTAAAGCCAAAAAAAGCAAGTAATTTTGTGCATACAACAAAACAAGCTGTCATGCAGGCAGAGCCAATACATTCATATGTCTTCTGTGCAGGGTAAATACAGGCATGCTTCGGCATGTAACCCACAAATGTTAGAGAGCTTTATTCTTGCACTGCAATTTAGATTTCAGTTTGAACACTCCCCACCCAAATCTACAGGCCCCCATACATTAGTCCGACTTGTCCTGATTGTCCCTGCAGCTCCCCGGGAGGGGACACATGCGATTAGGCACTTCCATGTGCCAAGTTTTGCATGTGATAAATCGCATGTGATTTTTTACATGCAACTCCTGGGGAGCTGCAGGTGGAGGAAGCAGGGGCGCTGCGGATGCCGGCGAGGGGACCAGGGAGCGGAGGACGGCAGAGGGGGAGGGTACCTGCTACCAGAGAGCCGGGCGGAGGGAGAAGGGGTGTGGCGGAGGGAGCTGGGCAAAGCCTGTACTAATGAATGGGAAGCCACCGATTGGCTGAGAGAGGTTTCAGCCAATCAGTGGCTTCACATTGATTTGTATGTGCTTTTTTTTTTTTAAGTGCACCCGCTAGTGCTGCCCATCTCCTTCTGCCGCTCCCCTGCTTCCTCCACCCGGCTCTTTGGTAGCCGGCATCCCCCACCCACTGCCGTCCCCTGCCTGGCTCCGGGCTGCACATAAGATTTATCAAATCCTATGTGCAGCCCATCTGACCTCCCGACTCTGATCAGATGTGCACGGTACCGCGCATGGGGTCGGTAGGTATGTCTACACGTGCGATTTGGGGCGATTTCAAGGCCCGATTCTCCGAATTGGGTGAAATCCTGCCCAAATCGCATAATGTATGTGGGCCTTTACTCTCCTTGCATGTGGAACCAGTTTGTGGAACTAAGGTAGAAACCACTATGGGGCCCATTTATCATTAATAACATTTGCAATACAATCTGGGCGCAATACAGTATTAACACCAAAGACTGCATTGCAATATGCGATTCCTTTGGCTGAATGTATTAACCTGTTCTGTACATAAAAGGAAGGAACCTGTAACTGATGTGCTGCGTGATCTCCCAGGGGTGCTGCACATGTCCCAGTTACTGCACAAGCACAGCGGCCATTTTGTAGTGAGGGTTCTGAGAGAAACCGCTGCCGGCTTACATAGGTAACAAGGTCCCTGGAATGTTTGGCATTCCAGATACTAGTAAATCTGGCAACATCGCTTCCTCCATTGAAGCTTCTGGGAGATACCTCCTGGCGGAGGGATTACAGCAGATTTATCTGAGGGCCTAATTCACGTTTGATTGGTCCCTGGCGTATTAGCTCTGGGGACCAATGTTTTGGCTTTGCACATGCATATAAGCGACTATACGTATGCACAGTCACTGAGACGTTCGCATGGGTGGGGGGGGGTATGGAGGCAGTAAGGGGGCTGACATATGGAGACGCTCAGCGTTTCCACCGTTTTTGTGTGTACGCGCAGGAAAACGCAGGGCGTCCTAATGCGAACCCAGGTGGGCCAATGGCTTCCGGGGAGGACACCTGAGGTCCTATGGCGTCAGTGCCCGCCCCGTTCTCACAGCCAGATGCCGCATATATAGGTAACCTCAAGACTGACCTATATTTGCTGACTGATGTTTGCGAACAGGGGAAAAATCATTTGATGGTCAGCGACTGTCAAAATATTTTGCCCCCGTATGCTCCCGTGCGAATAGATGTTTATAGTAAACATCCATTTGCAATGCGGCTGGGATGTTCGCGTGGCGACGGGAGGTGGGCATTTGCTCGCCCAGCAGGCGGCGGCAGAATTTACGCTGCTTAGCAAGTCAACGTGAATTAGGCCCTTAATCTGGACGGACCTCCCTCCTATAATTGTGACAGAAGTCGGTAACAAATATCGTGATGGGACCACAATGACCACCCGGCTAGTTCTCCAATTGATGGACCTACATGCATCTGTCCTGCAGAAACTCTGTGCCCTCATGAGATGGTAATGTCCTCCTGTCAATAACAAGAAAGGAAAGGCTAGGAGTCCCGGACTGTTAGCGTAATAATAAGGCAGTGGGAGAACCAGTGGAACCGGATGAGGAATAAGCGGTACAAGGATAATTAAATGTAATCTATATTAAGAGAATCGCCACCCATCCTGCCTGCACACTCAGATGCCACAGGCAGTGCCAAGCTCTGTACACTGTGCTGGTGACTCCCTCTATACTTGGCCCTCCCCTGTGACGGCAGACTGGCAGAGTCATGTGGCAGTGTGTGGCAATGGTATAGATGCAAATCAAGCTTTATTGTTCTGTGACACTTCCTGGTGAAGTCAGGAGTATTAGCAAACCTCAACCTCCCACATATGACAAATTATGCTGTTACCCCTAGCAACCTCTCCACAGTACTGGAGGTGTGCGATATACTGTAAGGTAGCCCGGTGAATGCTCCCTGCTCAGTGGCGTAAATAGTAATTTTGTGGGTCACTGCCAAAAATGTTTTTCCCATCCCCCTATACATTAATTATCATTTGTACATGCTTGTTGGCAGGGTTGTATGCTTGTTGCCAGGGTTTTTTTGGTTGTTGCCAGGGGTTACATGCATGGTGCTATTGGTTTCATGCTTATAGCCAAGCATTACATGCTTGCAGGCACTTTAAGCTCTGCGCTTCCCTGACAGATGCTAGAGGACCACTTCTAGAAAACAGTTACCACTTCCAAATGCCGCCTTCCTGTCAGACAAAGGGCCAGACGCACTCAGCTTCAAAAGTGATAAAATGGAGAGTGATAAACAACCAATCAGCCCCTGTGTGTCATTCCTCAAGCAGTCTGTGACATGGCAGTTAAGAGCTGACTGTTTATCACTCTCCAATTTATCACTTTTCAAGCTTAGCACATCTGGCCCAAAGTCAGGCCTCATTGTGTTTAGAACGCATACGCATTTTTTTTTTTTTTTTTTTTTTCAAAATTGTTTTTATTGCAATGGATGAAATACAACAATATGAAATTTCATTGAACATCATTGTATAATGCAATTTTTTCATTTTCTTTACATTTAATATTGGTCACACCTGGGTCTGAGAATTGTACAATAAAGATATTGTATAAAAATGAATTATGTGTATTAACACTGAAGTTTTATGCATACTAGGGATACATTTTAAGTATATATACAATGTATTCATGTATTAACCAATTCCTGTAGATATTGGTTCTGTGTAAAACAAACTTCAATAAATGAGAACAATAATTGAAACCTGCTTTTTTTTGTGGAATTAAAAGATTCATGAAATCTTTTTTCAATGTTTACACCATATTATTTTTGATCAAATGAAAAAGAAAGAAATAATAAAAATAACTATAAAAAAAAACAATTATCTTCGTATGGATGACCCTACCTCCATGGAGCTTCTGACACTAGTCACCCCTTTATTCCAAAAACAGGACACCTATTTCAGGAGGCTTATTTCAGCTGAGCAGAGGCTGGTGGCAACGCTACGTTTCCTGGCTACTGGGAGGACCCTTACAGATCTGAGGTACAGCACCGCTATATCCTCTCAAGCTCTGGGACTATTAATACCTGAGACCTGTGATGCCATCATCCAAGTTCTACAGGAGCAATACTTGAACGTAAATATATGTCAAATAAGGAAAACTTAGGGACGGGGAGGGGGGGACCATGCGTGTCAAAGATGTCCATCTCCTTTTATGATGAATCAATTGGTGGGTCTTGCAATAGTATTCTGGTCTCATTATAGAGAGTTGTGTGTATTTGTTGTTTAGTCTCCACTGGTAATTTATTTATTTTATTTATTAACAGTTTCTTATATAGCGCAGCAGATTCCGTAGCACTTTACAATAGTAGACAGTGATAAAACAAACTGGGTAACAACAGACAGACTTGGAGGTTAGAGGGCCCTGCTGCAAGCTTACAATCTATAGGGATATAGGAGGGAAACACAAGGACAGGCACCAGTAATAGCATAGCAGTTACAAGTCCAGAAGGGAAGCTATCAGGGTCGGCGCCACCACTAGGCAAATCTAGGCATTTGCCTAGGGCGCCACTTCGCCCCTCGCCTCTCGCATGGAGGCTGCAGGGGTGTCCGTGCCGGGTACCTGCGGCGCTGTGTGATCTGGCAGCGGGGTCCCTGCAGTGATGCGCGCTATCCGGCAGCCAGTCGGCGGCGCGGGAAGCGCTGCTGGGTTTGAAAACATTCCGCATGCTGATTGGCTGAGATTCAGCCAATCAGCGTGCGGCGAGTTTTCAAACCCATCAGCGGCGCTTCCCGCACCGCCGCCTGGCTGCCGGATAGCGCGCATCACTGCAGGGACCCCGCCGCCAGATCACACAGCGCCGCAGGTACACCCCCCCCCCCCCGTAGGCACCGGGGCGCCCCCCCCCCCCCCTCGCCTGGGGCGCTCCGGTGCCTTGCACCGGCCCTGGAAGCTAAATAATACATAAGTGCCTCAGAGGGTTATGCGTGTAACGTGTATATGTAGCTTTCCCATACCTTGAAAAAAAAAGTTTTGTTTGAGTTCCCTTATGGAGAGTTGTTTCAGTCCATTCGAGTTTAAATATTTGAAGTAATTTTTCTTTAAGCATAACCATATTCACCAACGCGCATGTGCGTCGCATACAGTAGTTCTGATTCTAGTGGACTGTGCTGCCAGCCAGGACTCTTATGCCGACTGCTACAATGTTGGACGCTTGTCTCCCATTGGAGAGGGGTAGTTAATCATTACTTCATCAACAGTAATCGTTGATTAGCCACTGAACTACTAACAAACCTAATCCATTAGTCGTGGGGCAAGAAATAATAATTATAATAATAATAATTTTATTTATATTGAGCTTTGCTCCAGCAGTACTCAAAGTCGAAACCACGTACCAGTACCTCAAATCGGTCAGATAGAACTTTATACTTAAAGGAACACATCTCCCAAAAGCTGTGTGTCTACCATCTTAGCTGAGGGCAAGTGCCAATGCTGTACTGAACTGTATAATGTGGATAGGGGAAAAGATCCTAGCTCCTGTATCCAATTAGAGTGATCAGTGTGGATGTAGAACCAATGTGGAGTGCTGTGACCCACTGTCTAACCGCCCACCCTGAGCATGGAGAACAGATGGTGCGACAAAGGAGGAGTCCATTGAATAACATCACTCAGACATGTGCGAACCTAGACCACACCATCACTAGAGACAAATTAAGGTTATTCGCTAACTGCAGCCTGATGAATTGATTGGCTGGCCCCAGTGATGTCATCAACTTTATGCTCTCCAGGTTGGTTGGTGTCCCAGGCGTATATAGGAGACAGGAAACGTTACTTTGGGAAGGGGTGTTCTTACTTCAGTAAGAGCCTCTTCATACAAATGCTTCTCACATAGACCAGCAAGTAGGTGCATATACACCTGTTTGAAGGCCTGTACTTGTTGCCTGCTACAGGGCAGCTGCAGGGCCTGCGACAGGGGGGGGGGTTTCAAGGGGGACAAGTGTGACAGGCCCCAGTGATCTGAAGGGCCTCAGAGCTCCCAGGCATGGCCACCACCTGTGCTAGCTGATCCATGATAAGGCCTTATTCTAGTTCACTCTTTCTGACAAAATCCGGTACTTATATGTTAGTTGGGTGCCCACTACGCAATTTGCTTAGTGGGCTATTCTGCATAGGGAAATCGCATTGCATCGCATGGGGCATTTTAGGGCTATGCGATGTGCGATGCGATGCGATTTTCCTATGTAATTTATTACCTGCTCTCTCAGCCCTGGGCCATCGCATGTCATTTTATAGGGTGTTTGATGCCATTACATTAGGTATACAATAATATGATTGTATGTCCCAAAAATAGGTTTAATGCACCCCCCCCCCCCCCCACAATTTTCCCACAATTTTCACACAATTTATCGGCCTGAGGAAATCGCCAATATTGCACATATGGGCACTTTAAGAGATGTTGCCCATAGCAACCAATCAGATGCTAGCGATTATCCTCGAGAACAGTGGTTCCCAACCCTGGTCCTCAAATCATACTTGCCTACCTGACCCTCTCCATGCGGTAGAAAATGCTCTTCTCCTGGACTTCCCTGGTAATGTATGATTGCCATCACCTGTGGGGAGCTAGGTAAAGGTGTTTCCCCACAGGTGATGGCAATCATACATTACCAGGGAAGTCCAGAAACAGAGCATTTTCTCCCGCATGGAGAGGGTCAGGTAGGCAAGTATGCCTCAAATACTCTCAACAGTGCACGTTTTCCAGGTCACCCGGCAGGTGCTCTCATTACTCAGATACATTTTAAAAGACCCACAGGTGGACCTAATTATTTCCCTTGTGATTCTGTGTGGAGATCTGGAAAACATGCACTGTTGGGGGTACTTGAGGACCAGGGTTGGGAACCAATGCTGAGTCTAGAAGATGCTAGATAAGTAGAATCTGATTAGTTGCCATGCCATGGGCAACATCTCACTTCTATAAATTCACACTTCAGTAAATGTACCCCTAGCTTTCAGCCACTATCCTCCTCACCAGCTGATTGTGTGGCAGAGGAGGATGCTGGTCAGCCTGGCTACCTACATCTGCTTTGAGGGACCAGCACCCACTCTTCCATGTTCTTTATCTGGCATTTTCCCCAGGAGCAATTTTTACAGTGTTATGGTTTTACGTTTGTTTTCTCTTCAGCCAATAAATAAAACTACATAACATACTTTAAAAAAATAAAGTTTATTTTATAAGTGCCCAAGGTACAACATTTAAAATTCCAGGGAGAAAGGTGCAGCAAGGAAAGTCTTATAAAGCAAACATAACATACATATCTATATAAGACATAGTTGATGTAATTTTTGTTACATTTAATGACACAAAGAAATAAAATGAAAGTAGGCAACAAGGGGCACCCCCAGCTGCTGTGGTACCACTAGTCCCAGCAAGCTGTCAGCCTAGGCAACTGCCATGGCACAAACTGGGACTTCTTGTCCTCCGGGCAGTAGCTGGAGGTGCCTCGGTGATTGTAAAAATAATATATTGTATGCGTCCCCACGAAGTACTGGTCCATGCTGGGTGTGTATAATGATATTAATGAACATTGAACACTATCTCTCTGTGCAGCTGCTGTTTGGGGAGATGCTTGAGACGAGAGAGGGTTCGGTCGGAGATCGTCCCTGATTGGTCCCCGCGCGTCATGTGGCTGGCAGCGCCTGGTGTCACAAGATGGCGGCGCCCATGTAAGCATGTCTGAGGGAAGAAACCGGTGGAGTGGCAGTTGAGAACGGTAAAAGTAGAGGCAGAAGGGTGACATTATCACCCTCTCCTTTACACAGCCCTCTCCCCCATCCCTGACCAGCTGTAGTCACACGGCTCTCTGTGTATGTACACAGGGAGCCGTGTGACTACAGCTGGTCAGGGATGGTGGAGAGGGCTGTGTAAAGGAGAGGGTGATAATGTGTGTGTGATGTGGGGATCAGAGATATGTGGAATATTTAGGGGAAGGGGTTTGGGTAGATAAAGTGTATAGAGATGACGCTTAACTCCTTTACCCCCTCATTTCCATAGTCACCGCTCATATGTCTCACCTGGTAAGGGGAAGACTGCAACAACACACATTAATCATTAGAGCACTTGCAACTATACATATACACTGTTTTGAAACTACTTATTTTTCTCACACATGCACAAATACAGAAGGCAGCAGACTAGCTTTCGAAGCCTTTGCTTGGAAGGGGCTTACTAGTATATGTGTATGTGTGTGTATATATATATATAATATATATATATATATATATATATATATATATATATATATATATATATACTATTAAACCATACCTCCCAACATTACCCTCTCCAGGAGGGACACATCGCTCTATTCCTGGATTTCCCTCTTAAGGTATGATTGCCATCACCTGTGGTGAAACACCTTTTCTATCACTTAACCTGTTCAAAGCAGGTGATGGCAATCATAAATTAAGAGGGAAGTCCAGAAACAGAGTATTGTGTCCCTCCTGGAGAGGGTCATGTTGGGAGGTATGTTAAACTAAGATACTCCTGAAGCACACAGGTTCTGTGGGTGGCTGGTTAAATTCAAACCTGCATTTTACCTTGTTTTAAGCAGCTACAGAACCTGGTTGTCCTGCTTCTAGGAAGGGATAGTATTGTATACAGTATGTGTGTTTCACAGTGATTTTCTATATCCTCCAGGTAAAGCTGATGAGCCTCCTCATCCCTAGGCCCCGGTACACAGCTCTGTTCTCCCAACTTAAATATCTGACCAGGATTACTTGTGTATCCATGATGGAGGGACCCGCGGTACCACTGGAATCAGGGGAAACCATCATCATCGAGGGGAAAGCCAATATGATCTACCCCAGTGCCAATCAGGTGTTCTACAATCCCGTGCAGGAGTTCAATAGAGACCTGACGTAAGGTTCTAATATACTAGACCAGTGGTTCTCAAACTGTGGGTCCCGACGTTCTCAGCATGGGGTCGTGACTCCATGTTGCTGACCATCAGGCTGATGACTTTCTAATTAGTGGTTCAAGGATTCTAATAAATCTGTTGAATTGTCTGTTATGTTAAGGCCCATACACACTTGACGATTTTCAGCTGAAAATCGGTCAAAACAGCCGTTTTGAACGATTTTCGGCTGAAAATAGCCCAGTGTGTATGCCCCAGAGATTGCCGACTAGCGATGATGTGCGCTCCCGCATCATCGCTAGTAAAGTGGTTCATCTGCTGGTTTTACCAGCAGATGTAGCGATGATGGATGGTTTTTCATCCATCATCGCCATCGCCTGCCGCTGCCTCCCCACGCCTGTCATACTCACCAAGCTGGTCCGCAGCACGCCGCTCCTGTCATCTTCTCTCCCGCCGGCTGCTGCTGTCCCTGCTCCCCGGCGACTCGCCCCGCCCTCTGCCCTGCTCAACACAGGAGCAGACAGCACTTCTCCCCGGCAACATAGTGCACCCTGCTGGCCCCGCCCCCCTGACCACCAATGTGTATAATTTTCTGGCCACTGCCACCAATAAGTCAATTTAAATGGGGGGGTGTGAGGTGGCTGCCGCATTGCTCCACGGGGGGAATTATGCAGCCGCTGACGCATCGCTCCGGGGGGGGAGGGGCTGGTGGGTGATGCGGTCGATGCTGCATGGCTCCACTGGGGCCGGGCGGCAAAGGGCATGGGGGGAGGCGGCGGAGAAAGCTCGGTAGCCACGGGGCACGCGCCAGCCCCTGCAAGAAAGAGGCCGGCTCCATCTGTATGGAACCCTTGGAATTCAAACCCAGCCCATTTATAATGAAAGATTTTCAGTTCAAGTCTTTCGCCTCCTGAAAATCTCTCGCTCTTTGGGGAAAATAGCTCAGTGTGTACGCCAGAGGTTCCCAAACGCGGTCCTCAAGGCACCCTAACGGTCCAGGTTTTAGGTATATCCATGGATCAGCACAGATGGTTAAATCAGACTGACTGAGTTACTAATTAAGTCACCTGTGGCCAAGCATGGATATACTTAATACTTGGACCGTTGGGGTGCCTTGAGGACCGCGTTTGGGAACCTATGGTGTACGCACTACTTTGGTGAAAGATATATCTATCACAGATTTTGGCAAAGTCTTTTGAAATGAAAATCTTCAAGTGTGTATGGGCCTTTAGACTCCTCCCATCATTTTGTTACTCCACAATGCTCCTGAAAGAGCTTCAATAAACTCCATTTATTTCACAGCACATTGCAGACCTGTGAAGCAATTGATACTTTGAGACTCATAATACACAAAATAACAATTATGATAAAGAGTCCCCAATATACAGTATCAATATAGAGAAACTCTATACTAGTAAAAAGGGATACATTTAATACTGATTCCTATTTTCCTTGAGGTGCAGCTAACAGAGCTCATAAGTCACTTGACCAGAAAAAAACCAATACACATTGAAGACGGGCAGCTCTATTTTGAATTTTTGATCACTTTAATGCACATTTTTTCACACCTTTTAATATTTCGCAGTTCTTAACAGCAGAATAAATAAAAGCTAAGTTTTAACATTTTCTTGGGACACTAAAAAACAATGGGCCTTATTCTAGTTCACCCTTTCTTACAAAATCCTTCTTAGATGGACAAAACCATGTGCACTGCAGGTGGGGCATATGTATCTTGTGCAGAGATAATTAGATTTGGGTGGGGTTTTACTTCAGTGAGATCTATATTGCAGTGTAAAAATAAAGCAGCCAGTATTTACCCTGCACAGAAAAAAAATAACTCACCCAAATCTAATTCTCTCTGCACATTTTGCATCTACCCCCCTGCAGTGCACATGGTTTTGTCCATCTAAGAAGGATTTTGTCAGGAAGAGTGAACTAGAATAACCCCCAATATATGGAACCTATGCTGATTAAATCAGAATATATTAGCCTAGAGTGCCCCTTGTAGGAATTCTTTTTTCTTTCGCTGCTTGTATGACTCCACAATGCTGCCATGTATGTGCTGTCTGCTGACTACACACGTGACGTGATGACCTTCTGCAGTAACTTGCTGGGGTCCAGTCATTATTTTTATTGTCTGATGGGGCTTAGAGCAAAATAGTTTGAGGACCCCTGTACTAGACCCACAGAGCTTGCACTTCTAATATAAAGGTGCCCATACACGGTACAAATATGGTATACAAGTTGGACTAGATAACATTGCATACGTTTTACAATGAGATGTGATCTAGTACAAAAATGATGTGTAGCACATCCTTTTTAAGCTGTGCGATGAGATGTATGCGGTTGCGCGCATCTCATCGCACCCAGCAATTGGACCGTGCATGGGCACCTTCAGACACACATAGTTCTCCTGATGGGTTTGACCTTGCCATTATTTATGCTACAACAGACTGTCCACAGTTTGAAAGATCTAAAGTGTTTACACCTCTGCATCGTCCTCTCTATCTCAGGGGTCACATAACCTCAACCTGTCCCCTCCTGACCAACCACACTGCCCATTACTTCACATCTTGTGATTTAATGGTAATTGGTAAGCCCACTTTTAAGTCCTTTTAGTACTGCCACTTACCAACAATCATCTCCACTTGGGTGATGATTTCAATCCCCTCCGAGATGGTGCTAACCCTCAGATCAATACAGATGGGTCACGTAGTGTGAAACTCATGTGTAATCCCATTTTCTCTTGTCGCTCTCTTTCTTACACAGTTGTGCTGTGGTCACAGAATTCGCTCGCTTGCGGCTTGCAGAGAAAGGCATTGACGGTGAGTGTTTGGTCTCAGGGATACAGGTAGCGCAGTAACACAAGCCTTGTTCCATCTTGCTGCGTCGTAGGTGCTGACTATTTGTTTTATTTATCCTCTGCAGTCCTGGTTCCCGGGGAGAGAGAGAAGCAGAAGGTTGTGGTGAATCTCTCGGACAATGGAGACGACTGCGTCGAAACTCATCCCGAGAAAGACTCAGTGGCGGCTGAGAGACGCACTGTCACTGTAGGGGAGACCTGCCCGGTGAGTTCCCTCCAAGACCTCTCACAGTTGTGACTGTAACGTTCAATTCCTAAGCAGCGCGTTCTGGGGAGGTTCTGTCATCAGGGTGATTTAATTAGGGAGACATTGATGTAATCCTACTGCCATAAACCAGACCTGTCATGACGATGGAGTATAGTTTCTGGGAGTAGTATTCCGTTATACAGATCGCTCAGCGCCCTCTGTATCGCTGCGACCAAGGTACAGTGTATATTGGTACTCTCCTCTCTGGTCTGGTGTGCTGATGTACCGCCTAGTAGTCAGGGTGATCACCGTGTTAGTTCTGCCCTTCTGATTGGAGGGTTTATGTTTGCTGAAAGATTCTATCATATTCTGTGTAGTTCAGTGGTGTCAAACTCATGGCCCTGTTGTGGAACTACCCCTTCCAGCATGCCCTACTACAGATTTTATATAATGGATTGCTAAAACTGTGGCAGCGAATGCTGGGACGTGTAGTTCCGCAGCAGCTGGAGGGCCATGAGCTTGACACCACTGGTGTAGTTAATAAAAAAAAAAATTATCAAATAGAGACTGTTCTCAAATAACTACCATGAATAAATAAAACTCATCCCCAAAACACATTGACACTGAAAGCCC
This sequence comes from Crinia signifera, assembly GCF_055691185.1. NCBI lineage: Eukaryota > Metazoa > Chordata > Amphibia > Anura > Myobatrachidae > Crinia > Crinia signifera. Next base: position 301,625,546 of record NC_139220.1, on the reverse strand, counting down.
ACAAAGCTGATTGAAACAAGTTAAGAGATTAGTGGTCATTCTGGAACCCTGCATCTTTTAAAATCCATGCATTCCTGCCTGGGGTGTCGCTCTCTGCTGTTGTGCTTCTAGCACATGTCTGATCTGTAATTCAGGACTGATATACAGACCAGACATGTGCTAGCAGCATATCACAGCAAAGATAGACACCCCAGCCAGGGAAGAGGAACTGCACGGGGTTTGATTTTTTTTTTTTTATATTCTGCTGTGTATCTCCTTGCGATTCCCCCATGTTGCTCCCCTCCCCTTCCTGCACCATTCTTCCCTCACTGATATCTCTCTTTTAGGAAGGCCTGCGGGTACTAGAGGGCCTGGCTGCTTCGGGCTTACGTTCCATCCGCTTTGCCCGCGAGGTTCCCGGGCTGCACAGCATCATTGCCAATGACTTCTCATCGAGCGCAGTGGAGCTTATAAAAAGAAACATAGAATTTAATGGGGTGGATCACTTGGTGACTTCCAGCTTCAGTGATGCCAGGTGAGGCCCGGAGCTGCTATGGATGGTGGTGTACATCTATCGCAACCCTGACAGTATTTGTCATCCAGATGGGCGAGACTCCGGAGATCTGATTGGTTGCTATGGCCAACATAATTTCTCTTCATTTTTAGAAGCTTAAGTTCAATTACCCATAAGACAACATTATTGTCTTGATTATTCATTGTGTTACAACTACAGTGATGTATTCTGCTATTTGTCTCTTCCACACAGTCGGTGATTAAATAGCTGCTAATATTTTCTAGAATTTACAGGATGAATGAAAATACTCCAAAGCACTGTATAATAGTAAGACTCAGGGGCTCAGTTATTAATAACTGCATTTGCGATGCGATCTGAGTGTAATGATGGGTGTGAATATTATTCCATGACGACCTATTCACTGTGTAGAAATCTAAATCTAATGTAATGTACGGTTAGTGTCCGGGATCACATTGCAATATTCAATTATCCCTATTTAATGCAATAGCAACCACACGCAGGGGCAAATGCCAATGAATGTTCCACCAGAACCACAGATATCACTGAGGCTTGAGGCTTGGAATGAGTTTTATTATGGTGTATCCATCAGCAGCGCACACTGCAGATATGTTTATACTCACTTCTCCCCCTTCTGTGTCACCCCTGTCTGTCTAACCCTCTCCCTTTAGAATGTAAGCTCTCACGAGCAGGGCCCTCTCTCCTCATGTGCCTTTCTTAGAATATATAAACCACTGCCACCCTGATAATTGTTCAGTGTCCTGTCCCCTGTTGCAATTATCCATATTAACCATGTACTTGTCCTAAACTGTCTTGTGCTGTAATTCGTTATGTGTTTTTGCTCAAAACTATTCTCTGTAAAGCGCTGCGGAATTTGTGTGCGTTATATAAGAACCTGTTAATAAATAAATAAATATGCTGTGTACACGCAGTGTTCATTCAGTGTTACTTGCGATGATTCCATTTGGACTATATAGTCCAAATCGGCCGAAAATGACACTGAATCGCACAGCAGCTAGGCTGGACCATTGGCATGTAGGAATGCCGCACTGGGCGTTCCCATGAGAATGCTGGATGTCAGCTGCCAACCTACCCCCCCCCCCCGGCCATCGAAAGAGGGAGCAGATACCACAAGGATGCGAATAGATGTTACTGTGTAGGCAGGTTTGGTTGCGAATGAGTGGAGGCCGGGTAACCAAGGTGGGTTTGTTGCGAATGGGTGGCAGCCGGGTAACCAAGGTGTGGTTGGTTGTGAATGGGTGGCGGCCGGGTAACCAAGGCGGGGTTGGTTGTGAATGGGTGGCGGCCGGGTAACCAAGGCGGGGTTGGTTGTGAATGGGTGGCGGCCGGGTAACCAAGGCGGGGTTGGTTGTGAATGGGTGGCGGTGGGTAACCAAGGCGGGGTTGGTTGTGAATGGGTGGCGGCAGGGTAACCAAGGTGGGTTTGGTTGCGAATGGGTGGCAGCCGGGTAACCAAGGCAGGTTTGGTTGACTCGCAAGGGTGCGAATTCACATCCGAACTAGTCAACCAGAACAACCCCCTAGGTGCGATGTGATCTAGTACAAAAAGCTTAGAGCACATCACTCTGTGTGTAGGCACCATTCGGTCTGCATTAAATGCGTTTGTCCATTTGTCCTGACCTCCATAGCACAATTCGCCTCGGCTCCAGGTCTGAGTGATAGGATTGGTCCATGCGTGGCTGGCTTGGTTTCACAGAGTCCTACATTGGTTTTCTTTGTTTATTCATGTATTGATTTCCTAGAATAAGCCTCATAGATATGAATGTGGGATACTGTGACACTTGTGGGGCCTGTCTGCAGTTGTTGGATAATCTGATCCCTGCTTCTCTCTGTCTGCAGAATTCTGATGTACAACAGGATGGGGTTAAAGGATCGCTTTGATGTCATAGATCTGGACCCCTACGGGAGCCCCTCCATGTTTCTGGATGCCGCGGTGCAGAGTGTGAGTGACGGAGGTGAGTGAGCCAGTGGCGGCCTCTCCTGGGGAGTCTGTGTCTGTGCAGCTCATTGTAAGCCAGGTCAGACATTTACAATCAGGCGCCTTTCCCTAGGAATGTATATTATGTCTGCAGGGCTCTGATACAATGACCTTAAATGGATTCTGGATCATAATAATAAATCCAGGACTCGTCACACACACACCACAATCGATGTCAGGAAATAACATAGTAATTAATGAATTAAGGTTAAAAAAAGACATTTGTCGATAAAGCTCATTCTTGACATTCGCACGATTCAGCTCAATGTCTCATCTGCTCTTTTGTGAGATTGCTTGGTATCCCCCTGGCACACGCCCCATACATTTTTAGTTCCTTTGCCACAATATGCTGAACCCGTTCAAATGAGTTGCCAAGTGATGCCGAAAGTTCCCGTAAAGTTATCCTTATGTCATTTTGCCACAGCTATGGCAATGTTGAGTACTGTAACCGCGGTGGAGGTCTCCCAAAGTGCGATGCCGTAACGTGTCATGGGTAACGGTTTCCGCTTTTTGAAAGTTTGGCACAAAAATTCAAACACACATCTCTGAAAAACCTCCCAGAGACGTCTTCCCCGTCCGCCGTGACAAAACGTCTGAAGATCTTCCACCAAACAAAAAAAGACGACAGCAGCCCAAGAGTCAGACACATCGATAAAAAAGGTGTCCTTAGAATTGGGATCTATACGTTGCTATGTACACATCGGTGTATGAGCTTCGCAATAACAAGCGTTGCCACATCTACCTATGGGTCAGAAAATCAGAGGCGACCTCGGTACATTTCAGCGCTCAAATATTTTGATGCTTATGTCCTTCATCGGCAGGTGGGTTGCCCCTTATTCTAGTAGGGCACAATAGAAAAAGCCGCTGTATCCACAATTAATCCTTCTTGCACATTTTAGTATTTGTGGTCCATTTGTAGAGGTGGGACAGACGATCATAGAAATATGGCAGTGTGCAGGGAGTATGTTCAGAATGATTATCTGAATAAGCCAGGGCTGTTTCCAACAGTTGTTTGATGTAGACCAGCCTTCTATTCCGACATCTCCCACTACTGCTGTCTTTATTCCTGCGTCTCCCCTGCATATATAGAATCTGACCCGTCTTTCCTCTGCAGGGCTGCTATGCGTCACCTGTACCGACATGGCTGTGCTCGCAGGAAACAACGGGGAGACCTGTTACAGCAAATACGGAGCCATGTCCGTCAAGTCCAAATTCTGCCATGAAATGGTGAGTAGTCCGTGTGTATAGAGGACTGTGGGGTAGATGTATGAAGCAGTGATAAGGGAGGAGAAGTGAGCCAGAGGAGGAGTGGCCCATGTCAACCAATCAGCTGCTCAGTATAATATATTATGCAAATGATAGATGTTACTGCAGTGCTGATTGGTTGCCATGGGCCACTTCTCCTCCCTTATCACTGCTTCATACGTCTACCCTTGTGTCAATACTCCCCAGTGCCTGCGAAACCTCACAGTAACCTCTTTAATCACATTCCAACTCACATGCCGTTCTTTTTTAGACTACTAGTGTTCCTGCTGAATCTGTTTCCTTTGCATGTATATACAGCTACTGTAAGCAGTAATTCTAGTGATGATCTAATGAGAGTGTTGTCCTGTCATGGGATTAATGCATTTGAATGCACCTGGTAGTATTTAAGGGGGAGATTATAAAGCAAATGGAAGGAAATTGTCCGCTGCGTGAAGTAAGAAGTTCTTAGTGAACTGTGTATAGGTGGCGCTGTATGTTCCCCTATTCCTGTATGTTATCACTATAGGCAGAGCTTGATTCTGTCTCCTTCGCAGGCCCTGCGCATCCTCTTGCACAGTTTGGATCTGCACTGCAATTGCTATCAGCGTTACATTGTTCCGCTGCTCAGCATCTCCGCGGACTTCTACATACGCGTGTTCGTGCGAGTCTTCACCGGACAGGCCAAGGTAAAGATGTCTGCCAGGTGAGCCCCCCCCCCAGCACCTGCATAAACACCTACCTCCTTATGATGTGTGCACTAATAACCCCCCCCCCCGTTCATCTCCGTAGTAAGCAAGCCATGGTGTACAACTGCGTAGGGTGTGGAACGTACCATCTGCAGCGCATGGGGAGAGCTGTTGCCCACGGAAACAAGTAAGTAAGCTCAGTGGAAACCTTAGGGACCTGGAGCAGTGTGTGGCCGGTTCTATACCAGCTTGAAGATTAATTATATTAAAGTAACAATATACTGATTTGGGAAACTAATACTCTACAATAAAACACAAGTAGTCCCATAACTGCAGTTATTTGTTCTAACATAGTAAAATGGAGCGGTAAATCTCTTCCATGTCATACTCATTGTGGCCACTGGAGGCAGTGTTCCATTGGCTGATCAGATCTCATTTATCTTCTGCCGTTATGGTAAAGTTATAGGGCCAGATGCACTAATCTTTAAATGTGATAAAATGGAGAGTAACAGCCAGCCAATCAGCTCCTACCTGCCATGTCACAGGCTGTGTTTGAAAAATGTCAGGCAGGAGCTGATTGGTTGGTTCTTTATCACTCTCCATTTTATCACTTTTGAAGCTTAGTAAATATGGCCCTATAACTTTACCAAAGCGGCAGAACCTAAATTACATCTGATCAGCCAATGGAACACTGCCTCCAGTGGCCACAATGAGTAGGATACGGGAGAGATTTACCGCTCACTTTTACTATGTTAGAACAAATAACTCGCAGTTATGGGAATACTTGTGTTGTATTGTAGAGTATTATGCTGCTTTCAGACCGCATAACTGGCTTTGACCCTGTATTTGAAAACGTTTCCAAAAACGGGTCTGCCAGGTAAAACCCCTTTCACACCGCACCTCTTAAACGGTATATTACCGTTTAAGTGCCGATTTTTTTGACACTGGCAGACCCGTTTTTGGAAACTTTCCAAATACAGGGTCAAAGCCAGTGCAGCCTTCAGCGCCGCCTCCCCTCCGTGCAGCCCCGTCCCCCCCTCCCCTCCGTGCAGCTCCCCCCTCCCCTCCGTGCAGCCGGTACCTGAGTTCGGTTGCAGATCCCGGCAGTAGTAATGACTGTTGCGCTTATAAAAAAAGTGACTTTCGGAAAATGTCTGCCCCATAGGAAAATCCATTTAAAAAAACTGTCTTTCGTGTGGGGGTAACCATTTTCCGAAAGTCACTTTTCTTATAAGCAGCCTCCTGCTTTTTCCAACTAAAAGAGGAATATAGCCTTCCGAATACATTTCTTTTCCGATATATACAACTAAAAAGTGTGGTCGAAATGCATATACAAATTCAAATCCATGCTTCAGTGAGTCAGCGATTAAAAAGATAATTAAAGTCCCTAACACTAAGAAAATAACATCAAGAGTATATAACATCTTAATAGAAAATAAAAATAGTGATGGTTTAACAACATTAAAGGAAAAATGGGAGAAGGAGATTGGAGGGTTAAGTGAACAGGAATGGTCTATGGCCAGGTCAGCGGTAGCTAAGGCAACAAACTCACTGCGAGTTCAGCAGACACAGCTTTTTATCTTGCACAGATCATATATAACAGCGGTAAAACTAGTAAAATTTGCAGGGCGAACTTCACCGGCATGCCCTAAATGTGGAAATGCACCTGGCACATTCATCCATTTACTATGGGAATGTCATCAGATCTCCCAGTTTTGGGACAAAGTTAAATATACTATAATGAGTACCAATAGAAATCCTGACATCGAAATGCTGCCTATTGGGAATAGTACAGGGAGATATGAATAGCAACGATAAAGCATACATTGTCAACCTTATATCCATTGCAAAAGTTATATTGGGAAGTCGGTGGATGTCTAATGTGGCACCAGACATAGAACAATGGAAAACACGTGTGAATATAATTCTACAACAAGAGAAAAACTTAGCACATGCTCGTAATATTATGAGTAAGTTTTATTTAATATGGAATCACTGGATACAGTCACCTTTTTATGAAAGAATAATTCTGCAGTAATAAGAAGACACAAAAGTAAAAAGAATTTTCACGCTAGGATAGAGTAACTTAAACACTATAATACAAAATATATGTATAATATTAGTATCACTATTGACACATATAAACATATGTCCTCCTTTTTTTTTTTCCCTCTATGTATGTATGCACGCAATGGAATTATAGGGTTGGGAGTAAGCGGGAAGTGGAAAGGTCGTTCTGTTCTGTTCGGTTCCGCCCCGTCTCATAGGAATTGCATGGAAGGAAGGGAAATAAAGGGAAAGGGGAAGGGAAGGAAGGAAAAGGAAGGCAAGGAAAGGGTAAGATAGCAAAGAGAAGCTTAGCCAGTCTTAAAATAAATAACCCCCGATATTCAGCACTCTATGTAGAAATGTTTTTAATAATGTGAAATAGCCTACACAAGTTGTATGTTTGTATGTTTATATGTAGGTAAGGTAACGTATGTAATGTCTTTTGTAATAAAAAAATATAATCAAGATTAAAAGATAAAAAAAAAAAAAAGTCACTTTTTTTATAAGCGCATCGGTCCTTACTACTGCCGGGATCTGCAACCGAACTAAGGGGGGGGGGGGTGGGTGAGGGGGGGTTCGGCGGCGGGCGGCTCCAGTGCTATGAATATTTAATGAGCGCTCATTAAATATTTACTGCGCTGAATTTAGGACCCAGCTCATTGGCTGGGTCCTAAATACCGTTTCAGACCCGATTTTGATCCCAAAATACCGGGTCTGAAACGGGTAGGACCCTGCATTTTAACCAGTTTGAAAAAACGGTATCTTCAAACCGGTTAATTGGATCTGCACCTTTCAGACCGCACAGATTACCGTTTTAAAACGGTAAAAAGACGGCAATATACCGTTTCCAAAGTGCGGTCTGAAAGGGGCATTAGTTTCCCAAATCTTTTCAGGTTCTCCTCATTTACATGTCATTTTTTAAAACCACAATAAAATAAAAAATGGGCAAAATTTATTATTCATTTGGGATTTTTTTGTGTGTTATGAGACATTTTGTATTTTTTGTATTGTGGCTGCATAACCCTAATGTGGGCCAGTGAATAACTCGAGTCATCTGTGTTTTATACAGTATGAAGTTCTCGGCGGGCAGCGGCCCTCCTGTGGGGATGAGCTGTGAGTTCTGTAAGCAGAGGCACCAGGTACAGTCCCTGTACAGATCCTGTACCTCCTGTACACGGCCTACGTCTGCCCAGTGTGTGACTGTCCGGCTGTGTTGTTTCAGGTTGCTGGCCCGATGTGGGCGGAGCCTCTCCATGATACAGATTTTGTGCAGAGGGTCCTGTCCGCTTCTGAGCGAAATCCAAAGAGATTCAAGACGACGGATAGGATAGAGGGAATGCTGAGCATGGTGACAGAGGTGAGAATGCCCGTTATCAGGGTACAATGCTGCCCCCTTGTGGCCCACGTATGATGTTGAGTGCTGAAATTCCAAACTATGGTTCATACAGTAGTTGTGAAGAAGCAGATGCTGGTGGCTCATTTAGGTTTGTAAGTGATCCTTAGACTACCATAATATGGGGCTGGGCTGGTAAATCTGGTCAGGTACTGATTAGTATTTGCACAAGTATAAAGTCCTGATTTCTGCCAGCATGGAAATGTGCTCATATAATGGCTTCCATTTTATCCTTGTCCCCTCCCAGGAATTGGACATCCCACTATATTACACTATGGACACTCTGAGTAGCACCGTTCGGTGTAATACCCCCTCATTGCTCCAGTTCAGGTGCGTGTTCATACATGGCATCATGTAAGCCATCGTATATGTATGAGGGAGACTAAGCACTCTATCCTGTTCCAGGTCTGCCCTGCTGCATGCTGGGTATAAGGTCTCCCTGTCTCACGCTTGTCAGAACGCCGTAAAGACAGATGCTCCCCCCTCCGTCATCTGGGATATAATGAGGTGTTGGGTGAGTGTGTCCGTCATACACTGTTGTGTCTTAACAGTATAGTGCAATGCTTTGGTCAACCTGTGAAGACAACTATTTTGTGAGCTTAGTCAATATATATTATATATTTGGCTACATCTGTCACTCAAAATGTGTGAGTGTGTCTATAACGCTGGGTGGAGCCTCTGACTCCGCCCACACACACTCACATAGTGACAGAGAACCAGCCCAGCCCACAGTGCCAGACACCGTCTGCCTTCCCATGCTGCCCGGCAAAGACACTGCTACTCCACAGCCACCAGGTGAGCCCCCCCCCTACGCGATTCGCAACACCCCTGCCCCCGTGACCCTCCCGCGATTCGCGGCAAACACCCCCCCCCCCCCCCCATTTATTTTTTACTATTATCGATGGCAGGGTGTAAAATTGCCATCAATGCCAACCATCGATGGCGTCTGCACCAATGCCCATCCCTACTCTACAGCAGCCAAAAACCTTTATTACCCCTCATGCCCACACACCTCTATCACTGCCCTGCCTCCTGTTCTCCTGGAGGGGAAGAAAGGACAGTTTGTCACGGTAGTGGTGCACCGTAGTAAATAAGAACAACTTTAAAAAGTAACTTTTAATAGTAGATTATATAAAAATAGCGAATACTGCGAAATATGACAAACTACATAAAACAAATAACAAGGACAAGTGAACAATTAGTGCTAATTAAAAACTTGGGCTCATGCGGCGTCCCTTTAGCAATAAATTCCTATTGTAGCAAGTTTAGAACATCTCCCTCCTGTGTGTCCTTTCTTCCCCTCCAATTATCTCATTCTTTGTCCCAGTGGTAGCACACCCCCTAGCGTCGTATATAAACTCCATACATAGAGCTAACGGGGGGCCTCTCCTTAATACATATCTGTCCAATTACTGAGATCTCCGTCCTGTGCGATCTGACTCACCCACAATTTCTATAACTCCTGTTCTCCTGCCCCGTAAGTTCCGCCAGTGGGGACCCGCTCACCCTGTGTTGCCCACATTCCACTATCATGCTTTACCACCCAGCCTCCTGCTCTCATGCACCCTAACTCCCACCCAGTAGGAGGAGACACTGACTCAGGGCCACCATCCTGTACTCCTGTGCTGCCATGCTGGACCCTCACCCACTGGCAGAAGCTGCACAGTGTCCCCCACCCTCTTTATTCCCCCGTATGCCCACACACCCCTATCACTACCCAGCTTCCTGCTCTCCTGAACTGTAACTTCCACCACTGGGGAGTCACTGACGCTGTGTTGCCCACATACCCCTATCATGCCTCATAGCCCAGCCTCCTGCTCTCATGCACCCTAACTCCCACCCAGTAGGAGGAGATGCTGACTCAGGGCCACCGTCCTGTGCTGCCACGCTGGACCCTCACCCACTGGCAGAAGCTGCACAGTGTCCCCCACCTTCTTTATTCCCCCGTATGCCCACACACCCCTATCACTACCCAGCTTCCTGCTCTCCTGAACCGTAACTTCCACCACTGGGGAGTCGCTGACGCTGTGTTGCCCACATACCTCTATCATGCCTCATAGCCCAACCTCCTGCTCTCATGCACCCTAACTCCCACCCAGTAGGAGGAGACACTGACTCAGGGCCACTGTCCTGTACTCCTGTACTGCCATGCTGGACCCTCACCCACTGGCAGAAGCTGCACAGTGTCCCCCACCCTCCTCTTTAGTCCCCCTTATGCCCACACACCCCTATCACTACCCAGCCTCCTGTTTTCCTATGTCGTGACCTCCGCCAGTGGGGAGCCGCTGACTCAAAAACACCCTACTATACTATTCCGCACACCCCCCCACACACACCCACAAATGTCACTGTACCCTCCACACTATCAATGTACATCTTACTCTGTAACCACTTTTTAATTAAACAGAACAATACACACCCCCTTCCAAATCATATGCTCTCTATTTAACACATTTCACCTATAACTCAAGTTGCAATACAGGCATCTTTCATACAATTCTAACCATATTTCTCACAATACAAAGGTTCACAAATTAAGGGGGCGCAGCCCCTTACGACGATGTGATCAACTAGGTGAATCACCTAGTTTATAATAAAAATACAGCCAGTCAATTCATTATAGTTCTGTGACCTCATTGGCTAACATTGAAGACAGCCATTTTGAATTTTTGGAAACTATAGGCAGCCGCTTGGCGTTGGGGTAATATTGAAGGTAGCCATTTTGTTTTGGGGCAATGTAAAGGAAGCCATTTCCTGAGGTCTGTTCTACACCCTATTGAGTAACAAAGGTCTATGGACATGGAGGACATGTATTGGAGGGATATCAAAGCCTCAAACTAAGACACTGTTTGTTTGTTTTTTTCGAGTCAAGTGGGCTACATGAGCCCTCCTCACATGAGATAGACCTGCCAGACTTAGCGGTAGGCCGAGCAAGACCTGCCCAGACTTAGCGGTAGGCCGAGCAAGACCTGCCCAGACTCCACGCTAGTGTCCATTCCAAGCTTCACAACTTTAGAAGAAGTGGATTAATGCATCTGGGAGATTCTTTTTCCAGAGGAATGCCCCTCCTTCATCCAGAAGCCTTTATTTGGCTGGTGGAAATGTGGGGTCAGCCACTGACCTACACAAAATGGCAGCTCCCGCCAATGACCATTTCTTTACTGGATTTCACTTTATGAGTATGACTGCTGAAGCCACGATGCTTAGAGCAAAGCTTCTAAAGATGAAAAGCAGTGATGTTGCCCATAGCAACCAATCAAAAAAATAAAACGCTGTGAGTTTTAGTAGAGAGTGTGTGACGTCGGCTCAGGGCCGATGTGCATGTATTCATCGCAGAGTAAGTCCAGTGCTACACGGCGCTTGCGGTGAGTGGTGCACGGCTTGTGACAGGATTTGGACCTTTTCATCAGGTCAGCTGCCTTGGAAAGTATGCAATCCTTCTGGAGGCTGAGCAGTTCGGGAGGGGGGGGGGGGGCGTTGGTGATGCAATTCATGTGAATATTGGCTTAGTATAGAGAGGGGGGGCCATGGTAGTGCAATTATGGCACCACCCACCTGGTTGCACCACTCACCCAAACCTGACTTTCGCCAAGAATGATTTACCATAAAAAAAAAACTACAATACCAAAAAGATTTTGGTGCCGATGATAATTGAATGAATTTAGGGCATTTTGGGGTTGCTGAAGTAGATTTATTCAAATTATCCTGAGTTAGATAACAGAAGCCCTCCAGGAATGTAGCCATAATGCGAGCATATGATAATCTACTGGAACATTCTAGAAGGTGAGACACACAAGAATTCTAGATCATTCTACAATACTCCTCTCTGTATATAAGTGGTTGGTCACTGACATATGGCAGATAAGCGGTTCACATTGTCTAATGTTTTTCTTGTCCCTGTATCTCAAAAACCGGAGGTAGCCTGGCAATGCCCATGTCCTATCCGCAATCTGCACCACAAAGTTCCCCCCACATTTTTCTCATATGGTAGCCAGTAAAATGGTTGTTGGTCAGTATTACTAATTGCAAATGTTTTTTAATGGAGTTTCAGACTTTGAAATGTTACCACTTTGTACATAGACAGGTAGGTGGACATAAAGACAGGTTTATGTAATTGTAGGCATCAGTTTACATTCAGAAACCAAAATACATCTCTTCTGCTACAGGAAAAACTGAATCCAGTGAAAAGGGAAAAATTATCTATGACCAGCCCAGCGTATTACATCCTCAGCACAGAACCCGGGTATGTATATAATGTATGCTATGTATTATACACCTCCTCTCTATTACACTGTACACAACGCAGACACCTCTGGGGGGAGATCCCGGTAATATCTGTGTATTATACACCTCCTCTCTATTACACTATACACAGCACAGACACCTCTGGGGGGAGATCCCGGTAATATCTGTGTATTATACAGCTCCTCTCTATTACACTATACACAGCACAGACACCTCTGGGGGAGATCCCGGTAATATCTGTGTATTATACACCTCCTCTCTATTACACTATACACAGCACAGACACCTCTGGGGGGAGATCCCGGTAATATCTGTGTATTATACAGCTCCTCTCTATTACACTATATACAGCGCAGACACCTCTGAGGGGAGATCCCGGTAATATCTGTGTATTATACACCTCCTCTCTATTACACTATACACAGCGCAGACACCTCTGGGTGGAGATCCCGGTAATATCTGTGTATTATACACCTCCTCTCTATTACACTATACACAGCGCAGACACCTCTGGGGGAGATCCCGGTAATATCTGTGTATTATACACCTCCTCTCTATTACACTATACACAGCGCAGACACCTCTGGGGGAGATCCCGGTAATACCTGTGTATTATACACCTCCTCTCTATTACACTATACACAGCGCAGACACCTCTGGGGGGGAGATCCCGGTAATATCTGTGTATTATACACCTCCTCTCTATTACACTATACACAGCACAGACACCTCTGGGGGGAGATCCCGGTAATATCTGTGTATTATACAGCTCCTCTCTATTACACTATACACAGCACAGACACCTCTGGGGGAGATCCCGGTAATATCTGTGTATTATACACCTCCTCTCTATTACACTATACACAGCGCAGACACCTCTGGGGGAGATCCCGGTAATATCTGTGTATTATACACCTCCTCTCTATTACACTATACACAGCGCAGACACCTCTGGGGGAGATCCCGGTAATATCTGTGTATTATACACCTCCTCTCTATTACACTATACACAGCGCAGACACCTCTGGGGGAGATCCCGGTAATATCTGTGTATTATACACCTCCTCTCTATTACACTATACACAGCGCAGACACCTCTGGGGGGAGATCCCGGTAATATCTGTGTATTATACACCTCCTCTCTATTACACTATACACAGCGCAGACACCTCTGGGGGGAGATCCCGGTAATATCTGTGTATTATACACCTCCTCTCTATTACACTATACACAGCGCAGACACCTCTGGGGGGAGATCCCGGTAATATCTGTGTATTATACACCTCCTCTCTATTACACTATACACAGCGCAGACACCTCTGGGGGGAGATCCCGGTAATATCTGTGTATTATACAGCTCCTCTCTATTACACTATACGCAGCGCATACACCTCTGGGGGGGATCCCGGTAATATCTGTGTATTATACACCTCCTCTCTATTACACTATATGCAGCGCAGACACCTCTGGGGGAGATCCCGGTAATATCTGTGTATTATACAGCTCCTCTCTATTACACTATACACAGCGCAGACACCTCTGGGGGGAGATCCCGGTAATATCTGTGTATTATACAGCTCCTCTCTATTACACTATACACAGCGCAGACACCTCTTAGGGAGATCCCGGTAATATCTGTGTATTATACACCTCCTCTCTATTACACTATACACAGCGCAGACATCTCTGGGGGAGATCACGGTAATATCTGTGTATTATACACCTCCTCTCTATTACACTATACACAGCGCAGACATCTCTGGGGGGAGATCCCGGTAATATCTGTGTATTATACACCTCCTCTCTATTACACTATACACAGCGCAGACACCTCTGGGGGGAGATCCCGGTCATATCTGTGTATTATACTGCTCCTCTCTATTACACTATACACAGCGAAGACACCTCTGGGGGGAGATCCCGGTAATATCTGTGTATTATACACCTCTTCTCTATTACACTTTATACAGCGCAGACACCTCTGGGGGGGAGATCCCGGTAATATCTGTGTATTATACACCTCCTCTCTATTACACTATACACAGCGCAGACACCTCTGGGGGAGATCCCGGTAATATCTGTGTATTATACACCTCCTCTCTATTACACTATACACAGCGCAGACACCTCTGGGGGGAGATCCCGGTAATATCTGTGTATTATACAGCTCCTCTCTATTACACTATACACAGCGCAGGCACCTCTGGGGGAGATCCCGGTAATATCTGTGTATTATACACCTCCTCTCTATTACACTATACACAGCGCAGACACCTCTGGGGGGAGATCCCGGTAATATCTGTGTATTATACACCTCCTCTCTATTACACTATACACAGCGCAGACACCTCTGGGGGGAGATCCCGGTAATATCTGTGTATTATACAGCTCCTCTCTATTACACTATACACAGCGCAGACACCTCTGGGGGGAGATCCCGGTAATATCTGTGTATTATACAGCTCCTCTCTATTACACTATACACAGCGCAGGCACCTCTGGGGGAGATCCCGGTAATATCTGTGTATTATACACCTCCTCTCTATTACACTATACACAGCGCAGACACCTCTGGGGGGAGATCCCGGTAATATCTGTGTATTATACACCTCCTCTCTATTACACTATACACAGCGCAGACACCTCTGGGGGGAGATCCCGGTAATATCTGTGTATTATACACCTCCTCTCTATTACACTATACACAGCGCAGACACCTCTGGGGGGAGATCCCGGTAATATCTGTGTATTATACAGCTCCTCTCTATTACACTATACACAGCGCAGGCACCTCTGGGGGAGATCCCGGTAATATCTGTGTATTATACACCTCCTCTCTATTACACTATACACAGCGCAGACACCTCTGGGGGGAGATCCCGGTAATATCTGTGTATTATACAGCTCCTCTCTATTACACTATACACAGCGCAGACACCTCTGGGGGGAGATCCCGGTAATATCTGTGTATTATACAGCTCCTCTCTATTACACTATACACAGCGCAGGCACCTCTGGGGGAGATCCCGGTAATATCTGTGTATTATACACCTCCTCTCTATTACACTATACACAGCGCAGACACCTCTGGGGGGAGATCCCGGTAATATCTGTGTATTATACACCTCTTCTCTATTACACTTTATACAGCGCAGACACCTCTGGGGGGAGATCCCGGTAATATCTGTGTATTATACACCTCCTCTCTATTACACTATACACAGCACAGACACCTCTGGGGGGAGATCCCGGTAATATCTGTGTATTATACAGCTCCTCTCTATTACACTATACACAGCGCAGACACCTCTGGGGGGAGATCCCGGTAATATCTGTGTATTATACACCTCCTCTCTATTACATAATACACAGCACAGGTACCTCTGGGGGGAGATCCCGGTAATATCTGTGTATTATACACCTCCTCTCTATTACACTATACACAGCGCAGACACCTCTGGGGGGAGATCCTGGTAATGTCTGTGTATTATACACCTCCTCTCTATTACATAATACACAGCACAGGTACCTCTGGGGGCGGGAATACCGGTAATATCTGTATTTGTTACTCTTTTCTCTTTATAGAATTCAGGCAAATTTCGATATTCGAGAAGATGCAAATCCTAAATCTCGGAAGTTGGGGTTAAAGAGGTTCCAAGAGAATCCAGAAGCATACTGGGGTCCTAAAGCACGAGCACATTCTGGGTAATGGCCGGTTCTGTGACTTATGGGATTTATTGGTGTATAAACTCCTTAAGGACAGGATCCCTGCAGTACAGGTTCTATTATGTTTGTGTATTTATTTATTATGTTATTCTGGTTCACTCGCAAAGGCATACTCCTTCTCAAATGGACAAAACCATGTGCACTGCGGGGGAAGGGGGGGGGGGGTTGTCATATGTAACATGTGCAGAGAGTTAGATTTGGGTGAGTTATTTTGTTTCTGTGCAGGGTAAATACTGACTGCTTTATTCTTGCACTGCAATATAGATCTTACTTTGAAGTAAAATCCCACACAAATCTAACTCTCTCTGCCCGTTACATCTGCCCCACCTGCAGTGCATATGGCTTTGTCCATTTGAGAAGGAATTTGCTTTTGCGAGTGAACCAGAATAAGGGCCATAGAGTTAGACTGTAATAGTGTGCCAAGCATGCCAGGGGACATTGTGCACATATACAGTGTCCATTGGGACCCATGACATTTAGCACCCAAAAATATGAAAAAACTCATGTCGACCATTGACAGGCATTGATCTTCATGTCTAAACTACACGTAGTCGACCAAGTTTAGGTGTCAACTAGACGCCTTTGACCACTAGTGGTCAACCATGGTATTGTCAATCTAAAAAACATTGTTGATTCAATCTACCATAACCTTTGGGAAAACTCAGGTAGCTGTTGCCAGACTGTGCAGGTAGGCATAGAGCAGGGGGTGGGGAACCTTTTTTTTTGTGCCAAGGGCCGTTTGTATGAGGGGAAAAAAAAATCTTTCGGGGACCATATGTAAAAAAATTTCTTACAAATTGTCCTGCTGCAGCCATCCCACGCTCCGGCGGCTGCCGCTGAATAGGACTGATAGTCTCCGGCTGCCGCTGAATAGGACTGACAGGCTCCGGCTGCCGCTGAATAGGACTGACAGTCTCCGGCTGCCGCTGAATAGGACTGATAGTCTCCGGCTGCTGTTGATCAAGAGGAGAATTATCGACCTCTTTTGAGAATTCCCCTGTACTTGACTCCCAGCAAAGCCGCCGGGCGGGTCACTCAGACCGGCTACGGGGGGCGCATACGGCCCCAGGGCCTGAGGTTCCCCACCCCTGGTGTAGAGCTACTTACCACAGACTTACGAAGACATTCTAGAGCTAGAACTTGCATATACACATATTGATATCAGTGGAAGACCTTCACTCATCCCGTTCTCTACTGGCCAAACTCTTCTACAGCCAATGACTGATCGCAGCTCCTGCTCAGTAATCTGATAGTGGAGGGGATACTCAGGCATCACCATCAGTATTCTGCATCTGCTATAGTAGTAAAATCATTCATATAAGTACATTGGCGAGGCTATAGGACAAGGTGTTTGCGGCTGCTGTGGCAATATAAATGCAGCTCCCTGTCCACCAGGATACAGATATGGAAGAAGTTGAAGTTAGCCCTTTGGCATATATACAGTGAGAAGACACTGGAGGTGACTGTACAGAGTCCGGCTGATTAAGAGGAGAGAACGGGAGTTATTCACCAACACTGTAACCTGTGTCAGATCCAACATGAGGAGCGAGCGGTTTAATAGTGCAGTCTGCCCCATGCAGGTGAATGTACACTGAGTAATACGGCACATCCGTACGCCACTCCCTGCCAGCTCAGTTAGATTATTGAAGCCTGGTTACCTGCTGTCGTTGGGGCAGACACAACTTTATATTACCAGTTTATATTAGATCACTGTCTGTACCAGCTATCCTACATACCAATTATCCTCCCCCTGTATTAGGCTGGTCTTCCCTCCTGTAGCAGTTCTGCAGTCCAATTCCTCCCTTAATCAGACCAGATTCTGTTCTAACTCTGCAAAACTAGGTGAAGCTACAAGTAAAGCTATGTACACACACATCGAATTGCTTTAGATTCGATTTTCTATTAGATCTTCCCATTCAATTTGGCAATAGATCTGTACTTCTTTGCATTCAATATCGATTTACATTCATTGTAGGATATTCAATTTACTGGATCAAATGCGATATTTCCTTGGCTGCACAGTCTATTTTTCCTTTTGAGAAAATGGGAGCGCGCATCGAATGCAGATTGAAAGTGTCCTAATTACCTTTCGGTGCGGATTCGATTTTGCTTCTATAAGCAAAGTCGAATCGAAAACAGGGAGAAAAAAAAAAAAAAAAAAAAAAAAAAAAAAATCGAAGCGTGTGTACACAGCTTAAGGTTTATCATGTTTAGATCATTTAGAGAAGCTGCCTCTCTCCTGCAGGGGTGGAATTTCTACTACACTGGAAGACCGGAGAAAGCAGCACCAAAACAAGAGGAAAATAATCACTACCTCCGTGGACGACGGGAGCTTTAAACACTTTCCTTGTAAGAAACTCCAGCAGGTGAGTGCCAGGTGCTTCGTCCTCTCTCTCTAAGCAGATGATGGCTGCCAGTTTGTGTGTGACCGGGGCTGAAACATAGGGGGACCAATCGCTAGCTGCAGATTAGAAACTGGCGATTGGTTCTTCACCCCTATCTGCTGCTATTTTTTAAAGTAGCAAACAAGGTGTAGGAGTCTTAAGACCACTTGGGCTCTATGACGTAATAAGCCATAGCCGCCATGTTTGTCCGATTGTGACACAAGCGCTTCTAACTCAAACTCTGCCTTTTTATTGGTGATATCTCCAGGGAACGGATTCTGTGTCAACCAGGTTTTTTTTCTTTGTTTATTTTCTGAACAATAAATTATAACCTCTCCCTAATTGTGAATCTGTTTTTCTTCCACAGGGCGGCTGCGAGTTGGGGGAAAACTGCCGTTACTCTCACCCCCCCTCAGACACTGAAATGAGATCACAGGAAGAAGACCCCCAGCCGGACAGCAAAGACCCCACCTCCTGAGGGTGCCCTCACTGCTTATGGAATTTTGCATTGAGGCTAAACTTGTTAAGAAGGACCATACTAAAGGCTTCACATGACGAGGGGCAAATAGGATATTTGCCTCTGGACTTTGCCTATTAAAACAAAATATAGTATTTTCGTTTTTTTATGTACTTTATTTTTTTGGGAAAATACAATTTATTAAAGCTGTGGCAAATAGTGGTATAATGAGTATTCAATAAGGCATTTGATTGAGTTGAGGGGCGCACTGCCCGATGGCTTTATCAGCTGTCCCGCCCACTGAGCTTTCTGTACTGGACGGTGGCGAGGAATGTGCGGATCTCCATGGGGCTTAGCGTGACGCTGGAAGGGTCCAGTGCAGTCGTGGTGTTTGCAGGAAGTGCGGAACCTGCACAAGAAGAAGACTTGGGTTACTAAATGTGACTAGATGCTCCGTCCCCTTTACTCCCAGCTGCGGGAAGGCCAGCACTATGGCTAAGTCACCCCCCACACCATTACCTGCCAGCCCACTCTACCCTCCCATGTCTTCCAGACACAACACGGGCATGGTTGGGTACACTAGGAAGAGTTTTCTTTAATACATTGTTTTTTGTGTTAGGAAACAAAATATCTTAACTGCAAACCCCAGTTATGTGCGTCAACTTTACTAGAATATCAGGGGTCTGGTACAGTCATACTGATCCATCAGCGCTGAAACAAATATGGGATTCAGAGGGGAACTTGGGTACAAGAAAATGTAATTAGGAAATAAGAGATCAGATTGAAAGCTGCAAACTTCATCTGACTTTTTCCCCAAAAGCAGCCAGATGAGCGTGTGGTCACATGGATATATTGGTTAACATTATGCCCAAACTCCAATGTTTTACCATAGCACTCAATTAGGGTGAAGGTAAACTGTGGCTGATGTAATGGTTAGCATTACTGCCTCACAGTGCGGAGGTAATGGGTTCCATTCCCACCATAGCCCTAACCGTGTGGAGTTTGTATATTCTCCCTCTTGTGTGGGTTTCCTCTGGGTACTCCGGCTTCTCACAATTCAAAAACGTACATGGTTCTAACCTGCTGTCAAGTTCCATGTCTGGGTCTCCCGTATCACGTGGCGAAGCTGGAGAACCCCCTAGCCTAAACCCTCCATGACTCCGCTATTCACGGCTGTCATTGGCAGAAAAGCGTCATTAAATGTTTTTTTTTTTTTTTTTAGGCCATAAATTGGTGCCCCTGCCGTCAGTCCGAGGTCATTTAAACATCAATTTGAAAGTCCAGAAGAAGTTTATTTTGTAATGGAACAACTCCACTCAAAAGGATGACCTCAGACTCCAAGTTCAGCAGTGCTTTTTGGAAATTTATACTAATTTATGGTGAATTAGGCAACCTCACTTTTGCAGTGAACACAATAAGCAGACTTTAGTCTAGTGACAGTCATTGTCCTGGCTTTAAACCCATCTAAGCCTATAGTTACACAGCCCAACTACTGTACAATACAAGCTACACCCCCCTAGCACATAGCTCCTCCCCCTAGCCACTCACCTGTCTCAGCTCTCCAGGGCTTACGGATCAGCTTGCTCTTGGGAAGGTTTGCAGACAGTGTCATTTCCTCAAAGTCAGACAGCGAGAGGAAGGAGAAGAGTTCCTAGAACAGGAATATATTAATAAGTTATGAGGACCTCGATTCCTGTGCAGATCCCTAGAAGGGGTTAAACACAAGGCGGTGGTCTCACCTTCAGATTGACGGTGACCGGCTTGGAATAATTGTCACTTTCTTGTCCCTGAAACGGATGCTCCAGGCGCAGTAGGACCTTATTGGGCTGATGTAGTGCGAGGGTGAGCAGATGAACGTTTTGGGGGAGTGGTTCCCGTAGTGCAGAAAACTGGGGGTGCAAGGAGAACCAAGAGCACTGACATTAGAACAGTCATGAATAGAGAAAAAGTGTGTGTGTGTGGAGGGGGGGGGGGGGGGGGGGGGGCTTCTAGTGCCATACAGGAGAAAGAAATGCTCCCACTCACCTGCATGTTCAGTCCCTGCTGTTTACTAGAATAGGGAACCCCATCGCCTGTGGACAGGATGATCTGGGGGGACATGTACTCTTGCAGCGCCAGAGGCCGGTGCAGGTCTGAAGAGTCCTTTGGGGATTCCAGGAACAGAAACTGCCTCCCCCTCACCACAATCCCCTCTCCGTTCGGCCCAGGCTCCAGCAGAGCCTCTCCCACCCCTCGGTAGTCATCAACCAGGAGACGTCGGTGAACCTGGCAGCAAGGAGCAGACAAAGTCAAACGATACACTGAGCACCTAGAGAACATCCTACTTACCAAATCCTGCCGCTGCGCCACTCATGTACCTGTCCCAGCAGGCAGTAGTGTGGCGCAGGGGCTGGTGGCACGGCATTCTAACCATACAGAGGCTAAGCCAACCAGCTACCAGATGGTGTAACCAAGCTCCGTACACTTACCATAAGCTCCAATGAACCATCTAGGATGCTGGAACCTCCTTGAGATCGATCTGTTAGAACAGTAAATTGAATATCCTTATCCTAAGAGAAAAAGAAAAAATTTCAGTGGTCCTGGTCTAACAAAGCTAATGCTGTCCCTTCAGTCGGCAGCACTCACTCTGAATGGCGACATTCTGATAGGAGCGGGTGCAATGGGTACTGCCCTCCGCACATTACTTGAGAACCACAGGTCCAGAGGCCTCGAGCTGTGGGTCCCTCTGGCAGAGGCACGCTACTCACCTTGATATAAATCCGACTGTTCACTGGATAATAGTTTCCGGCCACTGGTTCTGTCTGCTGGAACGCCCACGTTTCACGGGAGTTTCGTCTAAATATCAAGACATGGTGATCAGTGTGAGGGCAACACATAGCAGAACGGCCTGATCATTGTGAAAGGGCAAGTGTAGTCACATCCCCGACATCTAGGTCAATGTAGAGTAAAATGTATCTACACAGACAGGAGGGAGCTATGTGACGCGGGGTCTGTCCCTCCCACCACAGGGTGACACAGCCAGGAGGGAGCTATGTGATGCGGGGTCTGTCCCTCCCACCACAGGGTGACACAGCCAGGAGGGAGCTATGTGACGTGGGGTCTGTCCCTCCCACCACAGGGTGACACAGCCAGGAGGGAGCTATGTGACGTGGGGTCTGTCCCTCCCACCACAGGGTGACACAGCCAGGAGGGAGCTATATGACATGGGGTCTGTTCCTCCCACCACAGGGTGACACAGGCAGGAGGAAGCTATGTGACACAGAGAATTGGGGTGACAGATGGGAGGGACCAGTTTTACCTCCTCTGCAGGATCTGTCTGCCATTTGCATCTGTATAGAACACACCATTTGTCTGTAGCTTCGTGTCAAACCGGCTGATCACTTCCTTCCCCCATCCGTCCCTGAATAACGAATGGTGAGCGACAATTACAGGACTTTATAAGGACACCCTCCCTAGCACCCAGTATTTTGCTTACGTAATTGGGATAGGCCCGACAGTCCACTCCAGCTCCACATATCTCTGGTCCGCATACAGCCTGACCACTTGGGAGCACCAAGAGGAGAAGTTCTGATGCACTTCCTGTACCAGAGAGTTCTACAGCAAGAGAACAGAGCAGTAGGGAATCACACTGAGTGACCAAGTCCATGGACCATATACAGTACCAGTGGAATGGAGCAGAGAATAACCCATCAAAGGAGTGGTGAAGATCAAACACTAGCAGTGTAGAATGGGAGACAATAGTGACACAAGAGGGGTGCTGCAGCCATTAGGGTTATAATAAGGAGTATCTAACCTGCACCAGATAACTGCGGACATTCTGTGCTACAACAACGGGATCTGACCGGTTTGGGCGGAAGATGTACGCTCCTGATGTCTGTGAGCTGTCTGCATTGCCGATACTGCCATTATACCTGCAAGTGAATGCCACGGGTTACTCTAAACAAGAGAAAAGGTAGGATTCTACTGGCGAAATGCGTGGTGTAAACTGGCCCTTATTCAGATCTGATCGCCGTACAAATTTGTCCTCAACATGGGCAAAACCATGTGCACTGCAGGTGGGGCAGATGTAACATGTGCAGAGAGTTAAATTTGGGTGGGGTGTGTTGAAACTGAAATCTAAATTTGCAGTGTAAAAATAATGCAGCCAGTATTTGCCCTGCACAGAAACAAAATAACTCACACAAATCTAACTCTCTATACAGGTTACAACTGCCCCATCTGCAGTGCACATGGTTTTGCCCATGTTGAGAACAAATTTGTACTGCGATCATATCTGAATACGGTCCACTGTGTAAACTGCGTACATCTCTGCTGTAATGGAACTACTAGTCCCAGGTAACTAAAACAGCAGCACTACAACAACTACAACAGGTTGCCTACACTTGCAATACCGCAGTTAGAATTAGTGACATAGGGCCAGATTCTCTAAGCTTCAAAAGTGACAAAATGGAGAGTGATAAACAGCCAGCCAATCAGCTCCTACCTGCCATGTCACAGACTGTTTGAAAAAATGTCAGACCGGAGCTGATTGATAAACAGCCAGCCAATCAGCTCCTGTCTGACATTTTTTCAAACACAGTCTGTGACATGGCAGGTAGGAGCTGATTGGCTGGCTGTTGATCACTCTCCATTTTGTCACTTTTGAAGCTTAGAGAATCTGGCCCCATAGAATGATAATATACACATCGTCCAGATACCAGAAAGATTCCCTAGTTCCATTCATAAAAGGAGTGGGAAGCATTCTCACCAGTAAAAGCTCTGGGTTAAAGGTAAAGAGATCCCCTTTTCCAGATTGTTAATCTCCGAGATTAATCCGGTCTCCGGGTGAAACTGCACTCTGTAATACTGGAGACAGAGGAAGCCATTAGTGACTTGTCGCCTGTAGAGATGACCACAGTAATGATGTTACAGAGACTGCGCCGCACCTTATTTTCTATCTGTGCTGGGTTTTTCTGAGTTGTCTTCCTTACGAAGAATCGCTCCTGGGTGGTGATTTTCTCAACGGTAAACCGGCTGAAACCCAGCGGTGGGATCCGGGCCGGAAAAATCAGCTCTCGCTCAGCACGGCCCCCATGGCTACGGGCCGCCTTGGTAAACTTTGACACGGGAGTTACCTAGAAAGGTAATGGGAAGGGGGATGTGAATATCAGTCAGTGGTAGAGAGGACGGTCCATGTAATGCAGCAGGCCTCTGATGTGAGGTTTGTCCCCCCCGACATTCATCATCTTTCATTTATATGGTGCCAGAAGGGTTCAGCAGCGCCAATACAATTTATAACATTACATTGTGTATTAGGTGGTGAAAATAGACAAGCTCACAAAATTAACATGCAAGTCATAATTCCAGCCTGCAATTACACATTAATGTAGAGCAGGAGCATCTTGCAGGATTATAATAGTATTATATAAATTACAGTTGGGTGGAGGGGTGACCGGCTCGAGAGTTAACAGCATGGTTAAAGGCCGGAGTTAAATCAGGGTGTGGTAGGAGAGTACACAGGTTGGAGACATCTGAAGGCTGGAGGTGGTCAATGGATGGAAGTCAGTGCGTGGGGGAAAGAGGGAAAGGGGGGGGGGGGGGGGGCAGTCACATTGGGTGTAGGATTATGTGCTGTAAAGGACAGGGAGCTGGCGGAGTGACCGACCGACAAGAACAAAGAAAGACTGGAGACTTATTCAAGTGAAATTCACTGTGACCTGGCAATCACTTACATCCTATGGTGCTGGTTTACATGAAGATCTGTCCACTCTACCCAGATGCAATCAATATGTATGAGCACATTCCCCCACCAGCTCGCCATCTGATGTCCAACAACATTCCCCACCAGCCCGCCATCTGATGCCCAACATTCCTCACCAGCCCGCCATCTGATGCCCAACATTCCCCACCAGCTCGCCATCTGATGTCCAACAACATTCCCCACCAGCCCGCCATCTGATGCCCAACATTCCCCACCAGCCCGCCATCTGATGCCCAACATTCCCCACCAGCTTGCCATCTCATGCCCAACATTACCCACCAGCTCGCCATCTCATGCCCAACATTCCTCACCAGCCCGCCATCTCATGCCCAACATTCTCCACCAGCCCGCCATCTCATGCCCAACATTCCCCACCAGCTCGCCATCCCATGCCCAACATTCTCCACCAGCCCGCCATCTCATGCCCAACATTCCCCACCAGCTCGCCATATCATGCCCAACAACATTCCCCACCAGCTCGCCATCTCATGCCCAACATTCCCCACCAGCTCGCCATCTCATGCCCAACAACATTCCCCACCAGCTCGCCATCTCATGCCCAACAACATTCCCCACCAGCTCGCCATCTCATGCCCAACAACATTCCCCATCATGCCCAACAACATTCCCCACCAGCTCGCCATCTCATGCCCAACAACATTCCCCACCAGCTCGCCATCTCATGCCCAACAACATTCCCCACCAGCTCGCCATCTCATGCCCAACAACATTCCCCACCAGCTCGCCATCTCATGCCCAACAACATTCCCCACCAGCTCGCCATCTCATGCCCAACAACATTCCCCACCAGCTCGCCATCTCATGCCCAACAACATTCCCCACCAGCTCGCCATCTCATGCCCAACATTCCCCACCAGCTCGCCATCTAATGCCCAACATTCCTCACCAGCCCGCCATCTAATGCCCAACATTCCTCACCAGCCCGCCATCTCATGCCCAACATTCCCCACCAGCTCGCCATCTCATGCCCAAAAACATTCACCACCAGCCCGCCATCTCATGCCCAACATTCCTCACCAGCTCGCCATCTGATGTCCAACAACATTTCCCACCAGCTCGCCATCTCATGCCCAACAACATTCCCCACCAGCCCGCCATCTCATGCCCAACATTCCCCACCAGCTCGCCATCTCATGCCCAACAACATTCCCCACCAGCTCGCCATCTCATGCCCAACAACATTCCCCACCAGCTCGCCATCTCATGCCCAACATTCCCCACCAGCTCGCCATCTCATGCCCAACATTCCCCACCAGCTCGCCATCTCATGCCCAACATTCCCCACCAGCTCGCCATCTAATGCCCAACATTCCTCACCAGCCCGCCATCTAATGCCCAACATTCCTCACCAGCCCGCCATCTCATGCCCAACATTCCCCACCAGCTCGCCATCTCATGCCCAAAAACATTCCCCACCAGCCCGCCATCTCATGCCCAACATTCCTCACCAGCTCGCCATCTGATGTCCAACAACATTTCCCACCAGCTCGCCATCTCATGCCCAACAACATTCCCCACCAGCCCGCCATCTCATGCCCAACAACATTCCCCACCAGCCCGCCATCTCATGCCCAACAACATTTCCCACCAGCTCGCCATCTCATGCCCAACAACATTCCCCACCAGCCCATGCCCAACATTCCCCACCAGCTCGCCATCTCATTCCCAACATTCCCCACCAGCTCGCCATCTCATGCCCAACATTCCCCACCAGCTCGCCATCTCATGCCCAACATTCCCCACCAGCTCGCCATCTCATGCCCAACATTCCTCACCAGCTCGCCATCTCATGCCCAACATTCCTCACCAGCCTGCCATATCATGCCCAACAACATTCCCCACCAGCTCGCCATCTCATGCCCAACATTCCCCACCAGCTCGCCATCTCATGCCCAACATTCCTCCAACCGCTCCCCATCGAGCCCAACCACCATCTCACACCCAATATTTCTCCAACTGTTCCCCATTTCATGATGAGCATTCTCCAACCACCCTCCATTTCGTACACAATAACCACCTAACAGTCTCCAGCCATCCGCCCCCCTCATGCCCAATGTTACCTGATCACGGTTAGTTGGAACAAGAACCACAACCTTCATGCAACGCTCACCATGCTGCCATTACAATGTAAGTTGTAGTGAGCCGGGTCCCCTCCGGTCTCAGTAAATGACGTGAAACCCGAAAAAAAAACCCGCCCCATCTCACCTCGCTCGGCACAGCTTCCCCAGAAGGCCCTTTTACTCCATAGGCCACACCGTCCACGGGAAGCCGAACATTCCAGGTAACGTTTCGTCCCAGGGGATTGTACAGGAACACACTGAACTGTATGCAAGTCATAGACTAGTGTGAGGCGATGCACATGGGTTGTGGGAGACTGAAGACAGCAAAGAGACAGGTCCATGCAAAGAATGAAAAAAGAAAGAAGGAAAGAACAAAAATAATAAAAAAAAAAAAAAAACCACAATCTGCCGACTACAACAGATCACTACACCTAAAGCTAATTCAGCTCAAGGGAGCTTTAAAAATCATCAGATCACATGACTGCTCACTCCTGCAGTGATTGGTCTGGGTAATATTGGAAAGCAAACTGGGATGTGCCCCTTTAAGAAGTGGCTCTAGGGCCAATTGAACAGACTCGGGGCGTTTATCACACTGCATTATTGGGGTAATTCAGACATGCGTGCTAGTCTGCGTTTATTCGGAGCCTGTCGAGCAGGTTAACGCACCCGCTACGCTGCATGCGGCTGTGTATGTATACACATCCGCTTGTTAACCTCCAGAGGAAAAATCCTTCAATGGCTACTACTGGTTAGTAGCCATCAAATGACTTTTCCTGTACACACAGCCGAAAGGTAGCCCAGGATTTCCTTTTCTGCTGCGCGGTTTTCTCTTAACTGAGAGCGGGCGCTGACATCAAACTGAACAACAGACTGGACTACATCCCTCAGTACACGTTCCTAGAACCCAAACCACATCAGCTGACTGAAAAGGTCTAATGGTATCTGGTAAAAGTGTCAGAAGAAAGAGTGGGAGCAGCAGTGAAGGATGATCAGCGCTATAAACAGGACGCCGCACTCACGCTCTTAGCCGTCTCCGTCAGCGGACACACACTGATGTTCAGCAGGTTGCAAAACACAAAGTTCTCTTTGGTCCCAGTTAGGCTGGAAAGAGCGTTACTGATGACCACCTGCACAATGCAATGGAAGAGGTTAATGACACTACATAGGGCAGAAACGTAACATTAAAACCATTAGGATTCTAAAGGTCATAGGGGCAAAAGTAGTGAGAATTGCAGCCATATTATGTGCATGGATGGGTTAATATAGATAAACATAAGGTCATGCATTTTGGGAACAGAAACCAGGGCGCAACATATAAACTTAATGGGGTACAGTTAGGGGAATCATCAGATAAGGACTTGGGGTGTACATGGACAATAAACTTAACTGTAGTGCTCAATGTCAAGGAGCAGCAGCCAAGGTCAACAAGATCCTAGCTTGCATAGAGGCTAGGGATGACACTGATATT
Source organism: Crinia signifera (assembly GCF_055691185.1). Classification (NCBI taxonomy): domain Eukaryota; kingdom Metazoa; phylum Chordata; class Amphibia; order Anura; family Myobatrachidae; genus Crinia; species Crinia signifera. The sequence continues at coordinate 301,597,562 of NC_139220.1, read as the reverse complement.
ACCACGATATACGGCATTGGCGCGGCTAGGTTGAACAAACATCTTTTAAAACCTCATTAACTATGTAATTTGGCAGCAATCACCTGCACAGAGGTCTACAAGATGCCCCCATTACAGACCTACAACAATGTGAGGGTTATTTAACAGGGTCCAACATTGCACCGCTGGTGAGACTTCAGGGAGTATTGGCTGTAAGGCCTTTTTTTTTTTATTTAAACTTATTGCTAAATCTCAGTCTGGTTAGTGGAAGATGATGCGTGAGGGTACCTGGCAGGCCTCCCAGCCTTTAGAGAGGCGCAGGGTGTAATCATCGTTCACATGCTGTTTAGCGGTGCCTGTGACAGCGTCATGGTGCTGCGCTACCCCCATTGCCCGTCCTGGAATTAGAACAAGGACTTATTTATTGAAGTTACTTATACAGCTCCAGCGTATTTTGGTGCACTTTACAATTGGGAGCAAGCAGAAATAGATCGCAGCTGGGTAACAGCAGACAGACAGGAGGTAAGGCGGCCAGATGTATGAAGCAGTGATAAGGGAGGAGAAGTGAGCCAGAGGAGAAGTTGTTTATGGCAACCAATCAGCTGCTCTGTATCATTTTATAGTATTCAAATTATAGATGTTGCATAAGTGCTCCCTTGTCACTGGTTCATACTACCCCGCTGTCCTCAGGACCCCAAACAGCTAATGTTTTTCACAGAATCCCAAGTACGATAATAAGCTTCACCTGTGTATCTTTTAAAGTGTGTCAGTGAGTAATGAGTACACCTGCTGGTTAACCCAGGAAATGTGTCAGAAAGTAATGACTATACCTGTGCACCTGCCGAGAGACCTGTATAATGTGTCAGTAAGTAAGGAGTACACCTGCTGGGTGACCTCGGAAATGTGTCAGTGAGTAATGAGTACACCTGAGCACCTGCTAGATGACATGGAAAACGTGACCTGTTTAGGGTCCTGAGGACAGAGCTTGAGCATTAATGAGCTATATCAGGCCTGGCCAACCTTTGGCTCCCCAGATGTTGTCAAACTACAAATCCCATCATGCCTTGCCACAGTTTTGCTATAATGGAGTGTTATGGCAAGGCATGCTGGGATTTATAGTTTCACAACATCCGGAGAGCCACAGGTTGGCCTGTCCTGAGGAATACGCACTGAAACACAAGGATAGGTGCTACCTACTGTATAACGGTCCAGCCAGATTGGGGCGGTTGAGGATACTCACTGAGCAACAAGCTGCTGCTGGTCCCATATGGTCCCTGGGTAGCCGCTGGCCCAGTCAGAGCCTCCAGCTGGTTGCAGACCTGATATTTATACAAAGGAGATGTTGGTACCAGGCAGCAGGACCCCAGTCTGAGTAATGGGATTAGTGCACTCATTATAAAGACATTATAAGCCACATCTCACCTGCAGGAAATTGTTACTGAGACGCTCATAGCGCTTGAAGGCCGGGCGGCTGGTGAAGTATCCCGTCCAGAACTTGTGAGCGCCGTCCGCATACGGGAAAAAATCATCTGTTTTCATTGGCCTTAGAGAGAGAGAATAGGACTGAGTATGACCACTGATAACACACACACACACACACACACACACACACACACACACACACACACACACGTGCGTTCCAGCCTCACCAGCTTAGCGGCGCCCTGTTCAGGGCATTCAGGTAACAACTCGGCGTAGAATAGATCACATTCACTTTGCTGCCACTGGCTTGCTGGAGAGAAGCAGAAATAATCCATATTACAGGGACTGCAGCAGCTCCTCCCCTCCTGACCAGATCATCATAGTCACTGGGCGGTATTCAATGATGATCCTATTTAGGATTCGCTGCACATTCGCCACTGGTCGCCGCGTTCCGGAGCCTCGCCGGCTCCAGTATTCAACGAGTCAGGGGCTCGCTGCCCCTGACCGGCGAATTTTAACTCCTGCGGCGATGCCGCAGGGAGCCTAAGGACGGTGGCAGGCAGGGAGATGGAAGTCTCCCTGCCTGCCCCAGAACGTTTGTGGAGGGGAGGTGGGCTCCCCGGGTGCCAGGCAGCACAGGCTGCCCCCCGGGGGTGCCAGCAGGGGACCGGGTATATTCACTACACCCGATCATGCATATGATGAAGTGAATATATGAATCTAATGAGCGGCTCGGCTCCGGCCCCCTGCTGGCTGGTCTGTGTAAAAAAAAAAAAAATTTAATGAAATATATATTCATGTGCTTACAGCACATGAATAAAAATAGCATGCCCCTCCTCAGAAAAAAATTCCTGATTTTTTTACACCAAATGTAAAAAAGCGAAAACACTTTATTTTAAAAGTTCACATTTCACTTCACCATAAAAAGATAGCGATTGCCTGGCGAATCAGCCTCATTGAATACCGCCCTATATCTCAAGAGCTACCAACAGTGCATGTTTTGCAGGTCTCCTCACAGAATCACAAGTGAGCTAATTAGCTCCATCTGTGTATCTTTTAAAATGTGTCAGTGATTAATGAGTGCAGCAGCTAGGTTGTCTGGAAAATGTGAACTGTTGGTAGCTCTCCAGGGCTAGGGCTGGCTACCACTGGTCTATATCATGTGGTCATTCTGGTAACAGCGCACCTGCAGGGCTGCTGCAACCATTGCTCTCAGGATGCTGCATAGGAGAGGTCACTAGATCCAAATAAACCAATAGGTTACTCTTACCAAGCTCAGCAACGGCGCCACCTGATCGCCAGATCACTCTGCTGCTATTTACTTGTTCAACCCCATCATTTTACTAAATACACTAGTGCGATTTTGGGCCAAAGAAAAAATCGGGTCAAATCGTATGTGTTTGATATCCGCTCCGCTGCTGTCTCACCTTAGCATTAACCAGATCAATGAGTTTGTCCATGTTCTTGAACCACGGGATGGCATTCTCATATTGAAAGTCAGACCCCATTGTCATGACGATGTGATTGGAGAGATACTTCTGTGACTAAGATACAAGAGTTGTGACAGCAACACTAATCAATAACATACCCCACACTACTGCCCCATGACTTATACAGTGTTCATTCTAGCAACCTGCATCGTTCAAAACCCGTGCAGTTCCTCTTCCCTGCCTGCGGTGTCACTCTCTGCTGTGATGCAGCTAGCACAGGTCGGGTCTGTATATCAGTACTGAAATAGAGACCACACTGTGCTAGAAGCAGCACAGCAGAAAGACACCGCAGGCAGGAATGAGGAACTGCACAGGTTTTGAAAGATGCAGGGTGCTAGAATGAACAATATATATATATATATATATATATATATATATATATATATATATATATATATATATATATATATATATATATATATATATATATATATATATATATATATATATATATATATATATATATATATATATATATATATATATATAAACATATAAACACCAGAGGGGGGTTGGCCGGCACTCCGCTGAAGGCAAAAAAGCTGGGTGCCTTCCCTGGAGAGTATGATGCAATCCAATATAGCAGTAGACAGGTGGGCGGCACTCCCAGAAATAAAGGACTCAAGAGTCTGGAACGGTTACCAACGTTTCAAATGTATTATAACATTTTTCACCCTGATGAAAAATGTTATAATACATTTGAAACGTTGGTAACCGTTCCAGACTCTTGAGTCCTTTATTTCTGGGAGTGCCGCCCACCTGTCATATATATATATATATATATATATATATATATATATATATATATATATATATATTTTCACACCTAGAGAAGACGTATATACACAGCACAGGTAAACCCGCCTCTTATTATACTTCCCCCACCTATACCTGTTTGCCTACGATCTTCAGGAAAGCATTAACCACAGCATCTACATTGTAATCTTCCATCAGCGGATCATCCATAATCGGAGAGTCTGCACACAGCTGGTCCCAACAAAATCCCTTTGGTGGGTCGTAGCCATTGGGAAGGACACCTGGGGAAGAGGGGAGAGTTACCGGTGTAGTATATAAGTTCTGTATTACAGTCACAGGTCTAATCTGATATTAAGGCTGACCGGGAACCCAGATACCCTACAGGTTATACGTTGAATTGAAACCAAAAGATATCAACTTGGTCATGGGTAGCCACTCCAGATGCTATGGAACTACAAATCCCAGCATCCCTTGCCACAGGTTTACTGCTAGGGAATGTTCAAACTGTGGTAGGGCATGCTGGGATTTTTAGTTCCGGAGCAGCTGGCATGCCACATGTTGCCAACCCATGAACTAGGTCATTAACGTGGAGATGTCAGACACCCTGTGGAGAAAGATTCTAGGCTAAAACCATTAAACAATTCTATTAACTATGAACCTTGTACCGCAGCGCAGCCACTAATTGCTAGATAGTGTATAAGCCATGCGCATCTTCCAAAACACTGTAAAATAAACACTGTAAAATAAACACTGTAAAATAAAGGTTGTATTTCATGAAAGCTATGCTAATTAATCACACATTGCAGAGTATAGCGGTGAGGAGTATCTACTGACGAACCCGTGAAAAGGTCAGCAGCTGGCGGTGCTAGGTCATCGCTCCCCCTCCAGATCATCTCCATCTGTTTAGTCTTCTCTCGATTCGCTTTGTCTTGATAATCCAGTCGGCCAAAGAACAGCCCTTCATACCCCATCTGCCAGACACGGAGATATTACAGGGAAATTAGGAAAAGGGGGTATAAACGCAGTTCAGGAAAGCGTAATGCCAAACAACCAGACACTATCCCGCTGATATACTGTACTGCATACAGGCAACAAGCAAACTGTACATTAGGTGGAATCAGATTGTTACAATAAATATCCTATCCAATGGTGGGTGGAAGGGGAGACAAGAGAGAGATAGAGATGAAACAGGGTTAGAGTCAGAGAGTGAGGTTTTTAATATGGTCACAACTGCCCTGTAAAGGATTAAGAAGGAGCCGTCCAGCCTTCATGAAAGCTGTGCAGCCAGGTAGCAGAACCTGGTTCACTGCAAAGCTAGGAATGGGTCTCTGAGGGAGAGACAGGTGGGCTCTCAAACACACGGCTCTGGTCTGGGTTTTCAGACCTGCACAGACATAGCTGGGAAGTGGTCTGGTTGCAGTATTATTAACAGTTTCTTATATAGCTCACACATATTCCGCAGCGCTTTACAGAGAATATTTGAACATTCACATCAGTCCCTGCCCCAGTGGCGCTTACAATCTATATTCCCTACCACATGTACACGCACACATTCACTCTTGGGTTAATTTTGTTGGAAGCCAATTAACCTACCAGTATACTTTTTGAATTGTGGGAGGAAACCGGAGCACCCGGAGGAAACCAATGTAAGCAAGGGAAGATTATACAAACTCTGCACAGTTAGGGCCATGCTGGTAATAGAACCCATGACCTCAGTGCTGTAAGGCAGTAATGCTAACCATTACACCGTCCATGAAGGGATTTAAACCTTGGTCAGTCTACTGCTCAGGCAGACGTATCTTTGGTTGTCCATATGAAGTTTGTTTGCTGTAAGTTTGTTTGTGCAAGTATTTTATGTCATACAAGCAACAAACACTGAAAACTGCCCACTGTATCCCAACTTGAATACGACTCTGGGAACAACTTTGCCTGTTTACCGGATGTCAAACGTTATTGTCTGTTGGAATTGTAACCCGTAATAAGCAGCAACAGAAATGGGCCAAGATGGAGGAAGGGGTTTTCTGCACACTCTTAAGTAACCAGCTCTCTTTCTGTATATTGCTATGGTTATATGAATAATACGGACAAAGGCCACAGTTTGTGTACTTTCAACCCAAAACAGAAAGAGGAACCGCATCATATTGTGGGCAGTGTGGTGACACTACAGTCCTTCCCTATAAGAAGAGGAAGTATGGTTAAATATGATACTGGGCCGTAGAGCTTACACTCACCTGGGCAAACAGTGAAGCCTGTTCCCGGGAGTGTCCAAAGGGATCGATATGCCAGGCCACCCGGGGTCTGCCGCACTCCCCAAACGTGGACTGTAGGAACTGCAGGCCCAGGGTCATCTGATCAATGATTGGACTGTAATGTGTGGCAGCTTCATCGTTCATTGACCAACCCCCATTGATGAACTCCAAGCGCCCTGAGAGACAGACGGACATGGTCGGTGTATTAAATGCACACGGTGACCCGCTGGCAGGTGGGCCCTTACTGCTCACCCTCCTGGACGAGCTGCGTCACGTCTCTCTGCATGGATGGCTTCTGATGCTTCCACCACAGCCAGAAGAAAGCACTTTCCACATAAATAAAGCGTCTTCTGGGGTCCGCGAGTAGCTGCGGGATGACGGAATCCAGGATGTACTGCACCCCTGCACGCTGAATGTCATTACGGCCTGGAAGACATATTACCCACACGGTACATCAGATCCTGTCAGGACATATATGCTGAGTAACACGCTAAGAGTTAATGTATGTGAAGCAGGGAAGGCAGATAGCCATCTGCGCTTTCTCCATTTGTATGAGATAAGCATCTTCTCACGTCAGACTGCCTTACAGATCATAGACGTACAGAGACTCCTACTAACGTTACTACAGTGATCTCTCAGGAGTGGGGTCAGCTGTTCCTGTATGGCACTCTAACCTCAGCCCTTACCTCCATAGTAATACTGATCCACAGTCTTCAGCCAGCCCACATCATTGTGAGTATGCGGAATGAGGTGCACGTTCAGAAAGCCATCAGGAGCTGGCGGACAGGTCTATAGGAAGAGAAATCCTTATATAATTATATGTCCTTCCTCCACCAGCACCAGATATGGGCCTAATGCAGACCTGCTGTGCTGCAGGTAAGGCAGATGTAACATGGGCAGAGATAGTTGGATTTGCGCAAGTTATTTTGTTTCTGTGCAGGGTAAATATTGGCTGCATTATTTTTCCACTGCAATTTAAATTTCAGTTTGAGCACACCCCACCCAGATCTACCTCTCTGTACACGGTTTTGCCCAATTATTTTGCCCTGCAATAGAGTCTGAGTTTAGTCCATTATTTTCTTGTCATCAGATATCCTCATCCCCCTGTCACTCCATTATATCCCCTCTCCTCCTTACCACCTAATTATCTCTTCTCACTACCTATCACCATATTCTCACCCCCCCCCCCCCCCCCCCCCCTAATTTACTCTTCTGGCCCCTATATCCCCCAGTGCACCTACATACCCTGGCCCATGATCCCCTATGTACCCCCACACCAACATACCCTGGCCCATGATCCCCCACACCTACATACCCTGGCCCCTGATCCCCATGCATACCCCCCACACTTACATATACCAGCCCCTGATCTCCTACATACCCCGGCCCCTGATCCACTACATACCCCCACACCTACATATACCAGCCCCTGATCCCGTGCATACCCCCACACCTACATACAACGGCCCCTGATCCCTTACATACCCCCAAACCTGATCCCCTCCATACCCCCCCACCTACATACACCGGCCCCTGAGCCTCTATATCTCTGACACTCGCCTGATCCCCGCATCCCGAACTCTGGCGCACACATGCCCCCAGCAGCAGCGATAGCGGCAGAAGGAAGATCGCACAGCGGCCGCAGCTCCCCATCCCGCCGGTTACAATGCACTCTCCTCACACACCCGGCAGCGGGGGATTTACATCGAGTCATGTGATCTGTCATCCACGGAGCCACGCCCCCCCAGCCTTCGGCAGCCAATAAGCAGCGCGATTGACGCCGGTCACATGACGGAGCAGCTGATCAGGCTGATAAGCCGTAGAGATGGGCAAAACGGATCTTTTCGCGGACCCGGGTCGACCTGGGTCGGTCAGTGAAAAGATCTAGATCCTTTGGGCGGCTCTGCGGCTCAGTTTGTGTAAAAAAGACAGTTATTTATGGTTTGAGTTAGTGTACCATACCTCCCAACATGACCCTTTCCAGGAGGGACACAATGCTGTTTCTGGACTTCCCTCTTAATGTTTGATTGTTATTACCTGTGTGGAAACACCTTTCTTATCCATTTACCTGTTTAGAACAGGTAATAGCAATCATTCGTTAAGAGGGAAGTCCAGAAACAGAGCAAAGTCGTAGGTCAGAGATGGGGAACCTTTGGCCCTCCAGCTGTTGTTGGACTACACATCCCAGCATGCCCTGCTACAATTTGCTATTTGGCCATGATAACACTGTTGCAGGGAATGCTGGGATGTGTAGTCCAACAACAGCTGGGGCCAAAGGTTCTCTAACCCTGACCTAGGTGGTGCACTTAACATAGATAGTCGTTTGGTCGACTGATCTAGGTCGACATTAGGTCAACAACACTAGATCGACATGCTGAAAGGTCGACGTGGAACAAGATCGACATGGTTATAGGTCAACATGAGGAAGGTCGACAGGTCATAAGGTCGACATGGGGATTTTCACTGTTTTTTGAGCCGACATGTGCCGACAGGCGGTATTTCATGCACTACCTTCCACTAGGGCATGGAGTGAGATTATAATAGTGTGGCGAGCGAAGTGAGACACTGTGCCCAAAGCATTGCGAGCGATGCGAGGGTCCGATTCTCACTTCCAACTGTGTCCATGTCAACTGTGTTGACATTCGGGTCAAAAAACAGCGAAAACCCCATGTCGACCTTATGACCTTCCTCATGTCATCCTAACGTCCATGTCTACCTTTTCCCATGTCAACCTTTTCCCATGTCGACCTTTCTGCATGTCGACCTAGTGACTGTCTGACCAACGCTTGTCTGACGAACAATCCAGTTCCCAGGACCTGGGTAGAAGTCCCGTGTAAAGGGACACGGCGTGTCCCATTTACACTGCCGCTGACAGGGGTCTGACCCGCTGAAGACCCGGGGTTTTGCAGCGGTGTAAAAGGGGTATTAATTTGCTCGTTGCCAAGGGAGACTAAATTTGCTCATTGCCGAGCCCCCCCTCCCCCCCCCCAAATGAAAGTTAAAAGAAGGCCCCCTCCCCCTCCAAATTAAAGTTAAATGTACTACACAGCCCAGCAAACACAGATCTAGTAAAAAAAAAAAAAACACATGTGCACTGCCTAATTTATGTCTGTGTGTCTGTGTGTTCATACTTCTACTACACACCTTTCTGTGATACTACTGGTGAACTCAGGTGAAGCAATCTTGAAATGCCTGCCAGTGCCAATGCCTCTGCTCTGCTATAGTCTGCTGTTGATGTGTAGTCACCAGACCTCCCTCAGGGCTTCCAGATTCAGAAGAATCTAGATCTGCACGTGACACAGCAACAGCAGCAGCAGCACAAGCAGCCAATTAGAAGAAAATATCTCAGCTGCCAAAGGGGGCAGTGCTGAGCTCAAGCAATGCAATGTGCATTGTATTGTATGTAATGCTAAGCGAAACCGATCCGGATCACCATTTTGGGATCGGCGGCTCGCTCGTTCTTTTGATGGATCCGTTCAAAAGAACCGGATCGTTCGCGAACGACACATCTCTAATAAGCCGGACTGCACTACAAACAGGGACTGCACTACAAACAGACCCCACTTTGCTGCACACAGTATAGTGCATCGTGGTGCTAGCCATCAGGAAATTTACTGACACAATAAGATAAAAGAAAAAAATTAAATAGAGAGACAGATGTATCAAGCTTCAAATAGTGATAACATGGAGAGTGATATAACTGCCAGCCAATCAGTCCCCCCCGAACATCCCTGAGCCTGCCACCGACGTCATTGCTACTAGGGATGGACATGGCATCGGCACATCCCCCATCGATGGCTATAAACCATTCTACCTCACACCATCGATGGTTCCTGCTATCGCTTAGCCACGCATGTGCAGAGCAATGGGACAGGTCGCTGCGGGCAGCCTGCTCGGCCGGGATCCGTGCGCATGCGCAGAAGAAACTTTAGCCATCAATCCAGTTTAAGTTTCTTTTGCGCATGGGCGAACCTCCCGGCGGGGCGGGCCTCCCGCAGCGACGCCACTGGACGCAATGACGCTGTGAACGCAGCGCGCATGCGCCCCCAACTTTTACCATCGGAAGCCATCCATCGATGGCATATAAGTATTCGACCGTCCACTATCGATGCCCAAAACATCGAGCACTAGGTCCCAACCATCAATGTTTTGGAGACATCGGTAGCCGATGGCCATCCCTAATTGCTACTAAAAGTATGGTGGCAGGCAGCTGGAAGAGCAGGGTTAGAAGTAGGGATGGGACATCGAAAGAAAAGGTACTTGTGTAGTTTCACGGCCAGGTTCTACGCTCGCCACAAACTATGTTAAAAAAAAGTAACTTAACTCCATGCCAACATGGATAGTTCATACCCCCCACTATCCATGTTGGCATGGAGTTGATTTTAAATAGCGTGGCGAGCATAGCGAGCCCCGCAAGGGGACTCAGACGCACGGCGCCATACTGGCGCCGTGAAACTACACAAGTGCCAAGAAAACATAAGTTGAATGATGTTTTTCAACATTGGTTTTAAGTTTATCTTGTTGGAGGCTTACAGTTTACACACACATTGGATATATGATTCATGTTTTGAGGGAAATAAAAAAAAATAGTGAGGGGAAAAAATGAAGCATTAACTAGCAAAACTTTATTGCAGCAACTTAGAGCAGCTCACAATCTGTTATTTTTGAATATTTTTAAGGTACTTCCGTGTCTTTGCGGCCACTGTTTACACCAGTTACATTAGCCGCTACGATTGTCCCCTCACAATTGCTCACCACGCTTCAGGCTCGGTGGCTCGCTCTACTTCACTCGCCACAACATTACTAAAGGTAATAGATGGTGGCGTGGACCCCAAAAATAACCCTCGCGGCTCGCCGTATGCTACATAAGTTGCATAGCGTAAGTGGTGGCTGCAAAGTACCATTTCTAACTTGATTTATAACAGTAAGAACAGGCTAATAACTTAAGTTGAACATAGAAAATAATAAAAAAAACTGTCCATACAATGCAACATAGAACATACTGTACGTTGAAAGACTGGCCTTATTTTGTAGCACTATAGGAGTATACTATACAGTACGTTTAATGTTATCACTTCCTCTTTAGTTAATCTTTTTTTCTCTCTTCTCCTCTCTCAACTGAAGTCTGTATCATCACCACACACAGGGCCATATGCAGTAAGCTTCAAAAGTGATAGAGTGGAGAGTGATAAACCACCAACCAATCCGCTCCTGCCTGACATTTTTTAAACACAGTCTGTGACATGTCAGGTAGGAGCTGATTGGCTGGTGGTTTATCACTCTCCATTTTATCACTCTTGAAGCTTAGTGCATCTGGCCCGGTGTGTGTTACTGTTTTTATCTGTTTGTAAGTTGTTAATGGATATAAAACAAGGAGTGAGCTGGCTGCCGAAAGCAGTGGCCGCACCACACAGTGACACACAAAAGAAAAAAACATTGGAAAATTGAGAAAAACATCGGGGGAGAAATGTAGCGATGTTGAGAAAACATTGGATCCTCAACAGTGCAGGGTTAAACATCGAACATTGGAACCAAAATTCCGATGTGCAATCGCCGGAGCACAGGTGATGGGGGGGTTGGGAGAATGACTTAGGGGAGGGGGGGGCTCTAGAGGTGCTGCGCCAGTGGTTCACACCTGGACACCACTGGCACGCACCCATTTCGGTACTTATGTATTATCTGGGCTCCCATGTTAAATGCACCCCATTTTTTCATACCCCTACTATCCAACTACGCATGGAGTTGATTTTATATAGTGTGGCGAGCGGACGCGGTCTCATAAGAAAAACGGGAGCCCAGATATTACATAAGTACCCCCATTTCATATTTGTGGTATGCTCGGAAATTTTCTGGGACAGCCCTCTGCGGCAGCGCAGCTGAACCCGGAAAATTTCCGGGCATACCACTCAAGGGGTTAATATGCTATTTTTAGAATTTAAATAAAACCTTGTAACAGATCTACCAATCTTGTTGTTTTTTTTATATTACAAATAGCGCTGCTTATTCTTTTTTGTGTTAGTAATGGTATTATGCCACCATTACTAGTCGAGGCCTGTAACAAGTTCTATAACAGATTTAGGCCCCCATTTATCATTGATCGCATTTACGATGTTGATACATCAGGCAGCTTCGCATCCCCAATAGAAACCTATGGGGGATGCGGCCGAAGGCGCTGCAGGGGGAGATCGCAGAAGGGATTGGAGATTCCTGCTGCGGTCCCATGATACATTAGGAGGATGCTTAATATTTGCGGCTAACCCCCGAAAACGGGTGTTTTCGGGGATTTAGCCGCAAATATTTCTTATAAATGCGGCCCAGATTCTCTCTGTCTGTCAAAACGACTCTTCCCTTAAGCTAAATTTCCTACCTGGATTGCAAATTAGGTTATTTACTCCAGTTATGTCTGTTGTTGCTTTTCCTTTGCAATCCCCTGGGGACGTTTGGGTGTATAGTTCTCAGGCATCTGTTTATCTATGGGAAATACGATTTAAATCCCTTGAGCGAAGTACATATTGCAGAATATCCTCAAACGGTACTCTGTCTCTATATTTACCTCAAGTACAGTTGCTAAATGATCTTTCCTTCACTCACTATTCATAGCCAACGTTTATCGACAGTGTGCAAGTTTTCAAGATTGACTTTCTGACATTCATTGCCGTACATGACCAGAGCCTGAAGCAGCTTCTGATCTGCGCCCCTCATTTACTATTCTCTGTAGATGAAGTGCAATTATAAGGGCCTAGAACAGGCATGGCCAAACTGTCTGTTGTGAAACTACAAGTCCCATCATGCCTTGCCACAGTTTTGCTATTATGACATGCTAAAATATGGGTCCTCAAACGGCGGCCCTCCAGATGTTGTGAAACTACAAATCCCAGCATGCCTTGCCACAGTTTTGCTATAAGGGAGTGTTAAATCTATGGCAAGGCATGCTGGGATGTGTATTCTTACAACAGTTGGAGGGTCACAGTTTGGCCATGCCTGGCCTAGAATCTCCCAGAATTCATCTGGGGGTTGAGCTTTGGCTTTGCAGCTCCAATTCTAGAACCCATATAAAATCATTGCTTCCCATGCTGCACCCCTTCAGTGGAACGCACTCCCTCTCTCCATTAGACTCTCCCCGGCCTTGCAAAACTTCAAACGGGCACTGAAAACTCACCTATTCATCAAAGCATACCCTCCACTGCATAACTTAGTCCTGAGGCTGGTCCTCTGACCCCTGCCACATGCATTGACCGTCTCTGCCGGCTTACATCCTGCCATCAACCCACCTCCTTGCACCTCATGTAATCTGTCTGTTGCCCCTTCCTACTAGATTGTAAGCTCTTCAGAGCAGGGCCCTCTTCCCTCCTGTCGCCTAGGCCCTCTTCTCTTCACATTTCACTCACAGCTCTCCCATACTCAAACACCCCGCGTCCATCTTTGGCCACCAGCCTCTAGTGGTATGTTGATCAAGTCCTCACTACTTACATCTAAGCTGTAATGTGTATTGAACTGCGGCATTCATTTTACCTGTACTCTATTTATATTATTTACTGTAATGATAAGTTTTGTCTCCCTGTGCTGTTCCTTTGTACGGCGCTGCGAAACACTTGTGGCGCCTTATAAATACAAGAATAATAAAATAGATTTTCCTGTTTATTCAGCATCTCACTAATATCCGCTGTTAGGTTTGTCTTATTTATTGTGCTGTAAAGGGAAATGTGAACTATCAGGTGAAAGATACGGTTTAAGTAACATTATTATTACCTGAAGCATCATCGCTCCCTAGGACGCCTAGTTTCTTGTGGATCATTAATAGACTAATCATAGATTTTTTTACAAGAGACCGGAACAAATACATTTACTAAAGCATCATTTTTTTTTTTAGGATGCAATAGAGAAATGACAGACAAAATCTGATTGGCTGGTATGGGCAACATCACTTTTTTTTTTTTGTAGAAGCTTTATTAATTTTACCCCAAGGAGTCCATTGCTCAGCTGCACACCAAGTCCCCTTTGGGGATATGGGCAACACTATGAAGGTCGACAGGGCTTAGGTGGACATATGAAATAGGGCGACAAGATCGGAAGGTCAACAGTCAAAAAGTCGACATAACTTTTTCACGTTTTTTGACACAAGTCGACATGGACACCGTACCAGTGTACCGCGTCCGCTCACCATTGGTTGGGCTCTAATCTCCTGCTTCATACATCTACCCCCTGTATCCCTAGAGCTGAGAAGGGTCAGGTCCTAGCTTCATTCTAAAGGACTATGTAAATACACAGCTGCCCGGTAAGACCTGCGGATTGGCTGGAGCGGGGCTTGGTAAGGGCACTGACATGGTATCAGTCATAGACTGGACGGATGGGAAACATAGAACAGCAGCACGTCCTACGCTGCTCAACAAATGTACTCGTCGTCAATGATCTTTATTCTATCACACCATGGAAAGTTCTTCACATACATTTGTATGTGTCCTGCGGTCCGGTACAAGGGAACATTGGGAACATTGGGACCCCCCCCTTGAATACACCCCCCCCCCCCCACACACACCTGTATAAAAACACTCCAAATACATCATAAAAAGCACTATATTTATTAATAACGAGAAGTCCCGTGAGACATGGAGACAGAGGGGTGACACCGCCGGATCTCAGGCGCCATGACCTGTTTCTGAGCAGAAGAACGGTGTCACCACGGCGGTGACATGGGCTGTGGGTTCTGTAGATAGGACATGACTACAGCGGAAATAGATAACCTACAGGGACAAACAAAATGCAGATGTTAGTTATTTCCAGGGAACAGATCAGACATAACCCCATCCACAAATATCCAATAAGGGACTGATACGGAGGGATGCCAATAAATGCAGCTCCCAGGGCAGGAGAGCCAATATTGTGCACCGTACTCGCCGCCCCTGACCCAGAAGCTAGTACTAGTGTAATAGCACATTCAGGTGTGCAGGTGACGCTTACTTCCATACAGAGCAAGAACAGCTACTGACATTACTGAGGCTGCACTTAATATTCAGGAAGCTTGATTAATATTCATGAGATACCGGTAAATCACACCAGGTCATGAAATAAAATCTTTGTGGGATGGATCAATAATTGGGGCAAGACAAGGCCATCAGCACTGCCTCATTATAGCATATTGCTCTTCTAGACCAGTGCTTCTAGCGACTGTACTGGGTGCAGGCTCCAGGCCGCAATATGGCTGCCGCGCCTTGGCCCACCGCTCAAGTCATCATTCTCCCAATGCTTCAGGCCTTATCTATAATCAGTGGTTATCTGTTACCGTAGCTAGCGGGGGATGCGGTCATTAAGTCGACAATCAAAAGATCGACCACTATTGGTAGACAGTGGAAAGTTTGACAAATGGAAAAAGTCAATGAGTTTCTCACATTTTTTTTTCCCCTCACAAAAAAAAAAGGGGAAGTGGATAATAGTACGTTCACCATGCGAGGGGACACGGTACGAGTATACAGTGTCTGTCGACATAGGGCAGTATTCAATATAAAATATAGCCGTGTGCAGCAAATCCTGTTTTCCGGAGGGCTGGCTGCCACTCGCTCTCCCTGTATTCAATGTCGGAGGGGCAAGTTGCCCCTCGCGGCGAATCTTAACCCCTGCAGCGGACGAGCGTCCGCGGCAGGGAGCCGTGGGACGGTGGAAGGCAGGGAGATTGAAGTCTCCCTGCCTGCCCCAGAATGCATGTGGAGGGGAAGAGGGCTCCCCGGGACCCAGGCAGCACAAGCTGCCCCCCCCCCCCCCCCCAGAGCCAGCAGGGGACCGGGTATAGTCACTGCTCCCGATCGTGCATATGTAATGATCGGGTGCAGTGAATATATGAATATCTAATGAGCGGCTCTGCTCCCAGCCCCCTGCTGGCTGCTCTGTGTAAAAGAAAAAATTTAAAAAATATTTTTTTTTTAATTAAAATATATATTCATGTGCTATAAGCACATGAATAAAAATAACATGCCCTTTCACAGAATAAAATTCCTGTTTTTTTACACCAAAATTAAAACAAAAAAACTTTTATTTAAAAGGTTCACATTCCACTTCTCCATGAAAAGATGGAGAATTGCTACATGGAGAGACACGGCAAAAATCAGTCGGAAAGACGGCGAGAAGTGCACATTGAATAGGGTTGCTCGCTTTTTGAGAGTAAAAGTCTCCTTCCATCGCGGGAAAAGCACAAACTCGCCATAAAACACGGCAAATTTTCTCATTGAATACTGCCCATAGACACAACTGAAAAACAAAACTCTTATCGGCCTTTCGCTTGAGTCGGCCTTTTGGCCATGTTGACTTTTTTTTAATGTATCGGCCTTTTGAATGGCGTTCCCGCTAGTGGCTGCCCCAGCTCTCTAGCATCACTGCCTCCCTCTGCTGGCCTCTCCCAGGAACAGCACGCCAGAGCCCTCATCCCGCCCAGTCACTCACATGAAACTGCTCATCATCTGTTTGGTGTCTTCGGAGCTGCGAGAATTTGCAAAGCTGATGAAGGAGCAGTACACCGCGATCCAGGCGCACCACTTCAGCTGAAACACAGGGGAACAGAAGATAGATGTTATTCCCAGTGACGGACACTGCAGGCAGCCCGTCACAGTAAGATGGCGAAACCGGAGGTACACAATGGGCTGACAGCTGCCAACCCGCCATGGTGCCATCCGAGTGGCCAATCCAGGTAAGCACGTCGCCATCACAGCTGGGTAGTATAGGAATGTTCCTGCACAGCTTTAATGTCACACAGATGTACTGAATGTAAAACTAGAATGTGACCAATCGCAAGTGGTGATAAAGGATGGAGACCATCCCATACTGTAAGGCAGAAAACACCTTTGCCGACGGCTCACATCCTACTATGAAAGCTATATCTGGGGGGGCAGGGGGTGGGGGGGTAAATTTAACTTTTTTTGCCAGAGTAATTTTTAAGGTGCTGCGATTAACTGGTGTGATGTGTGCTCCTGCGCATATCACATCGCAGTGTGTATGGGCGCCTTTGACCCCTTCAATGGTGTTTTTTTTATTTAGGGAGCGCTCCCCACTGGGCAAGCTTTTTCTGGAGCGTGCTCCAAAAAAAACAAAAACAAAAACACCTATGCCCCGTCCCTACATGTGGCAACCCGGTGCTGCAGGTGGGGTCAGCGGGGTGAGACGGGGCGCGGCAGTGAAGAGGGAGCCGGGCAGCGCTGCCCGGTGCTAATCACTGGCAATCCCGAGAATTTTCCAGGCTTGCCAGCCTGGGCATTAAGGCATAGCCCAGAAAATTCTCAGGATTACCAGTGAAGGGGTTAATGCCCCTTTTATCTCATTGTCAAATGTACCAGTTTCCTTGGGAAGTTATCCCAGAACCCAATATTTTTTTGCGGATGCAAAACCCCCCTCCCCCAACATCAATTGAATTACCCCCTTATATGTAGATATTTGAAAACTCCTAAGCCAGGGGTATTCAACATGCATCCATTCAGCTGCTGCAGAACTACACTTCCCAGTATGGCCCTACCACAGTTTTAGTATAATCCGATAGCAAAACTGTGGTAGGGTATGCTGGGATATGTAGCTCGGACATCTCTCTTTAGGTGCCCATACACTGTACAATTATTGTATATAATTTGGACTAGATCGCATAGGTTTTGCAATGCAATCTAGTATAAAAAAAAAAAGGATGTGCAGCGCATGTTACTATGCATGTTATGTTACATACTTTTTAAGCTGTGCGATGAGATGTGTCAAGGGAGCGCGCATCTCATCGCAACCCAGCAATCGCACCGTGTATGGGCACCTTCAGAGATGAAAGAATTCATATTTTAGGAGATTGCCAGAGAATTCTCCAGTACATTGGGCCGGCGCCGGAATCCGGCAGCATCCTCTGTATATATAGTAAATCAATACGCCCTTTGCCATCAGTCTATAAACAATATGGAGATTTCACTCTAAAAAAGTACCTTTGGGAAATGTCACAATGTACAATGCCATCAGTTAATAGTTAACACACTGGAAAATCCACAGAGTGTAAACTTTTAGTGAAGAATACACCTAGAACCCATACATGCGTTATAAACGTTCTGCAAAGCGATACATACAAGCGTTCTAGCCCACTCGCACAAACACGGCTACAAAATGGCCGCCTCATCACTGCACAGGAATCCTACAACTCATGGCGGTCACAGCTGGAGAAAAGGACATTGGTAGGTTGCGGTGATTGTTATAACGCCCATGGCAATAAGCCTGAATGTAAATGTAGTCATATAATACAGCCCTGAGAACTAGGTGTCCACAGCAAAGGTCCAATCACTAGCCTACGATCCTCACCTTCAGCATCAGGCCGCACATACTGAATATCATACCCAAAAGGTTCATGTAATCCGGGGTTGGGTCATCCAGTGTCGGGGAGCTCTCAGAGGTGGGAGGTTTGTACCTGTGGATGTATAGAGAAATGTAACTTAGTATATTTGCAAAACCCCCAAATAGAACAGGTGTACAGTTATGTTGGGGGGGGATTGGACGAGAAGGAAAATGGAGGCACAGGACAAAGATGGCATCACCAAATTTAGCGTGCAGTATCAATGTACCATTTCCATGTATTTCACATGGAAAAATCACACACACAGCTTGATGTCAGCGATAGAGCCGAAAAGAGATAATCCAGAATAAATCAGACCCGTGGATGAATCATACAGAACACGGATATGTAACATGGCAGGAAGTTGGTCCGTACACAGAGATTAATTCACTGGAGCCTTGAAATCTGCAAAGTTTTCCCTCAGAATAACTGCCACCGGCCTTCAGAGCTGTATTTATTTCTTATCCCTGCTGTCAGAACGGAGGGACGTGGGCTCACAGAGGGCGACATGTACACGGTGACATTTCCTTACACATCATTTGCTAAATGGATAATAATTCTCCACATCTCCACTCACTAGCTTCAACATAAAATCTGCCTTACACTACGGAGGAACTTCCCTGTATTAGGGATGGCCATCGTTGCCGTTGTAATCGATGTGCTTGTCTGATTGGCCTGTGGGCCAATCAAAAAACAGGGGCGAGGCTTCACGGGTGTCGGGGGCGGAGCTATGGTCCGTGCTGGAAAAAACCCCACAGAGCATTGTTTTGCTGTGCCATCGATGGAGGGAAGACACATGGGCAGGGCTTAATAGGTGTCGGGGGTGGGGCTATTCTCCGTACCCATGCACTTTGGGGGAAAAAAAGCAAAACATTGTTTTGCTGTGTCACCGATGGAGGGAAACCATCTGGTTCTCCCCCATTCATAGCAAAAGTATTCAACATCGGCCATAAACCATCAATGATTTTCAATCATCAATGGCCATCCCTACTTCTGGTAGGGTCCACACCATATATCTACATTTCAGGTGGTCTACAATATATTGACAATAGTGCAAGATGAGACAGTGAAAACTACATGGGAGACAAGCTCAGCTTGCTATATATGTAGTACATGTAGTTATCTAGACTAACTAGGGCTGTATCTGTGTAGGCCTACCTCTCAGCACCTCAAACTAAGGCTACATCTACATGGACCTACCTTTCAGCACCTCAAACTAAGGCTACACCTACGTAGACCTACCTCCAACTAGGGCTGTCTCTATTTAGACCTACCTCTCACCACCTCAAACTAAGGCTATATCTACATGGACCTACCTCTCACCACCTCAAACTAAGGCTACATCTACGTAGACCTACCTCCTGCCACCTCCAACTAGGGCTGTCTCTATGTAGACCTACCTCTCGCCACCTCCAATTAGGCAGGGCTACCTCTACATATGCCAACTAGGGCTGCCTTTATGTAGGCCTACCACTCACCACCTCCAGCAAGGGCTAGCGGTGATGTATATGACTACACAATGTATGCTATAAATAAGATTACATTTTAGCAATGGCCTCCATCACTCCTAGGGCCAGATGTACAAAGCCCTGAAAAGTGATAAAATGGAGAGTAATAACCCACCAGAGTCAGCTCCTAACTCCCATTTTTTCAAACCTAGCCTGTAACATGGCAGTCAGGAGCTGATTGGCTTGTGGTTTTTCACGTTTCAAGCTTAGTAAATGTGGCCCTTAGCCTTTCCTTAACTCAAATGCCCCCCACCCTTCACTAGATCCCAGATGAAGGGATACTTGACCCCCAGTGAATTCAAAGAGATAAAACTAATCTACCGCCCTCCTAGCAAACCCTTGGGGCAGTCCACAACCCTCATCCCCACAGTCAATCTTTGGGGATGACACTCGATCTCAATCCCCACAGCCGATCCCCTTGGAAGACACTCGATCTCAATCCCCACAGCCGATCCCCTTGGACGACACTCGATCCCCTTGCACGACACTCGATCCCCACAGCCGATCCCCTTGGACGACACTCGATCCCCACAGCCGATCCCCTTGGACGACACTCGAGCCCCACAGCCGATCCCCTTGGACGACACTCGATCCCCACAGCCGATCCCCTTGGACGACACTCGATCCCCACAGCCGATCCCCTTGGACGACACTCGATCCCCACAGCCGATCCCCTTGGACGACACTCGATCCCCACAGCCGATCCTCTTGGACGACACTCGATCCCCACAGCCGATCCTCTTGGACGACACTCGATCCCCACAGCCGATCCCCTTGGACGACACTCGATCCCCACAGCCGATCCCCTTGGACGACACTCGATCCCCACAGCCGATCCCCTTGGACGACACGCGATCCCCACAGCCGATCCCCTTGGACGACACGCGAGCCCCACAGCCGATCCCCTTGGACGACACGCGAGCCCCACAGCCGATCCCCTTGGACGACACTCGAGCCCCACAGCCGATCCCCTTGGACGACACTCGATCCCCACAGCCGATCCCCTTGGACGACACTCGATCCCCACAGCCGATCCCCTTGGACGACACTCGATCCCGAAAGCCGATCCCCTTGGACGACACTCGATCTCAATCCCCACAGCCGATCCCCTTGGACGACACTCGATCTCAATCCCCACAGCCGATCCCCTTGGACGACACTCGAGCCCCACAGCCGATCCCCTTGGACGACACTCGATCCCGAAAGCCGATCCCCTTGGACGACACTCGATCCCGAAAGCCGATCCCCTTGGACGACACTCGATCTCAATCCCCACAGCCGATCCCCTTGGACGACACTCGATCCCCTTAGACGACACTCGATCCCCACAGCCGATCCCCTTGGACGACACTCGATCCCCTTGGACGACACTCGATCCCCACAGCCGATCCCCTTGGACGACACTCGATCCCCTTGGACGACACTCGAGCCCCACAGCCGATCCCCTTGGACGACACTCGAGCCCCACAGCCGATCCCCTTGGACGACACTCGAGCCCCACAGCCGATCCCCTTGGACGACACTCGAGCCCCACAGCCGATCCCCTTGGACGACACTCGAGCCCCACAGCCGATCCCCTTGGACGACACTCGAGCCCCACAGCCGATCCCCTTGGACGACACTCGAGCCCCACAGCCGATCCCCTTGGACGACACTCGAGCCCCACAGCCGATCCCCTTGGACGACACTCGAGCCCCACAGCCGATCCCCTTGGACGACACTCGAGCCCCACAGCCGATCCCCTTGGACGACACTCGATCCCCTTGGACGACACTCGAGCCCCACAGCCGATCCCCTTGGACGACACTCGATCCCCACAGCCGATCCCCTTGGACGACACTCGATCCCGAAAGCCGATCCCCTTGGACGACACTCGATCTCAATCCCCACAGCCGATCCCCTTGGACGAAACTCGATCTCAATCCCCACAGCCGATCCCCTTGGACGACACTCGATCCCCTTGGACGACACTCGATCCCCACAGCCGATCCCCTTGGACGACACTCGAGCCCCACAGCCGATACCCTTGGACGACACTCGAGCCCCACAGCCGATCCCCTTGGACGACACTCGAGCCCCACAGCCGATCCCCTTGGACGACACTCGAGCCCCACAGCCGATCCCCTTGGACGACACTCGAGCCCCTTAGACGACACTCGATCCCCACAGCCGATCCCCTTGGACGACACTCGATCCCCTTGGACGACACTCGATCCCCACAGCCGATCCCCTTGGACGACACTCGATCCCCTTGGACGACACTCGAGCCCCACAGCCGATCCCCTTGGACGACACTCGAGCCCCACAGCCGATCCCCTTGGACGACACTCGAGCCCCACAGCCGATCCCCTTGGACGACACTCGAGCCCCACAGCCGATCCCCTTGGACGACACTCGAGCCCCACAGCCGATCCCCTTGGACGACACTCGAGCCCCACAGCCGATCCCCTTGGACGACACTCGAGCCCCACAGCCGATCCCCTTGGACGACACTCGAGCCCCACAGCCGATCCCCTTGGACGACACTCGAGCCCCACAGCCGATCCCCTTGGACGACACTCGAGCCCCACAGCCGATCCCCTTGGACGACACTCGATCCCCTTGGACGACACTCGAGCCCCACAGCCGATCCCCTTGGACGACACTCGATCCCCACAGCCGATCCCCTTGGACGACACTCGATCCCGAAAGCCAATCCCCTTGGACGACACTCGATCTCAATCCCCACAGCCGATCCCCTTGGACGAAACTCGATCTCAATCCCCACAGCCGATCCCCTTGGACGACACTCGATCCCCTTGGACGACACTCGATCCCCACAGCCGATCCCCTTGGACGACACTCGAGCCCCACAGCCGATCCCCTTGGACGACACTCGAGCCCCACAGCCGATCCCCTTGGACGACACTCGAGCCCCACAGCCGATCCCCTTGGACGACACTCGAGCCCCACAGCCGATCCCCTTGGACGACACTCGAGCCCCACAGCCGATCCCCTTGGACGACACTCGATCCCGAAAGCCGATCCCCTTGGACGACACTCGATCTCAATCCCCACAGCCGATCCCCTTGGACGACACTCGATCTCAATCCCCACAGCCGATCCCCTTGGACGACACTCGAGCCCCACAGCCGATCCCCTTGGACGACACTCGAGCCCCACAGCCGATCCCCTTGGACGACACTCGATCCCGAAAGCCGATCCCCTTGGACGACACTCGATCTCAATCCCCACAGCCGATCCCCTTGGACGACACTCGATCCCCTTGGACGACACTCGATCCCCACAGCCGATCCCCTTGGACGACACTCGATCCCCTTGGACGACACTCGATCCCCTTGGACGACACTCGAGCCCCACAGCCGATCCCCTTGGACGACACTCGAGCCCCACAGCCGATCCCCTTGGACGACACTCGAGCCCCACAGCCGATCCCCTTGGACGACACTCGAGCCCCACAGCCGATCCCCTTGGACGACACTCGAGCCCCACAGCCGATCCCCTTGGACGACACTCGAGCCCCACAGCCGATCCCCTTGGACGACACTCGAGCCCCACAGCCGATCCCCTTGGACGACACTCGAGCCCCACAGCCGATCCCCTTGGACGACACTCGAGCCCCACAGCCGATCCCCTTGGACGACACTCGAGCCCCACAGCCGATCCCCTTGGACGACACTCGAGCCCCACAGCCGATCCCCTTGGACGACACTCGAGCCCCACAGCCGATCCCCTTGGACGACACTCGAGCCCCACAGCCGATCCCCTTGGACGACACTCGAGCCCCACAGCCGATCCCCTTGGACGACACTCGAGCCCCACAGCCGATCCCCTTGGACGACACTCGAGCCCCACAGCCGATCCCCTTGGACGACACTCGAGCCCCACAGCCGATCCCCTTGGACGACACTCGAGCCCCACAGCCGATCCCCTTGGACGACACTCGAGCCCCACAGCCGATCCCCTTGGACGACACTCGAGCCCCACAGCCGATCCCCTTGGACGATACTCGAGCCCCACAGCCGATCCCCTTGGACGACACTCGAGCCCCACAGCCGATCCCCTTGGACGACACTCGAGCCCCACAGCCGATCCCCTTGGACGACACTCGAGCCCCACAGCCGATCCCCTTGGACGACACTCGAGCCCCACAGCCGATCCCCTTGGACGACACTCGAGCCCCACAGCCGATCCCCTTGGACGACACTCGAGCCCCACAGCCGATCCCCTTGGACGACACTCGATCCCCACAGCCGATCCCCTTGGACGACACTCGATCCCCACAGCCGATCCCCTTGGACGACACTCGATCCCCACAGCCGATCCCCTTGGACGACACTCGATCCCCACAGCCGATCCCCTTGGACGACACTCGATCCCCACAGCCGATCCCCTTGGACGACACTCGATCCCGAAAGCCGATCCCCTTGGACGACACTCGATCTCAATCCCCACAGCCGATCCCCTTGGACGAAACTCGATCTCAATCCCCACAGCCGATCCCCTTGGACGACACTCGATCCCCTTGGACGACACTCGATCCCCACAGCCGATCCCCTTGGACGACACTCGAGCCCCACAGCCGATCCCCTTGGACGACACTCGAGCCCCACAGCCGATCCCCTTGGACGACACTCGAGCCCCACAGCCGATCCCCTTGGACGACACTCGAGCCCCACAGCCGATCCCCTTGGACGACACTCGAGCCCAACAGCCGATCCCCTTGGACGACACTCGAGCCCCACAGCCGATCCCCTTGGACGACACTCGAGCCCCACAGCCGATCCCCTTGGACGACACTCGATCCCGAAAGCCGATCCCCTTGGACGACACTCGATCTCAATCCCCACAGCCGATCCCCTTGGACGACACTCGATCTCAATCCCCACAGCCGATCCCCTTGGACGACACTCGAGCCCCACAGCCGATCCCCTTGGACGACACTCGAGCCCCACAGCCGATCCCCTTGGACGACACTCGATCCCGAAAGCCGATCCCCTTGGACGACACTCGATCTCAATCCCCACAGCCGATCCCCTTGGACGACACTCGATCCCCTTGGACGACACTCGATCCCCACAGCCGATCCCCTTGGACGACACTCGATCCCCTTGGACGACACTCGATCCCCACAGCCGATCCCCTTGGACGACACTCGATCCCCTTGGACGACACTCGAGCCCCACAGCCGATCCCCTTGGACGACACTCGAGCCCCACAGCCGATCCCCTTGGACGACACTCGAGCCCCACAGCCGATCCCCTTGGACGACACTCGAGCCCCACAGCCGATCCCCTTGGACGACACTCGAGCCCCACAGCCGATCCCCTTGGACGACACTCGAGCCCCACAGCCGATCCCCTTGGACGACACTCGAGCCCCACAGCCGATCCCCTTGGACGACACTCGAGCCCCACAGCCGATCCCCTTGGACGACACTCGAGCCCCACAGCCGATCCCCTTGGACGACACTCGAGCCCCACAGCCGATCCCCTTGGACGACACTCGAGCCCCACAGCCGATCCCCTTGGACGACACTCGAGCCCCACAGCCGATCCCCTTGGACGACACTCGAGCCCCACAGCCGATCCCCTTGGACGACACTCGAGCCCCACAGCCGATCCCCTTGGACGACACTCGAGCCCCACAGCCGATCCCCTTGGACGACACTCGAGCCCCACAGCCGATCCCCTTGGACGACACTCGAGCCCCACAGCCGATCCCCTTGGACGACACTCGAGCCCCACAGCCGATCCCCTTGGACGACACTCGAGCCCCACAGCCGATCCCCTTGGACGACACTCGAGCCCCACAGCCGATCCCCTTGGACGACACTCGATCCCCACAGCCGATCCCCTTGGACGACACTCGATCCCCACAGCCGATCCCCTTGGACGACACTCGATCCCCGCAGCCGATCCCCTTGGACGACACTCGATCCCCGCAGCCGATCCCCTTGGACGACACTCGATCCCCACAGCCGATCCCCTTGGACGATACTCGAGCCCCACAGCCGATCCCCTTGGACGACACTCGATCCCCACAGCCGATCCCCTTGGACGACACTCGATCCCCTTGGACGACACTCGATCCCCACAGCCGATCCCCTTGGACGACACTCGATCCCCACAGCCGATCCCCTTGGACGACACTCGATCCCCTTGGACGACACTCGAGCCCCACAGCCGATCCCCTTGGACGACACTCGAGCCCCACAGCCGATCCCCTTGGACGACACTCGAGCCCCACAGCCGATCCCCTTGGACGACACTCGATCCCGAAAGCCGATCCCCTTGGACGACACTCGATCCCGAAAGCCGATCCCCTTGGACGACACTCGATCCCGAAAGCCGATCTCCTTGGACGACACTCGATCTCAATCCCCACAGCCGATCCCCTTGGACGACACTCGATCTCAATCCCCACAGCCGATCCCCTTGGACGACACTCGATCCCCTTGGACGACACTCGAGCCCCACAGCCGATCCCCTTGGACGACACTCGAGCCCCACAGCCGATCCCCTTGGACGACACTCGAGCCCCACAGCCGATCCCCTTGGACGACACTCGAGCCCCACAGCCGATCCCCTTGGACGACACTCGAGCCCCACAGCCGATCCCCTTGGACGACACTCGAGCCCCACAGCCGATCCCCTTGGACGACACTCGAGCCCCACAGCCGATCCCCTTGGACGACACTCGAGCCCCACAGCCGATCCCCTTGGACGACACTCGATCTCAATCCCCACAGCCGATCCCCTTGGACGACACTCGATCTCAATCCCCACAGCCGATCCCCTTGGATGACACTCGAGCCCCACAGCCGATCCCCTTGGACGACACTCGAGCCCCACAGCCGATCCCCTTGGACGACACTCGATCCCGAAAGCCGATCCCCTTGGACGACACTCGATCTCAATCCCCACAGCCGATCCCCTTGGACGACACTCGATCCCCTTGGACGACACTCGATCCCCACAGCCGATCCCCTTGGACGACACTCGAGCCCCACAGCCGATCCCCTTGGACGACACTCGAGCCCCACAGCCGATCCCCTTGGACGACACTCGAGCCCCACAGCCGATCCCCTTGGACGACACTCGAGCCCCACAGCCGATCCCCTTGGACGACACTCGAGCCCCACAGCCGATCCCCTTGGACGACACTCGAGCCCCACAGCCGATCCCCTTGGACGACACTCGAGCCCCACAGCCGATCCCCTTGGACGACACTCGATCCCGAAAGCCGATCCCCTTGGACGACACTCGATCTCAATCCCCACAGCCGATCCCCTTGGACGACACTCGATCTCAATCCCCACAGCCGATCCCCTTGGACGACACTCGATCCCCTTGGACGACACTCGATCCCCACAGCCGATCCCCTTGGACGACACTCGAGCCCCACAGCCGATCCCCTTGGACGACACTCGAGCCCCACAGCCGATCCCCTTGGACGACACTCGAGCCCCACAGCCGATCCCCTTGGACGACACTCGAGCCCCACAGCCGATCCCCTTGGACGACACTCGAGCCCCACAGCCGATCCCCTTGGACGACACTCGATCCCGAAAGCCGATCCCCTTGGACGACACTCGATCTCAATCCCCACAGCCGATCCCCTTGGACGACACTCAATCTCAATCCCCACAGCCGATCCCCTTGGACGACACTCGAGCCCCACAGCCGATCCCCTTGGACGACACTCGAGCCCCACAGCCGATCCCCTTGGACGACACTCGATCCCGAAAGCCGATCCCCTTGGACGACACTCGATCTCAATCCCCACAGCCGATCCCCTTGGACGACACTCGATCCCCTTGGACGACACTCGATCCCCACAGCCGATCCCCTTGGACGACACTCGATCCCCACAGCCGATCCCCTTAGACGACACTCGATCCCCTTGGACGACACTCGAGCCCCACAGCCGATCCCCTTGGACGACACTCGAGCCCCACAGCCGATCCCCTTGGACGACACTCAATCTCAATCCTCACAGCCGATCCCCTTGGACGACACTCGAGCCCCACAGCCGATCCCCTTGGACGACACTCGAGCCCCACAGCCGATCCCCTTGGACGACACTCGATCCCGAAAGCCGATCCCCTTGGACGACACTCGATCTCAATCCCCACAGCCGATCCCCTTGGACGACACTCGATCCCCTTGGACGACACTCGATCCCCACAGCCGATCCCCTTGGACGACACTCGATCCCCACAGCCGATCCCCTTAGACGACACTCGATCCCCTTGGACGACACTCGAGCCCCACAGCCGATCCCCTTGGACGACACTCGAGCCCCACAGCCGATCCCCTTGGACGACACTCGAGCCCCACAGCCGATCCCCTTGGACGACACTCGATCCCGAAAGCCGATCCCCTTGGACGACACTCGATCTCAATCCCCACAGCCGATCCCCTTGGACGACACTCGATCCCCTTGGACGACACTCGATCCCCACAGCCGATCCCCTTGGACGACACTCGATCCCCACAGCCGATCCCCTTAGACGACACTCGATCCCCTTGGACGACACTCGAGCCCCACAGCCGATCCCCTTGGACGACACTCGAGCCCCACAGCCGATCCCCTTAGACGACACTCGATCCCCTTGGACGACACTCGAGCCCCACAGCCGATCCCCTTGGACGACACTCGAGCCCCACAGCCGATCCCCTTAGACGACACTCGATCCCCTTGGACGACACTCGAGCCCCACAGCCGATCCCCTTGGACGACACTCGAGCCCCACAGCCGATCCCCTTGGAGACACTCGAGCCCCACAGCCGATCCCCTTGGACGACACTCGAGCCCCACAGCCGATCCCCTTGGACGACACTCGAGCCCCACAGCCGATCCCCTTGGACGACACTCGAGCCCCACAGCCGATCCCCTTGGACGACACTCGAGCCCCACAGCCGATCCCCTTGGACGACACTCGAGCCCCACAGCCGATCCCCTTGGACGACACTCGAGCCCCACAGCCGATCCCCTTGGACGACACTCGAGCCCCACAGCCGATCCCCTTGGACGACACTCGAGCCCCACAGCCGATCCCCTTGGACGACACTCGAGCCCCACAGCCGATCCCCTTGGACGACACTCGAGCCCCACAGCCGATCCCCTTGGACGACACTCGAGCCCCACAGCCGATCCCCTTGGACGACACTCGAGCCCCACAGCCGATCCCCTTGGACGACACTCGAGCCCCACAGCCGATCCCCTTGGACGACACTCGAGCCCCACAGCCGATCCCCTTGGACGACACTCGAGCCCCACAGCCGATCCCCTTGGACGACACTCGAGCCCCACAGCCGATCCCCTTGGACGACACTCGAGCCCCACAGCCGATCCCCTTGGACGACACTCGAGCCCCACAGCCGATCCCCTTGGACGACACTCGAGCCCCACAGCCGATCCCCTTGGACGACACTCGAGCCCCACAGCCGATCCCCTTGGACGACACTCGAGCCCCACAGCCGATCCCCTTGGACGACACTCGAGCCCCACAGCCGATCCCCTTGGACGACACTCGAGCCCCACAGCCGATCCCCTTGGACGACACTCGAGCCCCACAGCCGATCCCCTTGGACGACACTCGAGCCCCACAGCCGATCCCCTTGGACGACACTCGAGCCCCACAGCCGATCCCCTTGGACGACACTCGATCCCCACAGCCGATCCCCTTGGACGACACTCGATCCCCACAGCCGATCCCCTTGGACGACACTCGATCCCCACAGCCGATCCCCTTGGACGACACTCGATCCCCACAGCCGATCCCCTTGGACGACACTCGATCCCCACAGCCGATCCCCTTGGACGACACTCGATCCCCACAGCCGATCCCCTTGGACGACACTCGAGCCCCACAGCCAATCCCCTTGGACGACACTCGAGCCCCACAGCCGATCCCCTTGGACGACACTCGATCCCCACAGCCGATCCCCTTGGACGACACTCGATCCCCTTGGACGACACTCGATCCCCACAGCCGATCCCCTTGGACGACACTCGATCCCCTTGGACGACACTCGATCCCCACAGCCGATCCCCTTGGACGACACTCAATCCCCTTGGACGACACTCGAGCCCCACAGCCGATCCCCTTGGACGACACTCGAGCCCCACAGCCGATCCCCTTGGACGACACTCGATCACGAAAGCCGATCCCCTTGGACGACACTCGATCCCGAAAGCCGATCCCCTTGGACGACACTCGATCCCGAAAGCCGATCCCCTTGGACGACACTCGATCTCAATCCCCACAGCCGATCCCCTTGGACGACACTCGATCTCAATCCCCACAGCCGATCCCCTTGGACGACACTCGATCCCCTTGGACGACACTCGATCCCCACAGCCGATCCCCTTGGACGACACTCGAGCCCCACAGCCGATCCCCTTGGACGACACTCGAGCCCCACAGCCGATCCCCTTGGACGACACTCGAGCCCCCACAGCCGATCCCCTTGGACGACACTCGAGCCCCACAGCCGATCCCCTTGGACGACACTCGAGCCCCACAGCCGATCCCCTTGGACGACACTCGAGCCCCACAGCCGATCCCCTTGGACGACACTCGAGCCCCACAGCCGATCCCCTTGGACGACACTCGAGCCCCACAGCCGATCCCCTTGGACGACACTCGATCTCAATCCCCACAGCCGATCCCCTTGGACGACACTCGATCTCAATCCCCACAGCCGATCCCCTTGGATGACACTCGAGCCCCACAGCCGATCCCCTTGGACGACACTCGAGCCCCACAGCCGATCCCCTTGGACGACACTCGATCCCGAAAGCCGATCCCCTTGGACGACACTCGATCTCAATCCCCACAGCCGATCCCCTTGGACGACACTCGATCCCCTTGGACGACACTCGATCCCCACAGCCGATCCCCTTGGACGACACTCGATCCCCTTGGACGACACTCGAGCCCCACAGCCGATCCCCTTGGACGACACTCGAGCCCCACAGCCGATCCCCTTGGACGACACTCGAGCCCCACAGCCGATCCCCTTGGACGACACTCGAGCCCCACAGCCGATCCCCTTGGACGACACTCGAGCCCCACAGCCGATCCCCTTGGACGACACTCGAGCCCCACAGCCGATCCCCTTGGACGACACTCGAGCCCCACAGCCGATCCCCTTGGACGACACTCGAGCCCCACAGCCGATCCCCTTGGACGACACTCGAGCCCCACAGCCGATCCCCTTGGACGACACTCGATCCCGAAAGCCGATCCCCTTGGACGACACTCGATCTCAATCCCCACAGCCGATCCCCTTGGACGACACTCGATCTCAATCCCCACAGCCGATCCCCTTGGACGACACTCGATCCCCTTGGACGACACTCGATCCCCACAGGCGATCCCCTTGGACGACACTCGAGCCCCACAGCCGATCCCCTTGGACGACACTCGAGCCCCACAGCCGATCCCCTTGGACGACACTCGATCCCCACAGCCGATCCCCTTGGACGACACTCGATCCCCACAGCCGATCCCCTTGGACGACACTCGATCCCCACAGCCGATCCCCTTGGACGACACTCGATCCCCACAGCCGATCCCCTTGGACGACACTCGATCCCCACAGCCGATCCCCTTGGACGACACTCGATCCCCACAGCCGATCCCCTTGGACGACACGCGATCCCCACAGCCGATCCCCTTGGACGACACGCGATCCCCACAGCCGATCCCCTTGGACGACACGCGATCCCCACAGCCGATCCCCTTGGACGACACGCGATCCCCACAGCCGATCCCCTTGGACGACACGCGAGCCCCACAGCCGATCCCCTTGGACGACACGCGAGCCCCACAGCCGATCCCCTTGGACGACACTCGATCCCCACAGCCGATCCCCTTGGACGACACTCGATCCCCACAGCCGATCCCCTTGGACGACACTCGATCCCCACAGCCGATCCCCTTGGACGACACTCGATCCCCACAGCCGATCCCCTTGGACGACACTCGATCCCCACAGCCGATCCCCTTGGACGACACTCGATCCCCACAGCCGATCCCCTTGGACGACACTCGATCCCCACAGCCGATCCCCTTGGACGACACTCGATCCCCACAGCCGATCCCCTTGGACGACACTCGATCCCCACAGCCGATCCCCTTGGACGACACTCGATCCCCACAGCCGATCCCCTTGGACGACACTCGATCCCCATCCCCAAAGTCAATCGCCTTGGACTACATTCGATCCCCTTCGACAACACTCGATACCCATCCCCAAAGTCAATCGCCTTGGACGACACTCGATCCCCTTCGATGACACTCGATCCCCATAGCCAATCCCCTTGGACAACACTCGATCCCCATAGCCAATCCCCTTGGACAACACTCGATCCCCATAGCCAATCCCCTTGGACAACACTCGATCCCCATATCCAATCCCCTTGGACTACACTCAATCTCCATCCCCACAGCCGATCCTCTTGGACGACACTCGATTCTCACAGCCGATCCCCTTCGACGACACTCAATCCCCACAGCCAATTCCCTTGGACAACACACGATCCCCATCCCCACAGCCGATCTCTTTTGACGACACTCGATCCCCACAGCCAATCCCCTTGGAGGACACTCGATTCCCATAGCCGATTCTTGGGGACAACACTCGATCCTCATCCCCACAGCTGATCAAGCAACTCAGGCGCACTGGAAACCCGTCCCCTGTTCCTCCTGTCCTCACCTCTGCACCTTCCCCGGCCTCTTCGGGTCACTCCCGCTGTTCCCAGTCATGTCTCCCAGCGCCAGCTCTTCGGTCTGCACGAAACCCAAATCTACAGCTGTTCAGAGAACTTCCGGTGCCGGAACCGGCAGTGACGCGAGGGGAAGTGCTGCAGGAGTCCAGGACTAGTGCCCCTGTACGACAGACCACCGGAGGTAATCAGCGTCATGTGACCGGCCCGTGCTTTGGACGGAAACAGGTGACCGGCAGCCCCGCGCAGCGGCCCGTCCGGCCTGCGGACTACGGCCTACGGCTCCCATCAACCATAGCGGTCTCCTTCTATCTTATCCTCGCGCCGTTGCATCATGGGAGTTGTAGTTTTATCCCCCCATGTTGTGAGAGACCTTCCAGCAGAGTTCTGCAGGAATGGCATGCTTACATTATTACAGTGGCACTGCAGCAGACGAGCCACAGGTTGCTGTATTGTGGGTGTGTAAGGGGATATTGTCTGGGTGGGGGATCATGCAGCATTATATATAATGCTTGAAATTTTGGAGGCTAGTAGAGTCTTAATGTGCATGAAAGGGCATTCCATAGGGTGGGAGCAGCCCGATGAAAGTCCTGTAATAGTGAATGGGAGCTGGTGATCCGTGCAGACGAGCACTGGGAAGACCAGTTAGGAGACTATTGTAATAATCAATGCGGGATATAAGGAGTGCATGGATAAGAGATTTGGTAGTGTCTTGTGTGAGATAGGGTCGTATTTTGGATATTTTTTTTAGATACATGTAACATGATTTGGAGACAGATTGAATGTGGGGAAGAAAAGACAGTTCAGAGTCGAGGATGACCCCTAGGCAACGAGCTTGTGGGGTAGGGTAGATTGTCGAGTTGTCAACAGTTATGGAGATATCAGAATGGTAACTGGTCTAGGTTGGCGGGAATATAAGTAATTCCGTTTTGGAAATATTGAGTTTGAGTTGGCGAGTAGACATAAAAGATGAGATGGCAGAGAGACATTCAAAACCACTGGTGACAACTCTGGGGTTGATAGATAGATTTGAGTATCATCCGCATATAAGTGACACTGAGATCCGAAAGAGCTGATTAGTTTGCCTAGAGACGAAGTATAGATTGAGAAAAGCAGAGGACCTAAGACTGAGCCTTGCGGAACTCCGACTGACAGAGGTAGTGAAGAGGAAGTAGAGCCAGAGAAGTGAACCCATAAAAAGCGATCAGATAGGTAAGATGAGAACCAGGAAAGGGCTGTATCATTTAGACCTAGGGAGTGTAGTGCTTGTAAGAGAAGCGTGTGATCCACAGTGTCAAATGCAGCAGAAAGATCTAGAAGAATAAGTAACGAGTACTGGCCTTTAGACTTAGCAGTTACCAGATCATTCACCACTTTAGTCAGTGCTGTCTCAGTGGAGTGTTGGGAACGAAAGCCTGACTGAAGTGGGTCTAATAGGGTGTGAGAGTTAAGAAAGTGTGTGAGGCGAGAGTAGACAAGTCTCTCCAGTAGCTTGGAGAGGCTTGGGAGCTGAGATATAGCTACCGTCCTATCTTAGAGAAAGAGTTAGGGTCAGAATTGTGTTTTTTCAGAATGGGAGTAATCACTGCATGTTTGAACAGAGAAGGGAAAGTACCAGTGCTTATGACTTGTCTCTGTATAGGACACATTCCCTCCTCCCTGTTCCTGTACTACTTTTATATATTCTGTATGCTTTTACTTTTTTTTACCAAGGTACTAGAGTGAGAGAACCGTGCTACCATGTCCTTTCCAGCTCCCAAAGTACGACCACCGGAACTGCCCCGGTGCCTGCAGCGCCGACTGGCCTGTAACCAAGGAGCCGTGAGGGCGGTGAGGTTCAATGGTGGGTACACATAACTGCTATCTCTGTCCTAGCTGTGGGCCTGATTCTGGTATGGACGCCATATAACTTAACAAAGGCTGTAGGAGGCATAAGTCATAGATGCCAGGTCCAGGATGTCTGCGTCCAATGATGCTCACCCTAGACTCAGGCACGCATGCAAAGGGTGGGGTAGACACATCCATGTTTTGTGAATCGGTCCCAGATACTGCCTCCTCCCAAACATCACTCCATGTCAGTAATGCTGCAGCCAATAGGGGGTTGTGCGTAAACACACAGGACCTGTGCTGCACATGTGCACATCCAGAAAGATCCAATTATTACTTCAATCATCTGGTTCACGTACTAATCAGAATCAGGCTCAGTGTCACCCTGTGGTGGGAGGGACAGACCCCATGTCACATAGCTCCTTCCTGTCTATGTCACCCTGTGGTGGGAGGGACAGACCCCATGACACATATAATCCTCCTGTCTGTGTCACCCTGTGGTGGGAGGGACAGACCCCATGTCACACAGCTCCCCCCTGTCTGTGTCACCCTGTGGTGGGAGGGACAGACCCCATGTCACATAGCTCCCTCCTCTCTGTGTCACTCCATTTTTTCCTTGTTTTTGTGTTGTCAGCGGATGGTAATTACTGTATGACGTGCGGCAGTGACAAATCTCTGAAGCTATGGAACCCACATAAGGGAACAATGCTAAAAACATACAGCGGCCATGGATATGAAGTACTTGATGCAGCAGGGTGAGTGTCAGTTATATAATATTGAGTGTCTCTAATATTCATACAGCAAGAATGATGTGCTTCTCTATGAAATTTTGCATGGCTTTTTAAAATCCTGCATTCCCTATGCTATGTGAAAATGTTACTGTGGCCTTTATGAAGCACTGTCATATATGTGTGCTGGACATAACAGTCGCGTTTACTTTGAACTTGTGGCTTCCTGCTGCCTCTATTTCCCTCCTCATATCACTGCTCTGTGCTGTTGGGGACCTTGCTCCTTCTATTATATAACTTTGCCTGGGGCTTCCTGCTGCCTCTATTCCCCTCCTCATATCACTGCTCTGTGCTGTTGGGGACCTTGCTCCTTCTATTATATAACTCTGCCTGGGGCTTCCTGCTGCCTCTATTCCCCTCCTCATATCACTGCTCGGTGCTGTTGGGAACCTTGCTCCTTCTATTATATAACTCTGCCTGGGGCTTCCTGCTGCCTCTATTCCCCTCCTCATATCACTGTTCTGTGCTGTTGGGGACCTTGCTCCTTCTATTATATAACTCTGCCTGGGGCTTCCTGCTGCCTCTATTCCCCTCCTCATATCACTGCTCTGTGCTGTTGGGGACCTTGCTCCTTCTATTATATAACTCTGCCTGGGGCTTCCTGCTGCCTCTATTCCCCTCCTCATATCACTGCTCTGTGCTGTTGGGGACCTTGCTACCTTCTATTATATAACTCTGCCTGGGGCTTCCTGCTGCCTCTATTCCCCTCCTCATATCACTGCTCTGTGCTGTTGGGGACCTTGCTCCTTCTACTATAGAACTCTCAGCCTGGGGCTTCCTGCTGCCTCTGGTCCTCTCCTCATATCATTACTGCTGTTGGAGACCCTGATTCTTCTACAATATGACTGTTATTAGCCCTACATACGGAGCAATATTCAGACACTTTCTGAGCGATTTTACATCATTTTACTAAACCGCTCTGAGGGGTGAATTTATGAAGCTTGGAGAAGTGTTATCTATCCCCATTAAGAACGTTATGAGCAAGGTGATAATGGTTCAGCCAATCAGCTCTTACCTGTCAATTTACATATTGTAGCTGATTGGCTGAACCATTACCACCTTGCTCATAACGTTTTTTATGGGGATAGATAACACTTCTCCAAGCTTCATAAATTCACCCCAGAGAGTGGCTGACTATCAAATGTGTGTGTAGCACACACAGTGATATGAATGTGCGGGACCGCGATAAAGAACAGCCCTGCTTGTTCTGATCGCTCAGAAGGCCCACAAATCTCTGCATGTGTAGCGGACTTCTGAGCAGTCACTGCAGCCGCTGTGACGCCGCACTGGATCTGCTTGCAGGAGAACTGGCTTCTCCGCACCATAGTGCAGAACCTGAAGTACGACGAGCAGTGCCCTGGAGGGGGGGGGCTTTATTGGGGGGGTCTCCACTCCCCCAGGGACCCAGCCTGGGCAGCCACAGGTAATGCTTTGGCTGTGCGACCATTGTATAATACGTGTCCCCCGGGGATGGCATTACCATGATGGCTGTTTGAGCCAGGTGCTGGTTTCTAAAATAAGGGTGACCCCTACTCCTTTTGTCACCTGCATTTTGGGAAACAGGACCGGTCCATCAGCCCGGTGCTGGTTTCCAAAATATGGGGGACCCCTACTCTTTTTTTTCCCCGGTCCAAAAAATATTCCTCTAAAGTTGCGTAAACACTTTCTGTGAGAGATTCGAACTCTCTCCTGCTGAATCTCCCATTATGAATCTCTGGCACAAATCTCTCCATGTGTAGGGCCCTTTAACAAATGAGTGATTTACAAAATCGATCAGAAAGTGGCTAAATATCGCTCCGTGTGTAGGGCCCATAAGTCTGCGGCCTCCTGCTGAATCTATTTCTATATGGACTCACACACAGTCCTGTTACCATGTAACATAATGACACATCACATCATCATCTGATTGGCTACAAGTTGTTCCCTCCTCGCCCACATTGGCTCGACATAAACATTATGGAAATGAAAATTAGGTTTTAAAGATTTTATTCCCCTTTGTAACATTATGACCGTTACATAATGGGGGGGGGAGAGGGGTAAAGCACGATATCCTGGGGTGCCTTCAAATTGAACTATAATTCAGACGGTGAAAGCAACCCTACTAATAATTCCACGGACCGGTGCCCTCCTTCCTGGCATGGCTTAGAACTGGGCAGGCGTCCGTGTGACCCAGGTTTAGCCCACACTGGTGTGTCACCGTGCTGCGGAAACGCTGACCTGTACAGCGGGATTAAAAGCTTTATCCCGGCACAAGCTATTCTGAGTATTAATCTTTTTGATGTGCTGAGTCGTGATTTCTCAGAACTAGGGCGAGATTATTATTTAAATGGCTGTATAATAAGGAAACTGACAATTGTAGGGACCCGTAAGCACACGAGATTCCTAAATATTATATTAGATGGCTCATCACATGTTAAGCTTCATGTTGTTTCCAATTAGGTTCAATAAGCCACGGTGCATGTGAGCTGTAGCATACCAGACACAGCACGTCATGGCACTCAGAGGGGTTACGTGATCTGGTTTGGTTGCTCAGGGGTTCTAGACCCTCAGCCTGTCCTTCTGTGTTCCCTCGTCTGCTCGGAGGCATGCAGGGAGAGACCATATAAAGTGTTCATTTATTCTAGCATCTTTCAAAACCCGTGAACTTCCTCTTCCCTGCCTGGAATGTCGCTCTGTACTGCGATGCTTCTAGCACAGGTTTGGTCTGTATATCAGTGCTGAAATACAGACTACACAGCACTAGAAGTTCCACAGCAGAGAACGAAACCTCAGACAGGGAAGAGGAACTTAATAGGTTTTGAACGACTCAGGGCACTAGACTGAAACAAAGAGCACGACTAAGTTTAACTAAATTTAATCAGTGATTGGATTAGCTTTACAATGATTTTAGATATATTCAATAAAACTTCTAAAAAACAAAAACTGCTGCGGCATATAAGATCAAATACGCGTGACTTCGCTGTTCCTAGATTGCTCATAATTAACCAGACAGCAGTTCCTTTTGGCAAAGGATAAAGTAAAAATTTTACCACCATGGATCAAAGGAGTGGTGTGTCCAACTGATGCAGATCTCCAATGCGTTATACAAGGTGGGTGTCCACAGGAGAATATAACTTCTGGTATCCAGTGCATAGAGAAAGAAAGCCTTCAGGGCTGGTGGTTACATAACTCCCAACATCGATAGTGGGATCTGAATCCGGGACTGGTTCAGACTGCAAGGTTCAAAGTCCAGGAGCGGTAAATGCAGTAAACCCGATGTAGATGGGGTCTGACGCATTTCGCTACATACCCCACATGCAGCTTTGTCAAACCATATTGGGTTTATACTGTATATCTCAATGTCACATGACACACAATAGGTAATCCACTCACCATATATAACATTAAAAACATATCTTAGCTAAAGAGAAGGCTGACTTCATATTTAGACAAGATAATTCATGACCTTAAATAACAGTAATTAGATAATAAAAATGAGTTGTTATACCTTTAACCCTTTGAGTGCCAAGTGAATTTGTCAAAACTGGTGTGAAAATTGGCAAGCAATCATTTTGTATTCATCGTAATGACCTGTAATGTTACCTTTTATATAGGAAATATCTGTTATTTATTTTTTTTGCACATTTTTTTATTTGAATTTATATAACAAATGTGAGAGACGCTGGCATTTTTTAGCTGATATTCTGCACATCTCTCTCAGAGCTGTTGACACTCAAAGGGTTAAGATCCTCTACATAAACTAAAAGAGGGGTACCTATTGGTTAGCAGATCCTACAGGACAATAATGGGAAAACAATCGTGGTCAGATGACCAAATCCGGATGTAAGCATTGTGTATAGGGCGGCCATGCCCGATCACGTGATCGGAAATTCAGTGTCGCATTGGCCACCCGTCGATTGTATGGGACAGTTGCGGCTAGAACCACTTCTGTCTTCTGACATTTCCCATCATGCCCATGGTCCACCTTTTTTTTTTTTCAATTAGTTTTTATTGAATTTTTCAACATTACAGAAAATAGAATATGAAAATATCAATAGTTAAGAAGAGAGGGTAAAGATAATAAAAAATATAAAATAAAAAGAAAAGGCAAAGTATGTAAGGGGGTATGAATAACAGATCAGGTGTATAACAATCCGTACAAATGTTTCATATATCTTAAAAGGTTGAGCAAAAAAGGGGAATGTACAATGTGACTCCTTAGACACTACCGTACAGGTTCTCAAGGTGCAACAGTACAGTCACAATAGGGGTAAAGACCTAAACGCTTAAGATCAGCTGGGAGAGTGAAGAACAGACAAGTCGCATGGTGTATCTGAAGTACGGGTTTGTCCTAAGGATTCCCTGTATTCGCCCCACTTGCGCCACCTCATGTGTATAGATGGATTCAGTATTGAATCCCGGCGGTCGGGATCCCGGCGTTCAGAATCCCGACGCCGGAATCCCGACATCCGAAATGCCGACAAGGGGGGGACGTGGATCGCCCCCCCCTTGCGGGCTCGCTGCGCTCGACACGCAGCGGGCCCGGTGCCTCCCTACGCTCGGCACACTAATTTATTCTCCCTCCACGGAGGGAGAATGTGTCGGCATTTCGGCGGTCGGGATTCCCGCGTCGGGATTCTGAACGCCGGGATCCCGACGGCCGGGATTGTAACTGCATCCCGTATAGATGAGGTGGAAGAGGAATACGGAGAGCTAGCGGATTCCCCATGGTCCACCTTTTGACTATCAATCTTGCCATTGTCGACCTATTTCAGTGGTCAACCCAATGCACTGTTAAGCTTGTTTTGTATTTCGAGCTGTAAAGACAATGGTGAAGCACTTTGAGTCCTATTGGGAGAAAAGCGCTATATAAATATCATTATTATTATTATAATGCATGTAGACTTAAATAGGTTTGACCCAATGACCCATACCGCCCAAAGAGAGTACTCTTGTTGTGACAGCACAAAAATTCCGAGGGAGGGATGGCCCAAATGCCCTAAGCTTCAAAAGTGATAAACAGCCAGCCAATCAGCTCCTACCTGCCATGTCACAGACTGTGTTTGAAAAATGTCAGACAGGAGCTGATTGGTTGGTTGTTAATCACTCTTCGTTTTATCACTTTTGAAGCTTAGTGCAACTGGCCCATAAGGAGGGAAGATCGCTAGAATGAACACTAAGAAAGTATTTGCCTGTCATTTGCTATTGGTCTTTTGGTCGCAACAGTAGTGTCGCTTTCCCACAGGTCATGTGACAACAGCCAGCTGTGTTCCTGCAGTTCCGACAAAACCGTCATCCTCTGGGACGTGGCGCAGGGTCTGGTGGTCAGGAAGTTCCGTGGACACGCAGGGGTGAGTCGTGGACAACCTTGTATTGCTGTTACCTAGCTACGTACAAAGACCGCAGCCTGTTGTCACTCGAGCCTTCTGTGTGGAGGCAGCCATTAAATCCAATGGCCTCACCGAGAGCATTCCCTACAGACTCACAACAAGCCAATCGCATCCATCTTAGTAATGTGACAGTAGATAGCAGTAGCACAAGAAGCTGGTCCCTGTGTCACACATATAGGGGTCAATTTACTAAAGCTTCTTAAAATAAAATAATAGACCGAATCTGGTTTTTCATTTTTAGAAGCTTTAGTAAATTTACACCAAAGTGTCTGTATTAAGTAGACTGACAAGCTAAGGACACGCTACTGTGCCCTAGATCTTCTGTGACCTCTTGTGGTGTCAATATAAAAATATTATATTGGTAATGACATTGGCTGTTTATTGTATTTTAATATATATATTGGTTAGGGCCACAAAATGGCTGCACCCCGTCCTGACTGGAAAGTGTCAATGGCTCCGCCTGAACTGACAGATTGTATTGTCGCTAATATATGTCGGGCCACAAGATGGCTGCTTTCAATGTGAGTATGCCAATATGGGACAAATATTTTACCCTTCGTAATATTCGCCTCTTTTTATGCAGAAAGTGAACTGTGTGCAGTTTAATGAGGAGTCTACCGTCATCATATCAGGTAACGGTCTGTGTACTGTACTTGTATGTCATTGTCACCTGCAGACTATGGGGCAGATGTACTAATAAAGGGGAGAGAGGTGGCGTATCAGCTAATCAGCTCCCAACTTCATGTTACAGTATCATACCCTCCAACATGACCCATTCCATTAGGTACAAAATGCTCTGTTCCTGGACTTCCCTGCCAGTGGCGGTTACAGAGGTTGAACTCCAGCACAGGCCAATATTCAAAGAGGGGGGGGGGGGGGGGGGGTCAAATCAACTGCCAGTGAGTCCAGGTGAGTGATGTTTGGAGTGGCAGTAGGTGTGCTCCCCTTTTTGAATATTGGACTGTGCTGCAGCCCCACCTCTGTAACTGCCACTAGCAGCGAAGTCCAGGAACAGAGCATTTTGTACCTAATGGAATGGGTCATGTTGGAGGGTATACAGTATTGGTTTGAAAAATGACAGTTGGGGGGCTAATTGGTTGAAGTAGAATTTGATTGGTTGCTATGGGCAACATCTCATCTTCGATAGAACTCCCATCTTAGTAAATTTACCCCTAAGAGTGTATGTTCCCCTATGTATCAGCACCACAGGCAGCACCGGGACCCTGTCACAGTGTAGGAGACAGAAATGGGGGCGTCGTGAAGCAAAGCCACACCCCCACTCATGGAATTTGCATAGCCTCACCATGTGTCCCATAGGGTAGTTCCACCCCTGCATACAGCATATGCTGAATCAGGTGGCACGGAGGCCTCTCCTGTCTTAAATAGATGGATATACCAGTTGCTGACACAGAACGAGGTTTGTCCTGGTCAAATAATAGATCATATTTTCCGAGTAGAGAGAGATGATGTTCTGCAGATCATCACTTACAGAGTATTGTCTCAGAATGTGCCATAGAAATGTTTTATTAGGGACAAACAGAAATGAAACAAAGCCCAGTAATAACCCGGCGTCAGTCAGGTTGGGTCATTATGACCCCGGGCAGGTTTCACTTGCCTGTATTTTGTTTTGTCAATGAGACGTTGCCATACTTCTCAGTAGCTGGAGTTAAGACCCCTCACTTCCGGTGAGGTGCGACTGCGCAGGGAGGTATTGTTCCCCCAAAACGTATTGTTCCGCACTGCAGCAAGGGTGCTGATATGCTGCAAGAAAGGGATTAATACTAGATAAGGATGCCCCCCCCCAACCCTGTCTGTCTCCCTGAAGCGGAGACGGGCAGGGTCCCGCTGCCCAGCCACCGAGAGACTGGGACACACGCTTGACCCAGTTTCATGGAGCAAAGAAGAGAGGAGCTCCGTCTGGAAGATGACTTCTAAGGTCTTTTAATTCACATAAATCCATTTTTTAGGAGTCTTTTTAACTAAAAATAATTTGATGGATTTACAAATCTTTGAAAAAAAATAAGAAACGTGGGGTTAAATATTTCCGGGTAATTTTGACCCACCTGACTGCCGGTGTAACAATTTTCTATCGTACTGAGGCCGGGTTAACAAGCCGACACAGTGGTCAGAGTACACCAATCACAAGCCTGATATCTGTGGGATAACTACAGTTTGATAGTTAAGGATAAAGGCATTGCAGATTGGATGAGCCAGATAGCAGCGGTAATACGTGAATAGTGGCGTGATGCCATCAATTCATTGTGCAGAGAGTCCTTTTTCACTATAGAAGGGGAATAAAGGAATACATGTAAGTCTTGTGTGAGCTGTGTAGAGGAGAAGTATTGAGGAGAATAGCACGTGGTGGTTATGTGGGTGGTTTCCAAGAGCCTCATGGTCTTTCAGCTGAAGAGGAAACAAACACGAGTGTGAACAGTGAAAGAGTGATTCGATAAGTAGCATGAGAACCAGGGCTTTGGGCTTTATTCTAGTTCACTCTTTCTGACAAAATCCGGTACTTGTGAGTTATCCGGGCTGCCGATTTTGTCCTTAAGTTTGGTTAACTTAAGGACACCCGACCGCCGCGATGCCCGCGATTTAGCTCCAAATCGGGGGCATCGCGTCGGTCGTGGCCGTTATAAGGGGCCGCGACGCGATGCCCCCGATTTCCCAAAGACAGTAATGTTAAAAGACGCGATGGACCCGATTTCCCATAGACAGCAATGTTAAAATAAAATTAGAATGTGAAATTGGCCAATATGTTTTTAAAAAAAATGTTTCATGGCCCCCCACCACAGTTAACGCCACCCCGCTATTGACGCCAACCCGAAGCGTGGCGAGCGGCTGCGGTACGCGTCCTCCGACCTTTTCATGCCCTACTATCCACTAGGGCGTGGAGTGAGAATAGAATAGTGTGGCGAGCGCAGCGAGCCACCGAGCCCGAAGCGTGGCGAGGGGACGCAGACACCTGTGAAGCCTGCAAGGGCTCGCGGATACCTGTGAGGGTGTCCGCGTCCCCTCGCCACACTATTCTATTCTCACTCCACGCCCTAGTGGATAGTAGGGCATGAAAAGGTCG
Source organism: Crinia signifera (assembly GCF_055691185.1). Lineage (NCBI taxonomy): Eukaryota > Metazoa > Chordata > Amphibia > Anura > Myobatrachidae > Crinia > Crinia signifera. Next base: position 301,554,023 of record NC_139220.1, on the reverse strand, counting down.
GAGGACGCGTACCGCCGCCGCTCGCCACGCTTCGGGTTGGCGTCAATAGCGGGGTGGCGTTAACGGTGGTGGGGGGCCATGAAACATTTTTTTTAAAAACATATTGGCCAATTTCACATTCTAATTTTATTTTAACATTGCTGTCTATGGGAAATCGGGTCCATCGCGTCTTTTAACATTACTGTCTATGGGAAATCGGGAGCATCGCGTCGCGGCCCCTTATAACGGCCACGACCGACGCGATGCCCGCGATTTCGGGCACAATGAAAAAATCGGCAGCCCGGATAACTCACAAGTACCCAAAATCCTTCTTAGATGGACAAAACCATGTGCACTGCAGGTGGGGCAGATATAACTTGTGCAGAGAGAATTAGATTTGGGTGGGGTTTTTCTTCAAAGTAAGATCTATATTGCAGTGTAAAAATAAAGCAGTCAGTATTTTCCCTGCACAGAAACAAAATAACTCACCCAAATCTAATTGTCTCTGCACATTTTACATCTGCCCCCCTGCAGTGCACATGGTTTTGTCCATCTAAGAAGGATTTTCTCAGAAAGAGTGAACTAGAATAAGGCCCTTTGTCCCCAGGACCTAGGATTTGAGTGTGTGTATGAGGAGAGATGGTCCACAGAGTCCTATGAGTCAGAGAGACGCAGGAGACTAAGAGGATAGAAATATCCTTTGGACTTAGCAGTGACCAGGTCATAGACCTCCTCAGGCAGTGCCGTCTCTGTGTGTAGTGTAGAGGACAAACGCCATGGGAAACTACGAGGTGATGGTGCTAAGGAAATCACAGACTGGGTACAGCCTGCAGGATAATTAGGCAGTGGCCAGGCTGATGTGTAGAGGAGTCATTGAGAAGGCAGGTTCTAGAGGTTTGGAGTCACAGGGAGAATGTGGACCATCATTTGTAATAATGGTCAGAATCCTGCAACATCCTGGTAGTAAATACTGGGCTGGGGGTTAGGATTAGACACTAGTGGGAGGGTGGGTTAAGGTTCTGCTGTGGGGACAGGGGTGTTAGTGTGAGGCAGTGAGAGGGAGAGATTAGGGTTCAGTTGCGGGAGTGATGGGGTAGGGTAGGGTAATAATAATTGCCAGAATTTGTTGGGATTCCCTTGTCGGTCTTCTGACTTCTGGGATTTTGTACCCAACCTATGATTCTGGTTAGAATTACAGCAAAATGCAGAATGGGCTGGAAATCCTGATGGAACATGAGTGATGTCCAGCATTTATTTCTGTGCAACTACTGCCCCAGAGTCTTCATTGTATGGGGGCCAGTGATTGGAGAGTTGCTGATTTTCCCATGTTGGGTATATATATAACCTGTTCCAGTTGTTTGCAGGTGGAGCTCCATATTCCTGTACATCATTTGTTACAGTGCATTGTCCAAACCCTAGGACTGACGCTGCAGCCTCTCATACTGCCGACTACTGTGTATTACCAGGTTCAATAGATTCCTCTATAAGATGCTGGGACGGCCGCTCTCGCAGACCAGAAGCTATCCAGATATTGGATGAGGCCAAGGATGGAATTTCCAGTATCAAGGTGTCCGACCATGAGATCCTGGCTGGGTATGTGTCACCCTGTGGTGGGAGGGACAGACCCCATGTCACATAGCTCCCTCCTGCCTGTGTCACCCTGTGGTGGGAGGGACAGACCCCACGTCACATAGCTCCCTCCTGCCTGTGTCACCCTGTGGTGGTAGGGACAGACCCCATGTCACATAGCTCCCTCCTGTCTGTGTCACCCTGTGGTGGTAGGGACAGACCCCATGTCACATAGCTCCCTCCTGTCTGTGTCACCCTGTGGTGGGAGGGACAGACCCCGTGTCACATAGCTCCCTCCTGTCGGTGTCACCCTGTGGTGGGAGGGACAGACCCCGTGTCACATAGCTCCCTCCTGTCTGTGTCACCCTGTGGTGGGAGGGACAGACCCCACGTCACATAGCTCCCTCCAATCTGTGTCACTCTGTGGTGGGAGGGACAGACCCCACGTCACGTAGCTCCCTCCAATCTGTGTCACCCTTTGGTGGGAGGGACAAACCCCATGTCACATAGCTCCCTCCTGTCTGTGTCACCCTGTGGTGGGAGGGACAGACCCCGTGTCACATAGCTCCCTCCTGTCTGTGTCACCCTGTGGTGGGAGGGACAGACCCCACGTCACATAGCTCCCTCCAATCTGTGTCACCCTGTGGTGGGAGGGACAGACCCCCATGTCACATAGCTCCCTCCAATCTGTGTCACCCTGTGGTGGGAGGGACAGACCCCACGTCACATAGCTCCCTCCAATCTGTGTCACCCTTTGGTGGGAGGGACAGACCCCACGTCACGTAGCTCCCTCCAATCTGTGTCACCCTTTGGTGGGAGGGACAAACCCCACGTCACATAGCTCCCTCCTGCCTGTGTCACCCTGTGGTGGGAGGGACAGACCCCATGTCACATAGCTCCCACATGTCTGTCACCCTTTGGTGGGAAGGACAGACCCCGTGTCCCTTAGCTCCCTCCACTTGAGGTGAGGGGCAGAGGTCACCCCGCCCGCTGCCTATGTCCCTGTCTCGCACCCACGGTGACTCTGTGTCTGTTCTAGCTCTGTAGACGGCAGCCTGCGTCGGTATGACCTACGGACTGGAGAGATGTGCGCAGATTACGTTGGCAGTAAGTCCTTGTTAAGACAGATTAATGAACTGGTCTCTTTGATGTGGGGGAACTGTCAGATGCTCTTACATGATAAGCTGTGTGTGTGTGTGTGCACCCAGGCACAAACCTTCCCTGGGACCAGCTCATTACGTTCCTGACTAATTGAGCAGTGCTGTGTTCCTATTGCAGTGTACATGCATTACGGTTATGCAGTGCCGTGTGATCAGTGTATGGGTATTCATATTCCAGAACACTGCATCGGGCTGCGCCATAATGATCCGTGGAGATACTCAGTATCACTATAAAGCTCAGTGTGGACACTAATCTGCTGTAATTGGTTTAGGTGACTGATACATTGGCTATTTGTAATGTAATGTTGTTCCTGAGCCATGTATTGTGCAGAGACTTATTGGTAGGGATGGCCATCAACCATCGATGATTCGAAATAATCAATGGTTGATGGCTGATGTCAAATACTTTTGCCATCGATAGGGGAGAACCAGATGGTTTCCCTCCATCGATGGCACAGCAGAACGGATTTTTTTATTAATTTTTTTATTTTAAGGTGGCGGGACACGGAGCAAAGCTCCGCCCCATGTTCTGATCAGTCAAAGAAAATGGATGACTAGATAGTTAAAACTATCAATGGTCATCGATTACATAGTTTGTTACTATCGATAGCTGGTTGCAGTATCACCATCGATGGTGACTGCACCGATGGCTATGTCTACTACTTATCGATACTCAGTCACTATATGTAATCCCTGTCACACAGGTCCCATTACGTGTGTCAGTTTCAGCCAGGATTCGCAGTGCCTCTTAGCGTCCTCCCTGGATTCTTCCCTTCGACTCCTTGACAAAGACACAGGAGAGCTGCTGGGAGAGTAAGTGTAACGCGTCCAGCGGGACCATTGTGTACAACAGAGAGGGTCCTATGTAGGATCTGAGGTTCCAGCTTGTCCTCCTCTCCCGTCAGGTACACAGGACACCAGAACAAGAGCTACAAGCTGGACAGCTGCCTGACTGAGAAAGACACACACGTGGTCAGCTGCTCCGAGGATGGGACTGTCTGTTTCTGGGACCTGGTGGAGGTGAGCCATCCATACACAAGGGGGCCAATTCTGAATCACTCAGAGTCAACCGAATTCGGCTCCTGCCCCGATGGTCGGTGTTTGCGCCTGCGGCAAGTTCCAATGTCGCCACGCCATTTGCAGCTGGGAGGGGGGGGCCGAGGGCGGTACACAGACTTGGGAACGGCCATTGTTTCATGGGCGTTCACATGGGATTGCAGGCGGAAGGAGGTGTACTAGAGGCAGACGGCTGACATCACATGACATCAGTCGCCTGCCCTGTCTCTTTATCAAGCTGTCCACAAATATAAGTCTGTCGCCGTTGACCAAGTCTTTATTAATGACCCCTAATGCAGGGTCAGAATACACAAGTAGTACTATATGTACGCATGCCTGTAAGTAACATTGCTGAGTTGTGATGCTGCCACTTTCATGTAAATAAGTAATAACACCGCACTGTCATTTACAAACAAACTATTCCAGTCCAGCCGGAGCCTCAGTATCTCCTCCCACCGTCTCCGCAGGGTTCCCTCGTACTCCGGCTGCCGGTCAGTAAAGGAGTCGTACAGTCCCTCTCCTACCACCCGACTGAGCCGTGTCTGCTGACGTCCAGCGAGGGCGAAATCCAGGTCTGGAGAGAGACCTCACCCGAAGAGAGCGCCAGCAATGCCTCACAATAACACTGTATTTATTGTCTCTTGTTCCCGGTGGTTTGAGGGGGGGGGGGGGGGGGGATATATTTTGTACCCATGTTATTAAAATGATGAATGCATTTTATTTGTTTGGAAACAAGACTTTTATTATCTCTGTAAATAAGAGCAACTTAAATAGATTTAAAAAAAATTAAATTACAGCGGCTGCTACAGGGGAAGAGAGTCCGCTCAGCGGTGGTGGTGGTGATAGTCTCACCATGTTGCCACCGCCTAGCGGACTTCCAGCGATGGCTCCGACACCTCCCATCTTCATTATTCACCCACAGAACCAAAAGGTGGCCTACCCCTGGTCTACACATACCGACAACTGTATATACATGTTAACCTATGTACATATATATTTATGTAACTTGTGTATTTACACATGCTGTATGCAGACAAACTCTATGATTCTGCCAAGTACAGCGGTAGGAAGCCAAGACCTGAATACAACGTGCAGGCAGCCGTGAAAGCAGCATGTGAGCTTCAGGTACCCACTCCCCTTCTCCCATCTCCTCAGTCCTGGTCTTTCTCTTTGCTTGAGAAATCTGTGTGCCGCTGGGCAAACGTCTGAGCCACAAGAAGAGGAAACACCAGGGTGGCATCTGCATATACCTGGGGTAAGAGATGGGGGTAATGTAAGGAACGGGATGCAAGAAGACCGAAGATGGTCAGAAAAAAGGTCACTTATGAGGAGCGAGGTCTGGATCACAAACCTTGACAGGAGTGGCATCCATCCGGATCTTTCCCCAGGAGATCGCCTCGTCGGGTCTAGCACCAGCATCCGATCCATCAAATTCCTGGGCTGTGTTCACAAACACGGCGTAATCTGCACCGTTCCTCTGGGGGTGGGGTAAGAAGCGGTAGAGAAGAAGTTTAAGGAAAGTTGGTGTAGGATTACTACAGATGTCCACACCAAGCTCTACAACTAGTACAGATGGACAGGTAGAGGCCACAGACCCTACTAGAACCACACTCACCATGAGATTAGCATTGCAGATGTGGTGCTTAACTAAGCCGCCTCCCAGAATAATCATGCCAGTCTTCTTCGCAAAGATCACAGAGGAATTGAGGCGGCGAATGTCTGCCAAGGAAACGGAGAACGTACAGTCATTCTTTTAGGTTGGTTAAAGAAAAATAGACAGTGTGTTCTTTCCAGATTCTATATAAATGATGAATAGAGTTTATCTAGCAGAAGAGAACTTCCTGGTTAGGTCAGCAGGAGCCTGGTAGATTATACCTAGATCCCATCAAAAAGGTAAGGGGGCAGTTTAGGAGGTGGAATTACTCATTCTACACCCATCTCCTGCTGAGTGGAAACAGGCAGTGATTGGTCTTCAGCTAGGTAAACCTGCTTGGGTGTGTGACAGACTTTCATGAAAATAAGGTAGTATCCAATGAGCAACTAATGGGATTTTGGTGCTTGCCATAAGATAAACAGTGGAGATTTATAGGGAAACACTAAATAACATCGGATTATGCTTACCGATAATTCCTTTTCTTCTTAGAGACCATGGCAGCCTACACATTGGGATATCTTCCCCTTCCTCGTAGTTAGACAGGTTACTTTTTTTCCAGACCCCTCCCCTCCTGGGTATAAATCCCTGCTCCTCCCCTCTCCTGGTGTCTTTTCGAGTGTCTCCTTCCGCTCTGGGAAAAAAGAACATAAGGGAGGGCAAATAACGGCTGCCATGGTCTCTAAGAAGAAAAGGAATTATCGGTAAGCATAATCCGATGTTTTCTTCTACGATCCCATGGCAGCCTACACATTGGGAAATACCAAAGCTAAAAATACAAGGGAGGGCCAATTTCAAGTTCTTGTAACGATTTTAATCATCTATTACACTATTTAGAACTTTTCCTCCGAATCGAGGAGCAGACACATTAAGCTCATAGTGTCTAGAAAAAGTATGACTTGAGGACCATGTAGCAGCGTCACATAACTCCTTGATCGACGCCTTCGCCTTCAAAGCCCATGATGTAGCAGTGGCCCTGGTGGAGTGTGCCTTGATGATCGCCGGGACTTCTTTCCCCTCCAATTTATACACAAACGAGATGATTTCCCTTATCCATCTTGCGATAGTCTGCTTGGAAGGCGTAAGCCCTTTCCTGGCCCCGTCCGGGATTACAAATAAACTTTTCACTTTCCTGAATTCTTCTGTTCTTTCTAAGTATGTCGTAATACTTCTTACAACATCTAAATTATGTAAGGCCTCTTCTTCCTTGTCCTTGGGTTCAGGATAGAAAGTCGGCAGTAAAATCTCCTGGTTGAGATGAAACTCGGAAACAATTTTTGGGAGAAAATGTGGGTTGGTTCTTAGAACAATCCTGTCTGCTAGAATCTTCAGATAGGGTTCTTCCGCCCAGAGAGCTTGCAGCTCGCTCACTCTTCTTGCAGACGTGATAGCAACCAGAAACACAGTTTTCCAGGTCAAGTATTTCAGGGAAATTTCCCCTAACGGTTCAAACGGAGACTTCATTAATGCTTTCAGCAACAAATTTAGGTCCCAAGCGGCCACAAGAGCCCTTATTGGGGGTCTCATTCTCTTTATTGCGTTACAAAATCTGATGACAAGTTGTTCCTCCGCCAGCTTCCTTTCTAACAGAATACTTAAGGCTGAGATCTGTACCTTCAACGTCGAATTGGCCAATCCATCCATAAACCCCTTATGTAGGAAAAGTAAAACTTCAGAAGTTGGAACTTCCTGTATAGATTCTTTCGACCCTCTCCAATTAATAAAAGTACGCCATACTCTGTAATAGGCCGTTGAAGATACTTTTTTTCTTGCTTGGAGCAAAAGCGTGATTACCTGTTCCGAGAGGCCCTTTCGTCTCAAATGGCTCCTTTCAATTTCCACGCCGTCAAAGCTAAGGCTGCTGGATCTGGGTGCCACATCTGCCCTTGCAATAGAAGGTCTGGAGTTATTGGCAGGGTCCATGGCGCTTGTACTGCTAGCCTCAGTACCGTCGCAAACCAGGCCCTTCGGGGCCAGAATGGAAGGATAACTATCACTTGAACTCCGTCGTCCATGATCTTCCTTAGTACCTTGTGAATCAAGGGGAACGGGGGAAATACATAACCCAGTCTGCACGTCCATTGTATGGAAAAGGCATCCACCGCTGAGGTCTGTGGCAGACAAAACCTTGAACAGTAAGTCTTCACCTTTCTGTTCAGATGAGTGGCCATGAGGTCTACTTCGGGTGTGCCGAACCGATCGGTCACCTCTTTGAATATTCTCCCGTTCAGCTCCCATTCTCCCGGGAGAACCTCGTTCCGGCCGAGGAAGTCTGCTAGGAGGTTCTGTTTTCCTGGTACATAAATGGCTGTGATCGAATCCACATTCTCCTCTGCCCAGGTTAGAATTTTCGCAACCACCTCCATGATAGACTTGCTTCTGGTACCACCCTGGTGGTTTATATAGGCTACCACAGAGGTATTGTCGGAGAAGACCCTCAAGTGTGTTCTCTTGAGTTTCTGAGAAAAAGCCCTCACCGCTCTCCAGACCGCCTCGGCTTCTCTCCAATTTGACGACCTCACGCTCTCTTCTTTCGACCATACCCCTTGTGTTGCTTCCCCCTCGCAGTGGGCCCCCCAACCTGACTGGCTCGCGTCGGTAGTGACTACCTGAAATTTCGGTGACTGTAGGGGAGTTGCTCGGTCTTTGAACGTACTGCTTGCCCACCAGGAAAGAGACTTCTTTACCCTCAATGACAGGTTTACTTTCTGGGACTTGTTTGTGTTTCTTTTCAGAAAAGGAAGAATTGTCCATTGGAGTGTTCTCATCCTCCATTGGGCCCACGGAACAACCCCTATGGTGGAAGACATCATCCCTAATAGACTGAGACTTGTTTGTAATGAGGTTGTCCTTGATTTGATCAAGGAAAGGGAAAGATCTTTGATCTTCCCACATCTCTCCTCTGACAGGGAAATCTGAAATTTTACTGAATCTATGATAACCCCGAGGAACTTGATCCTTTGAGTGGGTTTCAATTGGCTCTTCTGTAGGTTCAATATCCAACCATGCATCTGCAGGAAATTGACCACTAGTTGTAGGTTTTCGCATAGCACCTGCTTGGAAGATGCTGCAATGAGAATGTCGTCCAGGTAAGGCCAGAGAAGGACCCCTTTCTTTCTTAAGACTGCTACTAAGGTGACAAGCACCTTCGTGAACACCCTCGGGGAGGAGGCGAGCCCAAAGGGTAGGCATGTGAATTGGTAATGTCTTTGCTTTATAGCGAACCTGAGGAACTTCCGATGTTGAGGGTGAATCGGTATATGATAGTATGCGTCCCTCAGATCGAGGGATACCATAAAATCCCCTTTCCTTATGCCTGCTGTTATAGTTCTCATCGTTTCCATGCGAAATTTCTTCACCTCTAGGTATTGATTTAACTGTCTTAGGTCTATAATAGTCCTGAACCCCCCCGTGCTCTTTTCTACCAGGAACAGATTGGAATACATTCCCTTCTCCTTCTGGTCTTCTGGAACATGTTCTATGGCCTTGACAGTCAGAAGATTGTTTACAATCTTTCTCAATTCTCTCTCTTCTAGTGCAGACCTTGGTTTCCTTGACCGTATGAAATAATTGCTTCTGGGAATTCGGCTGAATTCCAACAAATAACCGTCTCGGACTATTCTTTGAACCCAACTGTCCTGGATTACTGTATCCCAAATTTGTGAGAATTGTAACAATCGGGCTCCCACTGGGGGCATACTTTGATTGTCATTGCCTTCCGGACCTTCTATAGTTCTGACGAAAGGACTGCCTGGAGTTCGCAAAGGTGCCTCTCTGACTATATGGCCTACCAGGCCTATAGGACTTGGCTTCTCTAAACATCTGTTTTGGGTTCCCAGGATATGGGAATTTGTTCTTCTTATCTTGAGGGAGTTTCAGAGACTTCCCTCCTGTCAATCTGTGTATCAGAGCATCTAGCTTGGTGCCGAACAGAAAGGACCCCTCAAAGGGCAAGGAAACCAGACGATTCTTGGAATTTGAGTCTGCCGACCAGGATCGCAACCATAATGCCCTCCTAGTCGCCACACCTGCCGACATAGCTCTCGCTGCGAATGAGGTTACATCTATGGTCGCCTCACACAGGAATTCCACCGACTTCTGAATGACCTCTAGATTTCTCAGTATATACTGTCTTGAAATCTTTTCTTCAATATCTGTATGAAGCGCATTACACCACATTCTTAAAGCTCTGGCCACCGAAGCTAAGGCAACCCCTGTCTTAAGGGATACTGCTGTAGAGAGATGAAGCTTTTTCAGGGAACCCTCCATCCTTCGATCCATAGGATCCTTGAATGAGGCCCCATCCTCAAGGGGCAGCGTTGTGCGGGACGTCACCTCTGCTACTGCTGCGTCTATTTTTGGAATTTCACACCATTTTAGGAATTCCTCCTCTTTTATAGGGTACATTTTATCTATACGAAAAAGTCTCCCCTGTTTCTTATCCAGGTTTGACCATTCCTTAGCAATAGTCTCCTTCATAATACGATGTACAGGGAAAAACCGACCCTTTTTGGATCTATCTTCAAATAATAAATCTGCCCCCTCAGCGGGCGTAACAGTCTCTTTCACCTTCATAGACTTGTAAATATGTTTTAAAATATATTCAACTGTGTCAAAGTTAAATGCCCTGACATCCTCTTTAATTTCTCCGGGCTCATCAGAGGAATTATTTGCATCACCATCATCAGAAGAATTATTTAAATCATATGCGAGTCCTGCTTGGTCTCTAGATCTCTTAGCCCCCTGGCTCTCCACAAATTCTTCTTTGGATACAAAGGATTGCCTCATCCAATCCATAAGGTCTTTCAACATTTTAGCATGACTATCCTGTGGTTCTGTTTGGGGCTCACACTCTTCACATATAGTATTGCCCAAAGCTGCATCTATGACTTTATCACAGGCCATACACTTTACAGTAGTATTCTTCTTTTTTGTCTTTTTCTTAGCTCCAGCAGGCACACTAAGACAATAAGAAAAATAGGAAAGCCTATCACTAACACTGAAATAAATTCCTACACTGCCTCAAGCAAAATAAAACACAGGCTCACCTCACAGGGGCACTATCCTCTCTAATGGGGGAAGGCAGCTCCATCTCAACAGCATCAGACATCTGCATGGACAAAAGCCCATCAATAATCCGGCCAGCATGCAAGTAATGTAAGGTAGAAAACTGTCAGTGTCCTACCATTCCGCCGTCTTCACCTGGATAAACGCTGCTGCACTGCCTCAGAAATGACAGTCTCTAGCAGCCTTTTAAACCCCATAGCAGAGCGCGCTGGGAAGCGTGCAGACGCTATACCGGAAACCGGAAGTGCTCATCTCGCGCCAAGGATTCTGGGAAACGTAGTCCTGAGCCTCCGCCGAACCCGGAAGTGCGCGCAAGCGCTATGCCTCCTGGATTCTGTAGTACATGCGGCTGTTTGTAACAGGGGATTCTGCGTGCCGGCTGCTGCTGACTGCGTCCATGCTGCTAGGTGCTTTGAATTTTAGAAGCGGAGACTTACAGACAACCATGCTCCCATTTGCTCCGCAGACCATATGGACAGAAACTCTTCAGAGCCACACTTCCATACTGCAACCACCCAGAGTGACCTCCTGATTCTAAAGGTGAGCCCAAAGTAAAGTAACCTCCTGCCTCTAACTAAACAAGGAGACAGGAAAAAAAGACACCAGGAGAGGGGAGGAGCAGGGATTTATACCCAGGAGGGGAGGGGTCTGGAAAAAAAGTAACCTGTCTAACTACGAGGAAGGGGAAGATATCCCAATGTGTAGGCTGCCATGGGATCGTAGAAGAAATTTATTTATGGAAGGGGTGGATGTACAGCAGGAAGAGGGTGAACTTTGATGTCACTTTTACACTCAGCTTCTCTACAGAACTACAACACGTTCCTGCAAACCTAGGCGCACAGGGTCTTGTATACATGGAGGTACCAGTGCTGAAGCCAGTGCAGAGTGCATCTAGTGAACTCTGTCCATTGTGCGAGTAATAGGGTGTAATGTGAATCACACAGAAAACCTCTGGTATAGGAACAAAGACAGAACTACAGACCTTCAACTATGTCCAGCTTCAAGCCGGGGTTCTTGTAGGAGTGGAAATACATCATATCCCCTATTGACCCATCTGTGAGGGCCGGACTGTACACAGGGATGTTATTCTGTCACAGGGAGAAATATAGGTTACCATACTGATAGGAGGTGGCGAAAGAACATCCTAATACCAGTCACCCTGTGGTCCCATGTCACATAGCTCCCTCCTGCCTGTGTCACCCTGTGGTGAGAGGGACAGACCCCATGTCACATAGCCCCCTCCTGTCACCCTGTGGTGGGAGGGACAGACCCCATGTCACATAGCTCCCTCCTACCTGTGTCACCCTGTGGTGGGAGGGACAGACCCCACGTCACATAGCTCCCTCCTGTCTGTGTCACCCTGTGGTGGGAGGGATAGACCCCACGTCGCATAGCTCCCTCCTGTCTGTGTCACCCTGTGGTGGGAGGGATAGACCCACGTCACATAGCTCCCTCCTACCTGTGTCACCCTGTGGTGGGAGGGATAGACCCCACGTCACATAGCTCCCTCCTACTTGTGTCACCCTGTGGTGGGAGGGACAGACCCCACGTCACATAGCTCCCTCCTGTCTGTGTCACCCTGTGGTGGGAGGGACAGACCCCATGTCACACAGCTCCCTCCTGTCCGTGTCGCCCTGCTGGGGGAGGGACAGACCCCATGTCACATAGCTCCTCCTGTCTGTGTCACCCTGTGGCGGGAGGGTGAGACCCCATGTCACACAGCTCCCTCCTGTCCGTGTCGCCCTGCTGGGGGAGGGACAGACCCCATGTCACACAGCTCCCTCCTGCCTGTGTTACTCTGTGGTGGGAGGGACAGACCCCATGTCACACAGCTCCCTCCTGTCTGTGTCACCCTGTGGTGGGAGGGACAGACCCCATGTCACACAGCTCCCTCCTGTCTGTGTCACCCTGTGGTGGGAGGGACAGACCCCATAGCTCCCTCCTGTCTGTGTCACCCTGTGGCGGGAGGGACAGACCCCATGTCACACAGCTCCCTCCTGTCCGTGTCGCCCTGCTGGGGGAGGGACAGACCCCATGTCACACAGCTCCCTCCTGTCCGTGTCGCCCTGCTGGGGGAGGGACAGGCACTATACTAACATGATCAGTTGTGTATACTAAACAATTACCTTCTGGGCCCAGTAATACACAGAATCTGGGTGATTAATTTCCTTTCCTAGACGGGCGATCATTTTAGATGGTGTCCACTTTGTCCCCTGCAGCGGGAGAGATAAAGTACAGGATTACGGCCCTGCCTACACATCACTACGACAAGCCTGAGAATCAGCACATTCGCTCGGAGTCTCACCTCAGTGTCCTGCTCCAGCACCATCTGATCTAGGATTGGGGTGATCCAGTCCTCAAACAAGCAGTAGTTATTATTGGGGACCAGGAGATTACCAATCCTGCAGGAGAGGGAAGGCTGGGATGAGCAGGGACCAGGGGCAGGGTCGGGGGTCACTGACCTCAGTAATGTTGCCTCACCTATTGATGCCCTTTGGCCTCAGATCTGCCCCTTTCAGGCTGAAGTCTCCCAGGTAAGTGGGTGCCAGGCATTTTATTAAGTCCTCCTCCACGCCGCCTGCTGTAGTGACAACGATATCCACCTGCACCGCCAAACACCACAGTCACTAAATATACACCAATACATGGTAGCAGCTGTAGTAGGGTAGCACTGAACAGCGTATTTTACCTCCCTCATTCATATCTGAACATTTCAATTTCAGACTCACCACCGCGAATAAGCCTGACAGCATGCTGGGACATGTAGTTCCGCAATATTTGTGGAGGGACAGTTTGAAAGGAAAGGTATCCCCCCGCCACCACCCCTCACTCACCATCTTGTGTTCCACCAGGTACCGGATGATCTCTCGCACACCCGAGCTGATGAGGTTGGAGGTGTAACCCAGTAAGATGGTGCATCCACCAGGAGATGACAGCTTGGTTTTGATCTGCAAAAAGGAAAGATACAATTCATATTACATACATGTGAGAAACGGACAAGTGAGACTCCAGTACAGGCGTGTCTAACCTGCGGCCCTCCAGCTGTTGTGGACTACACATCCCAGCATGCCTTGCCAGTTTTTCCCTAATAGCAAAACGGTGGCAAGGCATGATGGGACTTGTAGTTTCACAACAGCTGGAGGGCTGCAGGTTGGACACGCCTGCTCTAGTATGTTCTTATACACCGGATACATACTATATGTATTCTTTTTCTACATGTACAATATAACACCACACATTATGGGATATCATTTGCTACGAGATTAGGAACCCCACGTATATAAAAAGGTATCCAGTCGATTGGTTGTCAGTGAGCAAGTCGACAGTCAATAGGTCAGGCATGTCCAAACTGTGGCAAAGCATGATGGGAGTTGTTGTGAAACTACACATCCCAGCATTCCCTGCCACAGTTTTAGCATTCCCTAATAGCAAAACTGTGGCAAAGCATGATGGGACTTGTAGTTTCACAACAGCTGGGGGGCCATAGTTTGGACATGCCTGATTAGATCATTTCGGCCTTTATCAATAGCGGTTGAACTATTGACTGTCACCCAAATGATCCACACCCACATATATGGTAACATGGGGCGACTAGGAGATTAAGCACCCCAGTATATAAGGTCAGTTGGGATAATACTATTAAATAAAGCACCCCAGTATATATACGGTCACTTGGGCATTGACATAAGATGAAGCACTCCATGTATATAGAGTCTGCGGGAGCGGGTGCGTGGCTAGATGTGACATGTAGCACCCAATTTACAATATAGTACATTATTTTGTGTTATTTTTAGGAACCACACGCACGCACATGCACACTGCACCCATTATTGATAAAACAATGGACCCATTCCTGGTTAGCTGTGGCACATGCGCCCCCGACACATCTATCCATTCGGTGTTACCGCCTTACCATATTGTTGATCTCCCGCACCGCCTGTCCATAGTGGTAAGCCTGAAAGCCGGTGGTCAGGTAACTCTGCAGCAATGCTTCATAGTTCACCCCGCCATTGAAGTCATAACCTCTGACCTGGGGCGTGTTCTCTGGCAGGGAGTCACTGGGCATTAGCACCGCCCCCTTGGCATCGCTGGGCAGACCCTCCGCCATAGTGGTGTTCTGAGCCTGGAGAAAGGAAGATATGGACACATCATGTAGATTAATAGAATTACCTGACCCTGACACTGGGAAATACGCCAGGGACATATAAAGTTCCAGATTCCATTCAATCCCTGGTACATGGCCAGCTGTAATGCTGGCAACCCAGGATGTCCAGCGTGGTACCAGAGCCAACCCACATCCTCCTGTGCAGCCAGTGTCAGGGACTGTCACTAACCGCCTGAGAAAATGATAGCAGACCCACATAAATAATGTGCTGGGGACTCGGTATGTTACAAAGCCACACGTAACATGTGCAGTACATGACATCAGTCACACATTACTATTACCATGGATTTCTACAGTACCAGTATACACTGCCAGGGGTTCAGGGAAGGGATCGAGCCGGTCATTGTATGGAAGAGAAACTGCCAGACGGTGCAGGGAAGAGATGGAGACAGTCATTGTATGGAAGAGAAGATACCAGAGGCTGCAGGGAAGGCATGTAGCTGGTCACTGTATGGAAGAGAGGCTGCAGGGAAGGGATGGAGCCGGTCATTGTATGGAAGAGAGGCTGCCAGAGGGTGCAGGGAAGGGATGGAGCCGGTCACTGTATGGAAGAGAGGATGCCAGAGGGTGCAGGGAAGAGATGGAGCCGGATATTGTATGGAAGAGAACCTGCCAGAGGGTGCAGGGAAGAGATGGAGACAGTCATTGTATGGAAGAGAGGCTGCCAGAGGGTGCAGGGAAGAGATGATGTCAGAGGGTGCAGGGAAGGGTCATGGTATGCAATACCCTTTTTACACCAAAACGCTGGGTCGCACCCGGATTTTTGGACCCAGTTTCAACCCGGGTGCGACCCAGCATTTGCTACGTTTTTACACCTGCATCCAACACAGCAACCTTTACTGGCGCTGCGCCCCCCCCCCCCCCCCCCCCCCCCCACCGGGGGTGAAGGGAAGGGATATACCCGGCTGATGGAAGAGAAGCTACCAGAGGGTGCAGGGAAGGGATATAGCCGGCTGATAGAAGAGAAGCTACCAGAGGGTGCACGTAAGGATGGAGCCAGTCATTGTATGGAAGATAAGCTGCTAGAGGGCGCAGGGAAGGGAAGGATCACATTTTTGTATGGAAGTTGCCAGAGGGTGCAGGGAAAGGATGAATCAGATTTTTTGTATGGAAGTTGCCAGAGGGTGCAGGGAAGGAATAGAGAGCATGGTGCTGGCAGAGGAGAACATGTCAGACCTATTTCATTTCGAAGTAAGAGGCTTGGAAGGTTCGGGGTGGGAGGGGGGTTGGTAAGAAATGTATATGTATGAGAAACATATTTGGCTCTATAAATGTGTGCAGAGATATGAGATTACACATGTCAATAGCATTACATGCCACCATTATGTGTGCAAGTCCTTAAGGTGTCCATACACTGAGAGAAGTATTTACTGCACGTACTTTTTGAACTAATCGCTCTGTGGGCCAGATTCTCTAAGCTTCAAAAGTGATAAAATAGAAAGTGATAAACAGCCAGCCAATCCGTTCCTGTCTGACATTTTTCATATACAGGGGTGGGGTCCTTGGGTGCACACCAATTAAGAGATGCGACCCTGTGGAGACCTTTTAGTAGAACTGCATACAAAGTCAAAGGTGTAGGTGCACAAATCAAACTCCCAATTTCAAATATTGCAATAAAATTTTGCATTCGCTAAAAATGCAAAATTTTAATGCAATATTTGATTTGTGCACCTGCACCTTTGACTTTGTATGCAGTTCTGACATTTTTCATACCCAGACTGTGACATGGCAGACAGGAGCTGATTGGCTAGCTGTTTATCACTCTCCATTTGATCAATTTTGAAGCTTAGAGAATCTGTTCCTGTGTATGGTCACCATTTGAGGTACAAGGTACACGCCAAAGACATGTAGAGAGTAATACATCAGTGACATATGTAGAAGTGACATATACAGTAAAATACAGGTAAGAGTAGTTTAATATGAGAAATGTATACATGTGACATGTACAGTATAAGTTATAACACTTTAGCAACAGCACATCAGTGATACACATACATGTGTCATACATGCGATAGCACATCAGTGACACACATGGACATGGACATTATAGCATGCACATAACACATAACACACCAGTGACACATACGTCATATACAAAATGTGACACACATACATACATACACACACACAGTGTAGGATACATACAGGACACACACATGAGATATATAAACACACAGTGCGGCACACATACAGGAAATACACAGTGCGGTACACATACAGGACACACACACATACATACAGGAGATATATACACACACAGTGAGGCACACATACAGGAAATACACAGTGCGGTACACATACAGGACACACACATACATACATACATACAGGAGATATATACACACACAGTGATGCACACATACAGGAAATACACAGTGCGGTACACATACATACATACATACATACATACACAGTGAGGCACACATACAGGACATATACATATACAGTGAGGCACACATACAGGACACACAGGAGATATACATATACAGTGAGGCACACATACAGGACACACACAGGAGATATACATATACACAGTTAGGCACACATACATGAGAGACACACACAGAAGACGCACACAGTGTAGCACACATACAGAAGTGACACACACACACGTGACGTACGGCGTGAGACAGATACCTCCATGCTCCGGAGCCGGCTCACATGTCACCGCTCTCTGCTGCGGAAACTGCATGCACTGACGGGACAAAGCCCCGGATAGGGGCGGCGCCAGGACACGCTCTCCTTACTGCGCATTGGAGGATAGCGTGGACCCGCCCACTATGTAATTTATTAGATGAGGGGCGGGGTTATTGTGAACACGCCCATCTTCACTGCCTGCCCTGTGTCGGCCAGGACGAGCGGTGAGGACGGGAATGGCTTCCTCTACTACTGAGTACTGCTGACCGTATACCAGTGGCCGCCTCTCACTTCCCGCCCTCCTCCTCAGGGCCCGGTACCAGCGCACACCATCTCCTGGGCCTTATACCATCGCACGGCCCGGTAGGTAGCAGTGCATTTGGTGCTGGACATAGCCCTCACACACCTGACTATGCACGTTGTACATATGCCCCAGCTGCAGTTTAGCGTGGTTCCCAGGTGCAGGGCAGGAACCAGGTCTACTAGCACCCAGTGTAAGCGGAACACACACAGTACATACTGTAACATTATCCCATATATATGCATGTTACTGTGGGTGTGTACCTGTAACAGACTATAACATTATCAGGTACTTGTTTCCTAGCACGGTGCCCACGATATTCAGTCGTATGGCATTGCATCGCATGCGATGTGATTTTAAATTGTATAAGCACCCTAATGGGTTACAATGTTAAATGCACCCCCACTATCAACTCCAACCCGAAGTGTGGCGAGCGCAGCGGAACGCATCCTCCGACCCTTTCATACCCCCACTATCCATGTCGGCGTGGAGTTGATTTTATATAGTGCAGCGAGGCGAGCGGACGCGTATTACTTTACATGTATTCCGCGTCCCCTCGTGGGGCTCGCCACGCATCGGGCTCGGTGGCTCGCTGCGCTCGCCACACTATATAAATTCGACTCTACACCGACGTGGATAGTGGGGGTATGAAAAAGTCGGAGGACACGTACCGCCGCCCCTCACGGGCTCGCTGCGGCCGCCACGCTTCGGGTTGGAGTTGATAGTACGGGTGGCGTGGGGGTGCTTTTTACATTGTAAGCAATGGGTGCTTATACAATTATTTATCTTACAGGGGGCACATTTAACACTGAATACACCCATTAGGGTGCTTATACAATTTTAAATCATATACCATTGTATATGGCATACAATGCGATGGTATACAATTTAAAATTGTATGCCTTATAGTATGCGATGCGATGGGTGCCGTGCTAGGAAACAAGTACCCATTATCATGTATAGGTATACATGTCAGGGGAAATGTCAGTGAGTAATGCCTAGACATTTGCACCCACAAATACCCCTTTTCCACCGACCTAAAAATTCTGGCATTTTTGCACATGAACACACAGCAACCCAGGATTTTTGTCAATTGAAATAGTGACATGATAAGAATCATGGGTCTAGTGACCCGGGACTCAGGCAGAGTTTTTAGCGGGAAAAACATGTGTAACAACCTGTAGAACCAGCTCTTGCCTGTGATTTTTGACTTGGGCAGGGAAGCATAGGCACCTCCCACTGCGTGACAGTCCCTACATGGTAGTGGATGTTGGGGCATGAAATACCTAAGGAAAAATGTGAAAAACTCATTGACCTTTTGACTGTCGACCTTCTGACCCTCTTCTTGACTTTACCCATGTTGACCTATTTATGGCCTGTCTTAATCGGGTTGATCTAATGACCATGTCACTTTCAAGTAAATACCTTCACACACTTTCAAACAAGTATGGTATTTTTAATATATATATATTTATTTATTTATCCATGGAATGTACATTAATTACAATTGTAAACCACATCCAGTCTATTTAGGGCTGACCCCACTTTTGCATGACCTCATTATTGTGTGCTTGCAAACCATCTACATATAATGTCACTGCCTTAAAAACTGGAAAATCCAGTTTATGTCTAAAAGTGATTGTCACAGACCTATTGGTCACTTCTCCAAATATGTTAATCTGAGTCGTACCGCCCGTGACTTGGGGGTCCCTTCGGACACACGGGTTCAAACATATAAGGTATAACGCCACCAGCACAAGTCCAGTTTTAGCTTTACGCTTGCAAGGTATGCTTGTGCTTATACCTGAACACACAATACAATATATAAAAAAGGTGTAACGGAGACCAGTATGCGTTGTCATAAGTAACACAGATTTCAGGTCTAGAAATTATTTCCAAGAATACTTCAGAGCTTTAGTTATAAGTATATTTTAAGAGTATACACAGAGTAATACAATCTCAGACAAAATAAAAGGGATAAAGTACAGAAGCCTTACACACAAGTATAGCAGTCCGTTGTGGGGGATTTCCACAGGTAATGTAGATTGGTGCATCCCCAGCATGATTCCCCCAAGGAATGAACAATAGTCCCAGAAAAAAAGGGACAGATATTACCCTCAGCTGCAGCAGCCCCACCCTTTGAATTTGAACCATTTCTCTGCTGGACACTGGACAGTCAGGAAATGGCCATGCACCTTCAGTACATACTGTGGGTGCCTGGCATGGACAGGGTAGATGGTTTTAGCCCAGATGACATATATCTCCTTGTAACGAGATTTACATCTGGTCACCCTTGAATGGAATTATGACTAGCAAGAACGTTTAGTGGCTTGCTTATTGGCACATGTCCAATTCCTAGGCATCAAGATTTAGAATCCCTAGACTGGTCATCTCAGTAAAGCCCTGTACACACACATCGATTTGCTTTTGATTCGATGTTAGATTCGATTTTCTATTAGATCTGGCATTAGATCTTTCCATTCGATTTGGCATTAGATCTGTACTTTTGCATTAGATATCGAATTTGATATCCATTCATGGTACAGATTCGATTTACGAGATTGAATTCGATATTTCCTTGCCTGCACAGTAGATTTGGTACTTGTTTCCTATCTGGGCGCCCGTCGCGGGCATCGCGGGTACATTTATGTCTGGCCGCGACGCGGCCGACGCGATGCCCGCGATTTCCCATTGAAACCCATGTTAAACATGGAAATCGTGTCGGTCGCGTCGCGGCCGGCCATAAATGTACCCGCGATGCCCGCGACGCGATGCTCCCGATTTCCCATAGGAATCAATGTTAAAAGGCCCGATGGCCACGATTTTACTGTTAAATGCCTCAATGGACCCGATTTGCCCATAGGAATCAATGTTAAATGGGCCACAGAGCCCAAATAGCCCCAATTAACCCTCAAATGTCCCCCCCAATTTTTGACGCCACCCCACGATCGACGCCAACCCGAAGCGTGGCGAGCGCAGCGGTACGCGTCCTCCGACCTTTTCATGCCCTACTATCCACTAGGGCGTGGTGTGAGAATATAATAGTGTGGCGAGCGCAGCGAGCCACCGAGCCCGAAGCGTGGCGAGCGGACGCGGATACCTTCACAGATATCCGCGTCCCCTCGCGGGGCTCGGTGGCTCGCTGCGCTCGCCACACTATTATATTCTCACACCACGCCCTAGTGGATAGTAGGGCATGAAAAGGTCGGAGGACGCGTACCGCCGCCCCTCGCGGGCTCGCTGCGCTCGCCACGCTTCGGGTTGGCGTCGATCGTGGGGTGGCGTCAAAAATTGGGGGGGACATTTGAGGGTTAATTTGGCCTATTTGGCCCCAAATCGGGTCCATTGAGGCATTTAACAGTAAAATCGCGGTCAATCAGGATTTTTAACATTGTTCCCTATGGGAAAATCGCGGGCATCGCGGCCATCCCAATTTGCCCGCGATGACCGCGATTTTTACCCCCGATGACCGCGATTATGATCGTGGGCGCCCAGATAGGAAACAAGTACCGTAGATTTTTCTGTTCGATTTTGTGAAAACGGGAGTCTGCATCGAATCGAATGTAGATCGAAAGTGACACAAAAACCATTTGATTTCGTTTAGGATTCGATTTTGCTTCTATAAGCAAAATCGAATAGAAAATCGGGAAAAATTGATGCATGTGTACAGGGCTTAAGACAGCATTTACTCTCTCCCCGGCCTGGCTACATTCAGATCAAGCACAGGACACAGCCTGTCAGCCATTTTGTCAGTCTAAGCTGAAACAATACAAGATATAACATTTATAATACACACAATGGGAGGTCTAGCATTTTGGGATCCGATCAAGTGATGGATCGTGACAGTGACCAACCCAGGAATTTACCGGGTCTGTGAGTAGTGTGAAAGGGGTCTCAAACAAAACCCAGGATTTTGCAGATGAGAAAATCCAGAGACTGAGCAGGAAAATTCCCACGTAGTATGTCTGAAAGGAGTATTAGTGACCTGGGAAACGTGCCAGTGAGTAATGCGGACACCTCTTACATCTGCTAGGAGAACTGGGAAATATCAGGGAGTTATGACTACGCCTGTGCACCTGCCAGGGGACCAGGGAAATGTCAGTGAGTACTGAGTACTCCTGTGCACCAACTAAGTGATTTGGGAAACATGTAATAAGGACACCTGTGCACCTACTAGGTGACCTGGAAACCCATGTCAGTGATTAATGAGTACACCTGGGCACCTGCCAGGTGACCTGGGAACCATGAACTGTTGGTGGTCCTGGAGAGCTATCCACCTGTCTAAGTGCTGACCGCTATTCACAATATGGAAGCATGTGGAAAGGAGATGCCGGACCGCAGAAATAGGTAACTTATTTTTGTTACATACACGCCTTAAATACTACCCTTCTATAAAAGAGCCGTGGACCCACCACCAGCTCCTCCTGACAAAAAGCCTAGTACTTATTACCATCTCCACCTGGAAAATAATCCAACATTCACACTACCATCTACTATAATAGAGCCCAGCACCCACCACATCTGCTCCTGGAAAAGATCCCAGCACCTACCACCATCTCCTATGAAAAAAAAAAAAGCTCTGCGCCCACTACCATCTCATCCTGGGAAAAAACCCAGTACACAATATAATCTCCAGAGACCCCCACCCACTACCATCTACTCTTGAAAAAGAGCTCAGCATCCACTATCTTCTGCAAAAGAGCTCAGCACCCACTACATCTCCTCCTGGAAAAGAGCCCAGCACACACTACCATCTACTCTTGGAAAAAGAGCCCAGCATCCATTATCATCTCCTGGAACAGAGCCCAACATTCACTACCATCACCTATGAAAGAGTCCAGCACCCATCACATCTCCTCCTGTAAAAAAATCCAGCACCCACCACCATCTCCTCCTGTAAAGGAGCCCAGCACCCACTACCATCTCCTCCAGGAAAAGACCCCAGTACCCACCACCATCTCCTTCTATAAACAAGCTCAGCACCCACTATCATCTCCTCCTAGAAAAGAGCCCAGTACCCACTATAATTTCCTCCTGGAAAGGAGCCCAGCACCCACTACCATCTTCTGGTAAAGAGCCCAGCACCCACCACCATCTTCTATAAAAGAGCCCAGCATCCACTATCATCTCCTCCTGGAAAAGAGACCAGTACCCACCACCATCTCCTTCTTTAAAATAGCCCTGCACCCACTACCATTTCCTCCTGGAAAAGAGCTCAGCACCCACTACCATCTCCTCCTGGAAAAGAGCTCAGCACCTACTACCATCTCCTCCTGGAAAAGAGCCCAGTACCCACTACCATCTCCTCCTGGAAAGGAGCCCAGCACCCACCACCATCTTCTGGTAAAGAGACCAGCACCCACCACCACCTCCTTCTATAAAATAGCCCAGCATCCACTATCCTTTCCTCCTGGAAAATAGCCCAGCACCCACTACCATCTCCTGTAAAAGAGCCCAGCACCCACTACCATCTCCTCCTAGAAAAGACCCCAGTACCCACTACAAACTCCTCCTGGAAAGGAGCCTAGTACCCACTACCACCTCCTCCTGGAAAAAGAGCCCAGTACCCACCATCTCCTCTAAAAGAGCCCTGCACCCACTACAATCTACTCCTGAAAAAGAGCCTGCACCCACCACATCTCCTCCTGGAAAAGAGCCCAGTACCCACTACCATCTCCTCCTGGAAAAGAGCCCAGCACCCACTACCATCTCCTCCTTGAATGAGCCTAGCACCCACCACCATCTCCTTCTCTAAAATAGCCCTGCACCCACTACCATTTCCTCCTGGAAAAGAGCTCAGCACCTACTACCATCTCCTCCTGGAAAAGAGCCCAGTACCCACTACCATCTCCTCCTGAAAAGGAGCCCAGCACCCACCACCATCTTCACCCACCACCATCTTCTGGTAAAGAGACCAGCAACCACCACCACCTCCTTCTATAAAATAGCCCAGCATCCACTATCCTTTCCTCCTGGAAAATAGCCCAGCACCCACTACCATCTCCTGTAAAAGAGCCCAGCACCCACTACCATCTCCTCCTAGAAAAGACCCCAGTACCCACTACAAACTCCTCCTGGAAAGGAGCCTAGTACCCACTACCATCTCCTCCTGGAAAAGAGCCCAGTACCCACCATCTCCTCTAAAAGAGCCCTACACCCACTACAATCTACTCCTGAAAAAGAGCCTGCACCCACCACATCTCCTCCTGGAAAAGAGCCCAGCACCCACTATCATCTCCTCCTGGAAAAGAGCCCAGCACCCACTACCATCTCCTCTAAAAGAGCCTAGCACCCACCACCATCTCCTCCTGTGAAAGAGTCCAGCATCCACAACCATCTCCTCCTGGAAAAGAGCCCTGCACCCACCACCATCTCCTTCCCTAAAAGAGCCCAGTACCCACCACCATCTCCTTCTGTAAAATAGCCCAGCACCCACCACCATCTCCTTCTGTAATAGAACCCAGCACCCACTACAATCTCCTCCAATAGCCCAGAACACACTACCATGAAAATAGCCCAGAACCCACTACCATCTCCTCCTGGAATAGATCCCAGTACCCACTGCCATCTCCTCCTGGAATAGATCCCAGTACCCACTACCATCTCCTCCTGGAATAGATCCCAGTACCCACTGCCATCTCCTCCTGGAATAGAACCCAGTACCCACTACCATCTCCTCCTGGAATAGAGCCCAGTACCGACTACCATCTCCTCCTGGAATATATACCAGTACCCACTACCAACTAGTCCTGGAATAGAGCCCAGTACCCACTACCATCTCCTCCTGGAATAGATCCCAGTATCCACTACCATCTCCTCCTGGAATAGAGCCCAGTACCGACTACCATCTCCTCCTGGAATAGATACCAGTACCCACTACCAACTAGTCCTGGAATAGAGCCCAGTACCCACTACCAACTAGTCCTGGAATAGAGCCCAGTACCCACTACCATCTCCTTCTGGAATAGAGCCCAGTACCCACTACCATCTCCTCCTGGAATAGAGCCCAGTACCCACTACCAACTAGTCCTGGAATAGAGCCCAGTACCCACTACCATCTCCTCCTGGAATAGAGCCCAGTACCCACTACCATCTCCTCCTGGAATAGATACCAGTACCCACTACCAACTAGTCCTGGAATAGAGCCCAGTACCCACTACCATCTCCTCCTGGAATAGAGCCCAGTACCCACTACCAACTAGTCCTGGAATAGATACCAGTACCCACTACCATCTCCTTCTGGAATAGAGCCCAGTACCCACTACCATCTCCTCCTGGAATAGATCCCAGTACCCACTACCATCTCCTCCTGGAATAGAGCCCAGTACCCACTACCATCTCCTCCTGGAATAGATCCCAGTACCCACTACCATCTCCTCCTGGAATAGAGCCCAGCAACTATCTACTCCTTCCACCACCCCTAAGTCAGACCTTCAGCTATGAGGTCACCCCTCCTCTCGCAGACCAGAACGCTTACCTCCCCTAACACATATATTGCAATACATTATCAGGCAACACAACAGTGATCATTATTTGGAAGACACTCCCCACACCCACTCTCCTGTTCCCTCTCTGGCATTTCTCACATTTGTGAATAGAAAATCTCTCTCAGACTAGTTTCCCATGAATCCACCTGCTGGAACGTACAATGCCAGAGGGTACATCATATACTATTACACTGAGCAGAAGCCTTCCAGCTCATTAATCTCTCACACACAAAACACTGGTCACTGTAGTGCAGCCGATGCAGTATCACATAACCCTGTATAAGAAATATACAGTGCACGCATTGCCAGCAGCTCCATGAGAAGCTGTACACTACAGAGGAACGAGCCACAGGAGTCCATGTACTAAAACTCCCAAATAAGTGGAGGAATCAGATCACTGTTTTAGAACAGTGATGGCTTACCTTGACACTCCAGCTGTTCTTGAACTACACATCCCAGCATGCCCTGCTACAGTTTTACTATTTGGCCATGCTAAAACTGATGTCAAGGTTAGCCATCACTGTTCTAGAATCTGTCTGATAAATAATAGCTAGGGTCTGGATGGTTGCTATGGGCAACTACTTTATCAGAAATTTTAGCCATGCAGGTGTCACAGAGCAGATGTACTAAAGCTGGCCATACATCAAAAAGATATTGTACCCAATCATACAATCTCAATTGATTGTAAAATGGATTGTATGCAGATTGTGTGCACATCTTGTGTACACAATCATACAAACAATCATAAGATGGATTGTATGACTGATTGTATGATGGATTGTATGCAGATTGTGTGCACATCTTGTGTACAAAATCATGCAGCAGATGGATTGTATGACTGATTGTATGATGGATTGTGTGTCCAAAAACCACCAAGGACTGCTGGGGATTTCAAGGGAAATTGTACACAATCATGAGTGCAATCGATCTTAAGATCGATCTTTCTGATGTATTGCCAGCTTAAGTCTTTCAGGGGTAGTTTTATGAAGCAGTGATAAGGGAGAAGTGACCCATGGCAACCAATCAGCACTGCAGTAACATCTATAATTTGCATACCATGAAATTATACAGAGCAGCTGATTGGTTGCCATGGGCCACTTCTCCTATGGCTCACTTCCCCCTTATCATTGCTTCATATATCTACCCCTAAGAGTGATAAATGGAAAGAGATAAATAACCAATCAATCAAACACAGCCTGTAACATGGCTGATTGGCCGGTACTTTATCTCTTTGCACTTTATCACTCTCGGAGGCATTTTAGTACATCTCCCCCACAATGGATTAGATTACTCCTGTGGGTGTTGTCCTAATATAATCACAAGCCACCATCCTATAACTGCGTCATGCATGTCCCCCAGTGTGACACATACCTCCTCCAGTTTGAAGACTTGTGAATTCCACACGGAGCGTGATACCAGTGATGTGTGTCATTTGGGTTCTAAAATGAAATCCTCCCTCCCCTTCTCATCATCCCGTCCTGACATCTGCCCTGGATTCCCCTCCCCCTGCCCCGCAGGCTGAGGGAACAATGACAAAGATGAGACTTTCAGAAAGAAAAGAGAGGGAGATGTTTGTGTGTAGAAAGTGGTGGCGGTTTCCTCGTGAAACCAATTGGACTGTGCGAGTCATCTTTGTAGTGCACTTTACACAATGAAAGCTAACATCTTATTGGTTTAGTGGCCATACACTAGAACGATGTCAGGCCCGGACATACAATTTTGACGGTGGTCGTGCGATCGATTGTGTGCACATTGGCCCTTATTCTGATTGAGTCGGACGGCTCCGAGTGTGGACGGACGGCCGATGGTTGGTGTTTGCGCATGTGCGGAGGTGTATCTGCGCATGTGTGAATGCCTTGCACGTCCGAACAGGGAGTGAGGTCCGTGCAGAAAACGAATATACAGAACCGTCCGAGCAGGGGGTGGAGAGGGGCGTGAAGGGCTGTTTGGGCTCATTACAATATGCGTACGCCCAGCGTTTAATGGGCGTTCCCATGAAAACGCTGGCCGTACGTATGGTAATGCAGTCGTGACGCATGTGTGGGGGGCGGACAACTGATGTAGCCAGATGCTGCCCGCCCGCCTGCTTTCATACGGAAAAATGTCTGAGTGTTCTGGAGCTCTCGGTGCTGCCTGACCGCTCGGTCCATCATTCGATGGTCGGCGACCATCGGAGGATGGGGAAGGTTCCCACAGATGGAGGAGGTGTTCACATGAAACATCCACTCGCGGTCCGTTCAGTCGGCGTCTTACCGCATTCGGACGGTGTGAGCGATCCGTACGGTAGGCGGGGCTAAGAACACTCGGTTCCTGTCCGAAATACGTTTCCATCCGAATCATCTAGAATAAGGGCCATTGTGAGGTATATCGTGACGATGCTTGATCCGTGCTGCACTTATGATCCATCTTCTAACATCCGCCGCCCATCTCCGCCGGCTACCGCAATCTTACTAATGGCATATGCTCTAACCACATTTCTGTATTGGCGCATCCCGCCCCGTATGTGCTTTTAAAGCAAATACAATCGCTCGTTTGTTTGCTCTTATGACCTGCATATGATAAGGTCTTATGCAGGTCGTTCTAATGTATGGCCATCTTAAGGGGGGGCTACTCTCTTAGGGGCCCATTTACCATGTGATATTTGCGGCTAATTCCCAGAAAACACTGGTTTCCCCCGCATGTATCACGGAGGTCCGCAGCAGGAATATCTGATCCCTCCTGAACCGCTGCCAGCTGGATCCCCCATATGTTTCTATATGGGATGAGCTGCTGGCTGATTTATCAACATCGCAGTGTCCCGGGGCTACCACCATTCTGAGATAGCGGTAGCCTATTGTAGCCGGTGAAGCAGAAAGCAAGGATGGGCTCCTTTTGGATTCTGTGTGTCTGTAGCTGTGATGTCAGGGAGTAGCCCTGCTGTGTAATGTAGCTGTGATGTCACTATTTAGCCCTGCTATGTGATGTCAGTGTGTAGCCCTGCTGTGTAATGTAGCTGTGATGTCAGTTTTTAGCCCTGCTATGTGATGTCAGTGTGTAGCATTGCTGTGTAAGGTAGCTGTGATGCCAGGAAGTAGCCCTGATGTGTGATGTCAGTGTGTAGCATTGCTGTGTAAGGTAGCTGCAATGTCAGGGAGTAGCCCTGATGTGTCATGTAGCTGTGATGACAGTTTTTAGCCCTGCTATGTGATGTCCGTGTCTAGCACTGCTGTATAAGGTAGCTGTGATGTCAGGGAGTAGCCCTGCTATGTGGTGTCCATGTGTAGCATTCTTGTGTAAGGTAGTTGTGATGTCAGGGAGTAGCCCTGCTATGTGAAGTCAGTGTGTAGCCCTGCTGTGTAAGGTAGCTGTGATGTCAGGGAGTAGCCCTGGTGTGTGATGTCAGTGTGTAGCCCTGCTGTGTAAGGTAGCTGTGATGTCAGGGAGTAGCCCTGCTGTGTGATGTCAGTGTGTAGCATTGCTGTGCAAGGTAGCTGCAATGACAGGGAGTAGCCCTGTTGTGTAATGTAGCTGTGATGTCAGTATTTAGCCCTGCTATGTGATGTAGCTGTGATGTCAGGGAGTATCCCGGCTCTGTGATGTCAGTGTGTAGCACTGCTGTGTAAGGTAGCAGTGATGTCAGGGAGTAGCCCTGCTTGTAATGTAGCTGTGATGTCAGTATTTAGCCCTGCTGTGTGATGTAGCTGTGATGTCAGGGAATAGCCCTGCTCTGTGATGTCAGTATGTAGCCCTGCTGTGTAATGTAGCTGTGATGTCAGTTTGTAGCCCTGCTATGTGATGTCAGTGTGTAGCATTGCTGTGTAAGGTAGCTGTGATGTCAGGCAGTAGCCCTGCTATGTGGTGTCCATGTGTAGCATTCTTGTGTAAGGTAGATGTGATGTCAGGGAGTAGCCCTGCTATGTGATGTCAGTGTGTAGCCCTGCTGTGTAAGGTAGCTGTGATGTCAGGGAGTAGCCCTGCTGTGTGATGTCAGTGTGTAGCATTGCTGCGCAAGGTAGCTGCAATGACAGGGAGTAGCCATGCTGTGTAATGTAGCTGTGATGTCAGTATTTAGCCCTGCTATGTGATGTAGCTGTGATGTCAGGGAGTATCCCGGCTCTGTGATGTCAGTGTGTAGCACTGCTGTGTAAGGTAGCTGTGATGTCAGGGAGTAGCCCTGCTTGTAATGTAGCTGTGATGTCAGTATTTAGCCCTGCTGTGTGATGTAGCTGTGATGTCAGGGAGTAGCCCTGCTCTGTGATGTCAGTATGTAGCCCTGCTGTGTAATGTAGCTGTGATGTCAGTATTTAGCCCTGCTTTGTGATGTCCGTGTGTAGCATTGCTGTGTAAGGTAGCTGTGATGTCAGGGAGTAGCCCTGCTTGTAATGTAGCTGTGATGTCAGTATTTAGCCCTGCTGTGTGATGTAGCTGTGATGTCAGGGAATAGCCCTGCTCTGTGATGTCAGTATGTAGCCCTGCTGTGTAATGTAGCTGTGATGTCAGTTTTTAGCCCTGCTATGTGATGTCAGTGTGTAGCATTGCTGTGTAAGGTAGCTGTGATGTCAGGCAGTAGCCCTGCTATGTGGTGTCCATGTGTAGCATTCTTGTGTAAGGTAGATGTGATGTCAGGGAGAAGCCCTGCTATGTGATGTCAGTGTGTAGCCCTGCTGTGTAAGGTAGCTGTGATGTCAGTGTGTAGCCCTGCTGTGTAAGGTAGCTGTGATGTCAGGGAGTAGCCCTGCTGTGTGATGTCAGTGTGTAGCATTGCTGCGCAAGGTAGCTGCAATGACAGGGAGTAGCCCTGCTGTGTAATGTAGCTGTGATGTCAGTATTTAGCCCTGCTATGTGATGTAGCTGTGATGTCAGGGAGTATCCCGGCTCTGTGATGTCAGTGTGTAGCACTGCTGTGTAAGGTAGCTGTGATGTCAGGGAGTAGCCCTGCTTGTAATGTAGCTGTGATGTCAGTATTTAGCCCTGCTGTGTGATGTAGCTGTGATGTCAGGGAGTAGCCCTGCTCTGTGATGTCAGTATGTAGCCCTGCTGTGTAATGTAGCTGTGATGTCAGTATTTAGCCCTGCTTTGTAAAGGCCATGTGTAGCATTGCTGTGTAAGGTAGCTGTGATGTCAGCGAGTAGCCCTGCTGTGTAATGTAGATGTGATGTCAGTATTTAGCCCTGCTATGTGATGTCAGTGTGTAGCACTGCTGTGTAAGGTAGCTGCAATGTCAGGGAGTAGCCCTGCTGTGTAATGTAGCTGTGATGTCAGTATTTAGCACTGCTATGTGATGTCAGTGTGAAGCACTGCTGTGTAAGGTAGCTGCGATGCCAGGGAGTTGCCCTGATGTTTGATGTAGCTGTGATGTCAGTATTTAGCACTGTTATGTGATGTCAGTGTGTAGCACTGCTGTGTAAGGTAGCTGCAATGTCAGGGAGTAGCCCTGCTGTGTGATTTAGCTGTGATGTCCGTATTTAGCCCTGCTGTGTGATGTCCGTGTGTAGCATTGCTGTGTAAGGTAGCTGTGATGTCAGGGAGTGGCCCTGCTGTGTAATGTAGCTGTGATGTCAGTATTTAGCTCTGCTGTGTGATGTAGCTGTGATGTCAGGGAGTGGCCCTGCTGTGTAATGTAGCTGTGATGTCAGTATTTAGCTCTGCTGTGTGATGTAGCTGTGATGTCAGGGAGTGGCCCTGCTGTGTAATGTAGCTGTGATGTCAGTATTTAGCTCTGCTGTGTGATGTAGCTGTGATGTCAGGGAGTGGCCCTGCTGTGTAATGTAGCTGTGATGTCAGTATTTAGCCCTGCTCTGTGATGTCAGTGTTGTAGCATTGCTGTGCAAGCAAGGTAGCTGCGATGGCAGGGAGTAGCCCTGATGTTTGATGTAGCTGTGATGTCAGTATTTAGCCCTGCTGTGTGATGTCCGTGTGTAGCATTGCTGTGTAAGGTAGCTGTGATGTCAAGGAGTGGCCCTGCTGTGTAATGTAGCTGTGATGTCAGTATTTAGCTCTGCTGTGTGATGTCAGTGTGTAGCACTGCTGTGTAAGGTAGCTGCAATGTCAGGGAGTAGCCCTGCTGTGTTATTTAGCTGTGATGTCAGTATTTAGCCCTGCTATGTGATATCCATGTGTAGCCCTGCTGTGTAAGGTAGCTGTGATGTCAGGGAGTAGCCCTGCTATGTGATGTCAGTGTGTAGCCCTGCAGTGTAAGGTATCTGTGATGTCAGGGAGTAGCCCTGCTGTGTGATGTCAGTGTGTAGCATTGCTGTGCAAAGTAGCTGCAATGCCAGGGAATAGCCCTGCTGTGTAATGTAGCTGTGATGTCAGTATTTAGCCCTGCTCTGTGATGTCAGTGTTGTAGCATTGCTGTGCAAGCAAGGTAGCTGCGATGGCAGGGAGTAGCCCTGCTGTGTAATGTAGCTGTGATGTCAGTATTTAGCACTGCTATGTGATGTCAGTGTGTAGCACTGCTGTGTAAGGTAGCTGCGATGCCAGGGAGTTGCCCTGATGTGTGATGTAGCTGTGATGTCAGTATTTAGCACTGCTATGTGATGTCAGTGTGTAGCACTGCTGTGTAAGGTAGCTGCAATGTCAGGGAGTAGCCCTGCTGTGTTATTTAGCTGTGATGTCAGTATTTAGCCCTGCTATGTGATGTTCATGTGTAGCCCTGCTGTGTAAGGTAGCTGTGATGTCAGGGAGTAGCCCTGCTATGTGATGTCAGTGTGTAGCCCTGCAGTGTAAGGTATCTGTGATGTCAGGGAGTAGCCCTGCTGTGTGATGTCAGTGTGTAGCATTGCTGTGCAAAGTAGCTGCGATGCCAGGGAATAGCCCTGCTGTGTAATGTAGCTGTGATGTCAGTATTTAGCCCTGCTGTGTGATGTAGCTGTGATGTCAGGGCATAGCCCTGCTCTGTGATGTCAGTGTGTAGCACTGCTGTGTAAGGTAGCTGCGATGTCCTGGAGTAGCCCTGCTGTGTAATGCAGCTGTGATGTCAGTATTTAGCCCTGCTGTGTGATATCAGTGTGTAACATTGCTGTGTAATGCAGCTGTGATGTCAGTATTTAGCCCTGCTGTGTGATATCAGTGTGTAGCATTGTTGTGTAATGCAGCTGTGATGTCAGTAGTTAGCCCTGCTATGTGATGTGAGTGTGTAGCATTGCTGTGTAAGGTAGCTGTGATGTCAGGGAGTGGCCCTGCTGTGTAATGTAGCTGTGATGTCAGTATTTTGCCCTGCTGTGTAATGTAGCTGTGATGTCAGTATTTAGCCCTGCTGTGTAATGTAGCTGTGATGTCAGTATTTAGCCCTGCTCTGTGATGTCAGTGTTGTAGCATTGCTGTGCAAGCAAGGTAGCTGCGATGGCAGGGAGTAGCCCTGATGTTTGATGTAGCTGTGATGTCAGTATTTAGCCCTGCTGTGTGATGTCCGTGTGTAGCATTGCTGTGTAAGGTAGCTGTGATGTCAGGGAGTGGCCCTGCTGTGTAATGTAGCTGTGATGTCAGTATTTAGCTCTGCTGTGTGATGTAGCTGTGATGTCAGGGAGTGGCCCTGGTGTAATGTAGCTGTGATGTCAGTATTTAGCCCTGCTCTGTGATGTCAGTGTTGTAGCATTGCTGTGCAAGCAAGGTAGCTGCGATGGCAGGGAGTAGCCCTGCTGTGTAATGTAGCTGTGATGTCAGTATTTAGCACTGCTATGTGATGTCAGTGTGTAGCACTGCTGTGTAAGGTAGCTGCGATGCCAGGGAGTTGCCCTGATGTGTGATGTAGCTGTGATGTCAGTATTTAGCACTGCTATGTGATGTCAGTGTGTAGCACTGCTGTGTAAGGTAGCTGCAATGTCAGGGAGTAGCCCTGCTGTGTTATTTAGCTGTGATGTCAGTATTTAGCCCTGCTATGTGATGTCCATGTGTAGCCCTGCTGTGTAAGGTAGCTGTGATGTCAGGGAGTAGCCCTGCTATGTGATGTCAGTGTGTAGCCCTGCAGTGTAAGGTATCTGTGATGTCAGGGAGTAGCCCTGCTGTGTGATGTCAGTGTGTAGCATTGCTGTGCAAAGTAGCTGCGATGCCAGGGAATAGCCCTGCTGTGTAATGTAGCTGTGATGTCAGTATTTAGCCCTGCTCTGTGATGTCAGTGTTGTAGCATTGCTGTGCAAGCAAGGTAGCTGCGATGGCAGGGAGTAGCCCTGCTGTGTAATGTAGCTGTGATGTCAGTATTTAGCACTGCTATGTGATGTCAGTGTGTAGCACTGCTGTGTAAGGTAGCTGCGATGCCAGGGAGTTGCCCTGATGTGTGATGTAGCTGTGATGTCAGTATTTAGCACTGCTATGTGATGTCAGTGTGTAGCACTGCTGTGTAAGGTAGCTGCAATGTCAGGGAGTAGCCCTGCTGTGTTATTTAGCTGTGATGTCAGTATTTAGCCCTGCTATGTGATGTTCATGTGTAGCCCTGCTGTGTAAGGTAGCTGTGATGTCAGGGAGTAGCCCTGCTATGTGATGTCAGTGTGTAGCCCTGCAGTGTAAGGTATCTGTGATGTCAGGGAGTAGCCCTGCTGTGTGATGTCAGTGTGTAGCATTGCTGTGCAAAGTAGCTGCGATGCCAGGGAATAGCCCTGCTGTGTAATGTAGCTGTGATGTCAGTATTTAGCCCTGCTGTGTGATGTAGCTGTGATGTCAGGGCATAGCCCTGCTCTGTGATGTCAGTGTGTAGCACTGCTGTGTAAGGTAGCTGCGATGTCCTGGAGTAGCCCTGCTGTGTAATGCAGCTGTGATGTCAGTATTTAGCCCTGCTGTGTGATATCAGTGTGTAACATTGCTGTGTAATGCAGCTGTGATGTCAGTATTTAGCCCTGCTGTGTGATATCAGTGTGTAGCATTGTTGTGTAATGCAGCTGTGATGTCAGTAGTTAGCCCTGCTATGTGATGTGAGTGTGTAGCATTGCTGTGTAAGGTAGCTGTGATGTCAGGGAGTGGCCCTGCTGTGTAATGTAGCTGTGATGTCAGTATTTAGCCCTGCTGTGTAATGTAGCTGTGATGTCAGTATTTAGCCCTGCTGTGTAATGTAGCTGTGATGTCAGTATTTAGCCCTGCTCTGTGATGTCAGTGTCGTAGCATTGCTGTGCAAGCAAGGTAGCTGCGATGTCAGGGAGTAGCCCTGCTGTGTAATGTAGCTGTGATGTCAGTATTTAGCCCTGCTGTGTGATGCCCGTGTGTAGCATTGCTGTGTAAGGTAGCTGTGATGTCAGGGAGTGGCCCTGCTGTGTAATGTAGCTGTGATGTCAGTATTTAGCCCTGCTGTGTAATGTAGCTGTGATGTCAGTATTTAGCCCTGCTGTGTAATGTAGCTGTGATGTCAGTATTTAGCCCTGCTCTGTGATGTCAGTGTCGTAGCATTGCTGTGCAAGCAAGGTAGCTGCGATGTCAGGGAGTAGCCCTGCTGTGTAATGTAGCTGTGATGTCAGTATTTAGCCCTGCTGTGTGATGCCCGTGTGTAGCATTGCTGTGCAAGCAAGGTAGCTGCGATGTCAGGGAGTAGCCCTGCTGTGTGATGTAGATCAGTCTTGACTGACCTATATTTGCGGCTTCCTGCTCCGAGAATGGGCCAGCCTCCATCATGCCCACAAATGGTGACTTTATATCTGGGGAGAAGTACGGGTAACATACATATAACCATATTCAATATACTGTAAATGCTTTTACTTACACACAAGGCCATAAAACCAAACCACACCAATGGACATCTCTTCTCTCAAAATATCTCCCAACTCTCCGCTCTGCACAAGATCTAGGTGTCTCATCCACATTCATTGCCTGCTACGATTGCAGGTGCGAGGATAAAACTGATCAGTATTGATTAAATGAGTAGGTGCTAGAGACAGGGCCCTCCACTGACAAAGCGGGCACTCATTGAATGCATTTACAAGAAGTGCCAAGGCGTGACCTGAAATAACAATAAATGTGATAAAACCACAGGAAAAGTACCGAATGCTAAAAAAAGGTATGTGCGAATTCTCAGAACCAAGTTTGTGTTTCCATATATGCCAGTAATATTTATTTTTTACTGGAAACCCTCTATATTTTTACAAAGAATCTCATTTGCACTGTGTGATGATTGGATGTTAAACCTACCACATCCCTTTTATGTTTTATATAAATAAAGGGCTAAGGCAGTGGTGGGATTCAAATAAATTAACAACAGGTTCTATGTCCTAACCCCCATTGCACATAAAGCCACATGCCATAACGCCAATAACACATAAGGCCACACACCGTATACCCACTACACATTGTGCTACACGCCGTGATGCCAGCTACACATTTTGCCGCACACCATGATGCCCATTACATATTTGAAACATGTGCCAATTACCTACATGCTCATTGCTAGGAGGGTGTTGCTCGATGCCAGGGGCTTCATGCTGGATGCCAGGGGCCTCATGCTGGATGCCAGGGGCCTCATGCTGGATGCCAAGGGGGCTTCATGCTGGATGCCAAGGGGGAATACATGCTGGTTGCCAGGGGTGTAACTAGCCCCATAGAAACTGCAAACATAGGAGACTGCAGAGACACCATGGAGCGCTCAGCTAATAAAGCGGAGAGGCGCTGTAAGCAGCTGTGACAGCCAGGCAGAGAGCTGCATGCTGCCCGGCTGTATACTGAACTGAAAGCAGGTCCGCGGCTATTTTGAATTCTCCAGCTGGACCGAGAGACAGTAGGAGCTCGCGGCCGGCAGCCAATAAGAAGCCCCCATTGCCGCTCCTTATTGGCTGCCGGACCGTGAGCTCCTATTGTCTCGCGGTCCAGCAGCTGCAGTAGCATTCAAAATAGCCACGGACGGTGGCGGACCTGCTTTCAGTATACAGCCGGGCAGAACGCAGCTCTCTGCCCTGCTGTCACAGATACTTCAAGAAGTTCAAGTACCTTGTCAGCGCTCTTAACCACCGGTTCTGCAGAACCGATCGTACATTAGGTATCGGTTCTGCAGAACCGGTGCGAACCGGCTGAATCCCACCAATGGGCTAAGGGGCCCAAAAGTCAAAGCAGACTTATATTATAATCACACGTGTCGAGTGTTCTTTTTCTGTTCTCAAACCGGTTGCAAAAACTCTGACTGATATCGAAGGTGATTGATCAATTATATTGGGTGGTCCCATTACCCTGACACAGGACTTTCTTCGGGCTGCACCCACTCTGTGGAAATCTTTCCCACACACAATAAAAGCTCCCATACACTAGTTCGACTTGTCCCGGGAGGCTCACTTACAATTTGGCACTTGATGTACTAAATTTACATGCAATAAATCACGTTCGGTTTATTGTATGTAAATCCCCGGGGAGCTGGCAGCGGGGTCCCTGCGGCAGCTGGGTAGTAAGCGGGGTCCCTGCGACAGATGGGCAGTCAGCGGCAGGGTCCCTGTGGCGGATGGGCGGTCAGCAGCGGGGTCCCTGTGGTGTATGGGTGGTCAGCAGCGGGGTGTCTGCGGCAGATGAGAACTAGTAGCGCTATTGGCAGGGCCGGAAGTGGCTGCTTAACGTGCAACTATATTTTGAAAAGACTGGGTGGAGTATTCTCTCAGCCAATCAGCGGCCTCCCGAAAAAAATAGTTAGAAGCAGCGCTGGAACTACAGACCAATTCGACCATCAAGGCCGGCCCATCTGTCGACACTGTCAGGAGGCCGGACACGTCGAGAGAAACTGCCCCTCGTCCGACCATTTAAACTTCAATGCCCCGAGGGAGAGGGCCGAACCTCGGGGAGAACACCGGGAGTAGACTCAGACCCGGAGGAATGGTGGGCCCAATACGTAGGACAATGCCCGAGGATCCCAGTAGTGATCAACGGGATAGAGACAGTGGCCATGATCGACACCGGGTCACAGGTATCCATGATACAGTTACCCACTCTCCAAAAGTATTGGGGAAAGGTACCGTTTAGACAGCCCCCCACGCAAGTGAAGGTGGTCGCCGCCAATGGCCGAGAGGTCGTCTGCAACGGGTACTGGGAAGCAGATTTGCAGATTGGACGAACACGTTTACCCAGGCAGGGGTATTTAGTGATCACCTGCGGGGAAGGGAGAGTTGCCCCCATCATCCTGGGCATGAACATACTAAGGAATTGCCCTGAAGAGCTGATTGCAGCGTTAAAACACGAACCAGTGAACCAAGACCAGGCTGGGGAGATCACCCAACAGCACATAGTCTGCGTCCAGGGGAGCCAAGTGGAGAAGAGAGTGATGGCCCCGCGTATCCAAGGGACGGTCAAGTGGTTTAACATCCGAAGGGGATATGGTTTCATCAACCGGAACGACACAAGGGATGACGTTTTTGTCCATCGGACAGCCCAAAAGAAGAGTCGCTCGCGGAGACTTCTGTGCAGTCTCAGAGAAGGCGAGGCGGTGGAGTTCGATGTGGTGGAGGAGGAAAAGGGTGCCAAAGCGGTGAACGTGACTGGTCCAGGTGGGGTGCCAGCAAGAAGAAACCGGCTGGGCCCCGACAAGCGTCCTTTCCGCAAGCGTGCCCATTGCTGCCAAAGTGGACAGATGGGGCCACCGATTTCCCTCAGCCCAGTCTCACGGCATCTACCCACAGGGGTGAACCTTGTCCCCGCCAATAGAGGAGAGAAGCCGGTCGCTGAAGAAGAGTGGAGTCATCTCACCCCTATCGTTAACAGTCGTCCACGGCGGAGATTTCACCATAAATGGGATGCCGAGCCCTACGTGGTCACCAAGAGCCCGACGGCATCAATCGAAGTCCACCAAAGCGGAGAACCGGACGGGACTCGATTGCACTGGGTACATCGCAACCAGCCTAAGTCATACTCTCGACAGATGGAGGCCCCTACCGTCGCCCCCGGGGAGCATGCCCAGAGGCCCGCAGGGACTGCTGTTGAACGAAGGGTGGAGCATACCGTCCATCCCTGCTACACTGACCACAGAACCTGTAGAAGACTACGTGACCCCGGCGCCAGAAGAAGCGCCAGCATTACCGGCGAGGCGGTCCTCCCGAAGTACTACGGGTACGCTACCAGCCCGATACCAACAATAAATTCCCAAGCCCTAAGGGCCTGTCATTATTGTATATAAATATGTTCTACTGTTATTTATGATGCCGTTCTTAATTTACAGTTGTTGTGATGTTATACCCTTGTGTGAGAAAGAGACTTAACTTATTCGGAACTTGAGTCGAACTTGCTTCTTCACTAACGTGGCGTGAGGACACGACCACGAAAAAGTATGGGCGGATGTAAGCCCCAGAGGAAGGGGTTAATGGGAGACCCAGCTGCCCCTCCAGCCAACAAGAGGACGGAGCGGCCAGAGACCATGACCCCCGCTGACCCCCCCCGTGTAACAGTCAGCCGGAGGCGCAGGGCACACATGCTGGGTGACCCCCGCAAACCTCCCCAGCAGCCCCAGGCCATCAGAGAGGCCTGTGACCTCCAGGCTATCCCGACAAGCAGCCACACCCAGGACGCCACAAGGAGCGTGGCTCCTGAGAACTACATTAAGTCCAGCAACCCAGAGGAGATGCAGGGAGTGAGTCACCCCAAACCAGCCACAGAAAGTGCCTCCCAACCGTAAGTCTGCCCCTGGGGCAAGTGATACTGACATCCCTGTACAGTGTAGAGAGAGGGACACATAGAGGAAGAGACCTGTCCCCCTGCAACAGTAACTGTGTAACCTGGTTGGCTGTGTAGCCACTTAATCTGCACCTGCTAGAGACCCATAGAGTGACTCTGACTGGTTTAATCTGCACGCTGCCGTGAGCAGAGCACCCTTATTGAAACTCCACTTGTCACGTTCAATTACGCAAGGAAACATAAGCGACTATAAGGGCTCCTGGGCCTCCTTGCCATACTGCCAATTACCCCTATCAGTAAATGGGAAGGGTCTCTTGTGGAACAATCCGGCCACCTAGTGGTTCATGAACCAAGTTGCATCCTCCTATAGGATATCCCGGAACAGTAACCAATTAAGTTAAGTCCTATGCATAGGCCCTTCATCTGGACTGACCGGTCTTAGTGGTAGAAAATGTACCCGGGTACTCAGGTTAAATTGTGTATGTATTTGATGGAGGTTTGCCGACGTAATTTGTGAGTATACAGTGTGTCGTAAGGTTCACTCGCATTTGGCCCTATTACTGCTGTCAAACGTAAGTAGTGTACCCACTCGCAGTTCAGTGGAGGTTAGTACTGGCTCCCCGAGCCACAGTGATAGGCCGGGTACGGAGTGACTTAGAGTTACCGGTAACTCCATAGGCCCTGTATGGTATCGAATGCGATACTGCTGTTTATGCCTTGTATAAGTTATATTGCATTTATTTTATGGTTGTATCGTGAAATTACTGTTATCTTATTCCGTAAAAGAGGTTGATGCTTTAACTGACCGTTTAGAATAAAAGGTCAAACCACTCCTGTTGTCAAGTGTTCTGTGTCCATTCCTGCATCAAGAGAAGACTCCAGACTGAGATCCGCGAGTTCGGGGAAGCACGACTCCCACCGCATCCATAAGGTAACCCCTCCTCAGGTGTCTACAGGTCCTCTGGGACTTACCCCTGGATGGCAGTAGGGTAGCAATGTCCTTAAACAGGTGGCTAAGGATTGTAGGTTCACCTGGAGATGTCCCACTTGGTGGAGGATCACAGTGGGTCCTCGAGGACAGGTGGCTGTAGATGGAGAAGCTCACCTGGGGATGTTCTGCAGGGCATCCAAGTACGGGTCCACAATGGGTGCTGGGGGGGGGTTCCCCAAACTGGATGGCAGTGGGATAGCAGTGAGCTTAGAGATGGAGCAATAGATGGTAGTCTTGAATCCAATCCTGGAGGTTTAAAAACACATCTAATGCGTCTCACCACTGGCAATGGCTTTTTCAAAGGGCTCCCATCTGATTGGCTGAGAGAATTCTCTCAGCCAATAAACAGCCGGCCAGTCTTTTCAAAATATAGTTGCAAGTTCAGCAGCAGCTTCCCGCTCCGCCAATAGCGCTACTAGTTCCCATCTTCTGCAGGGACCCTGCAGCTGACTGCCCATCCGCCGCAGGGACCCCGCTGACTGTCCATCCACTGCAGGGACCCCTCTGCCTCCCCAGCTGTCGCAGGTACCCCGCTTCCTCCCCAGTGCTTCTTGGACTCCGCTGCCTCCCCATCTATCCCGCTGCCCACCCTATGGACCCCAGTGGTGCTTCAACACTGACACACACCTGGGATCGGACCCAATACATCGCGGGTGCTAAAAAGCATCCATGATGTGCCAGTGACGGGACGGATCCGATTAATTTTATGTGCAGCCCATCCGACCTCCCGGATGTCTGCACATGCGATTTGGGACAATTTCACAGCCCGACCCATCCGGATTGGGTGAAATTGGTCCCAAATCGCATAGTGTCTCCAATTCTTCAAGCGTTCCCTGATAACTCACCTCTTCAGGCAAGCCAGGAATCAGATTCCAGAATTACTCACATAACCTTCACAAACCTTTCCTATCCAATCACATCCCCACTGTACAGGCCACACGTACAATCTCTTACTTTCTTTTTCACACTTCTCATCCTATTGACTCCCCCCCCCCCCTTGGACAAAATAGAAGGGTCACAGTCCACAAAGAACCTCTGCATTAATTTGATTGTCTGTAAATACCCTATTTCCAACTGTAAAGTGCAACGGAACTTGCTGCGCTGTATACAAAGTTGCTAATAAATAAATAGTGCCATGTACAAGCAGAAAAGAATATATCCCTTAAGGTAAGCTCAAAGGTAAAACAGTGGCAAACCACTGGGTGCATCATCTACTACGAACACATGGGGGCCTCACTAAAGGTACCGGGTGCTCCCCCAAAAAAGATCTGCTTAGAAAAAGGGTCAGTAAGGAGATAAAGCTAAACTCAAATAGTGTAATATAATTATACAATTTATTTAAAACACCTAAAATTAGCAAATGTGAAAGGCATAAGCATAAAGTGCATACTGCGCTCAGCGCTGCTCGAAAACAAATGGACGAGCCGGAGGTGTTGTTTATCAGATCTGGAATTACCTTGCTAGGCTCCTAGGTGTTACAGTCTAAGATCACAGCAGTTATGGAAGGATGCCCAAATGGTAAAAGGTATGATGTCCAAATACCAACACATTTTGAAACTGTCTCTTCTTCAGGGCTACGAATTGCGAAATGCGTTCATTTTTGGACATCATACCTTTAACCATTTGGCCATCCTTCCATGACTGATGTAATCTTAGACCGGAACGTTATTATTCAACAATGGGCACAGACACAATCGCACCGGACAACAATACCACAGCCGCACCACAGGCACAATCACACCACAGGCACCACAACTACACCACAACCACACCACAGGCACAACCACACCACAGGCACCACAACTACACCACAGCCAAAACCTCACCTGACAACCACACCATGGATCCAACCACACCTGACTGACCGCCAAAATGTGCAGCCTCTCTTATGCAGCCTCACATGTACAATTAAATCTTTTTTTCCAATGTTGTCCCTGTTTAAAACACACCCCCCTGGTTTAATTCAATATAAATGCATCTTGTGAATGACTGTCATGTGAACACACAGCATCTGAATAGACCACTTGCTCACATGAGACTCTTCATAAAGACACCATTTCTGTATTCTCACCCCACACAAATAAACATCTACTGAGTGACTGGTGTTTATCATTTCATTTGTATGAATGAACTATCGATGTCCTCTACAGCAGCTGGCTCCTGGTCACTGAGAGGGAGCCAGCATTTTAGGCACAAGTATATGGGGGCATCTCCAGGGCCTTTCCCCCTAGGCCATGCCCCTTCTGTGATGTCACTGAGGGATTCCCATGAGGCCACACCCCTTTCTCCAAGGCCATGTCCCTTTGGCTGCCACCCGCCTGGGACTTTCTTCTTTTGTGTACATTCATGCTGCTAAACGTGCATGGTCTCACACACCCAACTGTGCATTATATATGATGGTTGTTGCAACGTTATACACCATCACTGGTCGTATCATTGAATCCTGCACTAGTGCTATGACATGTGCTATTTCTCTGTTTGGCCTACACTCCCGTGACTGCACATCTGGGGCTACAACCGATTGTAATGATAAGCCCACGGCAATCCAGAATTTTTGCATGTGCATAGTTGCAAGACATCGCTCAACGTCGTTGACATCGGCATTGCATGCGAAATGCGTGAGGCTCAAAATATGCCCCAAAATTCTAGTAGTCATTGTTGGCCAATTTGCATATATGTGTGGCCACACACCGCCCTTTGTCCCGGCCCTTATGGAAGAAGCCATCATTGCTATCAGCATGCACCCACTTGCATCAGCCCGATACTGGCTGCAAGAGATCCTTTTGGAATCAGAGGCAGCTATATGTATGTACAGCTCAGCATAGCAGGCAATAATGTGCAGTGGCTGAACTTGTGGGTGGTGATCCCAGGTGCTAAGATGTCATTTGGGCCCCCCTCCTCCACCTCAACCCAAGTTCACAATATGCAAGACAGCAGTGGGTGACAGGAAGAGGGTGACCAGGGCAGCTGTGGGACCCTTAGTCCCAGGGACCCGATGCACTGCACAGCTGCACCAATGGTAGTTCCGCCTGTGATTCCTAGATTCACAGAATTGATATTGCTCTGTCCTATGTAAGGGAGGGGTTATCTAGTAAAGAAAATACACAACACAAATCCCCCCAGCACTCTACAACGGACCCACCAGAGAGACTAACATCCTATACAGAGGTGTGGCTAGGAGACATGGTGCTCGAGGAAGGGTATGTTTTGGCACCTCCACTTGTTTTTCCTTTTAATGTAATGCCCCTTACACATTATGCAACACACCACATTATGCCACACAAAGTGTATTGTCCATTACATATTATGCCACACACCGTAATTCCCCTTACACAATATGCCACACAAAGTGTAATGCCCAATACACATTATGCCACACAAACCAGAATACCCATTACGCATTATGTCACACCATTTTATAGCCCACATATAAAAAATGCACTTCGCAAATTATGCCCCACAGTAAGAGTAGACTGTAAGGCTTCTACCACATACATTAATTACAGATATTTTTTACATTGCTCTATTTTGGGGATTTTTTAGCCAGGGGTCTCATGCTCGTTACTGGGGGGGGGGGGGGGTGTTACATTCTCATTGCCAGGGGGAGTTACTTGCTCGTTACCAGAGAGAGTTACATGTTTGTCGCCATGGTGGGTTACATTGCTAGGAGAAGAGTTACATGCTTGCCGCTAGGGTGAGTTACATGCTCATTGTTAGGGGGAATTTTCATGCTTGTTGCCAAGGGGTTACATGCTCATTGCCAGGGTGTTACATGCTTGTTGCCATGGGGAGTTACATGCTTGTTGCCAGGGGGGTGTTACATGCTTGGTGCTAATTGCTAATATTTCTGCATCTAGACCATCCATCATATTCCTCTATACCCTTGGAAAATTACCCATACGTGGAACCTTCACGACATTACAACTCTAATAGAGGAGACCTGCAGCGATCCCTAAGAGTGAAATCCGTGATCTGGAAGGTGATTGGCATTTGAGTACGCAGAGAGTGGCGTCCCGCGGCGGCTCCCAGCACCGGCTCCCTATCTATCTATAGGAGTCACGCTGGTGTGAGCGTGTACGGGACCAACTTACCATCGTCCACTCCATCCAGAGACGTCCCACGGCGGGTCCCACTCCAACGGAGTCACGCTGGTGTGAGCGGGTACGGGACCAACTTA
This sequence comes from Crinia signifera, assembly GCF_055691185.1. Taxonomy (NCBI): domain Eukaryota; kingdom Metazoa; phylum Chordata; class Amphibia; order Anura; family Myobatrachidae; genus Crinia; species Crinia signifera. The sequence continues at coordinate 301,510,247 of NC_139220.1, read as the reverse complement.
CCATCATCTCGCCCACTGTGTGTCTGCTCCCGGCACCGGCTCCCTTCCATCAGAGCAACGCCGGTAGAAGTGGATACTCTTTTACATCACTTCTCAACGCCGCACCAAGCCAGCAGCCGGTAATATACTATCTATTTGTTTGCAGGACTTTCTTTCCACTATCTTCAGCCACAGAGGCATATGATTATCTAAAGAACATTCATTTCTGTTGCATTAACTTTGCTACAAACTTTTATATTTATCTGACGTATATACAAAAATACAAGGGAAGCTACAATTGTTTCTAAATGGGTCTGAGTTGCCCAGAAGGAAATTATTAACATAATTGTTCAATTAAGGTGGATGCTGATGCATTTTATGAATCAATGAATAAGGCATTTATTATAAAAAAAATTTAAGGTGTATTTAATTATTGTTTTATTATTTTTTTACTATATATGTGATTTAGATTATCATCTTTATAATATTAAATAAAAATAGTAAATTAGATCAATAGAGTGAGCTCTCTGGTTGTTACTTTTTATTTTCTAACATGTCATTATGTCCCTGTATATGTGATGCCGAAAATGCTCTCTTAGGGTATCTGAAACACTCACAGTGACTCTGAAAAGTTCCACAAAAACAGGAATGTCGCCCTTTGTCACAAACTTGCTCTAATTAGTGGTGGCCAGGCCAGGTGACCCGCCCTGTATGTACGACTAGAATTACAGGTTTTCCCTGATAGTAATTATTGGTGTGTTACCAGCGCTTTCTGGTTATGTCTCTCCAAGCAGCTGCTTGTAGTTGGAGGTAATCTGCCCCCTATATATATATATTCAATTTAATATACACAATTCATATTTAAAACATAATGGCCATAAAAACATTCATAAAAACATTGATGTCTAACAATCATAAATCTGGGAATACCGCTAAGAATTCCACCTGGATAAGTCTCTGTATGCCGTCCTGAAGAGTTCAATAGTTAGCGTTATAGATGAGCGGTTCTTCGGAGATGTTGATGACCACACTGTTCGCCACAAGGTGAGGGTAAGTTTATACCTGGTTCCATATTTAGCTGTGGGATCCAAATTCCTGGCTCCTTGAAAAGTACTAAGCGATCAGTTGGAAGGTGCAATCCTCTGGTACAAGGATTGTAGTACCGGAACAAAGATCATCCTCTTCCTTAGTGCAAATAAAGAGCGGTGTCCAGGGTCGGTATAGCGGTATTTCTGACGCGTTTCGCTGCTCTCAATAGCAGCTTTGTAAAAGGTCGATCGTCATTCTCTTCATTTCGGGGGTGGCTCCCTCTCCCTGGCTCATTTCAGTAGATGTCATGTGCATTGGTTATCTGACTGGTAGTATCCTGACCGCCGGTTATCTGTATGTACCAACACACATGACATTAAAGTATACCTATGGCAGGGGGGTGAAAATTGCCTGGCCGCACAGTCTGTGTTTCCAGCCTGATCGGAGAGGACAGAAAGAATCCACTCCTCTGGGCCTCAAAGATGTAGAATTAGGCCAACCATTGAGTAACCTGGATGGACTGGCCAGCTCTGAGTCCAGATTTCAACAGCACCAAGAACCTCTGGGAGGGAATTGGAGCGGCTGGTGTATTGTAGGGCGGGTCACCCATGCCTTTTTAATGGCATGCATTAAAAGGGGAATGGATTCGAGGGATGCCATTGTGATAGTGCCTCTTTATAAGGCATTGGGGAGACCACACTTGGAATACTTTGTCCAGTTCTGGCCACCGCACCTTAAATGAATTGACATAAATGAATTGGAACAGGTACAGAGAAGGGCGAGTAAATTAGTAAAAGCTCTTGAATCACTAGAATACAAAGATAGGTTAACCAGGCTGAATATGGTTTCTCTGGAGAATCGGAGGTGATATGATTAGTATGTTCAAATACAGGATTGGGAATCATATGGAACTGGGAGATAATTTATTTATTATTATTATCCTTTATATATAAATGGCGCCACAAGGGTTCCGCAGCGCCCAGTTACGGAGTACACATGATCAAACTGGAAAACAGTAACTTACAGTTGAAGACTATACAGGACAAATACAGGGTAAATGATTATAGGAACATCGGCCAATTGCTGCAACATAAGTATCCAGGTGGCAGCAAACAGCATGCTGACGTAAGAAAGGATAAGCACGTGAGGTAAGAGGTCCCTGCTCGTGAGAGCTTACATTCTAACAGGCCTATACTTAGGACAAGCTGTTGCGGTGCCAGCGGGAGCAGGGAGAAGATGCTGGCTGCCGGGCAGTGGCGGGAGCTGGGAGAAGCAGAGCACTTATAAAAAAAATGACTAGGAAGCCATTGATTGGCAGAGACCTCTCTGTGCAGCCCGTCCGACCTCCCGACTCCGATGCGCACTGGACTGCGCATTGAATTGGACGGGATGTCTACAAGTGCGATTTGGGACGATTTCACAGCCTCATTCATCCGAATCGGGTGAAAACGTGCCCAAATCGCATAGTCTATGGGGGCCTTAATGTCTTTTTTCAGCCTTAATTTCTGTCACCCTTCTTCAGTGTCACAGTTGATCACTGTACTTAAGGCAGAATGGCAAAACATACCGCCTGCAGCTGTCCAGGTAATTGTCTGCAGTTATCACTGCAAGTGGTGGACCTACAAAGAACTGATGTCAAGAAAAATGTCATTGGTCAATGACAGCGAATCGATCAATCACTCGTATCTACATAGTGTTAGGTGAGCCCTCTGACCAAGTCCTGCTGACGAACCAGGACTATAAAGGACAGATGAGGAGCTGTTTATGGCTATTGTGTTACTGTTACGCTGTTTCAGTTGCAGTTTATATAATGTCCACTGCCATCGCTGCCACTACCAACCAGAGCAGTTGTTATATTCATTGGTGTTGCAGAGCCCTCATCACTTCTCCATACTAAGCAGGAGAGCACCTCTAATTATACAGAGGTAACAGTGTACCCAAGAGCATGGACACTAATTGAGCCGGACACACCATCGTTTGAGATTATTCTCTTTCAACTGTGCGGGACTGGTAACTATAAAAGCCTTGCTTAAATCAAATTAATCATTGCCTTGAATGACTTTTCAATTTATCCAGCCTTATACCAGCCGAATATGCCCCAGAAAAACCTCTGTGTGTTAAATGTTGTAAGTCTTGTATGTCTGTTTTGCAATTGCAAATGAAAAATTTCTGATGTGCACATATATGTATTGATATTATTGTGTTTTTTATTTATTTTAAATAAAAAATTTTACATTGATATAAAAAATACTGTTTATTATTGTGGTACACACCACTGCGCCCCGATAGTACATGATAGTGCAAACTGCATGTCCTTATCCTTTCTCCTGTTCTGCCTGAGTTACACAAACTCTGACAGGGGGCAGCAACGGTGTGCATTGGTGTGATCTCCCAGATACATAAAACCAGCGCTTCTATTTAGCCCTTGGGCTTTCCTTCCAGGACTATAAAGGACAGATGTGGAGCTGTTTATGGCTATTATGTTACTGTTACGCTGTTTCAGTTGCAGTTTATATAATGTCCACTGCGTCTATATAGAGAATCGTATCCGCATTAAAGGTCAACTCAGATTAGTCAATAGGATGACCCCATATGGTTGACACACATTAGGTCAAGACATACAAAAAAATGATATGTAAAACACATTAGGTCAAGAGGTACAAAAGGTACAATCCATATCCATGGATGATTCAGGATGTCAGTGTCACTTCTCGGCAGCAGACTAACCTGCTCTAGTAATGTTTGATTATCAACATTCTACCAGTAACCAAGATCTCTGAATTATGTTATCATGTAGATTTAAATATGGTTACTGGTATCACACAGTGTTCCTGGGGGAACCAAGGGCCTGATCCTGGTTACTGATATCACACAGTGTTCCTGGGGGAACCAAGGGCCTGATCCTGGTTACTGATATCACACAGTGTTCCTGGGGAAACCAAGGGCCTGATCCTGGTTACTGGTATCACACAGTGTTCCTGGGGGAACCAAGGGCCTGATTCTGGTGACTGATATCACACAGTGTTCCCGGGGGAACCAAGGGCCTGATCCTGGTTACTGATATCACACAGTGTTCCTGGGGGAACCAAGGGCCTGATCCTGGTTAATAATATCACACAGTGTTCCCGGGGGAACCAAGGGCCTGATCCTGGTTACTGATATCACACAGTGTTCCTGTGTCACAGTGAGTTTGTGGCGCAGGGAGGGAGCCTTCCACTGCGCCGCCCTCACACGCTATGCTGACATTTGATCCATCGGCGCTGGAGATGAGGGTCCGTGCAGTTGATGAAAGAAGAGCTTTGGACGCTGCAGTTTTCTGTAGCAGCCAACATACTGACATCTGCAGATGCTGTGGGCCTATTTTTGAGGTTTATTTACAATTTACTAATTGTTTGCTGATTTTTAAATAAATAAGTAAAAAATACTTTTTTTATTATTTAATGTAGCATATTTTAACACTTTTCATGCATATTTTAAGTATTCTTCATGCATATTTGCATGCATATTTCAAGCTTTTTTTGTTGCATATAATCCTGTCTCTACTGATATCACACAGTGTTCCTGGGGGAACCAAGGGTCTGATTCTGGTGACTGGCATCACACAGTGTTCCTGGGGAAACCAAGGGCCTGATCCTGGTTACTGGTATCACACAGTGTTCCTGGGGGAACCAAGGGTCTGATTCTGGTGACTGGTATCACACAGTGTTCCCGGGGGAACCAAGGGCCTGATCATGGTGACTGGTATCACACAGTGTTCCTGGGGGAACCAAGGGCCTGATCCTGGTTAATGATATCACACAGTGTTCTTGGGGGAACCAAGGGTCTGATTCTGGTGACTGGTATCACACAGTGTTCCTGGGGGAACCAAGGGTCTGATTCTGGTGACTGGTATCACACAGTGTTCCTGGGGGAACCAAGGGCCTGATCCTGGTTAATTATATCACACAGTGTTCCCGGGGGAACCAAGGGCCTGATCCTGGTTACTGATATCACACAGTGTTCCTGGGGGAACCAAGGGTCTGATTCTGGTGACTGATATCACACAGTGTTCCTGGGGGAACCAAGGGCCTGATCCTGGTTAATTATATCACACAGTGTTCCCGGGGGAACCAAGGGCCTGATCCTGGTTACTGATATCACACAGTGTTCCTGGGGGAACCAAGGGTCTGATTCTGGTGACTGATATCACACAGTGTTCCCGGGGGAACCAAGGGCCTGATTCTGGTGACTGATATCACACAGTGTTCCTGGGGAAACCAAGGGCCTGATCCTGGTTACTGGTATCACACAGTGTTCCTGGGGGAACCAAGGGCCTGATCCTGGTTACTGATATCACACAGTGTTCCTGGGGGAACCAAGGGCCTGATCCTGGTTACTGATATCACACAGTGTTCCTGGGGAAACCAAGGGCCTGATCCTGGTTACTGATATCACACACTGTTCCTGGGGAAACCAAGGGCCTGATCCTGGTTACTGGTATCACACAGTGTTCCTGGGGGAACCAAGGGCCTGATCCTGGTTACTGATATCACACAGTGTTCCTGGGGGAACCAAGGGCCTGATCCTGGTTACTGATATCACACAGTGTTCCTGGGGAAACCAAGGGCCTGATCCTGGTTACTGATATCACACAGTGTTCCCGGGGGAACCAAGGGCCTGATTCTGGTTACTGATATCACACAGTGTTCCTGGGGGAACCAAGGGCCTGATCCTGGTTACTGATATCACACAGTGTTCCCGGGGGAACCAAGGGCCTGATCATGGTGACTGGTATCACACAGTGTTCCTGGGGGAACCAAGGGCCTGATCCTGGTTAATGATATCACACAGTGTTCTTGGGGGAACCAAGGGTCTGATTCTGGTGACTGGTATCACACAGTGTTCCCAGGGGAACCAAGGGCCTGATCCTGGTTACTGATATCACACAGTGTTCCTGGGGGAACCAAGGGTCTGATTCTGGTGACTGATATCACACAGTGTTCCTGGGGGAACCAAGGGCCTGATCCTGGTTAATTATATCACACAGTGTTCCCGGGGGAACCAAGGGCCTGATCCTGGTTACTGATATCACACAGTGTTCCTGGGGGAACCAAGGGTCTGATTCTGGTGACTGATATCACACAGTGTTCCTGGGGAAACCAAGGGTCTGATCCTGGTTACTGGTATCACACAGTGTTCCTGGGGGAACCAAGGGCCTGATCCTGGTTACTGATATCACACAGTGTTCCTGGGGGAACCAAGGGCCTGATCCTGGTGACTGGTATCACACAGTGTTCCTGGGGGAACCAAGGGCCTGATCCTGGTTAATGATATCACACAGTGTTCTTGGGGGAACCAAGGGTCTGATTCTGGTGACTGGTATCACACAGTGTTCCCAGGGGAACCAAGGGCCTGATCCTGGTTACTGATATCACAAAGTGTTCCTGGGGGAACCAAGGGCCTGATTCTGGTTACTGGTATCACACAGTGTTCCTGGGGGAACCAAGGGCCTGATTCTGGTGACTGGTATCACACAGTGTTCCTGGGGGAACCAAGGGCCTGATCCTGGTTAATGATATCACAGTGTTCTTGGGGGAACCAAGGGTCTGATTCTGGTGACTGGTATCACACAGTGTTCCCAGGGGAACCAAGGGCCTGATCCTGGTGACTGGTATCACACATTGTTCCCAGGGGAACCAAGGGCCTGATCCTGGTGACTGGTATCACACACTGTTCCTGGGGGAACCAAGGGTCTGATTCTGGTGACTGGTATCACACTGTGTTCCCGGGGGAACCAAGGGCCTGATCCTGGTTACTGGTATCACACAGTGTTCCCAGGGGAACCAAGGGTCTGATTCTGGTGACTGGTATCACACAGTGTTCCCAGGGGAACCAAGGGTCTGATTCTGGTTACTGATATCACACAGTGTTCCCGGGGGAACCAAGGGCCTGATTCTGGTTACTGATATCACACAGTGTTCCCGGGGGAACCAAGGGTCTGATACTGGTTACTGATATCACACAGTGTTCCCGGGGGAACCAAGGGCCTGATCCTGGTAACTGGTATCACACAGTGTTCCAGGGGGAACCAAGGGCCTGATTCTGGTGACTGATATCACACAGTGTTCCTGGGGGAACCAAGGGTCTGATTCTGGTGACTGGTATCACACAGTGTTCCTGGGGGAACCAAGGGCCTGATCCTGGTGACTGGTATCACAGTGTTCCTGGGGGAACCAAGGGCCTGATTCTGGTGACTGATATCACACAGTGTTCCTGGGGGAACCAAGGGCCTGATCCTGGTGACTGGTATCACACAGTGTTCCAGGGGGAACCAAGGGCCTGATTCTGGTGCCTGGTATCACACAGTGTTCCTGGGGGAACCAAGGGCCTGATCCTGGTGACTGGTATCACACAGTGTTCCTGGGGGAACCAAGGGCCTGATTCTGGTGACTGATATCACACAGTGTTCCTGGGGGAACCAAGGGCCTGATCCTGGTTACTGATATCACACAGTGTTCCTGGGGGAACCAAGGCCTGATCCTGGTTACTGATATCACACAGTGTTCCCGGGGGAACCAAGGGCCTGATCCTGGTAACTGGTATCACACAGTGTTCCAGGGGGAACCAAGGGCCTGATTCTGGTGACTGATATCACACAGTGTTCCTGGGGGAACCAAGGGTCTGATTCTGGTGACTGGTATCACACAGTGTTCCTGGGGGAACCAAGGGCCTGATCCTGGTGACTGGTATCACACAGTGTTCCTGGGGGAACCAAGGGCCTGATTCTGGTGACTGATATCACACAGTGTTCCTGGGGGAACCAAGGGCCTGATCCTGGTGACTGGTATCACACAGTGTTCCAGGGGGAACCAAGGGCCTGATTCTGGTGACTGATATCACACAGTGTTCCTGGGGGAACCAAGGGCCTGATCCTGGTGACTGGTATCACACAGTGTTCCTGGGGGAACCAAGGGCCTGATTCTGGTGACTGATATCACACAGTGTTCCCGGGGGAACCAAGGGCCTGATCCTGGTTACTGATATCACACAGTGTTCCTGGGGGAACCAAGGGCCTGATTCTGGTGACTGGTATCACACAGTGTTCCTGGGTATTTTGGAGGTTGGCATCCCTCCAGCACAAGGGCTGCAGCAATCACACTGCCCAGAACACACTAAGCTATTCCCGAGCGCTAGAGACACTTGTTGTTCTACCTGTGTGATAACACCTAACTAATTGGGCATCTGCCAGTATATAAGCCTTTCAGGAATCAGCCATATCAGTTTGTTGGAACCTTACTGGGGATTGGTTTGAAATCCCGGCGGTCAAAATCTCGACGCCGAAATCCCGACAAGGGGGGGAACGTGGATCGCCCCCCCTTGCATGCTCGCTGCACTCCCACGCAGCGGGCCCGGTGCCTCGCTAAGCTTGGCACACTAATTTATTCTCCCTCTATGGGTCGTGGACACCCACAGAGGGACAAATTGCCGGGATTTCAGCGCCGGAATTTCAGTGCCGGGATTCTGACCGCTGGGATTTCAACTGCATCCCCCTTACTGACATCAACCACTTTATTATTGCCAGCAATATGCAGCGACTGTACCGACTGATAAAGTGGTGACCGTTTCCCATGGTTACCGTACCGGTTCTGCAGGATCACCACCATTCCGCTTTTTATACCAAAGCTTTTCTTGTTGTTGTTATAATACTCTTATCATGTTTCTCATGACAAAACAATGGCGTCCATGTCTTTCTGTCTGCAGCTAGCGCTTTGTCACCCTTCCCTCTGATTCTATGTCCTTGTCGGTGCCGTCACTCTTGTCGACATCATCAGGTATTTTATTCTTGGTTTGCAAGTAAATACATAACACATCGAAATAAACTATTTTATAGTTTCTTTACACCGCATTCAAATTTTGTCGATTTAACTAGTAAGTTATCACTGATTTCTTGTGTTGAAAACAGTAAAATCAATAAACAGTCTTAAATTAAAAAAAAAAAAGCCTTGAAGTAAAAATGTGTATTTATTTTCACAGCATAAACGGCAACGTTTTAATACAATGTGTATTTTCCTCATTGTATTGAAACGTTGCCGTTTATGCTGTGAAAATAAATACACATTTTTACTTCAAGGCTAGAGTGCTGCTTCAAAAGGATTTGCTATATATATAGATATATATATAGATATATATATATATATATATATATATCTATATATATCTATATATATATATATATATATAGATAAATATTTGTCTGGTGCCGTTTGTATTCAGTGTGATCCGGCAGCCTCTCTTGTGCGATTCCCCCACTCCAATACCACCCCAGCAATCGTCAGACATCAGCTAGTGATCCCTTTCAGTCAGGAAACCTCCAGATCTCCACCGTCTGTCCACCAGAAGCAGCGGCCACTGTTCGTCCCGCCACGCTGACCTGAGGAGATAGAGGGGAGAAAGAGGGCTGTAGGGTTAGGATCCGAATGTAGCGGAAGAGGTGTTAAGAGAAGACGAGAAGAACAAAACATCTGGACATTTAACAGTGTAAGTGTAATCCGCATTCACACCAAGCAGGTCATTCGCCCTCCCCCCAGCTCATGGTCACGCGGTCGCCCTACATGCACTAGATCAACATTGACATAAAAAGTTGACACAAGCCCAATGGTCGACATGAGTTTTTCATGATTTCTCATGCTTTACCTTCCATGTGGACGACTGGAGGAAGCCATCATCATTGTGTTGTCCTTTTGCCAGCGTTGACCTAGTGCATCTCGACCTAGACACTGTCCGGAGCTACCCGTGTGCTTTGGTGGGGTTGCCGTTAGCTTCTGCTGCTCTGCCTGCCTTTGCAGTACCCCCTGTCCGTTGGCCGCGGCGCGCCATCATGAATTGCACACATGCGAACTAGCCACAGTGTCGGGAAAAAGAAAAAGAAATCCCTGACCGTAGTGGCGTTTATGCGCACTTACTTCTATGAGCTGCTTCCTGTGTAGCCCATAGAATACCCTGACGGCTGGTGAGTGTGTGTGTGTGTGTGTGTGTGTGTGTGGACTGTGAAATCCCGCCCCAGCCATCCCTGCGGCTCCCAGGGACTGCGTCGTCTGCAGCCCTAGTAGCAGGGCTGAGCTGGCAGAAAGGCTTTCCATTGGAAGTCATATCTACCAATTAATAGGAGCGAGCGGCGACTAGCCGGGAGAGACCGTAAACTATTAGTCTGGGCTCCCAAGGCCGGTGTGCCCTATCATATTGCTGGGGTTAGGCAGGAGGCAAGTAGATAGTAAGGAAGAGATAGCAGGAGGAAAGAAGGGGGAAGGTAGGAGAGGGCTATAGGGTGCAGGCCCCTCCCCGGGGGCGTATACCCATACTTAAGCACAGGACAGGTAAAGGGGGAGGGTCAGAAAGTGCAGCAGGTGAGGCAGAAAGGATTGTCCCACCCACCCACCCTTGGACGAAGAAGGAGGAACATCCAAGAAGGATCTGTTTACAGCAAACTTTGTTTTAACAGGGCGCGGAAGTACCTGCGGGCCAGCCAAAGTGTGGCGCCAGGAAGCGGAGGCACCCAAAAAGGGGGGTGCAGATCTCCAAAGGCCTGGCGTCGGGGGGGGGGGCAAGTTGGGGACCCAGGTCGGTTACCGGTTTCAGTTGCGAGAAAGGATCCATGGGCAACCCCCCACGGACGGCTTGATTCAGTTACGTTCGAGGGCTGGTGGACTGCAGTGCTTTATTTGCCACATAAACGATTAAGATTATATTGTAATCTGGTTAATAAATGTGACCTTTAATTCGCCATAAACAAATGACTCTGTTTTGGTTATTTCAGGAGAAAGGGGAGCAGAGGGAAAGGGAAGGGGTGGGAGGGAGGGAGGATGTTTAAAGGGGTGGGGTTTCTTAGTCTCTTTAAGGGTAAAAGTATGGCGGGAGCATCAGACGCTCAGCATGTGATTAGCAGATAGCGCTTCCAATAGGAAGCCTCTGCAACCATGGTGTATGGTGATGCGAGGTGGCGTGAAATGTTCAATAATGGGCACTTGTCAGTTTTGGTTGGGATGTTTTTGATCATCCACCTAGTCCAGGCCGTGCAGCACCATGTATATATATTTTGTACATGTATGTGGAGGCACTGTTGGGCAATTACAGACTGGCCCGAGGCTCGGAGAACAGGCAAGCTAGAGGAACAGGTTGGATCTGATCTCTGGGATCCATCCACAGATAGTAAGCCTGTATTGTTGTTTCTTATGCCCCAGGCACTTATTATTTACTATCTGACCCGCCCGGCGTTGCCTGGGAAACCCTTGGGGTTTCTTTATTTCCAAAATTGCTGAAAAATGTCATCTTACAGTATGCTGTGCCAAAGACCTAAGATTGTAATTTGTTATAGATTCCACCATAATGTTAGAATGTGTTTGCATTGATACTCAATGACGGCAATGAAATCAGGTGTGGTGTTGATAACTTGTATGTGTTGATGAATTCCACATCCACTCCTGAGATTTAGCACCTACTGTATGACATATCCTCCAACATCTGAGGGCCAGAAATCGGTACAAAATCAGAAAGGGACGTGGCCACACCTCCATTTCTATACTTTCAAATTGTACAGTTTATAGGGTGTGTAATTACAGGCGCTGAGTGCAAAGGGACCGGGGTGGGCGTTACTTACCCCGCCATAATTAATTAAAAATTCACTGCTCCCTGCCACTGCCACTCCCCTCACCGAACCTGCAGCAGTCTCTGAGGTCTGGGGATCTGTAAAGCACATGCACCGGGCATCTCTACCAAACAGTGGGGCAGCCCCTGAGTGTGGGAGCAGGTCCACGGGCCTGGCCACATGATGTCATGACGTGACGCACGCTACCCACACCACTGTAATGCCCCACTGGGAATGGGTGCAATGGGCCAAATTCTTCCCTACACCCGCCGAGCCAATCCACTGATCCAGCCATCACAATCATAAATGGGTGCATTGATAAGGTTTGAGTGTAAGAAGTTGAAGAATAAGACTGAGAAAAAGAATTGCCATGTTACAAAGTGTACAATTTACGCAATAAATCGTGAAAAAAATTTAAGTGTACATAGAAGTACAATCAAGAAATGAAAGTAGGATTAAAAAATAAGTTCTGATTCAAACTGATAATTGTTTGGATGGGGGTGGGTTGTGAAACAAATCTATAGGTGGGGGTATGGATATTGTGGGCATAATTGGTGTTTGTTAAACCTACAGGGGGCCCTCAATTGATGGGATTTTCACTACAGTGTCACGGTCACATTGTCACCATAGGGGGATTCCCAATTGGGGTCCAGGTGGTCTTTTAGGGCCCCTTTACAATCCTGTAGGTCTCTTCTCCTTGAGCTTACGGTCTCCCTTAATGATAGTCAATCACTTAGGGAGACCATAGGCTCCAGGAGAAGAGACCAACGGGATTGTAAAGGGGTCCCTAAAAGACCACCTGAACCCCAATTGGAAATCCCCCTACGGTGACACTGTAGTGAAAATTTCTCATCATCTGGGTACCCCCTGTAGGTGTACCAAACACCAATTATGCCCACAATATCCATACCCCCTCCACCTATAGATTTGTTTAGCAACCCACTGCCATCCAAACAATTATCAGTTTGAATCATAATTTATTTTGGTACTTATGTAGTATCTGGGCTGCCGATTTTTTGATTGTATGCCTTAAGTTAAGGCATACAATCAGATGCGATGCGATATCGCATCGCATCGCATGCGACCATCGGATGCGATGACCCGATTTTTCCATAGGAATCAATGTTAAAATGGACGGAGTCCATTTTAACATGGAATTCAATGGGAAAAAGGGGTCCTTTTCATACCCCTACTATCCAAGTGGGCATGGAGTTGGATATAAACCTGTGGCGAGCGTAGCGAGCCACCGAGCCCGAAGCGTGGCGAGCCCCGCGAGGGGCCGGTATTCTGTGTCCCCTCGTGGGGCTCGCTTCGCTCGCCACGCTTCGGGCTCGGTGGCTCGCTACAGGTTTATATCCAACTCCATGCCCACTTGGATAGTAGGGGTATGAAAAGGACCCCTTTTTCCCATTGAATTCCATGTTAAAATGGACTCAGTCCATTTTAACATTGATTCCTATGGAAAAATCGGGTCATCGCATCGCAGCGCATCGATGGTCGCATGCGATGCGATGCGATGTGCCCGATCCGACCCGATTTAGAAATCGGCAGCCCAGATACTACATAAGTACCTTTATTTTTTAATCCTACTTTCATTTCTTGATTGTACTTCTATGTACACATATTTTTTTCACGATTTATTGAGTAAATTGTACACTATAACATGACAAATCTTCATCTCAGTCTTATTCTTCAACTTCTTACACTCATAACATTCAAACAAATGCATGCAGCGCTCATGCCCATCGACCAAACATTATCTATGAACCAAAAGAGTCTGGGAAACCCTTAAGGCAGAGCAGTGCCTAACATCCAACTGACTAACAGGGTGAGTGCAGTGTACCCACTTTGTATTGATCAATGGGTGCATTGGCCAGGACAAAGATTTCTCAGTGCAACTGGAGGACTGGAGAGACGGATATGGGGAACAAAGTAGAAATGTTACATTAGGTACAGTTTTTATTTACCGGTACAGACTGTTAAATAAACGGCAAATTATTTTTTATGTGTTCTGTGTGTTTGTGTGTGTTGTACTGTTTGTGTGTGTGTGTGTGTGTTGTAATGTATGTGGTTTTGTGTGTTATATTGTATGTATCTGTCCAATGCGTAAGTGTGTGAGGTGTGCTATGTATATACAGTATGTGTGTGTTGTGTCTTTGTGTATCTGTGCAATGTTTAAATGTGTGTTTTGTGTGTGTTGTACTGTTTTTTGGGTGTGTGTGGTGAATGTGGGTGTGTGTTGTGCTGTTAGAGGTATGTTATGTGTGTGTATCTGTGCAATGTTTAAGTGTGTGTTCTGTGTATTGTACTGTTTTTGGGTGTGTGTTGTAGTGAATGTTGGTGTGTGTTGTACTGTGAGTTGTGTGTTATGTGTGTGTGTGTTGTGTTGTGTGTATATCTGCCGAATGTGTAAGTTTGTGAGGTGCGCTACGTATATATGTGTGTGTGTAGTGTGCTGTGCATATCCTGGCAATGTTTGGTACTTGTGAGTTATCTGGGCGCCCGATTTCTAAATCGGGTCGGATCGGGCACATCGCATCGCATCGCATGCGACCATCGGATGCGATGCGATGACCCGATTTTTCCATAGGAATCAATGTTAAAATGGACTGAGTCCATTTTAACATGGAATTCAATGGGAAAAAGGGGTCCTTTTCATACCCCTACTATCCAAGTGGGCATGGAGTTGGATATAAACCTGTGGCGAGCGTAGCGAGCCACCGAGCCCGAAGCGTGGCGAGCCCCGCGAGGGGACACAGAATACCGTCCCCTCGCGGGGCTCGCTTCGCTCGCCACGCTTCGGGCTCGGTGGCTCGCTACGCTCGCCACAGGTTTATATCCAACTCCATGCCCACTTGGATAGTAGGGGTATGAAAAGGACCCCTTTTTCCCATTGAATTCCATGTTAAAATGGACTCAGTCCATTTTAACATTGATTCCTATGGAAAAATCGGGTCATCGCATCCGATGGTCGCATGCGATGCGATGCGATATCGCATCGCATCTGATTGTATGCCTTAACTTAAGGCATACAATCAAAAAATCGGGCGCCCAGATAACTCATAAGTACCCAATGTTTAAGTGTGTGTGTTCTCAGTGGTGTAGCTTGGTTTGGGGCGCCCATCCCCGCCGTTAATGGGGCGCCTCCCCCCCTCCCCACCCCGGCCGCCGGTGCCACCCCCCCCCCCCCCCCCCCCCCCCCCATTGCCGCATGCTTACCTGTCTGCGCGTCCCGGCTCCCCTCCTGGCTTCAATTAATAATTCTATGCAAACGGACCACGATAAAATGGCCGCCCCCATACCGCAAACAGTTTCAGAGAACTGTCTGCTTTATGGGGCGGCCATTTTATCGTGGTCCGTCTCCATAGAATTGATTGAAGCCAGGAGTTGTGTGTTTGTTGTACTGTTTTTGGGTGTGTGTTGTAGTGTGTATGGATTTGTATTGTACTGCATGCGGTGTGTTTCCAGCGATTTCTGCCCCTATCTCCCCCGTGTGTACACAGCTTAAGTGTGTGGGGTGCTCTACGTATAAATGTGTGTGTTGTGTGCTATGTGTGCGTATGTGGTGTACTGTGTGTGTGTGTGCGTGTACAATGTGTGTGTGTGTGTGTGCGTGTTATGTGTGGTCTATGTATATCCTCAATTATTTCCTAATTGTTTAAAGCCTTCACCATAATGTTAGAATGTGTCTGTCATACTCACTGACAGCAATGAAATCAGGTGTTGAGTTGTTTCCCAGATCGTCGATCTTTTCCCCAGATCATCAATGAAGGAAAATTAAAACTTGGTGTTTTTTCAATTCTAAGTGAAATTTCCCAAAAACGACTTCGAGGTGCACACCACCGGGTACAGAGGTATCTTGTTGCCAAATTTGGTGTCTCTGAGTGCCACGGTGTGTCCGCAATGCGACAGACACGCACACACACACACACACACGCACACAGACTCTTCAACTTATTATATAGAAGATGCACAGTTAAATCCCAATCCATCCATCCATCCATCCACACAACACAACACAACGCTCTTACCCCATTGACCACACAGCTGTGTGTCTGCGTACTGAGGGTCTTAGGTGGATCGGTAGGAATGTGCACCTGCAAACAGAACAAACAAAAAAAGTGTCAGAATCAGTGTATGAGGCTGTGATCCATCAGATACATTGCTGGATTGTCACTGTAGCACACTGAACTGTCATGTAAATGGCATGTATATACTTTTTCTACATCCTTTACCACGAGTCCACTTGGGGACACTGAAACACCATGGGGTATATAGTGGATTTCGGTGATATATATAATTCTGTAATGTCATATAAAATATGGCCACGTAATGACTCTACCTAACCTCTGAAACAGCGATAAACATTTAATAGCCTGTTTTACCTAAATGTGAAAACACATAAATCTAAAAATTCCCAACAGATTATATATATAGTTATAGTTAGCCTTGGCGCTCACTATAACCAGCAGGCAGGGTTATAAAGCGTATAATCCCACCCTACATAGTAGTTATAGCGCTATAAATTCCTCAGTGGTAGATGTATGAAGCAGTGGTAAGGGAGGAGACGTGAGCCAGAGGAGACGTGGCCCATGGCCACCAATCAGCTGCTCTGTATCATTTTATATTATGCAAATTATAGATGTTACTTCAGTGCTGATTGGTTGCCATGGGACACGTCTTCTCCGGCTCAAGCTAAATAAACTGTAAGTAGTAGGTAGCCAGGTTCTATCACTTCAGATAAAATCTTCCCAACAATTATGGATGACACATCTGCTGCCCAAACACATTTGTTTTTTACAGGTCATTAGTATTGAGAATGTCCTCACCCTTTCTCTCACACACACACACACGCACGCACACCTACCTTCATAGTTTTATCAGTGGAGGTCGTGTACAGTGCGCCCGCCGAGTGCCAGACACCAGTCACTTGTGACGCATGACCTACATCAAAACACTGGGTGGAAAGAGTAAGCACAGGACAACTGGATCAGGGGGTAGCAAAGAAAAGACTATAGGACAGTGTAAGGGGTGGTGGGATGCATGAGCAGGGCAGGAGGTGACAAGCAGATCAGTAGACAGGGGAAGAGCAGACAAGTGAAGGTGTACAGTACAAGCAGGGCAGTACACATGGGAAGAGCGGACAAGCAAAGGTGTACAGGACAAGCAGGGCAGTACACAGGGGAAAAGTGGACAAGCGAAGATGTACAGGACAAGCAGGGCAGTACACCGGGTAAGAGCGGACAAGCAAAGGTGTACCGGACAAGTATGGCAGTACACAGGGGAAGAGCAGACAAACGAAGGTGTACAGGACAAACAGGGCAGTATACAGGGGAAAAGCGGACAAGCAGGGCAGTACACAGGGGAAGAGCGGACATGCAAAGGTGTACAGGACAAGCAGGGCAGTACACCGGGTAAGAGCGGACAAGCAAAGGTGTACCGGACAAGCATGGCAGTACACAGGGGAAGAGCAGACAAACGAAGGTGTACAGGACAAACAGGGCAGTATACAGGGGAAAAGCGGACAAGCAGGGCAGTACACAGCGGAAGAGCGGACAAGCAAAGGTGTACAGGACAAGCAGGGCAGTACACCGGGTAAGACCGGACAAGCGAAGGTGTACCGGACAAGCATGGCAGTACACAGGGGAAGAGCGGACAAGCGAAGGTGTACAGGACAAACAGGGCAGTACACAGGGGAAGAGTGGACAAGTGAAGGTGTACAGGACAAGAAGAGCAGTACACAGGGGAAGAGCGGACAAGCAAAGGTGTATCGGACAAGCATGGCAGTACACTGGGTAAGACCGGACAAGCGAAGGTGTACCTGACAAGCATGGCAGTACACAGGGGAAGAGCGGACAAGCAAAGGTGTAGAGTACAAACAGAGCAGCACATGGGATGAGCGGACAAGCATGGCAGTACACGGAGTAAAAGCGGACAAGCGAAGGTGGACAGGACAAGCATGGCAGTACACAGGAGAAGAGCGGACAAGCAAAGGTGTACAGGACAAGCAAAGCAGTACACAGGGGAAGAGCGGACAAGCGAAGTTGTAGAGTACAAACAGAGCAGCACATGGGATGAGCGGACAAGCAGGGATGTACACAGGGGATGAAAGGACAAGCGAAGGTGTAGAGGACGAGCAGGGCAGCACACAGGGGAAGAGCAGACAAGCAAAGATGTAGAAGAAAGAGCAGTAGATAATAATATGTGAGGGAGCAGGACAAGAGGCAGTGGAGAAGGGGTGGAAGTGGAGCACAAGACAGAGGCAGTGGAGGAGCGGAGAAGTGGGGAACAAGACAGAGGTAGTGGAGGAGCGGAGAAGTGGGGAACAAGACAGAGGTAGTGGAGGAGGGGAGAAGTGGAGCACAAGGCTAGGGAATGATGCGTTGGAGGAGCGGATAATCCGGGCACAGTGAGGAACATAATGAGATGATGCAAACAACAGAGAAAACGACAGGAGCAGAATGCTGGAAGGTTGTTAGTACACTGTTAATGGGAAATGATGGAAGATCCTGCAACACAGCATAGACAGAAGATAAGCACATTCCACTAGGCCAATAATACAGAGCAATGCGGTACTTGTACATCGTCCAGACATTACAGACTGACAGATGGGGGCTTGTGAAATCCAGATACATATAGCAATTAGTCTGTAAGTATGTATATCCTGGTCACACAATATAACATCAATATATACAGATTATACTATGATCTGTATCCACAATGTACCGATATCAAACTGTAATTTCCAGTACCCGCAGGTGCTGGAATGTCCCTCCGTGGCTCCCGTACACATGAACCAGACCTTGGTTGTCTCCTGCCCACAGCTGTGGTGCGTCATAGGACATGCAGAACAGGTAGTTTTCCAGCTGGGTGAGAGACAAAGGGCAATAAATGAGGCTACAGGAAGTGGTAAGAGGACACAAGCGAGAACAGATGACTGGTGGCTCTAACCTGCCCCTGAACTGTCCAAGTATGAAGGGCCACAAATATGTGCAAACCTCATGGCCACAGCCAGAATGATCTAGAACGGTGTAAGGTCAGGGAAATAGAGGCCATGGAGAAGCCTACTGAGCTGCATCTTACCAGCCACTTGGACAGCCCTGGTGTAGTAGTGTATAACAAGCAGTGTAATCTGGATCTATACATGTCCTTTATATTGCAGGGCAGCATGTGGCTGCAGGAGCAGGGAGAAAGCAACATATTCTATAGGGGACATACGTGAGGACGGGGTATTTTTTTATCCAGTGTCCTACCTGTATCCGCTGCGAAACTGCATTCATTCTACGATCAAACGCCACCAGAGTCCTGTCCTCACTCCCAGACACGATGTGCCGATCGTCAGCCCCCACGGACAGCACCGGGCTGGAATGTATCTTGCGGCTCTTGATCAGTGGTCGGGATGCTAAAATTAGGAAAAGCAGAAGGATCACTGCTCCCCCCGATCTTCTGCCTCATTCCCACTAGACTATTGTATGACACTATTCATTTACATGTAACCAACAGCGTCTATATAACGATTTTATGTCACAGGCACTGGACCGGCACTCCAGGCTGAGTAGATAGCGGACGCTGGTGCCTTCACAGCTGTGAAGCAGAATGTAGACAGTAGGTGGTGCTATAAAAAGAAATACACGAAAATGCTGTGTCGGTTTTGAAATCAACGTTTCAATGCTCGTTTATTTAATGCACTCACGGTGATAAATCATCCCAGGTGGTGCTCCCATCAGGCACATATTCATAATATGGTCCAAATCCACAAAACTTGAAATCAGGGCACTCACCAAACAGCAATAGTCCAAATGCTTTTTATTCCATCACAGCAAAAGTGTAGTAAGCCGACGTTTCGGACCTATTAAAGACCCTTAATCATGGTGTCCTACAAAGAATGCAACTGATCTACAAGCCACAAGCCCCACACATATAACTCACCAAAATCTTAATAGCATAATTCCGGGGTATTCCCTTACTTCCAGGTGGGCGGTGCCGCCCCACATGTCATCTATGGCACCGCCCACCTGGAAGTAAGGGAATACCCCGGAATTATGCTATTAAGATTTTGGTGATTTTTCTGATATTTTAGCATATCTTTTTTTCTGGAATAAAAAGCATTTGTAGTATTGCTGTTTGGTGAGTGCCCTGATTTCAAGTTATATATATATATATATATATATATATATATATATATTCCGGTTACCCCCGGCACTCCGTTGCCCCAGATGGCGGGGTGTCTTTGCCCTGGTGCCTTCCGTTAGTGGTCCAGCCACCATGGATATCGTGCAGGATGTGGCGGCACTCAGAGACGATCACACAAGGTTTAAGTGCATACAACTTTTATCTACGTTTCGGGGTTCAAGACCCCTTCGTCAGGATATAAAACAGTGGTAACACAACTTCTATAAATACATTTACTTACCCAGGAAGTCTTCCGTCCATCTGCGTGCCCGGCCCGTCCTCCGGAGTACGCCCTCCCCGCAGTCATCCGAGTCACTGTTTCAGCACAGCACCCAAGTAAACCATTTTTTAGTTATAACAGGTTTTATTGTAACATTATGCAGCAATGCTTGTTTATCCTTCACTAAAGTTTTGTATGCACGTTTGTTTACAGTTATTTCCGGGTGCGTCTGAAGTCTGTCACGTAGCCATGGCAACGGCCGGAGGCCGGCTCCGTCACGTCCGTTAGACGCGTCAGCAGATACCGGAAGTGGGGGAGGGCGTACTCCGGAGGACGGGCCGGGCACGCAGACGAACGGAAGACTTCCTGGGTAAGTAAATGTATTTATAGAAGTTGTGTTACCACTGTTTTATATCCTGACGAAGGGGTCTTGAACCCCGAAACGTAGATAAAAGTTTTATGCACTTAAACCTTGTGTGATCGTCTCTGAGTGCCGCCACATCCTGCACGATATATATCTATATATATAGATATATCTATATATATATATAGATAGATGCAAGTTGGCGGCACCCGGAGGCAATGAAGACAAGACACTGCAGTTAGTGATCAAACGTTTTCGATGTATTGATTTCACATCGTCATCAGGATGACGATGTGAAATCAATACATCGAAAACGTTTGATCACTAACTGCAGTGTCTTGTCTTCATTGCCTCCGGGTGCCGCCAACTTGCATCTGTACATGGGGAGACTTATCTTAGTCTCTTAGGACGGGCACCGGAGCCCAGTATCTGAACTTACAAGGTGTGCTACTCCCCTCTGCAAAATATATATATAGATATATATATATATCTATATATATATATATATATATATATATATATATATATATATATATATATATATATAGCAAACAAGGGGGTTATTGGAGTGCGCTCAAATGGATATCACCCAGTCACAATTGAGATCATAGACTCCTGTCGATTCTCAGAATAAAAACGTAGACTTCGTTCAAAAGACGTAGTTCTTTATTAAAAACCTTTAAGACTTCGTTCAAAAGACGTAGTTCTTTATTAAAAACCTTTATTGGTTTTTAATACAGAACTACGTCTTTTGAACGAAGTCTACGTTTTTATTCAAAAAAACACCTGCCTACCTACAAGACACCATGAATAAAATGAAGAACATTGGGCCAGTATCACCAACTACCTGGATGGTTACCCTAGACATATGCAGTCTCTATACGAGTATCCCACACGAAGGTGGGATAAGGGCAACCAGAGAAGATCCTGATGACCAAGGTCCACCGATTGATCTATTTATCACACGGTTATCATTGATCTTACAACGGAATTTCTTCTTTTTCAACGATCGATTCTATCTTCAACGCGCTGGTTGCGTGATGGGCTCTCCAATCGCACCGTCCTACGTCAATGCCTATATGGCAGTGCATGAACAAGACCATTTTTTCAGTGGCGAACGCAATAATAACATCAGCTTGTACACGCGTTATATCGATGACGTGCTGCTGTTCTGAACAGGAACTCAACAAGAATTTATTTCAGCAATAAAAAAGGATCAATGCGCTCCCTTGCTCCATCAAATATACATATACCATGTGTATCACCAACGTTGGGACGTAACCTCTGTACCTCAAGTTTCTCAAAACCCACTGATCGGAACACTCTCCTGCGAGCCCAGAGCCATCGTCCCCCTGCACTAAAATGGGTACTACCGTTCTCTCAATTACTAAGGGTGACAAGAATAACCAGTTCTGAGGAACTGCTCACATCCAATCTGGACCTGATGCAAGAGAAATATTTATCCCGTGGGTATTCCAAAGAGATGGTAGAGAACGCACGGAGGAAAGTTGGCAAGATCTCACGTGAAAATGAATATAAGGATGTGATCAGATGGGTACGCTCCTTCAATGTTGCTAATGACATACACTATACACACACATATAGTATTGACATATGGGTGACCTTACCTCTTGGATCATACACGCTCACTCTCTTGTCATAGGATCCAGCTACCAGGATGTCTGGCAGAAATGCCAGGCAGAGAATCGCTGCTCGCCCCCTGCACACAGAGATCGGGATAGGGTTCAGGTGTGAGTTAAGTTTAGGGTCCACGGACATCAGATATAAACAACACCCTAAGTCTACACTGGTGCTGACTCAGATCTCTTACTATCATTTCTGGATGGACCAGAGGGCGACCTGAGTACATCCTGGGTTCTTGTGACGTGTGAAGTCAGTGCTGACAGCATAGACCCCACAGAGATCAATGTATCTCTATGTACAGAACAATCTACTGTCTCTGCGGGATGCAGTTAGTATCCCGGCGGTCGGAATCCCGATGCCGGAATCCTAGCACATTGTCCCTCTATGGGTGTCCACGACACCCATAGAGGGAGAATAAATTAGTGGGCCCGCTGCAAGGCGAGGGTTGGAGGGGCTGGAGATGATGTGTCATGAGGGGGTGGAGCTAAGAGATACAGTGGAAATGAGGGGTAAATGTATGGAGCTTGGAGAAGAGGTATCTATCCCCATAAAGAACATTATGTGCAAGATGCTAATGCTCCAGCCAATCAGCAACTGTCAATTTACATATTGGAGCTGGTTGGCTGTAGCATTATCACCTAGTGTTCCATCTAGGAACTAAGGCGGGCAGAGCACCTCTGCACGGGGGCGGACCGGGCCCACCGACGTCACTGTTTTGGGCGGTCCCGGGCCACCAACGTCACAAAAGGGGCATGCCCAGACCGCACCGTGATGAAAAGGGGCGGGCTCGGCCGCCACGGTCAAGAAAAGGGGCGAGCCTGGCCGCCGGTGTCACTGAAGGGGGTGGGCCCGGCCACCCCGAAGGCTCTACACTGCTGGGGAAGTGCCGGCATTGCTATCTACAGCGGCGCCGGGCTTCCCCGGTCACACCATGAGGGGTTGGAGGCAGGCTGTTTTAGCGGGGTGCTGCCAGTGGGGCAGGGCACATGTTGCCCTTTAAAAATCAGGCAGGGCGCAGCGCCCCGCTAATACAGCCTAGTGGGAACACTACTTGCACATAACGTTCTTTATGGGGATAGATACGACTCTCCAAGCTTCATACATATACCCCTGAGTGATGTACTGGAGGTGGTGAGGCACAGGAGGGACGAGGCTGGAGACACAGGAGGGACAAGGCTGGAGACACAGGAGGGACAAGGCTGGAGACACAGGAGGGACAAGGCTGGAGACACAGGAGGGACAAGGCTGGAAACACAGGAGGGACAAGGCTGGAGACACAGGAGGGACAAGGCTGGAGACACAGGAGGGACGAGGCTGGAGACACAGGAGGGACAAGGCTGGAGACATAGGCAGGGATAAGGCAGGAGAGATGGGGTTGAAGCTAACGAGACATAGGGGGGCTGACCAGGCTGTACCTACAGGGGACGGATAGGAGGCCCTAAAAGCCAAGATGCAAGATTTCTGGTGTCATACCTGATCTCTCCAACCTGCTGTCCCTCCGCACCAATGTCCCAAATCTTCATGGTGCTGTCCCAGGACCCAGAACATACAAGATTGTCACAATCGGCGAGTGACCAGGCCCAGCCCTGTGTGGAAGAAAAGACCACAATGAAGCTGGCTGCAGGACACATACATGGTGTAAGTACCAGGAGATTTGAGTGTAGGGACAGATCACCATACATCACTATAACTAAATACAGTTCTATGCATGCAGAGCACTTGGAGCGCCCTCTAGTGCGCGAATCAGGGTAAGACAGCATCAATACCTTGTGTGTTCCGGTTTTCTCTGTCCCCAGGGCCTTCACTTTCTCCGGGTCCTTCCCCAGGTCTCTCAGGTCCCAGAGGCTGACATTTCTGTCCCGAGATCCAGACACACATAAAGATCCTCCCTAAGGACAAGGGGAATAGGCCTTTGTCAATGTGGATGCTAAGGGTTCGGGTGATCACCCATATCTGATACCTGAGTTTGTGTGTGTGCTATTCCATCATCTTTTATCTTATATATCTATCTATATTATATGCCGTATACTCCTGGGGTTTGAACATGGGCATTAAGGCGCATGCGCAAACCCCGAACATCGTGGAAGTGGTCGAATTAGGCCTGCAACCTGTGGCTCGCCAGCTGTTTTGAAACTACAAATCCCAGCATACCCTGCCACAATATTGCTATTAGGGAATGGTAACACTGGCAGGGTATGCTGGGAAGTGCAGTCTCATGACAGCTGGAGGGCCACAAGTTGGCCAGGCCCAGTATTACTGTAATACCCCACAAAGAGTGTAGACCACATGTGCGGAGGTAAGCCAAGACATCATTAATACATGGAATTCATTTATTAGCTAAGGAATCAGCATAGACACAATCATCTGTATTCATGTAAACATATCCCCTATAAAACAGCAATGATATATTATTATTATTATTATTTACAGTTTATTATATAGCGCTGCAGATTCTGTTGCACTTTACAATTGGAAACAACAGTGATTAAACAAACTGGGTAGAAACAAACCAACATAGAGGAAGGAGGGCCCTGCTTGTTACAGTCTATAGATATAGTAAAACTTAATGGATTGATTTCATAAAAAAATATCCATAAGGCTTGCAATATCAAGTTAAGGAATTGGCCTTGTTTAAACTGGACAAAACCATGTGCGCTGCAGGCATACCTCCCAGCATGCCCCTCTCCAGGAGGGACACATTGCTCTGTTCCTGGACTTCTCTGGTAATATACGACTACCATCACCTGTTTCTCACAGGTTATTGGATAAGAAAGGTGATGGCAATGATAAATTAAGGTAAAAGTCCAGGAGCAGAGCATTGTGTCCCTCCTGGAGAGGGTCATGTTGGGAGGTATGACTGCAGGTGAGAGATAGATGTGGGGGAGTTTTATTGTTTCTGTGCAGGGTAAATACTGGCTGCTTTTTTTTTACACTGCAATTGACATTTCGGTTTGAACATTAAGATTTCGGTTTACATTTGGGTGGAGTACCCAAATGTAACTCTCTCCAAACTATGGCCCTCCAGCTGTTGTGAAACTAAACATCCCAGCATGCCTTCCCATAGTCTCAGTATTCCCGAATAGCAAAACTGTGGCAAGGCATGATGGGACTTGTAGTTTCACAACAGCTGGAGGGCCATAGTTTGGACACGCCTGCTATACATGTTACATCTGCCCACATGCAGTGCAGCATGGTTTTGACCATTTTAAGAACAAATTTGAATGCTGTGTCTGAATGAGGCAAATAAAGGTAATTATACCAAGTTCCACTATGCGGCCAGCTGTATCGGAACTATTGGGACATCCCCAGTGCCATGAAGAACGTGCACTGAGTGAGAATTAAAATCCCTTTATTTGCACATAGATCCAGAGCATCACCTGTGCATCCTGGGGCTTGTAGTTTCACAAGGCAGATTCCTAATTTGATAACTTTAGAATGCAGCCATTCTAGTCTCCTGCTTTGCATCTAATGTATATGACAGTTTATCAGACTGCGCACCTGTAGCAGTAACACTGCATCTACTGAGGCATAGTGACCGTCAGCCAATGAGAAATGCTCTATTTTCCCATTGTCTGACCAATGAGACAGCTGCTCTTCCAATTCAATGCATGCAGACGGCCAATCAAAGTTCTCTTCTGTAGAAAAAACATCCAGGTATTAATAAAAGATTAAAGCTATGTATCCTAATATCTGTATATTAGGAAGAGGGGAGAGGTTAGGGTGTCATCATATCTGTATATTAGGAGGAGGGGAGAGGTCAGTGTGTCCTCATATCTGTATATTAGGAGGTGGGGAGAGGTTAGTGTGTCCTGATGTCTGTGTATTAGGAGGAGGGGAGAGATCAGTGTGTCCTGATGTATGTGTATTAGGAGGAGGGGAGAGGTCAGTGTGTCCTGATGTCTGTGTATTAGGAGGAGGGAAGAGGTCAGTGTGTCCTGATGTCTGTGTATTAGGAGGACGGGAAAAGGTCAGTGTGTCCTGATGTCTGTGTATTAGGAGGACGGGAAAAGGTCAGTGTGTCCTGATGTCTGTGTATTAGGAGGGGGGAGAGGTCAGTATGTCCTGATGTCTGTGTATTAGGAGGGGGGAGAGGTCAGTGTGTCCTGATGTCTGTGTATTAGGAGGAGGAGAGAGGTCAGTGTGACCTGATGTCTGTGTATTAGGAGGAGGGGAGAGGTCAGTGTGTCCTGATGTCTGTGTATTAGGAGGAGGGGAGAGGTCAGTGTGTCCCGATGTCTGTGTATTAGGAGGAGGAGAGAGGTCAGTGTGTCCTGATGTCTGTGTATTAGGAGGAGGAGAGAGGTCAGTGTGTCCCGATGTCTGTGTATTAGGAGGAGGAGAGAGGTCAGTGTGTCCCGATGTCTGTGTATTAGGAGGAGGAGAGAGGTCAGTGTGTCCTGATGTCTGTGTATTAGGAGGAGGAGAGAGGTCAGTGTGTCCCGATGTCTGTGTATTAGGAGGAGGGGAGAGGTCAGTGTGTCCTGATGCCTGTGTATTAGGAGGAGGGGAGAGGTCAGTGTGTCTGTGTATTAGGAGGAGGGGAGAGGTCAGTGTGTCCTGATGTCTGTGTATTAGGAGGAGGGGAGAGGTCAGTGTGTCCTGATGTCTGTGTATTAGGAGGAGAGAGGTCAGTGTGTCCTGATGTCTGTGTATTAGGAGGAGGAGAGATATCAGTGTGTCCTGAATCGATGTCTGTGTATTAGGAGGAGGAGAGAGGTCAGTGTGTTCTGATGTATGTGTATTAGGAGGAGGGAGGTCAGTGTGTCCTGATGTCTGTGTATTAGGAGGAGGAGAGAGGTCAGTGTGTCCTGATGTCTGTGTATTAGGAGGAGGAGAGAGGTCAGTGTGTCCTGATGTCTGTGTATTAAGAGGAGGGGAGAGGTCAGTGTGTCCTGATGTCTGTGTAGTGTGTATTAAGAGGAGGAGAGAAGTCAGTGTGTCCTGATGTCTGTGTATTACCACCTTTATGCTGATGATACCCTAATCTATCTCTCCTCCCCCGACCTATCCCCATCACTCCTGTCCAAGGTCTCCGAATGCCTCACGGCCATCTCAGCCTGGATGACCCAACGCTTCCTGAAACTAAACATGGCTAAAACTGAACTTCTAATCTTCCATCCCCCGAACATCCCCTCTTCTCCCACTATCTCCATCAGCATTGGTGAAACCGAGATCACGTCCACCAACCAAATGCGCTGCCTCGGTGTCATCATTGACTCCTCCCTCTCTTTCACCCCCCACATTCGTGCTCTCTCACAGTCTTGCCGCTTTCACCTACGCAACATCTCACGCATCAGACCATTCCTCTCCACTGACGCGACCAAAATTCTCATTCACTCTCTTGTCATCTCCCGCCTTGACTACTACAACATCCTTCTCTCTGGGCTACCTCTCACCCGCCTCGCACCTCTCCAATCCATTCTTAACGCTGCTGCTAGGCTCATCTTCCTCTCCCGCCGCTCTACCTCCGCCTCCCCCCTCTGTTTATCTCTTCACTGGCTCCCCATTCCTTTCCGAGTTCTCTTTAAACTCCTCACCACCACCTACAAGGCTCTCTCCTCCTCCACAGCTCCCTACCTCTCTTCACTGATCTCTATCCACACTCCCTCCCGTCCTCTTCGCTCCATCGCTGACCGCCGACTGACCTCTCACCTAATCACCTCCTCCCACTCCCGTGTCCAAGATTTCTCTCGCGCTGCCCCCCTGCACTGGAACAACCTCCCGCCACCCATCAGGCTATCTGATTCCCTTACCTCCTTCAAGCGCTCACTCAAAACCCACTTTTTTCGACTAGCCTATCCCTCCTCCTAACCTCTTTTGATCCTCCTATCCTGCCTCCGTTCCTACTTATCCTATTGTATTTCATTCGTCCACCCAACTATTTTTATTATGTTAACTCTTATGAGCAGGGCCCTCCTTCCTCACGTACTCACCCTACCTCATTACCTCACCTGTGCTCCTGTCCTGTTCTTCCCTTCCTCTACTTCATCTTCAGTCTCCTTGACTATTTTGACACCTACTTCTGAACTGATGCTGATTTTAGTTCTACCAGCTACACCCCTATTTATACTGTATCTTTCAACACACCCTGTACGTTACCTTGTAATTTGTTTTTTTTTTGTTTGCTATGTACGGCGCTGCGGACACTTTGCGGCGCCTTATAAATAAACGTACTACTACTACTACTATTAGGAGGAGGGGAGTGGTCAGTGTGTCTTGGTGTCTATGTATTAGGAAGAGGGGAGAGGTCAGTGTGTCCTGATATCTGTATATTAGGAGGGGGGAGGAATGTATTGCCGTGTGTGTAGTATCACTCACGTTCCACCACGGGGAAGTTGGAGCTGACTCTTTTCTGCACCCGCACTTTCCAAGTCACCTCCTCTAACACAATGTCTCTGAGGGTGGAGCACACCAGCGGTAAGACTTTGAGGATAAACCGTGGGTCAAGATATGACAGTATGTGCAGGATCAGCTCGAGGGGGAGGAGTAACAGCTGTGAGGTCACCTGACCATCCTCCCCCGCCACAGGGGACTTCTTCAGATCCAAACCTCCATGCTGGAGCTCGTCAGGAATTTCCCCAGGCAAAGAGAGTGGAGGACGGTGGGTTTTGTCCTGCAGTGTCACAGTGCCAAGGACCCTGGACACATAATCTAAGGCTTGTCTTTCTGGATCTTCTGATTCCTCCCCTTCAGAGTCATTATCAGACTCCACCTCCCGACTAGACGCCATGTTTGTGGGAGTGGCCAGAAGGATCTGTCAGGTTCTAGGCCTGCATCTAAATAAAGGGCAGAATCACAGTAAGGAAAGGTGCATGTATCTTACCACATTAGAAGGAAGAATACTGGAGCAGTACTCTATCAGCCGGCACCTTCACCCAATCACCACAAATACAGAAAATATGCCATTGGAACAGTCTATTAAAGATTTATGGAGAGCGCCTATCTGCAACTTTATGCAAAAGCCGCCACAAAGGCTTTCCTTGTGTGCGCCGGCCAATGTACAAGGATGCCATGAGCGTCTTAAGACATGTGACGCATGACCTCATTACAACGTGAAGCGTGACCTTATTAGAACTCATTAGAATGTGCCGCGTGACCTTAAAGAACACATTAGAATGTGACGCATTTCAAAATAGAGCATATTAGCATTTTCATTGCTTGTGAATGAAATTCACAAACAATGTATCAAGCCTTCTAAAAAAAAAGAGTGGAGACGTGAATGATTGGAGACATTGTCCATAGCAACCAATCAGCTTCAAGCTTTCGTTTTATAGAATGTACTTGATGAATGCTAGCTGTAAACTGATTGGTTGATATGGGCAATGGTCCATTTTTTAAAGGCTTGTTGTACTAGTGCAGACATTTACATGAATTAATTTCAATTATTGGCCCAATTTAGAGTTTTTAGGCTGGGAGCACAGTAGACCATAATTTGTCTATTTCACCGTTTTGAGATGAATTGGATAAATGAATCATCTGCATCGTTTAATGGCCCTTATACTGGTTCACTCGCAAAGGCAAATTCCATCTCAAATGGACAAAACCATGTGCACTGCAGGGGGGCAGATGCAACAAGTGCAGAGAAAATTAGATTTGGGTTGGATTTTACTTTAAAGTGAAACCTACAATATATTGCAGTGTAAACATAAATCAGCCAGTATTTTCCCTGCACAGAAAAAAAATAACTCACCCAAATCAGATTCTCTCTGCACATGTTACATCTGCCCCCCCCCCCCCCCCTGCAATGCACACTTCAGATGGAATTTGCCTTTGCAAGTGAACCAGAATAAGGGCCAAGGTGTATGCAATCTTGTGCGCTCCCGTGCGCCATTCCTCACATCTTCTAATCTGCTGCACTACACGGCAGATTAAACGATATCTTTAACAATTTTGTGGAAATCGTGCAGTGTGTTTTAAAAGCAAATGATACATCATTGATGATTAAATGATACCAAGTATATCATTGGGTGGTTTTAAGGATTGCACAGTGTGTATGCACCATATCTTTTGCTTCAGGGATGAAAAGAAATATGGACTAGTGTGTACCCAGCATTACTATTACGCCAGCTTTCAGATAGCATCGCTGTGAAGCAAATTCTATTTCATGAACAACACAAAGGAGATTCTTCCACTTACCCATTTAATTTACAACATTACAAGACCTGAGTTCCTTATGGTCCATACTTACTGGGCGACGATGCCCAGCGTGTATGGACAGCAATTATCGCTGTGGGGAAAGCCGCTCAGTAGTGCATACACACGGAGCGGCTACACCCCTGCCCGGGGCCGTCAGTGGGGAGAGGAAGGCTTTGCATAGTGCAAATTTGAATATTAATATTCCTGACATCTTTCTCTTGGGTTGGGATCATTTGGTCTACAGCATGATGGTTGACACATGAGGTCGACATGGGTCTAGGTCAACATGGGAAAAGGTCAACATGATTCAAGGTGGAAAGGTCATTAGTTTGACAATGTCTAGGTCGACAGTGAAAAGGTCGACATGTTCACTGTTTTTTCACCTGAATGTCAACACAGTTGACATGGACACAGTTTAAAGTGCACCGCATCCCCTCGCATCGCTCGCTCGCTTTGCATCAGGCACACTATTTTATTCTCCCACCATGCCCTATTGCAGGGGTGGGGAACCTCAGGCCCGGGGGCCGTATGCGGCCCCCGTAGCTGGTCTGAGTGGCCCTCCCACCCGCCTGGCAGCTTTGCCGGGAATCAAGAACAGGGGAATTCTCGTGAGAGGTCGGTAGTTCTCGGTAGATTCCTCTTAATCAACATCAGCCGGAGACTGTCAGTCCTATTCAGCAGCAGCCGCCAGAGCGTGGCACGGCTGCAGCAGGACAATTTGTAAGAGATATTTTACATATGGCCCCCGAAGGATTTTTTTACCCCATACAAATGGCCCTTGGCACAAAAAAGGTTCCCCACCCCTGCCCTATTGGATGGTAGGGCACGAAATACCGCCTGTCGGATCAAAAAACAGTGAAAAACCCCATGTTGACCTTTTGACTGTCGACCTAGACACTGTCGAACTAATGACCTGTCGATGTAGAACCATGTCGACCAAATGACTGTCTACCATAATGTTGTAGACCAGGCATGTCCAACGTTGGCCCTCCAGATGTTTTGAAACTACACATCCCAGCATGCTTTGCAATAGTTTTAGCATTCTCTAATAGCAAAACTGTGGCAAAGCATGCTGGGATGTGTAGTTTCACAACATCTGGAGGGCTAACGTTGGACATGCCTGTTGTAGACCAAATGACTGCATCCCTTTCTCTTTATGTTAGGACCAGTAGTCCAATAGTGATAAAAGTGATAGTGAATAGCCTGGCAAAGGTATATACTGTGGCTTACATAATGATTTATTTACTCCAAAATGGAGGTGCTATGAGCAAGTAACATCTCACAGGCTTGTATTTTGGTTCCCAAAGTATTACATGTTTTACAGGTCTATCTGCTTTCTCAGCTATGGAAACATACTGGGTATAACAGGGACGGTGCTTGTTGTGTGTCAGAATTGGCAAGTTTCTATTTGTTGCACTGAAACAGCAGGGCTAGGCACATAGGATTGTGTGTGGGGATAACTCATGATGTCTTACATGACTGGTGTCCTAAAGCTGGCACACGACAACCTGTAACTTATATCAGCATTTTCCTGTATCTACTGAAACAGACAGAGGGCGCCGAAACGCGTAATACTTTGGAAATAGAAATTGCACCTCCATTTTGGAACTTATTTGTTGAACTTTTACCACTACTGGGCTATTAGCCCTAACACAGGGGGTGAGTCTGAGGTGCACATAGTCAAAATCGGGCACGTTTCCCTTCTGTGTCAGGTGATGCATATCAGAATCTGTGCAATCTAGAAGGGCATTCCTGGTTTGCGGCAAGCACGTCAGTACCAGGGACCCCATTGAAAGACATAAATCTTCCACTTGCATCAACAACTGTGTTAGGTCGGACATCTTGAGCAAGCACAGGGTTTCTCCAACGTCTAATGTTGCATCTTTGTGCCAACGTAGACGGAATTGCACTGCGGTCGGTGTGCGCCTCGACAGGAAGCCCAATTGCTTGCAGTACTAGCATAAAGATCCAGTAGAGGCTGTGTCCACCTCCGAAACCCTAAATAAATAGCATTGTGTCCCTCTCCGGGAGGGACACAATGCTCTGCTCCTGGACTTCCCTTTTAATGCATGATTACCTTCATCTGTGTTAAACAGGTGAATGGCTCAGAAAGGTGCTGCAACACAGGTGATGACAATCATGCATTAAGAGGGAAGTGCAGGAGCAGAGCATTCTGTCCCTCCTGGAGAGGGTCATGTTGGGAGGTATGAAATAGGGAGACAGATCAGGGTTGTCTACCTGACCCTCTCCTTCAAGGAGAAAATGCTCTGTTCCTGGCCTTCCCTGGTAATGTATGATTGCCATCACCTGTGGAGAGCTATGCAATTGGTGAGAAAGGTGTTTCACCACAGGTGATGGCAATCATACATTACCAGGGAAGCCCATGAACAGAGCATTGTGTCCCTGAAAGAGAGGGTCAGGTTGGCAACCCTGAGATAGATCGGTGTGTATATCTATCTATCCATCCATCTCATTCAACGTTCCCTATACTCACAGGGTTTATGGCTAGCACCAGCGTGGCATGCTAGTGCACAGACAGTGTGTGTGGGCACACACACCATGCTATCAGTAGCTTGCACATCACCCCGGCGACCTGATTTCATTCCCCTTCATGCAACTCTCCCCCCCCCAATAACACGGACACTTATAAATGCACACACCTGTCTCCTAGGACACCGCCCATACTTCCGGTCGCGGCCAGTGACGTCGTCGCGACCGGCTGTACCCAAGGAGACGGTAAGGCCCGTGCAATCAGGCAGGGGCGTGGCCGGCAGCTCCCGCCGCTGCCATTGGTGGGCCGACCAGTGGACGCTAGGTGGTAATCGTGTAACGGCCCGGGTGTGTAGAACACCCCCAGGTTGCCGGGGAGAGAGAGCCGGGGCGGGGCTTTCATGCTCTGCTGCAGTACAATTGTGGGCTCAAAGAGCAAACTCGATTTTTGCTGCTAATATAAAGACCAAAGCTACATGTGCAGAGATATTAGTCATACTGTACCAGTGACGTGGTTGAATTCAGTGTCAATAACCCATGCAATGGTCTGGGGATGTATTAAAAGGAATGACAGTGGAATGTGCTTGTGTGCAACAGGTTAATATGGCTTTTAAATGTGCAAAGCCGCTCTGACGCGGAGCCAGGGCGCCTGGGATATGGGTAAAACCCGGACAGGACAGGCTCCATTCATCAATATCTGTCATTCTAAAGCTTGTAGTGTCGGTTGTGTCTTGTCCAGTGAGGCTGCTGTGACACCTGTCACCAGGTAGAGGAGAATGAGACATGCCGCAAACTGTAGTTAATAATGGACACAATTGTGTCCATTCACGCGGGACGGCCACGGATACCACCACTGGAAGGGACGGCTGCCGGACTGTGGCCATCCCCTCCATTGTAAACTACTATGTGCGGCACGGCTTCCTGGCCGTGCGGGATTTCGCCGTCCAGCAGGAGCCGGAGCATGTGAAATAGCCCGAAGGCTGTAATCTCCCCTTCTCCATGTCCGGTTTTTACTTAGTCCCGGGCACCTGTGGACAGCCTGGGTAACCTCAGAGAGCGGCTATTGAGCAATGGCTACCATCATAGGATTATTTAGCAATATCCATCACAAGCAGACTGCCAACATGGATGGTTACAAGCTGTGGGTTACCGCTTTCCATCTCTGGTGTGAGGGGTGACGTGTCAGGCTAAGACCTACATATCAAACACTGGTCACGGATATTTATTTCCCAATTCTGACCTCCTTGCACAGAGTCTAGCACCATGCAGTGGGATTTTCACGGATGCCCAAAACCAAACTGCCTCCAAAAGGAAATATTTAGATACTTTCTCATCTTTGCGGCCACCATTACGTCAGCACCATTGTCCACTCACCAAGCTCGCCCCAACTTTACGGAGGGTGATACATGGTGGTGTTGTTGTTGTTGTTGTTGTGGAACAAGGGTGGTGGCGTAGCTTAAACGGTGGTCATTTATGTGATTTTATTAGGGAAACCGCCTTAATTGATTTTTAATTCAGCGGGGTGCTATCCAGGCAAAAAAACTTGACCGGTTGTTTGGAAGAGAGAGTTTGCGCAGCCGATGCACACCAAAGAAAAAGATTATGGTACTTGTGGAGTATCACGGCTCCCACGATGTGCATCGTATGCTAAAAAAATCGCATCGCATGCGATGGCATCCGATTTTGCACTGAAATGCATGGAAATGTGTTGCAAACATGTTAAACGCCCCCAAATGTCATTTTTCAGAGTGTACCACCCCCACTATCAACGCCAACCCGAAGCGTGGCGAGCGCAGCGGTACGCATCCTACGACCTTTTCATACCCCCACTATCCACGTCGGCGTGGAGTTGAGAATAGAAAGTGTGGCGAGGGGACGCGGATACCTTCACAGGTATCCGCGTCCCCTCGCGGGCTGCACAGGTATCCGCGTCCCCTCGCGTGGCTGGCTGCGCTCGCCACACTTTTTATTCTCAACTCCACGCCGACGTGGATAGTGGGGGTATGAAAAGGTCGTAGGACACGTACCGCTGCGCTCGCCACGCTTCGGGTTGGCATTGATAGTGGGGGTGGTACACTCTGAAAAATGACATTTGGGGGCATTTAACATGTTTGCAACACATTTCCATGCATTTGGATGCATTTCAGTGCAAAATCGATGCAATGCGATTTTTGCTAAAAATAGCTAAAAACGGTAAAAATTGCATCTCATCGCATGCCACTATATATGGCATGCGATGGGAGCCGTGATACTCAACAAGTACCAAGATTATTTATGTATTTTATTAAAAGTTTACAATTTTATTAATTTAATGAGGCAAAAAGAAAAGAAGGTGTTGTCCTGTGTAGTCTTTTAGCATATAGGATTACACAGGATGGACTTTTTCTGCTGCTTGTGAAAAAAAATGTAAGTTAAAAAAATTAGGACATACATAGACATACACATATACTGTGAAGTGCTAGTGCACTTTTTAAAGAAAGAAAATGTGTTACTAGAGTTTTAAAATTCGCTAGACTTGTTTGTAGTTTGTTCAGCTGTTTAATTGACGTAAATGTAATTTAATTCCTATATTTGACTTTTCTTTGGCTTAATTAACAAACAAGTCTAGCGAATTTTAAAACTTTTCACAAGCAGCAGAAAGAGACCATCCTGTGTAATCCTCTGTGCAAAAAGACTACACAGGACAGGACCTTCTGTTCTTTGTACCTCATTAAATGAATAAAATTGAAAAACTTTTAATAAAATACATAATCTTTTACTTTGGTGTGCATTCACTGCGCAAACTCTCTCTTCCAAATAACTTCTCACAGAATTGCAAGTGAAATACTTGCGATTATCCACCTGTGGATATTTTAAAATGTGTCAGTGAGTAATGAGAGCAACTGTGCACCTGCCGGGTGACCTGGAAATTGTGAGGTGTGTGGGATCCTGAGGACCGAGTTTGAAAACCCCTGTCCTAGACCATTCTCCCTTCACCAATACATTACTGCAACACCTGGTACACACATTTATCTCTTCATATTACGCTGTGCTTTTTTTACTACACTGTACAATGTTCAATGTGTGACTTCCTGCAGCTTCTATGCCACACCTCGTAACACTGCTTTTCTGCTGGGTACATTACTATATAAAACTTTGTGGTTTCCTGCTGCCTCCATTTACCTACTTGTATCACTGCCCTGTGCTTTTGGAGACCCTGCTCCTTCTACTATATAAATTCTTTGGAAGGGAAGAGGTAGAAGGAAATCAATCACTAATCTGTGCTGTTATTGAGACCGCCCCTTCTTCTTACTGTTACTATTCACCTCCACACTAATGCATAAGCAAACACAATGTCCTGGCAATGAATGAGGGCATAGCTTAAAAACTTTATGATGTAATGGGGAGCACATGTTAGGGCAAAGCACCTGCTTTCTGCCTTACTTGTGGAAAGCAGGTCACTCCTCCCCAGATGGCACAATTTTGCAAGTGAAACTTGGGCAAGATGGCACATATGCACTAGACTTGAGCACAAGTTCTCAACCTCAGTCCTCAGGACCCCGCACAGTTCACGTTTCCAGGTCACAGAGCAGGTGCATTCATTACTCAATGACACATTTTAAAAGATCCACAGGTGGAGCTAATTATTTCACTTGTGTTTCAGCGAGGAGACATGGAAAATATGCACCGTGTGGGGTCCGGAGGACTGAGTTTGAGAACCTGTGCACTAGAGAGTAATGTATCTTTGCTTTCAATGGGTGGATACAATCTTCCCAAACAGATCACTGGAAAGATGGCCTTAAGGATAGCTATTAAATGGGAGGGGGTTGTTACACACAGTGTGATGCATTCTGGGGCTAGACATCATTCTGCCCACATGTGCTGTGACAGCCATATTGTCTTAATCTTTGAGCATCTGCTAGATTGCCTCGTAAACAGGAGCTTATTGACAGTATAGTGGCAATAGTGTATTTGGTATTACAGGGGTACAGACTGATTAGCTGCACTGGTTAGATGTGACCGTCTGCCTGTGCTAAGTACACGCTTTGCATCTGAATCACACAAACACTAGTCATTCTATTGGTCACCACGTAACCACAGAATCTCACAAACACACTAAGCTCTGGAGGAATCACAGTTCCCTGTGCTACACTCTCTTCCTTTAAAGAATAGAACTTTATCAGCAACCCTGTCAATTTTAAAAAGGTGAGCATACATTAGGGCTGGGGTAGCCAACCCTAGTCCTCGAGAGCTACCAACAGTGCATGTTTTGCAGGTCTCCTCACAGAATCACAAGTGAGCTAATTAGCTCCATCTGTGTATCTTTTAAAATGTGTCAGTGATTAATGAGTGTAGCTGTGCAGCAGCTAGGTTGTCTGGAAAATGTGAACTGTTGGTAGCGCTCGTGGGCTAGGGTTGGCTACCACTGCATTAGGGAAACTTAAGCCAACAATCACACCTTAAGGCACCCGGGAAGATCCTGAGCAGCAGGATCACATGCTATATATCGCATGAAATCCCATAAAACCCTGCCGGACAGCAATCCAAGAGATCATTTGTGCATATTGCTGGCTGCAGTGCAATGTACACAGTACCATACATCGCATCAGACCTGCTGTCCTTCACATTCCATTATTTTCCTGTGATTGATCGCCACAATTGCAAGAAGAGTCCAAATAACAGCAACTTTGTAAAGAAAATAAATGGTGGATGTTAAAACGAGATGGATTATAAAAGTTATGTTTTCTTAATATTAAGTAGATTACTCCACTCCTGCATTCTTAGTTCCCATTGGTCACACCCATGCTGCAACCTGCATTCTTATTTCCCATTGGTCACACCCATGCTGCAACCTGCAATCTTATTTACCATTGGTCACACCCATGCTGTAACCTGCATTCTTATTTACCATTGGTCACACCCATGCTGTAACCTATCTGTCTGCGGTCTCAAGGGATTGGGATCATTTGGTCGACATGGGGAAAGGTCAACAGGTAATTAGGTTGACAGTGTCTAGGTTCACAGTCAAATAGTCAACATGGGGTTTTTCACCCAAATGTCAACACAGTGTACATGGACACAGTTAAAAGTGCACTGCAACACTCAGCACACTATTTTATTCTCCCTCCACGCCCTAGTGGATAGTAGGGCATGAAATACTACCTGTCGGGTTAATAAACTGTGAAAAAAAGGGATTTTTGTAAGAACTTACCGTTCGAATCCCTTTCTCTGATATGGTCCTGGTGACACAGCTCAACACTGGGATGTAGGAGGGTCCGAAGGAGCCAGGCACCTATCCTAAAGTTTTAGAGGGTAGGCTCCTCCCCTACTGCATCCCTGGACTCTTCAGTTCAATCTTTCAAAGCCACTGGAATACATTAACTCAGTACAAACGCCTGCACATATTATATGCACATTTTATAACAGAAAACTGTTAACTTTTAACCATTTTAACATGAACATCATGAAACTTCTGGCATACTTACTGAGCGTAAGGGAGGGATCGCTGTGTCACCAGGACCATATCAGAGAAAGGGATTCGAACGGTAAGTTCTTACAAAAATCCCTTTTTCTCTTTCAATGGTCCTGGTGACACAGCTCAACACTGGGACGTTCCAGAGCCGGTCCTTTGGGAGGGTACGCTCAGGTCTGCAGCTCTCAGCACTGCTCGCCCGAATGATGCGTCCTCCGACGCGAACTCATGGAATCTATAGAATTTGGCAAATGTGTGAACAGATGACCAAGTGGCAGCTCTGCAAACCTGCTCAGCTGTGGCCCCATGTCGAACCGCCCAAGAGGTAGCAACTGACCTGGTGGTATGCGCATTTATTTTGGCCGGTACTGGTCTACCCACTTTGGTGTATGCAAAGGCTATCACAGACCGCAACCACCTAGCAATAGTCTGCTTAGATGCAGGCCAACCAATTTTGTGTACGTCATACAATACCAACAATGTGTCAGTCTTCCTGACACTCTTCACTCTGTCCACATATATGCGTAAGGCACGCACAACATCCAAAGTTCTCAACTTGTCCCTTTCCTTAGAACCCTCTGGGGGTTGAAACACAGGTAGAACTATCTCCTGATTTAAATGGAAGGTAGATACCACCTTCGGTAAAAACTGAGGCACTGTTCTTAAAACAGCCCTGTCATCATGAAAAATTAAGAAGGGAGATTTACATGACAAGGCTCCCAACTCTGAAACTCTTTTAGCAGATGCTACTGCTAACAAAAACACTAGCTTCCACGTGAGAAACTTAAAGTCAGCCGACCTTAAAGGTTCAAAAGGTGCCTTTTGAGGGCATTCCAAAACCAGTGATAAATCCCAAGGTGCTACTGGTTGCTTGTATGGAGGTTTCAACCTGGATACTCCTTGTAAAAAGGTTTGAATTTCCGGCAAAATGGCTATCTTTTTCTGGAAATAGATGGACAAGGCCGAAATCTGCACCTTCAGTGACTGAAGGCTTAGGCCCGATGAAAAACCATCTTGTAAGAATTCCATCATTCTTGATAGCTTAAAATGAGACGTATGAGCCTTTCTTCTCTCACACCATCGAATGTAAGTCTTCCAGACTCTATAATAATTTGCCGAAGATACAGCTTTTCTGGCTTTTATCATCGTCTGTACTACTGCCTCAGAAAACCCTTTTCT
This sequence comes from Crinia signifera, assembly GCF_055691185.1. NCBI lineage: Eukaryota > Metazoa > Chordata > Amphibia > Anura > Myobatrachidae > Crinia > Crinia signifera. The sequence continues at coordinate 301,470,961 of NC_139220.1, read as the reverse complement.
TTTCAAAATGGTGGTTTCAATAGCCAGGCCGTCAAAATCAATCGATCTGAATCCAGGTGATTGAATGGGCCTTGTCTTAGAAGGTCTGGTCTCAGAGGTAGACCCCATGAGTCCACAGACAACCTCTGAAGCCTCGAGTACCAGGACCTCCTTGGCCAATCTGGGGCCACTAAGATCACTGGAACCTTCTGCCCCTGTATTTTCTTCAGAAGTCTCGGTAACATTGGTACTGGTGGGAATGCATAAAGGAGATCTCCCTGCCAGTGAATAGTCATGGCATCCACAGCCTCCGCTAGTGGATCCCTTGTTCTGGCATAGAACCTGGGCACTTGACGGTTGACCCTGGATGCCATCAGGTCCACATCCGGAGTTCCCCACATCGAAGTGATTTGGTGAAACACCTGAGGGTGTAAGCTCCATTCCCCTTCCTTGAGCTCCTCCCTGCTCAGGAAGTCGGCTTCTATATTCTCTATTCCTGGAATGAATATAGCCGATACAGCTGGAACATTCTGTTCCGCCCATAGGAAGATTCTGGACACCTCCCACATGGCCAATCTGCTGCGTGTACCTCCCTGGTGATTCAGATACGCCACAGCTGTGGCATTGTCGGTCTGAATCCTCAAAGGGAGGTTCTGTAACCTGTCTCCCGCCAAGGAAATCACTTTCCAGACAGCTCTCAGCTCCAAGATGTTGATTGGTAACGCTGATTCCTCTGCCGTCCACAGGCCCTGAAGCCTGAGATCCAGGACTATTGCCCCCCAGCCCCTGAGACTGGCGTCGGTAGTTACTATCAACCAGTCCCAGGTCTGTAATGACCGACCCCACTGAAGGGAATCTACTTCTGTCCACCATTTCAAGGATTTCCGGGTGTCCGAAGACAGCACTATCATCTCGGATTTCATGGTCAAAGTGTTTCCTGACCAGGCTGACAAAATGTTCCATTGGAACCTCCGAGAGTGGAACCTGGCAAATTGAAGCGTCTCGAATGACGCCACCATCTTCCCCAGGAGCTTGAGGCACCTCCATACTGAAATGCTCTGAGCCCTGAGAATCTCCTGGACTAGGGTGACCAGATCCCTGGCCTTTACCTCCGGGAGGACTACCCGATGAAGATGGGTGTCCAGTATGACTCCCAAGAATTGGAGCCTTTGTGACGGTACCAACTGAGATTTTTGCAAATTTAAAATCCAGCCGTGAGCCTGCAAAAAACTGATGGCCTCTGCCAAGTGACTCTGCAGCATGGCTGCTGACTCTGCTTTGAACAGGAGATCGTCCAAATAGGGTATTACTGTGATTCCCCTGAGCCTCAGCACCGCCGCCATTACTGACATTATCTTTGTGAATACCCTTGGCGCGGTTGCTAGCCCAAAGGCTAACGCCCGGAATTGTAAATGCAGGTCTCCTATGGCAAACCTCAACAAGGTCTGATGCTCCGGGTGTATAGGAACGTGCAAATATGCGTCCTGGACATCCATGGACGCCAAAAATTCTCCCTGGTCCAGACTCAGGAGTACTGACCGTAGGGACTCCATTTTGAAATGGTCTACCCATAAATGAACATTTAGGGACTTCAAATTTAGTATTGGTCTGAAAGACCCGTCTGGTTTGGGCACCAGGAACAGCGTGGAGTAAAAGCCTTTCTTCCACTCTGCCCTGGGGACTGGTGTAACCACCCCTTTTTCCAAAAGGGAGTGAGCTGCTCTCACAAGAGCTGTACGAAGCCGTGCCTCCTTTGGTAAGGATGTGGGGATGAACCTCTTCGGAGGCGGCCCTCTGCAAGGGATTTTGTAACCCTGTGTTATAATATCTAACACCCAGGCATCCTGGCCTAGAGAAGCCCAAGCGTCCCTGAAGAGTGTGAGACGCCCCCCCACTTTTGTCACTGTCGGGCGAAGCCCCTGACAGTCATGCAGAGGGTTTATCCTCTCCCTTTGTGGCAGGCTTCTTGTGAAAAGAGCCAAATTTTGACTTTTGTGTCTTGCCTCTAGAGGACTGAAACCTTCCCCTGAAAGACTGTCCTCGAAAGGACGCACCACCTCTAGGGGAGGGCCGAAAGGACGGCTTAAAAGCAGAAAATCTGGACGTCTGCTTTGCTGAGGAGGCCGGCAGGAATGTACTTTTGCCGCCCGTGGCCTGCTTTATAATCTCCTCTAATTCGGTACCAAAAAGTACCTTTCCTTTGAAGGCTAATGTTTCCAGAGCCTTCTTGGACTCATTGTCTGCTTCCCAGGCTTTAAGCCAAAGCACTCTCCTGGCATTAATGGAGACTGTGGACACTCTGGTTGCCATTTTAATAGCTTCCTCCTCTGCTTCCACTGCATATTCTGCAGCTGCCTTAATCTTTTCTGCAAGCAGTAACGCACCAGGGTCAGCCTGCAGCATGGTGCATAATTCACCAGCCCACTCTATCATGGCCTTAGAGACCCAGGCTGAAGCAATAAGGGGCCGTAAGGTAAACCCCACCCCTTCAAAGATAGCCTTGAGGTTACCCTCCAGCTTTTTATCCACAGAATCTTTGAAAGCTGCACCGCCCTGTACTGGTAATACAGTAGCCTTGGACAAACGTGCCACTGAAGCGTCCACAACTGGGACCTTTTCCCAGAGCTCCGCATGAGACTCTGGCATGGGGTACAGACTAAGGAATCGCTTAGGCATCTGTAGCCTCTTATCAGGAGTTTTCCAAGCCCCTTCTAACAATTCCTGTAACCCCTCATCTGAAGGAAAAGTAACAGCCTCCTTCCGCTGTCGCTTAAAAACACCTTTAACAGGAGTCTTATCCTCCACAGACAGCTTTAAAGCCTGCTTCACAGCTACAATGAGATCCTCTATACCAGCAGCAGAGTTCTCTTCCACATCATCACCCTGATCCCAGGGGATGTCAGTATACTCTCCTTCCTCCTCATCTACCACAGTAGTTAAAGCATAAGACCTTCTAGGGGTCCCTGCCACATCATCCATTTTGTCCAGCATTTCACTGAACCTGTTGATCCCTTTAGCAGTATCCTGCATCACCTGAATCAGCGCAGGATCTGCCTGGGTAAGAGGCAAGGAGCCAGACGACTGCTGAGATGATGGCATAGGTCTCTGTGATTCTACCAGCCCATCACTCTGCCTGTCCAAAAGCTGCACCAAAGCGTTAACTGACCTGCCTAGGGCCCTGGCCCACGCAGGTTCCATCTGCTCTGCCCTATGGGGTTCACTGCCCATGGGTCTCACATCAGCGCAAGTAATACATAAGCCCCCCTTGGCCATCTGCTCAGGGACAAACTTTTGTGTGCAAACATTGCACGCGCTCAGTGCACTAAGGGCTCCCTCCCCCAAAACCACAGCCTGATGCTCAGACATGATGCAAGTGATAAATGTATATCTATCAGTATACACAGTGCAAACAATGTACAAGCGTTTATACAGAGGCAATGCACCCAATCACTTATCTGTCTGTTGGTTTCAACTGCGGGGAAGCGATGCCCAGGAAATCCAAGTCACTCTGCCAGGATCAGTAAGCCAGCTCAGCTCCGCTGCAAGCGTTCTGAAAGGCGCCAAAGTCAGAGTGAAGGAAGAGACCACAGGTCCCTGCTGCTGCGGGGTCCGTGACCTTTTGGCGCCAACCACCCCCAGCCAGCCGCTCCTCAGGTAGGATTTCCTAGTTCCAGTGTCTCCCCCTCAACTGGGGATCACTTGGAACATACCTGTCACAACGCTGCTGTCCTCTCATCTAGGAGCTCAGCGTGTAAGCTCCGCATAAAATGGCCGCCGCCATCACGGAGCGCCTGTCCCCCATGATCCCCACCTAAATGTGGAGCCGGTTTCAGGGTACTCCGGAGCCCAGGCAGCCTTTTAGAAAAGGCTATAAGCGCTGCACAGGGAGACCAGACAGTGTCTCCCCTGTGCACAGTGAGCTGACAGGACGCGCTTCTGTCAGCTCCTGCTGCGCTAGCAGTGTGAGGATTCACTATGAGAATCCTCACACTGTGCCTACCTAGCTAGGGTAAAAGTTAATAAAACAATAAAAATCCCCTAACTACTCTAATTCTTCGGCTGCTCCTGCAGCCCTTTAGAATAGCACCCACTCCAGTGGGCACCTAACACGAACTGAAGAGTCCAGGGATGCAGTAGGGGAGGAGCCTACCCTCTAAAACTTTAGGATAGGTGCCTGGCTCCTTCGGACCCTCCTACATCCCAGTGTTGAGCTGTGTCACCAGGACCATTGAAAGAGAAAAATCGACTCAATGCTTGTCAACCAACATGCTGTAGCCCAAATGACCGTATCCCATCCAAAGGGACATGGCGCTAGGGCTGGCAAACATAGGAGATTCTAGCACTGCAATCTGTTTCTCAGCCAAACGTTAGCAGAGAGCGCAGTTCAACTGCTGTATTGTGCCGGTGGAAGAATATACCATTTTCCCTCACTACTCTAACCTCTAGTTCTTGCAATTAAAGATTCTTATATATTATTGTAGTAATGTTGAGCCACTGTTGCGTCTTCTGGTTCCCAGTCTGCCAACAGATCGGTTTTCTTTGATATCAATGGTGTTAGCATGGCTTTGAGTTTAGATTAGCTTCGGAATTCTTTCATTATTCTTGGTGGTACTGATGCGACTTGTCCAAGGACTGGCATTCTATCTCCAGATTATATCAAGTTTCATTACAGGTAATAATTTTATCGTTAAAATGTGAATCTGCTTGGAATTTTTTTCCCCAAAAATGTCTGAACAAATCTGCTTTCAATGTTTTTGCCCTGCTTGATTGTGAAATACATCAGAAAAAACTATTGTCATATTACCATCTTGATGGGAAACGTTTCATCATTTTTCTTTTAGTCAACATACCAGAATATTCATATTATTTAGATTGAGAGAAGTGTCGATTGGAAAATATTTCACACTTTTTGCAACAATCTTTCCCCCACAAACCTTTGTTAAGATTCAGAAAGATTTGTGGATATTTTGCTCTACTTTTGAATTGAGCACTTTTATGACACAGTATAATATAACTTTTCATGCGATGTGACCGCAAACTATGGGCCTAATTCAGACCAGATCGCATGACAAATTCTCAAAATGAGCAAAAACCATCCTGCACTGCAGGTGGGGCAGATGTCACATGTGCAGAGAAATAAGTAAAAGTCAGCTGGTCCAGACGTAGCGCAGGTGCAGCATATAAGTGCGCAGGCCATAAGAGCAACCCTTGGAAATGATTGATCCTATTCCTTGTTCAAGATGTAGGTAATACAATTCTCCTGTTTTTCAACTATCCGACCAACCAGACTCTAGAAAGGTCATGCTGGGACGTGCAGTACAACAGGATTAACCCTTTGAGTGCAAAGTGAATTTGTCAAAATAGGTGAGAAAATTGGCAATTAAACATTTTAATTCATCATAACGACATGTAATGTTACCTTACATAGGAAAGGTATTTGTTTTTTGGTAACACGTTTTTTATTTGACTTTATAGAACAAAATGTAAGCGACGCTGACATTTTTAGTGGATATTTTGTCGCACAGAGATGATGGCACTCAAGGGTTAAATGAAGAGCACCATCCACCTTCAATGATACAGGTATGACTGTTCTGCGTTCCTGCCTAAGTCGGAGCTGTAGGTTGGACTGGGACCAAATTCGGGCTCATCAGCAATTGCTCAGAGAATGGACGTCAATACCTCACTCATTGGTCAGAGAACGGCCGTCTATACCCCATACTGCTCACTCACTGGTCAGAGAACGGACGCCTATACCCCATACTGCTCACTCACTGGTCAGAGAACAGCCGTCTATACCCCATACTGCTCACTCACTGGTCAGAGAACAGCCGTCTATACTCCATACTGCTCACTCACTGGTCAGAGAACAGACATCTATACCCCATACTGCTCACTCACTCGTCAGAGAACGGACATCTATACCTCATACTGCTCACTCACTGGTCAGAGAACAGCCGTCTATACTCCATACTGCTCACTCACTGGTCAGAGAACAGACATCTATACCCCATACTACTCACTCGTCAGAGAACAGCCGTCTATACTCCATACTGCTCACTCACTGGTCAGAGAACAGACATCTATACCCCATACTACTCACTCGTCAGAGAACAGACATCTATACCCCATACTGCTCACTCACTCGTCAGAGAACGGACATCTATACCTCATACTGGTCAGCAAACGGACGTCTATACCCCATACTGCTCACTCACTCGTCAGAGAACAGCCGTCTATACCCCATACTGCTCACTCACTCGTCAGAGAGCGGCCGTATATACCTCATACTGCTCACTCACTGGTCAGAGAACGGACATCTATACCCCATACTGCTCACTCACTGGTCAGAGAACGGCCGTCTCAACCTCACACTGCTCACTCACTGGTCAGAGAACGGCCGTATATACCTCATACTGCTCACTCACTGGTCAGAGAACGGCCGTCTATACCTCACACTGCTCACTCACTCGTCAGAGAGCGGCCGTATATACCCCATACTGCTCACTCACTGGTCAGAGAACGGCCGTCTATACCCCATACTGCTCACTCATCAGAGAACGGCCGTCTATACCCCATACTACTCACTCGTCAGAGAACGGCCGTCTATACCTCACACTGCTCACTCACTCGTCAGAGAGCGGCCGTATATACCTCATACTGCTCACTAATTAGTCAAGCGCCAATGAAAATACTCTTTAAAAGCCTTAAATCTTAAAAGCAATATTTGCCACTTCTTTAGTCATTCATTTCCAGTTTCAAATAAAAACATGACATAAAACACTTAGAGTCACAAAAAAAACTGCATTTTAGTTTAACAAAAGAAAATAAAATAAAAAAAAAAAATATACATAAAATGAGAATATAATTCTCATCTGAGCAAAGGTGCGAGCAGACGCCTTTACACTAAATACACTGCAGTTTTACCATAGGAAACATTACATCACGTGAATACCAATATACAGTCCCAGAATTCAACTGGAGCCTAGTGGTGTGCCCTACTGTACAAAACAGGAAGGGAGGATGGTAATATTCTCGGCCCAGGAGCTTACACTTCACTTTTATTTGCACCCTCTAACTCCAGACCCACAACACTTCCTGCTGAGATGAGTTCCCCCGCAGCGCACATTTGCGGTCTGGTTTATTCCTTCTCCGGTAACCAATACGGAACCTGAAGCCTCAATCCTTGCTCCCATCTCCTCCGCCAGAGACACTACTCAGTCTCGGACATTAATTCTCAGCCCTTATCCCTTACCCATATCCTGGAATTCCTACAATTCTAAATACAGATATGTAAATAGCTGCTGGGAAAACAGAAACTGGAATGTCTCAGTACAGACCACCGGATTGCTCACCTACAGGAATAGATTATCTGCTTTGCACAACAAATTGCTACCAGTGGCTTCTCGTGATCAACTGTGAAGGTTAAGTATATAAAAATGTGCAAGCAGTGAGTGACCGCCGTTTGTTCCTAACCGGAATGATTTCACAGACCCGGGAACTGCCGCACAGAACTACCGGGCAGTCCTGCAATAGCCTACCTACGTCCTATGAACTTTAGAATTCTCGTACATCCCCGCAACATATACCATGGTCATTTGTTCTAGCGAATCGTCGCTTTCTACAGGGGAGGGACGTTTGAAAATTATACTTGCGGTTGTCTATGTTCATTTTAGTATTTGTAGATGGCCGGTAATCTAAAGAAATAGGATGCAATCCCTTTATAGGTCCTGACCACCATGCTAAGAACTGCGAAGCGCAGTACTTCCTCATTAATCTATTGGCATATTCCCGTAAATATTGGTTCAGCCTATAAAGTGGCGGCAGGTGGATGGGCAAAGCTGGGAGTTTTCATGCTCTTCTGCAAAGAAATCGCCACAATTATGCATTGATATGATATACTCACAAAGCCATCTCTTAAATGTATAGGATAATCTGCACTGCCCCCTCGCCAGTCTATATTCTGACCACTAGAGGGACCCCTACGCTCATCAGTCACATTGTTTGTGCAGACATCACCAGAGCACAGTGCAAACTAGAGGACTGGCCAGAGCAGCAGCAAAATGGTTTACATTCCGACATCAATATTGTGGTTTAAAGTTATAGGACTTATTCTACAGGTGCAGGGGTTACAAAAAAATAAGAATAAAAAGGAAGACAGATCTGAGACTCGTCCAGCCGTCACGCTATAAAAGGTATGGAACCGATAACTAAGACAAAATGCTATCGCCTCTAACTTGTGCAAACTGGCATGGGAGCAATGTAGTAAGACTTCAGAGCTGTCCTAACCTCCAACAGGCCCACAATTATCTACCACATTACATCACAATTCTTCCTTCCGGCTGAACCTGGGCCTTTTAAAGATGGCCGACCTTCTGTTCCGTGCTTGCGACCCTATCCTGCTGTGATATTTTTTTATTTGTTTTTTTTGTTTGACTCTAACCTGCTGGAAACTGCAGGGGAACAGTCAAAATATCTCTATACCTGTAGACCCCTTCCTCCCTCCCACTCTATAGTCTAACCCGCCAACCCTCCACTCCCTCTTCCCTGCCCAGTAACAGATCCTGACATGGGACCAGCTCCCCCTACCCAATACATCCCCCTACCCCCACCCTACAAGGGTAACATCTTAATTCCTAAAACCCAACGCCCCACTCATGCTCCATAAAATACAGTTACTAAAAAGATCTCTGGGGGGGCGGGAAGGTAGCGCAGTGTTTTACAGTCTCCTCTTCTCCGCTGAGGTGTCCTTGGGAGTTTGGCGGAGGGAGTCTGGAGTGGAGGGATTAGTACTGGCCCAGGATGCGGTTCCCTAAAACCCCTCTAAAGACTGGATGTGTGGGGTGTAGGACACCAATCTCCCCAATGACCTCATGGACCAAACCGAACCTGGAATGAAGAATATGACAATATAATACACAAAACCACCACACCCATATGAACCCTCCCTCCCCCCCCCCACCAATCAGGAGCCTCCCAATTCTCACCTCCCACGCTGGGTATGTGTTGATGTGCCCCAGTTCTGGTTACACCCCGTAGAATGCCGCCAAGCGCTCCTTTAGCAGAGGGGGAAACTGCTCAGAGAACTGATTCCAATTTTCCTCTCCCACCTGCTCCTTAAAACCGTGCAATATCTGCAGATGATAAACAATTCCACGTTAGAGAGCCGGGTCCGTTTAACAGCGGTCGCTGGGTTTATCTGTGCAGAAAGCATTGCAATCCGTAGATAACCTCTCATACAGGCCAACAGCAACTCCGCTGCACGCACCTTATAGAACATGTCCCTTAAATCATCTTTCGGGCTGACCCACGAAGCCACCGCGTCACAGAAAAAGATGAAATCCTGAAAAGGAAAAGATCACAACATGTTAAAACCCCCAGGCACTACAGATTTCCTATGACCATCGGTTGCCATTGATGGCGATAGTGTAAATGGCGATCCATTGTAGCATACACTACATGATGGGATGACCATCGCTGGCTTTACACATCGACTAATTTATTTTGATTGGCCAGTCAGAAATGGGGTCAAAGCTTTACAGATGTCAGGGGCAGAGCTGTGCGCCATATCCCGATGTGACAATAAATGTTTGGTAATGGAGGGAAGCAGTCTGGTTCTCACATCGATGGCAAACCTATTCTACAATCGGCTATAAATCAATGGTTTGTTACAACTCAATCATTGATGGTCAATGGCCAGCGCTAGACTGAATTCCCACCACTTAAAAAAGGAACAGGATATGAAAGCAGCTTGTCTGTGATACTTTGAGTTACAGGTACTTATAGCAGCCACCTCTCAGGTTACAGAAACAGTGTAGGTAGTTTATATCCGGACCAGCAGTACCATGTCTGGAGGTCTTCTTAAAGCCCACACCTACAGTCACCTGCTGAATACTGTGAGGACGCCTTGCTAGCAGAGATCAGACAGACCGAGACTGCATTAATTGGGTAATACTCATCCATTTCACTGACATTTTTCCAGTTATTTGCAATACCATTTGTTGGTGCCCAGGGATGGAATTTCCTATAGAAGTGTAAAGTCCGGCCTATGGGAACTCTGTGTGTGTTCCTACTGGTTGCTTTGGGTAGATTTATACAGCATTATAGCAAATCTTTGTGCCATTTAGCAGGATTTTAACATTAAATAATGGTTTATTTATTCACCAGCCACATGCTGTATTATTCCTATTTTCCATCTACACAACCATTGTAGTAGTTTCCCCCTTGGCACTGTTCTTCCTGTTCAAGCTCCCACCCTAGGCCACAGTGTGGTTGCATTCTCACTGATCTGACAGCCTGTCAGTGTATGGGGAGGTCAGATTTCAGGTTGTTATTGCTCTTACAGCATAGAGATGGCAGGAGAACCTGAAACACTGGGGAGAAAATGGTTACCTGCACAACGCCGCCAGGGTTCACTCCGATCATTATACAGATCCCTCTAAAGGCCGAGTCCTTCTCCTCGTTGTCACGGATATTACGCAGAGATGTACACCTGATGGGGGGGGGACCAGGGGGAGGCGGCGGTTACAAGAAATAGGAGGTTGCCAAGCAACATGGAAACCAAGTAACACAATGCAGTACATAGAACTCACCAGGGCCTTATAAACTGCTGCAGCATGGGCGCTACTTCTTGTGGGCACACACAGCCGAGGCGGCCAATGGTAATAGCTGGAGAGGAGACCAAGCGATATGTAAACGTCATTACCATAGTAAGCAATAAAGTTTCATTGTTTTGAACTCAGGAGACACAAGAAGCCTTGGAGAAAGAACCAACCAGACGGCTTCTGACATTAATATAGCACAGCCTGAGAGGACATGAGCCTTAGATTATAATCCAGTGACGTGTAGATCATGTAGAGACAAACCATACAAACTCATGAATGAACCTACCGGTGTTCTCAAGCAGCGTTTTGGGGGTGTTTGGCCGGTTAATAATTTCTACCAGGTTATTCAAGACCATAGGGACGTATGGCTGCATCTCTGCCCCTACAGAGAGAAAGTGGATGGTGGTCAGTGACCTAGTAAGGATCAGGGACGCACACCGTGGAGGCAGCCATACTGTGGCCTGCACAGAGGTGTACAGGAATGTAGCCAATGTATACATACTGGCTGGGCTCACAAATGGCTGCCTCCGCAGTATGGAGTAAGCAGGCGCTTTAAAGATCTGATGCTAAGCGGCAGTGGAACACCGCACTCACCCATCTGCATGCATATCTCTCCGATGGCCCACGTGGCATTGTTACAGACAGAGATAAACTCAGGGTTTAAGTTGGTGCCGAGGATGGGCATAAACTCAGCTGTAAAGAAATTGAGAAGTTCTGTTGCAGCTGCTGAACATCAGGAAGATATGAACATAGTAATGTGTAGGGCAGGCATGGCCAACTATGGCCCGGCAGCTGTTGTAACACTACAAGTCCCAGCATGCCTTGCCACAGTTTTGACATTAGGGAAAGACAACTATGGCAAGGCATGCTGGGATGTGTAGTGCCACACAGTTTGGCCATGCCTGGTGTAGGGTGGTGGTCACCGTGACAGGACATAAGGGCCACTTACAGATACACGGTTTGACATGCAAGAAGCAAGCCTTGGTCAGATCCCCCAGGAGAGCGAAGGAACTCTGCCGAACCTCCGGCATGACGTCCTGAGGACAGACAGAGAACACGTAAGGTCACTAAGATACAAACGTCATGGTTCTCATTTACCGAGGATAAAGGAGGAGCCCTCTGACCTGCATACACTGGAACAGAAGGGTCATGATGTTACTTCTGGCCACCAACTGCTCCACGTGGGCTCCCAGCCCCTCCGCCAGCCCGCTCAGGAGATCCAAGGCTACAATCATGAAATCCTTGTCAGGAGCTTCGTACTGGTCGGGGTGCTGACTGTACATCTGCCGGGGACACAAGAAAGGTCACCACCGTGGCTCATAGGACAAAGAGCAGCTTATATACGCAACCCGACCGCTACTTACCATGGCTTGGGCAAGGGTCTTCTGTACCAGGGTGACGCATCGCTGATACACCGGCTCGCAGTAAGGTAGGAATCCGCTCTGCAGGGCAGTGGCGATGGAGGACAGACACTGCAAGGTGTAACCGACAGAAGAACGGTCAGCATTCTGTACATACATCACAGTGCTCCAGTACAACCTCAACTCAGGGGTCAGGCAGTATGAATACCGAATACCATCATAAGGAACTCAGATTTCTGGTAATACATCACACCCCAGAGAGGCTTCCATCATCCACCCAAACTCCTCCTCCCCCTTTAAACGGAATAATCACCTCTAGAAGCGGGAATAAGTCCTTATCTTCATCCTTCAGCTCATTCCACTTCTGGATAAGAGGCGGCATCAGTTTCTGGATATATTCCTGGGGGACATAGACAATAAGTAGTCATAATCGGTATGGGAGGATGGTGGCAGCGCCCTGCCGCCAGTGATCTCTGGATCAGACAGTATGAATACTGAGACATCATCCATTCAAGTCACTGTATACGTATTTGCATCACTTCCAGAGATAATGTCACGGTCACGTCCCTCACTGCCCTTCCCAGACGAGCTCCGGTTCTTCCTCTCCTAGAACTACCTCACATTCTAGTAAGAGGACCCTATTGTCTGCTACAGCCCATCCGCAGCCCCTCGCCGTACTGCCCATCTGGAACCACCCTGCTCACCGGCTGATTTAAATGGTGTCCAACGGAATCCGCCAAGGTCCCGATGGCGTCGTAGAGAATGAGGAGGTTCTTGTGTTGATATTTTCCAAAGGCAAACACCAATGTGTCCAAGATAAAGCTTAAATACGGCACAAGCTCCGTGCAGGCTTCTTCTTCCAAGGTTGCAAAAGCGCTGTGGGAGGAGAAGGCGGCTGTCTGTTAGTAATACGCTACTACACCACCATCTGCCCCTCCCTCACTGGATGAGCCACACCCACAGGCATAATCTACAACCCAAGGCAATCATCTAGAAGGAGTTTCTTTTTTTATATGTACGCTATTAGGCCAAATGACCAAAGTCAGGTCGGTAGATTTTTAGGCCTTGTGTACAGGGGAAGTATTTAAATGAGTCTGGCCCATATTTCGCAGCTGACCCTCATCCAGACAGAGCAGACATGGATGATGTCCCCGTTTCATTATTCCCATTACCCCGATGTCTCCCCATAATGACTACTCTCTGTTCAGTCATATGCAGAACAGAGAGCAGACTGACCACCCCCCCAATGGAGCAGCTAGCCCCACCCCCTTCCATATACACCACCATAGCAATACCTGCAGGCCGCCTCCTGCACTCGCTTGTTGCTGTCCAGAATGCGTTTTAGCAGCTCAGTCATCAGGGGCTTCAGGTAGAGGTCAGGGGGCTGGCTGACTACCCAGTGTGCATAGCGGCTGAGAGTCCAGCAGGCAATGGAGCGGACCAAGGCCTTCTTGTCAGAGAGGCACTGGATCAGGTGTGGGATCAGCTCGGGCAGGTAGGGAACCATACCCTGCATACATCCTGTAGAGACATGAGCGCGATTACAGGAGCCCAGCCAGACACGTACAGATCATTCCCCAATCAGTGCACAAGTTACCTTCAGCAATGGCCCCGAGAACCAGGATCCCAGACTCCTTTATAACCCATTCTGGGTGGAAGAGAAGACCCTTCAGAAGGGGCAGCAGATGAGGGAGAAGCTCCTCCCGAAACACATTAGCCAGGACATCCAGAGCGGCTGCCGAACATTTCCCTGAGAAGACAGATGCCGGATTACTGACCATCCTGCAGACTCCACCCACGCTCGGGACTGACAGAGCCACGGATCAGACAGTATGAATACTAAGACCCTCAGGGTAATTCAGGGGACAAAATTCTGCATCATCTCTAGTGGACACTAACGCGAGGTCACCGCGACCCATCACAGCCACACGTACTCAGATTCCAGTCCGACAGTGTATCGTCGTCATCATCTTCATCGTCTGCATCATCTTCTCCTTCCGCCCGTTCTTCCTCATGCTGCAGAGTCACGGTGCGCGACTTGTGGAAGCGCGGCTTGATGTCTTGCTCGCTGTCTGGGACGGTTTCATCCTCCTCCACGTCTCCCTGGTGGTGACAAGAAGAGCCAGTCACATAGTATTCTACGTATACTAATACTCAGACATTTGGATGCGGGATAAAAAGCTGCCATGGTCCGATTGTCGGCCATCAGACCATGGCGAAATTCTGGATGTCACCCGCCATACTAGAAACTGAAAATACATGCGTCTGTGGTTGCTATGGATGTTTGCCCTAGACCACTTACTTTGGGGTACTTGTGTAGTTTCACGGCGGCAGCCTAAGCTACGTTATCAGCATAGCCAAGGCTGCCGCCGCGAAACTACACCACTACCATACTATTGCCGGGAACTGCATCTCTGTTCCCTGGTGTCCCTGGCAAGCCAAGTGAGCGCCTCTCAGAGCCGGCATGATCCCCGCTCTGGCGGAGAGGCGCTCCATCTGTCTGAGACCCGTTACACGTCCTCCCGACATTTTCATACCAACTATCCACGTCGTCATGGAGTTTATTTTAAAAAATGTGGCGAGCGCAGTGAGCCCTGCGCAAGGACACTGAATACATGTAAAGTAATCCGCGTCCGCTCTGGCTCACTGCGCTCGCCACACTATAAAATCAACTCCACGCCAACGTGGAAGTATGAAAAGGTCGGGAGGACACGTACCGCCTGTGCTCACCACACTTCGGGCTGGCGTGGATAGTTGGGGTGTTTCAGGAACACATTCACACCTGTCATGACAGGCGGGTTAAAATGGTCAATGGTTCCCACATAACGTAATAAGCGCAGACTGACTACGCTAACTACATAAGCTCCGGCTGCCTGCGAACGTGCGGGAACATGACGCTGATACAAACAGGGACACCTGACTAACTACTTGTGTAGTTTCATTAAGCTACGTTGTTAGCTTAGCCCAATGGCTGTGGCCGTGGGAACAATACGATGATTCTGACAGGGACGCTACGCTAACTACGTAACTGCCACTGTGAAACTACACAAGTACCCTTACTTGTGGCTCATAACCGCAGTGTAACCTTAGATGATTCCGTGCATGTACTCACCTTCAGGAGAATGATGTCAATCTCATTGTATTTCATTCCATTCACCAGGACCGGGATCAGGCTGCAAGACAAAGAGCACAGCTGCATCTCAGAATATCATTAACAATTCCTTACACCAGGGCTCAAATTTTTTTTTCAAATCTAGGAGCTGGGATGAAAGTGTAGGAGCCAGGTACCAGAAAACTAAAAACAGGGACTGTGTGCGGGCCAAATTTTTACACACATAACAATGCACCACTGAGTTCCCCAGAACACCCATATACAGAATTTACTGTATATAGACTGACACTGCATACCTCAAAATCTGACCCTCTCCAGGAGGAACAGTGGCCGCTTTGTGCGGGTGACCCAGGAATCCCCAGGCATCACCCCGATGAACTGCTCCTCCACCATGACAGTGCCGGCTGCACCATTCCCCCCTCCTGTACACGTTACTGCATGTGGAGCAGTGGCACACAAACACACAGAGTACAAGATGGCAACACACCCCTGTTGGCCGCCGAATCAGATCTGATCCGCGGTGCGCCTATTTCAAATCATGTGCATGGTCCTGCACATGGAGTGGCCGGCACACAAACACACAGAGCGGATACGCAAGGTGACAACCTGCCCCCGCTGGCTGCCGCTGTATCAGATGGATCAGGTGAGTCTTCGCGGCGCGGATATTTCAAATCTAAAGACTTTAATCGGAGCTCGCTGCCGGCACGATTGGCTTGCAGTTCAGCAGACAATCAGGTGCCATCAGTGAGCTCCGATTGAAATAGCCGCGCAGCGCAATCTCAAGGCTTCAATCTCAAGGCTTCAATTGGAGCTCACTGACGGCACCTGATTTGCTGCGGAACCGCAAGGCAATCGAATAGCTTGCGGTTCGGCAGCCAATCAGGTGAAGGCAGCGAGCTCCAATTAAAGCCTTGAGATTTGAAATATCCGCGCAGACTGTCACCTGATCCATCTGATACAGCGTCAGCAAGGTGTCACCTTGCATATCCGCTCTGTGCGTTTGTGTGCCGGCCACTCCATGTGCAGGAGCATGCACAGGAGGGTGAATGGTGCAGCCGGCACGGTCACGTTGCACTTCATTGGGGCACCCACTGGAGTAATGCCTGGTGATCCCTGTGCCCCCCCGCAGAAAGCAGCCACTGTCCCTCCTTGAGTTATGAAATAGCCGCGTGGCCCTGCTCTGATAAAGCGGCAGCTGGAATAGAGTTGTCCGTCGCTCTGCCGGCTGCTGCCAATAAGACAAGCCATTCTGCCCGGGAGATCTGCTTCCTGGCAAATCTGTCGCCAGGAAGCAAAATGTGGTCGCCATGGCAACCTGGTGCCCGGGGTTTGTCGAGCCCTGAGGTTGTTACATGGAGCTGCCCAACTGTAGCACATACATAAACAGTGGCTAGGAGTCAGGCATTGCCAGCAGCGAATGCTCAATACAATCAGTCCTGCGTACCAACTGATATGGTGAAGGAACAGATGGGACAAGGAAGCCGAGCTCTTACTCCAGTGGGGATAAGTACCTTCACCACAGTGTTGGTCTGTCAGATAATAGCGCATGCTGAACATGAGCACCAATCAGAATGCAAGATAATTGGAATTACTGATGGTATAGGGACAGATTAAGTCAGGCAACGAGGGGCTGTACCTGTATAATCAAGGAGTTCTAGCAAAAGGCACTGTGATGGGTTGAAAGTAACCTGAACCTAAGGCCGGGGCAGGTATCCGTAAACTGCAGTCTTGCTGACAGAACATAAGCTGCTATAACAGCACCAAACATATCAGTAAGTTATTGCATGCAAGACCGCATAGGTTTGCTCTGCACTTGTCTAGTAGGGCCACTAGGTGGCGTAGACGAGCCTGAAGATGCCCCACGCCGAGTACACACACAAGTGTGACCACCAGATACATTGACGGCAACATTCTGGCAAGTCTACACACTTACCAATCGCCCTCTCGATAGGTCTGGAAACACATCACAACTGAGCGGGCAATTGTGGTGTTGCCAGCATTTGGCCTATGGGAGGATTGGTCGTGCACCTATTACATTGGTAACAGCTGTGCTGCAGTCCTGACACCATGGCCTGCTTGGGAAGCGGTCATCTATTAGAATGAACTTAGGTCTACAGTCATTAGGTCGACCCCATTAGGTCGACTGGCAGGAAGGTCGACCTGAATTAAGGTCGAATTTGCATAAATGTCGACATGAGGAAGGTTGACTGGTCATAAGGTCGACATGGGGGTTTTCACTGTTTTTTGAGCCGACAGGTGGTATTTCATGCCCTACCATCCACTAGGGCGTGGAGGAGGTTATTAAAGCTGTGGCGAGCGAAGCGAGCCACCGTGCCCGAAGCATTGCGAGCATCCGATTCTTATTGCCAACTGTGTCCATGTCGACATTCGGATAAAAAAACAGTGAAAAACCCATGTCGACCTTATGACCAGTCGACCTTCCTCATGTCGACCTTTAGTCATGTCGACCTTAAATCAGGTCGACCTAAGTTCATTCTGACAGATGTAGGGATTCCGCCTGCTTATACCCTCAGCCATCCAAGGGAAACAGCTTGGATAGGTGGAGCTGTTTGAACTCCTCAGTGGAAGAATGATAACTACAGTGTACAAACAGGAATAATAAGGGTTTAAGTAAGGCTGGGCCCTGCGCTTGTTCTATTTCAGGGCCCGGGCTCCTAACTAGTGCAGTCTGTGCCCCTACTACTGTAGGGAATATGGGCAGAGGACCAGAACCATTCATTAAGCCTGGTGAAGGGATAACGCAGCAGCCAATTGGATCCTATCTGTCAAGTTGCAGGCAGAGTTAGTAAAATGACAGTTAGGAACTGATTGGTTGCTGAACTATAACCTTCCACCTTATCACTTCTCCCATCGTAATAAATGTGCCCCTGTGTACGTACATGTGTTATATAGACAGGTGGCATTTGGGGCTTCACAAAACACCCCCACACCAGAATAATTGTAAGTTCTTGTGGAAACCCCAGGTGCCGTCTTTCTATATAAGATTCTGTACCTTCAGCTATTTTGCGAATATTTAGGACATTGATAAATTAGATATGGATGTAGATTTAATCTGACGAAGTATATATACACACATTACTGCATAGACAATCACAAACTCCCAACAACCTGGAGCCAGGGAGCGACGGAAGGCCCGGACAATCGGCTTTGCTGGATCAGACAGTATGAATACAAAAGCCATCACTGTACATCATGCTTTGGAATCTGCATCACTTCCAGCCCCCGGATCCCTCTGCGTTTTATCACACGTCCCCGTTCTCTATATGCCATGAAGGGAGGCGCGGGTACTTACTGCAGGAGGTGATTGGACAGAGCGTCCTTACAGATGGGCTGGTCGGCCAGTGTCAGCCAGAACTCGCAGGCTTCCAGCGCCACGTTCTCGTCACTGTCCTGTGTCCTCTGCAGCATGTACTGGGGAAGGGAGAGGACACTGTACTCAGTCGCTGCTGCCTCTCGCACGGATGCATGATGTGGGGGGGGGGGGGGGGCTCATACCTGGATTATGCTGTGCATGTGAGGGAGGAGGCGGTCTATCCGCACCTCCAAGAGCATGACCAGCGCTCTGCACACATTCTTCCGAACCTCGGGGTCCTCGTCTACTGCTAGCGCAAAGAGTTGCTGTAATAACAGAGGAGTATTCAGTAACGCTGCAGAGACAGAGCCATCTCCAGACATCCTGTATAGAGATACTACAGAGATCCCTCGAGACTCACCTCAACGAACGTATCAATGTTGTCCATGAGGGCCTGAGCCCGGTCAGTGATAAACTGGTTGACACAGGCAATGGCGTGAGACCTGGGAAACGAGAGGATGGGGTACATCAGGCATGGAAAAGGGGGTGACATCTTTTTAAAAAGTATCCTGTCCCTGGGTTGACATTTTTATTAGGTCAAACCTAAAACACCAAACAAAGGTTCATAATGACAGAAGGTCAACATGAGTTTTTCATGGTTGTTTGGGTGTAGACCGGCTTGGTTCACACTTTGTGTTCTCAATGCCCACTTGGATAGTAGTGTGCCGAGCACCGCGAGGCGTCCCATGTCGACAGACCAAAATAACTACACGTGTTGACCTGTCAACATCGGCCTTTAATACATAGACCATTTTTAAGTGTTGACTAATGTTGGTCCGTGACAGCCGTGACCCTGTCCCGTTCAGCTCGACTGAGAATTTGCCGGCTGGATTCAATGTCCCGCCTGCCTCGGGTCGAGAAGGTGGCGTGGCCACAAGCTGCGGCCAGGAATCGGCGAGCTTCGGCCGGGAGCTTGTCAATTCCAGGCAGAACGAGCCCGACTGCTTGTGACGTCGGGCACGTTCTGCCGAGATCCCCTGTTCAATGCTGTCGAGGGAAGACCGAATTGAATAGGGCCCGCAGCCATCTCCCCCCCGTCAAGAATGGCTGCGGGAGGATTGAAGATCCCCCTAAGTCTGTCGACCATTAGTGAGAGAAGACCAACACATCTTCAATGCACCCGGTTACGCCAGGTGAATGGGAGAGAAAATAAAGTGATTCTGGTAACAGGTTCTATCAGGCGGTTCCCACATTAGTAACTGCGCCAAGCCGTATTAAATCATAATATATTTAGCATCTGTGGCTAGATGTGTAATGCTATTATATAAAAGGGGCAGAATCTCCATATAACATCTCTCGCTGGATCAGACAGTATGAATACGGAAACCATCATCATGCATCACGTATGGACAATCTGCATCACTTCCAGCGGGATGCAGTTAAGATCCCGGCGGTCGGGATCCCGGCGTTCAGAATCCCGACACTTTCTCCCTCCTGGGGTGTCCACGACACCCCTGGAGGGAGAATAAAAAAGCGTGCCGAGTGTAGCGAGGCACCGGGCCCGCTGCGTGGCGAGCGCAGCGAGCCCGCAAGGGGGGGCGATCCACGTCCCCCCCTTGTCGGCATTTCGGCTGTCTGGATTCCGGCGTCGGGATTCTGAACGCCGGGATCCCGACCGCCGGGATTCAATACTGAATCCACTTCCAGCCTCTGGATCCCCCTACATTACACCACGGGGGAAATCTAATAGGATGAGAGATTCAGAAAGTGAGAGATTTGGTAACAAATCTCCAGGTTTTTTAAAGGGGCAATCATTTACACTGAAAAATCCAACTGGTTTTGCAGTGTAAATGATTGCCCCTTTAAGGAGATTTGTTACCAAATCTCTCACTTTCTGAATCTCTCATCCTATTAGATTTCCCCTCAAATACGCATCCTTATTGTTATTAAATTAGTACCATACATAGTAAATCCCATCCTGGAGAGACACCAAGTGACTGTCAACCTAGACCTTGTCGACCCCCTATACCATAACCTGGAAGAAGTTGTGGGGAGTACCTGATTTTGGGGCTGCAGTGCTTAAAGAACTGAAGGAATTTGGGGATCATGATGTTGAGGGGTCTGTTGAGAGCGTCGCTGTCCAGGAGCTCAGAGGAATCCTCACAGATCTTCTGTAGGGCTCCAAACGCACCCTGGAAAAAAGAAAGCGGAACCATCAGAACCGATCTGGCTTTGTTTCAGTAACGGCAAAACTCCAGCGGTGCCGTTAAAAGCAGATATTCCAGATTGACGTGACCGGGGCCATGTCTGTACCTCGCACGTGTTGTAATCCTCTGAATTCAGCAGGTTGCAGAGCTGAGGTAGAAGTTCCGGCCAGGTCTGCAGCTCCCCCTTAGATGCGATGGTGGTGATGAGGATACCTGGTCAGAGAGAAGACCAACACATCGTCAATGCACCCGACGTAACCGGGACAACGGGAGAGAAAATCAAGTGATTCTGGGTAACAGGGAGGTGGTAAAGGGTTCTATCAGGGGGTTCCCGCATTAGTAACTGCTCCAAGCTGTAGTAAATCATACTATATTTAGCGTCTGTGGCTAGATGTGTTATGATATTATATAAAAGGGGCAGAATCTCCGTATAACATCTCTCGCTGGATCAGACAGTATGAATACGGAAACCATCATCATGCATCACGTATGGACAATCTGCATCACTTCCAGCCTCTGGATCCCCCTACATTACACCACTTACGCATCCTTATTGTTATTATATTCGTACCATACATAGTAAAGAGCTGATGCCGGCGCGTCACTTACCGATGGTGGCTCGGATCAGGGACGAGGAGTCCCCGATGCTGTTCAGGCATTCCTGCTTTATGAACTCAGACACGGGCTGGGGGAAGTTCTGGTAATGGGTCTTCACGTTGTTCTTCAGGATCAGACCGCTCAGGGACCGCGTGGGTTCATCTACATAGGAGAAGTCAGGATGGCGTGTCACACTGGGCAAACCCAAACCGACCAATCAACAGGACAACAGTGTGTGTGTGTGTGTCCTCTTTATGGATATGTGTGAACATCAGAAGAGTCACTGCTGAGGACACACCCACACCACTCATACAAAGCTAGGAGCGTGGCATATGGTGACCTACTACAGTATTACAATGGAAGACCTATAGAGTAGGCAGGACAGGAAGCTCAGTGTCCCTGCCCTGCAGCTGCACTGTCACAATGACTGTACCAAGGAAAGCACAGTAAGAAGTAAAATAAATATCTCACCCTCAGTTTTCAGTCGCGTCAGCACGAAGATCAAATAATTGTTAAAATCAGGAAATTGGTTCAGCTGCTTCAGTTTCTGAGGGCAAATTCAGGACAATACTCATGATCCAACAGAACACAGGAGATACAGGTAACCGTGCACACAGACATGTGAGATGCAGTGGCCATGGGAACCAGTCTATACCCCACCATGCCTTCTTCCAGGGTCAGCAACCAGGTACAGCCATGGGAACCATTCGGTACCCCACCATGCCTTCTTCCAGGATCAGCAGCCAGGCACAGCCATAGGAACCAGTCCGTACCCCACCATACCCTCTTCCAGGCACAGCCATGGGAACCAGTCTGTACCCCACCATGCCTTCTTCCAGGGTCAGCAGCCAGGTACAGCTATGGAAACCAGTCTGTGCCCCACCATACCCTCTTCCAGGGTCAGCAGTCAGGTACAGCCATGGGAGCCCGTCTGTGCCCCACCACACCCTCTCTTCAGGGGTCAGTATTATTCTGGCAGTCTAGAAGTGCTTCCTAATCCTGGACATTGGAGCACTGTCATGACTACAGTCAGGTGTCCGATTCAGCAATGTGTATGAAATATTGGTGAAAACCTATAACCTTACCACGAATCAGGTTATTCCATAGAAAATCTGATTAAGTCAAGCTCTAATTGGTTGCTACTGAACCCGTTTCTTGTGCACTAACATCACATTAGCGCATACTGCTCTTAAGGCAGGGTTTTAGTCTATTCTCACAGCTCACGTGAAACTATTATAAGACAACAGCAGAATTGGGTCTAAAGAGAACGCATTCTACATGTATTAATAGGCGGACACTATTCTGGGAACTGCGCTCAGCAGGATAGCAATTGCAGAGGGCTTGGTCATGGGCAGACCTGAGCTCTGTATAAAAAGGATACATCCTGGACAACTCTCTGTGTGGCTGTGTCCGGTGACTGGGAGTCCTTGAGGAGCTGCAGGACCTGCTGTAACCCTTCTTCGTCTGGGCGCCAGTCCATCTTCACAAGCTGGAAACAGACAATGATACATTAATAACTGCAGAGAGGAGCCCCAATCGTCTGTTCTCTCCAGAGACCTTCCCCAGGGTCATTATGCACAAGTGCAGTACATGATTCCTACCTGCACAATTGCTGTGCACAGATTACTAATACAACAGCAGCTGACAATATAGCACAACAGGATCATTTATTAACAGAAATATATACAGCACTCTACAGACAGTATTAGTTATTTACAACGGTACCTGACTCACTGCAGCTCACAATCTGTACTGCCCATCTTATAGGCTAACACATTAGCATTAACAGCAACCAATTACCCTGCAGATGCACCCTCAATGGGTGCCCGTATGTCATAGGCCGCTCAGAGAGGTGTGGCGCACCCATGCGATTTCAGTGATGTGGAAGGAAATGGGATCCAGATGATCCATCAACATTGTCTAAGTACATTGTGAACTTGTCGACACATGAAAAGGTTGACATTGTTCCATATTTACCATCCAGGTGGACTCAGACCACGAATGGTAAAGTGGGTCGAGTAGATTACTGTTGACACCCAAGATTTACACATCTCTATCTCCCTCTCCCCCTATATCTATATATATGATATGTTTAGTATTAGGAGTGCTGGCAATTCCCCAAAACCAACAGAAGGTGGCGCCTCAAACTGCTGGGAACTGGTCATAGAACTGCGGAAAGCCCACCGAAGCTTTGTACATGGGAGATGCAGCTTAGATGATTACTGCGAGCAGGGAATGACTGCTCCCATTGTCTCATGAGTAAGTGAAGAAAAACTCTGTCAAAAGCCAACTATATACTTCACATTTACAAGCGTATATAAACCACCACAAGGACGGAAATAAGGGTTTCTACTATTACTCTGCACAAAATGTACCATTAGGACTAATGTAGTTACATGAAATCCTCCAGGCTAAACACAGTAATGACCACCATCAGAAGCAAGCGACAAAGGGTACACAATGCTCCATATTACCCCAGTCCTGGTGCCTATCAATGGTAACTGTAGCACCCAATGCAGGTTACTTAGGCCTTGTATGTAACAAAAATATGAAATACTCAGGGAATTAAAGTTTAGCCATTTGTGAAACATTAATAAATGTAATTATCATGTACTACTGTTGGGGTAATGCAATAGCCGTATCATGCAACCTATTGACCTGCTAGGAGCCGGTAATGTTACCGAGGGGCAGATGTATTAAGCCTGGAGGAGAGAAAGTGGAAAGTGATGAGGAACCAGCCAATCAAATCCTACCTTTTTGAAACATCGCCGATTGGCTGGTACGTTATCACATTCCACTTTCTCTTTTCACCAGGCTTACTACATCTGACCCCGAGACCCAAGGCACTTTGTAACGACGTCATTACTCACACAAAATGGACTAGACACCACTTGCAGGTAGGCCAGCAGAGAAGCGTTTGTAAGTCTATATACAACCAATGTAAATTAACTCTGTTGTATTGAGATTTGCACTATGTTCTCCTGACCAGAGATGGTTTCATTCATTGAACTTCACCTCCACTCCCACCTTCTGCCAGTCTCAGCAGCTACACAGCACCTGTAGGGCTTACCCCAGCCACAGTCTCTTTAAGCTTTAATCTTTAAAGCTTAAACACCCGGAATCAATGAGGATAGATAGATATATATCCCCCCTCCCCCAGCAGCCTACACAGACCCTATAAAAACACAGGTACCATCCTCTCCATAGTAAATGCAGATTTATCTTTATACAGTGCCTTGCAAAAGTATTCACCCCCTCTCATGGATTTTTACCTATTACAAACTGTAATTTAATATTTTTTTCTGAAATGTGTGTGTTGTATCTTTGAACATGCCCATCAAATCCATCACCTTCAAATGGAAAGAACGTGGTACCACAACAAACCTGCCAAGAGAGGGCCACCCACCAACTCACAGACCAGGCACGGAGGGCATTAATCAGAGAGGCAGCGAAGAGACCAGAGGTAACACTGAAGTAGTTCCACAGCAGAGACTGGTGTATCTGTGCACGGGACCACAATAAGCCGTACACTCCATAGGGCTTTATGGAATAGTGGCCAGAAAAAAAAATCCATTACTTAGTGTAAAAAAAATAAGAAGCCATGTTTTGAGTTTACCAAAAAGGCACGAGGGTGACTCCAAAAATGTATGGAGGACGGTGCTCTGGTCAGAGGAGACTAAAATTGAACTTTCTGGCCACCAAGGAAAACACTAAGTCTGGCACAAACCCAACATATCCCATCACCCGAAGAACACAATGCTCACAGTGACACTTGGCGGTGGCAGCGTCATGCTGTGGGGATGTCTGTCAGCAGCGGGGACTGGGAAACTTATTTGAGACGATGGAAAGATGGACGGTGCTAAATACAGGGATGTTCTTGAGCAAAACTTGTTTCAGTCTGCCAGTGATTTGACTGGGACGGAGGTTCGCCTTCCCGCAGGACAATGACTCGAAGCATACTGCTAAAGCAACACTCCAGTGTTTTAAGGGGAAACCTTGTAAAATGTGTTGGAATGTCCTAAGATTGCTGTTCACATGCAGAAACCATCCAACATGGAGGAGCAGGAGCAGTTCTGCCTTGAGGAATGGGCAAAAGAAGGCTTTACATGGGGATGGTCGCATGCATGTGGAGCCACCATCCTCTGCCCCCGGAGAGGAGGCGCAGTGAGCAGCAGACTCCCCGACGACCTCGCGGTTGAGGCAGACGCGATGACACAATGACCCCGAAGACAGAGGAACAAGGTCCGAACTCAGTAATATAACATGCTGATAAGAAAAATGGCATGCCAGGCCCTGCTGCTGCTCTGGGAGTAGCTATGACCAAGATGGCTCCGCTGAAGGCTGCCTAGGAGCTGTGCTTTCCCGTCTTATATGTATCTGTACTGTCACCGGTTTACTTGTTACCTATCTAGCTGTTGTATTGGCCAAGTGGCGCTGCTGCGCTCAGCCAAAATATTACTCCCCTGTCAACCACCCGCCCCAGGGTGCATCTAGTGTATATCTGTACGGTCAGTGTTTACTTGTTACCTACACGGCTTTTGCACAGCAATCCAAATCTAATTCCTAGTATACCTGGCCAAATAAAGCGGATTCTGATATCCCAGAGGCAAGATGCTGCAAGCTCAGAGACTTCTCCAAAGTGACTTACAGCTGTAATTGCGGCGAGAGGTGGCTCAGTACTTGTTTCGTGGCACAGCGCCCATGATATTAAGTTGTATGACAACGCTTGCCATGTGTCCGCATGCGATTTTAAATTGCATAAGCCCCTATACGATTTTTTTATTGTATAAGCACCCTAATGGGCGCTTACAATGTTAAATGCACCCCCACTATCAACACCAACTGGAAGCGTGGCGAGCGCAGCGGTACGCGTCCTCCGACCTTTTCATACCCCCACTATCCACGTCGGCGTGGAGTTGATTTTATATAGCGTGACGAGCGCAGCAAACTGATTACTTCACATATATTCCGCATCCGCTCGCCACGCTATCTAAAATCAACTCCACGCCGAAGTGGATAGTGGGGGTATGAAAAGGTCGGAGGACGCGTAGCGCTGCGCTCGCCACGCTTTGGGTTGGCGTTGATAGTGGGGGGTGGCTTTTAACATTGTAAGCACCCATTACGGTGCTTATACAATTAATTACCTTATAGGGGGCACATTTAACATTGAAAACACCCATTAGGGTACAATTTTAAATCGTATACCATTGTATATGGCATACAATGCAATGGTATACAATTTAAAATTGTATAACATCGGCTGCCATCGTCTAACATCGTATGCCTTATGGTATGCGATTCGATGGGCGCCATGCTAGGAAACAAGTACCGGTGGCTCTACAAAGTAATGACTTTAGGGAGGTGAATAATTCTGCATGCTGAGGATTACGGTTACTTTGTACCATTTGTTTTTTGCTTCATGATAAAAAAATAAATAAAAAAAAAATCTTTAAAAACGTTGTATGCATGTACTGTGAATGAAATGAGGCAACCCTTCAAACAATCCATCTTAATTCCAGGTTGTGAGGCAACAAAACATGAAAAATGCCAAGGGTGGGGGAATACTTTTTCAAGGCCCTGTATGTCCTGTGCACACCACATACCCTACCCCAGGCATGTCCAAACTGTGGCCCTCCAGCTGTTGTGAAACTACACATCCCAACATGCCTTGCCATAGTTTTAGCATTCCCTAATAGCAAAACTGTGGCAAGGCATGATGGGATTTGTAGTTTCACAACAGCTGGAGGGCCATAGTTTGGACATGCCTGCCCTAAGCTATAGACATTAGATTGCCTGATTCCCAACACCCTCCAAGGGATCCCATATCGCACATGGGTTGGTATATATCTAATACATATATACACATAGATAAGTATAGAAGCATATACTATTCTAGACACTCCAAAGTGTATCCTCCATATCAGGCCTGGTGTACCTGCGGCTCTCCAGCTGTTCTGAAACTACACATCCCAGCATCCATTGTCACGGTTTTAACATTTAATAGCAAAACTGTGGCAATGCATGATGGACTTGTAGTTTTACAACAGCTGGAGAGCGACAGATTGGCCAGGCCTGAGAGCCTATATAATCCAAGTACTAGGTAGAGAATTATTGCTGCAACACTTGTTAAGCTGACCAACTGCACAAAAGTCTTCCCCACCTGGTCAATATTACTGTATGGAGAATATTCAATCAGTCCCTGGGACTACTCCGTGTGTGAATGCCAGATGTCGGACAGAACCTTGCAGGTCAGGTTAAAAAAAAAAAAAAATCTGGAGGTTCACAAGCAGGGAAAAAACCGCAATGAGAGTGCATGAATCACAACTTTTATTTGTGGGGAAATAGCTATTTAAGTGAATAGCCTTTCCCCACAGGGATGTTAGCAGACAATTGAATACCCCCATCACCCAGAACTATAAATATGGCAACTGCCATCACATTAAAGATAAAAAGATAAAGATAACAATTTATTGTCATTGCCAGCAACACAAAAAAATTGACCAGCAACGAAATTACAAATCGAGAGCACAGAAGGAAAACACTTAATCAAGATTAAAATCAGTAATTGCCATAGGGAAAAAGCTTTTTCTCATACAAGTAGTTCTAGTCTTTGGGACCCTTAGCCGTTTCTTTGATTGTAAAAACGAAAATATATAATTATGAGGATGAGAAAGATCTTGCATAATACTCTCTCTCTCTCTTACGCCGGCAGTTTTTAACAAAAATCTCCACGGTAGAGGGCAAATCACAGCCAATAATGGTCGCTGCAGAATGCATCACCCTATCTAACAACTTAAGATCTTTTTTTGTACTGTTACCAAACCAGACCACAATGCAATAAGAAATGCTCTCAATTACACTTCTGTAGAACCTAATCAAATTTCCCTGAGGAAGTTTTGCCAATTTAAGTTTTCGAAGAAAAAATAACCGTTGATGAATCTTCTTAACCATCAGAGTAATAGTAGTAGTACGTTTAGTTATAAGGCGCCGCAAAGTGTCCGCAGCGCCGTACATAGCAAACAAAAAACTAATGACAAGGTAACGTACAGGGTGTGTTGAAAAATACAGTATAAATAGGGGTATAGCTGGTAGAAATAAAATCAGCATCAGTTCAGAAGTAGGTGTCAAAATTGTCGAGGAGACTGAAGATGAAGCAGAGGAAGAGAAGAACATGAAAGGAGGACAGGTGAGGTAAAGAGGTAGGGTGAGTACGTGAGGAAGGAGGACCCTACTCATAAGAGTTAACATACTAAAAATAGGTGGGTGGACGAACAAAAAACAACAGGATAAGTAGGAACGGAGGGGAACGGAGGCAGGATAGGAGGATCAAAAAAGGTTTAGGAGGGATAGGCTAGTCGAAAAAAGTGGGTTTTGAGTAATAGTAACAGACCAAGTAAGATAGTTACCCCAAGTAACTTAAAATCCATAACCCTCTCTACTGCCAAATTATTAATCTGCAAGGGCTCCAATTCCGATTTCTTGCTACGTCTGAAATCAATAATGATTTCCTTAGTCTTGGTCAGATTTAATAATAGATTATTCCCAGCACTCCACTTTGCTAAGGAATTTACTTCTTCTCTCTAGGCCCTCATCACCATCCTTTATCAATCCTACTACAGAAGTATCATCCGCAAACTTTATTATATTATATAAACTTTATTATAAGGTTCGTATCTGCCTGCGGATAACAGTCGTCAGTAAAAAGAGAGAATAGAAGCGGACTCAAGACACACCCCTGCGGCGTACCCGTGCTAATCTTGATGACAGGAAACAAGATCACCATGTTTTATTTGCTGAGGCCTATTTTAAAAATCTAATATCCAGTTGCATAGCAACACAGAAAACCCTAAACTACGCAATTTATTTATCAATATGTTAGGGAGAATGGTATTAAACGCTGAACTATAGTCAATAAACAGCAACCTTACATACGCATTAGGTTTCTCCAAATGAGAAAGTGAGGAATGCACCACCGACAACAATGCATCCTCCGTCGATCTATTTTGTCTATAGGCAAATTGGTTATTGTCGAAGCCAGCAGGAAAGTGGCTTTTCATCTGTGTCACGACAAGCCTCTCAAAACATCTCATAATAAGGGGAGAAGGGGCGATTATCATTTAGACTTTCTATTTTTGTTTTCTTAGTGATAGGAATAACTAAAGTAGATTTAAACACTTCAGGAACAATGCCAGAACTAAGAGATAAATTGAAAATATACATAAAAATCGATGCCAACTCACCAGCACAGCCTTTAAGGACCCTTTCCGGGACTCCACCCGGGCCGGCTGCTTTCCTGGGGTTTATCCCTAACAAACCCAGCCTAACATCATGCTCGGAGAGGACAAATGTCGGTTCCCCCTCAATCAGTGGAAGTTTGCAGGCCATAATCCTGTTTTCCCTGTCGATTCTGGCATAGAATTGACTCAGGTCATCCACCAAAGACGCCTCAGCCCCTTCAGACAAGGGACGGCTTCCTCTGTAATTAGTTACATTTTGAATACCTCGCCACATACTTTTAGAATCCTTGTCATCCTCAAACGGTCGTTCACTTTTTTCTGAATACTCCTTTTTGGCCTTATATATCCCTTTTCTAAGCAAGGTTCTAGCTTCTCTATATGCCAACCTATCCCCCCCCCCCCCCCCCCCCCCTTTAAAAGCCTCATCTCTGCTACGCAGCAAAGATCTCACCTCACCATTTATCCACGGCTTATCATTAGGGCGTTGTATAAAGGATTTCGGAATAGTAACATTACCAATGCACCAAACGACTGAGGCCAAGGAGCCCACATCCACCCCAGAGTCATAGGTGGGTGCCTGAATAAACATATTCCAATCAGTGGAATCCAGGCAGTCCTGTAATTCCTCCGAAGCTCCTTGCGGCCATGTACAGACCGTTTTCTTCACTGGCTTAACACATTTAGCAATAGGCCTATATTTTGGTGCAAAGAATACGGTTAAGCATTCAGCAAGAGATATCATTTGTGTCAGAATTTATCATTTATTTTTAGAATAAGAGCAAATAAAGGCCCCAGGATTAGACTGAGCATGCACACGCAGTCTAATGCCGGGCATAACACGTGACGTGACGCGGTCAGAGATCATGCTGCATAGGCCACACCGTCATTATGCCGCCCCTGGAGCCTTGTTCTCTGCCACATTGCCCAGCAAGGCCACAGGAACCACTGGGGACATCGGGGGAGTTTCCTGCAGTTAGTATTTGGGTGACTCAGCAGCCTGTACACACAAGCTAAATGTAGGGATATAGCTGCAATATATATCAGCATCTGCTGTGTCGCACAGCCGAGGTGACATGTCCTTAAACACCAGCATTCACAGGAGTATCAGATACAAACCAGCCAATGGCCAGGATATTTTGTCAGCTGTACGAGCAATATCTCATAGCATGCACCAAGCTTAAGGTGGTGAACGATCTGGTCACCAATTAGTCTGTATGCCAATAACCACTTATCCTCCGGACGGCTCTGCTGCAGGCGACACATCTTCTCATACACACTACAATGGCAATTTCATCAGTCCGAACCAGGTTCTCATCATACTTGTCAAATAGCTCTTTCACCGTTTGCTTCCCTGGATTCACCTCCTCTACATTTACCATTTGGAGACCATAAGGCTCAGTCCCAGATCCTCTGCGCCTTTTTTTTTTTTTTTAAATGTACACAATGGGGGTTATTCTTATCGCACAGAGGACCGATGTTGCGCATCTGCGCATGTGCAGACGTAGGGTGCATGCACCCACAGCGAACTTTCGGTTCCCCGGGTGTATGCACCCTAGATGGCTTGTGAGGGGAGGAGAAGTGTGGGGGGCGCTGGGCTACCCAGTTACCATATGGAAACGCCGCTGGCAGCTGACATAACCGGATGTCAGCTGCCGCCCATACCGACTCAGCGTGCACGCATATGGAAGGGACTTGAAAGTCACTTTTATAACTTCCGATGGTCAGCGACCATCGAAAGATGTGGGAGGTTACCAGCGGCTTATGAATGGATGTTTATGCTAAACATTAGTTTATGCGAACCGGCGAGGGGACGTTTATTCGCCAGGTGGGGTTTGGTGGATTTGAAAGGCTGCGAATTTGCAGCATTGCGACTCAACCAGAATAACCCCCAATGTCTCCAGGAAAACATATCTGTTCTTTTGGCAGAGTGATGCCAAAGTCCACCTATAACCCTCAGCTATCCCAACATTGGTGTTTAAGTGGCAGAAACAGTAACACGTACAATCTTAAATGTTATCTCATTAAAACAAACAATGTGAATAGTGCCAGGAACCCTTATTGAACAGCTGGGGAGCTCCCAGGTGGTTCAATAGAGATCATTGCGTCGTCTCCCCCTTAGAGTAGTCGCAGTAGTGTAAGTGAAAATCCGCACTGTTCGGATGAATTTACATTAGACCTATTTAATTCAAGTAGCAATTTTTCGACTATCAGAAAATACATAGATCTGTAAATTACTTGCCGATCCACGTGTTGTAGTAAAAAAAAAAAAAAAAAACTTTTAACAGTCTCAAACCTGCATTGGTGGAATGAACATCCGAAAAGGGACGCATTAAATAGGTAAATCACTGAATACCCCCCTATGTCGCAGAGCAGGGCCTCTCGTCTTACCTTGTGTTATTATTTCATTTGTAAAATGCAATGGACTATGCTGCCACTTTACAAACAGATGAGATAGGAGATATATAGATATACATCTATAAACTCCTAGCCCCCATACATGACACGTATTTTACCCATTTATTATCCTGTATATATGAAACATATCTCCCCATTTAGAACCATATAGACCCCCACTACCTGACATGCGTTGTCCCCATCTCCTGGATACAGAACACATTCCAAAACCCAATATAGCTCACATATCTCAATTATACACATATCCCTTCCACCCTACCTATATCTTCCCCACATCCCCCATAACCTAAGTCCATCAACCTTATTTCCTAGATACAGAACCTATATCCATGTAGCCTATATACTCACATATTACCCCTTATCTTATACACATCACACATTTCTCCCCCCCCCTAACATTCACCCCGTTACATACAGAACCCAAAACTTTATACTGCACATATCACCACCCCCCATTTACTATTATATAGGCTGCATGCCCTATTTTATATAGGCTATATAACTCACTCCCCATACCCTATATTATGTAGGCCACATACACCACCAACCCTCCACCTCCCATGCCCTATAGTACATAGGTTATATATACATACAACCAGAATTGTTACAACAACCCCCTCCCCCTAAAAATATAGGCTATAAACACACCCATCACCACATACCTATATTTTATAGCCGTCCCCCCCCCCCCCCCCCACCATTATCCTATGCCAATTTATATATTTCCCCCCCCCCCCCGCAGGTTAATTAACATATTATCCCCGCAACACCCCACCCCCCCTCCCCCTCAGTTACATACACCTCTCCCCCCCCTCCCCCCTCATCCTCTGTTATATACACCTCTCTCCCCCACTCAAATATCCTGATTTCTCCCCACCCGCACACGGCCTCCCCATACCCTGCATGAGAGTAAACCGTTGCCCCCGCAGTCATCCGGCGAGCCGTGCCACACACACACACAGCCCCCCGAGCCCCGTCCCGCATCCTGTGCGATTACATGTCCCGCAGACCCTCCCCCTGCCTCCCGGCATCGCACCACCCGGCGCCCGGCCTCCGTACGCTTACAAGCCGGCACCTGACACAGCGAAGCCGTCGCGGCTCCCGTACCTCCCACGCACGGCTCCTGCCCCGCTCCCACCGTTGCTCGGCTACAATCGGCGCTCACCTCGCGGGGATGGAGGAGACTCGCGGGCGGCGGAGACACAGAAAGAGAGAGAGAGAGAGAGAGCGCGGGCTGATGACATCACTCACACCCCTCCAGCCAATGGGTTGGCGGCAGGTGGGCGGGGCCGCGAGCAGCTTGTCCCGTACAGGCCGCCGTCTGAGCTGGGGGGATTTGAACTCACGCCACGCCCAAATTTTTTTCCCCCTCCCCGCGCTCCCGCTGCGTCTCTCTCTCAGACTCTCTCGCCGAAGCCGCAACACGTGACATGCGTAGAGCGACCGGACCGGCTCCGCCATCTTTGTTGGGGCAGAACTTCGAAGCACACTCAGCAGCACACATCTTCTTCTAATCTTCTCCCTAGTACAGTAATAGGCTGCAGTGCTGACAGTGTCACTACCTTCTGGTTTACCGGGTCTCAGTATTTGTTCCTGAATTTTCGTACTGGAAAAGTAACATCCCTGTGTTGCTGTATAAACCACCTGTACAGTGATGGAAGTTGTTCTCTGGATCAGGGATGGCCAATAGGGTTACCACCCGTCCGGGATTACTCCGGACAGTCCGGTAATTAAGCCCGGTGTCCGGAGTCCGGGCGGGTGGCATTCCCGGACTATAAAATGTCCGGGAACTGTGCAGAAATGGGCAGACAGAAGAGTCTGGCTGCCGTCCTCTGTAGAGATGTGTCGTTCGCGAACGATCCGGTTCTTTTGAACGGATCCATCAAAAGAACGAGCGAGCCGCCGATCCCAAAATGGTGATCCGGATCGGTTTCGCTTAGCATTACATACAATACAATGCACATTGCATTGCTTGAGCTCAGCACTGCCCCCTTTGGCAGCTGAGATATTTTCTTCTAATTGGCTGCTTGTGCTGCTGCTGCTGTTGCTGTGTCACGTGCAGATCTAGATTCTTCTGAATCTGGAAGCCCTGAGGGAGGTCTGGTGACTACACATCAACAGCAGACTATAGCAGAGCAGAGGCATTGGCACTGGCAGGCATTTCAAGATTGCTTCACCTGAGTTCACCAGTAGTATCACAGAAAGGTGTGTAGTAGAAGTATGAACACACAGACACACAGACATAAATTAGGCAGTGCACATGTGTTTTTTTTTTTTTTACTAGATCTGTGTTTGCTGGGCTGTGTAGTACATTTAACTTTAATTTGGAGGGGGAGGGGGCCTTCTTTTAACTTTCATTTGGGGGGGGGGAGGGGGGGCTCGGCAATGAGCAAATTTAGTCTCCCTTGGCAACGAGCAAATTAATACCCCTTTTACACCGCTGCAAAACCCCGGGTCTTCAGCGGGTCAGACCCCTGTCAGCGGCAGTGTAAATGGGACACGCCGTGTCCCTTTACACGGGACTTCTACCCAGGTCCTGGGAACTGGATTGTTCGTCAGACAAGCGTTGGTCAGACAGTCACTAGGTCGACATGCAGAAAGGTCGACATGGGAAAAGGTTGACATGGGAAAAGGTAGACATGGACGTTAGGATGACATGAGGAAGGTCATAAGGTCGACATGGGGTTTTCGCTGTTTTTTGACCCGAATGTCAACACAGTTGACATGGACACAGTTGGAAGTGAGAATCGGACCCTCGCATCGCTCGCAATGCTTTGGGCACAGTGTCTCACTTCGCTCGCCACACTATTATAATCTCACTCCATGCCCTAGTGGAAGGTAGTGCATGAAATACCGCCTGTCGGCACATGTCGGCTCAAAAAACAGTGAAAATCCCCATGTCGACCTTATGACCTGTCGACCTTCCTCATGTTGACCTATAACCATGTCGATCTTGTTCCACGTCGACCTTTCAGCATGTCGATCTAGTGTTGTTGACCTAATGTCGACCTAGATCAGTCGACCAAACGACTATCTATGTTAAGTGCACCACCTAGGTCAGGGTTAGAGAACCTTTGGCCCCAGCTGTTGTTGGACTACACATCCCAGCATTCCCTGCAACAGTGTTATCATGGCCAAATAGCAAATTGTAGCAGGGCATGCTGGGATGTGTAGTCCAACAACAGCTGGAGGGCCAAAGGTTCCCCATCTCTGACCTACGACTTTGCTCTGTTTCTGGACTTCCCTCTTAACGAATGATTGCTATTACCTGTTCTAAACAGGTAAATGGATAAGAAAGGTGTTTCCACACAGGTAATAACAATCAAACATTAAGAGGGAAGTCCAGAAACAGCATTGTGTCCCTCCTGGAAAGGGTCATGTTGGGAGGTATGGTACACTAACTCAAACCATAAATAACTGTCTTTTTTACACAAACTGAGCCGCAGAGCCGCCCAAAGGATCTAGATCTTTTCACTGACCGACCCAGGTCGACCCGGGTCCGCGAAAAGATCCGTTTTGCCCATCTCTAGTCCTCTGTCCCCACGGCTATCCGCCCTGGTTCCCTGATATACAGCGGCGCAAAACAGGAACAGGAGTCAGACTTCAAAAAAAAAGAAACGCCCATAGACATGAATGGGAAGCCATTTATTGGCTGAGACCTCTCTCAGCCAATCAGCGATTGGCTGAGAGAGGTCTCAGCCAATCAGTGGCTGCCCATTCACTATGGGCTTTTTTTTTTTAAGTCCTGTTCAGTTCTCCCGCCGCTGGCTGGCGCTGCACCGCACTCGGCAGCGTCTTCTGCCCCGACTCCCCTGGCGATGTGGGGCGTCTGTTAGAATTCACGCTGTTCGCCCCACAGGCAGCTGGTATGTATCGCAAATCATTGGCAGGTGTGTCAGTATGACAGAACGTCAGTGCGCAGCCTGCTGCCCGCGTGCATTAGGCAGAGAGCTGACGTAGATAAAACCTTATTTAATGCTTCCTGAGAAGCTGGCTGTAATATGTCCCAGAGAGGGTTATGAGGTGCCTGCCGTTTCGCTGTATGGAATGCATGTGTCCTAAACCAGGCTGCTTATCGTTCAGGCACTGTATTGGCCTGAATAGAAAGAGCAGGACACTCTGAAGTCCCCGAGCAGCTGTGTGTCCATGTTTTCCAGGAGGAGGCAGGGGGCAATTGTACCCAGAGTAATCTGTGCACCTATGTGACTCTTATTCTAATTATTACCTCTCACCTACTGTTTGTAACACTCTTACCACATAGCTGCTTCTTACTTATGTAACACTTCTCAATAATATTCATACCTCCCAACTGTCACGTTTATTGCGGGACCGTCCTGGTCTTCTGGGAGGCCCCCCTGCCTGGCGCTGTTCCCGGCGACAGAGGGGCTGGCGGCATGGCTGGCCTGGGGTGTCCAGCCTTGGACTTCGACCTTCGGGTTAGGGACCTGCCAAATAAGGCCAAGCAGTGGTTGGGCCTATATTTTTGGCTGAAAATAATGCTAAGCGCCTCAGTTTTGCTTTATTTTGGATTGCAGGGTTTATTAGAATTCTGATTAGCATTGCTCAGTACTACAGTGTATCTGCACTGGCCCCCATAAGCTCCAGGCCCCATAGCAGCTGCACCTATGGTAACTACACCCTGTATATAACACATGTAACTGTGACAGGGAAGGTGGTCCCATAGCAGCTGCACCCCCTGCACCTATGGTAGCTATACCCCTGTATATAACACATGTAACTGTGACAGGGAAGGTGGCCCCTCTCAGCTCTGGGCCCCATAGCAGCTGCACTCCCTGCACCTATGGTAGCTACACCCTGTATATAACACATGTAACTGTGACAGGGAAGGTGGCCCCTCTAAGATCTGGGCTCCATAGCAGCTGCACCCCCTGCACCTAAGGTAGTTACACCCTGTATATAACACATGTAACTGTAACCGGGAAGGTGGGTGGAGGCTAGTGCTAATATTAAAGGAACAACACTGCACCTTGACCACAGTACTGCTAGCCGACAGTGTTGAACCCCGCTGCGACCCGCGTGGAAATGCCAGGTCACTCAACTCAGGTAACATAAGCTGGGTGTGTTTCCCTTGCACAATTCCTGCATGTTCATGTGGATATTTGTGGCAGTGTAAAAGCGGTATTATTGATGATTTTGGGGGTTGTCTGCCATTTGCATTTTAGATTTAGCAGTTCACACTAATACAGTAAATGCTGTATATTTTGACAAGCGCCTTTGGCACGGGCTGTCCATGTTATCCCTACTTTAGAAAAAGTTTGCGTCCTGGCATAACAAGTAATGGGCATAATGTGTAGTGGGCTTCACGGTGTGTGGCATAACATGTAATGTGTATTATGTCATGTGGTATACTATGTCATTGGTGTGACGTGTAATCAGCACCATGTTGAAAGTTTTGGACGCGTGCCTTCGGCGCGCACTGCTCATGTTCACCCTCCTTTAGGAAAAACTTCTTCATTCCTGGCATAACATGTAATGGGCATTGCAGTGTATGGCGTAACATGTAATGGGAATCACTGTGTGATGTACCATGGAACTGGCATTATGATGTGCAAAATCAAGAATGAGATTGAAGCAAAGGTTAAAAAATCAACAACATAAGACAGGTCAAGGGGCAGGACTGGGGGCGTGTCAGTGGGTGGGCTGTGGGTGTGTCAAGAGGCGGGCCACTGTCCGGGAATCTCTCAACACAAAGGTGGTAACCCTAATGGCCAACCATTGAATGGTTCTTCTCAATCGATGGCGCTGTCTGTGCTTTTCATCTATTGCAGGAAACCATCAGCTGAAAACCATCAATGGTTTGGACCATCGATGGTCATCATGAGTGTGCTCACATGATAGCGACGGGCTAATCAAAAGTAGACAGGCAGCACTTAAGCCACATACTGTGGTCTACATGTGGGCTGTGATGTCTGTCACCATCAGGCCTATTATCCCATTGGGTGTGGATTGAAAGATCTACTGTGACTAGGAAGACAGTCATAAGGTCAATGATCTGGCCCCTAGTGTGCACATTGACCTTAGGTGCCCACACACTAGAACGATTTTTTGGGCGATTGTCCGATTTTCGATAAATCGGTCGATATATCGTACAATATTTACCGATAATCGGTCGAAAATCGGCTGATATCGGTCCGATGCGCGCTCCCGTGGATCTTTAGCTGAATCTTCTGATCTTACGTGCTACACAAAAGATCAGAAGATTTAAAAAAAGATCCATAGGAACGCACACAGGATCTTAAGGCCCCCATACATTAAGGGCCCCACACACAGCACAATTTTCAGGCATTTTCTGAGCGATTTTACTAAATCACTCAGAAAATGCCTGAAAATGCATGTAAATCGCGGTGTATAGCCCACACAGCGATTTGCATGCGCGCCCCCGCCGTTCTGAATCTGCACAAGATTCAGAACGGACCTGCCCGTCAATCAAGAGCAGTCGCTCAGAAGCTCCTGCTCATATGTGGCCTCGGATGTGAGCAGGGCCTTCTGAGCGACGCTGGACGCCGCCCTGATGTCCCACAACGCCACCCCCCTTGCCACGCCGGACGCCGCCCCCCCTGCTCGCCGCACAAAAGCACAGTAAAGACCCGCCGCCCCACCGCCTCCCCCTGCTCCCTCCCCCCTCCTCCTGCTCGCCGCACGGAGACGGAGCAGGGGGAAAAAGCCACTCACCCACTCCACAAATCTGCTGCCTACCCACAGCAACTCCCGGTCCCCCTGTCACCTGTCCTCCTCTGGCGGCGAAGTACTTCAAGCCGCCTGCCCGCTCACACGTCCCCCTGCTGCTGCAGCTCCACTGCCACCAATGATAAGGCATCCCTATTTATTTATATATAAATAAATCCACTACCGCCAATGACAAGGCTTCCCTAATTATATATATATATAACCACTGCCACCAATAACAAGCCTTCCCTATATATATATATATATATATATATATATATATATATATATATATATATATATATATATATATATATATATATATAACCACTGCCACCAATATAGATAGATATATATAATGGAGATGATCCGGCTCTCCCTGTGTGGACCACCAGCGCACATTGATTTGCGCCTATACTGCATTTTATAGGGGAAGCGGTCATCTATTAGAATGAACTTAGGTCTACAGTCATTAGGTCGACCCCACTAGGTCGACTGGCAGGAAGGTCGACCTGACTTAAGGTCGACATGGGCCAAGGTCGACATGACTTAAGGTCGAATTTGCATAAAGGTCGACATGAGGAAGGTCGACTGGTCATAAGGTCGACATGGGGTTTTTCACTGTTTTTTGAGCCGACATGTGCCGACAGGTGATGCGAGGGTCCGATTCTCATTGCCAACTGTGTCCATGTCGACTGTGTCGACATTCGGATAAAAAAAAACAGTGAAAAACCCATGTCGACCTTATGACCAGTCGACCTTCCTCATGTCGACCTTTATGCAAATTCGACCTTAAGTCCTGTCGACCTTGGCCCATGTCGACCTTAAATCAGGTCGACCTTCCTGCCAGTCGACCTAATGGGGTCGACCTAATGACTGTAGACCTAAGTTCATTCTGACAAATGTACCGATTCCGTGTGTGTGTGTGTGTGTGTGTGTGTGTGTGTGTGTGTGTGTGTGTGTGTATATATATATATATATATATATATATATAAATAATGACAACGAAGGTGACACTCCCCCAGGCTTTAGTTCAACCCCTTTATTTAAAATTTGAATACTTTTTTTATTCCCCTGAAGTTTCTGTGAGAGATTTGAAATCTGTCATGCTGAATCTGCCATTATAAATCTCTGGCACAAATCTGTGTGTGTGTGGCTCATTATCTGAAAATTCAGTTTTTAGGGAAATCTCTCGTGCTGAATCTCCCGTTATGAATCTCTGGCACAAATCTCTGCGTATGTAGGCCCCTTTAGTCCGACTTGTCCTTATGGGACAAGTATAAACGACAAGTGCACATGGTTTTGTCTATTTGAGAAGGAATTTGCGTTTGAGAGTGAACCAGAATAAAGGCCATTATTTCTTGCTGTTACATACAGTAGTTATAAAACTCAGACATTCCTTTTCTTGTCTCAGGTAAAGACAAATTGTTAAAGAATACACTAGGGCAATTGCAACACAACTGCTCCATCGGGCGTCATCTAGTGGTCACTGGCGAGCAAAACACTTGAATTCCTCCCATACAGGTGAGGAGCCTTTCATAATATAGGATCCTCCCTTTGCAATTGACCTGATCCTTAGATTTTATTTTTCATGCGTCTGTGATCACACAAGACCCTGATACTGTACATATAACGGGGGTCACGCTCAATTGGCAGGTTCCAGTGGGGGTTTGGAGAGCACCTCTAGAACTGGAAGCTCAGTTGGGCTTCACTGTGGATGGACTGGGTGGCTGGCCCTCATAGAGGCGAGGGAGAAACGGGGCCGTGAATCAGTAGAGGGTTAGTTGCATAGGGGGTTATTCAGACCTGATCGCCCATCTGCAAATTTGCAGGCCTGGTGGTAATCGATAGGCCGTGCATATGTACGGCTCGCAGTATGCATGGGCAAGGCCGTCTTGTGATAAAATCCTGTTGGGTTTTTTTGATTGCTGGCAAGATGATTGACGGGAAGCTGGCATTTGGGGGTGGTAACCGGACGCAGGTGCTCCTAGACGTTTGGATGGAAGTCATGTGATGTCAGCTCTGACCACGATCTGTAGCCACCAAGTAGGTTCTGGGCTATGCACAGACTGCACACACTGGATAAATCATTAGATGATTTCGCAGGCCTGCAATATTTTCACAAGCTTATCGCAGCTTTATACATGGCAGGATTTCACTCTGTCTGGGTGGTGTATACTCGATTGCAGGGCTCTGCAAAGTACTAGCCCTGTGATCAGATCTGAATAACCCCCATAATTTGATTGGTGTTATATTAATAAACAAACATAATATTAGTGGGCTGTTTGCACTGTGGTCCAGGCCACAACATGGCAGCCTCCAGGGCACGTATGTAGGTGACACGTTAATAACCAGGCAATAAAGCATATGATTCTTTTTAAGCATTCCTAAAAACCATCAGATAAATGAAAAGAAATGTTGGGCCGGCATCCCACTGTGTAGCACGGGACTGCGGTACTCAGTACAAGTCGTTTATCTCTTAAGCTTCAGAAATCTCTCAGGAAACAGGCTGTGATCTCCCCGTGCCATCTGCCTTTCTCTCGTTATAATACTATGTGACAGATCTGGCAGATGGACACCAGGGTTATAGGCTGCTTTGTGTACTGATGAGACATTTCACTAATTAAATAAGGTTCAAGCAAAAGAAATCATTATTCAAATGCATGTAAAAGATGCAGCTTCCCATCCATCTGCACAAGTAGGGACGCAATGAGATAGATGGCCTGTTACTGACAGTGCCATATATGTGGGGGATAACTATGGAAGTGATGCTAAGTCAGATGATGGCGCAGTGGTGATGTCAGATGCAGTGACTAGGTCAAATACAGTAGTGTGGACATGCACAGTCTCCTCCTCTGTGTCTCATCAACGCCAGCGCTCCGTGCTCTGCGGCAGCCGCTCTGCTGCAGCCGCGTGATGTGCGCGGCGACGTCACGCCGCTCCCGCAATGCATCCCTGGGACCGGGAGCAAAGCGGCATCTGTAGAAGCCGGAGGTCTCTAAATACCTCAGAGGTGAATGAGGATCACCTGGAGGTTAGCGGGGGTTAGTATTTATTGTTTGCAATCCACTGGATTGAAATTTGAATCGGCCTTATTTTCGGGGGAGGTCTTATTTTAGACACATGTCCAAAATCTGGGGGAGGTCTTATTTTCGGGGGAGGTCTTATTATCGGGGAAACACGGTAGGTGTGCCCAAGCAGTGACTTCAGCTCTGTCCCGACTGTTTCTATGGCAGCCACCGAATAGTACTGGGTTACACACAGACTACACACAGTGGAAAATCATTTGATGAACTTGCAGCTATTCGCAGATCCAGCTAATTTTCGTTAGACCTGCTTAGAAATTCACAGGCTTGTACGGCTTCGGGATTTCACTCTGGAGGGCAGCGTGTACCTGCAAATTAGCAGCCCATCGATCAGTTCTGAATTAGGCCCCATGTGTGTGCCCCCATTGGTATGACCATGGATATTAACAGATTTTCACCTTCCCAGACACACAATAGAGCTTATTTGTGTGATTTCACATACAATCTACCGTAAGATCTGCAGCTGCCGGCATACTGGTCGTTAGCAGCATCTTCAGATCAGGTGTGCAGCACATAGGACAGGCTTGCCTACCCTCCGGGAATGGCCGGGAGCCTCCCGAAAATCGGGTCTGCCTCGCGGCCCCCCGGGGATGTGGGCAAGTCTCCCGCTATCTGCTCCTAGCCCCCGCTTCCCCCTTGCCTGCTGGGTAAATTACCGCAGGTCCCGGGTCCATGGTGCGGGGGCTTAAATTACGCATTTTGCATCATTTAAGCCCCGCCCCCTCTCCGCGGCCCGTGAAACACAGAGTTTTCCGGCATGGGGGCGGGGCCAAGTGATGTCAGTCTTGCCCCCCGCCCCCCTGACGTGTTGCCTCTCTGGGCTTCTCCCGGCGAGGTGAATTTTAAAGTAGGCAAGTATGACATAAGATCATAGGATCCACCTCACAACCCGCGGGGCCGCGCATCGTATCGAAACACCTCAGTATTTGCCCTCAAAACACACACAATGTTTTGCAAGACCCGTCTAAATCACGCGTTCAGGCCTGTATGATGTATAGCCAGCTTTGACTGCAAGGTATTAGCTAAGAGGAATGTGCCTCGCTTAGAATGTTTGAGCTCCATACTCCAGGGTGCCTCAAGAAATTCTTTATAGGGTACAAATTAACTCTTGTCCAGTGCCGTCTTTCCCATTGGGCACGATGGGCAGTTGCCCGGGGGCCCTAGGACCTAGGGGCCCCCGGCCCAGCCCAATGGGAAAGATGGTGGCCGGGGTCCGGGAATCCGCTCACCCTCGCTGGGGGATCCGGGCAGGGGGATCAGGGCGGTGGCGGTAGCTAGAAGCCTGATTCGGCGAAGCTCTATTTGCCGGCGGGGCGGGAAGCGCTGTTGCATTTGAATAGACTGGCCGGACGCTGATTGGCTGAATTCAGAAAATCAGCATCCGGCCAGTCTTTGAAAAGGCAACAGCGCTTCCCACCCCGCCGGCAAATAGCGCTTCGCCTCCTAGCTAGCAGTGAATTTAATTTCGGGGGTCCGTGTGCCGGGGTTCTGATCACCCTCACTGGGTGATCCGGCAGGGGGATCAGGGCATCGGTGGCGGTAGCTAGGAGCCCGAAGCGGCGAAGCGCTATTTGCCGGCAGGGGGGGGCAAGAAGCGCTGCTGCATTTAAAATGACTGGCTTCCCGCCCCCGCCGACAAATAGTGCTTCGCCGCTTCGGGCTCCTAGCTACCGCCACCGCCGCCCTGATCCCCTTCCCCAGCGAGGATGGTCGGATCCCCGCCACCCGACCACCATCTTTCCCATTAGCGCTATTTGCCGGTGGGGCGGGAAGCGCTGCTGCATTTGAAAAGACTGGCCGAACGCTGATTGGCTGAATTCAGCCAATCAGCGTCTGGCCAGTCTTTTCAAATGCAACAGCGCTTCCCACCCCGCCAGTTAATAGCGCTTTGCCACTTCAGGGCAGGCTCCTAGCTACCGCCGCTGCCCTGATCCCGCTGCCCGGATCCCCCAGCGAAGATGATCGGATCCCCGGCCGCCGGAAGCTGACTGGCTGCCGCACGGAGCCAGAGAGGTGAGGGTTGGGGAGGTGACTGTGGGCTCCTGGGCAAACTAATTTGGGGGGGGGGGGGTCCAGTGAACTAGGTTGCCCAGGGGCCCTTCCTAATGTTAAGACGGCCCTGCTCTTGTCTCTTCCATGTGGGATTCCACAATACTTACCATGAAGCAGGAAGGTCGGGTGTGAGGGGTGTCCGTGGGACCAAATGACGCTCATTTGGAACTCAAATGGAACTAATTTCCCCTGACACTGAAACCCCCCCCTATTAGGCAGAGCTCGTCCCAGTGCCAGGGTTTTTGGCACCCTCTGCAAACTATAAATGTGTGCCCTACCACCCATAGAGGGATATTGGTCCCACAAGTAATGGGTGTGGTAACACAATAGAAACTCAAACTTTAAGTAAAATTATGCCACACAGTAGCATGATCATATTCACATTACACCGCATGTAGTAGCCCTGATTTATTTTACATAACATAATAGTGCCCCTTATTCACACAGTAGTGCCCCTTATTCAAATGACGTCCATAGTAGTGCTGCTTATACACATCTGCCTCTGTTACTCTAGAAGCTCACTATTCATGTCCCTTGGCAGTCCCACGCCCTGTGTTCCCATCCTCTCTGTTTCTTCAACATGCACAGAGCCTGCTCCTCTTAGTGG
The DNA here is from genome assembly GCF_055691185.1 of Crinia signifera. Taxonomy (NCBI): domain Eukaryota; kingdom Metazoa; phylum Chordata; class Amphibia; order Anura; family Myobatrachidae; genus Crinia; species Crinia signifera. The sequence goes on along the minus strand of NC_139220.1, from coordinate 301,426,707 downwards.
CTCTTCTTTGCTTCAGCGGCGGTGACGGTATGACATCACATGCTGTGCTGAGACAGGCTTCTCTGTTGGAATTACTGTCCAGATCTATGGTAGTGGTAGAATTCTAGAATTGGTAGCCATGAAATCTCCTTCTTTGAAACTGAAAAAAAAAAAATCCTAGGAGGTATCTTTCATTATGCTGACATGTGCCAGTACAATATTCCACATCATTCACTATAAGGTTTGTTCAGAAGGCTTCCATTTTGCCCTTGGAGATAAAGATCTAAGGGTTTCAAACTTGATTTACTTGTTCCTAAAATGATGAATACATTCCTCTATTTATCAAAATCCTTTCTTTGCCAATGCAAGAGGTCCATCCTACATTTATTCCAAGTGTAACTGATATAATCATTTTTTTCTTCTTACAGGAAACAAAACAATTGAGGGAAGTTCAGGAATAATGTAAAAAACCTGCAGACATGTACCATAAAGCTAGATTGAATATTCTGGCTGGAAACAAAGGGCCGGATTCAGCTTGGCTTCATAAGCAGCAAATATGGTGCCAAATTTGCCCCGATCGGTGTTGAATCACCCCCAAAGTCCCGATTGTCGGCTAAAAACATCAAGCAATGCCTTCTCTCCGACAGGGGTCATAGAATTTACTAAAGCATGTAGGATCACATCTCAATCTATCCAGATACTTCCCACCAACAGCTTTCAGCCCATATGAAAATAGGGTTTTAAATTCAGCTGACAAGATCCAACTTGGCGACATCCACAACACACATGCAACAAGAAAACCTGACCTGCTTGACAAGTATGTGATGAATCACTTAAGGCCCATACACACTGGGCGACTTTCACGTGAAAGCCGTTCAGTTTTTTCGTTTGAGCGGCTTTTCAGTGTGTATGAACCAAGCGGCTTTCCCCCAGCGATGACAGAGATCATTTATTTATTTACAGTTTCTTATATAGCGCAGCAGATTCCGTTACAGTGTCTTATATAGCACAGCAGATTCCGTTACGGTGTCTTATATAGCGCAGCAGATTCCGTTACAGTGTCTTATATAGCGCAGCAGATTCCGTTACAGTGTCTTATATAGCACAGCAGATTCCGTTACGGTGTCTTATATAGCGCAGCAGATTCCGTTACGGTGTCTTATATAGCGCAGCAGATTCCGTTGCAGTTTCTTATATAGCGCAGCAGATTCCGTTACAGTGTCTTATATAGCACAGCAGATTCCGTTACGGTGTCTTATATAGCGCAGCAGATTCCGTTACAGTGTCTTATATAGCGCAGCAGATTCCGTTACAGTGTCTTATATAGCACAGCAGATTCCGTTACGGTGTCTTATATAGCGCAGCAGATTCCGTTACAGTTTCTTATATAGCGCAGCAGATTCCGTTACAGTTTCTTATATAGCGCAGCAGATTCCGTTGCGCTTTACAATAGTAGACAGTGATAAAACAAACTGGGTAATAACAGACAGACTTGGGGGTTAGAGGGCCCTGCTGCAAGCTTACAATCTATAGGTATATAGGGGGGAAACACAAGGACAGGCATCAGTAATAGCATAGCAGTCCCACCGAGTTACAAGTCCAGAAGGGAAGCTATATAATACATAAGTGCCTCGGAGGGTTATGCGTGTAGAACTTAAATATGATAGGCTTGCCTGAAGAGGTGAGTTTTCAGGGAACGCTTGAAAGTTTGGAGGCTAGCGGAAAGTCTTATTGTGCGTGGAAGGGCATTCCATAGGATGGGAGCAGCCCGATGAAAGTCCTGTAATAGTGAATGGGAGCTAGTGATCCGTTCAGATGAGAGACGCAAATCTTGTGCAGAGCGTAGTGGTCGAGATGGGAGATATTTTGTGATAAGTAGAGAGATATATGCTGGTGCAGTGTGGTTAATAGCTTTATATGCTAGTAGAAGTGTTTTATATTGAATACGGTAAGATACAGGTAACCAATGGAGGGACTGGCAGAGCGGATCAGCAGACGATGAGCGCCTTGCAAGGAAGATCCGCCTAGCAGCAGCATTTACAATGGATTGCAGTGGTGAGAGTCTGTTCTTGGGAAGACCAGTTAGGAGACTATTGCAATAATCAATGCGGGATATAATGAGTGCATAAATAAGAGATTTAGTAGTGTCTTGTGTGAGATACGGTCGTATTTTGGATATGTTTTTTAGATGCATGTAACATGATTTGGAGACAGATTGAATGTGGGGAAGAAAGGACAGTTCAGAGTCGAGGATGACCCCTAAGCAACGAGCTTGTGGGGTAGGGTAGATTGTCGAGTTGTCAACAGTGATGGAGATATCAGGATGGTAACTGTTCTTAGTTGGCGGGAATTTAAGTAATTCCGTTTTGGAAATATTGAGTTTGAGTTTTACGAGAAGACATCCAAGATGAGATGGCAGAGAGACATTCAGAGACTCGGCCCAAAACGACTGGTGACAACTCTGGGGTTGATAGATAGATTTGAGTATCATCCGCATATAAGTGATACTGAAATCCGAAAGAGCTGATTAGTTTGCCAAGCGAGGAAGTATAGATTGAGAAAAGCAGAGGACCTAAGACTGAGCCTTGCGGCACTCCGACGACTGACAGAGGTAGTGAAGAGGAATTAGAGTCAGAGAAGCGAACAGTGAAAGAGCGATCAGATAGGTAAGATGTGAACCAGGAAAGGGCTGTATCATTAAGACCTAGGGAGTGTAGTGTTTGTAAAAGGACAAGGAAAGATAAAGCTCACGCAGTTTGCACTGACATGAGCTTCCAAGGGGCGCAGTTGTGTTAGCACAATAATAGACAATGATTTCAATAAAAATTGATTTTTTATTTTAAAAAGGTAATAACAATATCCAGATACGAAGTGCACTTCAATAATAAAACAAGACAATACAAGACATACAACATATAACAAACAGAGGCTAATTCAATTAGTTAGAAATATCCGGTATGAGGCTTAAACTAATCAGGCATCCATCAATTAAATTTGATATACAGGCACCTGCAGCATATATATAGTTACCAGTCCCGCATAGATATTCAAAAAAGAACTGCTGTCTTGGGAACTCCGGCTCCTGTGGTGGACAGTCCAACCTCTAATTCAATGGAGGTGCTCCCCTGATGTATATAGGGGGAGGGAGACAGTTCCTCAGATTTATCAATGGCCGTTTTTGCTGAGTGGCTTTTTGTGGCAATCTTTACAGCAATCACTGGTGCAGGTACTGTGGCACAGCAACAAAACGCGTTTCTCCGCCTAGATCAAAGTCAGCGGCTTCCTCAGTTGTAACAACTGTGGTTGGTAGTATTTATGTTTCTAAGTGGTGCTTAGTACTGCACATCCAGAGACTCATCCACCACAGAAACTTGTATATGTAGGATTTGTGGTGGTGTCTTGCTGACCTCTGTGCTTTTTGTTGCACCCGGTGGTTGAACACCACATTCTGCCCAGCACAGCAGTGATGAATACTGACCCGGGGGTGTGACCTAGCGGGTGTAGGGTCCCCCTTTACAATAACACTCGGGCTCAGATGTAATGTTATCCAAGTTGGCCAAATGTGCGGATTCCAGGCTGAACACGTACAAAGCCTATTGCACTGCAACATGGGGAAACTTTCACCCTTACATTTTTCGCAGCAGATGGAGTTACTATGAGATGTAATATGCCGGTACAGCCAGTGACGTAAGAAAAAAATGTGCGCCCGCCCCTGCCGGGAAAATGTCTGCGCCCCCTCCCACCCCAGTTAAGAAAAGAGATCCCCCCCCCCCTGGGAGATGGTGTGGGGGTACCTGCGGTCATAGAGGTCCTTGCGTGCTGAGTATTAAGTTGTGACCTGGAAATAACTAGCGCGATTCAGCCAATCAGCGTGCGGCCAGTGCTTTCAAAATCAGAAGCGCTTCCCACGCCGCCGCCCAGCGGATAGCGCTAGTCATTTCCAGGTCACTGCAATGACCCTGCCAACTTAATACTCGCAAGGACCTCTATGACTGCAGGTACCCCTGCGCCGCACGGACCCCCCTGCCCGCTCCCCGCTGCACCCACAAGGAGGGGGGAGTTGGGGAAGTAACAATAGCACCCGCAGACCCCCGGCGCCTTCCGCCATCACGGGGACTGCGGCGCTATAGTTACGCCATTGGGTACAGCATACCCTCCAACATGACCCATTCCATTAGGTATAAAATGCTCTGTTCCTGGACTTCCCTGCCAGAGGGGGGGTCACATCAACTGTCAGTGAGTCCAGGACAGTGATGTTTAAGGTGGCAGTAGGGACTTCCGGTTCCGGCGGCTTGATGAGCAGCAGCTAGGAGAGCTGGCTCCGCTCTACCATCCACCCTTATCACCTTTTATCAAGGCACCAAGCCTCGCAGAAAGACCCCAACACCTCAGCACACCCTCAGCGGCATACCCTGACCGGAGAAAGTGAAGCGCCCTGACATGCCCGGCGCTAAACCACGCGGCCAGCGTGACAAAAGCAGAGGAGACCGCGCGTCCAAGATGGCGCCGACCGGCAACTCCAGCGTGTCCCTGCCAGGATCGCCTTCACACAGCACATACGCCTCAGACGAGGACACCATCGATGACACACAGGTACCCCAGGGCTCTGGGTCCCCTCTCACCCATGCTCCCAAGCCCCGCAAATCGCCAGACCCTAACGCCCCAGTACTATATGGGGAATTGGTAGAGGCAATGCGCACAGCTATGAAGCCCCTACTGCAAGCTCAAACTGCAGACATCAACAAGCAGTTATCCCAATTACAGCAGAAAGTGCTGGAAACGGAGCAGAGGGTGGGGGAGACCTTTGGGGAAGTGTGTGAATTAAAACAAGTAACGGCAGACCACACTAAAACCATCCAGCAATTACAGAATAAGGTCCAAGACCTTGAAAACAGGTCTCGTCGGAATAACCTCCACATAATAGGCCTCCCAGAAGCAGTAAGAGGCCAGGAACTGTACGATTTCATTAGACTCACACTCCCTTCCATGCTAAAAATTAATGATAGATGTGGGGACCTGGTGATTGAACGCGCACATAGACTGGGGCCTCTAAGACAGCAAGAAGGAGCCAGGCCACGTGCAGTCATCTTTAAGACATTGAACTACCTGCACAAAGAGCTATTTTGGTCAGCGTCCCGCAAACTTAAAGATATAACATGGGAGGGAAACAAAATCCTGTTGTTTCAGGACTATTCAGCGGAACTGAGTAAAGCAAGGAAAGATTTTTCACCAGTGTGCTCTGCCCTGATCCGCGATGGCCGCAAGTTTGCACTACTGTACCCAGCACGCCTCAGGATCTTTGATGGTTCTTCATATAAGGACTTTATGAATGTTTGTGATGCTGAGGAATATCTAAAGGAAGCCAATTTTCAACAACACAACCTCAGAAATATGTCAGAATGTGACTAGTCCAAGTTCATTTAACCTTTTTTCTTTCACCAGCGTATGCTGAATTGGGATTAATCCCCGCAGTTCAAGATCCCTCCACAAGAGGTACCCCCTCCACCATCATTCCCTTTTTCATCAAGATAATCACAGTGTTAACTTTAACAGTTACTCCTTAAAATGGCACCACTAGCAAACCCACCATTCTGCAAGAACGCGGGGCTGGTCCCCAGAACTGGTCCAAGGACACAGATGGGAATGCTAGGACTTGTATCCTTAACACCCGAAAGATATAAGGGAGAGCCAAAAGGGAATGGACAGATACATAAGTACCATTTGCCTTACCTTATTCGCAATGTGTTGTACTTGTTTATGTTCAGTTTATGCCGAGCGAGTTAGCTGAGCTCGCACCTGCACTATTATTAGTTTTATATTGTCTTTCTACTAAATTACATAGTAGTATAGGGGCGGCTGACTCTAGGAGCCAGACCTTTCCCATAAAGACTAAACTTTATGTTTACCAACAGAATTATTATAATTCGGAAGTTAATTTCACTGTTATATTTGTTCTTTTCCCCCCCTCCCCCCTTACCCTCTGCCTTACCCAAATCCTCCCAATCTACTTTGAGACCGTGTATAGGAAAAGCACCCACAGGTTGTAGACATTGCTTGAATTTAAGTGATGCATTATATGATGGTTTTCATTCCATGTTGACAGTCTACATCTACACAGACACGATAGATGACATTAACTTTAGGTAGCTGGAACATTGGGGGAATTAACTCCCCCAAAAAACGCAAAAATGTACTGATTTATTTAAATAAACTTCGTTTAGACATAGCCCTTCTGCAAGAGACCCACCTGACCGAACCAGAAACCCTTAAACTAAACGCAATGGGCTGGAAGGTGATGGCGGCAGCCCCCTACACATCAAAAGCTAGGGGCTTGGTAATCTTAGCCAAAGCCAATATATCCATACAAGTAACTAATGTGATAGCAGACCCAGAAGGCCGATATTTGATGTGCAAAATGGAACATGGCTCCCAATCCTTTATATGCATGAATGTCTATGCACCTAATATATATTCTAAATTATTCTTTACAAAAATAATCTCAATGCTGACACCCCACCTCAATGAACCAGTGATATTAGGCGGAGACCTAAACCTTATATCATCTCCAGTGCTAGACAGACAAATCCCCAACAAAAACAGACAGAAACTGCCGAAACTGGGAGTACAGGCCCTAGCAACCCATCTACAGTTAGTTGACCTGTGGAGGGTCCTTAACCCCACAGAGAGAGACTTTACCTGCTTATCTGCTTCCACAGGACAGCTATCTAGAATAGACTATATTCTGTTATCCCATACGCTCCTCCCAAGGGTTGAAAATGTTAAGATAGAACCGATCACGATCTCAGACCACGCAGTACTACGATTCACACTTAAACTAACACAGGAAAAATCCACTTACATCTCATGGCGATGCCCATCCGCCCTCTCTACCTCCCCAAAATTAAAAGAAAAAATTATAGCCTCATGGGACCACTACCACAATGACAATAAGGCCACTATTACAACAGATCCAGTTCTATTCTGGCAGGCATCAAAAGCCACAATCAGAGGTGAGATAATCTCCTTCTCCTCATCCCAAAAACGGGGCCTCACTAATACTTATGTAGAAACACAAAGATTGCTCACAGAAGCGTACCAAAACTATACAGTCTCTCCTAACCCCACGTCCAAAACCCAGTACACTAGAGCACGCACCAATCATGAGGCCATAGTGTCACAATTGGAGTCCTGGTACTCTTTCAAAAAAGAGGCACGCTACCATAAATATGGAAATAAATCTAGCCGCCTTCTCCAATTTATTAAAAGGACAGAGACTCCCAGCTGTCATCCATCCTCTTAAAAAATCAAACGACACTATGACTTCATCAAACACAGAAATAGCCCAAGAATTACAAAAATTCTACTTACAACTATATTCCCAACCAGTGTCAGATACACACCAATCAAAAGCTTTTTGGGAAGACCTAAATCTTCCCCAATTACAAACAGAGATGGGAGCTGCACTGACCTCAGACATTACCCAAAAAGAAGTGCAGGAGGCAATTTCTTCATTAAAACCCAACAAAGCACCGGGACCTGATGGCCTCACATCAGAATATTATAAATTGTTGCATAACAAAATTGCCCCATGTCTGACGTCAGTATTCAACTCAATACTTCGTGCCCCTGCAACCCCACCACATTTTAACTTAGCCAATATTAGAGTCCTGCCCAAACCAGGCAGAGACTTGTCCGACCCCGCATCTTACAGACCCATCTCCCTCTTAAATATAGACTACAAACTGCTTACCAAGATCCTGGCTGAGAGACTCAAACTGATAGTTCCTAAACTAGTACATAGGGACCAGACAGGCTTCGTAATGGAGCGACAGCCAGTGACAAATATCAGGAGAGTACTTGCGGCAATTTGTGATTCCCAGTGTACCATCTCCACAAAAGCAATCTTATCACTAGACGCAGAAAAGGCCTTCGACATGGTGCACTGGGATCACCTCTTCCTCACATTGGGGAAATTTGGATTCCCAGCCACCTTTGTAGGCTGGCTACAAACACTTTATGTTAACTCCTCATCCAGGATCTTGTGTAATGGCAGTATATCAGATCCCTTCCCAATCCTACGAGGCACGAGACAAGGATGCCCCATGTCACCACTCTTGTTTGCCCTTGCATTAGAACCCCTAGCAGTGACCCTACGCGATTCACCTCTCTATCAGGGAATTAACATTAGAGGTATTGATCTGAGAATAGCCCTCTTCGCAGACGACATGCTACTATTTTTGTCACACCCTGAACACTCCTTACCAATAGCCATGAAAATCATAAAACAATTTGGCAGCTTCTCAGGATACAGGGTCAATGTAACAAAGTCCGAGCTTCTTATGTTAAAAGGGAAAAAACCCTCCTTCACCTTAAACCCAGACTTAAACACTATCAAATTCCAACACTCACACATTAAATATTTGGGCATACAAATCCCCCACACCCCACACATGCTATATAAACTGAACATCCATCCAAACATTCTAAAAGCCAAGCAAACATTAGAGACATGGAGTGACCTCCCCCTATCTCTTCTAGGAAGAATAGAAGTAATTAAAACCATTATTCTACCCAGATTGCAATATATGCTGCAACTACTACCCCTGAAACTTACCACCCAAGACACTCACCAATTCATGCAATCATGCACCAGGTTTATCTGGAAATCGGGGAAGCCAAGAATATCAATGGCAAAACTACAGTTGCCTAGACCGGAGGGCGGACTGGGTCTTCCCAACCTGCCACAATACTCCAGAGCACTTCATTCCAGATATGCTATGGATTGGCTTCTCGAAACCAGTAAATTTGTTGTATATGAACTGGATTGTGCCTTATTCCACCCTTTCTCCCCAGGAGCCCTTCTCCATACACCGACTCCCAAAATCCCAAAAAACATCGCCCAACACCTACTCTTTAAAGACACTAACCTGGCATGGAAAGCCGTCTGTAAGTCCCTGAAAATGCCCACACACACATCTAAATGGCTGCCTATATGGGGAAACCCCATGTTTTCCCCTGGTATGGATAACCCAGTTTTCAAACACTTCTTTAATAGGGGCCTGAAGCTGGTGTCACAAGTGTTTGACCCAGGAGGCACACAATTCACGTCAGCTCAGTTAACTCTACAATATAATCTATCCCCAATCAGTACATTCCCGCTCATTCAACTATCACACTACGCAGCGTCCCTCCCGGATAGGTCTCACTTCATCCCACAAACAAATACACTACATCAACTTATACTTCGATTTGAAAGGCCAAACTACAAAATTAAAACTCTCTACAGAGAACTCATAAAATTACAAGCCCCCAAGATAACAGAAAAGACAAGGAGACAGTGGCTTGGAGATATTCCTTTATTACTGTCATGCGACACACTTTTCAAATACTATGACTCCACTTTACGTATTTTAAAGTCTGCCCTACTGCAGGAAACGCACGTGAAAATCCTGCAAAGAGCATATATATCTCCTGCTCAAAGGAAGCACTTCGCCCCTGAAGAGACAGGAGCCTGCAAAAAATGCGGGGTGTCTCCGGCCACTTTCTTCCACAATGTCTGGTCCTGTGGAAAAATAAAAAAGTTTTGGCACAAAGTAATCAATTATATCACATCGATACTAAACACAAAAATATGCATACACCCATTCCCCTTACTTTTTGCTAACTTCGAAGTATGGGACCTGCAAAACACAGATACCAAATTCATTCCCTTTTTGACATTGACAGTTACAGCTGCAAAGAAGCTTATAATGAAAAATTGGCTGAGTAAATCATCACCATCGCTAGAATCCCTTATTACTTTTCTAACACGCACAATGAATTATGAACTGTATGATGCTCAATTACAAACTGCTATACGATCTACACTACCCACAAGATGGGGACCACTCTGGGAGGAGGTGACGTCTGAAGAAACTACAAACACCACAATTTGATGCTCATAGCAAAGGTATAGATAACACCATGCAACATTACCCATAAGTAACAGCCCCCCCAACTTAAGCATCATCTCCCAACAAATTCTATAACTCTACTACCATGAAGAGATATCGCACCAGGATAAGGTGCACTTCCTATAACACCTACTGTCTAATATAGACAAATAGAAAACAAGGTACCCCCCCCCTATCCACCTTTGCCCTCTGCCTCCCCCCCCCCCCCATATATATATACATATTTGTATGTCATGTTTTTTATTGTGTTAAGTTATGCAAAACTAAAAAGCAAGTTCATATTTACAAGAACACTGGAGTACGGGCAGGACGACGTTGGGCATGAACGACCCAGAAGATATCTACCCCTCCCTTCTTTTCCGTGGAGACCATCGACTATGCCCTGTTGTTATTATTATTGATATGGTTTCTAAAGATGATGCTCGCCCTGACGTTGTTACTGTCATGTATTCCAAATAGACACCTTGTGCGTAGAAAATCCATGTAATACTTGCTAAAAAACCCAATAAATATATTTGAAAAAAGAAAAAAAAAAAAAGGTGGCAGTAGGTGTGGCTCCTAAGGAACTAAGGAAGTCCAGGAACAGAGCATTTTGTACCTAATGGAATGGGCCATGTTGGAGGGTATGGTACAGTACCGTTTTGTTTGGCCTACACAGAATAAAAATTGCTTTCTACCAGTTTGTGGGTCTCCAACTAACCATTGAAAGTATATGAAAGGGGGCGTGACCACATGTGGCCACACCCCCTTGGTGAAATGGTTAGCATTACTGCCTCACAGCATTAATGGCTATTTCACACACTCCGGCTCCTCCCGGGTGGCGAAATTCCGCACGGCCAGAAGCCGTGCATAGTTGTTACTAATGGACACGATTGTGTCCATTCAGACAGGACGGCCACGGCCCGGCTGCCTGGTTGCAGCCGGATCCCACCACTGGAAGGGACGGCTGCCGGGCTGTGGCCATCCCCTACATTCTAAACTGCTGTGTGCTGCACGGATTCCTGGCCATACGGGTTTTCGCTGCCCGGCAGGAGCCCTGTACACATGCATCGATTTTTCCCGATTTTCAATTCAATTTTGCTTATAGAAGCAAAATCAAATCGAATTCTAAACAAAATTGAATGTTTTTTTTTGTGTCACTTTTGATCTACATTCGATTCGATGTGCGCTCCCGTTTTCACAAAATCGAACAGAAAAATCTACTGTGCAGCCAAGGAAATATCGAATTCAATCTAGTAAATCGAACGTGTACAATGAATGTATATCGAATTCGATATCTAATGCAAAAGTACAGATCTAATGCCAAATTGAATGGAAATATCTAATGCCAGATCTAATAGGAAATCGAATCTAACATGGAATCAAAAGCAAATTGATGTGTGTGTACAGGGCTTAACCCTAGCTGTGCAGAGTTTGTGAATCCTCCCTGTTCTTTTCTGGGTTTCCTTCAGGCACTCTGGTTTCGTCCTACAAACCAAAAATATACTGGTTGGTTAATTGGCTACCAACAAATGAAGTCTAGAATGTACATATGGTAGGGAATATAGATTGTAAGCTCCACTGGGGCAGGGACTGGTGTGAATGTTCATATATTCTCTGTAAAGCGCTGCGGAATATGTGTGTGCTATATAAACAACTGGTAATACATAATTGAATAACCATTTCTGCTCTTTAGATGTTGGAGGGTACGTATATTATACCATGCTTGCCTACCCTCTCCCAGGGCCGGCGCCACCACTAGGCAGCTCTAGGCATTTGCCTAGCAGCAGTTTGCCCCCCCCCCCGTATGGAGCTGGCAGGGTCCCTGCAGTGATTAGGAAATAACTAGCGCTATCTGCTGAGCGGCGGCGTGGGAAGCACTGCTGGGTTTTAAAACACTTGCTGCATACTGATTGGCTGAGATTCAGCCAATCAGCGTGTGACCAGTGTTTTCAAAGTCAGAAGCGCTTCCCGCTCTGCCGCCTGGCAGATAGCGCTTGTTATTTCCTAATCACTGCAGAGACCCTGCCAGCTTAATACACAGCGCCGCAGGTACCCCAGCGCTGCACGGACCCCCCCCTGGCCGCTCCAGTCTCACTACACTCGCCTCCATCCGGGGGGGGGGAGCAAACTTGACCAGACGGCGCAGCATGTACCCCTTAGACCCCCGTGCAGCCCCCCCCTCCCCTGGTGGGCACCAGGGTGCCTCCACCCCCCTCGCCTAGGGTGCTCCGATGCCGTGCACCGGCCCTGCCCTCTCCTTCAGGGAGAAAATGCTCTGTTCCTGGACTTCCTAAGTAATGTAGGATTGCCAGCACCTGTGGTGAAATGCCTTTATTATCACTTACCTAGCTACCGACAGGTGATGGCAATCCTACATTTCCCGGGAAGCCCAGGAACAGAGCATTTTCTCCCTGAAGGAGAGGGTCAGTTAGGCAACCATTATACATGACATGAGTGATGCGCAACATAAATGATAAATAATAACACCAATAATCATATAGCTGGCAGACACATGCATATTTAGTAATCTCTCCCCTGTAACTAATAGATTACCCATATGACATAATGGAATTAATAGGCACAAAATACACAGCAATAATGGCAAATATGAAGTAATGGATTTATACCACCAACACGATGTAACATGTGTGCTGCAGCCTGCAAGCCACAGCTAAAACACAGAGTAATGAGGGGATAATTGACACACAGCAGTGAGACGGAGTTGAATTAATTAATTAATTACAGAAAGAGCACAGGTACATGTGACGTGACCGTGCAACAACCACACGCGCCACCGGTCACGTGACCTGACCGCCGCTTAGCTTAGAACTTCCCTCGGCTCAGTGACGTCACATGTGCGCCAAAGGCAGCGGGGCATGCCGGGAAATGTAGTTCCGCCCCAGATCCGACTTCCGGGCCGTGCTGAGTGTAAACAGCCCGGAGCTGGAGGGGGGACTCCCGGGACAGCCGGAACCCCGGAGCTGGGGGATGGGGAATTGCCTGTCCTCGCAGACCGCTGATGATCTGTCTCTGCTCAACGACTCAGACGGAGCCAGCCTGCCCGGGGAGCCCCCGCCGCCCTACCAGGTGCTGCCCCTCTCCTGTGTATTATATATCATACAGATTCCCACCCTGCCGGGCGCTGCTGCCCCCTCTTTTATATATCATACAGATTCTCCTCCCTACCAGGTGCAGCCCCCTCCTGTGTATTGTATGATACACAGGAGGGGGCAGCACCCCTCTCATGCTTCTCCCCCTCCCCCACCAGGTGCTGCCCCCTCTTGTGTATTATATATCATATGGATTACCCCCTGCCAGGTGATGCCCCCTTCTGTGTATATATTGTACTGATTCCCTGTCGACCAGGTACTGCCACCTCTCATGTATTATAGTCTTCATTCTAGCACCTGCCATCTTTTAAAACCCATGCAGTTCCTCTTCCCTACCTGGGGTGTCGCTGTCTGCAGTAGTGGTTCTATGAACACTATATTATATACTAGTAAGCCTGCTCAAAGCAAAAGCTTCGAAAGCTAGTGTGCTACCTTCTGTGTTTGTGCATGTGTGAGAAAGATGTAGTTTCACTCTCTGCCAGAAAATGGCAGTGTTTTGGAGACTCCAGGACACTTGACATACATGTAGATTATCATACAGATTCCCTCTCTACCAGGTGCCGCCGCCACCTGTGTTCCTGGGTATAATATATCACACTGATCACACCTTCTTGTGTGCTGTCCCCTCCTGTGTATCTTACCCTACCAGATGCTGTCCCCTCCTGTGTATTCTATATCACCCCTTTACCTGGCACAGCATCCCCATGTGTGTGTATCTATCTAACCTACTATGTACTGTCCCCTCCTGTGTATTCTATAGCACACTGATCACCCCCTACTGCACGCTTGTCCAAACTGTGGCCCTCCAGCTGTTGTGAAACTACGCATCCCAGCATGCCTTAGTTTTAGCATTTCCTGACAGCAAAAATGTGGTAAGGCATGATGGAACTTGTAGTTTCACAACAGCTGGAGGGCCTTTGTTTGGCCATGCCTGGCCTACTGGGTGCTGTCCTCTCCTGTGTATTCTATATCCTACAAATCCCCCCCAGTGTCTAGGTTGTCATGGTCATAAGGTTGACAGAATGGTCAAAATACATGGAAAAGGTCTACATGAAAAAGGTCAACATATGTAAAAATAAAAAAAGCAGTCCTTTAGGCAGCAGGTGACATGGGAAAGAGGTCAGGGGAGAAGACAATATGAGTGAAATTTACTAAGATGTGAAATACACTTCACAGTTTATGTTACTATGCGCAACCAATCACACCCTGCCTACTATCTTCTAGAGCAGGGCTGGGCAATTGCTGCCCTCCAGATGTTGAGGAACTACACATCCCAACATGCCTTGCATCAGTTTCAGCATGGCCACATAGCAAAACTAATGCAAAGCATCCTGGGATGTGTAGTTCTTTAACATCTGGAGGGCCGCAATTGCCCAGCCCTGTTCTAGAGGGTGGTAAATAAGAAGTAGCTTATGATTGGTTTCCCATAGCAACAAGACCTGTGAAATGTATTTCACATCTTAGTAAATTCCCCCCTATGTGTCATCTGTAAAGCTTACCAGGAGAAAAGGGCCATTGAGTGAACTTTGGGGGAAGTGGTAGTGGTGATGGAGATAGAGATGGAGCTGTTGGAGGGAACTCATTAGACTGCTATGTCACTGAGGCCAATGGAGTGAAGGATTTGAAGGTGAGAGGATAGCCGATCATATCAAATGCTGCTGTAAGGTCAGAGGATACATTTACAGAAGTGCCCCCTCTTGGATTGGCAGTGGATGGGTTGTTGGTGACTGTAGTGTGGGCAGGTATGGTAGAGCCGAGACTGAGAACTGGATTTGGTCGAAGTGATAGAGACAGGAGTTGTCTGTTGTAATCCACCGCACAACGCGTCATGGGAGTGGAGAGATGGATGGGTCATGGGTGGGTTTCTTAAGAAAAGATAAGTACAGGGCACATTTGAAGGAGGTGGACAAGTCGAACAGAAGGACATTTTGGGACCAGAGCAGGTGAGATGGGATAGAAGGAGGAAGGTGTGGGGGGTCAGGGGACAAAAGAATGGCTCCACTTCCGTAAGACAGGGAATGGACAAAAAGGAGGAGATGCCATGCCGCATGAAGTGTAAACGTGAGACTTGAAGTGGGGCTGTTCAGCAAGTGTGATGCTGTAGGAAAGAATGGATGTAGTAGGGCAAAGTCCGCAAGAGAGCGTGACGTCCCACAAATGCATTTATCAGAGAGAGCACTGTGGAGAAAGTGGGTCAGAGTAGAATTCCATGGCTGAGAAGGGCCCCGTCATAAGCTGATGGTGATGGCCAGAGCAGAGGTGAGGGCTCATTCATAGAGAGACAGCTTGTCAGGGCAGGAGGTAGTAGTAGCCAAAATATATGGCGTTCCTTGGTTGTGTTACCAGTGCATATGGCTGATAGCCAGCATGACCTCCGCCTGCCTCCGGAAGCAGATTCCTGGCGTCCATCAAATACCTGATATGTTGGTGTAACAGACAAATTCCTTTCCTCAACTCCAGCCATTTGCATCTTTGTTTGTTTCATGCTACTGGATTTCTATTTGGGCAGACTGGTTGAGTTAATAACACCAATAAAATACAGAATAGATTCTAGTTCAGCTGTGATATCACCATTTCTCCATCTGCTAAAACTTTTTGAATATCACTCTTTATGCTTGTACTTGCACTGTCAGTTTTGAAAATGCCCAGCTGTACCTCTAATGACTTTACCTCTCTTGCTGTTCCATTGAGAGTAGGTGTCCCTGATTATTTTATTCTTGGCCCTCTTCTCTATCTCTACATGTCCTCTCTGGGTGAACTTATTTGTTCACTCGACTTCCACTATGCCGAAAATACTAAAATCTACCCCTCGTTTCCTTATCGCTCTCCTTCCATCCTAACTCATATCTCCAACTGTTTCTCTGCTGTCTACTCTTGGATGACCCAGCGCTATTTTAGACTTAAAATATCAAACACTAAGCTGACCTCTTCCGACCCTCCTGCATAAAACCTGACCATCTCTCATCCTAACCTGTTTATGCTCACCTCCCCCTTCTGTATCACCCATGTCTGTCTAACCCTCCCCTTTAGAATGTAAGCTCTCACGAGCAGGGCCCTCTCTCCTCATGTGCCTTTCTTAGAATATATAAACCTCTGCCACCCTGATAATTGCTTCAGTGTCCTGTCGCCTGATGCAACTATCCATATTTACCATGTACTTGTCCTAAACTGTCTTGTAATGTAATTTGTTTTGTGTTTGCTCATAACTATGCTCTGTAAAGCGCTGCAGAATTTGTATGCGCTATATAAGAAACTGTTAATAATAAATAATAAATAGTTCTGTCTGCCTGTTAGGCCACATACCAGGAAATGTGTAGGCTTAAGTGTTTGCAGACTTTGTGAGTCAACAGCGCCTCCTTGTGGCTGAGCCAGGAATTACATTTACTTTTTTTTTTTTTTTTTTTGTTATTCCCCAGGAACGGGAGCCAGTTTATCACCCCACTCCCAGCCAGACCCGGCTGGCGACGCAGTTGACGGAGGAAGAACAAGTGTGGATTGCCCAGAGGATTGGCCTCATACAGCATCTTCCTAAAGGCAGATATGACCCTGGGTCCGAACTCTCTGAGAAGAAGCCGAAAGAGTAAGCGATCTTTGGAAATGTAGTGTTCATTCTAGCACCCTGCACCTTTCAAAACCTGTCTTAAAAGGGGCTACAATGAAAACGAATCAATGTCCTCATTCGAGGAGAGGACACTGAACAACGGGAGAGGGAAGAGCTTCTACCGATGGAGCACCTCTCGTTCATGCGGGTTCTGGCGAATTGCCAGTACCCGCCATCAGATGGAAGGGGGACCCACGCGCATAAGTCGCTTGTCAGTCTGAGCCCACCGCTGCCTCCCGTTGCTTCCCTGCTGCTCCTCTGTCGGTTCCCGTGGCCCCATGCAAACCCCCCTAACCCTGCCATCTCCCTGAAGTGGAGACGGGCAGGGTTTCCGCCATCCGCCGACAAGAGAAGGGGACACACGTGCGCATAAGACCCGTGCGCCCCATCAGATGGAGCGCCTCTAATTCCGCACCATCTCTCAGCAGCGGAGGGGATCTGGTGAGCGCTGGTGCTGTAATGAGAGGCGCTCCATCTGTATATAGTCATATAATACATCTTTCCATTGTCTCTTTCCCAGGTGCGTGATCTGTATGCTGGACTTTGTAAGCGGGGACCTGGTGCGTTTTATGCCCTGTATGCATGTTTACCACATGGAGTGTATAGACGATTGGCTGATGCGCTCCTTCACGTGCCCGTCATGCATGGAGCCTGTAGACGCTGCTCTGCTCTCTTCATACGAGACCAACTGATCAGGATGCCTCGAGCTTGTGCAGTGATATTAGGGGACTCAAGTGCACGAGCGGTGAGATCTGAAAGAGACGGCACTCGGTGCATTCAAGGGAATGCTGCCGACCACACAAGAATCCCATTCATGAGAGAGTTCCTCCGCCCGTGTAGGACAAGTCTCTTACCAGAGTAGAGATGCAGCGCAAGTGGATTTTGCACCGGCCCGAGTCCTGCTCAGACAAGATCTTCCGGCCAATATGCTGATAAGTGAAAGGACGGCGATCCGTGCTTCCTGTTTGTGTGTTTGCTTTATTTTATTTTTAGCATAGAGACATTGCTGATATTTGGGGTTCTGACTTTGAAAGCAACTTGTTGAGATAAGTCAGAGACATCCCGTACCAGTAATGAAACCTCATCTCATTGAGACGCTGCACTATGGGGGGGGGGTCATGAGTCAGGGGACCTCCTGCTCAGAGTGACGAGGAGACTGCTGCTTAAGGGATGTCATCTTCTGCCTTATGCAGGGGGAATCCCAAGATACTCTATCCGATACCAAATAGAGACTGGAGGCGTCCTGTAAGGAAGGTGGCGGTCGGAGCAGTATGGAGAGAACATTGCACTTCAGCACGATGAGCTACGAGCAAGGGTTTGATGAGCGCGGAGTGGGCCGTCTTATAGACCGTTCATACGATGTAAAACCAAAACGTGTTGGAATCAGTCGGCTAGAACCTGGCTAAAGAGTTTTCGGGGAATATGATAAACCATTATTAATGCTACGATCATACTGAAGTTCATATGTAATATGTGTAATGCTTATCACGCATCTACTAACGGAGTCCAGGAAACAACATCGACATGACGTTGGGAGTAATTAAGAATTTCAATTTATTTTATTATGTGATCTGAGTGATTGCTGGAGGTGACTTAGGCTTAGATAGTATCTGACTGGTCTGTCATTTTTTATTTTAAAGTTTTTGATCCTTTTATCACACCCATGCACTGTTGACCGCCACCCCTCTCCTCACCGACGCGGTTTTGACTGTACCAGGTTCGAACAAAAAATTACAGTGATACATGAAATAAAACCATGTCTCGATGCATTTACAATTGTATTTGAGCTGTATCTTTTTTTGTTACCTTGGTTTAATGCACGAATGCCCAAACAGTGGTCGATGATGTACAACATGGTTGTGAACCTGGAAATACACTCTACTATTTCTTGAGAAAAAAACTGCGAAATGATGCTTCCTAGTTTGACCTTCCCAGAGAATCCCGTACACAACCTTGAAAAAGAAAACTTGTGAAATGGAGTAATAAAAGTATATTATCTGAACCAGAAAGTGACGACGGTTCTCATTCAGTGACTTCCCTTTCATCATTCCACCTAAGAAAACATGAGGTCATGCGATCATAAAGGCAGATGTCATGACGAAACGCGTCAGGTAAATCGGTCTCGGGTGATGGTTGTTCCATTCCATGCGAGACTACTGAAGGGACATAAGTAATTTGTCTTCATGTAGGAAGGGTACCTAAAAATATATAATTTATTTATGGTCATTCATGGTCCTTCCGCATGTTTTCTTGAGGAATTTTGAAAGGAAGGCGGAGCCACTGAATGAGAACCTACATCTTTTTTTCTGGTAAGAATACTGTACTTTCACTAAGACATTTGGTACAGAGCCAATTCCTTTTTTTTTTTTCTTGTGTGGTTCACTACAATTCTTGCACTAGATGATGCCCTGATTTTCTATTGAGCCTATGATTGACTCCATTTTTGTCCCTTTTGAAGCTGCAGCCACTGAGATACTACTGTGGCATCTTAGATTTACACCCAAGCACAGTATTTGTCTTTGTTTTAATGTAAATTAACTAGTTAAAAGTCAGTCAAAATGACGGCTTCTGCAATGTACTTTCACTTTGAGCTGTGACAGTTTTTAGTCCAAAAAAATCTCCACCCCACCCCCAGTATGTGTCTGCTCCTTTCTCCAATCTGTCTTCACTCCTCCATATCCAGCAAGTTTGAAACATATCATTGTCCCTGCAAAAATTGTTTTCACTTCTGTTATGACATCGTTTCGCACACAAAGGAGTAATTTGGTCTGTTGCGTGGCCTCTAGTTAGTAGTTAGCCTTTTATTTATTTATAGATATATATACTTACTCTATTACATTTATTATACACCCACACACATACACCCCCCCACACACACATAATTAAATAGCACGGACCAATGAGACTAAATAGACTGATTGATAACATGGAACAAGTGTAGTTCTTTTTTTATTCAGTAATTTGTTATTGAAATTTTAACATAAGCAAGCATAGCAGTTGGACGTGACAATTATAACAGTGGGTACAGATAGGGCATACGTGTGTCACAGTTTAGTATTTACATACATCACAGAGTTTAATATAAATCAGGATTGCCCAACATATCATGGTTAGTGATACATATGGGTGTATTATTACATGTAGAGGATAAGAATAGCCAATGCCCGAGGGCGCCAATCGAGCCGGCAGGTTGAAGGATAAAAGAGTATGATGACAAAGTGTTATGTAGCACCACCTGTAGACACAATCTTCTTACATCAGATTGAATTGGAAACAATTGTATGTCTCAAAGGCCCCAAGATATGAGATGAACAAAATATTGTACGTCCAAATGCCAAACCCTCTAAACCTAAACTACCCCTTACTTACAGAACAAAAATCCCAACAAGAAACAGAAAACAAATACCTCCCTATAAACCCCAAAGCAACCCTACCACAAAACCCCCCACCCTGTACAACCCATCCCCAACCTTAGGCGTACTTGGATCCCAGAAGATTACTAACCCCTATCCCTTTAACTACTGTAAATTATAGGACAAGGCGGGTTAGTGGCTCTAGCTGTGATGGCTAGTCTGCGCCAAACTAAAACTAACCTACCTCCCCCAACACCCAACTACACTAACACCCTCCCCCTTCAAATAGAGGAGAAAGAAATATGGACTGACATAACTCAATTCCAGGATGTTATATCAAGGATATATGGAGGGGCACCTACCCCCCCCCCCCCCCCATATATATTAGAAACGGATTAGAGACGATTGGACTAATAGGGCAGTGACCAGTACAGTCACAGGAGAAGTATTATCAGGATATAACATTGAACTCATAACTAGGACAGATCTAGCTGCCCCGCAAAAAATGAGTATAATAGCTAGTGCAAATATATAATGATGACCACTGACAGGATATAAAGCACAAGTAAATATCCCAATATAGAAAGGACCCAATACAAATGAGGAGATATGTATCTAGCTGAAGATATACGAGGGCCAGAAACTTATGCCTTTAAGTTAGGCAAAGACAGGTTCAGCTCTCCCACCTAAATATATGAATATGATACACATGGTAACGAGGATATACAGTATACTGACATACAGTGTAGGGCTGTAGAAGAAAACTAATCTGGCAATTACAGAAATAAAAAATTAAAAAACGACGGGCATGGATAACCCCCAATTCATGTGCTGGAGAAAGGCAGGGATAGCTGCAGTCAAGGATGTGTTTGACCCGGGAGGAAAAATCCAACCATTTTCAGTCCTAAAAGAAAAATACAATTTATCAGACAAACAATTTTATATGTATCTCCAAACACGACACTTCATACAGAACTTACCCCAGGCATTCTCAGAGACAACGACAAAAGATCCCATACATACCCTTCTGACACTGGCGCGATCAGGGGTCTATAAATTGAGGTATTACTACACAGAGGTTATGGTAAATAAGGCTGAGGATAAATGGCAAAAGGTGACGAATGCATGGAAGGCAGAACTGCCATCATTTCCAGATTATTCCGAATTCCTAAAGCACCATATAACTACGCAGAAGCACTTACACTCAGCATCCCTACAGGAGGTGCATTGGAAAACTCTGCATAGAGCCTATGTAGCTCCAAACCAAAGAGCGCACATGATACAGGGGGAATCGGATCACTGTTTGAAATGTGGGCAGAGTAGTGCAACATTTTACCACAATATATGGCAATGTGGTAAAATTGCAAATTACTGGAACAAAATTGCTGACTTCATTAATAGAACGTTTCAACTACAAGTAGCCAGAAGCCCACAAACATGCTTATTGTTACTAATGGATGAATGGGACTGGAGGGGGAAAAAGACAAAACTAGTACCAGTAGTAACAGTAATCTTGGGCATTGCAAAAAGGTTGGTAATGAAGTATTGGGTAAATAAAAAAGCCCCCTCTATCGCTGAAACGAAACAGGAAATACTAAATACCTTATTTATAGAGAGACAAAACACTTTACCTGATATTGAAAAAGGGGTATCAAAGTTTTATAGGAAATGGGGACCCTACATAGAGTCCTTACCTAGAGATACACAAACGCAAATCTTGCGCCTCTATGAGAACACTTCATGGTTCCTGATAAGACAACTACAAACCACATAGGTTCATAGAAAGGTACGGGCAGGTGACAAGTTTAAAAAAAAATGTGGACCAATTCAACTCTGACCAACACTGGACAGATGCGAGTATGTGCCTAGTAGGTAATTGCTATGGAAAATCTTACCCATTTTTCCCCTCCCCTAAACTTTCCCTTGTCTTGTCTAATCCCCAAGTCTGTCACAGTTTGGAATTGAGTTTGAAGTTTTGGAAAGAATGTAGATAATAAGGGGTAAAAAAAGAAAATGAAAAACAGAGGTGGGGGTTGGGAGACACTGGACACCAAGACACCAACTGAAAGATACTTACATGGCAGTGCAAGTCCGGTGTTTCCTAGCCGATTGATACCTTTGTATTTGCATATATTAACTATGTTGTTTTTGCTAAAGGTATAATTTAGCCACCCTGCGTGGTGAGCTCACCATGAGGAAAAGTCTGATACTTGTTTGTGAGTTGTTCATTGTTTATCTGATGACTTTATTGAAATAAAATGTGAAACAAAAAAAAAAAAAAAAAAAAAAAAAACGATAGGTCAAATATTAAGAGAAGGGTTATCTCAGATCCCAATGTGCTGCAAAGTATATAGTCAGGCCAGTCTTCAGATCCAGTAGAGATGGGGGGTATAGCAATAGGCTCCTCTCTGCCAGCAAGGGACAAAGCAGGATAATTGCCATTAGAGTACCAGCTATCCCAAACTGGTGCAGAGGTTATTAAGCGGAAACGAAGCTGTGCCAAACAGTCAACAGTAGTTACAGAGCACAAACCCAGGATTTTCAAAGAATAATCGATTGTTGACGCAAGTCTCTGAGATCATATGTCCCGGGCATGTAGAGATACAGGAGTTATAGGGGTCTTGACAACATGACACTGAGGCAGAATGTCCCCAGACATCTCAGCGGGCGTATCATGGGTACATATAGGAGACATAATGGCCTGCTGTATATCGGTAAATTTTTTTACCAGCCTATCCGCAGAGGAGGTGACAGCTAACAGGATCCTGCGCAGCGAGGCTTCCATCATGGATTCCATCATCAGCAATGAGGGAAACAGGTGTGGCAGCAATATCGGAAGATGGTGGCGGCTAGCACACCTCCAATGTATAGATCAGCGTTGCCAACTCTTCTATGCCAGGATGGCTTCAGGCTCTTTCTTTCGGCCAGGTATGGATGGACACAGACAGGATGGGTAAACAGGATAACTTTAGCGGGGAGCAGCGGGAGAGTTCTTCTTCTCGCCTAGCCGTCCAAGCCACGCCCCAAGTGTAGTTCTTTACATGTGTACTCTGTCCTACATCTATACATCTACATGTCGTTACATCTATACAAGCCAGCATACCAGCTGTACTTATGGTCACTGTGATTCTGTCTGGACGCAGTTATATTATGTTGGGAGTATTCAGCTGTGTCTATCCATGAACAGCAGGTGGGGTAGGTAATGATTATTTCCCCATGTCAGCGAGCAGTAAAGCTGTGTACACACGGAGCAATATGATCGCTGGCAGTATATTGCTCAGTGTCCCGTTTTCATCTGCGACCAGAGATTGAGCTGATGAAAATGACACACTGCCGGGAGAAGAGGCAGGGGAAGTCGCTGGTCGGAGTAGCATGTTCCCGTCCCCATCACCCGCTGACGGTTCCTCGAATCCCTTCTCCTTCTGAGGGGAGGAGAGCGCGCATCGCTTATCATTCCTACCCCTCACTGTGCATCCTTGTGACTGGGTCATCCGCCAATCAGAGCTCGCGGGCCGGCAGCCAATCGGAAGCCGGCCCGCGAGCTTTGATTGGTAGACGGCCCAGGCACAGGGAAGTGAGGGGGGGGAAGGAGACGCGCGGTGTGCTGTGCTCTCCTCCCTTCGGTGACATGACAGGACTGCAGGGGGACACCAGACTGTCCGCTCCACGCCCGGCAGCAGTAGCAACAACAACAACGGTGAGTGCTGCTGCTGGGAAATTAGCACTGTGGGGGCATAGCAGATTGTGGCACTGTGGGGGCATAGCAGTTTGTGGCACTGTGGGGGCATAGCAGATTGTGGCACTGTGGGGGCATAGCAGATTGTGGCACTGTGGGGGCATAGCAGATTGTGGCACTGAGGGGGCA
Organism: Crinia signifera; assembly: GCF_055691185.1. Classification (NCBI taxonomy): domain Eukaryota; kingdom Metazoa; phylum Chordata; class Amphibia; order Anura; family Myobatrachidae; genus Crinia; species Crinia signifera. The sequence goes on along the minus strand of NC_139220.1, from coordinate 301,402,864 downwards.
TAGCAGTTTGTGGCACTGTGGGGGCATAGCAGATTGTGGCACTGTGGGGGCATAGCAGATTGTGGCACTGTGGGGGCATAGCAGTTTGTGGCACTGTGGGGGCATAGCAGATTGTGGCACTGTGGGGGCATAGCAGATTGTGGCACTGTGGGGGCATAGCAGTTTGAGGCACTGTGGGGGCATACCAGCTTTTTGGCACTGTGGGGGCATAGCAGTTTGTGGCACCGTGGGACATACCCAGCACCGTGGGGGCATATGTGTATCAGGCACTATTGGGGGCATATTTATATATGGCACTGCACTATTGTAGGCATATGTGTATCACACCCACCCAAGGGGTCCAAATAGACCATGCCCCTTTTTTGGCATGCGCGTCGAAGGCGCGGGCATGTTGTTGGCTCTTTAGCTTGACTACAGATATTTTTCATCTCTTTACCTCTGACCGGTTGGCCACCCCTGCCCTAGTGGATGGTAGATGGTATTTGATGCCCTGTCAGCTCAAAAAAAGTGAAAAACCCCATGTCGACCTTTTGACTTCCCCAAGCCGACCGAATGACCCTGTGGACTTTCTGCCATGTCGACCCTGATGTCTATCCAAGGATCTATACCCATAAACAAAACTGAAGCCAGTTCTCAGGCCTAGCAGTAGTTAGCCTTTATACTAAGCCCTTTGCCTCATCCAGGAATCGGCCCAAATCGGCTCAGTTTGATGTCCCCTCAGGTCCGATGCGTGGTCCCGTGCGCATCGGACCTGATTGAGTGGTCGGACATGCTGGCCGTCCAACCACCCAACCCAGGACCTCCCTCCCCGTGCAGCAGCGGTGTGTGTGTATGCAACGGGGTCTGGCCAGCTGGTTGCGGTGGCGGGCAGCGGGGTCTGTCCGAGAAGCGGCTGGGATCTTGTAGCCGCATTTTGCCAGGCGCCGGGATACGGCTGCTGAATATATTAAAATGACTGGCCAGATGTTGATAGGGTGAGAGAATTCACTCAGCCAATCAGATGGGAGGCCAGCCAATATTCAGCAGTCGAGACCCGCCACCCGGAATAATCCGGCTACAGGATCCCAGCCGCCGCTGCTCTGACGGATCATGCTGCCCGCCACCACCACCACCACCGGCTGGCCGGACCGCGCTGCCCACCCCCGCCACCGCAGCAGTTCCCAGGGAGAATTACAACTGGCACATCAAGTGCCAGATCACATGTGGGCCTCCCGAGGAGCTGCCGAGGGGCTCTCAAGGGCAAACTGGCATGTAGTAGTAGTAGTTTGTTTACTTATAAGGCGCCACAAAGTGTCCGCAGCTCCGTACATAGCAAACGAAAAACAAATTACAAGGTAACGTACAGGGTATCGGACCAGTGTATGAGTCACAATTTGTATGTTAGTGGCGTCTCCATGACAACCATGTATACTACAAGAGACGGATCATTCAGTTCATAAAGTACATGAATTATAAAATGTATCAAATATGTTATATGTAAAATACCTATAGGTGCTCAAAAAGGGGAAGAAAGTGCAACAAGAGGTAAAATTATAAATAAAAAACATTTTTAATCAAAATCGGCATTTATGCCTTTTAGTCTTAATGTGTTTAACTCATATATGTATTACATTTCAGTTTGCGATATCTAAGTGTCTATATTTCTTCTCCGTCTATCCCCTTCCACTAATTTGACGCCCAAGAACCTTTTTTATATGGGAAATAGAACAATTATGCTTGGATTTGAAGTGCTGTGAAAGTGAGTGGGTAGGTGTTCACTCATTCGAAATTTTACTGCATGGGATGTGCAACCTATATAGCATAGATTGCATGAATAGATTATATTTCCTGCATTACATTTAATGAATTCCTTAATTTGCTTTTGTACCCCATTTATATTGATGCTGTTTACTTTTTATTTTGTGTTACCAGGGATATTTATGCACGCAGCACAAGATCCACTTGTGGAATCCATTTATTTGGATTCCCCTTCTTATTGGTTAGAAGGGAGGCCCTCTCAATATTTCTTACCCTTTCCATTGCTCTCTTTATGGTATCATCTTTATAGCCGCTTTCCCCAAAAAAATTCTTTCATGTGTGTCGACTGTTGTTCAAAGATGGAATTGTCTGTGCAGTTGCGCTTCATACAGGTTAGTTGTCCCACAGGTATAGAATTCAGCGAATTTGCATGGTGGCAACTACTAGATGGATATACGTATGAGAATCGGTTGGCTTTGAGAATGTTTTTGCCTTCAAGGTTCCCTGTTCTTCGTAAATGGTCAGATCTTAAAAAAATCCACATGTGATCCACTAATATTAAAAGAGAGCTCGATATTTACATCATTGGAATTTAAAAATTCACAAAATTGATATAAAAGTTGACCTTCCCCCATCCCATAAAAACATTATATCATCTATATATCAACTACAGGATACCAGGTTCACTCTAAATGGGTTGTTAGCCCATACATGGTCCAGTTCTCACTAGCCCATGAAGATGTTTGCATAACTTGGAGCGAACATGGTGCCCATCGCCGTGCCGATCCGCTGGATGTAATAATCTCCGTTAAACATAAAACAATTGTTTGCCAATATAAAAGATCAAATAAAAAAATCCTGCAGGCCTTTTTCTAAAGAGCTTTGGCTTGAAAACTTGGCAACTGCCTCTATTCCCTTTAGATGATTAATTATGGTGTAGAGGGACTTTACATCTGCCGTTATCAGTAAAGTACCCTCTTTCCATGGTAGGTCAGGGATTTTCTATAGGAGGTGCTTTGTCTTCCTCAGGTGCGACTTGTTGGTCAGTACTAGTGGTTGGAGATGGAAATCAACGAATTCTGATACATTTTTTTGGTATTAACTGGTATTAACTGGGCGTCTGATATTTGCATCGCATCGCATGCAATATAGTGGCATACAATTCATGCGATGCAATTTTTCATTGTAAAGACCTGATTTTTAATTGTATAATCACCCATGGGTGATTTCATACCCCCACTATATTTTATGTAGTGTGGCAAGCGAGCCACTGAGCCCGAAGCTTCAAAATATTTAAGAAGGGTCTTTACATTTTCTAGAATTCTTTTTGTCGGGTCTGACATATAGCTTTCTGACCAGGCCATCTCCTAATAACTTTAGGATTCATACCAAAAGCCAATACTCTTCAGGAATTTACAATGCAAGGGAAGTGATTTTTTTTGTATTGTTTGATGCGCTGGTGCAGGGTACTCACCTTATTTGTTACAATTGAATTCTAGAGTGCAGAAGAATACTCGAGAGTCCATAACTAGCAGCATCGCTGTGCGCACTAAGAATATACCCACCTTTTTCACACTATTCTAATCTCCCGCGAGGGGACACAGAATACTTTTTAAGAAATATGCGTCCCCTCGCCACGCTTCGGGCTCGGTGGCTCGCTGCGCTCGCCACGCTATATAAAATCAACTCTATGTCCACTTGGATAGTGGGGAAATGAACAGGACCTTCTTAACATTGAATCCTATGCAAAATTGCATCGGATCTGATTGTATGCCTTAAGGTAAGGCATACAATCACAAAATCGGACGCCCAGATACTACATAAGTACCGACTTTTTCGTTTCGATTTAAGACATTTTTTATAAAAAATAATTGGTCCGCTTACTGGAAGGTCTATACCAGGGATGGACAAACCTGTCCTCAAGATCTACAACAGGTCATGTGTCTCAGGCAACCTGTGGGTCTATAGTAGGAATGAATGCAGCAGGTTTGACAATGTGACAGTTAGTAATGACTACAGCTGTGCACCAGCTAGGTGATCTGGGTCATGTGACAGTAATGACTACACCTGTGCTCCAGCTAGGCGATCTGGGTAATGTGACAGTTAGTAATTACTACACCTGTGCTCCAGCTAGGGGATCTTGGAAATGTGACTTAAGGTGCGTACACACGGGGGAGATATATTGCTCAGCAATATATCGCTCAGTGTCTCCTTTTCATCAGCGACCAGAGATGGTCGCTGAGGAAAGGGAACCTCTGCCGGCGGTGCCGCAGAGGTAATCAGCTGGTTGCAGGTGGGATTAGAACGGGGCTGAAAACGGGAGCACACTCCCATCACTGGCAATATAGTCGCCAGAGACCATATTCCCAGCGATATCAGCCCCTATCACAGTCGTGTGTACTTGGCTTTAGTAATGACTACATCTGTGCACAAGCTAGGTGGTCTGGGGAATGTGACAGTAATGATTACAGCTGTGCACCAACTAGGTGGTCTGGGGAATGTGACAGTAATGACTACAGCTGTGCACCAAGTAGGTGGTCTGGGGAATGTGACAGTAATGATTACAGCGGTGCACCAGCTAGGTGATCTGGGTCATGTGACAGTAATGACTACAGCTGTGCACCAGCTAGGTGATCTGGGTCATGTGACAGTAATGACTACACCTGTGCTCCAGCTTGGCGATCTGGGTAATGTGACAGTTAGTAATGACTACACCTGTGCTCCAGCTAGGGGATCTGGGAAATGTGACTTAAGGTGCGTACACACGGGGGAGATATATTGCTGAGCAATATATTGCTCAGTGTCTCCTTTTCATCAACGACCAGAGATGAAACGCGTTGGGGCAAGCATGTACTGTTTGGGTATATATTGGACTTAATTCTTCACACAATTTTTTGGCAATTCAGAGACCGTTGCTACCCACTTTGACAAGACAGGCCAAAGACATGAATTGCTGCAACCAGGGCTGCCATGATCATTGTAGAATACCGCTGTTGTATAGTGCTCGCATCAGCCTTTTTAAAAATAAATATTGTTTTAAATTTACAATGTGTCACCATTATCAATTATAAATACCAAAGTTATACTGGTCTGGACATAGACCAGATGCAGAAGGACAGAGCGCAATACAAACCTGTTAACCTTTTTGCCACTTAAACATTAGTGTTAAGGCCCGATACACTACACCAAGGTATCACATACAGCCTCCCATGCAATACCTCAGTAGCCATAACAACTCCCAGCTCCAATTCGATGCACACGTAACCAGGCATCGGATCAGTACTGCAGGTATGTTGCATATGATATGGCACTTATCACATGATTTATCAGCCCGATATTGTGTGAAAAAGGGCCAGATCATACTAGGGTATAGGGACTGTAATCACTACAGCTGTAATTTCCAACACTCAGAGCACCCAGCATGGTCTCCATATGCTGGTGCACAGGCATGGCTAGTCATGTCACTTGTGGTTCTGGGGCACATGTATTAATAAGCCTGGTGAAGAGATAAAGTAGGTGGTGAGAACGCACCACCCAATCATCCTGTCATTTTTCAAACATAGCTGATTGATTGGCTGGAGCGTTATCACTTTCTACTTGATCTCTTCACCAGAGACCTGGAATACCAACACTGTTAGGGTTCCCACATTCTGCAGCTGTAAAACAATGCTCTCTACAGTATAGGAAACCTCCACATTGGCTTGATCACAGGAGTGGCCTGCACACCAGTAAAATAACCAGCCCCATTGGATGTAGCTGGGAGGTGACTCTCCCTAAGGCACGGTATAATGCAGCCTCTGCTAATTGTTAACAGCGTCCAATGGATATTTACCTCATTGCTCATTCCTAAACTGACCTAGTGCAGAGAGAAGGTGCGTACACACGTACAGATTTTCTGTCTGATCTATCTGGTGGGAACATAAACCTGGAAATGTATGGGAGCAAATGACAATCAAAAATTTCCACCCAAATGCAGGAAAACAGAAAACAAATCTATGCTTTGATAAGTTTGTTATATCAGAACGATTAAACAATTTGTCTGACTGATCACTGTCTGTTTTCAAGTGTTTGGGAACAATTTTCTGATTGTCAGTTGCTCCCATACATTGCCAGGTTTTTGTTCCCCCCAGATAGATCAGACAGAAAATCTGTACGTGTGTACGCACCTTAAGACTGATATATGTATGAGGCAATGCAAATAACTAGGGAACGATCATTAGAGTGTGGTGAAAATAAGGAAACAAATACCACTATCACCATTAACACAGCTTTATATTTCATTTCTATGATGTTATCATTTGTTGGTATCTGTGGTAAGTTTTAGCAAACCTTATTGCATTATCCGGTACTTGTTTCCTAGCACGGCACCACCGATTTTAATTGTATGCAATCCGGTTGCAAAATCGGGTCAATCGCATCGCATGCAACCAAATTGCATGCGATGCGATGCGATTGACCTGACCGACCAGATTTTTTACATTGGTTCCAATGTTAAATGCCCCCCAGACCCCATTTTTCATTGTATGCCCTCCCCCCCATTGTTAACGCCACGACCAACGTGAACAGCGGCGGTACGCATCCTCCGACCTTTTCATACCCCCACTATCCATGTCGGCGTGGAGTGGATTCTATATAGTGTGGCGAGCGCAGCGAGGCAAGCGGACGCGCATTACTTCAGACGTATTACGTGTCCCCTCGCGGGTCTCGCCACGCTTCGGCAACTCCACGCCGACGTGGATAGTGGGGGTATGAAAAGGTCGGAGGACGCGCACCGCCACCCCTCGTGGACTCGCTGCGCTCGGCACGCTTCGGGTTGGCGTTCATCGTGGGGTGGCGGGGGGCATTTGACATAGAAATTACCCATCAGGGTGGGTATACAATCAAAAATTGGGTATGGGGGCCATTTAACATTGGTTCCTATGTAAAATCGGGTCCATCGCATTGGTCTAATCACATGCCATTATAATGGCATACAATGGACCCGATTTTACATAGGAATTTAACATTACATACAATGCTTACAATGTAAAATCGGGTCGGTCGCATCGCATTCCATGCGATGGACCCGATTTTACATTTGTCGGGAAACCTCCAAAAAAGCCCGAAAATCGGGTCCCATCGCATACCTTAAGTTAAGGTATGCGATGGGACCCGATGGGCGCCGTGCTAGGAAACAAGTGCCCATTATCCATATCGAAGAGAAAGAATTCTCTACAATGTACAATTCCCATTACACTGCATTAAATCAGAATAGCCAAACTATGTGTCCTGCACTCACCAAGTGCTGTGTGTCTAGAATACCCCTTTTACACCACAATCCTGTATCCGACCTGGTATTTTGGACCGTTTGCACTGTGGTGCCGACCTGCAGTGTAAACGGCGGCGCTTGGAGATGACATCATCTCCAAGCGCTAGACCCCATTCCGCCGAGCACCAAGGTAAGCTACCGTCCCAAGCCTCCGTGCACCCCCCTGTCCGCGAGGTGAATGGATGCCACACACCTCCTCCCTGCCCAACCTCCATGTTAACCGCAGGACGCTGCGGTCCGGAAGTTGGGTTTCCCCCATTGCTGTAAATGGGAGCCGGGACAGGAAGACCCGTCATACCCATTTACACTGCCCACTACCCAGGTCCTGCCCATGTTCTAACCTGGTCAGGACCTGAGTAGAAGTCCTATGTAAAGGGACACGGGTTAACCCCTTTTACACCGCCGCTGACCCGGTCCACGAGGGAAGAACCTGAGTTTTTGTGGAGGTGTAAAAAGGGTGTAAGTGTCTCTTCCTGGTAACAGTGAGGGTTTCCTGTGCACCCTCCTTCCACACTAGTGCCTGCGATGGCTGTGAGCTGCCTGAATGAGACAACAGATTTCCTTGTCTGAATAAAACAAAGTCATCAATGTACTCCGACCAATGACCAATCAGTACATGCAGTGTATCAGTAAAGCAATGGGGGAGGGAATCGGGAAGCCGACACACACACACACATTATTTTTTCTTTTAGCACAACTCCAGTAAGTCATCAATGGGACAGGAATAGATTCAGGGTGAAGGTACGTTTAGTTTAGAGGACAATATTCTACACGGATATTCGGAACACAAGCATTCTTACAAAACAGAATTTGAAAAATAAAAGTCATGCCCCACGCAGGAAAACAAAACAAAAAAAAGATATATAAAATAAAAGGCGTTATCTATATTCCTCTGCATCACGGACACAGACTGGTTGTGGCCAGAGGTCTCCTCAGTCGCCAGCAATGCATTACAGGACCCAATCAGAAAGTCTCTTCTTTCCCCCATAAAGCATAAGAAGTTCAATAAGGGTTTAGCAATGTATAATCCACAGTGTAGGAACAGGGGCAGCAAGAGGAGCCTGCAACAGGAGGGAAGGTGGGGCAAGAAAAACGCTCTAGTTTGGAAAGCCCAAGCCATCCCCAGAGCACTGTGCAGCACGAGTCTGTGATTCTTGGCGTTATTTCACTAGCGGTCGGGTTTTGTCGTCATCGCTGCACTGGTGCGCTTTGTATTTCTTCACCTCGGCCATGTATTGTGCCCAAGCACCTCCTTTGCGCGACAGGACCTGGGAGAGGAGCAGAGAATGGAGAGTTACATTATGTAGCTGGAACACCCCAACACAGATCGCGCAGTGCCAAGAGACGCGCTACATCTGACCACACATGAGGTGCAGGATCTGTAAATCGTTAATGTGGCAGTTATGTGTAGTTGATGTAACACAATATGGCAGATTTGTTGTACGGTTTTTTAAAGACATCTGGCGGTATAGGGAAGGACAAGGGGGGGGTTAATGTCCACCAATTGGGAACTGGTCACCACAGACTTTGAAAGCAGTTAAACATTGATAGGACATACATTGCATGCCAGGGGTGTAAACACTTTACAGATATATATTTGTTTACATTGATCAAGTTATACCTTGCATTTGTAAAACCCAGAATCATGTGCTCTACGGTTGGGCTCATAAGCTGTTATGCCACCACCCTGGATCGGACAGTATGTGGAATCAGCCATTATGACTCAATACCAGATGACACCAGTGATCACCGTAAACATTTCCTTATGTAAAACATATCCAGGACTACGATGTACAATAAAGCTTTACTCTTTGCTGTGAGTGACAGCATGCAGATGGGAACAGCAGGAACTGAAGTATATGGTAACAGGGAGGCACCACCACAGACAAGGGAGACCACAGACATAGAACAGTCATTTCTCACCTCCTCATCTTCCGACTTTGGCTTCTTGGCTACCATGCCGGTCTTCAGGGCCAGCTTTGCCCCTCCTCTACGCTTGCCCACCTGGGGGTGGAAGGGACAGAAGACTGCAACCGTTATACGAGCCCTTGCAGCCTCTCTGTGTCCCTCTATATGACAGAATATAAGGGAGGCCTGAGTTAGACAGGCACATATACTCCCCCCACCAGCAGTGCAACAGAAACCAGACAACTGTACTGTACCCTCCCTCCCATAGATCCCAGCTAGGGTCAGAAGGGTGTGCTCTTTTTTTAAAAAAGCTCTCGCTTTATCTATCCATCTATATTTATATATACACACACAGTGTATATAGTTGCAGGACCACACAAATACATAGATACCCACTTGTAACAAATTGTGTACAAAGTTTTTTATAATAAAAAGAAAAAAGTAAATCAAAAGGCTGAGCTTGTTGTAGGTTTAACACCAAAGCTGCCCTATAGGAGCCATTTATTTGTTTTGGGTGCCCATTACTTATGCCCAAATGCACCACAATTGAGTTCCCCACGTAGAACACAGGGGGAAGGCAATTGTTTTTGCACCAGCACTTAAACAGGGAGACAGTCACACCCACCAACACCAGTGAATAAAATGGGTGCACATAACTTTTAGCACTGATGAAGAATGAATATGACTGGTAAAAGCTGGGCTTCCACTCATTTCTGCTAGCCACTCAGGAGGAAGGGAGCAGTAATGAATGGCTGTCAGGTGCCCAAACGACAGTTTAATCCACCCCCCTGAATTGTGTCCCCTTACATGGGATCCTACAGACAGACAATATGCTAGCACCACCATACCCAAATAACTTTATAGCTATCTACAATTTCATGTTAAGAGAAGGTTTATACCTAGATAATGCAATGCTGGCCTCTGACCCTGCCTGACTTCATGTTACTTGCTCACTGTATCCCATGTAGTTTACAGTAATGACACACAATAGAATGATCATTGGAAGTAATCCAGGCTCCTGTCTGGAGGAAGTGCACCCAGAAGAGAGTACACCACATACACATCACATGATGCAATAAACCCGTTTCTAGACAAATATCACATTACAGAACCTGGTGCACAATGTACTTAGGTGCAACATCATCTCCCTACATACTCCCTCCTGCACTCTCCAGTCAGCCAATGACTGTTGCCTCTCCACTACCCTGGTCACTGCATCCCATGTGGGAACCCAAGATTTTGCACAAGCTTCCCCCTTCATTGGAACACGTTCCCTCGTCCTATTAGATTCTCCCTGTCCCTAATTTTTCCATTTGAAAACTAAATCATTACAAAAAGCATTTCCTAATGCCTAGATCCCAATCATTTGATCCATGATTTGCTTTTACCCCAGATGAAGTCGTTCTGATGAAACGCGTCGGGTATCTTTTTAAATAAAAGATTATTCTTTACAACGGACTGTGCGTCTCATTATGAAAACACACCCGGGCTGGACACATGAAGAATGATATGAATTTCTAGTGTTGGGGGGGGGTTATGATGATTCATTGATCTGGCGTACTCCAATAATATTGTTGTTGTGAAAAATACCAGACAGCTACACCTCCCCTCACACAGCGGCTATAATGTATATACGTGTACACAGCACAACATGTGAGAATGCAGTGCTTCCAATATAGAAACATTAGTATACTATTAGTACAACCACAAATCCTGCAACGAGAGGTAAGAAATAAACCAAACCATGAACCACCGTACATTTCACAATAGCCCCTCCCTCACTCCCTTATGGGGCTTACACACTGGGATTTTTAGCCATTTTCTAAGCAATCTGACTACATCTTTGTGTGTAGGGGCCAGCGGTAGCAGTGCACGGCTCCAAGCAGAGTTATCGCTGGTAGAAAGAACAATCAGCAGGAACCATAAATCTCGTCAGCGGCAGTGTTCTCTCAGTAAAGAACACTGGCGCTGACAGCTCGCTCAGATCCCAGCGCTGTGTGTGTGCTGAACATAGCTCAGCACAGTCGCTATGTGTGTAGGCCCCATAAGACATGCCCTGCTAATAATCTTTCCTCACCCATGCAAAGTGCCACACACAAGCACTCATGACCGGCCCTGAAGTACTATTACACAAATGTCTACTGGGATCCTCAGTAGGATGAAAGCAGGAATCCGGGACAAGTGCAGGCTCCACAAAACACAAACTGATCAGCTCCCAGGCTCTTCAGACAGACGCTACAATACAAACAAGTGCATCAACCCCATAGGAGGGAGGCACTGCTCCTCTCTGACTGGATATAAGTGGACTGATCTGTGCAAATAGACTACAAAGACTAGAAAAGGAAAATAAAGAATTTATCGGCATGGCGGTTTGTTTCTTAGTTTTACCTGTACTCGTCTGACTGGGAACCAAGGAAAATATCTGGAGGTCAAATATGGGGAGACAAAGAGATGTGCAGACATTGCCCATAGAAACCAATCCACTTCTACCCATCACTTTTAGCATGGGTGTAATGACAGAGGCAAGTTGATTGACTGAAGTGGACAACTTCTCCACGCATCACAGAAGGAGGCTGCGAGAATTAGTCTCCCCTGTGCCCAAGGGTTCCGAATGACTTATCGACCGTCGGGATCCTGCCGGTCAGAATACCGACGCCGAAATCCTGATGGTTCAACTGCACGGCAGTCAGGATCCCAACCAATAGGGACTATTCTCCCTTGTGGGGTCCACGAGGGAGAATAGCGTGTACCGTCGGCCGGGATCCTGACCGTCGGACAGTCATACCTCGCCCGTACCCAAAAAGCACCTGATCAGAGCAACAATCCAACTGCTCTGTAGGAAACCCATTAGTCAAGTTGTCTGATGAAACCACTGATTTCGCAACAGAAGTAAATGTAGAGTGAACAAGCACTTCCACCCCACCCCCCCAAATAAAATGCCATCCGAGACTGTAGATATGACCATGACAATAAGTTTGGATGTGTGAAACACAGAAGACAGGGGCACAATAACACCGCAAGCAGCTTCTATTGGCGAGAACACACAGGATCCGCCATGTGACCAGCTACCATAGCTTACACCAGTGGTTCCCAAACTTTTTCGGCCCAAGGCACCCTTTGGGTCTCCGTGACTTTTTCAAGGCACCCTTAAGCCAAAATAATTACCGAACTGTCATCTTTTTAAAGTCTGTTATAATAGCGCTAAAGGTGTTCCCAAAAACGAATCCTTAATGTGACAGTCACAGAGTAATGGATTAATGTCACCAAAGTATGTCCCCTGTAGGGATTCCGGAATTACAATCCTCCAATGATTATACTCTCCCGAGGTAGATCAACATATGAAGGAAACAAAAGTGGTGGAATAGTGCATAACGTTTTAAAACAGGGTAAATTTTAATAACAAGTTTGCACTTACAATTGAGCAGATAAAACAAAGCATGTAACAGTTGCGCTCGAGGCACACTGTGTCACAGGAACAGTCCAGGGTTCAGTCAAATCCCAAGCAGTCTCCGGATACTGAGATGGGTCAGAGCCGTGGGTCCCGTTAATGCCGTCGGAGCGGTGATGTTTACAAGGTAAGACACGCCAAATGCATTTCGGACCGCCAGGTCCTTCTTCAGCAGACGCTGCTGAAGAAGGACCTGGCGGTCCGAAATGCATTTGGCGTGTCTTACCTTGTAAACATCACCGCTCCGACGGCATTAACGGGACCCACGGCTCTGACCCATCTCAGTATCCGGAGACTGCTTGGGATTTGACTGAACCCTGGACTGTTCCTGTGACACAGTGTGCCTCGAGCGCAACTGTTACATGCTTTGTTTTATCTGCTCAATTGTAAGTGCAAACTTGTTATTAAAATTTACCCTGTTTTAAAACGTTATGCACTATTCCACCACTTTTGTTTCCTTCATATGTTGATCTACCTCGGGAGAGTATAATCATTGGAGGATTGTAATTCCGGAATCCCTACAGGGGACATACTTTGGTGACATTAATCCATTACTCTGTGACTGTCACATTAAGGATTCGTTTTTGGGAACACCTTTAGCGCTATTATAACAGTTTTTCCACCTCTTCACTTGTACTCCATGCCTAGGTGTTGTTGAATGACACCTATAAACTGTTATTAAGCTGCTTTTGGATTTTCTGTTGTGCGCACTGAATCACCCAGTACACTTTCTTGCTAATTATCTTTTTAAAGTCATTGGGTCAGAACAATGCTATCAGAAGACAGCGCCACTGATACCAGATACCACACATTGGTATGCCGGAAAGGTGAGTATACACATGAATTGCTACTTACCAAATGTGTACATTGCATCGAACTGTTGCGATGTATAGAGTAAAGTAGTCATTTATTTTACGTAGCGTACATGAATACTCCCCTATGTCTTTTATCAGAGCAACACTGGTCAAATGCATCTACATACATTTGGTCAAGTAGATCAATCTAAAAAGGTTCCTGTGCACCCCCCCTGCTTACCAGTGTGTCCTCTCTTCCCTATAGCATCACATAATACCCCTCAGACCTGTGACTTGGCAATTAGCCAGCATAATTTTGCCCGGCACATTCTGACCCCCCTTTCGCACCGAGCAGCAAATTACCTAGTTGAATAACAAGGGTATTTCTTCAGTGTGAAAGGGTCAACCCGGGTCATTGTTGTGACCTATGATTTTATGACCCGGGTTGACCCCTTCACACTGAAGAAATACCCGTGTTAAAGGGCCCACACAAAAGCGATGCTGAAGCGTTCTGGGCGATGCTAGATGGCTCAGAACGCTTGTGTATGATCGCTCAGCACAGCGCAATACGTCATTGCTGTGTGCTGGGCGATCTGGCAGGGCCAGTGTTCTCACCGGAGAGCATGGTAGATATTAATCGTCAAGTGATAGTGAGGCGCGGGGCCGTGCATCGCTATTACTGTGGCCCCTACACACATGTTGTAGGGGCATTTTTTTAAGCAATCTAGTGAGATCGCTTACAAAATGTCTGTATATTCAGCAAAGTACCGGGTTGAAATTTTTAACATGGTAATTTTCTGCTCGGTGTGGAAGGGGCATAAGTCACTGACAGCGTACGATGTATCACATGCTATCTCAAGCTGCCCATACACGGAGCCGTTCTGTATTTTGAGATGCGCAGGAGCGCGCATCTCATGGTACGGTACAAAAACTATGTGCTGCGCATACTTTTTGTACTAGCTTCTCATCTCATCACATTGCATGATGCGATTTAGCCCAAAACGGATCAGTTTAACTGTATGGGCAGCTTCAGTCATGGCTTCGGGATCCAATAGATACTTGTGGCAGCCATGACAATCTCCGTCTCCGATCTGACGCACATGGGATCGCAGATCAGAGGAAAACCACATGCGATCTGACACTAATCATCCGATTTCTCGCCCCGATGCGTCGGAACCGGATGAAAAAAAGAGTTCAGATTGCGCCAGCGGATGGGAACCTTATGCTGTGTACACACTTGTACAATCCGCATGAGATCCAGATGAGATTACAATTTAGACTATCAGCATATAATTTAGACTATCTGCATACAATTTAGACTATATAGTGCAGATCTGCACTATATAGACAGGGCAGCCAAGACTTTCTGCTGAGATTTGGGAGCACGCATCTTGATTGCTTGTGATAAAACCCATACAATCTGCATGAGATCCAGATGAGAAGTCAAAATCTCATCTGGATCTCATGCAGATTGTACAAGTGTGTACACACCATTACACACACACACACACACACACACACACACACACACACACACACACACACACACACACACACTATAGAGCAGTGGTTCCCCAGGCAGCCCTGTGGTGGTCTCTTACAAAGCTGACGGGCTTCCTCCGCTCGGGCTCCGGCTTCTTGTCCTCCTCCTCGGCCTGGGCCTCCTCTTTGCTGCCGGACTCCATCTTCTTTTTAAAGAGCTCCATGAAACTGCCGTCGTTGGCAAAGATGTTGACCCCCCCAGAGGAGGAGGAGGCGGCGGCGGCAGCAGCAGCGGCGACGACGGGGGGCTGCGGGTTGTACATCACCACCGGCGTACTGTATAAGAACGGGGGCGGCGGGGAGGAGTCCAGACACACAGCCTGGTGGAAGGCCGGGGAGACTCCAAGCAACGGGGGCCGTGGTGCCAAGTGGAGCGGGGGCCTGGATATCCGAAGGAGCGGAGGCCGGGACGTCTGCGGTGGTGGTGGGGCCGGGGGGTCGGCAGGGGGAGGGGGCGGCAGCTGGGCCGGAGGGGGCGGGGGCGGCAGGGGCGGTAGCGGGGCCTCTACTTCCTCCTCCGCCGGCGGCGGCGGCTCTTCCGGTAAGGCGGCTTCTTCCCCCTCATCATCCCCCTCCTCTTCCTCCTCCGGGGCGTCCGTTACCGGCAGCTCTGGGACTTCTGCGGCCTCCTCACTCTCCCCCGCCTCGTCACTGTCCTCCTCCGAGCCGGGCCGCGGCCTCTCTTCCGTCATCGTTAGGCGAGCAGCGGGCCCCGTCCCCTCACAAGTAGGCAGCGACCGGACCCGCCGCCGGGGCAAGGAAATGGCGGGAAAACCGGCGGTGCGGTGGTAAAATGGCGGATGCTATTGCCTCCGCGGTGAAGTCGGTAGGGGAGGAGTCATTAGGGTGTCTGGCAACGCAGCAGCCAACAGTGGAACGCTAGCGGTGTGACGCCAGCCAATCGCGGCGAGGAAATGACGAACAAGACGCTCAACCAATGGGAGAAGGAAATAGCCGAAACACGGTGCTGATTGACACGAAGGCCGGCCAATCAGCAAATCGAGGATGTGCCGATGTGATTACGTTTTGTTGTCATGCGTTTGACAGTGATAGGCATCCAGATTAGCCAATCAGAAGTCAGCATGCTAAGGCAGTGAGCCAATCACGAAGGCAATTTGGATAGCGTCACTTGGCACTGATTGGCATCTCAATCAGCCTATTGCACAAACGAGCGCCGCCACCGTGATTGGCGAGTGGAGAGGCGGGGGCTCAGCACCCTGTCTGATTGGGTCGGTCCTAGCGATGAGAAGGTTGGCTGTTCGGAATCACGTGACACAGCGGAAAGATGGCAGCGCCGGTGGATGATGAGTTTGAGGATGCCCCAGATGTGGAGCCCCTGGAACCCACTCTCAGCAACGTGATAGAGCAGCGGTCTCTCAGGTGGATCTTCGTGGGAGGGAAGGGAGGAGTAGGCAAGACTACCTGCAGGTGAGTTACAGGGGGAGGAGGGCAGATGTCATCTGGGAGGAGGCGGGATGTACCAACTGCGCACTTGTGCGGGGGTGAAGAGGAGGATGTGGGTGCAGCCATCTCTCTGTATGGGGTGTTTCTAGGTAGTTACCCAGCCTCTCCCGCTCTGGTGGAACTACAAGTCCAGTATTTCCTCCCATAGTCTTTCTAGTCTTTCTGGATTTTGAGGTCATGGCCTATATATGTATTATTTATGTAATAATATCAGCAATAAGACCCTGCGGTGCCCTTTTGGTCAGCTTCCCCCTGCGGTGCCCCACATGCCATCTTCCCCCTTGTTTTGCCTTTATTTCCTGTGCTGTGCCTCACTTCCCGGTGCGGTCCCCCTCATGCTTTACTTCCCTGTGCATTGGCCAGAGTGGGGCTGTAATCTTAGATGCATGATGTAATAGGGGCAAGGTAATGACCCAAAACCATCACTGAGGCACATTGCAGCCATTGCCCCTTATTCATCTTGCACCGCCAAAGTGTTGAGAAATTTTATAATAGATTTATATTTATTTAAAAAAAAAATGTATTTGGATTTGTAACTGAAGCAACAACAGGGAATGAGCCAAACTTTCCCATTGACTTAATTATTGAGATGTCCCCACTCCGATCCCCTGGATTTCTCCTGCATTCACCATGGGGGTAAATTTACTGCCGTTTCTAAAAGTGGAGATGTTGCCCATAGCAAGCGATCAGAATCTGATTGGTTAAATAAAATAAAAGCTACAAGAATATAATCCCTGCGCATTAAAGAGAGGCCTGACGGGTCTGAACACAAAGAGATGTCCAAAACCCTCCAGCAAACGTTACACCCCAAAACAATAGCACGCAGAGTAAACCTGGCGCTTTTCCTGACCAAATTCTTTCGTGTTCTGTATGACCACAGTTGTTTCCTCCCTCTCATGGACAAATGGAGCATGTGAATTAGAGAGAGGATATCATAATGCAATACAGCTTTTTTTATACACACTAAAAATAATGACAACAATAAATCACACATAAAAACAAATCATGGCATAGGGGTTGTCCAGCATGGTGGAATAATTACCAAGAGGTATTCGAACTGTAGCCAAATCATTCCAGATGCACATAAAGGCAAATGAAGAGTACAGGACACTCTGCCACCTTCCAAATAGACGCTACTAGTTGTATGCTCACCACACCACTACGCTGCCCGTAGCCTTCTCCAACGCATTTCAAACCCGCTGGGGTCTTTTTCAAGGTACAATAAGTCAGTGTGATCTCTCCTTTCCAAACCGGGACTATATCCTCCCCTCCGGCCAATAGGAATCTGTCTTGCGTAGCGGGGTCCTATACATTATTAATCTACACATTCTTTGACCCTCTGCCATGCCCTGCATATCCACTGGATGGAGTTTGCGGTCTTGAGAAAGGTCTGCACACAAGTTAGCATTACACTCATGTAGGGTACACACCAGAACGACAAGGGCCCAATCCCATCAATCTAGATCCAATCCCGACCGACTGGATGTAGATTGGGCCCTTTTTTGCCTGTTCTGGTCCGATCTCGATCCGATGCGCGGCCCTGTGGGTCGGTCGGTCGTTATTCAGATCCTACCTGCAGCAGGTAGGATCTGAATAATGACCATACACCTGGGTGTGGGTCGCGATCGGATCACTCATGGTGCACATCGCCAGTGGGTCATGCGCTCCGCGTGATTGTGAGCGGGTCGGACGAATCATGAGCGGGGTCATCCTGGTGTGTACCGGGCATCACTCCGGGGGATGGTTGCCCTGATGTTTGACAGTTGTACTGCTTGATCCTATCGGATGATGATTGATATTTGGATTCAATAATGCAATAAAAAGCTGCTGAAAACCTACAACATATATAAAAGATTACAATACAAGTACCCTTTAGGAACCATAACAGTAAATGCAATGTCCAGTTTTTCAACTACAGTAAAGCCCCGTACATACGCAGCCCTGCAGTGGTCATGGCAGTGTCCCATTTTCATCAGCGGCCATCACTGGTCGCTGATGAGAACGGGACACTCAGCAATTTGGTTGCTGAGCGACTAATCGCTCCGTCTGTATGGGGCTTAACATTCAAGACCTTTTTATAATAAACAGAATCCGAGTGTTATTGGAGGATCATTGAGAAATACAGTATAAGTATTTCATACAATAAGGTATTACAAAAGCACTTATAAATATTTTCTTTTATGGTGAGTGGTAGGACTTCTGTGCTACGAAAACTTTTTTGGTACGCTTCTCTTTTTGGAGCATTGCCTCTAACCAGCACATATGAAAAATAAAGTAAAGCTTCACTAAAAGCAATTTACGGGCATCCCAAGCAATTCTGTTATCAGAGGATAATAAACCAAATATCGCCCAACGTGGCCTAAAAGGGGCATAAGTAACAAAGTGATCTATCGTAAAGCACCAAACTTGTCTCCAAAATCCTTTACTAATAGGACAAGACCAAAAAAACAATGAAACAAGTCTGCTGGGGCCTGGATACATTTGGGGCAATTAGGACTGTCTAAATTCCAATAGTGGAATATCTTAAATTAAACAATTTACAGGATCCAAAAGAGCATGGTTTTACTGCAGGGAGATCATGCCAAACAAATCTTACTGACTTTTTTTGACTCTGTGACCAAAATAATAGATGAAGGGGGGGCTGTAGATGTGGCATATCTAGACTTTAGTAAGGCATTTGACACTGTCCCACATCGCAGACTGCTAAATAAACTTGAAAGTGTGGGATTGGATTATAAAACAATTAAATGGATAAGAACCTGGTTGCAGGATAGGAAACAGACAGTTGTAGTAAATGAAGTGCATTCTATGGAGGGACATGTTACCAGTGGAGTACCCCAGGGATCTGTACTGTTAGTGACATTGCAAATGGTATTGTAGGGATAGTATGCGTTTTTGCAGATGACGCAAAGATATGCAACAGAGTAGACACACCAGGAGGGGTAAATCAAATGACTTCTGATCTAAGTAATTTTGAGAATTGGTCAAGAGCATGGAAACTACAGTTTAATGCAAAATTATGCACTTGGGACTCTAAAACCCAAAGGATCAATATAGTATCAAGGGTACTAAAATGGAAACTACTGAGGAGGAAAGAGATCTAGGAGTCACTATTTCAGGTGACTTAAAGGCAGGAAAGCAATGTAGCAAAGCAATGAGGAAGGCTGGTCAGATGCTTGGTTGCATAGGGAGAGGAATCAGTAGCAGAAAAAATGACGTAATAATGCCACTTTATAGGTCATTGGTACGGACTTATCTGGAATACTGTGTCCAGTTCTGGAGACCATATCTTCAGAAGGATATAAATACATTAGAGACTGTACAAAGAAGGGCAACTAAAATGGTGCATGGCCTACATCACAAAACTTACCTGGAAAGACTAAAAGATCTTAATATGTATAGTTTGGAGCAGAGAAGGGAAAGGGGGGGACATGATAGAAATCTTCAAATATATCAACGGTTTTAACATAGTACAGGGGGGGGAATTTTCTTCAAAGGCAAAGAAGTAATAGAACACGAGGACATGCACTGAAACTGGAGGGAGGTAGGTTCAGGGGAAATGTTAGAAAGAATTACTTCACAGAAAGGGTAGTGGATAAGTGGAATAGCCTCCCATCAGAGGTGGTAGAGGCTAAGACAGTAGAACAATGTAAACATGCTTGGGATAGGCATATAAATATCTTTACAAAGAAATAAGGATCAAATATGGTTGAGATTACCTGTAGGATAAAAAAGGGGCAGACTAGATGGGCCAAATGGTTCTTATCTGCCGTCACATTCTATGTTTCTATGAAATCCCCTATAGGGGAGATATAGGGGAGATATAAGATCTATGAGAGAGATTAAGGTACATTTCCATATATGTTGCCATATTAAAAGCTGTGATGGAATATTCCAACATTTTAAGAAGGACTTCAGTGGTTAGGGAGGGAAAATGTTCAAGCCATCGCACTACATCTGTTTGCAAGGAGGAATGTTCCACAGAGGCCCTAAGAAATGTATAAAGTGAGGAACTTGTATCCTTAGATGAGGGAGGCCCTTTCTGTATTCGTTTTTTTTCCAGAGAGAGTAGCTCAAGACTTTCCTGTTTACTGAAGCCTTTCTGTAATTTAGTTTATGAAAAGCTTTTCTTTACTTCATTGTTCCTGTACTGTATTACATTCATTCTATCTGTTAAGTGCCTTGAGTCAGATTGGAGAAAGAGCGCTGTATAAATACAATTATTATTATTATTATAATTAGAGAGCTGACTTCAGTTCAGATACTGTATGTTTGAGGCAGCTATTAGCCTAGATTGGAAGGTAGTGACTTGAGCCTGGTGTCTGTGTCCCCCGTAGTTGCAGTCTGGCTGTGCAGTTGTCTCGGATACGGGAGAGCGTGCTGATCATCTCCACGGATCCCGCTCACAACATCTCTGACGCCTTTGACCAGAAGTTCTCCAAGGTCCCCACCAAAGTTCGCGGTTATGATAACCTCTTTGCAATGGTGAGCTGACTCCATACATTGTAAGCTGGGCACATGCACCACTCTCTCCGACATATATATTCCAGCTTCATGTAGAGCAAGTATTCATGAACTGGACGTTATCGGGTAATTTATTCTGTGTTCATGCTGAGACTGGGTACTTTCGTTACGTGCCATACCCGCAGTGTGGGTGACTAACACCCGTGTCTCCTGTGCAGGAGATAGATCCCAGCCTTGGGGTGGCGGAGCTGCCAGATGAGATATTTGAGGAGGACAACATGCTGAGTATGGGTAAGAAGATGATGCAGGAAGCCATGAGTGCGTTCCCTGGGATAGATGAGGCCATGAGCTACGCGGAGGTGATGAGGTGAGCCCCGGTCTGTTCTGTCTGTCCCTGTATGTGGAGTCCAATGCAAGCCTCCCTGAGGTGTGTATTCCCAGTCTCTCAGATGCTGCTGTATGCCAGGGGGACAGGGAGAAGAAGCAGCACCTGGAGCTGACGCTGTCCAAGCGCTGCCTCCTCCATAGTGTGAACAAGCACCAGGTCACTCAACCTGGGTTACCTGTTCACACTGCACAGCATTCTGGGTCTGACCAGTGATTAACCCTTCTTTTAACCCAGGTCGGAATGCCAGGGTCGCTGGACCCAGGAAATTGAAAAAGACACTTTCACATCGCACAGAGACCCGGGTTGAACAGGCAAAACCTGGGATCGACCCAGGTTATTTTTGTGATGTGAAAGGGGGTATCCGATGAGGATTGATCCAATCCATATAATATGCGCGCAAAATCACATGAACTTGCTGCTGCTATATATAAAACGGATATAGTTTATTCTATTGTAGCCACCTTTTTATAGCGCCTTCATTCTGATCTGTCCCGTTTGTGTGTGTGTGTGTGTGTTGGGAGGGGCATAGCCCTATTAAAATAGAAATATGAAACCCCAAATTGCTGCTGGAACTGGGTCTGTCCTGCTTTCTCCTAGTCTTACTTACTCCTTCCTATATCTTTGTGTCAAGTCGGTAGCTCTGGTTGACATGACAAATCCAGAATGGGTGCGGAACCAGTGGTGGGATCTCGTCATCAGCAGATGTTCTATGACCGTTACACCCATAAGACCTTTTTCCGCGCGTTGGGGAGCGTGTCTGTCCGTTACACTGTTAGTTTTGAGTGAGATACTGTTACTGCCAGCTGGGCGGTCTGTAATGGGTATTGGCCTGTACAGCAAAGCTGTGTATGCAGTGGTCCATGCACCGTGCAAAGAGCTTTAATGTTTTATAACCTGTGGAAACTAATTAGATATTGGCTTTCAGCTGTGTAATGACGTTACTTTAAAGAAAGGCAATATCTGATTGGCTGCCGAATGAATCTTTGCATCATGTTAATGAATAAGCCCTTCCACTTACTTCAGGGGCCGGGCTAATAGGGTTTTGCAGATAGCAGGTGAGTATAATGATGAAAGTGGAGAGGTTACCGGTGGCATAGGAGAGGGAAGCTTTCTACATGGCAGGATGTTGGACATCAGGGGGAAGTGTATGAATTGTCTGTGCTTGCTTCCCTCAGGCTGGTGAAGGGGATGAATTTCTCGGTGGTGGTCTTTGATACGGCCCCTACAGGACACACGCTTCGGCTCCTCAACTTCCCAACCATTGTAGAGCGAGGCCTGGGAAGACTGATGCAAATCAAGAACCAGATCAGCCCCTTTATATCTCAGGTGGGGATTTTCCTTGTCCTACGGCTGCCGGTCATCCTAGTAGCTTCGGGGACGCTCAGTCCTAATACACCGCCTTCCACTTTCTATCCTCCAGATGTGCAATATGCTGGGGCTGGGGGACATGAATGCTGACCAGCTCGCTTCCAAGTTAGAGGAGACTCTCCCCGTCATCCGATCAGTCAGCGAACAGTTCAAAGACCCGGTGAGAGACTTATCGCTGTAGCATACGCAGGACTGGTGGACTGTTGTGCGTTACAATAAGCCGCCATCCATGGAAGTCGCTATGTCCTGTGGGTTTAAAAAATACCTATTTAATTGAACGTAAAATCTAAACTCGAGGTATATGTTTATATGTTCTGTTAGAGGTTATGTGTGTGTGTGGGCTCTGAGTGGCTCCTGTCCTGTTTGCCATCAGGGTTACCTATATCCAGTCTTTAGGGTTATTGTACACAGCACTTGCCTATCCTGAAGTCAGCCAATGCGAGTCCTCTGTTCACTGCTGGGTGGGGTGAAAATCTATTTGCTCCACCCTATTTTACCCTTCCCACATGAGGGGTGGAGCCAGCAGTCGGGTAAAGGCTATAATACAATTCTAATAAGCATTTAGTTCATAGAGCCAAAGTTGATGATGATAGTAGGTATCGCTAATACTACTACTGCTATGAACATTTTGTGGTACCAGCATACTCTGCAGTGTTTAGGACAGAGTCACCCGTAAACACCCCCCCCCCCCCCCATACATCTGCGGGCGTATTCTCCAGATACCTTGACACTCTGGCACTCCCGATCAGTGGCCAGCAATGATGTACGATATATATTCATCGGGGATCTTGAACCGGGATTGGGATCTTTAAATATGTTTAGTATCCGCGATTCCTTGACATGACTGTCGGGGGATCGGGGACTTGGCGCAATACATCTCAGAAACTGTAAATAAATGTATGGGGGGGGCATTAGAGATAATGTTGCAGACTGAACACTGAATAATAATAGTATAATAGCGATAATAATGTTATTTATATAGCACTTTTTATTCCAATGGGTAAATTTTATTAAGATGAGAGTTCTGTAGAAAATTGATGTTGCCCGTGGCAACCAATCCGATTGTATTTATTATCTTTTTAAAAGGTGCTAAATAAATAAGTAGAAGCTGATTGGTTGCTATGGGCAACATCCCATCTTCAATAGCACTCCCATCTTGGTAAATTTTACCTCAAAGTGCTTTGTATTTGCATTGAAGAACACCACTACTTTAGAGAAAAAAATTGCATAAACAGGAAAGTCTTGAGTTCATTTTTGAAGGATTCTTGAGGTGGAGGCCACTGACACTGTGAGGGGAAGCGAGCTCCATAGAGTCGGAGCCAATCTGAAAGTTCGACCACCCCCCCCAGATGAATCCGGTCCTTCATCTACAGATCGCAGTAATGGGGTGGTGCAGTAAGGGATCGGAAGCTGATTCGGGGACTGCTTAGATCCCATTTTAGTAAATGTTATATGTCTAGAACAAGGTTGGTTGATAGCCTGGCAGCTGCATGTTGTACCAGCTGTAATTGGTGCTATCCTTTGGCTGGGAGACCCAGCTAGAGGGCAGTAGTCTTGGTGTGATGATACAAATGACTGTTAGGTAGATCTCCTTCTGCCTGGTTACGGTGCCCTTCCCCCATCAGATGACCTCACCCCCCATTTGTATTGTGCAGTTCAGGAACCGCTGACCATTCGGTTTTGCTCTCCGCCAACAGGAGCAGACGACGTTCATCTGCGTCTGCATCGCTGAGTTTCTGTCGCTGTACGAGACTGAGCGCTTGATCCAGGAGTTGGCCAAGTGTAAGATAGACACCCACAACATCATTGTCAACCAGCTGGTGTTCCCTGAACCCGAGAAACCGTGCAGGATGTGTGAGGCTAGGCACAAGATCCAGTCCAAGTACCTGGACCAGGTAAGCGGGGGGGGGGGGGGGAGGAGGGAAGAGAGAAGAGAGAGGGACGGTAGGGTGGAGGGGATAGAGGTGGGGGGACTTGTCAGAGAAGGGAAGACAGACAAGAAGTGGTGTTTAGGCAGGAGGAGATGGTGAGCAGCAGCAGAGAAACGTGGGGCAAGGACAAGGCGCGGTAATAGGCGCTGGCAGGATGCAGAGGCTTCTGGGAAAATAGGGGACTAGCCACAACGCTTGTTGGGGTGATTGGTCTCCATGTATGACTGCCATGCAGCCCACCCCTAGGTGCAGCAAATTATAGGTCTGTTGTGCTCTCCCTGAAGACCAGTGAACGATATGATATGCAGTACCTTCCTTCTACCACTAGGTGGCATACATCATTCCAAACAGGTGAGTGTAACTAACTGACGTATACAATTCCCATTCTCTTAGATGGAGGATCTCTATGAAGATTTCCACATTGTGAAGCTTCCTCTTCTCCCACATGAAGTACGGGGTGCAGAAAATGTCAACACCTTCTCCAACCTCCTCCTGGAACCATACAGCCCCCCCATCGAGAAGTGAGGTGTCAGGGGCTAGGCGTTTACCTTACTGTTTCATAAGCACTACAGAGTCCAGCAAGGCAGACTCCACCTCTCCAGCTGACAGACCAGGTTTTTCCCTCCCAAAACTTCCTGCCAAACCCCCCCCCCCCCCCCCCCACCCTTTTATTTTTGGGAGGGGCCTATTTATTTTTGGATTTTTCGGGAACAAGTCACTTAGTCCATTTCACTGCGATCTCCGTGCTTTCTCTGTCTGCCCTGTCTCCCTCCCTTGTTATTTGTCTCATATGTTCACTGACTCATGAGAATGATGCAGCATATATCAGTAAAGAGCATGACCACCACAGGAACTGTAACTACAGTGTACGCCGTATACAGTCCTCCTCCCTCCCACACTCTGTAGTGCTCTTGGGACTGGAGCGACTATTAAATTCTGTTTATAAAAAAAACCCTGAACTGTTGTGTGATCATTATCTGTGTGTTATACAGGGGGGTGTGTTATACAGGGGGGGGGCGTGATCACTGTGTGTTATACAGGGGGGGGGGGCGTGATCATTACATCTGTGTGTTATACAGGGGGGGCGTTGTCAATATCTGTGTGTTATACAGGGGGGCGTGGTCACTATCTGTGTGTTATACAGGGGGGCGTGTTCACTATGTGTTATACGGGGGGCGTGATCACTATCTGTGTGTTATACAGGGGGGGGGGTGATCATTATCTGTGTGTTATACGGGGGGGCGTGATCACTATCTGTGTGTTATACAGGGGGGGGGGTGATCACTATCTGTGTTATACAGGGGGGGGGGGGGGGCGTGATCACTGTGTGTTATACCGGGGGGGGGCCTGATCACTGTGTGTTATACAGGGGGGGGGGGGGCGTGATCGTTATCTGTGTGTTATACGGGGGGCGTGATCATTATCTGTGTGTTATACGGGGGGCGTGATCATTATATGTGTGTTATACGGGGGGGGGGCGTGATCATTATCTGTATGTTATACAGGGGGGCGTGATCATTATCTGTGTGTTATACAGGGGGGCGTGATCATTATCTGTGTGTTATACAGGGGGGGGCGTGATCACTGTGTGTTATACAGGGGGTGTGATCATTACCTGTGTGTTATACAGGGGGCGTGATCATTACCTGTGTGTTATACAGGGGGGGGGTGATCATTACCTGTGTGTTATACAGGGGGGGCGTGATCACTATCTGTGTGTTATACAGGGGGGGGTGATCATTACCTGTGTGTTATACGGGGGCGTGATCACTATCTGTGTGTTATACAGGGGGCGTGATCATTATCTGTGTGTTATACGGGGGGCGTGATCATTATCTGTGTGTTATACGGGGGGCGTGATCATTATCTGTGTGTTATACGGGGGGCGTGATCATTTTCTGTGTGTTCTACAGGGGGGGGCGTGATCACTGTGTGTTATACAGGGGGTGTGATCATTACCTGTGTGTTATACAGGGGGTGTGATCATTACCTGTGTGTTATACAGGGGGTGTGATCATTACCTGTGTGTTATACAGGGGGTGTGATCATTACCTGTGTGTTATACAGGGGGTGTGATCATTACCTGTGTGTTATACAGGGGGGTTGATCATTACCTGTGTGTTATACAGGGGGGGCGTGATCACTATCTGTGTGTTATACAGGGGGGGGCGTGATCACTATCTGTGTGTTATACAGGGGGGGCATGATCACTATCTGTGTGTTATACAGGGGGGGGGTGATCATTACCTGTGTGTTATACAGGGGGGGCGTGATCACTATCTGTGTGTTATACAGGGGGGGCGTGATCACTATCTGTGTGTTATACAGGGGGGTGTGTTATACAGGGGGGGATCTGTTCACTGTGTGTTATACAGGGGGGTGTGATCATTACCTGTGTGTTATACAGGGGGGGCTGATCATTATCTGTGTGTTATACAAGGGGGGCTGATCATTATCTGTGTGTTCTACAGGGGGGGGGCGTGATCACTGTGTGTTATACAGGGGGTGTGATCATTACCTGTGTGTTATACAGGGGGGTGATCATTACCTGTGTGTTATACAGGGGGGGTGATCATTACCTGTGTGTTATACAGGGGGGGCGTGATCACTATCTGTGTGTTATACAGGGGGGGGGGTGATCATTACCTGTGTGTTATACAGGGGGGTGATCATTACCGTTGTGTTATACAGGGGGGTGATCATTACCTGTGTGTTATACAGGGGGGGTGATCATTACCTGTGTGTTATACAGGGGGGGCGTGATCACTATCTGTGTGTTATACAGGGGGGGGTGTGATCATTACCTGTGTGTTATACAGGGGGGGGCGTGATCACTATCTGTGTGTTATACATGGGGGGGGTGATCACTATCTGTGTGTTATACAGGGGGGGGATCTGTTCACTGTGTGTTATACAAGGGGGTGTGATCATTGCCTGTGTGTTATACAGGGGGGCGTGATCACTATCTGTGTGTTATACAGGGGGGTGTGATCGTTACTTGTGTGTTATACAGGGGGGGCATGGTCACTATCTGTGTGTGTTTATACAGGGGGGCCTGATCACTATCAGTGTATATATACTCAGTATCATTA
This sequence comes from Crinia signifera, assembly GCF_055691185.1. Taxonomy (NCBI): domain Eukaryota; kingdom Metazoa; phylum Chordata; class Amphibia; order Anura; family Myobatrachidae; genus Crinia; species Crinia signifera. Next base: position 301,375,420 of record NC_139220.1, on the reverse strand, counting down.
TACAGCGCAGTGTGATCACTATCAGTGTATACTCTGTATCATTATACAGCGCAGTGTGATCACTATCAGTGTACAGATACTCAGTATCATTATACAGCGCAGTGTGATCACTATCAGTGTATATATACTCAGTACCATTATACAGCGCAGTGTGATCACTATCAGTGTATATATACTCAGTACCATTATACAGCGCAGTGTGATCACTATCAGTGTATATATACTCAGTATCATTATACAGAGCAGTGATCACTATCAGTGTATAGATACTCAGTACCATTATACAGCGCAGTGTGATCACTATCAGTGTATATATACTCAGTATCATTATACAGCGCAGTGTGATCACTATCAGTGTATATATACTCAGTACCATTATACAGCGCAGTGTGATCACTATCAGTGTATATATACTCAGTGTCATTATACAGAGCAGTGTGATCACTATCAGTGTATATACTCAGTATCATTATACAGCACAGCGTGATCACTATCAGTGTATAGATACTCAGTATCATTATACAGTGCAGTGTGATCACTATCAGTGTATAGATACTCAGTACCATTATACAGAGCAGTGTGATCACTATCAGTGTATATATTCAGTACCATTATACAGCGCATTGTGATCACTGTGTTATACGGGGGGGCGTGATCATTATCTGTGTGTTATACGGGGGGCGTGATCATTATCTGTGTGTTATACGGGGGGGGCGTGATCATTATCTGTGTGTTATACGGGGGGCGTGATCATTATCTGTGTGTTATACGGGGGGCGTGATCATTATCTGTGTGTTATACGGGGGGCGTGATCATTATCTGTGTGTTATACGGGGGGCGTGATCATTATCTGTATGTTATACAGGGGGGGGCGTGATCACTGTGTGTTATACAGGGGGTGTGATCATTACCTGTGTGTTATACAGGGGGTGTGATCATTACCTGTGTGTTATACAGGGGGTGTGATCATTACCTGTGTGTTATACAGGGGGGGGGGGTGATCATTACCTGTGTGTTATACGGGGGGCGTGATCACTATCTGTGTGTTATACAGGGGGCGTGATCATTATCTGTGTGTTATACGGGGGGCGTGATCATTATCTGTGTGTTATACGGGGGGCGTGATCATTATCTGTGTGTTATACGGGGGGCGTGATCATTATCTGTGTGTTATACGGGGGGCGTGATCATTATCTGTGTGTTATACGGGGGGCGTGATCATTTTCTGTGTGTTATACAGGGGGGGCGTGATCACTATCTGTGTGTTATACAGGGGGGGGTGTGATCATTACCTGTGTGTTATACAGGGGGGTGATCATTACCTGTGTGTTATACAGGGGGGGGCGTGATCACTATCTGTGTGTTATACAGGGGGGCGTGATCACTATCTGTGTGTTATACAGGGGGGTGTGATCACTATCTGTGTGTTATACAGGGGGGGGGGATCTGTTCACTGTGTGTTATACAAGGGGGTGTGATCATTGCCTGTGTGTTATACAGGGGGGCGTGATCACTATCTGTGTGTTATACAGGGGGGTGTGATCGTTACTTGTGTGTTATACAGGGGGGGCATGGTCACTATCTGTGTGTGTTATACAGGGGGGCCTGATCACTATCAGTGTATATATACTCTGTATCATTATACAGCGCAGTGTGATCACTATCAGTGTATACTCTGTATCATTATACAGCGCAGTGTGATCACTATCAGTGTACAGATACTCAGTATCATTATACAGCGCAGTGTGATCACTATCAGTGTATATATACTCAGTACCATTATACAGCGCAGTGTGATCACTATCAGTGTATATATACTCAGTACCATTATACAGCGCAGTGTGATCACTATCAGTGTATATATACTCAGTACCATTATACAGCGCAGTGTGATCACTATCAGTGTATATATACTCAGTATCATTATACAGAGCAGTGATCACTATCAGTGTATAGATACTCAGTACCATTATACAGCGCAGTGTGATCACTATCAGTGTATATATACTCAGTATCATTATACAGCGCAGTGTGATCACTATCAGTGTATATATACTCAGTACCATTATACAGCGCAGTGTGATCACTATCAGTGTATACTCAGTGTCATTATACAGAGCAGTGTGATCACTATCAGTGTATATACTCAGTATCATTATACAGCACAGCGTGATCACTATCAGTGTATAGATACTCAGTATCATTATACAGTGCAGTGTGATCACTATCAGTGTATAGATACTCAGTACCATTATACAGAGCAGTGTGATCACTATCAGTGTATATATTCAGTACCATTATACAGCGCATTGTGATCACTGTTATACGGGGGGGCGTGATCATTATCTGTGTGTTATACGGGGGGGCGTGATCATTATCTGTGTGTTATACGGGGGGGCGTGATCATTATCTGTGTGTTATACGGGGGGGCGTGATCATTATCTGTGTGTTATACGGGGGGCGTGATCATTACCTGTGTGTTATACGGGGGGCGTGATCATTATCTGTGTGTTATACGGGGGGCGTGATCATTATCTGTGTGTTATACGGGGGGCGTGATCATTATCTGTGTGTTATACGGGGGGCGTGATCATTTTCTGTGTGTTCTACAGGGGGGGGCGTGATCACTGTGTGTTATACAGGGGGTGTGATCATTACCTGTGTGTTATACAGGGGGTGTGATCATTACCTGTGTGTTATACAGGGGGGGTGATCATTACCTGTGTGTTATACAGGGGGGCGTGATCACTATCTGCGTGTTATACAGGGGGGGCGTGATCACTATCTGTGTGTTATACAGGGGGGGGTGATCATTACCTGTGTGTTATACAGGGGGGCGTGATCACTATCAGTGTGTTATACAGGGGGGGGCGTGATCACTATCTGTGTGTTATACAGGGGGGTGTGATCACTATCTGTGTGTTCTACAGGGGGGGATCTGTTCACTATGTGTTAAACAGGGGGGTGTGATAGTGTGTTATACAGGGGGGTGTGATCACTATCTGTGTGTTCTACAGGGGGGGATCTGTTCACTATGTGTTATACAGGGGTGTGTGATAATTACCTGTGTGTTATACAGGGGGGGCTGATCATTATCTGTGTGTTCTACAGGGGGGGGGGGGGGGGCGTGATCACTGTGTGTTATACAGGGGGTGTGATCATTACCTGTGTGTTATACAGGGGGTGTGATCATTACCTGTGTGTTATACAGGGGGTGTGATCATTACCTGTGTGTTATACAGGGGGGGGTGATCATTACCTGTGTGTTATACAGGGGGGGCGTGATCTCTATCTGTGTGTTATACAGGGGGGGGGTGATCATTACCTGTGTGTTATACAGGGGGGGGGCGTGATCACTATCTGTGTGTTATACAGGGGGGGGCGTGATCACTATCTGTGTGTTATACAGGGGGGGTGATCATTACCTGTGTGTTATAAAGGGGGGCGTGATCACTATCTGTGTGTTATACAGGGGTGTGTGATCACTATCTGTGTGTTATACAGAGGGGGATCTGTTCACTGTGTGTTATACAGGGGGGTGTGATCATTACCTGTGTGTTATACGGGGGGCGTGATCATTATCTGTGTGTTATACAGGGGGGGCGTGATCATTATCTGTGTGTTCTACAGGGGGGGGGGGGGGGGGGGGGGCGTGATCACTGTGTGTTATACAGGGGTGTGATCATTACCTGTGTGTTATACAGGGGGTATATATACTCAGTAGCATTATACAGCGCAGTGTGATCACTATCAGTGTATATATACTCAGTATCATTATACAGAGCAGTGTGATCACTATCAGTGTATAGATACTCAGTATCATTACACAGCGCAGTGTGATCACTATCAGTGTACACTCGGTATCATTATTCAGCGCAGTGTGATCACTATCAGTGTATACTCGGTATCATTATACAGAACAGTGTGATCACTATCAATGTATGTATACTTGGTATCATTATAAAGAGCAGTGTGATCACTATCAGTGTATATACTCAGTATCATTATACAGCACAGTGTGATCACTATCAGTGTGTATATTCTCAGTATCATTATACAGCGCAGTGTGATCACTATCAATGTATATGTACACCGTATGATTATACAGCGCAGTGTGATCACTATCAGTGTATAGATACTCAGTATCATTATACAGCGCAGTGTGATCACTATCTCATGTATAGATACTCAGTATCATTATACAGCGCAGTGTGATCACTGAGTATCTATACACTGATAGTGATCACACTGCGCTGTATAATGATACTGAGTATCTATACACTGATAGTGATCACACTGCGCTGTATAATGATACTGAGTATATATACACTGATAGTGATCACACTGCGCTGTACAATGATACTGAGTATATATACACTGATAGTGATCACACTGCTCTGTATAATGATACTATCAGTGTATAGATACTCAATATCATTATACAGCGCAGTGTGATCACTATCAGTATCATTATACAGCGCAGTGTGATCACTATCGGTGTATGTATACTCAGTATCATTATACAGAGCAGTATGATCACTATCAGTGTATATACTCAGTATCATTATACAGAGCAGTGTGATCACTATCGGTGTATAGATAATCAGTATCATTATACAGCGCAGTGTGATCACTATCAGTGTATATAATCAGTATCATTTTACAGCACCGTGTAATCACTATCAGTGTATAGATACTCAGGGCGGTATTCAATGAGAATACCTGCGAGGTGCAGCAAATCCTTTTTAGGATTCGCTGCACATTCGCCACGCCACATTCGCCGGCTCCAGTATTCAACGAGTCAGGGGCTCGCTGCCCCTGACTGGCGAATATGAGCTCCTGCGGCATTGCCGCAGGGAGCCTGAGGACGGTGGCAGGCAGAGAGATGGAAGTCTATCTGCCTGCCCCAGAACGTTTGTGGGGGTTAGGTGGGCTCCCCGGGTGCCAGACAGCACATGCTGCCCCCCGGGGGTGCCAGCAGGGGACCTATATTCACTGTACCCGATCGTAACGATCGGTTGCAGTGAATATATGAATATCTAATGAGCGGCTCGGCTCCGGCGCCCCCTGCTGGCTGCTGTGTGAAAAAAAATATATATATATTTTTTAAAATTAAATATATATTCATGTGCTTACAGCACATGAATAAAAGTAGCATGCCCCTCCTCAGAATAAAATTCCTGATTTTTAGACACCAAATGTAAAAAACAAAACACTTTATTTTAAAAGTTCACATTCCACTTCTCCATAAAAAGATAGCGATTGCTACTCGGTGAATCATGGCGAAAAAAACCTTCAAATGTATTCGCCATGTGGTCATTGAATAGGGTGATTCACCGTTTTAGTCAGAAATTCGCCAAACAGCACAAATTCGCCATAAAAACCTGGCGAATCAGCCTCATTGAATACCGCCCTCTGTATCATTATACAGCGCAGTGTGATCACTATCAGTGTATAGATACTCAGTATCATTATACAGCGCAGTGTGATCACTATCCATGTTTATATACTCAGTATCATTATACAGCGCAGTGTGATCACTATCAGTGTATTATACTCAGTACCATTATACAGCGCAGTGTGATCACTATCAGTGTATATACTCAGTACCATTATACAGCACAGTGTATATATACTGAGTGTATATATACACTGATAGTGATCACACTGCGCTGTATAATGATACTGAGTATATACACTGATAGTGATCACACTGCGCTGTATAATGGTACTGAGTATCTATACACTGATAGTGATCACACTGCGCTGTATAATGATACTGAGTATATATACACTGATAGTGATCACACTGCGCTGTATAATGGTACTGACTATATATACACTGATAGTGATCACGCTGCGCTGTATAATGATACTGAGTATCTATACACTGATAGTGATCACACTGCGCTGTATAATGATACTGAGTATCTATACACTGATAGTGATCACACTGCGCTGTATAATGGTACTGAGTATCTATACACTGATAGTGATCACACTGCGCTGTATAATGATACTGAGTATATATACACTGATAGTGATCATAATGCGATGTATAATGGTACTGAGTATATACACTGATACTGATCACACTGCGCTGTATAATGATACTGAGTATCTATACACTGATAGTGATCAAACTGCGCTGTATAATGATACTGAGTATCTATACACTGATAGTGATCACACTGCGCTGTATAATGATACAGAGTATACACTGATAGTGATCACACTGCGCTGTATAATGATACTGAGTATATACACTGATAGTGATCACACTGCGCTGTATAATGATACTGAGTATCTATACACTGGTAGTGATCACACTGCGCTGTATAATGATACAGAGTATATATACACTGATAGTGACCACACTGCTCTGTATAATGATACCGAGTATCTATACACTGATAGTGATCACACTGCGCTGTATAATGGTACTGAGTATATATACACTGATAGTGATCACACTGCGCTGTATAATGATACTGAGTATATATACACTGATAGTGATCACACTGCACTGTATAATGATACTGAGTATATATACACACTGATAGTGATCGCACTGTGCTGTATAATGGTACTGAGTATATATACACTGATAGTGATCACACTGCTCTGTATAATGATACTGAGTATATATACACTGATAGTGATCATAATGCGATGTATAATGGTACTGAGTATATATACACTGATAGTGATCACACTGCGCTGTATAATGATACTGAGTATATATACACTGATAGTGATCACACTGCGCTGTATAATGATACAGAGTATCTATACACTGATAGTGCTCACACTGCTCTGTATAATGATACTTAGTATCCATACACTGATAGTGATCATACTGCGCTGTATAATGGTACTGAGTATATACACTGATAGTGATCACACTGCTCTGTATAATGGTACTGAGTATCTATACACTGATAGTGATCATACTGCGCTGTATAATGGTACTGAGTATATACACTGATAGTGATCACACTGCTCTATATAATGGTACTGAGTATCTATACACTGATAGTGATCACACTTTGCTGTATAATGATACAGAGTATCTATACACTGATAGTGATCACACTGCTCTGTATAATGGTACTGAGTATCCATACACTGATAGTGATCACACTGCTCTGTATAATGGTACTGAGTATATATACACTGATAGTGATCACACTGCGCTGTATAATGATACTGAGTATATACACTGATAGTGATCACACTGCGCTGTATAATGGTACTGAGTATATATACACTGATAGTGATCACACTGCGCTGTATAATGGTACTGAGTATATACACTGATAGTGATCACACTGCTCTGTATAATGGTACTGAGTATATATACACTGATAGTGATCACACTGTGCTGTATAATGATACAGAGTATCTATACACTGATAGTGCTCACACTGCTCTGTATAATGGTACTGAGTATCCATACACTGATAGTGATCACACTGCTCTGTATAATGGTACTGAGTATATATACACTGATAGTGATCACACTGCGCTGTATAATGATACTGAGTATATACACTGATAGTGATCACACTGCGCTGTAAAATGGTACTGAGTATATACACTGATAGCTATCACACTGCTCTGTATAATGGTACTGAGTATACTGTATATACACTGATAGCTATCACACTGCTCTGTATAATGGTACTGAGTATATACACTGATAGTGATCACACTGCTCTGTATAATGGTACTGAGTATCTATACACTGATAGCTATCACACTGCACTGTATAATGGTACTGAGTATATATACACTGATAGTGATCACACTGCGCTGTATAATGGTACTGAGTATATACACTGATAGTGATCACACTGCGCTGTATAATGATACTGAGTATATATATACACTGATAGTAATCATAATGCGATGTATAATGGTACTGAGTATATATACACTGATAGTGATCACACTGCGCTGTATAATGATACTGAGTATATATACACTGATAGTGATCATAATGCGATGTATAATGGTACTGAGTATATATACACTGATAGTGATCACACTGCGCTGTATAATGATACTGAGTATATACACTGATAGTGATCACACTGCTCTGTATAATGGTACTGAGTATATATACACTGATAGTGATCACACTGCGCTGTATAATGATACTGAGTATATATACACTGATAGTGATCACACTGCGCTGTATAATGATACAGAGTATCTATACACTGATAGTGCTCACACTGCTCTGTATAATGATACTTAGTATCCATACACTGATAGTGATCATACTGCGCTGTATAATGGTACTGAGTATATACACTGATAGTGATCACACTGCTCTGTATAATGGTACTGAGTATCTATACACTGATAGTGATCATACTGCGCTGTATAATGGTACTGAGTATATACACTGATAGTGATCACACTGCTCTATATAATGGTACTGAGTATCTATACACTGATAGTGATCACACTTTGCTGTATAATGATACAGAGTATCTATACACTGATAGTGATCACACTGCTCTGTATAATGGTACTGAGTATCCATACACTGATAGTGATCACACTGCTCTGTATAATGGTACTGAGTATATATACACTGATAGTGATCACACTGCGCTGTATAATGATACTGAGTATATACACTGATAGTGATCACACTGCGCTGTATAATGGTACTGAGTATATATACACTGATAGTGATCACACTGCGCTGTATAATGGTACTGAGTATATACACTGATAGTGATCACACTGCTCTGTATAATGGTACTGAGTATATATACACTGATAGTGATCACACTGTGCTGTATAATGATACAGAGTATCTATACACTGATAGTACCATTATACAGAGCAGTGTGAGCACTATCAGTGTATAGATACTCTGTATCATTATACAGCACAGTGTGATCACTATCAGTGTATATATACTCAGTACCATTATACAGAGCAGTGTGATCACTATCAGTGTATATACTCAGTACCATTATACAGCGCAGTGTGATCACTATCAGTGTATATATACTCAGTACCATTATACAGAGCAGTGTGATCACTATCAGTGTATGGATACTCAGTACCATTATACAGAGCAGTGTGAGCACTATCAGTGTATAGATACTCTGTATCATTATACAGCACAGTGTGATCACTATCAGTGTATATATACTCAGTACCATTATACAGAGCAGTGTGATCACTATCAGTGTATATACTCAGTACCATTATACAGAGCAGTGTGATAGCTATCAGTGTATATACAGTATACTCAGTACCATTATACAGAGCAGTGTGATAGCTATCAGTGTATATACTCAGTACCATTTTACAGCGCAGTGTGATCACTATCAGTGTATATACTCAGTATCATTATACAGCGCAGTGTGATCACTATCAGTGTATATATACTCAGTACCATTATACAGAGCAGTGTGATCACTATCAGTGTATGGATACTCAGTACCATTATACAGAGCAGTGTGAGCACTGAGTATCCATACACTGATAGTGATCACACTGCTCTGTATAATGGTACTGAGTATATATACACTGATAGTGATCACACTGCGCTGTATAATGATACTGAGTATATACACTGATAGTGATCACACTGCGCTGTAAAATGGTACTGAGTATATACACTGATAGCTATCACACTGCTCTGTATAATGGTACTGAGTATACTGTATATACACTGATAGCTATCACACTGCTCTGTATAATGGTACTGAGTATATACACTGATAGTGATCACACTGCTCTGTATAATGGTACTGAGTATATATACACTGATAGTGATCACACTGTGCTGTATAATGATACAGAGTATCTATACACTGATAGTGCTCACACTGCTCTGTATAATGGTACTGAGTATCCATACACTGATAGTGATCACACTGCTCTGTATAATGGTACTGAGTATATATACACTGATAGTGATCACACTGCGCTGTATAATGATACTGAGTATATACACTGATAGTGATCACACTGCGCTGTAAAATGGTACTGAGTATATACACTGATAGCTATCACACTGCTCTGTATAATGGTACTGAGTATACTGTATATACACTGATAGCTATCACACTGCTCTGTATAATGGTACTGAGTATATATACACTGATAGTGATCACACTGCGCTGTATAATGATACAGAGTATCTATACACTGATAGTGCTCACACTGCTCTGTATAATGATACTGAGTATCCATACACTGATAGTGCTCACACTGCTCTGTATAATGATACTGAGTATCCATACACTGATAGTGATCACACTGCTCTGTATAATGGTACTGAGTATATATACACTGATAGTGATCACACTGCGCTGTATAATGGTACTGAGCAGGGGCGCTGGAACGTTTTTAGGTTGGGGGGGGCAAGATATAATCTCATTTTGGCGCCCCCTAAATTGCTATATGTTACCCCCGTGCACTATACACACTGGCAGCGGCATATACACGTGGGCATTATACACAGGGCAGCGGCATATATGCATGGGCATTATACACAGGGCAGCGGCATATATGCGTGGGCATTATACACAAGGCAGCTGCATTTACGCATGGGCATTATGCACAGGGCAGCGGCATATACATGTGGGCATTATACACCGGGGGGATTGAGGGGACTGTCACTGCTGGAGCTAGAGCAGGAGTGCTGCAATGCTGAGAGCCTGCTGACACATGCATTCAGTTCTAGCAGGGAAAGTACACTTTGTACTTCTACGGAGCGGCAGACGGGCAAATGATGAATGGGGCAAAGAGGGTCTTTTCCGGGAGTCCCTGAGGCTCCAGCCACACATCAGGGTAGGGACAGGGAATTCAACGTGGGCTCCTAGCTTTAGCACAGCGAGACGTTGGTGGCAGGGAGTGGAGCGTGGGACACCAGTCAGGGGCCCTTGTAAGGGAGAGTACCTGTATCCTGGAACAAGGTGCAGGCTCCTGCCCGTCTCGACTGGTCCTCCGGCCATCGGTCAGGCTGGCGCTGGCTTCCTCTCCTGTGCAGGGGCGTTCTAGTGTGGGCGCTGCTATTGCAGCGTTGCCACACTCAGATGCACCGCTTCTGCTCTGGGCTGCTTCAAGTGGGGAGGGTCTCTACGCCCGCGTGTCCCTCCTTCCTCTTCGGCTCCCCGCAGCAGTCATCCATGTGGGCGGACGGCTGCGAATAGGAATCGGATTCTTGCTGAGGCGCTAAAGCAGCTGGGCGGGCGGCTGCGATTAATCAGTAATATAGGCCAGGGGTAGGCAAGTAATTTTTGATGGAGTCCGGAATTTTGAAATGATTTTGGTCGATGTCCAAAAAATGCTGCCAATACGGGGACAATGCTGCCAATACAGGCACAATGTTGGCAATACGGGGACACTGCTGGCAATACGGGCAATACAGGCACAATGCTGGCAATACGGGCACAATGCTGGCAATACGGGCACAATGCTGGCACAATGATGGCAATACGGGGACACTGCTGGCAATACGGGCACACTGCTGGCAATACGGGGACACTGCTGGCAATACGGGGACACTGCTGGCAATACGGGCACACTGCTGGCAATACGGGGACACTGCTGGCAATACAGGCACAATGCTGGCAATACAGGCACAATGCTGGCAATAAGGGGACACTGCTGGCAATACAGGCAATACAGGCACAATGCTGGCAATACGGGCACAATGCTGGCAATACGGGGACACTGCTGGCAATACGGGGACACTGCTGGCAATACGGGGACACTGCTGGCAATACGGGGACACTGCTGGCAATACAGGGACACTGCTGGCAATAAGGGCACACTGCTGGCAATAAGGGCACACTGCTGGCAATACGGGGACACTGCTGGCAATAAGGGCACACTGCTGGCAATAAGGGCACAATGCTGGCAATAAGGGCACACTGCTGGCAATATGGGGACACTGCTGGCAATAAGGGCACAATGCTGGCAATAAGGGCACACTGCTGGCAATAAGGGCACAATGCTTGCAATATGGGGACACTGCTGGCAATTTTGCTCACCTCTTTGGTCCTTGATTCTGCGGGCGGGTGGGCAGCGCCGGGCGTTCAGCGCCGGGCGGCCGGGCAGCGCCGGGCGGGAGGGAGGGCGGCCGGGCAGCAGGGAGGACGGCCGCGCAGCGCCGGGCGGGAGGGAGGGTGGCTGGGCGGCTGGGCTTGGCGCGCGCTGGCCGCATCTTCAGCCCCCGCCCACATGAGCCGCTCACTAGTCAGGGGAAGGAGACGTCACGTCTCCTTCCCCTGGCTTCCGCATCTGCCTTAGCGCCGCCGCCACAGAAATTTTGGGGGGGGCAAGCTGCCCCCTCGCCCCCCCCGTTCCGGCGCCACTGGTACTGAGTATATACACTGATAGTGATCACACTGCTCTGTATAATGGTACTGAGTATATATACACTGATAGTGATCACACTGTGCTGTATAATGATACAGAGTATCTATACACTGATAGTGCTCACACTGCTCTGTATAATGATACTGAGTATCTATACACTGGTAGTGATCACACTGTGCTGTATAATGATACTATCAGTGTATAGATACTCTGTACCATTGTGCAGTGTGATGACATCCTGTATAGAGAGTGGCAGGGGCTGTATTACTATGAGTTCACACCTTTTATAGCCGGTGAGACAATAGTACAGATTTCCCCAGACTGAGCTGACCCGCCATCGCTCTCTCTGCGCTGCCCTCCGCCCTTCCCTGTTTTCATTTTTCTGCCTAATTAGTGTTAGACAAAGCCCCCAGGGGAGCCTGAGCGAGACGGGATGTACCAGGAACAGCAGAGGAGATGTCTGAGCCCCTTACATAACTTCCCAAAACATCCACACCTGATCCAGCGGCCGGCCTCTGCACTGCAGCATCACTGCTATACTGTGTGTTACCGTTAATCGCTTCCAGTCGGATGAGATTGCTCACATGTTGAACTAACTTCTGGTTCCTGCAACGTCTCCTGAGGATTTATCTGGTAGAGACTCTGGTCCTAGTGTCACACAACATATTTTATTGCATATATGAGTTGACGTGAGGTTTTTGGGGATTATTTCTTGGCATTTTGACCTTTGGGGGGGCAAGCTAATGACCACCATCTATCACGATTATTGTTTCCACTTACAATGAATGACTTTTGGAATGCTTTTTCCTCACTGACATCAGTATCCGGAGCAGTGACAGACCAGGACAATGGCTGCGAGCCATCCCTTCACGCCTCAGCCCAAAACAATTCATCCGTGTATCTGATATCTGAGTTTATCTATAATACAATTAAACTGAATACTGATTCTCCTGATCCAGCAAAACAGGACCGTGTGCCCACACACGATACAACCACATCTGTACAATTTGGTCATCCACTGGATAAAATGAAATAAATACAGATTACAGAATGTGTGACTAGCTTTCGGCATGCTGCAGCGTGCTAGTGTTGAACTACAAATAGCAGCAAGCATTGGACAGCCACTGAATAAAATCACCAGATCTCTGCCTCCATAGAACACACATATGTACTGTGAAACAAAGATGGCTGCCGCCACTGTCACTTTATGGCTGGGAAAGATGGGAAATTTACTAAGATGGACATCTTTTTTCAGATAGTATCTGATTGGTTGCCTATAGCAACATCCTATCTATTATCTAGAAGGTGCTCAATAATACCCCTTTTACACCAACGAAAAACCCAGGTCGGACCCAGGTCAGTGTTGGTGTAAATGGGACCAACCCAGGTCCATTGACACTGGTCTCCTACCCAGGTCCTGACCAGGGTTGAACACTGGTCGGACCTGGGTCGTGAGCGGTGTAAATGGTCCCAACCCAGGTCGGGACGTCTGGGTAGTGCTGAAAGGATACCAGAAGCATGGGACGCCTTTCAGTAAGTCAGTACCATGCGTTTCACAGTGCATTGCAGCAGCAGAAGAAGACAGCAACCCGTGCGGACAGTGCACACAGGCTGCTACCTGGCACTCCACAGTTGGACCTGCCACAACCCTATCTGGCACTAGGATGCAGCGCTGTCAGGCAGTAGTGGGACCAAGAGTTTAAAGGAGGAGGGTGCGTGATGTGCCTCCCACTCCAGTGACTCAATTTTTTAAGGGATATATACTCTACCTACAGAAATCATTTATGTTTGTTTTGGGGGGGCTGGGGGGAGGGGTATGGATTGTATGGTCGACCTAAAGATTGTCGACAGTCATAAGGTCGACATAATGCAAGGTCGACAGGTGTCTAGGTCGACATGGGATAAGATCGACAGGTCATCAGGTCGACACAAGCATTAGGTCGACATGGTCTAGGATTCACAGTCAAAAGGTCAACATGGGGCTTTTCACTGTTTTTTTTTTTTTTACCCGAATGTCAACATAGTCGACATGGACACAGTTTTAAGTGTCCATGCACTCGGCACACTATTTTATTCTCCCACAATGCCCCAGTGCAGTGATGGCTAACCTTGACACTCCAGCTGTTGTTGAACTACACATCCCAGCATGCCCTGCATCAGTTTTAGCATGGCCAAATAGTAAAACTGTAGCAGGGCATGCTGGGATGTGTAGTTCAATAACAGCTGGAGTGTCAAGGTTAGCCATCACTGCCCTAGTGGATATTAGGGCATGAAATACCGCCTGTCGGTATATGTCGGCTCATTAAACAGTGAAAAATCCTATGCCGACCTAATGCTTGTGTCGACCTAATGACCTGTTGACCTTGTCCCATGTGGACCTTGCAGTATGTCGACCTAGTGGTGTCGACCTTATGACTGTCGACCATCTTTAGGTCGACCAACTGACTGCTGCTGCATCACTGAAAATAACTTTTTGACAAAATATTTTGCTAAATAAACAAACCAACATTTTTCAATGCTAACTTTTCATGTCTTTTAATTTTTATAAATCATTGAGGGAAGGCTGGCTGACAGTTTATCAGTCCTAAAATTGAAATTTTTAATATCATCCATAGGGAAAAGCAGGGCTGACCCAGGTTCAGTGTAAATGGTGCAGACCCAGGTCCGTCCCAGGTTGAAGTGCTGTGTAAATGGGGTATGAAGCAGGGTCCGACCCTGGAAACTTCCGTGTTCAAAGACCAGGGTCCGACCAGGGATTTTGGTGTAAAAGGGGTATAAATCAGAAGTAACATCCCATGTGTAATAATACTAATACTATAATAGTATGAAGTATATGTTGATGCCACAGCACTAGCACCCTGCTCCCGCCACACTCTAGGAATATATTGCATGGGAATGGGTATATTGCATTAAAATAAACATCTGAAATGACTAAGTACCTATTGCCTACACCCCACGGCCCAGTAACCAGGGACGGACAAAAATTAGGGTTGGGGAACTCATTCAGCTGCAAAAGGATGTTTGATAACAGAGAACAATAATACCCCTTTTACACCAAAAACCCTGGTCGGACCCTGGTCTTTTAACGCTGGAGTTTCCAGGATCTGACCCTGCTTTATACCCCTTTCACATCTCACTTTTAAAACGGTATATTGCCGTTTTTTTTCCATTTTAAAATGTTTAAGGCTGCAGTGTGAAAGTGCCAGGGTTGATTTACCGGTTAAAGTTAACCGGTATTTCAACACGGTTAAAAAGCAGAGTCCTACACATTTCAAAGATGTTTTTTTTGGCAATTTGAACAGCTCTATTTCAATGGCTTGAAACGTGTCCCTTGGGGGTTAAACGGGTTGAATGTTTGAATGGTATTAAATTATTTTTAAAACGGTTTTCACCTGCAATGTGAAAGGTCTCAAGGCTCAGACCCGTTTTAAAGTCCCATTTAAGAATACTGTGTCATTACCCATTTCTGCAATCTGAAAGCAGTATTACACAGCACTGTGACCCAGGTCTGCGCCGTTTACACTGAACCTGGGTCAACACTACTTTTCCCTATGGATGACATTAAAAATGTCAATTTTAGGACTGCCATCCAACCTTCCCTCAATGATTTAAAATTAAACTTAAAAGACATGACTAGTTAGCATTGAAAAATGTTGGTTTGTTTATTTTGTAAAATATTTTTCAAAAAGTTTTATTCAGTGCTGGCCCCTTTTACACTAAAGCTGACCTGGGTCCAACCTGGGTTATGCCTTGGTGTAAAAAGGGTATAAATTACACAGCACACACAGGGCCACAGTCCGGCACTTTACAGCATTCTGGAAAACATGACAATAGAACACAGCTTCTGAAGAGTTCTCAGGACCCCACACAGAAGTTGACATAGGAACCAATCAGGTGCTACATGCAATTTTATAGACTGCACTGGATGCATGTTACTTTAGAGCAGATTGGTTGCCATGGGTAACATCTCTACTGGCTCACTGGACTTCAGCCCATAAGTGAAATCTGCTACTGGACCCCCCTCCAACATGGCCCATTCCATTAGGTACCAAATGCTCTGTTCCTGGACTTCCTTACCAGTGGCAGTTGCAGAGGTGAGGCTCCAGCACAGTCCAATATTCAAAAAGGGGAGCCACACCAACTGCCACCTCAAACATCACTTTCCTGGACTCGCTGGCAGTTGATGTGAACCCCCCCCCCCCTCTTTGAATTTTGGACTGTGCTGGATTCCAACCTCTGTAACTGCCACTGGCAGGGAAGTCCAGGAACAGAGAATTTTGTACCTAATGGAATGGGTCATGTTGGAGGTTATGACCCCATAGTTGTTGCTCTCTTCTGTATATGTTCGCACCATATTTCTGAATATGCCCAAGTGCATAGAGCAGCCAGGTTTTTCAAAGTCTGTTCTCCAGGGATGCAGTTTACTGGCGAGCGCAGCGAGCCCGCAAGGGGGGGCGATCCACATGCCCCCCTTGTCGGGATTTCGGCGGTCGGGATTCCGGCGTCTGGATTTTGAACGCAGGGATCCTGACCGCCGGGATTTCATACTGAATCCGTCCTCCAGGCCCCCTAAATAACAGGGCAGGTCTCAGGGATAATAGCCATACTTGGTATAATCAAACCGCATGAAGAACGAATTAAATCACTTGTGCTCAAAGATAGATAGCCGTGAGGAAATGTCTGGTATAGCATGTGAGCTTGTGTGCTGCGGCCTCTGTTATCTGCTAACCCTCATTGCGCTGAATATGCTGGTGCCCATATAAATAAAATAAATGCTGAGAAACAAATATATCCTGGCACAAATCTATCCTGGGATAATTATTTGGTGTTACAGAGAATGGACACTGGCTGCACCCAACAGCTGACATGTGCACTGTCTGCAAGCAAAAGTCAGGAAGCCTTGTCCAAAGAGCTGGCAATCTATATAAATATATATAAAAAAGAAACTATTTTTGGGGGAGGGGGTATTATGCCAGTGTCCCCATGTGGAGTGCAGCCTGGTGAGAGGGGGCACTTGTGTATTGGAACTGGCTGTGAGTCATACTCGGTAGCTCTATATACACTCTGCGGGGGTTTCGGTGTAGATACTCCCCCATCACCTGGACAATCAGACGCGGGGTGAGAGGGGCAGGCTCTGGGGGGAGGGGGCTGCTGCTGCGGCTGTCTATGGGGAGAGGAGAGCCGGGGCAGGGGCTGCAGTAGTGCGGGCAGGCATCCTCCGGAGATGCGAGACCGGGGACGGTGAGAGACAGGTGAGTGCGGATTGGGGGAATTGTACTATGTGGTGGAGCCGGAGGGGCCCTGCTATCAGCTGTGGATGAGTTAGTGGGCTCGGTAATAATACGGGGTTTGTGTTATTGTGTATTACTATAGTACTTATCATTCCACAAGTCGCTGCCTTCTATTTATAACTTCACATCCCAGTGTAGTGCACATGCCATCTGTCCTTCTTATTCCCTGGTACATGGCACTGTACCCCGGTGTCTGCCACCTTTGTGATGCTGCAATCATTTATCCCATTTCTTATGGGGTATGGGTAAAATCCGGAATCGGATAAGACACCGGAATGCCGGACTGGACATCAAACTCTGCATTCCGGAGCTTGTAGTATCCGGTCCGGGGGTGTCCTGTCCGGGGGTGCTCCATCTGATGAGGCTGCTCTCGCACCTGTCACCTAGGAGAGGAGACGGGGGAGAATACAGCCTCACCGCATGGTCCGGGGGTGTAATAAAAACTGGAACGGTCCAGACCACACGGGGAGGCTGTAATCTCCCCTTCCCCATGTCCCTGGTGTGAGCAATCACAGGCATCCCCCCGGACAACCCCCGCATGGGACACCCCTCGGACCAGACACTATAAGCTCCGGAATGCAGAGTTTGATGTCTGGTCCGGCGTTCCGGTGTCTTATCCGGGTCCGGTTTTTACTTAGTCCCTTTCTTATGGGCTTTCAATACCCCTGCTACTCTGTAGGTTTTGCTTTGTGTAGTAGCGCCCATTGCTGCTGCCTTATCCCATTGTTGCTGCTGCCCTTTTATCCATCTCAATGCTGCTCCCCCGTCTGTTCTTTTTACAACATAGCTGCTGTCTTCTCTTCTCTACTCTACTTGCCCATGTGTTTTTCGGTACTTGTTTCTTAGCACGGCGCCCATCGCATACCGTAATTAGTGGGATGCAATGCGATATTCACATTAAATTAGCAGGAGTGCGTGTACAATGAAATATCGCATAGCATCGCTTGCCAGCAAATGGCATGCGATTTTTAATTGTACAAGCACCCTGATGGGTGCTTACAATGTTAAATGCCATTGTCAACGTCATCCCACTATCAACGCCAGCCCGAAGCGTGGCAAGCGCAGCAGTATGCGTCCTCCAACCTTTTCATACCCCCACTATCCACCTCGGCGTGGAGTTGATTTTAGATAGTGAGGCGAGCGGATGTGGAATACATGTAAAGTAATTTTACTGCGCTCGCCACACTATCTAAAATCAACTCCACGCCGACATAGTGTATAGTGGGGGTATGAAAAGGTTGGAGGACACATACCGCCGGCGCTCGCCACGCTTCGGGTTGGTGTTAATAGTGGGGGTGCCATTGACAATGGTGGTGCATTTAACATTGTAAGCACCCATCAGGGTGCTTGTACAATTATAAATCGCATCGCATGCCGATATATTGCATGCAATGCGATTGCATAAGATGCACTGCGATGAAAATTGGGGGTGCCATGCTCGGAAACAAGTACCTGTTTTTCATTTTTTTTTTGCCAATTTTCTGCTCCCCTTTATACCCATTTGTTTTTCGTCATCTCTGCTCCCGTCTGCCTTTTTTTTTGCCTCCGGCTTTGCTCCCCTTTCCCCATCTGCTCAGTTTTGCCCCGTCTCTGCTCCCCTTTCCCTGTCTATTTTCTTTGCCCCCATCTCTGCTCTCCTTTCCCCGTCTGCTTTTTTTGCCCCCCCCCCCCCCCGTCTCTGCTCCCCTTTCCCCGTCTGCTCAGTTTTGCAATTTTGTCCCCCTGTCGCTGATCCCCTTTCCCTGTCTCCTCAGTTTTGCCCCCGTCTCTGCACCCCTTTCCCCGTCTGCTCAGTTTTGCCCCCGGCTCTGCACCCCTTTCCCCGTCTGCTCAGTTTTTCCCCCGGCTCTGCTCCCCTTTCCCCTTCTGCTTTTTTTTTTGACCGTATCTCTGCTCCCCTTTCCCCATCTGCTCAGTTTTGCCCCCATCTCTGCTCCCCTTTCCCCGTCTGCTTTTTTTGCCCCCCCCCCCGTCTCTGCTCAGTTTTGCCATACCTCCCAACTGTCCCGATTTTTGGGTCCTGTCCCGCTGTCCCACCCGCGGCAGGCATTGTCCCGCTGCGGGGGGTGGCAGTTGGGAGACCCCCCAATCTAATAGAATAGACGCTGTGCGCATGCGCACAGCGTCTATTCTCTTATGAAAATGAGGTAGTGGCTAATTAGCATAAGCCGCACCCTCATTTGCATACACCCTGCCCCCTTTTCGGACGCTGTGTCCCTATTTCCCCAACACAGAAGTTGGGAGGTATGGTTTTGCCCCGTCTCTGCTCCCCTTTCCCCGTCTGCTCAGTTTGGCTCCAGTCTCTGCTCCCCTTTCCCCGTCTGCTCAGTTTTGCCCGTCTCTGTCTCTGCTCCCCTTTCCCCGTCTGCTCAGTTTTGGCCCAGTCTCTGCTCCCCTTTCCCCATCTGCTTCTTTTGCCCCAGTCTCTGCTCCCCATACCCCGTCTGCGTTTTTTTTTGACCGTGTCTCTGCTCCCCTTTCCCCATCTGCTCAGTTTTGCCCCATCTCTGCTCCCCTTTCCCCGTCCGCTCAGTTTTGCCCCGTCTCTGCTCCCCTTTCCCCGTCTGCTCAGTTTTGCAATTTTGTCCCCCTGTCGCTGCTCCCCTTTCCCTGTCTCCTCAGTTTTGCCCCAGTCTCTGCTCCCCATACCCCGTCTGCTTTTTTTTTGACCGTGTCTCTGCTCCCCTTTCCCCATCTGCTCAGTTTTGCCCCCGTCTCTGCTCCCCTTTCCCCATCTGCTCAGTTTTGCCCCCGTCTCTGCTCCCCTTTCCCCATCTGCTCAGTTTTGCCCCCGTCTCTGCTCCCCTTTCCCCATCTGCTCAGTTTTGCCCCCGTCTCTGCTCCCCTTTCCCCATCTGCTCAGTTTTGCCCCCATCTCTGCTCCCCTTTCCCCATCTGCTCAGTTTTGCCTCCGTCTCTGCTCCCCTTTCCCCGTCTGCTCAGTTTTGCCCCCGTCTCTGCTCTAATTTCTCAGCTTGCTCTGCTTTTCCCAGGTCTCTGCCCCAAATGTACACATTCTGTTTCTCTCCCTCTCCCTGCTAATTCCTTATGAAGAACACTAGATCCGTAGGACTAGTTTGTGTTTCAATAGCCCCCGCCATCTTTAAAAACCCATGCATTTCCTGTTTCCTGCCTGGGGTGTCACTGTCTGCTGTGGGGTTTCTAGCACAGGTCTGATTTGCATATCAGTGCTGACATACAGACCACACTGTGCTAGAAGCACTACAGCAGACAGCGAAACCTCAGGCAGGGAAGAGGTACTGCATGGGTTTTCAAAGATGGCGGGTGCTAGAATGAACACTAATCTACAAGAACCACTTGGATTATTTTTTTCTGTGTTTAGTAGATGCGTAACTTTTTGGCCTGAGTTTTCTTGCATGGGATATCCCCAGGAAATTATACAAAGAGCGCAGATGGTCGGTCTTCAAAGCCTGGCTACCACATGCATTATCGCTAGCCACTAAAGAGCTAAGGTTTTATAATCCGGTATCATTATGAGGCTCTAGTGGTTAAACTCTCTGGTCCACTTTCCAGTCTGTTGACTGTTCCACCAGGTTTGTGTATCATGTGGGTTCTTTGACAGAACATGCCTCTGGGCCAGAAAAGTCTTGTCTTGCGGTAAGAATGTGTCTGCCAGCCACCGTGCCATCTTCTCGATGCCATGGTCAATAACCAGTGGTCTTTGAGGTAACGTGATGGCTACTGGTGTCCTACAGTAAGGGCCCGCTACCATAGAACTTCTGTCGGAAGCGGTTTCTTGCCCTAAAGAGCACCCAGTCTATTCTACCCATGGCCGTGGTACTTGGGGGGCGGGAAATGTATGCATTACCTGTTGTCTGAAGGTTGTCCATGGCCGATGGCCGCTAAAATGTCAGTCAGTAAATTTGAGAAGTAATTAGATGTTAGTAAAAAAACACTTTCAAGGATTAATGTGTAATGTTCCGTAATCAAACAAAGTTCTTTCACCTGCTCAGTAAGTGCAGGGAAGGCCCAGGCTGGGAGCCCCTCTCATCCTGTTATCTATGGCTGGGTCTATAAAATGCTGTTATCTTATTGGTGAACTTCCCCTGTCTGCTCCTGTGGGACTGTACCCTATGTACATACACTGCGCTGCTTATAGGATTTCCTGCACTTCCCATTGTTCCCAGGCATGTGTGCGGAGTACATGGTGTGTACACGTGAGATAAGCAGTCTCTGCCTCTGTACACGCTTACTGCGGGAACTGGATCATTTACATCAAAGAAAAGCTTCATTATTTATCCGTTCTTAGTGGAGACCTTCATGCCCCAATAATTCTCGCCTCACTCGCTAATTGCACTGCGCTCTGTGGGGTACAGCGACCAGGACTCATTATCGCACACTCACAATGTTATTTATTATGTATTATTATATCATCTGTATTGACTTCCTTTTACACAGGTATTTGTACAATGTTTGTCAACCCAGGTCCTGAGAATCTTATTACCCCTGTAACCTCTTATTCCAGTAACCCGGCTCCTGAGCGTCTTATTACCCCTGTAACCTCTTATTCCAGTAACCCGGCTCCTGAGCGTCTTATTACCCCTGTAACATCTTATTACAGTAACCCGGCTCCTGAGCGTCTTATTACCCCTGTAACATCGTATTACAGTAACCCAGCTCCTGAGCGTCTTATTACCCCTGTAACGTCTTATTACAGTAACCAGCTCCTGAGCGTCTTATTACCCCTGTAACATCTTATTACAGTAACCCGGCTCCTGAGCGTCTTATTACCCCTGTAACATCTTATTACAGTAACCCGGATCCTGAGCGTCTTATTACCCCTGTAACATCATATTACAGTAACCCAGCTCCTGAGCGTCTTATTACCCCTGTAACATCTTATTACAGTAACCCAGCTCCTGAGTGTCTTATTACCCTGTAACATCATATTACAGTAACCCAGCTCCTGAGTGTCTTATTACCCTGTAACATCATATTACAGTAACCCAGCTCCTGAGCGTCTTATTACCCCTGTAACATCTTATTACAGTAACCCAGCTCCTGAGCGTCTTATTACCCCTGTAACATCTTATTACAGTAACCCGGCTCCTGAGCGTCTTATTACCCCTGTAACACCTTATTACAGTAACCCAGCTCCTGAGCGTCTTATTACCCCTGTAACATCTTATTACAGTAACCCACCCCTGTAACACCTTATTACAGTAACCCGGCTCCTGAGCATCTTATTACCCCTGTAACATCGTATTACAGTAACCCAGCTCCTGAGCGTCTTATTACCCCTGTAACGTCTTATTACAGTAACCAGCTCCTGAGCGTCTTATTACCCCTGTAACATCTTATTACAGTAACCCGGCTCCTGAGCGTCTTATTACCCCTGTAACATCTTATTACAGTAACCCGGATCCTGAGCGTCTTATTACCCCTGTAACATCTTATTACAGTAACCCAGCTCCTGAGCGTCTTATTACCCCTGTAACATCTTATTACAGTAACCCGGCTCCTGAGCGTCTTATTACCCCTGTAACACCTTATTACAGTAACCCGGCTCCTGAGCGTCTTATTACCCCTGTAACATCTTATTACAGTAACCCAGCTCCTGAGTGTCTTATTACCCCTGTAACATGTTATTACAGTAACCAAGCTCCTGAGCGTCTTATTACCCCTGTAACATCTTATTACAGTAACCCAGCTCCTGAGCGTCTTATTACCCCCTGTAACATCTTATTACAGTAACCCAGCTCCTGAGCGTCTTATTACCCCTGTAACATCTTATTACAGTAACCCAGCTCCTGAGCGTCTTATTACCCCTGTAACATCTTATTACAGTAACCAGCTCCTGAGCGTCTTATTACCCCTGTAACATCTTATTACAGTAACCCAGCTCCTGAGCGTCTCATTACCCCTGTAACATCGTATTACAGTAACCCAGCTCCTGAGCGTCTTATTACCCCTGTAACATCTTGTTAAAGTAACCCATCCCCTGAGCATCTTATTACCCCTGTAACCACTCCTCTATTTTGCAGGCTTCGGTATCCCCTGTTGCGGCACTTCGTCACCCATTATGACTGTCACATACACAGCTCATGTGGCAAATGCCCGCTTTGGAGGGTTTTATAAGCTGCTGTTGCTATGGAGAGGGAGCATCTACAAGCTGTTGTACAAGGAGATCCTGGCGTTCTTTGTCATGTACCTGGCCCTCAGTATTACTTACAGGTAGGTTGTGGGCTGCATAGTGCAGTTGGTACCCGGATGACACGCTCAGTGCTGATAGAAGCAGGCAGTGCTACACTATACCTGTGGCCCATTGCAGCAATGTGCGCTGTTATTGGCTGCTTTTTGACTTCCTGGCCGATGGCCTACAGTGTTTTAACTCCGTTGTTTTCATTACTTAGGTTCCTTCTCTCAGAGGATCAGAGAAGCTGTTTTGAGAAAGTGTCGCTGTACTGCAACAACTATGCCAACCTCATTCCTGTGTCCTTTGTGCTTGGTGAGAAACCGTGCCCACTTCTTCCCAATGCCGCCCTCTGTGACCCACCACCCCACCTACTGCCACCTTTCCTGATCTCCCAACACACACGCAAACACTGTTACTCTCCCTGATCCCACTCACTGATGCCTGTCATGACCCACCCCACCACTGCCCTCCTGAACTTCTTTCACTGCCATTATTCCTGACCCCATCAACCCACTGCCATTAAACCTGACCCCATCGACCCACTGTTGCCCTCCCTGATTTCACCCACCGCCATTATCTCTGACCCCCTGCCGAAATTCCCTGACACCCACCTACTGCTGACTTTTATAATATTACCCAAACACACATACTTGCCCCTCCTAATCCCTGTCACTGCTTCCCTTCCTGACTCACCCACCGCCGCTCCCTCTGACCTGACTTATTGCAGACCTCCCTGACCCTACTCACGCCTTCTCTTCTGTCCCCACTGTGCTCTACACCAAAATAAAATGCCCGAACCAACGTTCAGTCTCTCCTCCATTCACTAGAATTCCCCTCGGGCACATGGTGCCACTGGTGGTTGGTGAATCTGTAGGCTGTCTTCTGGTGGGATGGTCTATGTCTGTCCCATTGTATCCCATTTGACACCCCCCACCCCCTGACTGGTCCTGCATCTACCCTCTGACCCACTGCTTTCTCCTACCTCGCAGGTTTCTACGTCACCCTGGTGGTGAACCGGTGGTGGAACCAGTACCTCTGCATGCCCTTTCCTGACAGGGTCATGTGCGCCATCTCTGCCACCGTGCATGGATCGGATGAGCGGGGGAGGATGTACCGGCGCACACTCATGCGTTATTGCAGCCTCTCAGGGCTGCTCATCCTCAGGTCTGTCAGCACCGCGGCCTTCAAGAGGTTTCCAACTATAGATCATGTGGTGGAGGCTGGTGAGTGACCCATCTTCTGCTTTATCGTGGAACCATAAGGTGGACTTCTACAGAAAGTAACCATAGTGTAATTGTGTATATGCTCATATGGCAAGTGTGACATGGGGTCAGCCCCTCCCACCACAGGGTGACACATATAGGAGGAGCTATGTGACGTGGGGTCTGTCCCTCCCACCACAGGGTGACACATATAGGAGGAGCTATGTGACAAGGTCTGTCCCTCCCACCACAGGGTGACAGACAGGAGGGAGCTATGTGACGTGGGGTCTGTCCCTCCCACAACAGGGTGACAGACAGGAGGGAGCTATGTGACGTGGGGTCTGTCCCTCCCACCACAGGGTGACAGACAGGAGGGAGCTATGTGACATGGGGTCTGTCCCTCCCACCACAGGGTGACAGACAGGAGGGAGCTATGTGATATGGGGTCTGTCCATCCCACCACAGGGTGACACGGATAGGAGGAGCTATGTGACATGGGTTCTGTCCCTCCCACCACAGGGTGACACAGACAGGAGGGAGCTATGTGACGTGGGGTCTGTCCCTCCCACCACAGGGTGACAGATGGCAGTGACTTAGAACACGTGGACAGGGTGGTGTATGGGGTTTAAGTTACATATATATGTCATGTATCTGTTCCGCAGGGTTTATGACTCGCCATGAGAGGAAGAAGTTTGAGAATCTCCAGTCCTCCTATAATAAGTTCTGGGTTCCATGTGTCTGGTTCTGCAGTCTGGCAGCTCAGGCCCGGAAAGAAGGGAGAGTACACGATGACCACGCATATCAAATGCTCATACAGGTGAGAGACTGCCATCTAGTGGTAAAATAATGATACATTCTCCCTTTTATTTCTGTAGTTTGTAGCTGAAAGGTCCAACCATTGGGTACACCCAGGGCTGCTATACCTTACTGCTGTGCTTCATTATAGCCAAATCCGGAAACCCCAATGCATTACTCACTCCTGATCTGCCTGCAGATGACTTGTGTGAGCGGGTTGGCCAACCAGATGCCACTGTCTCTGAGTGAAGCTTCTGATTGGTCCTCCCTCTCAACCGCATTGGCCAGAACTTGTTATCACTGAGGGAGTGGGACTTGGTAATTGCGCTTTAGGTAGAGTGGATTGCGCTAAGACATCCTGAGAACATGACCTGTTGGTGGTACCTGAGGATTAGGGTTGAGAACCCCTGGATTAGAGCATTTTCCCTTTAGGTTCAACAAGCTCCACATTGCTCTAATGAGAATGTACTAATACTTGGTGACTATGCAGTAACATGTGTCCGGTATTCAGTACTATAGCGCCATCTTGTGGTTTATCAACCATAGTGCATGCAGTCTGATCTAATATTATAAAACAGGTTACAAAACTGTGTCATCCAACTGTGTTACAACCAACATTTAAGTTTTCCAGAATATACTTTACTAGAGCAAGCGATTAAAGAAATATTCAGCTCTGTGACTTGATAATTACTATTTGTCCACAAGGGGGTGCTGCACCCTTGGAGTCTATAGTTGGGTCCACATTAGATTACTTGTAAACCAGAGGCAGAATTGCCCAGTGCAGAGTGCAGGGTGGACCCCACTGTCTGATGGACCTGCACCTTACATGCCCCCTGTACTCCGCACCATGCAGGACATTGTGCTTGACACCCACTGCCCCCTTCACCCACTGCCTCCCCTTGCCTTTCGTTGTCATGGTCTTTCTCTGTATGTCAACCTCTGTCTCTCCCTGCATTCTAGGACATACACCTTAGACCAGGCAGGTCCAAACTATGGCCCCAGGGGCGGATTGGCCTGCCGGGAAACCGGGCATTTTCCCGGTGGGCCGGCTCATTTAAGGTAAATTGGGGCCGCGGACCCCCATATACATGGTTAGCGGCCGCAGCACTATGCACTCATTAAACATGGCTGTGGCCAGCCCTGGGTTACCCAAACTTAAAATGGCCGCGGGAGGGCTTGTGCGCATGCGCGGCTGCACACAGCTCCTCCTGCGGTATTTGATAGACTGATGTCTGATGCTCTTTGCCCCTTCTTCATCCCCGCACCCTTATTAGTGTGGGCTGAGACTGCGGAGCCGGGGGTTCGTGACCTCACTCCACCACCTTTAGCCCGGAGCTAAATTTCCTGACCCACCGCGGCCGCTGGAAGTGTCCCGCCGGAGGCTAGATAGCAGAGCCTCTGAGTGCTGGGTGGCCCTGAGCACCGATACCTGGCAGGAATAAATCTCCCTCTACTCTGGGATCCCCACTTAAGGTGAGTGCCTGCGCCCGCTTGTGTAATCGCGGCGGCTCATACCTGACTGACCTGTGATCGGTGGGAAGTGCTGCTACAGCGGCGCAGTCCTCTGCTTCAGACTGCGCCCTGCTGTCACGCCGGCTCCTTCTCCCTGGCGGCTAAATAATCCTGCGGTGTCTGCGCTCTCCCCGCTGGCTGAACTCGCACAATACAGCAGTGGGCTTTCCCCGCTGGCTGAACCCTTATTCTGTGGGGTTGTATTTTCCCTGCTAGCTAAGTGCTCCTGTTAGGAGGGTTTTCTTGTGAAAGAGGGGCCCTCTAATTGCATGTGGGACTGTGCTGCTGCAGGGAAGCCCCCTTATCACAAGGGCTGGACTGCTGCAGAGGCACATTACTAATCAGAGCACAGAACTATTAACCCCTACGGCTCCTGACTCGGATCTAGGTAGTGATCTCTGAACCTTGCTGCCTCCAGTCTTGTACTATTATATACAACTGCAGTCATCATCAACCTTCTCCATACCATTCCAAGTCACTGTACCACATGCTACTTAGCTCACTCCATAATAAAGGGGTCCTTTTTTTCTTCTTAATAAAAGCTGTATAGCCATCAGAAGCTTAAACCTTCTCCTTGCCCTAATGTTAAACAAATAGGGGATATGCTTTCAACTTTGCATACCCCCTCCCACCCTGCTTCCCCCCCTCCATACCCAAATCCTTCACTACCCCAAATCCTATGCCACTCTGTGTCTGCCCTCTGTCACCTCACATCCTCCGCCACCCTGCGTCCCCCCTCCCTGTATCCTCACACCATAATGTTATTTTTTTATATATCATTCTGTGTGGCATTTTGTGAATTTTGGATCACTCCATGTTGATTAGCGGGAGGGATTGGCACTGGTCATAAACTTCTATAGAGTTACATGATAAGTATATTTGTTAGATAACCAACATATTTACTGCTTACAGGCAATCTTGGCAGTATTAGGTTGGTGGTGCTCCCAAAAGATGTTCAGTGGTTAGACTGAAAAAAAGGGGGGGCGTCACGAGGGTGACTACAAGGGAACATGCATAAGGTTTTTGGGGCACACTTGAAAAAAGTATATATGGTAATAATAATGAATTAGTGGTTAGTTGAGTAATTGGTGTAATAAAACTTAACTTTTATTCTAATTATTACTAAAAAGAGAAAGAGACAAAATTCAATGCCTTAGAATAATATGGCTAATTGCCAAACGTGGGTCCTTGATAATAGTCACAAGATCAGCGCAATGTTTAGATATTAGTAAACCATACCCGTAGGATCAGCACCTTTCATAGGTTATCTAATCTGCATAAAAGCAATAATTGATACAGGTATTGGTTTATGGATGCATGACACACTTAATTAGACAATAAAAAATTCCAATATACAATGTGTTGTCCTCAGTAAAAGACGAGTATTAATGGGTCACAACTGTGGATATTTAAAGGAATGGGAGTAGTAGAAAGATAAGGAAGTAAGGAATAGTGGAGAGTATAGACAGCTTGAGCTAAAACTAGAAGGAGGTCCCTTCTTCGCAGTGTAATTACAACACCGAGTATTCCCAGTGAGTCGTCCCAAAGGTACTAGTCCGGCCGGTCACCGCTTAGCTACTGAGATCGGGACGGGTTCAGGCGATCCAGTGACGTATGGTAGTAATGTTGGCAAAATCAGGGGATCACCAACATTGTAGCCCAATTGAAATAGAGTGCTTCTGCTTTCTGAGGCGCCATCAATGGTTCACCCTGTTGCTTACCTGCATTGCAGGGGGTTCAGTTTTGACGCGACTGATGAGAGAGCACTGAAGAGAAGGGTTGTGGCATAGGTAGTGGGTTGGTATCAACAATGCGGACCCTGACTTCTGCTGTCCACCATCTACTAGTTGTATCAAATGGTGAATGAGAGAGTAGGAGAACGCTGATCCTTTCCCCGGAATAGAAGAAGGGTAATGGGGTTTAGGCAACCACTATTCAGTGTTGCCACAGATGTAGGTTATCAACAATGGGGGTTGATATCTAAATAAATGATGTTTGTATCCTCATTAGTAGTGCACCTTAGGCGCCATTGTTGCCAGTACTGAGTGGTTCTGACTGGGGCTAGTGTGACACCTTGAGGAATTTTTTTGCTAGGTTTGCATGGTCTGTGAGCCTTCTTGATAGATTTAATAAGTTTTGGTAGCCGTAGATTGCAAACACTGTATTTGAACAGGCTGGATGGTTTTGGCTATAGAAGGCCAGATAGGCTATCAGACATATGATAATATCAACAGAGTGTCAATCCACGATTGATACAAATCAAGTGCAAATATCACAGTTTCAACATGTGAGATTGATCAAATTGGAAACAATGATTTAGCTCAGGTCTAGTTTAACAGTTTGGTCAGTTTTAAATGCTGACTGTATAAGATTAGCATACAAATAGTGAGAGTTTTAAAGAAAAAAATCTGGCAGATAATTGCCTAGTCTGTACTTCCTCTAATCAGTGAAAATACGGAGATTTGGCAGATAATTGCCTAGTCTGTATCGATACAGATATTTCTCAAACAATTACCTCATGCAAAGTATAGATAACAGATTAATCAACTGAATGACAGAAAAAAGATTATAAAGTTTTTTAGCAAGTAATTGCCTCGTCTGTACCACTACATTAACGTGTTTAACCTCCTACAACAAAAATGCCTGTTATATGACAGAGGTGCAGCGTCAGAGGCTTAGTGGGAAAAAGCCTTTTAAAATACTGTCTGTGGTATATGCAGAGAGGTGACAGACTGCCCAGCTACTGCTGGGTAGTACGCGTGCTGTGTCTGATCACAGCAGAGCGGTAGTTTAGCGTGATGTAGCGGAGGTGGAAAAACAAGGATAAAGTTTAGGGTAGAGATACAAAGTTACTGGTTAAACGAGTATAACTTAGCTTTGAGGAGCGGCGCCCGGCGCCATATGACGGGAGCCGCTACTCGAGATGAAGGTTGTGACTGGCGTCTGTGACGGAGGCACGGGGGTGTGTCAGAGGCGTTCCTCACACGTGTTTCGCCGAGGCTTTCTCAAAGGACGCTCCATGTGTCAGAATGTGAATATTGGCTCATACTGTGTGGCATAAGGTGTACAGGTCTTTCAATAGATAAAGGGGCCCTCTTGTTCGGGCACGCAACACCCCACCCCCCCAAGGGCTGCTTCAAGATATTTCCCAGGCTGGTTTTAATTCCCAATCCGCCCCTGTATGGCACTCCAGCTGTTGTGAAACTACAAGTCCCATCATGCCTTGCCACAGTTTTTCTATTAGGGAATACTAAAACTGTGGCAAAGTATGCTGGGGTCTGTAGTTTCACAACAGCTGGAGGGCCATAGTTTGGACATGCCTGGCTTAGACGGTCTGCATGAAAATATCATTAGCGTTCCTCGTTATTGTGCAAATTGATTTTATCGTCTACTGTGTACACACCTTTAAATGGTCACCCCCTTCCTCTCCCTGTCGCCCTCAGCCTTCCTCTCCTGGTCGCCCACTGCTGGGTGGCATATTGTAAACGTGGGTTGGAGTGGGAGCCCAACCGGTGGTCATTCGTTTAGTGTACGGTCTGTGTACCCAGCTTATGAACGTTAATTTTTCTCCTTTGCGATGTATTTCTGACCATTTACAGACCTAAAGAGAACCGTATTGACAGTTATGTCCTATCTCCGCTGCTCTCTCTGTGTCTAGGAACTGAATGCGTTTCGGGGGAACTGCAGCATGCTCTTCCACTATGACTGGATCAGCATCCCATTGGTCTACACTCAGGTAAGGAGGGCGTCACTAGTGCCCAGCAGGTCGGCAGCTGATTGGCTCTTCTAAGGGGGCGTGTTATCAGTCAGCGTATAGAAATCTTATACACAGGTTGCTGGGATAAAAAAAAACAATTCCCTTCACTCGACTTCTATGTAAGGACTCATACATTGTTACCAACCACTAACTGTTCAGACAGTTGTGTCCAGTGTCGGGGAACTCCGGCGTCTCTGGGAAGGTTCGGAGGATACTATAAAATTATATTTATTTGAAGATTCCTCCTTAGGAGGTCTAAGATGGTCTCAGGTGGTGGTTGTGTGGAGAAGTAGCCCATGGCAACCAATCAGCGGCTCTGTATAATCTTATATTATGCAAATTATAGATGGTACTTCTATGCTGATTGGTCACCATGGGCCAACTTCTCCTCTGGCCTACTTCTCACTGCTTCATACATCTAACTCAGAGATCCTGCTTGTGGAGTGGGTGTGTGGGCATGTGTGTTTGTAGGGTGCAGACTCCCTTTCTGACACCAGGTGACAGTCACATTGTCACTCTTCTCTCTCCACTAGGTGGTGACCATCGCGGTGTACAGCTATTTTATCACCTGTCTGATTGGACGGCAGTTTCTGGACACATCCAAGGGGTACACCGGACATGACCTGGACCTCTACGTCCCTGTATTCACTCTGCTGCAGTTCTTCTTCTATGCTGGCTGGCTCAAGGTGGGGATGTTAATGTGCCTGGATACCCTTCAACACTTTTTATGCTGCCATTAATTAAATGTTCAGTTTAAAGCTCTAGAGTAATAATGAATCTGTTCTTTGCAATAGTTCTGCGCATGCCGAATAAGGAAATGTTCTGGAACGACCAAACTGTTTATCTTCATTTTAAATTTATTGCCGATAAAGATACGTCACCGGGATCACACCTGTGTCGGCAGCTGGTGGTAATTACATAAGGGGCCGTTGTGCACCATGTCTAAATCCAATTGACCGTTCTCCATATTCCCCCCTCCAGGTGGCTGAGCAGCTGATCAATCCCTTTGGTGACGATGACGATGATTTTGAAACAAACTTCTTGATCGACCGGAATTTCCAGGTAACAAGAACTTTTCCCAGGAACACGGTGTAACCTGCATCCGTCACAGGAGGACTCTCCCCAGGATCTAGTGCCAAAATATTCATGTGAATGGAGTTCTGTCCATCCTAGGCACCCCACCTCATAATGACGTAGCTCTTGGTGACCTAAATTGTCACCAACCTTTCATGTCATCATACACAAGTCTCCACGCTCTGTAGTCATTAATAGCCATGCGCAATGTGCCCCTATCCTGCTGGTATTCTAATAGGACATAGGTTCTCAAAGTCAGTCCTCAGGCCCCCCACCCCACACAGTGCATGTCTTGCAGGTCTCCTCACAGAATAAAGTGATGTAATTAGCTCCACCTGTGGATCATTCAAAATGTGTCAGTCCGTTATGAATGCACCTGTTGGGTGACCTGGAAAACGTGAATTGTGTGGGGTCCTGAGGACCGAGTTTGAGAACCACTGTAATAGGACCATGACTGATGGGGTAAGTGCAGGAGAGGCTACATACCAGCACTAACTGATACCTGTATCCATGCTCCGGTACTGTGGAGGAAGCTCTGGGGATACCTATGGTAACTGCTATAGTGCTATTCAAGGCAAGGTCTGGTCATCACCGCTTTCCATTTCCTCCACCGTAGGTCTCTGGCAGCAACTCTGCACGTTCTTTTGTTTCTCGTGTTGGCATTATATTGTACTGTATTATGGCCCATTGTGTCCCTTACCACACATGGCAGTCACACGCATGAGCACCTGTAACTACGGCTTCCCGCTTCCTCTAGGTGTCCATGATGGCTGTTGATGAGATGTATGGGGATGTCCCTCTCTTAGTGAAGGATCGATACTGGAATGATTCGGATCCCCGTCCTCCCTACACCGCCGCCACGTTATTCCAGAAACATCAAACCTCCTTCCAGGGATCCACATTTGACATGGCGTGAGTACCACCACTATTTAAAGCTTTAAAAAGACACATTTCCATAGCAACCATTCAGAATCAGTTGCTATGGGCATTTCCGCTTCACTATCTACTTATTACTCAATCTAAACGTAGAGATGTTGTAGACCTGTTCTTATTTTACGTCATAACCTACCTGGTCTCCTTTTTTTTTTGGTGGCAGGCTCGCTAAGGAAGACATGCAGTTCCAGCCCCTCTCGGACATCGAGGAGATGAACGAAGAATCGGTCAACCGTCCGTTTCCTCTGCTGAGCCGCCTGCTTCCAGGCGTGGGGGCCTCTCCGCTCTCCTCATCCTCCGCTCTCTCCGCCCCATCTGCTGCCCCTGGGAGCGGTGAGATGCTACTGAGACGATCTGCCAGCTCAGCCTCTGAGACTTCTGGCAGCCTGGACCAGGAGAGTCCTGAGGACCCAGCGTGCACAGAGACTCTACCGCATCCGGAGACCAGACCACCAGACGTCCCGGTCCACACAATATTCAATGTAGAGCTGGTCAGTCCCTTTTATACCCCAAATGAGCCCACAACTCCCATAGTGGATACTGTCCCTGTCTCGCAGGAAAATGAATCCAATGGCTCAAGTGAGGCTCCTCCAAATATAACCTAAATAAGGCATGTCCAACCTTGGCCCTCCAGCTGTTGTGAAACTACACATCCCAGCATGCCTTGCCATAATTTTAGCATTCCGTAATAGCAAAACTGTGGCAAGGCATGATGGGTCGTGTACTTTCACAACAGCTGGTGGGCCAAGGTTGGACATGCCTGACCAAAATGGACATAGACTCCCCTTACATGGTTGCGAGGTAAAGGAACACACCTCGGCCCATTGCGGTACAAACCCTCTGCCTGGACTTCTAGAGTGACTAGTCTGTGGCACAAGTTGTTTCTGTCTGCACAATGTCCCCCCGCCTCGCCGCCACCCTGTGCCAAAGCCGCTTCTAGGCCTGCTCTACCTGTATATATTATTATGTATTTTGCACATAAAATAACAAGCTAGTCTGCTTTCAGGCTAGGGATTTTTTAACATTACATTTTATTATTAAAGCTATTTTTCTACTGTTGTGTAAATCCGTGTTTTGCATTATATTATATTATAATTTTTATTTTTTACATATTGTGTAAAAAAAAAACCACAACAACGGCATTGGGAGCAGTGTAGAGCATTCAGGGTTTCTGAGGGTTAAATAGACCAGATTGCTATTGTGCGGATTTGCAATCTTATCGATATTGGATGACTGTGCGTGTGTATGGATAGTAACGTGCATGCACAACGCCAAACAGTGACATAAAAAAAAAAATCACATTCCCTTTGTCATGTTTCGTGAAGCACCAGCTGGAGTGTAACAGAGGCTGGGTGCTTTAATGTAGGGCTGTTGCATGAACGGCAGATTGGAGTGAAGCAATTGGATAAAATTAATAACGTTACTGCGGTACAATATATGAATGTTGGCATAAAGAATAACTGTACATATTGATAAACTGAAAGAAGGCAATAATAAACAATACTTATTGTAGAGCAGGCATGTCCAACGTTGGCCCCCAGATGTTTTGAAACTACACATCCCAGCATGCTTTGCCACAGTTTTGCTACTAGAGAATGCTAAAACTATTGCAAAGCATGCTGGGATGTGTAGTTTCACAACATCTGGAGGGCCAACGTTGGACATGCCTGTTGTAGAGCTAGAAGATGATTGGATGATTGAAAGAAAGATTGGATGTTGGATTGGATGAAGGATTGGATGAAAGAGAAGAAGGTGAAGTCCAGTTGAATCTGTGCTGAGTGAGATTGTAGCTGCAGGACCAGGGATGCGACCACGGATAATAACAGTCAGGAATGAAGGAAGAAGATGACACCCTTTGGGGGGTTAACCTTGTCCTATCCTAATAGGCGGCAGAGGGTTCCGTGATGATATGGTGGACAATCAGCAAGGAGATCAGAGAAGACTTTCACCAGGATGCGAAGGAGAGCTGTATTGGATACTACAGGGATAGCCAGGAGTGACCAATGATGTTAGCGGGTAGACATTATTGTACTGACTGCCTGTCTGGCCCGGCTAGTCAGACTTTAAGGGTAGAGCTGAGCGGTGATTGGCTGCGTGTGTGACCTCACCCTTTGGAGCCGCGCAGCATAGGCTGTAGCAACCAAGAAGATGGCCGCCGCCAGATGCAGCGTCAGAAACCAGCCGGCGAGAATATACGTGGAGGCGCTGCAGCCGGCGCTTCCCAGTGAGAGGCCTAACCTGACACGGACACCATCATGGCGGCTCATGCCTCACGCCACCCAGAGCCTGTACAGCAGGAGACTGCACACCACAGCTGTCACCTGGTGGTGACAGAGTGTCGGAACGCAGACAGCCAGCATGGGTATCAGCAGCGGAGGTGAGCACCAAGACAGAGGGTAGCATATCAGAGGTCTGTAGGACCGGAACAGCACAGGGAGCCAGGGTAGCTGAGATGGTGGTCGTGACACCCTTCACAACGTGACTGGCGGGAATCTGGCATTTGGGGGTGGTGACCGGCCTTTACTGAGAGTGTCAGGAAAACCCGCAGGCATTCCTAGGCTTTTCAGGAAGGGTCTGTGACGTCACCTCCTGCCTCGATCAGCCCGTCTCTGTGGCAGACTTGTGGAAGGGACAGGGTTACGCACGAGTGCACAGACCAGGGAAATCATGTCATGATGAGCAAGTTGTGGACTGGTTTTCAGTTCAGCGATCCATTCGTAGGCCTGCACCGGGCGGGATGTCACTCTGTTGGGGAGAGGATATCCGATCACAGGGTTCTGCAAATTTGCACAGCATTGATCAAATCTGAATCAGGCCCAGTGTGTGGTACACACACACACACACACACACACACACACACACACACACACACACACACACACACACACACACACACACACACCTAAACTGCCAACCACTTAACTCTGAAATCTCATCTTTTAAACACAGCCTGTAACATGGCAGTTAGGAGCTGGTTGGCTGGTACTTGTATCTCTCACTCTCTGCTGTATGTGTCTGTAGCGGTACTTGCGTGAATTCTCAGAGACTATTGCAGCAAGAGACCAGACATGGACGCGGCTACAGCCAGCTCAGCTCCACATTCACGCTCCTCAAGGACTGTGCCCACGTGACAGTCAGTGGACCCCTGGATGTGTCCTGTTTGACCTTGGCCTCCCCGTGTATTTCTGTGGGCTGTTCTGGCCACAGTCTTCATGGCACAATGTGCACCTGAAATATTTCTCCACGAGGCAGCAGCAGCTATAAACATGGGCATAAGGGTAATCGTGAATCTGTGATGTGTGTTACCCTTACAAAATATGGTATTAGGATACAGGTTGTGGTTATTCTTCTTAAGGTGCGTACACACAGGGGCGATTTTATGCAAAATCGTGGGAAATATGGTCGCTGAGCGACCATATTGCCCGCAATGGGAGTGTGCACCAGCAATATATCGCCGGGTGCGCGCTCCCGTTTTTGCCCCTGTGGTGATCGCTGGTGGCAGGAACATGCTCCTGCGACCAGCTGATTACCACTGCCGGGCTCCCCCCCGGCAGTTTCTTTTTCATCAGCGACCATCTCTGGTCGCTGATGTACAGTAGAAACTGAGCAATATATCTCCCCCGTGTGTACACAGCATTAGAGTAAAATGTCTGCAATCTGCATGTAACCTGGAATGTAAGCTCAAGCTTGGTCCATGTCTGGCTGGTCAATGGCAGAGCAGTAAAAAGACATGTATTTTTTTTTTTTTTTATCTTAGGCCCATTTATCCGCAGGACATGTACTGAATGTGTGCAGTAAAGGTCCTGCGGTGTTGGACGCGCTACGGGTGCAGACGGTCAGTAATTGCCGTCAGTTGGATGTAGTGATGGCCACAGCCAGGAAGACAGATTTCCTGGCCTCCAGTTTGGCGCGGCAGCGGTCAGCTTGTGCGGCCTCATGTGTCAAGCAACTGGCCAATGGTGTCACAGGAGATCCACTGCTGCATCCTGGGACACTGTATTCAGGGGGGCATCTACTTCTATCAGACACCTGCTGCTGCTCCCAAGGATAAGGGGTATAAGAGACTATCAATGGGCAAACAGAAAAGGTGGAAAATGTTAAATCCTTCCTCTTCCCATCAATGAGGAACTGAGAGTCATAAACCAAAGAGGGCAGGAAACGAAGCGGAGATATAAACCAGATGGCTTAGCGGTGACTAGGCTGCACTGGCAGGTCCGGTGGGGCCGAGGTCCATAGATCTGTCCCGTTACATTATCCTAAGTGATGCTTTGGACCTGGACAAGATGTGGTTGTCCCTTC
The DNA here is from genome assembly GCF_055691185.1 of Crinia signifera. Classification (NCBI taxonomy): domain Eukaryota; kingdom Metazoa; phylum Chordata; class Amphibia; order Anura; family Myobatrachidae; genus Crinia; species Crinia signifera. The sequence continues at coordinate 301,338,040 of NC_139220.1, read as the reverse complement.
CGGCTCCATATGCCTAGAATTGCCTCCAGCTACTGAATCAATCCCCGCTGTAGCAGGGCCGGATTTAGGGGTCAGGCCGCCCCTAGGCACAACATTTCCCCCCCCCCCCCCCCTTTAGACTATGAATGGATATTTAGGGGTAATATTATGGGGGAGACAACAAACAAAAAATACCTGTGGTGATCGTGTCTACTACATGTGGCACAGGGGTATATAAGGGTTTTTTAGTGACCACTATAATACATGCTGCAGGCATAGTTACTTTTACAATGGGTACAGGTAGATACAATTAGGGCCCAGGGCCCCTTCTGCTGGCTTAAGATAAAACCCATGACACTGTAGGGTCCCCACCATCAGGTCACTGTGGTGTCACAGGCATCAGCCTGGGGTACGAAGCCACCTGTGACTTCCAGGAGGGAAGGGGAGAAAGAAGGTCCCGGGCAGAGGAGGGGAGGACATAGGCACCAGCGTGGAAACAGGTACACATAACATGCTACAGACCTTGCACAGATACTGGCCCCAGGAGAGCACCTCAAACGGGTATCGCTATTAACACTTTAAGCAGGCAAAAGGGGCCAAGGCCATCCTCCATAGGCAGTCAGTTAGCCAGGCAGTGAGTCTGGGGGTGAGGACGGGGAATCCGGGACAGAGTCACATAGAGCGCATTTCCGGCTTCTCACTGCATGTAGTAGTAGTAGTAGTAGTACGTTTATTTATATGGCGCCGCAAAGTGTCCGCAGCGCCGTACATAGCAAACAAAAAAAAAAAAAAAAAAAAAAGGTCTTTCTGTGTCCGGCACCTGTCCACAGCTTTAATACACTCCCCGCATACACAGTAACCCCGTTATAAAGGGAAGGGGAGAGGCTGGCACGCGGAGCAGCAGCATCTGATAGCGTTGCTCATTCCGGACCTCCCAGCTTCATACTACTGCGGCCCGCCCGCCACTCTGTTAGGTAGGTCCCCCGTCGCTGTATCAGCCCAGTACTGCAGTCCCTGATGGTGGCACCGGCTGCCGCCCGTAATAGGTGCCGCCCCTAGGCCCGTGCCTCACGGGCCTAGTGACAAATCCGGCTCTGCGCTGTAGTAGAAATCATAAAAGTACGGTGTGTTTTTTATTTTTTATATTATTGGCAAAAAGATCTGGGGATGAATCATGGGAAACTTATTTTTATCTCCACAGACTGTAGAGACTGACTCATATTCCTCTAGAAGTCCCTGGTGGGTTACTCTCTGCCAACTGCTCCCCCCTTCTTCTGAAATGGGCAATGCCTTCCATTTGGTACAACAGTACAGTATTACCCCAATGGTGCTGCATACAGCCGCTGTGCTGATTACAGGTGCCTAAAGTGCAAACACCCCGCCAAACCATGCTCGTATTACTGTAATATGGAGATAAAGTACAGAACACGTTTTTCCACAGGACTATTACAGTATTGGTTTCTATATTATCCAGCCAGTTAAGCTCTGAGTAAACCTTTCCCACAGTAATACACTCCAGGGAGTCAGTGGAGATGTTATAACGGCATTTGCATCACCACTTTGAACAAGGGAAGTTTTCTGGAGATTCGTTGGGTTGTAGTTACTCTGAGTTATGGCTCAGCGCCTGCACCCGGTCACTGCAGTTCCTGCCATCTCGCTAATTTGGAGTTTGCTAGAACATTAACGTCAGCAGATGAGGTTCCCCAATGCATTGTGTACAGTATGTATACATAAGGGGAGGCTCTGGGACACCACAGTTAATGGTTAAATGGTTTATTTACTAAGATGGACGGTCCATTGAAGATGGGATGTTGCTATGGGCAACCAATCCAATTCTATCCATCATCTTCTAGAACAGGGATGGGGTACTTTTAGCCCTCCAGCTGTTGTTGAACTACATATCCCAGCATGCCTTGATACAGTTTTGCTATTTGGCCATGCTAAACCTGGCAGGGCATGCTGGGATGTGTATTTCAACAGCAGTTGGAGAGCCGGAGGTTTCCCATCCCTGTTCTAGAAGGTGCTAAATAAATAAGTCGATTCTGATTGGTTGCTGTGGGCAACCTCCCATCCCGGACCCAAGCTTTTCCGCCAACAAACACCGTTGACTTGAGGCTTTTAAAAAGAATTGATAACAGATTTTATCTCTGGACCTGTGTTTGCCGATCAATTAACAAAGGGGGGGCACTGTATGCGACAAAGCAGAACCCGTTCTGCACATGCACAGGAGGTGATGTGCACAAATTAGTGCAGGTGTCTCACCATCAGTGATGTGCACAAATTAGTGCAGGTGTCTCACCATCAGTGATGTGCACAAATTAGTGCAGGTGTCTCACCATCGGTGATGTGCACAAATTAGTGCAGGTGTCTCACCATCAGTGATGTGCACAAATTAGTGCAGGTGTCTCACCATCGGTGATGCGCACAAATTAGTGCAGGTGTCTCACCATCGGTGATGTACACAAATTAGTGCAGGTGTCTCACCATCAGAGATGTACTCAAACCAGTGCAGGCACCCCATCATTAGAGATGTACACAAATTAGTGCAGATGCCCCATCATTGGAGATGTACACAAACCAGCATTATAGGAAACACAGCCGCATCGTGCATGTGGTGTTTTGTGCAATTGAATGAAACAGAACACACATTTCCAACTGCACAACACTTTTGTTGGTAAGCTGCTCAATCAGACGTCCGTCACTCAGGTGCCAAAAGGGAGGGGTAAATCTGGTTAGGAAAACAACATTTTGTATCCCTATTGCACACTGAGTGAGAGATATCTACATAATAATCAGATAATACAGAGATCTTGGTTTGCATATATCTGCAGATATAGGGCTAAGCCCCCAGGCCGTACGTCAAGGCATCTCTGTCACTGGGGGGTCCCTAATACTGGGTCTGGGGTGTGGGCCCCCAACATGCCGACACAGGCTGAGTACTCCAGGGCAGCACACAAATGAAAGTTAGTGGGGGTTAATAAGAAGCACATAAGTGCTATATAGGGAAGTGAAGGTGTGATTAAAATACAAAATATATACAATGTGATAGGAAAAAATAAGAGTTAATAAAGTGTTAGGGTGTGCTAACCTGGAGCAGACCAGCCCTACCAACACAGGGGGCACCACACTCCCAAACCCATCCCATTAACAGTAACATATATGTCTGGGCTTAATAGCCCAGTGTAAGGCCACATGATAATGGTGTATAACATCTGAGAGCCAGCTTACCTGGAGCTACCCCTGGCTTCTCCAATGGCACTCAGGTGTCAGCAATCCCTCCTAATGCTGACCCATCTATGCCTCTCTCAACTGCACAACACTTTTGTTGGTAAGCTGCTCAATCAGACGTCTGTCACTCAGGTGCCAAAAGGGAGGGGAAATTCTGGTTAGGAAAACAACATTTTGTTTCCCAATTGCACACTGAGTGAGAAATATCTACATAATAATCAGATAAATAACCTATTCCAAATGTATAGGTTATTTTTCGCTCGATTTTGAAATCAATTCCAAAGCTGAACAAGATGCCACTAATTAAAATTGACACACCTCAAATTCGATTTTGATATCTATTTCAAAATTGAATTTTAATAAAATAAACGATTTGGACAGTGAAAAAAGAATGTCGACTTCATTAGATTTCAGAATTAAACCCAACATTACAGAGATTCTGTGTGACATCTACATATTATTCTACACATTTTTATCCAACCTCCCATCCATCCGGATATGAGCACTTTATATCTCTCAGATGAGCAATTGATTTTAGATTATACTGCTAATAATCAGATCTTCTGGCTTCTCTAAATGAATTAATATCACAGACTGATTTATGTTCTAGTTACCGGCCTGTAAAAACAACATTACCGTAATATCAGCACTGACACGTGTGCACGGCTGAACGGTTGCATTGTGTTGGGTGCCATCTAGTGGCTGCTGTTGCACAAAACACTTACATTTCCCATAGAGGTGAGGAGCAGAATTAGCATTTTATTATATAGGATGCTCAGAAACATTTGCCAGTCGCGCGGTTTTATTCCTAAAACACTTAGAAAAGAAATGTCATCTGTACTTACTGGATACCCCAGAGTCTGGTGCATGATGCCAGCATAGGACACAAGTCGTCGCATTAATCAATAACCCCCCAACCCCTCCTCCTCCTCTCATTAACATATGCCCCACCCCTGAATAGGATAATGAGGAGGCCACAGACTTAGCAAGAAAGCTTTAAAACTTTATTTGTAGTGTATAAAAGTAGACAAAATTGTTTAAAACATTAGTACAAGTGGAGAAGGATTAGCAGCTAAACAAGGAGTCAGCAGTGTTGAAATCCCTCCGATGGACACTTCCTTCTCAGGCCAATTCATAATGCACTAGTCAAGCAATACTGACGAAGACAAGAATAACACTTGATGCTATTGCCCTGAACTCATGGACTGGGAGGCATACAGTGCCATCTAAAGACGACAAGAAGGTACTGCACCTCTTACAATTAATCTAACTCGTTACAGTATATTTTAAATGGTGGCAAACAGATTGGTGATCGGTAAAGAATAACGAAAAAAAAAAAAAAGTGAAATTTCTCCTATGACACGTTTTAGGCTACATCTACACCCCTGCGTAACTAAAATGGAAAAAGTGGGTGTAACACAAAATACATATAAATAAAGTAGACAGAAAAAAAATTACATTGTGAGGAAGGATAGTATTACATTGCCAACACATCACAGTTTAAGTTACATATAAAAAAAAAAAAAAGTAAACAGCTGTGAAAAAAAAATAAAAACCCAACAACTCAGTTACGGCGAAACGCGTTACCTCACTCACACAAAGACTAAAAAAGCAGCAAGCTGGCAGCGAAGGCAGGTGAGAACGGAGCTGGAAATGCAATTACAGTAGACGCTGCCATATGTATAATATTATTTTATTTATTTATTAACAGTTTCTTATATAGCGCAGCATATTCCGTTGCGCTTTACAAAGGAGACAGTGATACAACAGAGTATTTACAGAGAGTCAAAAGGTAGGAGGGCCCTGCTCGCAAGCTTACAATCTATAGGGAAATAGGTATTGATACATAAGTATACATACTGTATTCTTTAATGCATTGATTCCACCAGAATGCCAGGTTCTGTGACTGGTGCTGGGATTTGATAAATTGCCTGAAGAGATGTGTTTTTAGGGAATGCTTAAAGGTTTGGAGACTGGGGGAGAGTCTTATTGTGCTTGGGAGGGCATTCCACAGAGTGGGTGCAGCCCGAAGAAAGTCCTGCAGTCGGGAATGGGAGCGAGTAATGAGTGTGGATGAGAGACGCAGATCTTGGGAGGAGCGTAGAGGTCGTGTTGGAAGATATTTTGAGATAAGAGAAGATATGTATGTTGGTGTAGTATGGTTTATGGCTTTGTGTGTAAGTAAAATAATTTTGTATTGAGTACGGTAGAATACAGGTTACCAATGAAGTGACTGACAAAGTAGCTTTGCAGACGATGAAAGTCTGGCTAGGGTCTAAGAGGCTCAAAGATCAGCCCAAACTCCAACAAATAGCAAATATCCAGTGTCCAGAACTGCCACTAATAAGTAACGTGACCTTAACGGGGAAAAAATTATCACCTAGACTATTCTGGGTTTTCGTCAGAGTATGACGTCTAAGGACGGTGACCAGACTTCCTTCTGAAACCACATCATGATATAGATTCAAATAATCCTGGACCTACGTGAATGCTACAAACAAGGGAATAAAAAGCAGAAGCACCCGGTCATTTGTCAGATGCTTCCTGCTGCAATAGCTCCGTGCAGCATGTGGCTGTCCTGAGAAACTGCAGCCACCCATACGAGGGTTCTAAAGACACATCTGCTACAGGGACCATGCAGTAATCCGTTATATGAGTAGGTGGCGGCTATGTGGTCTAAGGATAGGTCTTTGGTTTGTGCTTAACTAAAATATTATTAAAGTGTATCAGTCGTACACAGAAGTAAAAAACATTGTAGCCATTAAAATGTCATCCAAACTGGGTGCAGTAAACCTTATCGGCCACAAGGTTGTGCTGCATCACTATAAACGTACCATTCACAATTAAATACAGCAAGTTTGGGGTCATTTAAGTGATTGTTTTTCTCAGACAAGACATTTACAGACTGATCTTTTCTGCTACACCCTCCAACATATCAATATTGCAATTATGGGCCTGTACTTATTCTTAGTGCTTTACAGATAGACATAGATTTCCCTTATGTTGTCCCACCCACCAGGTAATAACAGTGTATAAAGGGCGACTTCTCCTCAAGGCAGGTGTATCGGACATCTGTGTAGGCCAGGGGTTCCCAATCTTTTTCGAATCACGGCACCCTAGAGTATCAGAATTTTTCCACAGCACCCCTAGGCCCAGGAAAATATATTTTAAATTAAGTAGATTATGTTTATATGTGCTTCTTAGGTTCAGTTATGTGTTAAAGGGGAGGATTTTCTCCTGATTGTACATATATTTTATGATTGGCAGCCACCAGCACTGATTTTGTCCATAAATAATTGATCGCAAATAATTTTTATTGGTCCTGGACCACCGACCCGTGGCACCCCTGCAAATGTCCCGAGGCACCCCAGGGAGTCACGGCACACAGTTTGGGAACCACTGGTGTAGGCACTGGTAGCTTGTACGGTTGATAAAGAGGGGAAAAGCATTGTAGCGTCGGACAGGGCGAGTCTTCTTTTTCCTCGTAGGGCCGGAGGCTGTTAAATGGACACGCTAGTTCCAACCGGGGGTAAAAATTAGGCAGCAACAGTTAAAAAGGTGAATCCCCAACAGAAGGACTTTAAAAAACAACAAAAGATCAGGACCACTAGGCTGTCAGGAGTGTTACCTACCAACAGCGACAGGTTAGTCCCAGTCACCCGTCTCCCTACACAGACTAGTAGCTTATAAGACACCTAGCTCCCAGCTCTATCCAATCACTGTGTAGGGGGAGGGTCAGGACAAGCTCTGGCACTTCTCAGCGTTTGTGTATCTGGGGAGGAGCGAGTGGGAGCGGGAGATCTGTCCGCGAAGGGCATTGGTGGCCAATCTCTGCTGGGCTAGGAAAGACTGAGCACCGCTGGGGTTCTGTGTCCGCTCATCTGTGACCCTCTGATGTATAGACATCCCCTAGGAGGAGAGGAATAAAAGGACAGGAGTAAGTACCGCACCATCGCACCCAGCAGCGGAGGAAGGACAGTCACCCACCATGTTGTACCAGGCACTTATAATCAGCTTCTCCTCTTGTTCACGCTGAGATTTTGTCTTCTCAAAGTCGTTCTGGGAAAATAAAGGCGAAAGGTTAACGATCACCTCACCAATTTCTATGAAATATTACAGGGAGAGCAGCTTTTGCATGTTGTATTCTTCCCAATGTAACTTCCATTTCCTCAGAAACCATCTAAGAGTTGCTCACTGCTTACTGCCATATTTCATCTCACAACCCAGTTTAATGACTTCAAACATTTAGTAAAGGTTTAGCAGCAATGTAGGACACAGCTGACACATCTGCCCCCTTCCTCCCTGTGTCCTACAATAAAGACATTTCAATTATATTTTGTAATGGAATGCGGGCCTTACATTTAAACCAGTCACAGCATAAATGGGATAGGTTACTAGGTTGGCCAGGCCTGCTCTAGAGCCGAAGCCCAAGAGGAACCCTACCCCTAATACCTCGGGCATACAGCATATACTAGTATACTAGATACACCGTACAATACCTCCCACTGTGCATCATCCTCTAGATGTCCGCCCTCCCGCACACCAGATACACCATACAATACCTCCCACTGTGCATCATCCTCTAGATGTCCACCCTCCCGCACACCAGATACACCGTACAATACCTCCCACTGTGCATCATCCTCTAGATGTCCGCCCTCCCGCACACCAGATACACCGTACAATACCTCCCACTGTCCATCATCCTATAGACGTCCGCCCTCCCTCTCACCAGATACACCGTACAGTACCTCCCACTGTGCATCATCCTCTAGATGTCTGCCCTCCCGCTCACCAGATACACCGTACAATACCTCCCACCGTGCATCATCCTCTAGATGTCCGCCCTCCCGCACACCAGATACACCGTACAATACCTCCCACCGTGCATCATCCTCTAGATGTCCGCCCTACCGCACACCAGATACACCGTACAATACCTCCCACTGCGCATCATCTTCTAGATGTCCACCCTCCCACACACCAGATACACTGTACAGTACCTCCCACTGTGCATCATCCTCTAGATGTCCACCCTCCCGCTCACCAGATACACCGTACAATACCTCCCACTGTGCATCATCCTCTAGATGTCCGCCCTCCCGCACACCAGATACACCGTACAATACCTCCCACCGTGCATCATCCTCTAGATGTCCGCCCTCCCGCACACCAGATACACCGTACAATACCTCCCACCGTGCATCATGTTCTAGATGTCCGCCCTCCCGCACACCAGATACACCGTACAATACCTCCCACCGTGCATCATCCTCTAGATGTCCGCCCTACCGCACACCAGATACACCGTACAATACCTCCCACTGCGCATCATCTTCTAGATGTCCACCCTCCCACACACCAGATACACCGTACAATACCTCCCACCGTGCATCATCCTCTAGATGTCCGCCCTACCGCACACCAGATACACCGTACAATACCTCCCACTGCGCATCATCTTCTAGATGTCCGCCCTCCCTCTCACCAGATACACTGTACAGTACCTCCCACTGTGCATCATCCTCTAGATGTCCGCCCTACCGCACACCAGATACACCGTACAATACCTCCCACCGTGCATCATCCTCTAGATGTCCGCCCTCCCGCACACCAGATACACCGTACAATACCTCCCACCGTGCATCATGTTCTAGATGTCCGCCCTCCCGCACACCAGATACACCGTACAATACCTCCCACTGTCAATCGTCCTCTAAATGTCCGCCCTCCCGCTCACCAGATACACTGTACAGTACCTCCCACTGCACATCATCCTCTAGATGTCTGCCCTCCCGCTCACCAGATACACCGTACAGTACCTCCCACTGTGCATAATCCTATAGATGTCCGCCCTCCCTTCTCCTGCAGTTGGTTCTTCAAGGCCTGGATTTCAGGGGGGATATAATTCTGCTTTTTGGGGTCCAAGGTTTTAATAACCTGGAAGGACACAAAAAACGGGAAGAATTAAGACTTGCTGCTCATTGTATCGGTGGTTGACTCAGCCAAATGCCCCCTAACTGGCACCATTACCCTTCTTCATGCCAAGAAGAAACTCCAACAGTAGCAGATCACTTATAATAGGGAATAATAAAGATTGATAACAAATATAGAAGAACACATTTAGCACATGGCTCACTAGCGTTACTGCACAAAGGCCATCCAAAATATAACTGGGGTTTATCTGCACTTGTTTTTTTCTTTTCAAATAGGCGGGCCCAAGGGAACGCAGGCACTCTACTGCCTGCTCAGGGTGGGAGGATGGCATCGCATGACCCATCCCCAATTCGGGCAACAATGTGCGGCAGAAAAGCAAGTCCGGGGCTACTTTTCTGCTGCAAACAGGGGAAATGTAATTCGATGGTGAGCAACCAAACGACTTTTCCTCTGTGCGGGCGCTTGTGAGCTTCCACTCACAGCGTAGAGAGGGGATTCGGGCGGAGTATTACTATTCAGTTCCGCTTTGGGCTCCAGGGTCTCTATATATTCCCTTTTCTTCTGAAGCTCAGAGTGCGCATCATGCAGCATGTCCCTGAGAAAGACAAACGTGTCACTGCCCAATCTATAATAGAGTGTGAGCTCTGCGGGACAGTAATCGCTACTCTCAAGGTTTCCCTCTCCTGCTAATGTGCGCCCCCACCCCCAGGCGAGTCGGGGTGGGTGCGCCCCGGTGCCGGGGGGGGGGGGGTGGGGGGTACCTGTTGCACCGTCTGGGGAGTGGGCAGGGGGGTCCGTGCTGGCGTCCATGCTGGTGTCACTGCAGGGACCCCCTGCCGCCGCCAGCTTTATACACAGCACCGCAGGTACCCGCGCGGCAAGGACATCACTGCAGGCTCCTGTCAGAAGCCGGCATGGACCTCCCTGCCCGCTCCTCAGACTGTACTAGAAGCGCCACAGCAGACAGCTCCACCACAGGCAAGAACTGCACACATTTCAAAAATGTGCTAAAATGAACACTATTTTGGGATAGCAGCTGTTTATTAATTGTATGTACACAGTGTCGTGAGACATGCGCACCACAATAACAAGCGATGTAAGGATGTGGCTTATACTCTCACTAGGCACTTAGTACATCCCTGGGACTGATCCAGCCATGTAAAGCATTCAATAGCTGCATACAGAGGAGTCCAGCATAATCTAGGCCACGCGCATTGAAGCATGTAACTGTTGGAGGTCTAATGGGTCTTTGATGCCGTGCATAAGCAACCCTTCTTTCCCTTTGGGACGTGGGTACGAGCGCAACACATAAACCCGTTCATGGGAACTACTATCGTGGGTATATTGAATAGTCGCAGCTGGGGAAAAGATGAAGCAGGGCATATCTGTACATTTATCCCATTCTCCCAGAACAAACTTCATCAACATCTACTCTGCCAGTTGGGAAGCTTCTACCTTCTACTATATAACTCTCAGTCTGTGTTTGAAAATGACAGTTGGGATTTGACTGGCTGTTGCTTTATCTCCTTTTGCCTGATCTCCACTTTATCTCTACTCCAGGCTTAATACATCTGCCCCATTATCGGTTGTCCCCATTAAGCCAAGTTAGGGCTTCCGGATTACTGAAGCAGCACTAAGCACTAGATAGATATAAGCTACATTGAGCAAATAACTCCTTGTAGGACTGGTGGAAAACATTGGCAATATTAAAGAACACATTTAGGTTTTCTAATAGTTAATATCATAACTGGTGAAAATAAGTTTTAGAATTTGTAAAAAAAAAAAAACCCTCATATCAGCTGGCATAATGTAGGAGACCTTTAGAACTATGCTCCATTGTGACATCACAGTTACCGATGACATCACACAGCTGCTGAAGACACAGAGTCTCAGATGTGATATACAGTTCTTACTGGAGGTCACAGTTGCGATTTGTGCAAATTTGTTTTTGCGATAGTGCAAATTTGTTTGTTCTCTAAGAGCCCTAGTCTTGTCTTTGGACATAACATGGGTCCTATCAAGAGAAAGAATGCATGGATAAAGAAAGGAAAGAAAATGCAGAGGAGAAGGAAAGTGAGCAGGAAAATAAAGCAGGTGAGACACATAAGAAATGTGCCAATGGTAGCAGGTGTACAGAGAGGCTGGAATAGGTTGGTAGCCTTTATGACAAAGAAAAGAGATCAGTTCCTTAAATCATGTCGCAGATGTCCCAGATTTTGGCAAGTGAGAAAAAGGAGAAACATGGTCATTGCTTTAGATCCAGGTGAAGGATGCAGCCATTGGGCAGGCCAGACAAACTTGCCAGAGGAAAAGAAGCGCGATAAGAAGTTAGGCAAAGTAGCTTGGCAAAGACACTGGAATAGATTTGCTGGTTTTATTAAAGAGAAAAAGAGTCAATTTATAACAGCAATTGGGAAAGGACAACCAGACACCCTAACAGGTCAGCAAGCTGCGGAAGGTCAGCAAGCTGCGGAAGGTCAGCAAGCTGCGGAAGGTCAGCAAGCTGCGGGTGGTCAGCAAGCTGCGGGTGGTCAGCAAGCTGCGGGTGGTCAGCAAGCTGCGGAAGGTCAGCAAGCTGCGGAAGGTCAGCAAGCTGCGGAAGGTCAGCAAGCTGCGGAAGGTCAGCAAGCTGCGGAAGGTCAGCAAGCTGCGGAAGGTCAGCAAGCTGCAGAAGGTCAGCAAACTGCAGAAGGTCAGCAAACTGCAGAAGGTCAGCAAACTGCAGAAGGTCAGCAAACTGCAGAAGAGAGCGTTACTGTCCCCTTAACAGTGGGAACATTTACTTTCCACTCGCTTCTTGGAAAGGGAAGTTACGGCAAAGTGATGCTCGCCAAAGACTCTGTTCATAACAAAAGAGTAGCAGTTAAGATCCTAAAGAAAAGAGCACTCATTCAAAGTGCAAAGAACAGAGCATCACTGAAACGTGAGTACGTTATGACCGAGTGTCGGGTACTTCAGGTGGCACATGAGAGTCCTTTCCTGACCCGTGGATATGCAGCCTTCCAAACAAACAGCTATCTTTATTATGTAATGGAACTGGCTGGCGGAGGGGACCTCTTCGATTTTGGGGTCAGGAACATACTGAAACCATCGGCAATAAAATTTATTGCCGCAGAACTGGTCTGTGGATTGCAGTTCCTGCACTCCAGAGGAATAATCCACAGAGACCTAAAACCTGAGAACGTTTTGCTGACAAAAAGTGGACATGTAAAAATCACAGACTTTGGTCTGGCCATGTTGAATGTATATGGAGAAACCAAGGCCAGTATCACTGTTGGGACACGTGGCTATAAGGCTCCAGAAGTTTTATTAGGTGCATCAATTTGTGCAGGCGTGGACTGGTTTGCATTCGGTGTGATATTATATTTGCTCGCCCTAGGAACGCACCCTTTTCCTGGAAAGGATACGTTAGAGATCAGGAGAAATACCCTTAAGAAAGAACCGTCGTACGCAGGTATTACTGGTTCCGCAACAAAGGACATTATATCCCAACTCCTGCGCAAGGACCAGACCCTCCGGCTCGGGGTAAACGGCAACGTGCGAGAACACCCCTACTTCTCTTCAGTTGCATGGCAAAACGTAGAGACTGGAAAATCAGCGTCTCCACTCAAATGGTACATGTGCAAGGCAAAAGTGCGTGGTACAGTTCAACAATGTCCCCTGTCTTACAGCGAAGCCTACAAAAAGCCGATTCCTGCCATTGACCAAAGCCTCTTTGACGACATTCAATTTGTGTGCCCTAAATGGGCTAAAAGCTACCATAACGTGCCAATGGAGCTAGATACCATATCATCAGTTAATGGCGACCTGCACGACAAAGAATAGACACCTGTTGCACCTGCTGCCTGCTCCGTCCTCGACTACTTCTCCGGAGATGTACCGTGTTCCACCTGTCCGGTACAGTTCTTCTAACCGACTCTAAGCAGTCACGACTTTCCTTGTCTGTAGTTTGGTCTGAACTACAAGGTCATCTGGGGATTAGGGCTACTGGCGACACCCCACAAAAAAAACGACACTGGGCAGCCACCTCATGGGTGTGTTGGAAGAGCTGTTAATTATTTTTGAAAGGTTTATAGTTATAGTTACACCCATCTCATTGATAAGAACTAAGCTGGGTACACCTTAGTTCCTGCCTCAGCGGAGCTTACAATCTACAAGCCACATGTAATTATTTTTTTTGGGGGGGGGGGTATTTAACCACTTTACCGCTCTAGACCAGTATCGTCTGGAAAGTGGAGAAATATTTAGCTTCATTCACAGCTATGAAAGATAACTATACAACTGGAAAAATCCCCCACATTCCCCATGCAGGACGTTATATTCAATCTTCTAAACATACCAGATAAGGAATATATGGCTGCCATAATACATACTTCCAAAACATTTATCAAGATCTGGTCTCCATGCCGACTTCTCAAAACAACCCCCCCCCCCACCACCACACACTTTGTTTCTTTGTTTTTTCTCTCTTTCCTTATGTCTTCTCCTTCTCGAGCTTCTCTTGGTTCTATTGTCTTTGACGGTTCGCCGCATGGTCATTGTGAGATATTTTCCCCTTATCTTTTAATCTAATAAAACTGGATCTGACTTATTGTGATATTACTGCTACTGTATTTTGTTGTGTCGAATATTATGGCGATTCATTTAATAAATGGTATAATAAAATAAACACACACCTAAATAACTATAAACGCAACGGACATGGAAGGTGGCCCCTCCTAGCTTTGGGCCCCATAGCAGCTGCACCCCCCCTGCCAATCAGGGAGCTGCAAGGAAAGAAAAAAACCAATACAAATGAATGGGCAGCCAGTGATTGGCTGATTGCTCTCACTCATTTGCTGATTCATTTGATTCAGCCCATTAATTTGTATTGGGGTGTTTTTTCCACCTTGCAGCTCCCTGATCCCCCTGCCCAGCTCACCGTTCATCCCCCACCCCCTGCTCCACCTGCCTGGCTCACCAGCGTCCCCTGTCCACTGCCTCTTTGTCAGCCTCTCCCCGGGAGTTGCATATGATAAATCACATTCAAAACATGGCACATCAAGTGCCTAATCATGTGTGACCCCTCCAGTGGGGAGCTGCAGGGTAAATCAGGTCTAACTTGGACAAGTTGGACTAATGTATGGGGGCCTTTATCCTGTGGCCTCCTGCTGCCTCTATTTCCCTATATCACTACTCTGTTGGGGACTCTGCTCCTTCTACCATACAACTTTCAGCCTCTGGATTATTGATGCATCCATTCCACTCCTGCTGCTTTACTTTACAAATACAAGACTTCAACAAGTACAGCTGGCTCAACTCCTGAAATACTCTGTGTTGCTGTGCATAGTCTGATAATCCAACTGGCCTAGAGTCTCACTAAATTACAAGTTGTGGCCACACTTCAGGCAAGGAATAAATAAGTCATAAAGCAGGTGATCTCTCTGCAATTCCAGGCCCGAGAGCCCCATTCCCTGGACCACTGCTCACCTGAGTACGTCCATCTCATCCCTGAGGGACTGCGCCTCATGAGCCAGCCCGGTTAGATCTTGGTTACGCATGTGCAGATCCTGAACCTCCTGATCCAGTTCCTGACATCGCTGTCGGTAGTCATCTCTCGCGCTCTCCAGCCTGAAGTAAGCCCAGAAACATCACAAGTTACCTTCTATGCGGCCTCACAGAGATCATCCAAAGCCACTGGGGGCACATGGACAGCCATTCATTCTGGACATTTAACCCCCTACAGTCATTGTTTGTTTTTGTTTAGGGAGCGCTCCCATTACCGGTAGTTTTCCTCCTGCAGTTGCTCGATCTGACTCTGCAGCAGAAGCAGCTTCTTGCCAAACACTGGTGTCCCTGTGCCCTCCTCCGACTGTTCCTGCTGCTCCTTCAGGTTTCTGTTTTCGCTCATTAGACTCCTCTTCTCTTCCATGAGCACCGACACCTGATGAAGCAAATGGGGGTGGGGGGGGGGAATCGGGCAACACAGGAGGGAGAGGAGCAAGGCCCACAGTGTAAGAAGGGTTAATAAAGAGCACATAAGTAAGGGGTTAAGAGGAAAGTGGTAGTAACAAATATGGGGTTCCCTACCAAATCCTCAAACAATGGATCGGCCCAAAGACTATGAACATAGTAACCGTTATCTCTGCGGGACATTGTGGCAAGATACAATTCTCAGCAGTGCTGGCTGGTCATGTGACAGGGCGAAGGATCCAAGATGCAGCGGGGTCTGCAGGCAGTCCATGCACAAAGGGGGTAGAACATGGAACGTACATGCAGCAATCTGCAGACTCTTCACCCCCTTCCCTCATGTGTTCCACAGGTTTAGATCCCTACCATACTTAAAGATAATAAAAGAGTCTGTGCCTATAGCACAGGTTCTCATACTCGGTCCGCAGGACCCCACACTGTGCATGTTTTGCAGGTCTCCTCACAGAATCACAAGTGAAATAATTTGCTCCACCTGTGGATCTTCTGAAATGTGTCAATAAGTAATGATTGCACCTATCGGGTGACCTGTAAAATGTGAACCGTGTGGGATCCCGAGGACTGAGTTTGAGAACCCCTGGCTTATAGGTTCGGACTATGTATACCACTCTATGGCTTTTATGTAAACTGGTTTGAAACAGTCTGGAATGAATGATGAATGGATCTTTCCTGAGCCCTCCTGACTGGATCATTTAGTAAACGGCAGAAGGACACAGGCTGGTTACGCAGATAAGAACACACAGGCGAGGCACGTTTCAGCATCACGCCCCCCTCCCCCCCCAACACAGCGCTGCAGGGGGTGATGCTCAGGGTTAAGTGGCGGCTGGCAGCTGTGGCAGACATGCAGGAGGTTATTGTTAGGGGGATGCAGGAACAAGGCAGGGATTAAACTCACCCACATCTCCGGAGAGGCCAAACCAACCTCAGCTTAAAACCTTTTTAGAGGGTGAAATCACTCAATGAAGTGGGAGATTTAGAAGCCCGATCACCAAAGGACAGACACCACACTGGGCGATTTCTGTACAATATACGGGTATTTACACTACCAATACTCGCTATTACTGGCAGGACTGGTCTTTATTATAATAGAAATCCCAGTATGAGTGCAACAGAGAATCACGCCCGTAACATACAATTAAAATTGCCAGTATTCATATGTTACTGATGATGGCAGATGTCGGACTGCGAGCCGGATATATACTGGGTGACATTTATACACAGCGGTAAAGAGGGCGAACCAACCTATTTCCATCTAAAGCAGGCAGTGAAGGTAGTGAGCGAAGATTAGTCTGCGCTCCCTGCTCGTACCATGGGGGTGTTTTCTGGGGATCCCCCAGGTGATGGGAGGGAGGGCCACTGACAGCAGCGGCCCCCTTCTCCCCGCAGCCGTCACATCGCTGAGAGAGTCCTGGGCTCACTCATCACTGTGAGCAGGGAAAAAAGAATATATAAATAATTTGATGGTGAATGATGATTTTTCCTGTGCGCACGGCTGAATCAGAATCAGCTTTATTGGCCAGGTATACTTGCGTATACTAGGAATTTGATTTGGATTGCTGTGCAACAGCCATTTAGGGAACAGTGAGAGTACAGATATACATAACACATGCAGGTATATGCTCGATGTGCCCTGGGGATTGTAGATGCAGGGAACATAAGGGATGGCCATTGACGATTCAAAATCATCGATGGTTCATGGTCGATGTCGAATACTTTTGCCATCGATGGGGAGAACCAGAAGGTTTCCCTCCATCGATGGAATAGCATAACAATGTTTTTCTCCTCCCCCGACACCTGTGAAGCCCCGCCCCCTGTGTTTTGTTTGGCCCACATGCCAATCAATGAAATACAAATAATAAAATATTGCGCTCAGACCCTAAAAATACAGGCTGGATTCACCATCCTCTTTTTGTTGCCATTTGTAGATACTTGGGGGCAGATTTATTAAGCTCGGTGAAGTGATAAAGTGTCTAGTACTTTATCACCGGTGTATGAAGCAGTAATAAGGGAGGAGAAGTGATAAAATGCCTGGTCCTTTATCACCTGCCAATCAGTTCCTGGCTGTCCCTATTTAAACCCAGCCTGTAACTTAACAGTCAGGAGATGATTGGTCAGTGATCAAGTACCAGAATCTTTATCACTTCACTGAGCTTAATAAATCTGCCCTCGTAACCAATCTACATTTTAAGAAAATATTTTTATAACGTGTATGGTCTTTAAAAACACTGTTCTTATACTAATTCGCCCTAATGTGGTGGGTGAATCTCCGGTGAGAGGGTAGATCCTTTAGGGCTGTTTCACACAGTACGGTTCCTGCCGCACGGTGAAATCCCGTACGGTCAGGGAGCCGCGCCGCACTCAGAATTTTATAATGGCAGGGATGGCCACAGCCCGGCAGCCGTCCCTTCCAGTGGGGGGATCCGGCTGCAGCCGTGCGGCCGGGCCGTGGCCGTCCCGTGTGAATGGACACAATAGTGTCCATTCACAACTGCTGAGTGCGGCACGGCTCCCTGGCCGTACGGGATTTCACCGTGCGGCAGGAACCGTACTGTGTGAAACAGCCCTTAGGGACAGCAGCTGTGTGAATCAGTACGGGAGCCCTGTCTTCCTTTGTATATAAATGTCCCCAGATATAGTCACAGCACCAAAGCTCCAGCACAGACATATAGGGTTATTGTATAGTCAGCACAGTATGTGCCCTCCCCACAGTATAGCTAGGTCAGTATACTACAGTACACTGTACTATACAGGGTGGCTGTACTTGGGGTGCTAGTGTACTCATTCAACCCTAAAAAGGGTTAGGGGAGTCACAGCCCAGCAAATGCAGAACACGCCACCACCACAAACACATGAGCAGTTCTGAGTAGTAACAACCCGCACCATCCCATCACCACCATGGCTGTACCACATGCTTGGCGTTACTCGCAGTGCAGACATACCTGCAGTTCCAAATCGTGATAACGCTGCATGAAGTCACTTTTCTCATCTGTGTCCTCACTAAGGAAGTAATATTTACGTGACTGGAAGAGAGAAGGTAACATGGGAGAGAATGAATTAAGGGAAGGCAGGGGCAGGAGGAGTGCATGGGAAGGAGGGAGTGCGCAACAGGTGGAGGGAACGAACAAGGACGCGCGCAACAGGCGGAGGAGACTGAGTGTGCGACCAAGAGCGCAAGAGACAGAGGAGGAGGAAAGAAGTGTGGCGATCACATTCGGAGGAGATTTAAAGTTAGAGAAAATTAGGCCTAAACCTCTACCCATCCTTAGTTGGGGTTTCCACGCACACACCGCAGGGTATGCTGCTTAAACAATGAACCCCATCTCCGATAGATACCATCCTCTTCTGCACTGTTCCACTAGATGCCACGGAGAATATAATACAAGTCACAAAACCATTTGGCAGCTCAGACAACACAGAAAGGGAGAGGACAGCAGTCTCTGATCCGGATAAGTAGCACTGCTCAGCGATCATGAAATAAGATCCGGCGTGTAAGCTGCGAGTAAGACCGATGGCTCTCACCTGACTGTCATAGTTCACGTAGCTGTCAGCTGCCACCGTGTCAGTGGGGTCCTTGCTCAGGAGCTGTAGGGGTTGAAAACGCACCCTTAACATGTTGTATTGGTGGTATTTTAGTATCACCGAAATCACAGATCTTTAAATATACCAAAATGTGGAGTAAAACAAAAAAGTGGTACAGTATTTATGGTCAATGGAGCTAGTCAATACAACGAGTCCTCGTCTCTCTTCCCCACCAACCTATCACTGGCAGGACTACTGTGATCACACCTACCTCCTGTATGGATTCCATTACAGCCTGCTGGACGGACTCCCCCAGGGTCATAATCTGCTGTATGTGCTCTGGGAGGGGAGGACACATAACAAAATATCAGATAACAGCTCAGCAATATCTAAGGCCAAACACCAAGGCCACCCCTCTGTATTAAGTAGCAGTAGCCATTCTAGGCTTGATTTGGAGGTGGAGACGCTGTCAATGGGCGGTATTCAATGAGCCTGATTCGCCATGTTTTTATGGGGAATTTGTGCTGTTTGGCGAATTTCTGACTAAAACGGTGAATCACCCTATTCAATGACAACATGGCGAATACATTTGAAGGGTTTTTTCGCCATGATTCACCGAGTAGCAATCGCTATCTTTTTATGGAGAAGTGGAATGTGAACTTTTAAAATAAATTGTTTTGTTTTTTACATTTGGTGTCTAAAAATCAGGAATTTTATTCTGAGGAGGGGCATGCTACTTTTATTCATGTGCTGTAAGCACATGAATATATATTTAATTTAAAAAAAAAATATTTTATTTTTTATTTTGTTTTACACAGCAGCCAGCAGGGGGCGCCGGAGCCGAGCCGCTCATTACATATTCATATATTCACTGCACCCGATCGTTACGATCGGGTATAGTGAATATAGGTCCCCTGCTGGCACCCCCAGGGGGCAGCCTGTGCTGCCTGGCACCCGGGGAGCCCACCTAACCCCCACAAACGTTCTGGGGCAGTCAGATAGACTTCCATCTCTCTGCCTGCCACCGTCCTCAGGCTCCCTGCGGCAATCGCCGCAGGAGCTCATATTCGCCAGTCAGGGGCAGCGAGCCCCTGAGACGTTGAATACCGGAGCCCGCTGGCTCCGGAACGTGGCGAAGGTGCAGAGAATCCTAAAAAGGATTCGCTGCACCTCGCAGGTATTCTCATTGAATACCGCCCAATGTGTTAGTCTAGTTGCACTGCACATGCCTCCCGAATGTGTCTGTACAGAGTCGCTGTTGTGATTTGATGCACACACAGGGAGAAGTGGGTATTCCTGGGTGGTGACTGGGAGAGGTCGTAACACACACACACACAGATGTACACCATGCAGCGGCAATTTAGGAACTCTGTGTGCTGAACCAAAAGACATGAGGACTGCAGCCTATACACCTCTGGTTCCGGTTCCCATTGATACTGAATTTGCCAGACATCTGCCCTGAAGCGTCAATGTAGTTACACAGTTCTGTTACAACAAGGCAATGCGCTCTGCTCACCTTCCTTCTTGTCGCAGCTGATGGCACAGCCCAGCACCAACTGAACCATTTTCCTGAGTTCAGCCGTGTTTGAAAACTCCCCGATCAGCGCAATGTCCGGGATGTGATCTTCAGACACCGGGTGTCCTAGTACCTGAGAGAGGGTGGGAGGGAGACTGTGATAATGTACAGCGTCTGCAACCTGTAATCTCTCCAGTTGTGGTGGAAAGACAATCAGAGTATGACTTGCTAATGGATGGCAGGCTACACCAGACTTCTGCTGAACAGTAGAAGAGCAGGCTTACATGCAATGCTAGGAGGAGTGGGATGCCCCTCCCAGAAGAGTTCTTGGGGTGGTAGTAGTGGCAAGTAACATTTTAAAAGCAGCAATTCCAAATATCCACAGACACTCACCGCTCTCAGCATGTCATGTAACAGTAGAGGTGAGCTCACAGTACATAGATAGACTTACCATACTATCCCTGTCAACAGAGATGCTCAATGATTACACAAGTTCTGTGGCTGATTAAACCCAGGTTTAAAAGTCCGCTAGTTACAGACTCTGTGTAATTAGGGTTCCAATTTAAAGAAATATGGTAAGCCTATATTTAGAGCTCAGAGGGGTATTCCAGAGCTTCTCTGCTCACCATATACTGTGACTGTAGCTGCTAACATTCTCAGCAGCAGACAGAAGAAACAAAAGGAGGGACAATTTAAATGACTGGATGTGTTATCACAGTAGGTCACAGTTATCCATTTTACAACGCAAGTCTCTTATTCTCATTGGATTGCTTTCATTTATTTTAGTCTGGGGTAAAACGAGAAACGACAGAACATGACAGTATGGTCCATCTTGTCCTAAATGCTTTTGGCCCTATTAGAGACATAGGTATATATTCAATTGATGTCTCAACTGCTGTCTTGTCGAAAAAGACGGCAGTTTTAGAGTAGAATAGATTCCGACCTATTCAATGCTAGCTGTTTTTTTTTCCCCAACAGGTGGGAATGTTCAGACCTGCCGGAAACCAGGTGGATTGGCGGAATAGCTGCAAACCCACCTGACAAAAACGCAGCCAAATGCGACATGTTTGAGCCACGTCTCCGGTAATCTCAATAAGACATGAAAAGAGGTTGGATTGAGGCCTCCTGTCAGCCACCTCCCCCCCTCACCCGGTCCCATTGCCAGCCGGGTGATCAATCAGCGGCTAAATCCGACATTCAGATTGGGCTGCTCATTAAATAGCCCATGTCGGATCAATTCCCACAAAAAATGTCTTATAACTAACATAATTGTGTAAAATAAGCCATCATGTATAAATCACATACCACATTAGCAAAGTAACTCCCAAATGTAGCCCTAAACCAGCTATACGGCATTTCTAAAGGAATTAGCCTTTGATGCCTTTAATTAGCCAGTGAGAGGAGAAAATGGGCTTACACAGGCCTGGACATTTCTGGGACTTCACAATGAAAGCTATAAGAATAGGTACAGGAAGGTGGGTATTTCTAGAAGGAATATAAGACAAAGAATATTAATAAAAACAAGAGAGGTCTGGTGCATTTAAGTCAGCTGACATTTTTATCCAAGGTCCGGAGTACGCAAAAGAGGAACAATAGCCGAACATCCCACTCAGACAATGACACAGACATGAAGATGTTCCACTGTCTGGAAAACGCAGCCGCTTCTTCTGAACACTAGATGGCGCACTTTAATGTTGCTAAAAAAATAAATAAAAAAAATATATAGCACTAGTCTGCTTCCTATTGGTCACACGGACTGGAAACATCAATGTCCCTGCCAGCTATTCCCTACAGTACAGTATGGCAGCCGGCCACCACAAGAACTTATTCTACTTTTATCTGTGTTAGAACAAAGTTCCAGCTCCCTGCCAGCCCGTTACAGTGCACTGCTGCTGTGCCGCACGGACACTGGAACATGGCCAAGGGAACATAGTCCATCGGGATAAGGATATTCAGACTTTGATAACAGGTTACAACGCAACAACCTACAATCCACAATATCTGTTACAGGATCTCCCTTACAAGGCAATCGAGAAATCCAGGCCAGATCCTGATTTTGCACCAAATGGGAGCGAGCTCACAATTTTTAGACCGAAACAGGACTCAAGTAGCTTGATACTGATGCAGTAATAATGATCTACTATTACATTACAAAATATCATACGGCACAGCCGCCTCCATTGTTCTACACTCCGGTATGAGCCTATAATGAGAGGAGATGAACCTTTATAGATGACACTCCAGTAGCGACAGGCAAATCGCATTATTCAAAGATCTAGAAAGTGGTGTAAACATTATTGCATTACACTCAGAGATACTACTGTGTTTTACAGGCGATGATTACTCAAGGGATAGAACTCACCAGTAGCAGAAGGCCTTAGCACCAGCCATATACCCGCTGCAGGGATTGCGCCTGACAGACTGATCTCTGGGGGTTATTGTGGTTGATGCGCGAGGCTGCGAATTCGCAGCCTTGCGAGCCAACAAAACCCAGCCTTGGCTGGGCCACCACCCATTCGCAAGGGCGTTTCCCTCGCAGGGCCTGCCAATGGATGTTACACGGTAACATCCATTAGCAGCCTAGGGGGGATCGCATATAAAAGTGACTCTCAAGTCCCTTACATATGCGTGGCCGCTCGGGAGGAAATGGGCGGGCGGCTGACGTCCGGTGATGTCAGCTGGCTGCCGCCTACACCATCGGGGCATTTGCACGAGAAGGACCAGCGGTCTCATGGGAATGCACATGAAAAGCTGGGCGTTCTCATATGCAAATGGCCCGGCCCGTCACCCCACGCTCCGCACACTTGTGTGCGTGCTCCCAGTGAACAACCTGTTCGCCGTGGCAGCACGCACCCTGCGTCTGCGCATCATTGCTCACATGGGGGAACGAATGAACCAGAATAACCCCCCTCTGTGTGCGCACAGGTTACCAGAGCCTGCAGTTCTGCCTTCAGGTCCTTACTACAACAGTCAGCCGCCATCCCGTCAGTCTCTTCAGCTGCCAGCAGATGAGCAATAGATTTGCATGTACAACTCAGGATTGCCCACATGTGCGCACGCTCGGCTACGATTAATTGCAAGATGGACCAGCCGGTGTGCGTGTACAACTCTGTACGGTCACACACAAAGTACAATAGCAGAGGGCATTAGAGATGGCGGAGGGGCAGGTATATAGGTTTCAGTATCACCTGAGGAGGAGGAAGTGCAGGTGAGGTAAAGGAATGAGACGGCATAGAAAAGCCTGGAGCAGAGAGATAACATCCCAATAGGTAGAACCCTCACCCACAAAGGCGGCACTGTTTGCATTCCTGTATAGGCTGATTCATCCCACAAAATGGCTGCCTCAGCTGTGCTAAGTAGGCAGCTACTAGAAGGGATATTATTCAATCTCACAGGGACCAGTAACATCATCGAGATTTTATGTTTACCTGGTAAAACTCAAAACACAATTTTATCTTTGTTTACTTCTTCAGCCGGTTCAGGATTTAAAATTCTGCAGTGTGTGTCATGTGACTACCATGGCAACCACAGTCACTGGACTATGATGGAGTGAGCAGAGGCTCTGGAACATCCATTTTTAGCTCTGTCCTGTGAACTATAAGCTCCTCCCCCACCCTAGTATCACACGGCATAGTGAGTCTGCATCTGAGTGGAAGCTATGTGTTTCTCCACCCTCGGAGAGATTTTGAAAAGGAGATAAAAAAACCATTGGATGACATCAATGAACATTTAGATACAGGCTTAGAAAAAAAAAAAAAAAACTTCACTTGTTATTTAAAAGGAAAAATTAAATATATGTGTGATTACTACATTACAGTGAGTACAGACAACAGTGCAAATCAGGACAAGAACAAAGGACAGATGACACCTAGGAACCAGAGATTAGTAGAACATGGGACTGTATGACTTCCTAGGTGCAATGAGTTCTGTAATAGCCCTATGGAGGCTCTGCACTCCGTGACTGGAAGATACTCACATCCTGATAATACTCCAGAACACTTTGAAGGATACGTTTCAGGTTGCTGACCTGGTGAAAGGTAAGAGAACCAATCAGATCACAGCTAGAAATTCCAGGGGAACGTCACCTGTGCAACCAGTCACATTACAACCCATATACAGAGGCACACAATGTTACCCCATTGCTTTAGTAGATAAATACTGAACAGCAGAAATGTGCTCATCTGTTATCTCCTGGGCCAGGCATGTCCAAACTGTGACCCTCCAGCTGTTGTGAAACTACACATCCCAGCATGCCTTGCCACAGTTGTAGCATTCCCTAATAGTAAGGCATGACGGCACTTGTAGTTTCCCTACAGCTGGAGGGCCACAGTTTGGACATGCCTGTCCTAGGCCATGAGTAAACCTGGAAGCACTACCCCTAAATATACGGCAAGGGCTCACCTTCAGCCTCCAGTTGTCATTAGAGTCCATCTTTCTCCTTCGGGAGACATCAGGGGCCACAGCTTTACTTTGGGTAATAGGAGTGGGAGTGAGCTCCAGCACCCTAGAGGATAACTTTAACTGCCTCCCAGGCAGTCAGGCTCCTCCCCTCCTATACCCCGCCTCCAGGCCACGGACCTCAGTTTTTTCTAGGGTGCTGGCAGGAGCCAGATGCACCCAAAAGAGGGGCTGCTATTTAGCAGCCATAACTTTAATTTTTTTTTTTTATTTATTATTTTTGATCAGAGCAGCAGCGCTGGGGGTCTGAATAGACCCCTGCACTGCTGGCTCCAACACCCGGGTCCGGCGCTGCCTCGCCACCCGCGGGTGGGGACCAGCAGCGGCCCCCGGGCACTGGGGAGCCTGCAGCCACAGCCGGACGCCGGGGACCACAGGCGCCCGCTTCAGAAGAACCGGGACGGCACTGTGAGTAATACACGCTCCCCGCCGGGAGCGTGTGCGATAGCGCACCGAGGCGCATAGAGATGGCTGCTACAGCCGGCGAGGGGTGACCGCCGGCTGTGCTAGCAAGCGGTCGGCTCGCCGCCCGTCCCGCTGGACCACCAGGGAAACTAGTTTGTGGGCAGCAGCGCTGGTATGCGGGGCCGCCCGGCGCGCGCCGGATCCCCGCCATTTTACCAGCGCTGCATGAGGACACCTTCCCTATGGTCATTTGTTAGCAGGGGGAGGAGGCTCCCCCCACATCAGCCCCTCCCCCGGGGACAGTAGGCAGGGAACTGTGCTTGGCGCACAGAGAGTTCCCGCCACTGACATCCCTTCCTGTCTGCCTGGCTGCACGTGAGGAGGGACACGGAGAAGCTCCAGTGCCACCCGAGGTTCCACTCTTTCACTGCCAGGAGGCTTGGGCAAGTCCCCCCTGTACCTCTCCTGCGCGACACAGGTCACAGTTATTGAGTGCTCCAGTCAGCCATAGCTGCTGCAAGAGCCTAGTGCCATTGACTTTCTATTTGCATTGTATGCCTCTGTATGCTTGCTGTATATGTGTACTTATTAACCCAACTAGGTGATTCATCGCGCCCTACGGGCGCTCTTCACACCGTCGTAAGGGGCTGCGCCCCCTTAATTTGTGAACGTTTGTATATGAGAAATATGGTTAGAATTGTATGAAAGATGCCCTGTATTGCAACTTAGGTGTCCGCGAATCGCGGGAGGGGGGGGGTCGCGGAGGGTGCCGCGAATTGCAGGAGGGGGGGTCGCGGGGGGTGCCGCGAATTGCAGGAGGGGGGGGGGTTGTGGGGGGTGGATGCTGTGAATCGCGGGAGGGGAGGGATTGCAGAGAATCGCGGGAGGAGGGTCGCGGGGTGAGTTGCCGCAAATCGCGGGAGGGGGGTTATGGGGGCGGGGGTTGCGGCGAATCATGGTAAGGGGGGTCGCGGGGGGTGTGCCGTGAATCACGGGAGGAAGGGTCACGGGGTGCCGAGAATCGCGGGGTGTGTGTGTGTGCCGTGAATCGCGGGAGTGGGGGTTGCGGGGGGGTGTGACGCGAATCGCCACAAGAAAAAATCAAACACAGAAAGGTCAACACATGTAAATGTTGACATAAGTGTGCCACTTCATTGGTGTCCATGTTGACACATGACAATGAATATGAAAACATTCAAAAAATGAAATAAATCTTCAAAAACTCATGTCAACCTTTTTCATTGTCGACCATAGCCGTGCCAGTGTTTTGCATGTGCCATTTAATCCTGGGGCTGCCGCGAATCGCGGGGGGTGCTGCGATTTGCGGGAGGGGGGGGGGGTTGCGGGGGTGGGTGCCGCGAATCGCGGCAGAGCGGGGTTCATGGGGGTTCCGGTGGGGGGGTTGCCGCGAATTGCGGGAGGGGGGGGGTCGCGTGGGGGGTGCCGGGAATCGCCGGAGGGGGGGTTGCGGGGGGTGTGACGCGAATCGCCACAAGAAAAAAATCAACACAGAAAGGTGAACACATGTAAATGTTGACATAAGTGTGCCACTTCATTGGTGTCCATGTCGACACATGACAATGAATATGAAAATATTCAAAAAATGACAAAAAAATTACAAAAACTCATGTCAACCTTTTTCATTGTCGACCATAGCCATGTCAGTGTTTTCCATGTGCAATTTTAATCTGGAGCTGCCGCGAATCACGGGGGGGGGGTGCCGCGAATTGCGGGAGGGGGGGTCGCGGGGGTGGGTGCCGCGAATCGCGGGAGGGCGGTGTTCACAGGGGTTCCGGTGGGGGGTAGCCGCGAATTGCGGGAGGTGGGGGGTCACGGGGGGTGCCGCGAATCCCGGGAGTGGGGGTTGCGGGGGGGGTGTGATGCGAATCGCCACAAGAAAAAATCAACACAGAAAGGTCAACACATGTAAATGTTGACATAAGTGTGCCACTTCATTGGTGTCCATGTCGACACATGACAATGAATATGAAAAAATTAAAAAAATTAAAAATAAATCTTCAAAAACTCAAGTCAACCTTTTTCATTGTCGACCATAGCCATGTCAGTGTTTTGCATGTGCCATTTAATCCTGGGGCTGCTGCGAATTGCGGGGGGGGGTGCCGCGAATCGCGGGAGGGGGGTCGCAGGGGGGGTGCCGCCAATCGTGCAAGGGGGGGTCGCGGGGGGGTTCTTTTTGCCGCGAATCGCGGGAGGGAGGTCGCGGGGGGTGTTTTTTCCGCAAATCGGGGGGGGGGGGCATGGGGGAGGGTTTGCCGCGATTCGCGGGAGGGGGGGGTCGCGGGGTGGTGGTTATGCCGCGAATTGCGGGAGGGGTCGTGGGGGGGTTCTTTTTGCAGCGAATCGCGGGAGGGGGGGTCGCGGGGGTGTTTTTGCTGCGAATCGCGGTAGGGGGGGTCGCGGGGGAGCGGGTGTTTTTGCCGCGAATCGCGGGAGGGGGGGGCGCGCGCGGGGGGAGGTTTTGCCGCAAATCGCGGGATGGGGGGCGCTCACCTGGTGGCTGTGGAGTAGCAGTGCTGGGCAACATGGGAAGGCAGTGGGTGTCTGGCACTGTCTGTGGGCTCACTGGGCTGGTTCTCTGTCACATACCTCCCAACATGACCCTCTCCAGGAGGGACACAATGCTCTTGTTTCTAGACTTCCCCTTAATGTATGATTGCCATCACCTGTTTTAAACAGGTTAATTTCTCAGAAAGGTGTTCAGCACAGATGAAGGCAATCACACATTAAGAGGAAAGTCCAGGAACAGAGCGTTATAGACACAGACACCCACTTTGAGTGACAGATGTAGCCAAATATATAGGAGATAGCTGCTGCAGTGTATTTGGTGTCTTTTTGTACTCAGCCCTCCTGTACTTACAGTAGTTATGCCGAAGAGCAAGTCCAAAAAGGGGGACGCCCCAGCATTGCTGTCATGCACAGCCTGTAATGCGGGCCTATCTCCCCTGGACTATGTACAGGACGGCGTATGCGCAGGCTGCTACAATGCGCAGGCGCTGCCCACGCCTACGGCCTCCTCTCAGGAGCCTGCTTGGGCCTCATCCCTTGTGCAGATGATGGCGCAGCTAGTTGATAAAGTCTCGGCTGCGCTGCCCCAGCGGTCCATGCCGTCCTTATCTGCAGCGAGTGCAGCCCCCCCAGCATTGGATGCCCAGGGGGAGGGTCCACTGCCCGCAGATACACGCAGGCTTTTAGTTAGAAGACCGTCGCCACTCCGCCCCCTCCTCGGGCAGGATACTGACGATGAGGAGGAGGAGGAGCAAGACGATGTCGATGATGATGACTATGTGGAGGAGGCAGTCGATGACGCCATTGACGTCGCCGCTGACATAGGGGATGCCTGTGTTGGAGAGGACCCCCCGTCTCGCCTTGATGTACCAGGCCTGATTACAGCGGTTAAGAAGGTCCTGCTAGTAGACGACCAGGCTGACCCGCCTGCGGAGTCGGGCCCTATCTTTAAGCGCCCTAAACGCTCCTTCAGTCGCTTTCCCAAGTCCGATAACCTGGACTCGGTCATTAAGGAAGCTTGGGAGGTCCCAAATAGGAAGTTTATCATTCACAAACGTTTCTCCTTCCTCTATCCTCTCCCCCAGGAGGACAGGATCCCCTGGGAGACAGCCCCCAGGGTAGACGCTCATGTGGCAAAACTGGTTAAAGCCTCCTTGTTGCCCATACCTACAGCGTCTCTTAAGGATACGGCGGATAGGAAGTTGGAAAACTTCCTGAAGCTGATATACACCACGGCAGGGGCAGCGGGCAGGCCGGCCCTGGCGTCAGCCTGGGTGGCTATGGCTCTAACTAAATGGACCGCTGCCCTCACAACAGGGGTGTCTGAGGGGGCCCCAGCAGATACCCTTCTGCCGACTATAGAATTGATACATCAGGCTGCCCTCTACTTAGGCGAAGCGGCGCTTGATTCCGCTACTCTCTCCTCCAGGGTGTCAGCTTCAGCAGTGGCTGCTCGCAGATCACTTTGGTTGCGCTCCTGGAAGGCGGACACGGATTCGAAGAGGGCCTTGGAAGCCCTTCCATTCGATGGTTCCCTCTTGTTTGGTCCTGAGCTGGACAGGATGGTGGCTACGGTGGCAGCATCAAAGACTGCCTTCCTACCATCCACCCCGACTACACGGCCCCGGCCGGCCTTTCAGTCCTTTCGGTTTCAGGGCCGTGGTAGAGGACAGTCCTTCTCCTCCAGATCTTCCCAGGGAGGCAGATCCTCCCGTGCTAGGGGCAGACGTCCCTGGGCCACAAGACGCCCTGACCCAAAGCCGGCGGACAAGCCCGCTGCATGACAGGGGGGGCCCCCACCGGGAGGACCCCAGGGTGGGCGGTCGCCTGTTGGAGTTTTCCCCCATCTGGTTGGAATCCACCACAGACGCGTGGGTTCAGGAGGTGGTCTCTCGGGGCTACTCCTTAACTTTTTGGCATCGCCCACCAACATCGTTCTTTTCCACGAGTCTTCCATCAGACCCGGAAAAGCGCAAAGCGCTAGAACTGGCAGTCCAACGTTTGCTTCAAACAGGGGTCATCATACCCGTCCCCTTGTCCCAAAGGGGTTCGGGGTTTTACGCCAGCCTCTTCTTGGTCAGGAAACCAAACGGTTCCTACAGGCCCATTCTCAACCTAAAGAAGCTAAACAAGTTTGTACGGGTCCCAAAGTTCAGGATGGAGACTCTGCGCTCCATTGTCCTGGCCCTTCAGCCAGGAGACTTCATGGCATCCCTGGACATTCAGGATGCGTACTTACACATCCCCATTCGCCCAGAACACCAGCGGTTCCTGCGCTTTGCCATCCTGGACCAACATTTCCAGTTCCGAGCCCTACCATTTGGTCTATCCACTGCTCCCCGGGTGTTCACAAAGGTGATGGCAGTAATGGGCAGCAGTCTGCGCAACCAGGGGATCCGGATACTCCCATATCTGGACGACCTGTTGATTCTTGCTCCGTCTGCAGAACTTCTCCAGGACCACCTGAGGGTGGTAATACAGCTTCTGGAGCGACACGGCTGGATCATCAATTGGGACAAGTCCTCATTGATTCCAGCACAGTCGATGGTTCACCTAGGGGCCAGGTTGGACACCATCCATCAGAGGATCTACCTGCCGGAGGACCGTCGTCTGATTCTACAGTCCAGAGTCCGTCGGCTCCTCCATCCTTGACGGGTGTCCATACATGCCTGCATGAAGGTACTGGGTTCCATGGTGTCGACTTTCGACATGGCAGAATATGCCCAGTTCCATTCCCGCCCCCTTCAGAAGGAGATCCTCTCCAAGTGGTCGGGATCCTACCTCTCTCTCCGATCTCAGGTGATAACCTTATCACCGACAACCCGTCTCTCTCTTTCGTGGTGGCTCCTAGACCAGAACCTCACGTTGGGACGCCCATTCTGGATCCATCAGTGGACCCTTCTCACTACGGACGCCAGTCTCCGCGGGTGGGGAGCGGTCACTTGCCAGAGGTCTTTCCAGGGCCTTTGGTCTACATCGGAGGCCAAGCTCCAAATCAATGTCCTCGAACTGAGGGCGGTCTTCCGAGCCCTTTGCCTGGCAGAACCCTGGCTGAGGGGTCGTCCGGTGCAGGTCCAGTCGGACAATTCCACCACAGTGGCTTATATCAACCACCAGGGTGGCACCCGCAGCAGGGCGGCAATGATGGAAACATCCCGCATCTTTCAGTGGGCGGAGAAGAAGATTCCAGCTCTATCGGCGGTCTTTATTCCGGGAGTCCAGAATTGGGAAGCGGACTACCTAAGCCGTCAAACACTGAATGCCGGCGAATGGTCCCTCCATCAGGAGGTTTTCCAGATGCTGGTACATCGGTGGGGCTTACCCGAGGTGGACTTGATGGCCTCTCAACACAACCACAAGGTTCCCTCTTACGGAGCCAGGGCCCGCGACCCGGCCGCCATCTTGGTGGACGCTCTGTCCGCTCCGTGGCCGTTCAGGCTGATGTATGCCTTCCCGCCATTCTCCCTCCTCTTGCGACTGATTCGCAAGCTGAAGGCGGAGGGAGGCACATTGATCCTCGTGGCCCCGTATTGGCCCAGGCGAGTCTGGTTCTCAGACCTCCAGGCTCTGTCGGTGGCCCCCCCGATCCGCTTGCCTCTGCGTCGGGACCTTCTCTCTCAGGGTCCGTGTCTGCATCCAGACCTGAGGCGTCTGGCTTTGACGGGGTGGCTGTTGAGACCTCCCTCTTGAGATCTAGGGGGTTTAATGCTCGAGTAATTTCCACTATGCTTAGAGCAAGAAAGGCTTCCTCTGCGAGAGCTTATCATCGGGTTTGGAGGGCTTACTTCGTTTGGTGTAGGACTCGCCACTTCAATCCTAAGTCTTACCGCCTGGCTCGGATTCTATCCTTCTTACAGAAGGGCCTGGAGGCTGGATTGCGCTTATCTACCTTGAAGGTTCAAGTCTCGGCTTTGTCCATCTTGTTTCGCCGACGATTAGCACTGTTGCGGGATGTCCGCACATTCATGCAGGGGGTTCTGCGTATCCAGCCTCCCTTTGTCCCCCCGGTTGCTCCGTGGGACCTTTCCCTTGTGCTATCTGCACTCCAGAAACCACCGTTTGAGCCTTTGCGGTCAGTGGACCTGTGTTGGCTCACCTGGAAAACGGTTTTCTTATTGGCAATAGCATCAGCTCGGAGGGTGTCCGATCTGTCTGCCCTGTCTTGTAAGTCCCCCTTCCTGGTCTTACACAATGACCGGGCGGTTCTTCGTACTGTCCCTTCTCACTTACCAAAAGTGGTGTCCAGTTTCCACGTTAACCAGGAAATCGTGGTTCCGGCCTTTCAAGGGCCAGATGCATCTTTGGATCAATCATCCTTGGATGTTGTACGGGCGCTGCGCATCTATGTGCGCCGCTCCCGGTCCTTTCGCAAGACGGACTCCCTCTTTGTGCTGTATGGCTTTCAAAAGAGGGGATGGCCAGCCACTAAACAGACTATTGCCCGCTGGCTTCGTTCTGTCATCCGGCAGGCATACCTGGGTGCCTCTCTCCCGGTTCCGGCTGGTATCCGGGCACATTCCACTAGGTCTGTGGGAGCGTCTTTGGCTGTTCGGGGCGGTGCTACAGCTGAGCAAGTTTGCAGAGCTGCGACATGGTCGTCAGCTGCTACTTTTGTGCGTTTTTACACTTTTGATACATTTGCCTCCCAGGACTCTGCCTTCGGGCAGAGCGTGTTGGCTGCGGCGCAGGCGCGTCCCCACCCATAGGTGGCTGCTTTAGGACGTCCCAAAGTAAAGCTGTGGCCCCTGATGTCTCCCGAAGGAGAAAATGAGATTTATGTCTTACCTGGTAAATCTCTTTCTTCGAGGACATCAGGGGCCACAGGGATCCCTCCCTGCCGCGCCTGCTTCAGTTACGTTACAAGTTACGTTTCACTGGTTATATATATTACTCCTCTGTTGAGGGTACTAACATGTTTCAGAATGTGTCTCTGTGTGGTGCTTCTCTTCCTTCTCTCCTGTCTCCTGCCATGGCTTGTTAAAAAACTGAGGTCCGTGGCCTGGAGGCGGGGTATAGGAGGGGAGGAGCCTGACTGCCTGGGAGGCAGTTAAAGTTATCCTCTAGGGTGCTGGAGCTCACTCCCACTCCTATTACCCAAAGTAAAGCTGTGGCCCCTGATGTCCTCGAAGAAAGAGATTTACCAGGTAAGACATAAATCTCATTTTATCCGCATCAGCCAAGCATTGTTAAACCAGGTGGGTTCTCTGCAAATGAAAAAAAAGAGCAGCTGAACCAGACTTAATGAGACACAGATTAAAGGTACATTTATAAGTAGAAGCAGCCATTTTGTGCCTTGAACCAATAATAGCCTACAAGCATGCTAGAAGATTGTGACATCACTGGCAGACATTACTATTAATAAGACTGCAGCAAAACAATTAAACACCTTGAGCCTTAGTGATCCAATAAGTCAAATTCTGCACACAAAGGCCCTTATTCTGATTGAGTCAGATGGCTCCGAATGAGTACAGACGGCCGATGGTTGGTGTTTGCGCATGTGCGGAGGCGTATCTGCGCATGTGCAAACGCCTCACACGTACGAACACGGCGTGAGTTCCGTGCAAAAAATGATCGTACGGAACCATCCGAGCAGGGGCTGGAGAGGGGCGTGAAGTGCTGTTTAGGCTCATTAACATATGCGTACGACCCGCGATTCATGGGCCTTCCCATGAAAATGCTGGGCGTACGTATGGTAATGCGGCCGTGACGCACGTGTGGGGGGTGGACATATGGCATAGCCGGATGTCAGCTGCCCGCCCATATCCCTGCTTTCATTGGGACAAATGTCCAAGTGGCCTGGAGCATGTGTTCCATTTAATTCAATTGTATAGGTTATTTTTCGCTCGTTTTTTAAATAGATTTCAAAGCGGAACAAGACGCCACTAATTAGAATTGATACACATCAAATTCGATTTTGAAATCTATTTCACAATTGAATTTTAATAAATGAACGATTTGGACAGTCAAAAAGAATGTCGACTTAGATTTCAATTTAAAAGATTCCGTATCCTTGACCAGAATTACAGAGATTCTGTATGACATCTACATATTATTATACACATTTTTATCCAACCTCCCCAGGGCCGGCGCCACCACTAGGCAAATCTAGGGCGCCGGCCACTGGAGGGCGGCATTTTGTGCCGCCCGGTTACCTGTCCTACGGCGCTGTGTATTTAAATCTGGCGGCGGAGGCAGCGGGGGTCCCTGCAGTCCATTAAAAATCATGAGCGCTATCCGCCGGGCTATGCGGAAGCGCTTCTAGTGTGAAAACTCTGGCAGCACGGCGCACGCTGATCTCAGCCAATCAGCGTGCTGCCAGTGTTTTCACACTAGAAGCGCTTCCGCATAGCCCGGCGGATAGCGCTCGTGATTTCTAATGGACTGCAGGGACCCCCGCTGCCTTCGCCGCCAGATTTAAATACACAGCGCCGCAGGAAAGGCCCTGAACCTCCCATCCATCCGGATATGAGCACTTTAGATTTCTCCGATGAGCAATTGATTTTAGATTATACTGCTAATAAATCAAAACTTCTGGTTTCTCTAATTGAATTAAAATCAGACTGATTTATGTTCTAGTTACTGGCCTGTAAAAACAACATTACCGTAATATCAGCACTGACACGTGTGCACGGCTGAATGGAGCAATACTTGCATTGTGTTGGGTGCCATCTAGTGGCTGCTGGTGTGCAAAACACTTACATTTCCCATAGAGATGAGGAGCAGAATTAGCGCTCAGAAACATTTGACAGTCGCACGGTTTTGTTCCTAAAACACTTCTAAAAGAAATGTCATCTGTAAATTACTGGATACCCCAGAGTCTGGTGCATGATGCCAGCATAGGACACAAGAAGTCGCATTAATCAATAACCCCCAACCCCTCCTCTTCCTGCCATTAACATATGCCCCACCCCTGAATAGGATAATGAGGAGGCCACAGACTTAGGAAGATAAAAAGAGCATTAAAACTTTATTTGTAGTGTATAAAAGTAGACAAAATTGTTTAAAACATTAGTACAAGTGGAGAAGGCTTCGCAGCTAAACAAGGAGTCAGCAGTGTGGAAATCCCTCCGATGGACACTTCCTTCTCAGGCCAATTCATAATGCACTAGTCAAGCAATACTGACGAAGACAAGAATAACACTTGATGCTATTGCCCTGAACTCATGGACTGGGAAGCATACAGTGCCATCTAAAGACGACAAGAAGGTACTGCACCTCTTACAATTAATCAAACTCGTTACAGTAGATTTTAAATGGTGGCAAACAGATTGGTGATCGGTAAAGAATAACGGAAAACAAAGGTGATATTTCTCCTATGACACATTTTAGGCTACACCTACACCCCTGCGTACCTAAAATGGAAAAAGTGGGTGTAACACAAAATATATATAAATAAAGTAGACAGAAAATAAAATACATTGTGGGGAAGGATAGTATTACATTGCCAGCACGTCACAGTTTAAGTTACATATAAATAAAAAGAAAAATAGTAAACAGCTGTGAAAAAATAAAATCCCAACAACTCAGTTATGGCGAAACGCGTTACCTCACTCACACAAAGACTAAAAAAGCAGCAAGCTGGCAGCGAAGGCAGGTGAGAACGGAGCTGGAAATGCAATTACAGTAGACGCTGCCACATGTATCATATTAGGGTCTAAGAGGCTCAAAGATCAGCCCAAACTCCAACAAATAGCAAATATCCAGTGTCAAGAACTGCCACTAATGAGTAACGTGACCTTAACAGGGAAAAAAATATCACGTAGACAAAAACTATTCTGGGCTTTCGTCAGAGTATGACGTCCAAGGACGGTGACCAGACTTCCTTCTGAAACCACATCATGATATAGATTCAAATAATCCTGGACCTACGTGAATGCTACAAACAAGGGAATAAAAAGCAGAAGCACCCGGTCATTTGTCAGATGCTTCCTGCTGCAATAGCTCCGTGCAGCATGTGGCTGTCCTGAGAAACTGCAGCCACCCATACGAGGGTTCTAAAGACACATCTGCTACAGGGACCATGCAGTAATCCGTTATATAATGAGTAGGTGGCGGCTATGTGGTCTAAGGATAGGTCTTTGGTTTGTGCTTAACTACAATATTATTAAAGTGCATTAGTCGTACACAGAAGTAAAAAACATTGTAGTCATTAAAATGTCATCCAAACTGGGTGCAGTAACCCTTATCGGCCACAAGGTTGTGCTGCATCACTATAAACGTACCATTCACAATTAAATACAGCAAGTTTGGGGTCATTTAAGTGACTTGATTGTTTTTCTCAGACAAGACATTTACAGACTGATCTTTTCTGCTACACCCTCCAACATATCAATATGGCAATTATGGGCCTGTACTTATTCTTAGTGCTTTACACATAGACATAGATTTCCCTTATGTTCTCCCACCCACCAGGTAATAACAGTGTATAAAGGGCGACTTCTCCTCACGGCATGTGTATCGGACATCTGTGTAGGCACTGGTAGCTTGTAGGGCGGATAAAGAGGGGAATAAGCATTGTAGTGTCGGACGGGGCGAGTCTTCCTTTCCTTGTAGGGCCGGAGGCTGTTTAAAGGGACACGCTAGTTCCCACCGGGGGTAAAAATGAGGCAGCAACATTTAAAAAGGCGAATTCCCAACAGAAGGACTTTTATAAAAACAAAAGATCAGGACCACTAGGCTGGCAGGAGTGTTACCTAGCAACAGCGACAGGTTAGTCCCAGTCATCCGACTCCCTACACAGACTAGTAGCTTATAAGACACCTAGCTCCCAGCTCTATCCAATCACTGTGTAGGGGGAGGGTCAGGACAAGCTCTGGCGCTTCTCAGCGTTTGTGTATCTGGGGAGGAGCGAGTGGGAGCGGGAGATCTGTCCGCGACGGGCATTGGTGGCCAATCTCTGCTGGGCTAGGAAAGACTGAGCGCCGCTGGGGTTCAGTGTCCGCTCATCTGTGACCCTCTGATGTATAGACATCCCCTAGGAGGAGAGGAATAAAAGGACAGGAGTAAGTACCGCACCATCGCACCCAGCAGCGGAGGAAGGACAGTCACCCACCATGTTGTACCAGGCACTTATAATCAGCTTCTCCTCTTGTTCACGCTGAGATTTTGTCTTCTCAAAGTCGTTCTGGGAAAATAAAGGCGAAAGGTTAACGATCACCTCACCAATTTCTATGAAATATTACAGGGAGAGCAGCTTTTGCATGTTGTATTCTTCCCAATGTAACTTCCATTTCCTCAGAAACCATCTAAGAGTTGCTCACTGCCATATTTCATCTCACAACGCAGTTTAATGACTTCAAACATTTAGTAAAGGTTTAGCAGCAATGTAGGACACAGCTGACACATCTGCCCCCTTCCTCCCTGTGTCCTACAATAAAGACATTTCAATTGTATTTTGTAATGGAATGCGGGCCTTACATTTAAACCAGTCACAGCATAAATGGGATAGGTTACTAGGTTGGCCAGGCCTGCTCTAGAGCCGAAGCCCAAGAGGAACCCTACCCATAATACCTCGGGCATACAGCATATACTAGTATACTAGATACACCGTACAATACCTCCCACTGTGCATCATCCTCTAGATGTCCGCCCTCCCGCACAACAGATACACCGTACAATACCTCCCACTGTGCATCATCCTCTAGATGTCCGCCCTCCCGCACACCAGATACACCGTACAGTACCTCCCACCGTGCATCATCCTCTAGATGTCCGCCCTCCCGCTCACCAGATACACCGTACAATACCTCCCAGTGTGCATCATCCTCTAGATGTCCGCCGTCCCGCACACCAGATACACCGTACAATACCTCCCACTGTGCATCATCCTCTAGATGTCCGCCCTCCCGTACACCAGATACCCCGTACATTACCTCCCACTGCGCATCATCTTCTAGATGTCCGCCCTCCCGCACACCAGATACACCGTACAGTACCTCCCACCGTGCATCATCCTCTAGATGTCCGCCCTCCCGCTCACCAGATACACCGTACAATACCTCCCAGTGGGCATCATCCTCTAGATGTCCGCCGTCCCGCACACCAGATACACCGTACAATACCTCCCACTGTGCATCATCCTCTAGATGTCCACCCTCCCGTACACCAGATACACCGTACAGTACCTCCCACTGTGCATCATCCCCTAGATGTCCGCCCTCCCGCACACCAGATACACTGTACAGTACCTCCCACTGTGCATCATCCTCTAGATGTCCGCCCTCCCGCACACCAGATACACCGTAGAGTACCTCCCACCGTGCATCATCCTCTAGATGTCCGCCCTACCGCTCACCAGATACACCGTACAATACCTCCCACTGTCAACCATCCTCTAGATGTCCGCCCTCCCGCACACCATATACACCGTACAGTACCTCCCACTGTGCATCATCCCATAGATGTCCGCCCTCCCGCACACCTGATACACCGCACAGTACCTCCCACTGTGCATCATCCTCTAGATGTCCGCTCTCCCTCCCACCTGATACACCGCACAGTACCTCCCACTGTGCATCATCCTCTAGATGTCCGCCCTCCCGCTCACCAGATACACCGTACAGTACCTCCCACTGTGAATCATCCTCTAGATGTCCGCCCTCCCGCACACCAGATGCACCCCGTACAGTACCTCCCACTGTGCATCATCCCATAGATGTCTGCCCTCCCGCTCACCAGATACACCACACAGTACCTCCCACTGTGCATCATCCTCTAGATGTCCGCCGTCCCGCACACCAGATACACCGTACAATACCTTCCAATGTGCATCATCCTCTAGATGTCCGCCCTCCCGCACACCAGATACACCGTACAGTACCTCCCACTGTGCATCATCCCCTAGATGTCCACCCTCCCGCACACCAGATACACCGTACATTACCTCCCACTGTGCATCATCCTCTAGATGTATGCCCTCCCGCTCACCAGATACACCGTACAATACCTCCCACTGTCCATCATCCTCTAGATGTCCACCCTCCCGCACACCAGATACACCGTACAATACCTCCCACTGTGCATCATCCTCTAGATGTACGCCCTCCCGCACACCAGATACACCGTACAGTACCACCCACTGTGCATCATCCTCTAGATGTCCGCCCTCCCGCAGACCAGATACACCGTACAATACCTCCCACTGTGCATCATCCTCTAGATGTCCGCCCTCCCGCACACCAGATACACCGTACAGTACATCCCACTGTGCATCATCCTCTAGATGTCCACCGTCCCGCACACCAGATACACCGTACAATACCTCCCACTGTGCATCATCCTCTAGATGTCCGCCCTCCCGCACACCAGATACACCATATAGTACCTCCCACTGTGCATCATCCTCTAGATGTCCGCTCTCCCGCTCACCAGATACACCACCAGATACACCGTACAGTACCTCCCACTGTGCATCATCCTCTAGATGTCCGCCCTCCCGCTCACTAGATACACCGTACAATACCTCCCACTGTGCATCATCCTCTAGATGTCCGCCCTCCCGCACACCAGATACACCGTACAATACCTCCCACTGTGCATCATCTTCTAGATGTCCGCCCACCCGCTCACCAGATACACCGTACAGTACCTCCCACTGTGCATCATCCTCTAGATGTCCGCCCTCCCGCTCACCTCCAAGTGCCGGATCCTTGTGTCCTTCTCCTGCAGTTGGTTCTTCAAGGCCTGGATTTCAGGGGGGATATAATTCTGCTGTTTGGGGTCCAAGGTTTTAATAACCTGGGAGGACACAAAACGGGAAGAAATAAGACTTGCTGCTCATTGTATCGGTGGTTGGCTCAGCCAAGTGCCCCCTGACTGGCACCATTACCCTTCTTCATGCCCAGATCAAACTCCAACAGTAGCAGATCACTTATAATAGGGAATAATAAAGATTGATAATAAAAATAGAATAATACATTTAGCACATGGCTCACTAGCGTCACTGCACAAAGGCCATCCAAAATATAACTGGGGTTTATCTGCACTTTGTTTAAAATACCGGAGACCAACATTGTCTGGAAAGACAGAGTCTGGCTTAGATTCCAATGACTAATTCTCCCAGAAATGCCCCTAAAATCCCTCTCATTGGTGTGTAGGTTATTTCCTCAATCTCACTGGAAATAGATTTGATGTTGGGCACAGCCTGGGTAGAATGCTGCCAGTACGGCGTTTCCTCTGCAGGAAGAGGCTCTGGGCATTTACGGAACTTCTCATAAAACGTTCCGTACGCGCTCTCTAGATCTTTCATCTGCAGTCATTTGGTTTTTTTCTTTTCAAATAGGCAAAAAAAAAAAAGGGTTCCATTAATTCTCAACCCCCAATGCTGTAATAACATTGTATTATCACTCTATAGACACAATATTGGGGGATTGGGAGTGGGGGATTTCCAAATATGCTTTTCCCTACACCTGCAGTGGTTTCCTATTCAATTAAATGACAGCAAATAAGAGCCAGTTTTTTACATAGAAATAATGGTGTTTTTTTCCTAAAAATTAAGCAACTATAAAAGTTTTGAATTAGTTTAATAATCACTCCCCCCCCCCCCCCCCCCACACGCTTCTGGAGGCTAAAGCAGCGAGAACTACATATCCCATTGCCTGTGCAAAGATGGAATGGAAAACACTGGAAACCACCAAACCAATAATATATATTTTTTTCCCCATGCACATTTCTTCTTTATTGGATACCGTGGGTATCGGTAATCCAAAAAGTTTTATTGCAGTGAAACCCCGCACCCAATTAAATTCCCCCCTTTTTTAATGTATAAAGTAACCAAACATTTAACTAATAACCAAAAACAACTTATCTATAGTCCTGTAATTTCTACACTGAATCAGACGCCAGCCCCGGCTATACCCTATAACAGTGGTGTCAAACTCATGGCCCTCCAGCTATTGAGGAACTACACATCCCAGCATGCCCTGCCACAGATTTTATTTAATGGATTGCTAAAACTATAGCAGGGCATGCTGGGATGTGTTGTTCCACAACAGCTGGAGCGTATCAGCGTATCGGCCGCGTCTCACCGTCCTGGCTTTATCCACGTAGCGCTTGTACCGCTCCTCCATCGCCTGCATGTCCGCCTCCTTCTGC
Source organism: Crinia signifera (assembly GCF_055691185.1). Classification (NCBI taxonomy): domain Eukaryota; kingdom Metazoa; phylum Chordata; class Amphibia; order Anura; family Myobatrachidae; genus Crinia; species Crinia signifera. The sequence goes on along the minus strand of NC_139220.1, from coordinate 301,297,413 downwards.
CGCAAGATCTGCTGCAGCTCATCCACTTTCCGGGACACTGGGGAAACAAGCGCCTCTTACACTAGTGATTATTACACACACACACACACACACACACATCAAATATTGGGGCCAATTCAGACCTGATGTGCAGTCCACAGTAGCAAGAGCCTTCAGCGGCATTTCCATTCGCCGGGGCGCTCAATGCCGGATTGACAGGCAGGGGGCATTCCGGGGTGGAAAACACTTCGTTTCATGGGAACGCCCGCAAATAACGGTGGGCGTGTCCATAGAAACGGTGGGTGGGCCCCAGGGAATGCAGGCGCTCCACTGCCTGCTTGGGGTGGGAGGATGGCGTCGCTTGACCCACCCCCCAATTCGGGCAACAATGTGTGGCAGAAATGCAAGACCGGGGCTACTTTTCTGCTGCAAACAGAGGAAATGTAATTCGATGGTGAGCAACCACCAAACGACTTTTCCTCTGTGCGGGCGCTTGCGAGTGGATGTGTAAGCGTACACTTCCACTCACAGCGTAGCGAGGGGATTCGGGCGGCGGGGTGCATTCACCAGGGCAGCGTTAACCTGCTCACTAGTCCCGAATATACGCCGCATAGCTGGTGGTCTGAATCAGGCCCATTCTGTATACACGGTCCCCCCACACACACACACACACACACACACACACACACACACACGTAAGAGTCTTACTATTCAGTTCCGCTTTGGGCTCCAGGGTCTCTATATATTCCCTCTTCTTCTGAAGCTCAGAGTGCGCATCATGCAGCATGTCCCTGAGAAAGACAAACGTGTCACTGCCCAATCTATAATAGAGTGTGAGCTCTGCGGGACAGTAATCGCTACTCTCAATGTTTCCCTCTCTCCTGCTAATGTGTGCTCTATAAAGGGATTTGGTACTTGTTTCCTAGAACGGCGCCCACGATTTTGATCTTAGGCATCGCAAGGAAAAAAATCGCGTTGTCGCATTGCATGCGCCCAAAAAAATCGCATGCGATGCAACCGACGCGATTACCGCGATTTTACATAGGGAAAAATGTTAAATGGCCCAATTGACTCGATTTTACATAGGGAACAATGTTAAATGGCCCACTGACCCCAAATACACACCCTGAAGTGGGAAATGCCCCCCCCCCCCCCAATTCCAATTGTTAACGCCACCCCACGATCAACATCAACAAGAAGCGTGGCAAGCGCAGCGACCCCGCGACGGGCGGCGGTACGCGTCCTCCGACCTTTTCATACCCCCACTATCCACGTCGGCGTGGAGTTGAGAATAGAAAGTGAGGCGAGCGAAGCGAGCCACCGAGCCAGAAGCGTGGCGAGCCCCGCGAGGGGACGCGCAAAACGCTCCCGAAGCGTGGCGAGCGGACACTGATTACTTAACATGTATTCCGCATCCCGTTGACACGCTTTGGGCTCGTATTGCGCATGCACTCGCCACGCTTCGGGCTTGGTGGCTCGCTGCGCTCGCCACACTTTCTATTCTCATTTCCACGCCGATGTGGATAGTGGGGGTATGAAAAGGTTGGAGGACGCGTACAGCTGCTCTCGCCACGCTTCGGGTTGACGTTGATCGTGGGGTGGCGTTAACAATTGGAATTGGGGGGGGGGGGGGGGGGGGGCGGCATTTCCCACTTCAGGGTGCCTATTTATTTGGGGTCTGTGGGCCATTTAACATTGTTCCCTATGTAAAATCGGTAAATCGCGTCTGTCACATTGCATGCGATTTTTTGGCCGCATGCGCTGCGACCGACGCGGTTTACATTTTACCATGCATTTTTATGTAAAATCGCAGGCATCGGTCGCATCGCATGCCCTTATAATGGCATGCGATGTACATGCGATGCCCGCGATGCGCGCCGTTCTAGGGGCAGTATTCAATGAAAATATTCTCCGTGCACGGCGAGCATTTTTTTTTGCTCGCCGTGCACTCTCCGTGTTCCGGAGGGCTCGCTGCCACTCCTGCTCCCACTATTCAACGTTTTTAAGACTCGCCGCCACTCGCGGCGAGTCTTAACCCCTGCAGCGGACGAGCGTCCGCGGCAGGGAGCTGTCAGGGAGCCGGGGGACGTAGCAGCCAAGAGAGATTAAAGTCTCTCTTGGCTGCTGCAGGGGATATGGGGTGGGGAGCAGGGCTCCCCTGGACCCAGGCAGCACAGGCTGCCCCCCCTATAGCCAGTGGGGGACCCAGTATTCACTGTACCCGAAAATGTAAAAAAATATTTTTTTAAAAATTAAATATATATTCATGTGCTATAGGCACATGAATAAAAATAACATGGCCCTTCACAGAAAAAAAACCCTGATTTTTTGACACCAAAATTAAAAAAAACACCCTTTTAGTTTAAAAGTTCACATTCCTGCTCTCCATCAAAAGATGGAGAATTTCTTCACGGCGAGAGACGGCGAGAATCACTTAGAAAGACGGAGAATATTTCACATTGAATAGGGTGGCTCGCCTTTGGAGAAAAAAAACCTCTCTCCACGGCGAAAAAAGCACAAATTCTCCACAAAACACGGAGAACTTTTCTCATTGAATACTGCCCTAGGAAACAAGTACCAGGGATTTTTGTAAGAACTTACCGTTCGAATCCCTTTCTCTGATATGGTCCTGGTGACACAGCTCAACATTGGGATGTAGGAGGGTCCGTAGGAGCCAGGCACCTATCCTAAAGCTTTTGGAGGGTAGGCTCCTCCCTCTGCATCCCAGACTCTTCAGTTCAATCTTGCAAAGCCACTGGAATACATTAACTCAGTACAAACGCCTGCACATATTATATGCACAATTTCAAAATGTAACTTTTCAACCATATATAACATGAAACATCATGAACACTGGCATACTTACTGAGCGTAAGGGAGGGATCGCTGTGTCACCAGGACCATATCAGAGAAAGGAATTCGAACGGTAAATTCTTACAAAAATCCTTTTTTCTCTTTCAATGGTCCTGGTGACACAGCTCAACATTGGGACGTTCAAGAGCCGGTCCTTTGGGAGGGTACGCTCAGGTCTGCAGCTCTCATCACTGCTCGCCCAAATGATGCATCCTCTGACGCGAACTCATGGAACCTATAGAATTTGGCAAAAGTGTGAACAGATGACCAAGTGGCGACCCTGCAAACCTGCTCAGCTGTGGCCCCATGTCGAACCGCCCAAGAGGTGGCATGCACGTTGATCCTGGCCGGAACAGGCCTACCAACCTTAGTATATGCAAAGGCAATCACAGAACGCAACCACCTAGCAATGTTCTGCTTAGACGCAGGCCAACCAATCTTGTGCACATCATACAAGACTAGCAAAGTGTCAGTCTTCCTGACACCCTTCACCCAGTCCACATAAATGCGCAAGGCGCGCACAACGTCCAAATTCCTCAATTTGTCCATTTTCCTGGAACCCTCTGGGGGTTGAAACACAGGCAAAACTATCTCTTGACTCAAATGAAAAGCAGAGACTACTTTTGGTAAAAATTGGGGTACTGTTCAAAGAACAGCCCTGTCATCATGAAAAATAAGAAAAGGAGACTTGCAGGACAATGCTCCCAACTCCGATATTCTCTTTGCAGAGGCAACAGCCAACAGAAAGACAAATTTCCATGTAAGGAACTTAAGGTCAACCGACCTGAACGGCTCAAAAGGTGCCCTTTGGAGACACTCCAGTACCAGTGACAAATCCCATGGAGCCACTGGTTGCTTGTAGGGAGGTTTCAATCTGGAAACCCCTTGCAGGAAAGTCTGCACCTCCGGTAGCAACGCTATCCTCTTCTGGAAATAGATTGACAGAGCCGAGATCTGTACCTTGAGAGACTGAAGGCTTAGACAAGACGAGAAACCATCCTGCAAAAACTCAGGTAACTTTGAAAGTCGAAATCGAGATGTATGCGACTTCTGCCTTTCACACCACCTAATATAGGTCTTCAAGACCCTATAATAGTTAGCCGAAGACACCGACTTCCTAGCCTTTACCATGGTGTTTACCACAGCCTCTGAGAAACCCTTGTTCTTTAAGATGGCGGTCTCAATAGCCAAGCCGTCAAATTTAGCCAAGCTAAATCCAAGAACGGCCCTTGCCTTAACAGATCTGACCTCAGAGGTAGACGCCACGAGTCCACAGGGATATCACCTTCCACACAGCCCGCAGTTCCAGGATATTGATCGGCAAGGCTGACTCTTCCGAGGTCCACAAACCCTGAAGCCGTAGGTCCAGAGCAACTGCCCCCCCAGCCCGAGACTGGCGTCGGTAGTGACTACCAGCCAGTCCCAGGACTGCAGAGACCGACCCCACTGAAAGGAATCCACCTCCATCCACCATTCCAGGGAAGACCGGGTTTCTGGAGACAACACTATGCGCTCTGACTTCATGGTCTGAGTATTCCCTGACCAGGATGTCAGAATGTTCCACTGGAATACTCGAGAGTGGAACCTGGCAAACTGTAGCGTCTCGAAAGTCACCACCATTTTCCCCAGCAGCTTGAGACACCTCCAAACCGATGGACTCCGAGGCCACAGAATCTCCCGAACCAAGATGACCATGTCCCTGGCCTTTGTCTCTGGTAGAAATACCCGATGTAGATGGGTATCCAGGACAACCCCCAGGAACTGGATTCTCTGTGACGGCAAAAGCTGAGAGACTTTTGTAAATTTAAAAGCCAACCGTGAACTTGCAAAAACCTGATGGCTTCTTCCAAGTGTTTCTGCAAGATCTCCGCCGACTCTGCTTTGAACAGCAGGTCGTCCAGATACGGAATCACAGTGATTCCCCTCAGTCGGAGAGCAGCCGCCATCACCGACATAATTTTGGTTAACCCCTTCCCGACATTTGACGTATATATACGTCATGGTCGGGAGGTACTTCCCGACACATGACGTATATATACGTCATGACTTTAAATTGACACCCCGTCTCGAGACGAGGTGGCAGAGGGACAATGTCTGCTGTCCCTGACCGCAGACATTCTCCCTCATTGCCCAGGGGGGGCAGCGATGCCTCCCGTCTTGGGCGATCGCTGCTATTGGCTGTTAAACAGTGAATAGCCAAAAGTAGCGTAGAAATGCATTGAGTGTAAAATTTAGACTCTGCTGCCCCCTAGCATCCAAAAAAAATAAAGGCGGTTTAAATAATGATTTAAAAATAAAGAATAGATATGGTCTTTGTTAGTTATTAACTATTTTGAGTGATATGATTATTTGTCTCACAAGCAGAAAATGGAACATTTTGCAAATAGCAAAATGTTCAATTTTTTCACGACACTTTGGTATTTCCCCCCCCCCCAAAAAAAAACTGTATCGACCAAATTTCACCACTAATTTAAAGTACAATGTGTCACGGGAAAACAATCTCAAAATCACTGGGATAAGTAAAAGCAAAAAAAAGTTATACCCACTTAAGTGATACATGTCAGATTTGAAAAAAATGGCTCTGTCAGGAAGGCAAAAACTGGCTGTGTCAGGAAGGGGTTAATACCCTTGGAGCTGTGGCCAGACCAAAGGGCTGGAATTGAAAATGCAGGTTTCCTATAGCAAACCTCAGGAGAACCTGATGTTCCGGGTGGATAGGAACATGCAGATATGCGTCCTGTACATCCATGGACGCCAAAAATTCTCCCTGGTCCAAGCTTAGTAGCACAGACCGCAGAGATTCCATCTTGAAATGGTCTACCCACAGATGGAGATTCAAAGACTTTACATTTAAGATCGGTCTGAAGGAACAGTCTGGCTTGGGCACCAAAAACAGAGTGGAATAAAAGCCTTTCTTCCACTCCGCTCGAGGGACCGGGATCACCACTCCTTTTTCTAACAGGGATTGAGACGCCCCCAAAAGAGCAGAACGGAGCCGTGACTCCTTTGGCATTGGTGTGGGTAGAAATCTTCTTGGAGAAAGACCTTTGAAGGGAATCCTGTACCCCTGGGATACAATGTCCAACACCCAAGTATCCCTGTCCAACAACGCCCAAGCGGCCCTGAACCATCGCAGACGCCCCCCCCCCCCCCATATTGACCACCGCTGGGGGACTCCCCAGGTAGTCATGCTGAGGGCTTGTCCTCACCTTTGGTGCTCGGTTTCTTGTGGAAAGAACCGAAATTTGACTTCGGCAGGATAGTACTTTTGCCTCCCGTGGCCTGCTTAATAAGCTCTTCCAGCTCGGAACCAAACAACAGCTTTCCTTTAAAAGCCAACGCCTCTAAGGCCTTTTTAGATTCGTTATCCGCCTCCCAGGCTTTAAGCCAAAGCACTCTCCTGGCATTGACGGACACCGTGGATACTCTGGAAGCCATGTTAAGTGCTTCCGCCTCAAGCACATACTCCGCAGCTGCTTTCAATTTCTCAGCTAGCAGTAACACACCTGGGTCAGCATGCAAAATAGTACATAAGTCACTGGCCCAAACAATCATGGCCTTGGAGACCCAGGCTGATGCTATAAGGGGGCGTAAAGTGAAACCCACCCCTTCAAAAATTGCCTTGAGGTTACCTTCAAGCTTCTTGTCTACGGGGTCCTTAAAGGCTGCACCCCCCTGGACAGGTAGCACAGTGGCTTTAGAAAGCCGTGCCACGGAAGCATCCACCACCGGAACTTTTTCCCAGAGGTCCGCATGAGCCCCAGGCATGGAGTACAGACTTAAATATCTCTTAGGCATCTGAAGCCTTTTATCGGGCGTTTTCTAAGCCCCTTCCAACAAATCCTGTAAACCTTCATCAGCAGGGAAGGTAACAGTTTCCTTACACTGCCGTTTAAATACTCCTTTTGCAGGAGTCTTATCCTCCACAGACAAATTCAAAGCCTGTTTTACAGCAGTTATCAAATCCTCCACCCCTGAGGCCGAGGAATCCTCAGAGTCATCACCCTGATCCCAGGGGATGTCTGTGCACTCTCCCTCCTCTCCAGATTCAACAGCAAGCAAAGGCACTGAATAAGACCTTTTACGGGTCCCCACAGTATCACTATCAAATCTGTCTAGCAAATCATTAAATCTGCTGATCCCTTTTGCAGTATCCTGCATGACCTGAAAGGACCCAGGATCTGCTTGGGTCAGAGGCAAGGAGCCAGAGGACTGCTGAGATGATGATGATGTCGGGGAAGCTACCAACATATCACTCTGTCTGTCCAGCAATTGCACTAAGGCATTTACAGACCTGCCCAGGGCACTGGCCCACGCAGGCTCCGATTGCTCTACCCTCTGGGGTTCATTGCCCATGGGTCTCACACCAGCGCAAGTAATACACAAGCCCCCCTTGGCCATCTGTTCAGGGGCAAATTTTAGTGTACACACACTACAAGCGCACAATGCATTAAGGGCTCCCTCCCCCAAAGCCACAGACTGCTGCTCAGACATAATGCAAAAGGTAACAGTCACAGTGCACAATGTACAGGCGTTAAATACAGAGCCAATGCACAACAGTCACTTATCTGTCTGAAGCTTTCAGAAGTGGGGAAAACGATGCCCAGGAAATGCAAACACTCTGCCAGAATCTGTCAGCCAGTTCAGCTCCGCTGCAAGCGTCTTCCGAATGGCACCAAACAGAGTGAGGGAAGAGACCAAGTCCCTGCTGCTGCGGGGTCCGTGGCTTTTGGCGCCAACCACCCCCAGACAGCCGCTCCCACTGCGGGATCTCAAAGTTTCAGTGTCTCCCACTCTGCTGGGGACCACTTGGAACATGCCTGTAACACACTGCTGTCCTCTCACACAGGAGCTCAGCGTGTAAGCTCCGCAGAAAATGGCCACCGCCATCACGGAGCGCCTGTCCCCCATGACCCCCACCTAGCGTGAAGCCGGTTTCAGAGCGCTCCGGAGCCCAGGCAGCTTCTTACTAGAAGCTGTAAGCACCGCACAGGGAGACCAGACAGTGGGCGGTATTCAATGTGAAAACCGGCGACGTGCAGCGAATCCTATTTAGGATTCGCTGCACATTCGCCACTGGTCGCCGCGTTCCGGAGCCTCGCCGGCTCCGAAATTCAACGATTCAGGGGCTCACTGCCCCTGACGGCGAATATGAGCTCCTGCGGCGAACGCCGCAGGGAGCCTGAGGACGGTGGCAGGCAGGGAGATGGAAGTCTCCCTGCCTGCCCCACAACGTTTGTGGGGAGAAGGTGGGCTCCCCGGGTGCCAGGCAGCACAGGCTGCCCCCCGGGGGTGCCAGCAGGGGACCGGGCATATTCACTACACCCGATCATGAATATGTAATGATCGGGTGAAGTGAATATATGAATATCTAATGAGCGGCTCTGCTCCGGCCCCCTGCTGGCTGGTCTGTGTAAAAAAAAAATATATATATAGTTTTTTTTAAATTAAATATATATTCATGTGCTTACAGCACATGAATAAAAATAGCATGCCCCTCCTCAGAATAAATCATCCCAATGTTGAGCTGTGTCACCAGGACCATTGAAAGAGAAATATATTATTAGAGTGTAAGCTCTGTGAGACAGGAATCCCTATGGGTATAGTTCCATCCCCCTGCTTTGCACCCTCTGTGTGTTGCGGTGGCCCCTGTGGCAGGGAGGACCCCCGAGCCTGTAACGTGCTTCCCAGCGAATGCTATACACTTACAGGTGTTCCTCCAGTTTCCTCTTCAGCTGCGAGGACTGGAATAGAGAGACGGCACATTAGAGTCAGGCGTGTGCTGATGCAGTAACACACGGATAGAACACGCAGGTGACACTCACATCTTCTGTCCGGCTGCCCTGTTCACGAAGCTGCCTCTGCAGGTCATCAACCTGGGCCCGGAGCTCTTGGATCTGCTGCTGGTTCACCCTGAAACCACAGATGGGACGCAATGGGTAAACGTGACTGCAACACTGATACCAGAAGAGCTTACAATTTAAGTGAGTGCGGAAAGGTTGAGCTTAAGTGAACCCCTGGCAGACAGTTTGGCCGCTGCTCAACGTAACAAAAGATACCCAACAATTCACAACCGATACGGCTACTGTAAGTGGGCAGTTAGCTTGCACTCTGGTGTACACAGTATATAGCGGGAGAGGTCAGCTGTTGGCTCCTGCCAGCACCAAATAAAAAAAACAGAGTTGCCTGGTCTGGAGGTGGGGTAGAGGATGGGAGGAGCCTGGAATGCTCTCTCCTTCCGCACTACACTACCCAGCATTAGCCCTGTGGCCCCTGACCTGTCCCGACGAAGAAAATGAAATAATAGAGACTGCAGTTGGGGATGGCAGCTGGCACCGGGCGCAGTAAGACAAGTCCCCACTCACCGGCTCTCGCTCTCCAGCCTGTTGCGCCCCCGGCTGGACTCCTCCAGCAGATTCTGCAGCTCGCACAGGCGCTCCTGGTACGAGGCCTCCTGGATGCACAGCATCTTATTCTCCTGCTGGAGACGAATCACCGTCTCCCTGGAAGTAGAACAGTAGTCAGCACAGGGCACAATATGCAGGAGCTCACGGTGTGTAATACGCAGGACATCACTGCGGCAGCGTAATACAATATGTGCCAGGCCGGCTCTTACTTCAGCTCTGCAGGCAGGATCTCCGCTGCTAAATTCTCCACCGGCGGCGACGGGCCAGAGAGAACGTCTGTGAGGGAATAGGATGATACAACACGAAAGACATCATTAGCATACCACGCAACAGCCAGCGCTGCTCAATGTGCCCTCCATCTCCTACAGATCTCTCACCTGCTTGGACCAGACACGTCTGCTGGAGGTGGGAGCAGCGCAGCTCGTCATTGGTCTCCCGCAGAGAGTCTCGCTCCGCCACCAGCCGCTGGGTCAAACAAACAAGACAACAGTGAGAAGATGCTGCATAGGTCCAGACAGACAGTCAATAGGTCGACTTCATATTGTTGACATGAATTTCGTCAACATGGTGAACAGGTGAAAAAATTAAATAAAAAGGTAGACAGTGCTCAAAGGTGACCAGTACAAAACTTCCACATGACTGGTCGACAAGTTTTGGGGGTTGTTCACATATTGTTCAACTTTTGCATGGTCCAAGACTGGGAATAATAACCTGTGGCAGGCGCAGTGAAGCCACACGGACCATGACCGGAAATAGTAACCTGTGGCAGGCGCAGTAAACCCGCATGGACCAAGACCGGAAATAGTAACCTGTGGCAGGCGCAGTGAACCCACGAGGACCACGACCGGGAATAGTAACCTGTGGCAGGCGCAGTGAACCCAGGAGGACCACAACTGGGAATAGTAACCTGTGGCAGGCGCAGTGAACCCACGATGATCACGACTGGGAATACTAACTGGTGGCAGGCACAGTGAACCCACGAGGACCACAACTGGGAATAGTAACCTGTGGCAGGCGCAGTAAACCCGCACGGACCACGACCGGAAATAGTAACCTGTGGAAGGCGCAGTGAATCCACGAGGACCACGACCGGGAATAGTAACCTGTGGAAGGCGCAGTGAATCCACGAGGACCACGACGAGTAACCTGTGGCAGGCGCAGTGAACCCACGAGGATCATGACTGGGAATAGTAACTGGTGGCAGGCGAAGTGAACCCACGAGGACCACGACCGGTAATAGTAACCTGTGGCAGGCGCAGTGAACCCACGAGGACCACGACTGGGAATAGTAACCTGTGGCAGGCGCAGTGAACCCACGAGGACCACGACTGGGAATAGTAACCTGTTGCAAGGGGCAGTGAACCCACGAGGACCACGACCAGGAATAGTAACCTGTTGCAAGGGGCAGTGAACCCAAGAGGACAGACTTTTATACTGATTGAGGTCATAAAATTGTGGTCATAAAATTAAACTTGTGTCAACCTTTGTGTGTCAACCACTTCTATTTTGACCTTTTATACAGTCAGCCTTTCCATGTCGACCGTATGGGGGTCAACCATGAGGACCACAACTGGGAATAGTAACCTGTGGCAGGCGCAGTAAACCCGCACGGACCACGACCGGAAATAGTAACCTGTGGAAGGCGCAGTGAATCCACGAGGACCACGACCGGGAAGAGTAACCTGTGGCAGGCGCAGTGAACCCACGAGGATCATGACTGGGAATAGTAACTGGTGGCAGGCGAAGTGAACCCACGAGGACCACGACCGGGAATAGTAACCTGTGGCAGGCGCAGTGAACCCACGAGGACCACGACTGGGAATAGTAACCTGTGGCAGGCGCAGTGAACCCACGAGGACCACGACTGGGAATAGTAACCTGTTGCAAGGGGCAGTGAACCCAAGAGGACAGACTTTTATACTGATTGTGGTCATAAAATTAAACTTGTGTCAACCTTTGTGTGTCAACCACTTCCATTTTGACCTTTTATACAGTCAGCCTTTCCATGTCGACCGTATGGGGGTCAACCGAATGACGGTGTATGTAATTACTGTAGCTCTTCTTACTACACCCATGTGACGCTGATCAAACCTGCTCCTACTTAAACCTGGTGTATAAGCCTCTACAGTGGCCCCGGCAAATTCATGTATAACTGCTTGACAATGGCCTGCAGACTAGTATAGCGGACAGCTGGCCTCTAAACCTCTGCAGAGTTGAAATGGACAACTTCAAAGACGAGGACGCCGGAAAGGACACCAAGAACCCTCTGGTCGGTTCTTGGCACCATGAGGAGTCAATACATCCCCCAATTTATCAGTCGGACAAGCCATGCCAGAGCAGACTGACTGACTGACTGTTGGTGCCACCCATGCCATTATCACCGGCACCCTGTGAAATCAGCCTCTCACCTCTTTCTCCTTCTGCAAAGCCTCAAACTTCTCCTTCAGCGTCTGGAACTCAAACTGCCATTTCTCCGCCCGTAGAGACTCTGCCGAGTGCTTCTTGTGCAATTCCTGGATCTGCCATGTGCACAACAAAGTAAAGAGGTCTCCTGTTAGTCACGGACATTACTTCCAGCAGTCCGTCCTGTAGCTTTGGGCCTAGCTGATCGTTCATCTGTACCTTGCTTTCATACAAAACAATCTGCCCCCTGCAGGAGATGCTGGGTGTAGCAGGAATGTATTCACTCACCTGTCGGCTGAGGCTGTCCACCTGTCCGCGTGACGCGTGAGCTTTGTGCAGCTCATCTTCCAGCTGACAGGTGCGCTGCATGTAGACCGTGTTCCTCTCCTCCAGGAGCTTGACCTGGCGTCGTAGGTCCCCCAAGTCTTCCAGCTTCTTCTTATAGGACTCTACCAGGGACTCCAACTTCCCCACACGGTCTGAGGAGTGCCTGAGGGTGATGGAAAGATAAAGAGAGAGACAGAGAGAGAGACAGACAGAGAGAGAGACAGGGAGAGAGACAGGGAGAGGGAGAGAGACAGGGAGAGGGAGAGAGAGAGAGAGAGGCAGAGAGAACGTTTACCAAAAGCCAGCGAGAGACACGGTCAATATGCTCCTACATCTCTGGGGCATGGTGTGTTATAAGCATACAATGGCCAGAAGCCAGACATGGAACAGCTGTGGACGATGCTGAACATATACCAAAAGGAACACAGGCAGCAACTGCTTGGGAGGCAATAAATAGATACTGAAATTCCAAATATATCCTGCAGGACCCTACTGCTACATGTCCATGCACGAAGGGGCTTATGCTCTATCCTATTACTGTAGCATGTAGGAACCTTACATTCGTTCACATTCCACAATTGAAGAGTTTCTTTTCCCTGCAGTTTTGGCAGTGTTCATTCTAGCAACCTGCACCTTTCAAAACATGTGCAGTTCCTTTTTCCTGCCTGTGGTGGCGTCACCTGCTGTGGTTTTCTTCATACAGACCAGACTGTACTAGAAGCATCACAGCAGACAGCGCCACCACAGGCAAGAACGAGGAACTGCACACATTTCAAAAAGGTGCTAGAATGAAGACTATATTGGGATAGAAGCTGTTTATTAATTGTATGTACACAGTGTCGTGAGACAAGCGATGTAAGGATGTGGCTTATACTCTCACTAGGCACTTAGTACATCCCTGGGACTGATCCAGCCATGTAAAGCGTTCAATAGCTGCATACAGAGGAGTCCAGCATAATCTAGGCCACGCGCATTGAAGCATGTAACTGTTGGAGGCCGCATGGGTCTTTGATGCCGTGCATAAGCAACTATTCTTTCCCTTTGGGACGTGGGTACGAGTGCAACACATAAACCCGTTCATGGGAACTACTATCACGGGTATATTGAATAGTCGCAGCTGGGGAAAAGATGAAGCAGGGCATATCTGTACATTTATCCCATTCTCCCAGAACAAGCTTCATCAACATCAACCAACAAGAGCATTTTATTCCTACTCTGCCAGTTGGGAAGCTTCTTCCTCATACTATAGAACTTTCAGTCTGTGGTGTCCCGATGTCTCTATTTCCCTCCTCATATCACCAGGGGCAAATTTAGGCATAATGGGGCAGACGTATTCAGCCTGGAGAAGAGAATCTGGAGATACAGTGAAAGGAGATAACACACCAGCCAATGAACTGTGTTTGAAAATGACAGTTGGGATTTGATTGGCTGTTTCTATATCTCCTTTTGCCTGATCTCCACTTTATCTCTACTCCAGGCTTAATACATCTGCCCCATTATCGGTTGTCCCCATTAAGCCAAGTTAGGGCTTCCGGATTAATGAAGCAGCACTAAGCACTAGATAGATATAAGCTACATTGAGCAAATAACTCCTTGTAGGACTGGTGGAAAACATTGGCAATATTAAAGAACACATTTAGGTTTTCTAATAGTTAATATCATAACTGGTGAAAATAATTTTTTTTTAGAATTTGTAAAGAAAACAAACAAACAAAAAAAACACCTCATATCAGCTGTCATAATGTAGGTGACCTTTAGAACTATGCTCCATTGTGACATCACAGTTACCGATGACATCACACAGCTGCTGAAGACACAGAGTCTCAGATGTGATATACAGTTCTTATTGGAGGTCACAGTTGCGATTTGTGCAAATTTGTTTTTGCGATAGTGCAAATTTGTTTGTTCTCTAAGAGCCCTAGTCTTGTCTTTGGACATAACATGGGTCCTATCAAGAGAAAGAAAGCATGGATAAAGAAAGGAAAGAAAATGCAGAGGAGAAGGAAAGGGAGCAGGAAAATAAAGCAGGCAGTGAGACACATGAGAAGAAGAAATGCGCCAATGGTAGCAGGTGTACAGAGAGGCTGGAAGAGGTTAGTAGCCTTTATGACAAAGAAAAGAGATCAGTTCCTTAAATCATGTCGCAGATGTCCCAGATTTTGGCAAGTGAGAAAAAGGAGAAACATGGCTATTGCTGAAGATCCAGGGGAAGGATGCAGCCATTGGGCAGGCCAGACAAACTTGCCAGAGGAAAAGAGGTGCGATAAGAAGTTAGGCAAAGTAGCTTGGCAAAGACACTGGAATAGATTTGCTGGTTTTATTAAAGAGAAAAAGAGTCAATTTATAACAGCAATTGGCAGAGGACAACCAGACACCCTACCAGGTCAGCAAGCTGCAGAGGGTCCGCAAGCTGCAGAGGGTCCGCAAGCTGCAGAGGGTCCGCAAGCTGCAGAGGGTCCGCAAGCTGCAGAGGGTCAGCAAGCTGCAGAAGGTCAGCAAACTCCAGTAGAGAGCGTTACTGTCCCCTTAACAGTGGGAACATTTACTTTCCACTCGCTTCTTGGAAAGGGAAGTTACGGCAAAGTGATGCTCGCCAAAGACTCTGTTCATAAGAAAAGAGTAGCAGTTAAGATCCTAAAGAAAAGAGCACTCATTCAAAGTGCAAAGAACAGAGCATCACTGGAACGGGAGTACGTTATGACCGAGTGTCGGGTACTTCAGGTGGCACATGAGAGTCCTTTCCTGACCCGTGGATATGCAGCCTTCCAAACAAACAGCTATCTTTATTATGTAATGGAACTGGCTGGCGGAGGGGACCTCTTCGATTTTGGGGTCAGGAACATACTGAAACCATCGGCAATAAAATTTATTGCCGCAGAACTGGTCTGTGGATTGCAGTTCCTGCACTCCAGAGGAATAATCCACAGAGACCTAAAACCTGAGAACGTATTGCTGACAAAAAGTGGACATGTAAAAATCACAGACTTTGGTCTGGCCATGTTGAATGTATATGGAGAAACCAAGGCCAGTATCACTGTTGGGACACGTGGCTATAAGGCTCCAGAAGTTTTATTAGGTGCATCAATTAGTGCAGGCGTGGACTGGTTTGCATTCGGTGTGATATTATATTTGCTCACCCTAGGAACGCACCCTTTTCCTGGAAAGGATACGTTAGAGATCAGGAGAAGTACCCTTAAGAAAGAACCGTCGTACGCAGGTATTACTGGTTCCGCAACAAAGGACATTATATCCCAACTCCTGCGCAAGGACCAGACCCTCCGGCTCGGGGTAAACGGCAACGTGCGAGAACACCCCTACTTCTCTTCAGTTGCATGGCAAAACGTAGAGACTGGAAAATCAGCGTCTCCACTCAAATGGTACATGTGCATGGCAAAAGTGCATGGTACAGTTCAACAATGTCCCCTGTCTTACAGCGAAGCCTACAAAAAGCCGATTCCTGCCATTGACCAAAGCCTCTTTGACGACATTCAATTTGTGTGCCCTAAATGGGCTAAAAGCTATCATAACGTGCCAATGGAGCTAGATACCATATCATCAGTTAATGGCGACCTGCACGACAAAGAATAGACACCTGTTGCACCTGCTGCCTGCTCCGTCCTCGACTACTTCTCCGGAGATGTACCGTGTTCCACCTGTCGGTACAGTTCTGCCAACCGACTCTAAGCAGTCACGACTTTCCTGGTCTGTAGTTTGGTCTGAACTACAAGGTCATCTGGGGATTAGGGCTACTGGCGACACCCCACAAAAAAAACGACACAGCCACCTCATGGGTGTGTTGGAAGAGCTGTTAATTATTTTTGAAAGG
Source organism: Crinia signifera (assembly GCF_055691185.1). Lineage (NCBI taxonomy): Eukaryota > Metazoa > Chordata > Amphibia > Anura > Myobatrachidae > Crinia > Crinia signifera. Next base: position 301,281,618 of record NC_139220.1, on the reverse strand, counting down.
TTTATAGTTACAGTTACACCCATCTCATTGATAAGAACTAAGCTGGGTACACCTTAGTTCCTGCCTCAGCGGAGCTTACAATCTACAAGCCACATGTAATTTTTTTTTTTGGGGGGGGGGGGGGGGGCTATTTAACCACTTTACCTCGCCTGGAAAGTGGAGAAATATTTAGCTTCATTCACAGCTATGAAAAATAACTATACAACTGGAAAAATCCCCCACATTCCCCATGCAGGCCGTTATATTCAATCTTCTAAGTATACCAGATAAGGAATATATGGCTGCCATAATACATACTTCCAAAACATTTAACAAGATCTGGTCTCCATGCCGACTTCTCCTCCACCACCCCCCTCCCTCCCTCCCGCCACACACTTTGGGGTAGATTTATTATAGCGGCGCCTATCGCGCCGCTGAAACAGTTCCTGCTTCGCCTCATTAGCGAGGCGAAGCAGGAGGGGACACCGACAAGATCGACTAAGATCTTGCCGCCGGAGTGGGGGAGCGCTAACTCCCCCCTCCGGCGATGTCCCTCCTGGAGACAGCGCATCAGTTAATACTGATGCGCCGTCTCCTTCCCCCCCGGCCGTCTGCGCATGCGCGGGATCTCGCTAGTCTCGCGAGCTCCCAGCGCAGCTCGGCCCCAGCGCTGTCCCTGTTGTTAGGTATAGGCATCGCCGTCTGCAGCTGGTGAAGTCGACAGCTGCAGGCGGCGGAACGGTCAGCGATGCTGACCGTTCATAAATCTGGCAGGAGGCAGGGGCGCAGTGCAAAACATCGCCCCTGCGCTATGCCTCCTGCCCCACACCACCGGCGTTAGAGTAAACGCTCGGCGGGTGTGAGATCAGGGGAAGCGCTATCCCCTGCTATAATGCACGGGGATAGCGCATATTCCCCTGATCGACGTTTAATAAATCTACCAGTTTGTTTCTTTGTTTTTTCTCTCTTTCCTTATGTCTTCTCCTTCTCAAGCTTCTCTTGGTTCTATTGTCTTTGACAATAGTCATTGTGAGATATTTTCCCCTTATCTTTTAATCTAATAAAACTGGATCTGACTTATTGTGATATTACTGCTACTGTATTTTGTTGTGTTGTGTGGAATATTATGGCGATTCATTTAATAAATTGTATAATAAAATAAACACACACCTAAATAACTATAAATGTAATGGACATGGAAGGTGGCCCCTCTTAGCTTTGGGCCCCATAGCAGCTGCACCCCCCCCCCCGCCCCTATAGTAGCTACGCCCTTGTATAGAATACATGGAACTGACAGGGAAGGTGGCCTGTTTCAGTTCTGTGACCCTTCTGCTACATACAGTGCCTGTTTGGCTCTCAGTCTACCTGCTACCACTATTCCCCACTCATATCACTACTATGTGCTGCTGGGTACCCTGCTCCTTCTGATTTAACTCTGCGCACTGGATCCCAGTCAGGCCGGCTGCACATAACACTTTCTAAAACTTATGTGCAGCCTCTGGGCGGGGGACACTGCAGGGGCAGTGACAAGCAGGCAGCGAACACAGCGGTAGCGGGCAGGGGACGCCTGTGAACGGAGAGCTGGGCAGGACAATCAGGGAGCTGCAAGGAAAGAAAAAAAACCAATACAAATGAATGGGCAGCCAGTGATTGGCTGATTGATCTCAGCCAATTGCTGATTCATTTGATTCAGCCCATTAATTTGTATTGGGGTGTTTTTACCCCCTTGCAGCTCCCTGATCCCCCTGCCCAGATCACCGTTCTTCCCCCAGCCCCCACTGGCTCACCGGCATCCCCCGCCCACTGCTCCACCTGCCTGGCTCACTAGCGTCCCCTGTCCGCTGCCTCTTTGTCCGCCTCTCCCCCTGCAGCTCCCCGGGAGTTGCATATGATAAATCACATTCAAAACATGGCACATCAAGTGCCTAATCGTGTGTGACCCCTCCAGTGGGGAGCTGCAGGGTAAATCAGGTCTAACTTGGACAAGTTGGACTAATGTATGGGGGCCTTTATCCTGTGGCCTCCTGCTGCCTCTATTTCCCTATATCACTACTCTGTTGGGGACTCTGCTCCTTCTACCATACAACTTTCAGCCTCTGGATTCTTGATGCATGAATTCCACTCCTGCTGCTTTACTTTACAAATACAAGACTTCAACAAGTACAGCTGGCTCAACTCCTGAAATACTCTGTGTTGCTGTGCATAGTCTGATAATCCAACTGGCCTAGAGTCAATCTGGTCTCACTAAATTACAAATTGTGACCACACCTCTGGCAAGGGATAAATAAGTCATAAAGCAGGTGATCTCTCTGCAATTCCAGGCCCGAGAGCCCCATTCCCTGGACCACTGCTCACCTGAGTACGTCCATCTCATCCCTGAGGGACTGCGCCTCATGAGCCAGCCCGGTTAGATCTTGGTTACGCATGTGCAGATCCTGAACCTCCCGATCCAGTTCCTGACATCGCTGTCTGTAGTCATCTCTCGCGCTCTCCAGCCTGAAGTAAGCCCAGAAACATCACAAGTTACCTTCTATGCGGCCTCACAGAGATCTTCCAAAGCCACTGGGGGCACATGGACAGCCATTCATTCTGGACATTTAACCCCCTACAGTCATTGTTTGTTTCTGTTTAGGGAGCGCTCCCATTACCGGTAGTTTTCCTCCTGCAGTTGCTCGATCTGACTCTGCAGCAGAAGCAGCTTCTTGCCAAACACTGGTGTCCCCATGCCCTCCTCCGACTGTTCCTGCTGCTCCTTCAGGTTTCTGTTTTCGCTCATTAGACTCCTCTTCTCTTCCATGAGCACCGACACCTGATGAAGCAAATGGGGGGGGGGGGGAATCGGGCAACACAGGAGGGAGAGGAGCAAGGCCCACAGTGTAAGAAGGGTTAATAAAGAGCACATAAGTAAGGGGTTAAGAGGAAAGTGGTAGTAACAAATATGGGGTTCCCTACCAAATCCTCAAACAATGGATCGGCCCAAAGACTATGAACATAGTAACCGTTATCTCTGCGGGACATTGTGGCAAGATACAATTCTCAGCAGCGCTGGCTGGTCATGTGACAGGGCGAAGGATCCAAGATGCAGCGGGGTCTGCAGGCAGTCCATGCACAGAGGGGGTAGAACAGGGAACGTACATGCAGCAATCTGCAGACTCTTCACCCCCCTTCCCCCATGTGTTCCACAGGTTTAGATCCCTACCATACTTAAAGATAATAAAAGACTCTGTGCCTATAGCACAGGTTCTCAAACTCGGTCCGCAGGACCCCACACTGTGCATGTTTTGCAGGTCTCCTCACAGAATCACAAGTGAAATAATTTGCTCCACCTGTGGATCTTCTGAAATGTGTCAATAAGTAATGATTGCACCTATCGGGTGACCTGTAAATTGTGAACCGTGTGGGATCCAGAGGACCGAGTTTGAGAACCCCTGGCTTATAGGTTCGGACTATGTATACCACTCTATGGCTTTTATGTAAACTGGTTTGAAACAGTCTGGAATGAATGATGAATGGATCTTTCCTGAGCCCTCCTGACTGGATCATTTAGTAAACGGCAGAAGGACACAGGCTGGTTACGCAGATAAGAACACACAGGCGAGGCACGTTTCAGCATCACGCTCCCCCCCCAACACAGCGCTGCAGGGGGTGATGCTCAGGGTTAAGTGGCGGCTGGCAGCTGTGGCAGACATGCAGGAGGTTATTGTTAGGGGGATGCAGAAACAAGGCAGGGATTAAACTCACCCACATCTCCGGAGAGGCCAAACCAACCTCAGCTTAAAACCTTTTTAGAGGGTGAAATCACTCAATGAAGTGGGAGATTTAGAAGCCCGATCACCAAAGGACAGACACCACACTGGGCGATTTCTGTACAATATACGGGTATTTACACTACCAATACTCGCCATTAATGGCAGGACTGGTCTTTATTATAATAGAAATCCCAGTATGAGTGCAACAGAAAATCAAATAAAATTGCCAGTATTCATATGTTACTGATGATGGCAGATGTCGGACTGCGAGCCGGATATATACTGGGTGACATTTATACACAGCGGTAAAGAGGGCGAACCAACCTATTTCCATCTAAAGCAGGCAGTGAAGGTAGTGAGCGAAGATTAGTCTGCGCTCCCTGCTCGTACCATGGGGGTGTTTTCTGGGGATCCCCCAGGTGTTGGAAGGGAGGGCCACTGACAGCAGCGGCCCCCTTCTCCCCGCAGCCGTCACATCGCTGAGAGAGTCCTGGGCTCACTCATCACTGCGAGCAGGGAAAAAAGAATATATAAATAATTTGATGGTGAATGATGATTTTTCCTGTGTGCACGGCTGAATCAATATCAGCTTTATTGGCCAGGTATACTTGCGTATACTAGGAATTTGATTTGGATTGCTGTGCAACAGCTGTTTAGGTAACAGTGAGAGTACAGATATACATAACACATACAGGTATATGCTCGATGTGCCCTGGGGATTGTAGATGCAGGGAACATAAGGGATGGCCATCGACGATTCAAAATCATCGATGGTTCATGGTCGATGTCGAATACTTTTGCCATCGATGGGGAGAACCAGAAGGTTTCCCTCCATCGATGGAATAGCATAACAATGTTTGGTACTTATGTATTATCTGGGCTCGCATGGAGTTGATTTTATATAGTGTGGCGAGCACAGCGAGCCATCGTGCCCGAAGCGTGGCAAGCGCAGCGAGCCCCGCGGTCTCATAAGAAAAACGGGAGCCCAGATATTACATAAGTACCTTATGTTTTTCTCCTCCCCCGACACCTGTGAAGCCCCGCCCCCTGTGTTTTGTTTGGCCCACATGCCAATCAATGAAATACAAATAATAAAATATTGCGCTCAGACCCTAAAAATACAGGCTGGATTCACCATCCTCTTTTTTTGCCATTTGTAGATACTTGGGGGCAGATTTATTAAGCTCGTGAAGTGATAAAGTGTCTAGTACTTTATCACCGGTGTATGAAGCAGTAATAAGGGAGGAGAAGTGATAAAATGCCTAGTCCTTTATCACCGGCCAATCAGTTCCTGGCTGTCCCTATTTAAACCCAGCCTGTAACTTAACAGTCAGGAGATGATTGGTCAGTGATCAAGTACAAGAATCTTTATCACTTCACTGAGCTTAATAAATCTGCCCTCGTAACCAATCTACATTTTAAGAAAATATTTTTATAACGTGTATGGTCTTTAAAAACACTGTTCTTATACTAATTCGCCCTAATGTGGTGGGTGAATCTCCGGTGAGAGGGTAGATCCTTTAGGGACATCAGCTGTGTGAATCAGTACGGGAGCCCTGTCTTCCTTTGTATATAAATGTCCCCAGATATAGTCACAGCACCAAAGCTCCAGCACAGATATATAGGGTTATTGTATAGTCAGCACAGTATGTGCCCTCCCCACAGTATAGCTAGGTCAGTATACTACAGTATACTGTACTATACAGGGTGGCTGTACTTGGGGTGCTAGTGTACTCGTTCAACCCTAAAAAGGGGGAGATCAACAGTATGCTGGTTAGGGGAGTCACAGCCCAGCAAATGCAGAACACGCCACCACCACAAACACATGTGCAGTTCTGAGTAGTAACGACCCGCACCATCCCATCACCACCATGGCTGTACCACATGCTTGGCGTTACTCGCAGTGCAGACATACCTGCAGTTCCAAATCGTGATAACGCTGCATGAAGTCACTTTTCTCATCTGTGTCCTCACTAAGGAAGTAATATTTACGTGACTGGAAGAGAGAAGGTAACATGGGAGAGAATGAATTAAGGGAAGGCAGGGGCAGGAGGAAGGAGGGAGCGTGCAACAGGTGGAGGGAACGAACAAGGATGTGCGCAACAGGCGAAGGAGACTGAGTGCAACCAAGAGCGCAAGAGACAGAGGAGGAGGAGGAAAGAAGTGTGGTGATCACATTCAGAGGAGATTTAAAGTTAGAGAAAATTAGGCCTAAACCTCTACCCATCCTTAGATGGGGTTTCCACGCACACACCACAGGGTATGCTGCTTAAACAATGAACCCCATCTCCGATAGATACCATCCTCTTCTGCACTGTTGCACTAGATGCCACGGAGAATATAATACAAGTCAAAAAAAAATTTGGCAGCTCAGACAACACAGAAAGGGAGAGGACAGCAGTCTCTGATCCGGATAAGTAGCACTGCTCAGCGATCATGAAATAAGATCCGGCGTGTAAGCTGCGAGTAAGACCGATGGCTCTCACCTGACTGTCATAGTTCACGTAGCTGTCAGCTGCCACTGTGTCAGTGGGGTCCTTGCTCAGGAGCTGTAGGGGTTGAAAACGCACCCATAACATGTTGTATTGGTGGCATTTTAGTATCACCAAAATCACAGATCTTTAAATATACCAAAATGTGGAGTAAAACAAAAGTGGTAAGGTGGTACAGTATTTATGGTCAATGAAGCTAGTCAATACAACGAGTCCTTGTCTCTCTTCTCCACCAACCTATCAGTGGCAGGACTACTGTGATCACACCTACCTCCTGTATGGATTCCATTACAGCCTGCTGGACGGACTCCCCCAGGGTCATAATCTGCTGGATGTGCTCTGGGAGGGGAGGACACATAACAAAATATCAGGCAACAGCTCAGCAATATCTAAGGCCAAACACCAAGGCCACCCCTCTGTATTAAGTAGCAGTAGCCATTCTAGGCTTGATTCGGAGGTGGACACGCTGTCAATGTGTTAGTCTAGTTGCACTGCACATGCCTCCCGATTGTGTCTGTACAGAGTCGCTGTTGTGATTTGATGCACACACAGGGAGAAGTGGGTATTCCTAGGTGATGACTGGGAGAGGTCGTAACACACACACACAGATGTACACCATGTAGCGGCACTGGCAATGAGCAATTTAGGAACTCTGTGTGCTGAACCAAAAGACATGAGGACTGCAGCCTATACGCCTCTGGTTCCGGTTCCGGTTCCCATTGATACTGAATTTGCCAGACATCTGCCCTGAAGCGTCAATGTAGTTACACAGTTCTGTTACAACAAGGCAATGCGCTCTGCTCACCTTCCTTCTTGTCGCAGCTGATGGCACAGCCCAGCACCAACTGAACCATTTTCCTGAGTTCAGCCCTGTTTGAAAACTCCCCGATCAGCGCAATGTCCGGGATGTGATCTTCAGACACCGGGTGTCCTAGTACCTGAGAGAGGGTGGGAGGGAGACTGTGATAATGTACAGCATCTGCAACCTGTAATCTCTCCAGTTGTGGTGGAAAGACAATCCTAGTATAACTTGCTAATGGATGGCAGGCTACACCAGACTTCTGCTGAACAGTAGAAGAGCAGGCTTACATGCAATGCTAGGAGGAGTGGGATGCCCCTCCCAGCGGAGTTCTTGGGGTGGTAGTAGTGGCAAGTAACATTTTAAAAGCAGCAATTCCAAATATCCACAGACACTCACCGCTCTCAGCATGTCATGTAACAGTAGAGGTGAGCTCACAGTACATAGACTTACCATACTATCCCTGTCAACGGAGATGCTCAATGATTACACAAGTTCTGTGGCTGATTAAACCCAGGTTTAAAAGTCAGCTAGTTACAGACTCTGGGTAATTAGGGTTCCAATTTAAAGAAATATGGTAAGCCTATATTTAGAGCTCAGAGGGGTTTTCCAGAGCCTCTCTGCTCACCATATACTGTGACTGTAGCTGCTAACATTCTCAGCAGCAGACAGAAGAAACAAAAGGAGGGACAATTTAAATGACTGGATGTGTTATCACAGTAGGTCACAATTATCCATTTTACAACGCAAGTCTCTTATGCTCATTGGATTGCTTTCATTTATTTTAGTCTGGGGTAAAACGAGAAACGACAGAACATGACAGTATGGTCCATCTTGTCCTAAACGCTTTTGGCCCTATTAGAGACATACTGTAGGTATATATTCAATTGATGTCTCAACTGCCGTCTTGTCGAAAAAGACGGCAGTTTTAGAGTAGAATAGATTCCGACCTATTCAATGCTAGCTGGGTTTTTTTCCCCAACAGGTGGGAATGTTCAGACCTGCCGGAAACCAGGTGGATTGGCGGAATAGCTGCAAACCCACCTGACAAAAATGCAGCCAAATGCGACATGTTTGGGCCACGTTTCCGGTAATCTCAATAAGACATGAAAAGAGGTTGGATTGAGGCCAGGAGGACGGCGCCAGGTGAGTAGCAGCAGCTTACACGGTGCCGTCCTCCTGTCAGCCGCCTCCGGCGCTCACCCGGACCCATTGCCAGCCTGGTGATCAATCAGTGGCTAAATCCGACATTCAGATTTGGCTGCTCATTGAATAGCCCATGTCGGATCCATTCCGACAAAAAAATGTTGAAATGGATCAGACTGGAATTGAATATACCCCTTAGACTTATAACTAACATAATTGTGTAAAATAAGCCATCATGTATAAATCACATACCACATTAGCAAAGTAACTCCCAAATGTAGCCCTAAACCAGCTATACGGCATTTCTAAAGGAATTAGCCTTTGATGCATTTAATTAGCCAGTGAGAGGAGATAATGGGCTTACACAGGCCTGGACATTTCTGGGACTTCACAATGAAAGCTATAAGAATAGGTACAGGACGGTGGGTATTTCTAGAAGCAATATAAGACAAAGGATATTAATAAAAACAAGAGAGGTCTGGTGCATTTAAGTCAGCTGACATTTTTATCCAAGGTCCGGAGTACGCAAAAGAGGAACAATAGCCGAACATCCCACTCAGACAATGACACAGACATGAAGATGTTCCACTGTGGAAAACGCAGCCGCTTCTTGTGAACACTAGATGGCACACTTTAATATTGTTAAAAAAATAAAAAATAAAAATATATAGCACTAGTCTGCTTCCTATTGGTCACACGGACTGGAAACATCAATCTCCCTGCCAGCTATTCCCTACAGTACAGTATGGCAGCCGGCCACCACAAGAACTTTTTCTGCTTTTATCTGTGTTAGTTCCAGCTCCCTGCCAGCCCATAACAGTGCACTGCTGCTGTGCGGCATTTGCTTGCCGTACGGACACTGGAACATGGCCAAGGGAACATAGTCCGTCGGGATAAGGATATTCAGACTTTGATAACAGGTTACAACGCAACAACCTACAATCCACAATATCTGTTACAGGATCTCCCTTACAAGGCAATCGAGAAATCCCGGCCAGATCCTGATTTTGCACCACTTGGGCGTGAGCTCACAATTTTTAGACCAAAACAGGACTCAAGTAGCTTGATACTGATGCAGTAATAATGATCTACTATTACATTACAAAATATCATACGGCACAGCCTCCTCAATTGTTTTACACTCCGGTATGAGCCTATAATGAGAGGAGATGAACCTTTATAGATGACACTCCAGTAGCGACAGGCAAAATCGCATTATGCAAAGATCTAGAAAGTGGTGTAAACATTATTGGGTACTTGTTTCCTAGCACGGCCACAAATCTTGGCCATCGGGGGTAATTTTAGTGGCCTGCGACGCGACCGACGCCCCCGATTTTTCCATTGAAATGCATTGAAAACAGTGAAAAACCGGGTCGGTCGCGTCGTGTGCGGCTAAAAATGCTTAAATGGTCCACACGCGATGGCCGCGATTTCCCCATAGGGAACAATGTTAAATGGGTAACTTTACCCCCGATGACCGCGATTTCCCATAGGAAACAATGTTAAATGGGTCAATTTACCCAAATCATCATAGGGAACAATGGTAAATGGGCCAGAAAGCCCAAAAAACACCCCTGAACATTGACATGTCCCCCCAAAAGTAGTTCACGCCACCCCGCGATGAACGTGAACCCGAAGCGTGGCGAGCGCAGCGAGTCCGCGAGGGGCGGCGGTACGCGTCCTCCGACCTTTTCATACCCCCACTATCCACTAGGGCGTGGAGTTGAGAATAGAATAGTGTAATACCTTCACAGGTAAACGCGTCCCTTCGCGGGCTTCACAGGTATCCGCTCGCCACGCTTCGGGCTCGGTGGCTCGCCACACTATTCTATTCTCAACTCCACACCCTAGTGGATAGTAGGGGTATGAAAAGGTCGGAGGACGCGTACCGCCGCCGCTCGCCACGCTTCGGGTTCACGTTGATCACGTGGTGGCGTAAACTACTTTTGGGGGGACATTTCAATGTTCAGGGGTGCTTTTTGGCCCATTTACCATTGTTCCTATGATAATTTGGGTAAATTGATCCATTTCACATTGTTTCCTATGGGAAATCGGGGTCATCGCGGGTAAATTGAGGCTTTTAACATTGTTCTCTATGGGGAAATCGCAGGCATCGCGCGTCTGGCCCATCGCACCCGATTTTTTTGCGTATGCGATGCCCGCGATGGCCCCGATTTTACCCCAGATGACCGCGATTATGATCGTTGTGGCCGTGCTAGGAAACAAGTACCCATTATTGCATTGCACTCAAAGATACTACTGCGTTTTACAGGCGATGATTACTCAAGGGATAGAAGTGATCAGTAGCAGAAGGCCTTAGCACCAGCCATATACCCGCTGCAGGGATTGCGCCTGACAGACTGATCTCTGGGGGTTATTCTGGTTGATGCGCAAGGCTGCGAATTCGCAGCCTTGCGAGCCAAACAAACCCCGGCTTGCCTGGGCCACCAACCATTCGCAAGGGCATTTCCCTCGCAGGGCCTGCCAATGGATGCTTCACGGTAACATCCATTAGCAGCCTAGGGGGATCGCATATAAAAGTGACTCTCAAGTCCCTTACATATGCATGGCCGCTCGGGAGGAAATGGGTGGGCGGCTGACGTCCGGTGATGTCAGCTGGCTGCCGCCTGCACCATTGGGGCATTTGCACGAGAATGCCCAGCGGTCTCATGGGAATGCCCATAAAAGCTGGGCGTTGCCATATGCAAATGGCCCGGCCCGTCACCCCGTGCCCGCACAAGTGTGTGCATGCACCCAGTGAACACCCTGTTCGCCGTGGCCGCACGCACCCTGCGTATGCGCATCATTGCTCGCACGGGGGGAACGAATGAACCAGAATAACCCCCCTCTGTGTGCGCGCAGGTTACCAGAGCCTGCAGTTCTGCCTTCAGGTCCTTACTACAACACTCAGCCGCCATTCCGTCAGTCTCTTCAGCTGCCAGCAGATGAGCAATAGATTTGCATGTACAACTCAGGATTGCCCACGATAAATTGCAAGATGGACCAGCCGGTTTGCGTGTACAACTCTGTACGGTCACACACAAAGTACAATAGCAGAGGGCATTAGAGATGGCGGAGGGGCAGGTGTACAGGTTTCAGTATCACCTGAGGAGGAGAAAGTGCAGGTGAGGTAAAGGAATGAGACGACATAGAAAAGCCTGGAGCAGAGAGATAACATCCCGATATGTAGAACCCACACCCACAAAGGCGGCACTGTTTGCATTCCTGTATAGGCTGATTCATCCCACAAAATGGCTGCCTCAGCTGTGCTAAGTAGGCAGCTACTAGAAGGGATATTATTCAATCTCACAGGGACCAGTAACATCAGAGACGAAGGGTTCATCAAGATTTCATGTTTACCTGGTAACAAGCCATAAGGCCACTGCTAACACCATTTTATCTTTGTTTACTTCTTCAGGCGGTTCAGGATTTAAAATTCTGCAGTGTGTCATGTGACTACCATGGCAACCACAGTAATTGGACTATGATGAGTGAGCAGAGGCTCTGGAACAGGGGTCCTCAAACTATGGCCCGCTGAGGACATTCATATGGCCCGCCGGGTGATTATGCCGCCGCTGCCTGTCTGTCATTTTTACATGAGAAGGACAGTCATTGGTGGAAGAGGGAGAGCGGGCAGCGCCGGCTAAAGCGCTGGATCATGAGAATTGTTGTCCGGCTGCAATCTAGCTTCAGGAGAGTGAGAGGAACCGAACAGCTCAGCCAGACTACAAATCTCCTCTCCCAGGATTCAGAGGAAGACAGGGCATTTGGGAGGGCCGTCTGAGCGGTGACTTGTGGGCAGTGAAGGTCGGAAGCGGGAGCGCGATGAGCGGGAGAGTGAGTGCAGGAAACGGAGGCATCACAGCGCAGAGGCAGCTTGGAGGAGGTTGGGAGCATTATTACCCCCTGAAGAGGCGAGTCCCATGGTCACTACTTGAGCTACGCTGGTGAGCACTAATTGGGCTGCGCTTGACTGGCTCGCCCTCCCTCATTTTACTAATAGAAATTTGGAATCCCAATGAAAATGTTGATACAATTTACCAAATGGAACTGCCTGAACTGCAGAATTGTGACTCTCTGAAAGACGCATTCAAGTCAAGCAGCCTTCAAAATTTCTATGCATCTCTCCCCTCTGAGACATATCCTCATCTCAGGAACAGATCAAGACTAACGGATGCACACTTGCATCACTTGTTACGACTAACAGTGACAAATATGGAACCAGACATTGGCCATCTCATTAGCCAAAAGCAGGCCCATAGTTCCCATTGAAATACTGGTATGTTTGTTGATTTAACTTTACTTCATTTTAAATATTGTATTTGTCCCCGTTTTGTTTCTTCACTTCAAAATAAGATATATGCAGTGTGCATAGGAATTTGTTCATAGTTTTTGTTTTTACTATAGTCCGGCCTTCCAACGGTCAGAGGGAAAGTGAACTGGCCCCCCTGTTTAAAAAGTTTGAGGACCCCTTCTCTGGAACATCCATTTGAGCTCTGTCCTGTGAACTATAAGCTCCTCCCCCACCCTAGTATCACATGGCATAGTGCAGGGGTGTCAAACACAAGGCCCGCGGGCCAAATCCGGCCCACCAGACCTCTTCATGTGGCCCGCGCAACCGCCGCCAGCCTTCACCTTTTATTCTCAAATTATTATTTTTTTAAACAAGAAAGCCGCCTCTTCAGCACATGCGCGGCAGCCTACAAGCCAGAGAACATCTGCCCTCTAGCGCAGTGCCGCCGGTCGTCAACCCCTCCTCTGCTCCCACCTGCTGTATAGGAGCCAGAGAAAGGAAAGAGCAGGTCCGTCGTGGTGAATGGTGCTGCTGCTGCTGTGCGCTCCAGGTCACTTACTGCTGAGTGTGCACTGCACAGTGACCGGGAGCATGCTGCCCCCCACTCCTGGATAGATAGTGCGAGGAGCGCTACTCACAGGAGGGAGGGGGAAATGCGCCTGTGTGAGAGCGCAGCTGTGTCCTTGGTGGTGGAGCAGCTCAGACTGGAGTGGACGCATCAGAGCGGGTAAGTGTCAAACTCTCTGCCTATGTGTGTGTGTGTGCGCACTGGCACATTGTAGCCCATCATTAATTGCTGTGTCCCATGATAATAAGCAGGACATATGCCCTAAGACTGAGTGCTGCCCCCGTGTGCCCTAATGCACTGCAGTTCACAGCAATAGCAGGAGGGAAATGCTACTGCTGAGTTACAGTGGTATTATTTGGGACATACTTGTATGAAGGACACTATTATGATAATAAAGAGTGGACACATAGTCCTACAGATACAACCGGCCCTTTGAGGGTGATCAAACTGCTGATGCGGCCCCCGATGAATTTGAGTTTGACACCCCTGGCATAGTGAGTCTGCATCTGAGTGGAAGCTATGTGTTTCTCCACCCTCAGAGAGATTTTGAAAAGGAGATAAAAAACATTGGATGACATCCATGGACATTTAGATACAGGCTTAGAAAAAAACTTCACTTGTTATATAAAAGGAAAAATAGGTACTTATATGTTAGTTGGGCGCCCACTATAGTTACTACGCTCATACCCCCACTATCCATGTCGGCATGGAATTGATTTAATATAGTGTGGCGAGCGGAGCGAGGGGACACGTAAAACTAAGCAAGTTGCTTAGTGGGCACCCAACTAACATATAAGTACCAAAAAATTAAATATATGTGTGATTACTACATTACAGTGAGTACAGACAACAGTGCAAATCAGGACAAGAACAAAGGACAGATTACACCTAGGAACCAGAGATTAGTAGAACATGGGACTGTACGACTTCCAAGGTGTTACGAGTTCTGTAATAGCTCTATGGAGGCTCTGCACTCCGTGACTGGAAGATACTCACATCCTGATAATACTCCAGAACACTTTGCAGGATACGTTTCAGGTTGCTGACCTGGTGAAAGATAAGAGAACCAATCAGATCACAGCTAGAAATTCCAGGGGAACATCACCTGTGCATCCAGTCACATTACAGCCTCTATCCAGAGGCACACAATGTTACCCCATTGCTTTAGTAGATAAATACTGAACAGCAGAAATGTGCCAATTTGTTATCTCCTGTGCCAAGAATGTCCAAACTGTGACCCTCCAGCTGTTGTGAAACTACACATCCCAGCATGCCTTGCCACAGTTGTAGCATTCCCTAATAGTAAGGCATGACGGGACTTGTAGTTTCCCTACAGCTGGAGGGCCACATTTTGGACATGCCTGTCCTAGGCCATGAGTAAACCTGGAAGCACTACCCCTAAATATACGGCACGGACTCACCTTCAGCCTCCAGTTGTCATTAGAGTCCATCTTTATCCGCATCAGCCAAGCATCGTTAAACCAGGTGGGGTCTCTGCAAGTGAAAAAAAAAAGCAGCTGAACCCGACTTAATGAGACACAGGTTAAAGGTACATTTATAAGTAGAAGCAGCCATTTTGTGCCTTGAACCAATAATAGCCTACAAGCATGCTAGAAGATTGTGACATCACTGGCAGACATTACAATTAATAAGACTGCAGCAAAACAATTAAACACCTTGAACCTCAGTGATCCGATAAGTCAAATTCTGCACACTAAGGCCCTTATTCTGATTGAGTCGGATGGCCCCGAATGCGTACGGACGGCCGATGGTTGGTGTTTGCGCATGTGCGGAGGCGTATCTGCGCATGTGCAAATGTCTCACACGTACGAACACGGCGTGAGTTCCGTGCAAAAAATGATCGTAAGGAACCATCAGAGCAGGGGCTGGAGAGGGGCGTGAAGTGCTGTTTAGGCTCATTAACATATGCGTACGACCCGCGAGTCATGGTCCTTTAAAGGAAAATGTTGGGCGTACGTATGGTAATGCGGCCGTGACGCACGTGTGGGGGGTGGACATATGGCATAGCCGGATGTCAGCTGACCGCCCATATCCCTGCTTTCATTGGGACAAATGTCCAAGTGGCCTGGAGCACTCGGTCCATCATTAGATGGTCGGCGACCATCGAAGGATGGGGGAGGTTCCCACAGATGGAGGAGGTGTTCACATGAAACATCCACTCGCGGTCCGTTCGGTCGGCGTCTTACCGCATTCGGACGGTGTGAGCGATCTGTACGGTAGGCGAGGCTAAGAACCCGATTCAACTAGAATAAGGGCCAAAGTGCTGCTTCCATAGTCTATAAAGAACCTGCAATTTAATTGGCGTGATGGGTTATGTAAGTTTACACTCACATGAGCTTCAAGACCTGGGCAATCGCTACCCCACCGGTCAGGTCCTCGTAAGATGTGCAGGGGCCCGACACTTGAAACGTCTGCATCTGTGTGAGGAAAGGAAACGGTATAATTATGCTTAGTCACAAGGGAACCAATCGGATTACAGGCCACCAGAGTCCGTAAAGCAAGAAATGAAGTCATTGTGGAACAAACCATGTTGTGTAATGCAAGGGGAGCAAATGCATTTATTTGGTTTCTCTGTAGGGTCAGAGCCGGCCCTAGCCTAAATGACGCCCTAGGCAAGATTTTGGCTGGTGCCCCCTAGCACCGTCACTAGTTCCGCCTCTGACCCTTCTCCCCTTTCCCAGCACCATCAACCCTCATCATAGCAGTCATCATTTTGGTGCTCCTACCAGCAATATTTTAAATAGAAACAGTGCACACATTCCGTGCGCAGCCCAAACAGGGGTGTTTTCTTGCTGGGAAGGGGCATGGCCACACAATAGTACCCCCAATTCAAATTATGCCACACAGTAGTGCAACTTTATTCACATTATATCATGCGATGGTGTCCCTTATTCACGTTACATCACACAGTAGTACCACTTTACCTTATGTACATTACTCCTCACATTATTTACATTATACCCTTAGAAAAAAATCCTGAGAAAATATTGTATTTTAACCACCTCCATGGCCACACTGCAACCCAGCACAAAGCAGTGTGTGCTGGGCAGCGGAGAAGAGCTGCAGCTGCTGCTGTCACTTAAGGGGAGTGAGACCGGGGCCCCCACTGGGCCCTTCCATCAGACTTTGGTCTGGGTAATTTGTACCCCCTACCCCTTTCTCTCGGCAACCCTGATAACACCACACAGTAATGCCCCTTATACCCCTTTCACACCAGAAATGCAGGGACAAACCCGTTGAATTCAGTTCCCGGGACAAGCAGGGACATTCCCGGGTTTGGACCCATTCACACCAGAAATGTCCCTGCATTTTCTGGTGTGTGAAGGAGGCGGGCAGTCGGCGGGATGATGTTGGGCAGTCTGCGGGAAAGCGGCGGAGGTGGACAGGAGGTGGGGAGAATACTCACTCCGGTTGCTGGTCCACCGCACAGGCCAGGGATCCACACAGGCGGCGGCGCAAATGACAGGACAGGCGGCGGATGAAGATGACGCAGCTCTCCGGCGGCAGTGAGCTGCGTCATCATCATGTCCCGTCATTTGCACCCGCCGCTTGCATTAATTCCCGTCGGACAGGACACGGCAACCCGGGTAAGTATACCCTATACCTTTCACACCAGCCAGGTCCCCGGGAACAACCCTGCTACCTAGCCGGGTTGGATTGCCGGCAAATTAGCCTGGTAATTTGTCCCGGGTACCTTTCACACCAGAGGTAGTACCGGGTTGTTCCCGGACTCAACCCAGGAATTTATGCTGGTGTGAATGGGGTATTACATATAACACACATTATTAATGTCCTTATAACCATAATGCCCCTTACACATTATGCCAACCTTTATTAATGCCCTTCATACACATAAAGACACACATAATGCCCCTTACACATATGTTGCACATTATTAATGCCCTTATACACATGACACACCTAATGCCCATTACACATATGTTGCACATTATTAATGCCCTTATACACGATACACATAATGCCCATTACACATGTCGCACATTATTAATGCGTTTATACATGACACACATAATGCCCCTTACACAAATGCCGAACACTATTGCACAACCAACCCACCTGCAGACAGCACTCGCACAGCCGCTAACACTGTGACCTCTGTCTCTGCTTGGATACAGATGTTTCCTCATACATCTTGCCTCATTAGGCCATGCAGCTCCTGGCCAGTTCTGCTAACGTAGGGTGCATTTTTTGCTGAAAATTCATCTTATTTGCATTGTGACCAGCACACACAAGGAGCTTCCGATGATTATAATGATATGCGACATGCCTATATTCTGTGTGCAACTGTGGCTGTACCTGCATACGGAATGCTATGTTACAGTGATTTCCATGAATACACTATTTCATATGCAGGTACACCCTCACTCACACACAGAATATAGGCATGCTGCATATCATTTTAATCAGCAGAAGCTGCTGATGCCCCTAGGCATTCCAAATGCCCTAGGCAATTGCCTAGTTTGCCTATGCCTAAGGCCGGTTCTGTGTAGGGTAAATACTGGCTGCTTTTGCATGCAGCCCACAGATGTTAGACCGCATTTTAGATTTCAGTATGAATGCACCCCACACAAATCTAAATCTCTCTGCCCCATCTGCAGTGCAACATGGTTTTGCCCACTTGCGTTCTTTTTGCTTTGCCAACAAAGTTGAATCAGCCCCTACAAACAGTAGCACTTGGTGATATTACTTAGCACCACAATGGAGCATTATTTCAGCCTCTCCAGCCAAGGCTGAAGGAAGAGGTGAGCAGGGCTGCACAATCATCGCTGTAACCTTTGGAACATGTAAATGACACAAGTGCTGGGGATAATTACAGCCATGTTACAGGCTGGATACAGTCAGCCACAGAACCTGTGTAACGTATAACGGGTAATAATTACAGGGATGATATAGTGATACTGACGGAGAAGCCAGTTTCACCAGGAAAGACACCCAGAGAAAACGCGGCAAGCATAACCAAGGACACTCTATACCCGGCATGTCCAAACTATGGCCCTCCAGAAGTTTTGTCATTATCGAATGCTATAACTGTGGCAAGGCATGATGGGACATGTAGTTTCACAACAGCTGGAGGGCCATAGTTTGGACATGCCTGCTCTATACACTTGCCCTAGACCAGGGATTGGTAACCTTTGGCACTCCAGCTGTTGTTGAACTATACATCCCAGCATTTATACTACCACAATACCTCTTTTAATTGTATAAGAGGAACTTTGGTGATATAAATGGGTAGGCGTTAACGTCTGGTGGTATACAATGCGATAGGAGAATCTGGTTTGGTATATATATGAATAAGGAGGCACAAGTTTCGTAATATAATAAGAATGAGTAAGAGCTATCTGGGTTGGTACTCTAGGAAATTCTTGCACAAGAGTATGAGATTATACAGTAGTAGTAGTAAATGAGTAACAGGTACTATTTGGTACTCTGCTGCCATTAATCAACGAAAAGGGGATCTGGTTTGGAACTCGGGATAATAAAGGAGTAGTGTTCAATCTAGCTCTCGCCATTTTTTGAAAACCCATGCAGTTACTCTTCCGTCTGGGGTGCCCCTGTCCGCTGTAGTGCTTCTAGCACAGTGTGGTCTGTTTATCAGCACTGATATGCAAACCAAATCTGTGCTAGAAACACCACAGCAGACAGCGACACCCCAGGCAGGGAACAGGAACTGCAGGAGTTTTCAAAGCTGGCGGGTGCTAGAATGAACACTAAAGGAGGGAGTATAGAGGAGTGGGAAACCTGGCAGTTCTAATGTCAAACGAGAAACTGATCTAGCAGAACAGAACAGTAATACCCCTTTCAGGCATACACAAAAATACCAGGATTTTTCATGTGCATCATCCCAGGACTAGCGTATGTCTGGAAGGCCCTACCAGGGACTATAGTCCACTAAAATCCCAGGTTCTGCACACCTGCAATTGACCCAGGATTTTAAACCCTGGGTACAATCCTGGGTTATTTAAAATCCCAGGTCAATTGCAGGTGCGCAGGATGGGTGGTATGTCTTAAAAGGGGTATAACAGGTAGTATTTGGTACTGTGGTATCAATGAGTAAGAGTTTATAGAGATAACAAGTACTCGTACTACTGTGGTAGTAATAAGCAATCAGAGTCTTTAATCTGGTAATATATAGGAATTACCAGTAGGCTTTGGTACTGTTTTAGTAATATAGTAGCATGGCAGTCTCTGGTCTAGAAGTGTAGAGGAGTAACACAGGTGCTTTAGTGCTCTGGTAGGAACAGTAAGGGTTCTGGATCTGGGATACAGTTACAATCCCGGCGGTCGGGATCCCGGCGTTCAGAATCCCGACCGCCGAAATGCCGACACATTCTCCCTCCGTGGGTGTCCACGACACCCCTGGAGGGAGAATAAATTAGTGTGCCGAGCGTAGCGAGGCGCCGGGCCCGCAAGGGGGGGCGATCCACGTCCCCCCCTTGTCGGCATTTCAGCTGTCGGTACTCCGGCGTCGGGATTCTGAACGCCGGGATCCCGACCGCTGGGATTCAATACAGAATCCCTGGATCTGGTAGCACAGATGAGTAACAGGTTGTATTTGGAACTCTGGCGGTAGAGCAATAATGAGTAAAATTGGCTCTGGACTGATAGTATAAAGGAATGACAGCCACGCGTAACATATTCTAGTAGTAATAATGAGCAAAATGAAAATATGAACTGGTAGGGATAATAAGAGAGTCTCTAACCTGGTGGTATAGATGAGGAACAAGCACTATCTGGGTACTCTGGTAGTAATAATAAGTAAGGATCTGTGGACTAGTGGTACCCTGTCTGTAATAATTAGTGAGTCTCTAATCTGGTAGTATAGATGAGGAATATGTATCATGTAATCCTCTGGAAGTAATTAGTAGGAGGCTCTGTGGACTGTAAGCATAGATAAGCACTGGGTATTAATTAGGGGAGTGGTTCTAAATCCCGGTGGTCGGAAATCTCGGCGTTCAAAATCCCGACCGCCAAAATCCCAACAAAGGGGGGTGCGTGGATCGCCCCACCCACCCCCCCACCCCCCTCCCTTGCTGGCTCGCTGAGATCACCACGCAGCGGGCCCAGTGCCTCGCTACGCTCGGCACACTCATTTATTCTCCCTCTATGGGTGTCGTGGACACCCACAGAGGAAGAGTGACGGGATTTCGGGGTCAGGATTTTGAACGCCGGGATTGTAACTGTATCCCTTAATTAGTATGGTAGTGATTATGGGTAAGAGTCTGTAGAATTGTAATCAGGTAGCAGTAATAATAAATAATGTGGACTAGTAGCACATATGTATAACAGGAACTAATTGGTACTCTGCAAGTAATAATGAGTAAGATGGTCTGTGGATAATGAGCACATAGAAGTAACAGGTAGCACAGAGGAATAATGGGTTCTAATTAGTACTCTGGTAGTAATAAGGAGTAAGTGGTTCTGTGGACTTTAACATACAGGAGTAACGGGTGCTGGACGGGATCCCGACAGGCATTCACCAGACAGCCGGGTTCCTGGCGGCCACCCGCTATTTTCCCTTATGGGGGTCCAGGACCCCCATAGCGGGAGAATAGAATAGGGGCTTAGTTGCGCTCAACATGCTGTCTGGGTCCGGCCAGTCGGGAACCCGACGTTGGGATAATGAATAATAATAATAATAATAATAAAGAGGATTGTTTGCAAAAGTACGTAAAAAAAGGATTGTAAGCTTGCGAGCAGGGCCCTCCTACCTCTAAGTCGTTTTGTTTAATCACTATTGTTTCCAATTGTAAAGCGCAACGGAATCTGCTGCGCTATATAAAAAACTGTAAATAAAATAAATAATGTGCACTGGTAGCATTCAGGAGTAACAGCAGTAGTAACAATGGGTAAGAGGGTATGTGCACTGGTAGCATACAGGAGTAACAGCAGTAGTAATAATGGGTAAGAGGGAATGTGCACTGGTAGCATACAGGAGTAACAGCAGTAGTAATAATAATGGGTAAGAGGGTATGTGCACTGGTAGCATACAGGAGTAACAGCAGTAGTAATAATGGGTAAGAGGATCTAAGAAGTGGTAGCATAGGGGAGTAACCGTAATTGGTAGTCAAATTCTGGGAATAATAATTAGTAAGAAGGTCTGTGGGGAGCAACATGTAGTATTGGTACTGGTATGCTAGTACTAGTCAGACCAGCTGTTACTGTGACTGCGTGGCGGTTCGGGACCACGCTCAGTAACCCCCGGTGCAGTTAGCCCGGTGCCTCCCCCCGTTACTAAGCTTGTAGGTATACCCATGTGAGCAGGGGGTCACTCGGTTCCCCTTTCCTCTGGCCGCTCATCTCCGCTGTGTCGCCGCCGGCTCTTCCTGCACTTCGGGGAAAGGTAGAAGAATCCAGGCCCCGCCAGGCGAAGGTAAACTGTATATGTCCAACTTCGGCCTCCGTACTAGACACGGCTGACTTACACTTCCCGTAACCGATCACATGCGCCCGCTTCTCCAAACTCCTCCAATCAGCGCGCAGCTTGTGCCGGTTGCCATGGTGAAAAGGACCGCCGCATGCCACTTTTGCCAGCAGTGGGCTGCCCCCGGCACTGCCTGATGCCCCAAAAGTTTTACCCTGCTTTTTTTTTTTTTACACATTAATGATAATATGTGACGTGTCAGAGTGAGACACATGCAGCCTGTGCACATCGGATTAAATTACGGACGGTTCGTACACCAGTCCTTCTCAACGAGGCTTCGTTCTCAGGAGTTATCTCATTGCATGGCTAGTGTTCCTTAACCACTTGTCCCTATTTTTAGTTGCTCAGTTTTAACATTTGCTTCTGTTGAGTACAGCTCTGTCTTCTGTGTTTGATGCAGTCTGGCTGCCTGGTCTTATTATCTTGGCTTTATAAATTATTAGCTGCAATAATATTTTGCAATTAACTGACTTTAAATTTGATAGTCCTGTGATTGAATATTTATGGGAATCATTGCTTCTAAATAAGGGGGCCTTATTCTAATGCGCTCGCTCCCTTGCGCGTTTGCATGGGGGAGCAAGGTTTTGCTTATGCGAATGTGCATTTCTGCGCATGGGTACAAGAGTATACACATGTGGGCAGAGGGGGGGGCGTGTGGCGGCGGCGAGGGGATGCGCCCATGGGTACACCCAGCATTTCATGTGTGTTCCCATGAAACCGCTGGGCATTCCCATGGAAATTAGGGAGTGACGCGGCTGCCGGGGGCGGGCAACTGACATCACCGGATGTCAGCTGCCCGTCCTGTTCCCGTACAGGGGTCATGCAAAGCTAAGGATCCTGAGAGTGTTTTAGTTATGCGTGTATGTTCCAAATCATTCGATGGTCACTGATGGCGGCTGTGTGGGCGGCGTTTAATCCACACCCAATGCTGAGTAATTTGCAGCGTTGTGTGTGTGGAGCAGAATAAGGTCCAATATGTATTTGAATCTCAATGTTGAAATGTTGATTTATATAATCTACTGGAGATGTCTGTGTCTTATATTTTGAAGAACAGGATTTTTCACATCCCTTCACCTGATGGGTTGATTTCAACCGCTGATTGTAAATGACCTGTAAGGGTGAGCAAATTCCTGGGCCACCTTCCTGTGGGGGATCCCCTGATTAGATGGACACATGGATTGTACATCGCTGGACACATGTTGCTCACCACAGCATTAGTCACCCCAGCCTACACTTTAAGACAAGCCCTGGCGGCTTGCAACTGGGACCCAGGGATGCACTGATCAATACAAAGTACCTGGAGCCTGGGTTGGACTGTCCTACACGGGTATATAGCCACTAGGGATGGCCATCGGTGCACACACCATCGATGCACCCAAACCCCCCTCCTCTTGGCAAGTGCCTTAAATTATGACAAAAATAGCACTGGTATACAATATGATCAAAAGAGCGGCCAACACATCATGCAGTGTAAGGGACAGAGCAGAGCTGCTGCACATGCCTAGTGTACCAGATTCTTCTACCACATTTACTGTATGTGTGGATCTGAGCCCTCAAACATCGCAATGGACCAGAGAGCAGCTGCCAGGAGGAAGAGACAGGAGCCTTACCATGAAGTGGGAGATTGTGAGCTTAGAAAGTACAGTACAGGTTCTATTATGTTTGTGTGTTTATTTATTATATGTTTAACCTTTTCCTGACCAATTATTTTATATATGCAGTGTATAAAAAAAGACCAATTTTCAAGGCTGTTACCGCTCCCCCAGACTCCCGTTCTTACTCCAATGCGCTGCAGAGTGGGAGATTTTGGATAACATTTGGAAACTCCCCTCTAACAATCCTGCGTTTGCCACTGCCTGGAGGGTCGACCTCCCAAGGGTCAGGTTTCACACTATGCACCTGAATTACACATTATACCTATGCTACCTTATACTGCGCAGGATTGCCCAATATTGATGTCAGTAATGTATCTTTATTAAGGAATACAAAAGAACTGGTGAGGAAAAAGCATGCCAATCTCTGTTCCTCCCTCTGCTGAGTAATCTTAGATTTCGGGCAGGCCAGGCTGCATCCCCTTCCGTTCTCTGGGCTAATAGGGGATTAACCTCCCTTAGACCTTTTGAGGACTCTCACTCAGAACCCTCAGACTTTTACATGGACTGTGGCTGATTTGGAGTTCCTGGACCGCTACCCTATTGCATTCTGTCAGCCTCAGCTTTACACTAGCTCAGACATCACACATTCCTCTCCATTCCTCTCCATCAGATCACTTGCTGAGCCAGACAAGTGAACACTTATCCAGGTGACCAATTGTATGGGCGATCCACTTGAATACCGGCATTTATTACCCTAAAACAACTCTTACTACCAGAGGCGGGGCCATTTCGGGCCAGTTATCAACCGATTGAGACAGTAGCATAGGCTGGGTGTCCTTCTCTTTTGGCTTAGAGGAAAGAATCACACACACTTTCCACCCTGTTTATAGTTTTACCACAACGTTATTCTATAAAGCTGATACCCCTGAGGAAGCCCCTTGTTGGGCGAAACGCGTTGGGTGAAAACAGCACTTTTTGTCTAAAAAGACTTTTAATAAAGAGAATAACACCAAGTTATGGACATTGTTTACTATATTATGGACTAAAGTTGAGAAGTGCGCCATTCCACACTTGTTCTCGTATCTTTTCTAATTCCCCTCAGCCAACAGGGGTATTGTGGAAACAGGCAGCAAACTAATAATCTCTCAGAATTTAGCGCGAAAAAGAAGGGGTTTGGTTGATATATATATATATATATAATGGTTGTGGCTGTTTGCTACAATATGTCGGCAAGACAGAACGACAGTTTCGCGAACAAATGGCCATGCATAGGTCCTCTATAAAAGCCGCACTGTTAAAAGGAACCAGTGAACAACCTGTGGCCAGGCACTTTGCAATAGCTGGCCACAGTGTCTCGACCATCAGATATCGCATTATAGACCAGGTCCCACCCTCCAATAGGGGAGGGGATAGGGGAAAAAAGCTGTTACAAAAGGAAAGTGCCAGGATACACAGGTTGGGCACCCTGGCACCCAGGGGCCTGAATGAGCATCTGGGACTAAGTTGTTTTTTATGAAAGCAGTTAACACAGAGAGATCAACTCATTGGCAGTCGGGAACCACTAGGTGTGCCAATGCCTCAGTATATTTATGTCCCATTTTGAACCCTCCTAATATAGGAAAGAGAGTACAATGTAAAAAGTAGACCCAGGATAGGAGGGATGCAGTTAAAATCCCGGCGTTCAGAATCCCGACGCCGGAATCCCGACCGCCGAAATCCCGACACATTCTCCCTCCTGGGGTGTCCACGACACCCCTGGAGGGAGAATAAATTAGTGTGCCGAGCGTAGCGAGGCACCGGGCCCGCTGCGTGGCGAGCGCAGCGAGCCCGCAAGGGGGGGCGATCCACGTCCCCCCCCTTGTCGGGATTTTGGCTGTCGGGATTCCGGCGTCGGGATTCTGAACGCCGGGATCCCGACCGCCGGGATTCAATACTGAATCCGGATAGGATCTACATGTAAACCAAAAGTCGAGGGCCATAGAGGAGGTTGTTTTGGGATCACCGGATAAGTTTAGCTTTAAAATATCATGACCAGCAGAGCAAACCATCCAGAATGGAGTGATCTTAGTTAGGGTCTTCAGGAAACTGAGGCAGATTTCATTGAGATAAATTTTAGGGGGAAACACTAGTGATATAACAGCACGTGATTTTTTTAATACTATGATCACGATCTAACACGAGCAACTAGGTATCAGTGGTAGGGAGTGAACAAACCTGACACGGTTTTACGTTTGAATATTTGCACATGTACAGTATATGAATGCAGGTCATCCTCTTATTGTATTGATTTTTTTGTATCTGCACAAATGTTTGTCACCACGGACACTGTAACCATGTTACCCAGTGTTGTTGCACAGGTTGCCAGGGAAACCGTGTACAGAGCCGCGACGTCACTTCCGGGCGACCGAGGCTGGCGCCGGGAAGACGTAAGTTGGAAGATCAGCGGCACCTGCGCGGACCCGAGCTCCTATAAAAATGGTGAGTGTACACTTGTATAACTGTTCTTGATAAAAGCGCTACATGCGCTGAAACGTTGCACATTTGAGCTGCCTCTGTGTTATTCATTTAATCCGGGACCGAGTGCCACCATCGCCGCGTATCTATATATATATATACTAGGTGATTCATCGCGCCCTACGGGCGCTCTTCACACCGTCGTAAGGGGCTGCGCCCCCTTAATTTGTGAACATTTGCATATGAGAAAGATGGTTAGAATTGTATGAAAGATGGCCTGTATTGCAACTTAAGTTATAGGTGAAATGTGTTAAATAGAGAGCATATGATGTGGAAGGGGGTGTGTATTGTTTTGTTTAATTAAAAAGCGGTTACAGAGTAAGATGTACATTGATAGTGTGGATGGTACAGTGACATTTGTGGGTGTGGGGGGGGCTGTGTGTGCATGCTGTTTAGGTGTGTGTGTGCAATAGTATAGTAGGGTGTTTCTGAGTCAACGGCTCCCCACTGGCGGAGGTCACGACACAGGAAAACAGGAGGCTGGGTAGTGATAGGGGTGTGTGGGCATAAGGGGGACTAAAGAGGAGGGTGGGTGATACTGTGCAGCTTCTGCCAGTGGGTGAGGGTCCAGCGTGGCAGTACAGGAGTACAGGATGGTGGCCCTTCGTCAGTGTCTCCTCCTACTGGGTGGGAGTTAGGGTGCATGAGAGCAGGAGGCTGGGCTATGAGGCATGTTAGGGGCATGTGGGCAAAACAGCGTCAGCGACTCCCCAGTGGTGGAAGTTACGGTTCAGGAGAGCAGGAAGCTGGGTAGTGATAGGGGTGTGTGAGTATACGGGGTACTAAAGAGGGGCTTAGGGGTGCCGTGAATTGCGGGAGGGGCGCGGGGGTGCTGTGAATCAAGGGAGGGGGGGCGCAGGTGTCGGCGAATCGCGGGAGAGGGCGGGGGTCCGCAAAGCGTGGGAGGGGGCGTGAATTGCGCGAGGGGGGGTTGCGAATCGCGGGAGGGGGTGCGCGGGGGGTCCGTGAATTGCGGGAGGAGGGGGCACGGGGCGCGATGAATCACCTAGTTGGTTATATATTCTTGTAGAAGGATGGTAGGATGTTGCTGTGATTCAGAATGCATTTACATAAACAGTAATAGTAGCAGTAAAAGGTCTGACTTAAAACACCTACAGTAAAACAGAACAGGTGTTATATATTATACAAAGAATTGGTTGATGATGTGTAGGTTGACGTGCACATAGGCCCTTATTCAGATCTGATTGCAGTACAAATTTGTTCTCAAAATGGGCAAAACCATGTGCACTGCAGGTGGGGCAGATGTAACATGTATAGAGAGAGTTAAATTTGTGTCAGTTATTATGTTTCTGTGCAGGGTAAATGCTGGCTGAATTATTTTTACACTGCAATTTAGATTTCAGTTTCAACACACCCCACCCAAATTTAATTCTCTCTGCACATGTTACATCTGCCCCACCTGCAGTGCACAAGGTTTTGCCCATTTTAAGAAGAAATTGGTACTGCGATCAGTTCTGAATAAGGGCCATAGTTCATAGTTGTCACTGGAAAAAAATTGCTACAAGAAAAAATCAACAAAGAAAGTTCAACACATGTAAATGTTGACATAAGTGTGGCACTTCATCGGTGTCCATGTCGACACATGAGAATGAATATGAAAACATTCCAAAAAAGAAAAAAAAATCTTCAAAAACTCATGTCAACCTTTTTCATTGTCGACCATAGCCGTGCCAGTGTTTTGCATGTGCCATTTAATCCTGGGGTTGCCGTGAATCGCGCGCGGGGGTGGGGGGGGAGGGAGGAGGTGAGGGGTGTCCGCGAATCACGGGAGGAGGGGTCATGGGTGGATGCCGTGAATTGCGGGAGGGGGGGGTCGCGCGGGGGGGTGTGGGTGCCGCGAATTGTGGGAGGGGGGGCGCGGGGGGTTGCAGTGAATCGCGGGAGGGTGGGTCGCGGGGGCGGGGGGTTGCCGCAATGACAGGAGGGGGGGTCAGGGGTGGGGAATCGCGGTAGGGGGGGTCGTGGGGGGCACCGTGAACTGCGGGAGGGGGGCCCGGGGGTTGGCGCGAATCGTGGGAGGGGGGGTCGCGGGGTGCCGCGAATCGCAGGAGGGGGGGGTGTCACGGGGGGGGGGGCGCGAATTGCGGGAGGGGGGTCGCGGGGGGTGCCGAGAATCGCCACAAGAAAAAATCAACACAGAAAGGTCAACACATGTAAATGTGGACATAAGTGTGGCACTTCATTGGTGTCCATGTCGACACATGAGAATGAATATGAAAACATTGAAAAAGTGAAAAATAAATCTTGTCAACCTTTTTCATTGTCGACCATAGCCATGTCAGTGTTTTGCATGTGCCATTTAATCGTGGGGATGCCGTGAATGGGGGGGGGGGGGAGGGAGGTGCATACCTCCCAACATGACCCTCTCCAGGAGGGACACATTGCTCTGCTTCTGGACTTTCTTCTTAATTTATGGATTACCATCACCTGTGCTTAAACACCTTTCTTATCAATTACCCTGTTTAAAACAGGTGATGACAATCATTAAATTAAGATGGAAGTCCACAACCCAGCGTTATAGCTCCAGACACACTTTGAGTGACAGATGTAGCCAAATATATAAGAGATATATATATATATATATATATATATATATATATAATCATTTGTTAAGGGTCTCGACTCACCTGAAATTCATGTACCATAAATGTACCATCAATGTTGTCAATTGTGTCTGACATCGACCACACCATTTATGTTTTAATAAAGCCATTTTACAAATTGTAAAAATCTGTACCTTACTGTTGCACAATACACTAAGTTGGAGGTTCCCTAATAGCGCTCTCTATATCTATTTCTCGTGCACATATATATATATATATATATATATATAACCTCCGATAACACAGGCGTCACTCCAGGTCTTTGGTGAAAACAACGTGATATTTATTTTATCCTTCTAACGATCCGTTAGAAGGATAAAATAAATATCACGTTGTTTTCACCAAAGACCTGGAGTGACGCCTGTGTTATCGGAGGTTGTATCAGTGGCAGCAAGGCCATTTGGGAAGGCACCCGGGCATATACAGCTGATTGAGCGAGGAGTGCCGGACACCCCACACGTTCTATATATATATATATATATATATATAATCATTTGTTAGCACTTATATAACAAACGTAAAAGGCTATTTATTTTTATAGTGCCACATACTACTCTGGACATATAGGGCCTGATTATGGGAAGGGTGACAGGGGGCAGCTGTCCTGGGGCCCCCACACATTAGGGGCCCCTACATACTCCCCACCACAGCCAGTGACAGCACCTTCCCTCCGCTCTGCACTGTGCTCCCCAGTCACAGCACAACCTGCTGAGCAGAGCCCTGAGTGTAGGACACAGAGGAGAAGCGCAGCGATGATACTGATTGCAAACTCCGTCTGTGTCCGAGGGGGGAATATACTAAGATAGCAGTTCTATTTTTTTTTTAGCTCTTTCTAGAAGATAGTAGATAGTATCTGGTTGGTTTCCCATAGCAACATCCCATGCATACCTCCCAACTTTGTAGCTGCAGAAATAAGGGGCGCGGCTTATGTAAATGAGGGGCGCTGCTTATGCAAATGAGCCACATCCCCGTTTTCGGCTGGGAATAGACGTTGTGCGCATGCGCACAGCGTCTATTCTGTCAAATTGGGGGGCTCCCAACTGCCCCCCCCCCCCCCCGCAGCGGGACACCTCCGGCCGCGGGTGGGACAGCGGGACAGGACCCGGTAATCGGGTCCCCGGTAATGGGTATGCCCATGTGAAATAGAACGCCCATCTTAGTAAATTCCCCGCCCCAGGGCTTTGTGCACAACTTTTGTGCAACTGCCGGTCCTGACGCCTGTCAGGTTCCGGGATCCGGCCAGTGGAATGTAAAAAGTTTAATTTGAATTACACTCGAGAGTGGCGAGTTTCTATTGCAGCGTTGCAGTCAGCATTTGGTTGCTATGGGCAATGCCTCACTTTATCTCTCTCTCAGAGGCTTGATACATCTACCCATACCAGTGGTTCCCAAACTGTGTGTGCCGTGGCTCCTTGGAGTGCCTCGGGACACATGCAGGGGTTCCCTGGGTTGGTCGTCCAGGACCAACTCAAATTATTATTGGTTAATTATTTATGAGCAAAACCAGTGCTGGTGGCTGCCAACCAGTGGTCGAAGTGGAAATTTTGAAGTGGGGGTATGGAAAAGTAAAGAGTGAATATAGTGCGCACCTTCGGACACCCCCCTGTCCATCAACGTCCCCTGCCAGACTGCCCCGTTGTACAGGGGTATTACAAAAGCACAATATGCACTGCTGAGTGATCAGAGAGCATCCTGAGGGGAAAAAAAAAGTTTTTTTTTTTTATCTTCAGATTAAAGTGGCGGTATGGCATACCCCCGTATACCGCCCCACTTCGACCACTGCTGCCAACCATAAAATGTGGACAAACAGAAGCAAATCCTGCCCTTCACCACATAACTGACCCTAAGAATCGCATATAGACCCAATCTAAGTACATTTTTTTTGGCATAGGGGTGCCATGAACAAATTCTGATACTGCCGTGATTCAAAATAGATTGGGAACTCCTGACCCATATGATTAACGGTTCAGACTTATCCAGCCATACAGTATGTCTCTCGTCCAGAGGTGTGTGGGTGGGTGTGGATCGTATTGTCGACACTACTTAGGTCGACACCGTTGGGTCGACAGACAGCAAGGCCGACAGGGTTCTAGGTGGACATGGTTTTAGGTCGACAGGTGTCTAGGTGGACATGGTTTTAGGTCGACAAATGCGTTGGGTCGACATGGGCTAGGTCGCGAGGTCAGCATGGGTTTTTTCACTGCTTTTTTACCTGAATGTCGACACAGTCGACATGGACACAGTTGGAAGTCAACCGCAGCCCCTCGCATCGATCGCTTTGCTCGCAATGCTTCGGGCACGGTGCCTTTGTGTGCTCTGCAAACTATTTTATTCACCCACCACGCCCTAGTGGATGGTAGGGTATGAAATACC
Source organism: Crinia signifera (assembly GCF_055691185.1). Classification (NCBI taxonomy): domain Eukaryota; kingdom Metazoa; phylum Chordata; class Amphibia; order Anura; family Myobatrachidae; genus Crinia; species Crinia signifera. Next base: position 301,251,021 of record NC_139220.1, on the reverse strand, counting down.
GCCTGTCGGCACATTTCGGCTCAAAAAAACAGTAAAAAAAACATGTAGACCTCGCGACCTGTTGACCTAACCCATGTCGACCTAACACATTTGTCGACCTTGTCCCATGTCGACCTAGACACCTGTCGACTTTCATCCATGTCGACCTAGAACCCTGTTGACCTTGTTGCCTGTTGACCCAACGGTGTCGACCTAAGTGGGGTCGACAATACGACCGTATCCCGTCTGGGCCCCCTTCTCTGTAGCTGACTTTGGCTGTAGACTTTGGGCACTAGGGAGCACTGTCCTAGAGTCTAATGCGCATGCACAGGTCTCCATGGAAACGGTGTGGCAGACATTTTAACAGTGATTTTCTTACTGCGCATGCCCAAGCCTTGGTAAAATGGCCGTTTTCCTGGTAATTTCTGCAGTGCTGAACTCCGTAGGGGAAGTACTTGAAAACAATGGGTGCAGGATGTGCAGTGTGGGCCCCTGTGGACCCTGGGTGCCCATGTGCGCTCTACTCTATGGAAACAATTATAAATTCACAAGTGCTCCTGCCATGGCCATCACAGATGGTGTAATGGTTAGCATTACTGCCTCACAGCGCAGAGGTCATGGGTTCAATACCCACCATGGCTCTAACTGTGCGGAGTTTGTATATTCTCCCCGTGCTTGCGTGGGTGTACTCTGTGTACTCCGGTTTCCTCCCACAATCCAAAAATATACTGGTAGGTCAATTGGCTTCCAACAAAATTAACCCTAGAATGTCTGTGTACATGTGGTAGGGAATATAGATTGTAAGCTCCACTGGGGTAGGGACTGATGTGAATGTTCAATTATACTCTGTAAAGCGCTGCGGAATATGCGTGCGCTATATCAGAAACTGTTAATAAATAACATGGAAGATGTTATTTCCTCTATGGCAGCTACTTGTCGGATGTAGCTTTTGAGCTCCTGTTATGAGGTAAAAAAAAGAATTCTTCCAGTTCCTGGCTAAACATCTAGCAGCTGCAGGAACACGTGAGTCTGGCTTTTTTAGACATGTCCACAGACATAGCTTCACCAACATCTGCCACCAGTATTTAGGGCACAAACCACCTCAGTCTGTCTGGATTATAATACCATCTGTAGTAGACTGTGCAGGAAGTTTCCTGGCGATTTCTCCAGGTCAGGCGTCCTTGCGAGGACCCTGGGGAAATGTGCAGCTCTTTTCGCCTGGGAAGGCACTGATTTGCCAATAGGTCAGCCTTATGCATCTTTCCCAGGCCTTCCCGGTACCTTGTGGTTTAATGGAACCATCAATGCACGTACTGAGTGACAGAGGAACATTTATTAATAAAGGCGTGTACACATTAGTAGATATATCTACGGATAGATCGTGTTCTCCATACACGCTGCCCGATCCGTCAGGATTAACATCAAAAGTGGGCGGACGCATTTGCATGCGCCCGCTCAGGGAGCTGTCAATCACTGGTGGCTGTATGGGCGGTCGTGATTCTCCTGTACACACAGAGAGATGCGCTGGTATATCTTTAGATATATATTGGGCATTGGCTGTGTTGCACAGCCAATACGATATCTGTGGACAATATGGTCCCATATATATCGATGGTGCACACATAATTTCACAGGCCGCTGCGGCAGGACACGGCGGGCTGCGTACTCACCCGCTCGTGCCCGCCAGCGCCTGGCCTGTGTGCAGCTGCTTCAGGGGTCTGGTGCCGGTGGACGCTGTGTCTGGCAGCAGGGGGAGCGGGACGCACGCTCTGGAGCCGGGTCTGTTTCTGGCGGAGCTGGGAGGCCGCCATCTTTGTTGTGGGCAAAGAACGTTCTTAGGCAAGGTTAGGAGTTCCTCCCCTTCCTGACAGCTTAGCCAATGGCAGCTTCCTCCTAGGTATATAGGAGGGCTGTCTAGGCTGATTCCCTGTCAGTACAAAGAGTCTCCAGTGCTTGCTCCATCTCTGGGAGTTCTCCTGGCCATCCTAGTGTCTATTGGAATCCCTGTCCTGCTTCCTGTGCTCTGTAGCCATCTAGGCCTCCGTGCTGACGATACAGTCCTTCACATTCCTCTCGGGCCTGTTCTCAGCATCTCCAGTCTTCATTTACCTTCAATCTTCTCCGTGCCTCTATAGGATCCTTTTGACCCTTCCATCAGTCACAGTCTTCACAGTGTTCCTGTCATCTCCGGTTATTCCCAATCCAGCAAGAATTTATTGCTTACTATTAATTTAACCCTCGGTTATTCTCAAAGAAGTATTTGAGAGTGTTGATGTTTTGTTTCCATTGATGAAAAGATCAATCATTAAACCAGCTCGTTTTAACCCTACTTCCTTTGACTCATCTGCTTCTCCTGTGACCCACATGACTCCATCCACTCCGCCACCCGTGACACTTAATGATGGTCCATCGATATATATCCTCAGTTCTATCGAAGGTACCTTAAAATGCGGAAAAATATCAGGGAGTATTACCACACTTCAAACTGCACAACCTCCTAACTTACCTATGTGTCAAGGTGCCCACACACTACAGCAATATTTTTTGACCAAAGGATGGTGCTCACCTACATGAGCGAGCATCGGTAACGAGATTGCGGGTACACACTTGCCGATATTGTTCACAAAATCGCTCGGAAAGCCCTGGGGCTTAAGATAAATCTTAGTCAAATTGTACTTTTTGCACCAAATCTTTTGTACAGGGCAAATCTTAAGATCTTTGTAGTATGTGGGCACCGTCAGTCACTTCAGTGCACAGTCTCCGCTGCTGAGCCACACTCTCCACTCCCGCGTGGCAATGACCGAGTTCAGCATCTTCCTTTTGTCACAGGTACATAAATATAGCAAAGCACCCGGAGGGTTTGATCCCTAAACAGGCACCATCTAGGACCAGTTCAACAGGAGCGGTGACTACAACGGGCTGAGTCAGAGAGGTAAATTTACTAAAGCTTCTAAAAACGAAAAGAGGTGATGTTGCCCAACCAATCAGATTCTGTCTATCGTCTATCATTTTCTAGGATGCAATAGAGAAATTATAGCCAAAATCTGATTGGTTTCTATAGGTAACATCACCTCTTTCAGTCAAATATGGGGAAAACCATTCACAATGCCACAGTTTTGCCATTAGGGCATACTAAATCTGGGACAGGACTTGCTGGGATGTGCAGTGCCACTGCAGTTGGAGGGACGCATATCAGGGTTGCCTACCCTCCTGGAATGGCCGTGGGGGTCCCAGAACTCTGAGGCCTCCCAGAAAGAGGGACAACCCTCCCGAAAAGCCTCCTGGCTCCGGCAACACACCCCTCTCCCCTCGGCATGGGGGTCCACTGGTCAAATGATGCAAAGCATGCCATTTTAGCCTCACCTACAGCAGTGCAATGCATTAAAAACGGCATGGCATGTCGGGGGGTGTGTCTAAAATGGTGCGATCGCTCTGGTCACGCCTTCCAACAAGTATCTTCCCCCGCCCTACCCCTTTTCACTCCCCGCGGCCCCGCCCACCCTGAGATGGCTGCCCTCTCCTGGAAAGGGCAGCCAGAAAGTAGGTAAGTATGCCACATATTGAATACCCTTCCTTTATACCCTTTAATAGGCTATTTACAGATCCTAAATGTAAGAGAGAAATATGATGTCTTAAAATGGCGGCCATTTAATTAAAACTTTATTAAGCTTATATAATATAACCAAAAATGTGGACAAAATAGTGAAATAGAATGTAAGAATTGTAAATAGTGTGCGTGTGATTTGTTCGATTGCTCCAAATGAGCGCACACAGCTGGTAATATGGGGGGAGATGAATGAAGCCTATGGCAACCAATCAGCTTTGACGTAACATTTATCCAGGGCAGGGCTGGGCAACACCGGCCCTCCAGATGTTAGTGAACTACACATCCCAGGATGCTTTGCATTAGTTTTGCTATGTGGCCATGCTGAAACTGATGCAAGGCATGCTGGGATGTGTAGTTCATCAACATCTGGAGGGCCGGTGTTGCCCAGCCCTGATCCAGGGCATTCTAGACAATTATAGGTAGCAGCTAATTGATTGCCATGGGAAACTTCTTTTCCGGCTCAGTTCTATACTCATTGCTTCATACGTCTACCCCGAATGTCACATATATTTATACAATAGACGGTACTCTTTACCTAGAACGGCGCCCAAGATTTGGATCTTGGGCATCGCAAGGTAAAAAATTGCGTCGGTCGCATCGCATGCGACCAAAAAATCGCTTGCGATGCGACCGACACGATTACCGCGATTTTACATAGGGAACAATGTTAAATGGCCCAATTGACCCGATTTTACATAGGGAACAATGTTAAATGGCCCACAGAGCCCAAATAGCCACCCTCAAGTGTAAAATGGCCCCCCCAATTGTTAACGCCACCCCACGATTAACGTCAACCCGAAGCGTGGCGAGCATCCTCCGACCTTTTCATACCCCCACTATCCACGTCGGCGTGGAGTTGAGAATAGAAAGTGTGGCGAGCGCAGCGAGCCACCGAGCCCGAAGCGTGGCGAGCGGACTCGGATACCTTCACAGGTATCCGCGTCCCCTCGCGGGCTCCACAGGTATCCGCGTCCCCTCGCGGGGCTGCCACGCTTCGGGCTCTGTGGCTCGCTGCGCTCGCCACACTTTCTATTCTCAACTCCACGCTGACGTGGATAGTGGGGGTATAAAAAAGGTCGGAGGACGCGTACCGCCGCCCCTCGCGGGCACGCTGCGCTCGCCACGCTTTGGGTTGACGTTGATCGTGGGGTGGCGTTAACAATTGGGGCCATTTCACACTTAAGGGTGGCTATTTGGGCTCTGTGGGCCATTTAACAATGTTCCCTATGTAAAATCGGGTCAATTGGGCCATTTAACATTGTTCCCTATGTAAAATCGTGGTAATCGCGTCGGTCGCATCGCATGCGATTTTTGGTCGCATGCGATGCGACCGACGCGATTTACATTTTAACATGCATTTCTATGTGAAATCGCGGGCGTCGCATCGCATGCCATTATAATGGCATGCGATGCCCGCGATGGGCGCCGTTCTAGGTAAAGAGTACCCAATAGACACCCCCTGCCCGAAAAATTTCAGGCTACCCCTGCCAGCTGCCACCACAGATCTGTGGTTATGTCAGGGGTTGTGCTGGCCATTGCCGGTTTGTTACACCTGCCCCAAAATACAAACGTCTCGCCCAAAATGGCCACTTCTTCCATTTATCCCTAATAACTGTCTCCTGTAAGGAAGGGGGACATTTTAGGAGGGGTATTTTCAATGGGGAAGGCTTGACAGACTTGTCTGCAGGTCCAGGCAGAGGTGCACCATTCGCCCGCAGACCTCTAGCGCCTGCAAGCCACCCAGCGCCTCCAATCCCACTGCAGGGACTATTGCTGCACCGCTGTTACTTACTAATGTATTTGTTCAGAAGTCTCATCCTTTGTATTATGCATTTACAGATCCTAAACACCAAAAACACACTGAATCAGCTGAAAGACTGAATCCAAGACAGTTCTACATGCTGTCCTCATAATTCTACCTCATTGTCACCGTCAGACGAGACAGGAAGTCTATAAAGCCAACGCTCCGTCCCGTTTCTCCAAGAACACAAACATTTACCTGAAATATTTCCATTCTCCTTGCTGATCAACTCATTGCCGCTTTGAGCTTATTTGTGTTCCTTCACATTCAGCAAGCCCAGACAGAGGCTCCTTCTCGTAACCCTCCTAAATTATTCTGTGCCCCGGCCAATGTTGTCTAGCCACCTTATAAGAAACACATGAGTCAAAGCTGTCTGGTTTCTGACACTTTCACTGACTGTGAGGACAATACCTGCAGGGGTGATAAGATCTCTAGAGCAGGAGATTCTCACCTGTAGCAGTCACCTTTCCTATAAAGCTGATCACACTAATTCATGTGTCAAGTTCCTCTACTGAAAGTGGTAGAGTGTTATCACTCGCTAGAAATGGCGGAGACACGGTGGAAGTGGAACCAGACAAACTAAATTTCGGACCCAATTCTCCTGCGAGCCACCCGGTAGCCCCCTCGGGAGGCTCCCATAGAATTTGGCACTTGGTGTGCCATTTTTTACATTTGATCAATCACATGCGATTTATCACATGTAAAAAAAAAAACAGGGAGCTAAAGGGCAGTGGGGCGGACAGCGGGTACAGCAGCAGTGCCGGTGGAGCAGGCCGTGGTGATGCCAGCGACGAGCAGTTGGGTGGACGGCGGGTGCAGCAGTGCAGTGGGCATGCAGCTGCAGCTATTAGAATTTTAAAATAATGTGTCAAATGACTGGCAGGCCGCTGATTGGCTGAGAGTGCTCTATCTCAGCCAATCAGAAGCCGGACAGTCATTTGACACATTATTTTAAAATTCTAATAGCCGCCGCTGCCAGAGGTCGGACGTCATCGTACATGCTGCACGTCCACACTGGTACTATAGTCGCCCAGTGTGTATGGACCTTTAGTCTTATTAGTGATAGCTATGCTTTAGGTGATGGTTACCATTTAGTTTTATTTAATGGTGGTTATCCTTTAGGATGGTGGTGGTTTACCTTTAGTTTTATTAGGTTGTAGTTATCCTTTAGGTGATGGTTACACTATTGGTGTATTGGATGGGGTTTATCATTTATTAAGTGATTGTTATCCTTTTGCTGTATAGGGTGGTGATTATATTTTAATGTCTTGGTTACTTGTTACATTATAACATTTACAGAATATACAACAGTGCAGATAGATAAGTACTCAATGCTGAAACACGTTGAGGTTTAGGGCAATAACAACACATGAAACAGGAAAAGAAATCTGTACCCAGTAAAGCGAGTGATTAAACATAAGTTCAGCTTCACAGAATTCTGATGACTTATTTAATTTCCAGGAAAAGACAGTTTGAGACTGACTTAGTGAGGACCCATAATGTAAGACGTTATTTAGGGACGATCTTATTTCTGGGGTTCCGAGATAGTTTGAAAAAAATCTAGAGCCTTCATTAAAGTATTTTCTTTTTCACAGGACTTAACAATCGACTTTTCATATTTATTATATTGCTACATATTTAAACCTTAATACCGAACCAAGATGAGTTAAATATTAATCTATAATGGTTGTAGCCAGCTAATTAGAGGTTCTGTGCTTGAAATTAATGGATACTATACATCATAATAATATGGCACATCTGTCCTCTTCCAGTCTCTTGTATCATACCCCTCTAGGTGCCAGGAACCAGCCTGTCCATGGCATTTATCCCACCAGTTTTCTAGAACCTTGCCTTTTTGAATATGGTGCTGCCACCACCTAGTTCTCTTTACATTTCAGACTTCATCTACAAATTGGGTTTGTCCTTGCAGAAAACAGCAATGGGCACCAAGACCTCAGGGAACCTAGAACTAATATTAAGGATGACTGTAGGTTCTGTATGTGAGAACGGGCCGCAGTGGAGCCTGGACATATCACTTCTACAGCCCTGAATGAGTTGGGAAGTAAGTATTGGTGGAAGATGGGGCAGTAGGATCAAGCTTTCCCCGGGACGCCTAGCAACCTTTCCCCAGCAGTGCACATCAGACAAGGGACGGTCATCTTCTCATGTGTAGTAGTTATTGTGCTAGGACAATGCTAATTTAGAGCCCAACCAGATTGGCACAACAGGGGCTTGGCATACTGTAGGTGGGTGGCGTGGGGGCGTGAACATGCGATAGTATAATTGCTTCTGAAATACAATGCTCTGATTACTGTCAGGGAGCAGAGCTACACCCCCAAACTGCCCATTTTTGTGGATGACAGCAGGGGGAGCACTCTGCCTATTCCCAGACAGTAGACAAGTATGAGTAGGAATGGCCATCGTTGACATTGCCATTGATGGTTTCCATTGATGACAAAGTGTAACTGGCCATTGATAGTGGCATACTATGCAATGGATGGCCATCAATGTTTTTATCTATCGATGGGCATCCGTTTTCTTTGACTGATTGGCCACAGGTGTCGGAGGTGGAGCTATGCTCCATGTCACGGACCCTTGGGGAAAAAAAAAAAAAAAAACATCTGGTTCTCCCCTATCGATGGCAAAACTATTCTAAATCGACCATAAACCCTTGATGATTTTGAATCATTGATGGTCAATGACCATCCCTAAGTGTGAGTAAGACCCTGAGACTGAGGAGCAGCCGGAGTGTATTGGGTAATGTGATAGGCAGGAATTCCGGTAGCTCTGCCCCTCAGCCAAGCAGGGAATCCCCTCACTATTCGGCTGGTCTGAGCGCTCTCCCTCCCCAATCTTTCCATGTATGTAAATGTAATGACAGATAAATTCCCTCGTGAATAATTTGCACTTTGATAAATGGTTCTCTGAAGCTCTTTTACTATATTGCAGAATGACTAAAGGAAGGCTGCCTTTCAACAGGCTGATAACGCCCTACGGACAGTGTCCAGCCCAAAACTTCATCCGAATGTTTGTGTACTGCAAAACACTGTTTATACGCCAGCAAGAATTTTACAGAACAGGAACTGGGGAATGTATGAGGAAGTGCAGGGGAGCACCGCACCTGCTCACTGCAGTGACCTCATCACATTAAATCACGGGTGTTTTTTTTTTTAATGCTGTAAACAATGTATTGTAACATGCTGTTTGTGCTACTATAACATATAAATTAGACTGTATGCTCAATAGGTGAATTGTCTTTCGACACATACACTAATTAGTGTGTTGTTATTATAAACAGTGTGCATAGTGCAAGACATAGGCAGGCTTACTACCTACATCCTGAGGAGGCAGAGGACCACACAGTGGGGTAAATCTATGACGCAGTGATAGAAGTGTGCCATGGCAACCCGTCAGTTGGTCTGTATAATTGTATAGTATACGTATTTAAAAAATTACTTCAGTGCAGGTGTTTATTTTTTATTTTTTTCAAATATGTTTATTGAGTTTTTCAAATATAAAGTGGTACATATTCCGACAAAGGAGTGAATAATCAAACAATCATACACCGGTAAACATCACATGAATAAATCAACATGTAAATAATCGGTACTTGTTTCCTAGCATAGCGCCCATCGCATACCGTATTTAGTGGTGTGCGATGCGATCTTCCCGTAAAATTAACAGGAGTGCTTGTACAATGAAATATCGTATAGCATCGCATGCCAGCAAATGGCATGCGATGCGATTTTTAATTGTGCAAGCACCCTGATGGGTGCTTACAATGTTAAATGCACCCCCATTGTCAATGCCACCCCCACTTTCAATGCCAACCCGAAGCGTGGCGAGCGCAGCGAGGGGCGGTGGTACGTGTCCTCCGATCTTTTCATACCCCCACTATCCACATCGGCATGGAGTTGATTTTAGACAGTGTGGCGAGCGCGGCGAGCCACCGAGGGGACACGAGGGATGCGGAATACGAGCCTGAAGCGTGACGAGCGCAGCAAGCCCCACGCGGGGACGCGGAATACATGTAAAGTAATCCTTGTCCCTTCGCTTCGGCCTCGCTGCGCTCGCCACACTATCTAACATCAACTCAACGCCGACGTGGATAGTGGGGGTATGAGCGTCTTATTACCCCTGTAACATCTTATTACATTGACTGCTTCCCCCTGTAACATCTTATTACAGTAACCCGGCTCCTGAGCGTATTATTACCCCTGTAACATCTTATTACAGTAACCCAGCTCCTGAGCACGTTATTACCCCTGTAACATCTTATTACAGTAACCCGGCTCCTGAGCGTCTTATTTCCCCTGTAACATCTTATTACAGTAACCCAGCTCCTGAGCATCTTATTACCCCTGTAACATCTTATTACAGTAACCAGCTCCTGAGCGTCTTATTACCCCTGTAATATCTTATTACAGTAACCCAGCTCCTGAGCGTCTTATTACCTCTGTAACATCTTATTACAGTAACCCGGCTCCTGAGCATCTTATTACCCCTGTAACATCATATTACAGTAACCCGGCTCCTGAGCGTCTTATTTCCCCTGTAACATCTTATTACAGTAACCCAGCTCCTGAGCATCTTATTACCCCTGTAACATCATATTACAGTAACCCAGCTCCTGAGCGTCTTATTTCCCCTGTAACATCTTATTACAGTAACCCAGCTCCTGAGCATCTTATTACCCCTGTAACATCTTATTACAGTAACCCAGCTCCTGAGCGTCTTATTACCCCTGTAATATCTTATTACAGTAACCCGGCTCCTGAGCATCTTATTACCCCTGTAACACCTTATTACAGTAACCCAGCTCCCGAGCGTCTTATTACCCCTGTAACATCTTATTACAGTAACCCGGCTCCTGAGCGTCTTATTACCCCTGTAACCTCTTATTACAGTAACCCAGCTCCTGAGCGTCTTATTACCCCTCTAACATCTTATTACAGTAACCCAACTCCTGAGCGTCTTATTACCCCTGTAACATCATATTACAGTAACCCAGCTCCTGAACGTCATATTACCCCTGTAACATCTTATTACAGTAACCCAGCTCCTGAGCGTCTTATTACCCCTGTAACATGTTATTGCAGTAACCCAGCTCCTGAACGTCTTATTACCCCTGTAACATCTTATTACAGTAACCCGGCTCCTGAGCGTCTTATTACCCTTGTAACCTCTTATTACAGTAACCCAGCTCCCGAGCGTCTTATTACCCCAGTAACATGTTATTACAGTAACCCAGCTCCCGAGCGTCTTATTACCCCTGTAACCTCTTATTACAGTAACCCAGCTCCCGAGCGTCTTATTACCCCAGTAACATGTTATTACAGTAACCCAGCTCCCGAGCATCTTATTACCCCTGTAACCTCTTATTACAGTAACCCAGCTCCTGAGCGTCTTATTACCCCTGTAACCTCTTATTACAGTAACCCAGCTCCTGAGCGTCTTATTACCCCTGTAACATCTTATTACAGTAACCCAGCTCCCGAGCGTCATATTACCCCTGTAACATCTTATTACAGTAACCCAGCTCCCGAGCGTCTTATTACCCCAGTAACATGTTATTACAGTAACCCAGCTCCCGAGCGTCTTATTACCCCTGTAACCTCTTATTACAGTAACCCAGCTCCTGAGCGTCTTATTACCCCTGTAACCTCCTATTACAGTAACCCGGCTCCTGAGCGTCTTATTACCCCTGTAACATCTTATTACAGTAACCCGGCTCCTGAGCGTCTTATTACCCCTGTAACCTCTTATTACAGTAACCCAGCTCCCGAGCGTCTTATTACCCCTGTAACCTCTTATTACAGTAACCCAGCTCCTGAGCGTCTTATTACCCCTGTAACATCTTATTACAGTAACCCGGCTCCTGAGCGTCTTATTACCCCTGTAACCTCTTATTACAGTAACCCAGCTCCCGAGCGTCTTATTACCCCTGTAACATCTTATTACAGTAACCCAGCTCCCGAGCGTCTTATTACCCCAGTAACATGGTATTACAGTAACCCAGCTCCCGAGCGTCTTATTACCCCTGTAACATCTTATTACAGTAACCCAGCTCCTGAGCGTCTTATTACCCCTGTAACATCTTATTACAGTAACCCAGCTCCTGAGCGTCTTATTACCCCTGTAACATCTTATTACAGTAACCCAGCTCCTGAGCGTCTTATTACCCCTGTAACATCTTATTACAGTAACCCAGCTCCTAAGCGTCTTATTACCCCTGTAACCTCTTATTACAGTAACCCAGCTCCTGAGCGCCTTATTACCCCTGTAACCTCTCATTACAGTAACCCAGCTCCTGAGCATCTTATTACCCCTGTAACCTCTTATTACAGTAACCCAGCTCCTGAGCGTCTTATTACCCCTGTAACATCTTATTACAGTAACCCGGCTCCTGAGCGTCTTATTACCCCTGTAACATCCTATTACAGTAACCCGGCTCCTGAGCGTCTTATTACCCCTGTAACATCTTATTACAGTAACCCAGCTCCTGAGCGTCTTATTACCCCTGTAACATTATATTACAGTTACCCGGCTCCTGAGCGTCTTATTACCCCTGTAACATTATATTACAGTAACGCAGATTCTCGGTGTCTTATTACCCCAGTTACATAACACGAGTATTACAGTAGTCCTCTTCAGGAGTGTTTGCCTATTACTTTATGACAATATTATGATATCGGACAGCCTTATTGGTACGTGTCATGTAACTGACATGTTCCCTGCCAAACAGGATGTGTAATTAAACTGTCACCTCCCGAAGGACACTTAATGACATGTAATTATACACTTAGACGCGCCTGTAATTATTGTGACGTGCGAACTCGCCCTCTCGTTAATCCGTTTGATGATAGAATAATAAGGAACCGCCGGAATGGGGGAGGGTAGTAAAAATGTCAGCGATCTATACTGCGGCGTGGTACAGCTTCAGCCCAGTCCAGGTTTTACTGCTCTCTCTCATTTGTGTCTCTCCTGGCCGCCTCTCCGCCGGATCCTCGTGCTCTCTGGCTTGGGAGCAGTCCAGCTATGAGTCTTGATTCTGGGAAGTATGGACACCTGGCATCCCTCTTCCCATGTGCAGCTGCCCCCCCAGGGACATAAACATTCCTATTAACCCCTTCCTGGCCAAGTAGTGGAGATCATTCCTCCTTTAACCCTTCCCTCGCTGCTGCCCTGACCCACCCTAGCACACTCCTGTGACGGGTGTACACACATGTGTGGAGTTATCCTTAACCCTTTATCGCCTAGCAACCCTCAGCTTCTTCTATTGAAGATGGGCTGTTGCCCATAGCAACCAACCAGATTCTACTTCTTATTTAATTATCACCTTCTAGGACAGGGCTGGGCAACACCGGCCCTCCAGATGTTGATGAACTACACATCCCAGCATGCCTTGCATCAGTTTCAGCATGGCCACATAGCAAAACTAATGCAAAGCATCCTGGGATGTGTAGTTCATCAACATCTGGAGGGCCGGTGTTGCCCAGCCCTGTTCTAGGAGATAACAGACTAAGGACCAGATGCACTAAGCTTCAATAGTGATAAAATGGAGAGTGAAAAACAGCCAGCCAATCAGCTCCTGCCTGACATTTTTCAAACACAGTCTGTGACGTGGCAGGTAGGAGCTGATTGGTTGATGGATTATCACTCTCCATTTTATCACTTTTGAAGCTTTAGTGCAGGCATGTCCAACCTTGGCCCTCCAGCTGTTGTGAAACTACAAGTCCCATCATGCTTTGCCACAGTTTTGCTATTAGGGAATGCGTAAACTATTGCAAGGCATGCTGGGATGTGTAGTTTCACAACAGCTGGAGGGCCAAGGTTGGACATGCCTGCTTTAGTGCATCTGGCCCTAGATCTGCTTGGTTGCTATGGGCAACATATCATCTTCAATAGCGCTGCCACCTGTGTGAGTTTTTTGAAGAGAGAAATGTTTCCCATGGCAACCAGTCAGATTGGAGTTTTATTTCACATGGGATGTTGCTACGGGCAACCAATCAGATTCTATCTATTATCTTCTAGAAGGTGCTAATTGAATAAGACACCGATTCTGATTGGTTGCCCATAGCAACATCCCATGTGAAATTGAACTCCCACTTTAGGTGCTAGAAAAATGACGGATTGGTAGAATGTGATGGGTTGCTATGGGCAACGTCTCTCACTGCTAAAAATTCAGCCTTTAGTAAATTTTCCCTAAGACAAGACATCCTCCCAGCTAAAGACAGTCAACAAACCCCCTGGATTTAGATTAAACACGTATCCCACGCAGTTCAGCACTTTACAGACCTCGACGTGTGGTGTGTGTTTTCTTTTTTCCCCTCCAGCCATGTTTTCCAAAGAATTTCCTTTTTCTGTGTGAAAAACATGTTTTCGTCTAGATGCGAAAAAAAAAAAAGACAGACCCCCCCCCCCCCCCCCCCGCAGCAGCAGCCTTCTCTCCTCACACACAAAGACAGACATACAGACACATACACCCTGGCCCGTCTGGTACATGTGAATCACCTCTCCAGGACTGACCCCCAGACACACACAGGTCACCCCCCAAGGTGGGTGACTCACCCACAGGGAGCACACAGGGCTGCACTCAAGAAGGAAGACAGATACAGACATACTATACCAATAAGCACAATCACACACACACACACACACACACACACGACCTCATTCACTGTTGGAAGCCAAAGTCAGTTGTGTTGTGTTTATGTTGTTGTTGCGACGTTATCTCTCTTGGGGCCTGATTCAGACCTGACTGTTAGGCTGCGTATATTCTCTGCCAAGTGATCCGGTAAACGCCGCCCACGGACCACCGCCCCCCCAACCCCCCCACCCACCCACTGCGTGGAGCTCCGCACTAGCACGCGGATGTGTACAATTCAACTTCGGTTTACATGTGGCCGCATGGAGGATAAAATTATTTGATGGGCGCACCCACTGGTTTTGTTAGAACGCCCATAAAACCCTGGCGGCCCCCTGAGTCCCCCTCTGCCCGCCTATCAGTGAGCAAGTGTGAAACAGTCCAGGGTTTAAAGATACCGTGCTTGAGTCCAGATGGTTCAATGAAATTGAGGATAGTACTAATTAAGGCACCTGTGCTCAAGCATGGCTATCCCTAAAAACCTGACTTTAATGAGGGAGCCTGGGAAACTCTGATATAGGTAGAAGGACTGTAGAGAAGAGGACTCGAGGCTATGGCGGGTATTCAATGTCAGGGGCACGGCTGTCGAGCTAGCGCAACAGCCGTGCCCCTGTCCCGTTCTCGGTCGGCTCGCCTGGAGCTCGGCAGTCGGGATTCAATGTCCCGGCCGCCGTGCGGCGAGAAGGGGGCGTGGCCGCGAGTTGATGATGGAAATAGACGAGCTCAGGCCGGGATACACTTCCGGTGGTGGCCGGGGATGGTCGCATCACGTGGAGCTCCGATCTCCCATCCACAGAGCTCCACCATCCCCGGCCGCGGCGGGCAGAGAGGAGGAGGCGGCCGGAGGGAGCAGAACGGAGGAGGCGGTCGGAGGTGACCTGCAGCAGGAGAGGCTCCATACCCCCAGCCTCCGGAGCAGCTTGGCGGCAGCGGCGGGCAGAGAGGAGGAGGCGGTCGTTGGGATCAGAGCGGAGGAGGCGGTCGGAGGTGACCTGCGGCGGGAGAAGGTGAGCAGTGAGCACCGTGTCCCCTTGGCGCAGGATGCGGCGGCACCCGGCCAGAGGCGGACAGAGCTGTGCTCCCGCCTGCAGCACCATCGATCGAGCAGCACTGCGGGCCCCCCCCCCAGCAGCACCATCGGGCAGCGCGGCCCCCCCACCCGCAGTAGCATCTTCTCCCCCCCTAGCAGCAACACACCACCGGCAGCACCATCTGAACATTTGTCCGGGGAACCAACCCCCCCCCCCCCCCCCGGAAACAACTTCAGGGTCAGAAGATCCCCCGCACACAAGGCAGTTTGGGGGCAGGGCAGGTCTCCACATCATATCAGTCTGGCAGGATCCCCCCCAGACAGGCCGCACCGGCCCCGGGTAACTCTGCAGGCCCCCCGAGCCCTCCACCCCCCCTTCCTGACTGACTCTCCCCCGGCCTCACTGACTCTTTCTGCCCCCTCCCCCCGCCACCATCACCACCACCCCAGGAAGATACAAGTTGGCGCCGCAAATGGCTGCCTAGGATCTGTGCACTAAGCCATATGTAACCCCGTGTCCCCTATGTGATAACTGTACTGTCTCTGCTTTAATTGCAATGTTTGTGCTCATACTGTTACTGCTACCTTCCACAGCTACTTCAGCGACCAGTGGCGCCGCGGATGGCTGCCTAGGCGCTGTGCTGATCGGCGGGCTGCGTTCCCCACATGTAATGTCTCAATGTAATGTATGTAATGCCCCCACCCCCCCCCCCCCTTTTTCATCCCTGCTGATGCTGCACTGTATATCCACAAAAAATTCCTAGTGTGCGCAAGCACACATGGCCAATAAAGTTGATTCTATTCTATTCTATTTCCGGCTTTTCTTGGCAGAACGAGCCCGACAGCTGGTCGAGGAAGACAGCATTGAATAGGGCCCCGCAGCCATCTCCCCCGTCGGGAGATGGCTGCGGGAGGTCGACAAAGATTGAATACCCCCCTATATGTTTGTAGGCAGGACCGGTGTAAGGCTTCTCAGAATGCTAGGCCACACTTCAGCATACTGCCCCAACTCCTACACTGCCACCAATACCCACTTTCCAGCCGCCCAAGTGAAGTGTGGAGGTGATGTCTTAGAACACATCTGTCACCTGCATTAACTACAACATGGATGTCTTCCTCACAGACTTCCTTAATTTTGTGATACGCAGATTCTGTGGTGCTGCCTAAAGTTGCCTAATGTTAGAGTCGGCCCTGCCTATAGTGTAGGATATCCCCTTTAACCCACTTGACTAGCAGATGCCGGAAGGTAATCTCCCTGCAGCCACCACTCACAGAGGGACCTCCCAACCCCTCTGCCACCCAGCACCCAACCCCAGTGCCGGTCACGCTGACGATCACCAACCCCCACTGAGCCGTCAGGGCAGCAGGACCCACCCCCAATGTGTACCTGGCAGCTGTTGGAGAAATCCAACGTTGCTATGGTCACAATGTTTTCCGATGGTGGTGTCCTGATGTTCCAATGGGTACAAAAACTTTTTTTTTGTTTTTAACTAAACATTACATTTAAAAGAAGAAAATTAAGTAAGTAATTATATTCACCTCATTCACTCATAACAATAAGACAATTGCTGAGTTTGTGAAGAAAAAAATGGTGGTTACGGATGTATGTATGTATGTATGTATGTATGTATGTATGTATGTGTGTATATATATACAGTATATACACACACACACACACACACACACACTATTTGAGTAGAAAAAATAAAAAAATAAAATAAAAACTTCCCAAAGACACATACATATCATAGTTGCCTACCCTCCTGCATTCTGCAGGAGACTCCCTGAGATTGCAGAAATCTCCCTCTCTCCCTCATTAGTCTAGCAATCTCCCTCATTTCAGCTAGCCCACATTACACTGTTATATTTTTTGGGAAAAAAGTAATGAGAGACAGAAACATTTACATTGAACCATCAGCACCATTTCCCAGCACTTTACCAAGTATAGTAGCTCTTCCTAACTGCTTTGGGGCTCATCTACATTTGGCTATAAGTCATTTTAAAAGATTCCTCTCAGATGTAGCAGTACACACCCACGCTTCTAGGTGCCACGTTCACAATCACTATTCACAATCTCTCCATGGGCGGGATGTTATAACATCCGCGGCCCCCCTTCGCCGGACATCGCATTTTTAATAACGGCATATGCTATAACATATGCCGTTATTCATGCAAGGGACAGCTCTTGCGGTAAGAGCTGTCCCTTGCGATGCGGTGCCGGCGCTGGACTTCCGGGTCTGTGACCCGGGAGTCCATCTGCGCATGCGCAGACCCCGGCGCCGGCCGCAGGGCACGCTGGGAGGGATCCGTGACGGATCCCTCAAACAGCGCTGCGGTAAGAAGCCCATAGGCTTCTGCAGGGATTCGCCAGCTTTAGCTGGCGATTCCCTCCGCAGCGCTGACACTGCGGAGGCGCCATATAGCATATAAAAATGCGGTAGAAACCCCGAAAACGGGGTTTTTACCGCATTTCTGCTATATAGCATCCCGCCCCATATATGGAATTAGACAGCTTGTTTAGGTGGAGCATGAAACACCCCCACAATGGGGCGCTGTGCAAAATTCTACCACCAACTATAATCTCCCTGAAACTAGTTTTCAAAAGTAGGCAAGTATGATACATATAACACATAACGGTTGGATTATTATATCTGATAGACTTGGCAGAAAGTCATGAACATTAGAAAAGGGCTTATTTATGAGGGTGCAGGACGGGGTCCTGACAGGCATTTTCCCCAACGTCGGGATCCCGACTGTCAAAACACCGACAGCCGGGTTCCCGATGGCCACCTGCTATTTTCCCTTGTGGGGGTCCATGACCCCCATAGAGGGAGAATAGAATAGGTGGTGAGCGTAGTGAGCCAACTTGCCCACAGCGTGGCGAGCGCAACGTGGCAAGTACAGCAAGCCCGCAAGGGGCTTAGGTGTGCTCACCATGCTGTCTGAGTCCGGACAGTCAGGATCCCGACTGTCGGACCCCTGTTCCACACCCTATTTATGAAGCAGTGATAACCCTTATCACCAGCTTGGCGACACTCTGTGCCTTTCACTGGGGAACCTGAGAAGATGGAGAGACATGCCCGTATCGACCAAACTAGTTCTTCCGCTGTGAAGGGAACATCCGCACTGATGGTAAATTGGCAAGAACAAAGATTCCGTATTGCCACAATATGTGGTATATGGAAAGTTACTGAGCATGGGGACAATGTGAAAATGGAGAGACCCGTTACATACTGAGGAACTAGTATACAGAGGAATAATGGTGCTGGGACATTGTTAGGGGAAAGTCACTTTATTCTAGGGAATGTACCTGGACCTTAGCCATGGAACGATACGTGATGAGTGTGCAGCTGGATGCATGTCCATGTACATGCGGTGGTGTGTAGATCTCTTCAGCTGTAGCTCTCTTTCCCTGTCTGTCTCTCCCCCTTCTTCCCTCTTCCTCTCTCTCCCGCTTCCTCTCTCTCTTCCTCTCTCTCTCTTTCTGTAGGGTGCCGCTCTTTGAGGCCAGGATTTTTGTTGATGAATCACCAAACACTTTTTCTGACCGAGGGATTAACCCATTAATTATCTCCAGACATGCTTCTCTGTAGTCCTGCTCACTAACACGTGTCACACACACAGTGCAGGGGTTCTCACCCAAACCTCTATTCCACGTGGGCTCTCTAACGGTGGCAAAGGAGGGTGTGAGCTGCAGCCCTAATAGTATCCACAATGTGACCAGATCTAAAAGTTCGGAAAATTTTGACTGTTGAATTTAGTAGAGTGTAACCTGGCGAGCAGGGCCCTCCTACCTCTATGTCTGTTTGTATCTATCAGGGCCCTCCTACCTCTATGTCGGTTTGTATCTATCAGGGCCCTCCTACCTCTATGTTGGTTTGTATCTATCAGGGCCCTCATACCTCTATGTCGGTTTGTAGCGAGCAGGGCCCTCCTACCTCTATGTCGGTTTGTATCTATCAGGGCCCTCCTACCTCTATGTCGGTTTGTATCTATCAGGGCCCTCCTACCTCTATGTCGGTTTGTATCTACCCAGTTTGTTTTATCACTGTTTTCTTTTGTAAAGCGCAACGGAATCTGATGCTGCGCTATATAAGGCAAATCTGTTCTCCATGTTACAAGTGGCGGGAACTGGAAGGCATGTAAGCAGGTCCAAATGACATGATTTTACCTGATTTTTTTTTTGATCAGTGTTTGTTTTTAGCGATATTAAAAGAATCCAAAAGCGGACCAAAAGACCAAATCACTTGACGAATCAGCACCGAAACAAAACATGGGAGGTCCACACATGTCTCTTCAGATTCATTTTGAAATCCCAGCGTTCGGAATCCCGACCGCCGAAATACCGACAAGGGGGGGGGGGGGAGTGGATCGGCCCCCCTTGTGGGTTCGCTGCGCTCGCCACGCAGCGGACCCGTTGCCTCGCTACACTCGGCACACTATTATATTCTCCCTCTATGGGTGTCGTGGACACCCATAAAGGGAGAAATTGCCGGCATTGCGGCGGTAGGGATTCCGGCGTCGGTATTTTGACCGCCGGGATTCCGACCCCATCCGGTCTCTACTTATGTATGTCAGCTTACATAACACATAGGTGCAGGATTTTAGCATATTGGTGACTTCATCTTCATATTTCCCAGGATGCGGTTCATAAGGTGAATGTCTAGGTCAACACCAAAAGGTCAACGCACAGTAGCCCTCTGCGGGGGCTATTGCTGCGCTGACCTGCCTTACCCTCCACTTGCCGCTGCATCTGTGGCCGGACCTGCAGATCTACCTATCTGTGGTCCTGGCACACCTCCTGGCTACTGCACATGAAAAATCTCCCCCACACAATGTCCGCCGCCTTACAGCAGACCTTTTTGGGTTACACTGCCAAAATTTTCGGCTGGGGGCGCCGATTTTCTAGTTACGCCACAGTCAACACGCATAAAGCAAACAGTGACAAAAGGTCAACACAAGAAATAAAGGTGAACACGGAAAGGTTGGCACGTAAAAAGGTCAACATGAGATTTTAAATTTTTTCATGTGTCATTGTCGACACCTGTACATCCATTCCGAGTATACGTGGATGTAAATTATGAAAAAGTTACAAAAAAATGAACAGTCCCAAAAAATGCATATAGACTTTTTCATGTGTCAATCTTTTGTTTGTGTTGATGTTTTAGACCATGTCAATCATATGCCTACACACTAGATGCTCTCCCAGTTTGTAGAGAGTGTAGACCAGTCAGTGGGTGGTATGGGGGCTTAATATGATTCGTGGTACATTCTGCCATGGTGGACAAGTCCCCAACTGAACGACACCTTTGCAACACTGACATACCCTCCAACTTTTTTTGGCCAGTACAGTAACTTTTTTGGGCCTGTACCGGACAATAAGGGCTTTGTAACAGTTTTCTGGGTCTCTAATGCTCCATTGAAAGTATAGGAAAGGGGCGTGACCATGCACCCTCTATCTATCTGGATTCCTACAGTCATTACCCCAATGGCGGAATCCCGACTGGTAAAAGCCAGACACACAGGCAGTGTTCCCTCTAAGCTGTGCGCACGTGCGCGCGCACACAACTCAACGAGCGTGCGCACAGACATTAAAACAGAGTGCACAAAGCAGCAGTGGTCCCTTTTTGCAGTTGTGGACTCAAGAATATGTGTGTTTCACCCATTAACTACATTGTGTGCTTTGTTTTGAATGTTTAAATGTTTAATATCATTTTGAAGTAAAGTTAACACAAATTCTGAACGTCATTTTCCAGTTATATATAAGTGACGCACAAAAATTTAAATTTCCTTCCAAAGTTGCACAGCCAAAATCTTTTGCCGCACACAGCCTTCGTATAATTAGAGGGAACATTGCACACAGGCAGTGGCTATTCTCTCTCTTGTCGTGGGGGTCCACGACCCCCATAGAGGGAGACTAAAATAATAATAATAATAATCATCATAATAATAAAACTGTGCCCACGAGGGGCTTCATTACACACAAACCTCCCCCCCATCCTGCTGTCTGAGTCCCCGCAGTCGGGATTCCGAAGTCGGGCTAATGACTGTTGGAAATTCCGACTGTCTGGGGGTGTTATACCGCACCCCTCCCACAGAAGGACACTGAATGTTGTGTACCACAAGCGCGTGACTGAGATTGTGGCAACATTAAGATCGGTAAACCATTGCTGCAGAAAAGGTGACAAACACCCTATCAGATCTACTCATCCTTCCCCGAGCTGGGCATGCAGGGCTACATATTGGCCTAAGGGGGGGCTCATGTGCCCAGGAACCAACAAACCCTAACCTGACCTCAGAGGGCTGTGCACTAAAACTCCCTGTTTGCATCTGCACAGAGATCCCTGCGAACCTGACCATTCAAAAATAACTTCCGAAGTT
Organism: Crinia signifera; assembly: GCF_055691185.1. Taxonomy (NCBI): domain Eukaryota; kingdom Metazoa; phylum Chordata; class Amphibia; order Anura; family Myobatrachidae; genus Crinia; species Crinia signifera. Next base: position 301,229,576 of record NC_139220.1, on the reverse strand, counting down.
TAGGATTGGTGGGGGAAGGGAGGCTATAACCTCCTAAGCTGTATAGTTGGGTAGAAGAGTTCTGATTTCTCTTCCGTGACTCATTGGCACTCTCAATAGAGCTTGTGTAACCGTTCTGAGTGTATCCGTGGAAATTCTCACTCCCACAACCCTCAAACGTTCAACAGATGTCAGATATTATACAGGGGGGGGAGTATGCCCTTGTAGTAATGCTACATCTAGGCCACAGGCTATGGGATGTCGCCGGTCAATATCAAAGGTGGTGTTATAAGCTTGGATTGGGATCGTATATAGAAATGATTCTCTGTAATAAAAACGAAATAACTGGACGGTGCGTTAGCCGGTCAGAGACTCTAGGGATGGCCATTGGTGCAGTCGCCATCGATGGTTGTCATCGATGGTGATAGTCTGCAACCATCCATTGATAGAAACAAACTATGTGATAGATAACCATCGTTAGTTTAAGCCAGGCATGCCCAAAGTCAGGCCCGGGGGCCAATTGCGGCCCGTGATGTCACTTCAAGCGGCCCGCAGCCTCCAGCCAGAAGTGGGCGACTGAAGGCTGACATGGGACACACAGCACAGGATTTTAGAGGTGGGACCCCGGCGAGCGTGCCTTTACCTTGCTGGCTGCATTGGTGAGGGGGGGGGGGGGGCAGGCTGGGGGACATACAGTGAATGGGGGCATGCTGGGGACATACAGTGAATGGGGCACGCTGAGGGACATACAGTGAAAGGCGGTCAGGCAGGGGAATATACAGTGAATGGGGGCAGAGTGGGGGGCATACAGTGAATGGGGGCAGTGTGGGGGGCATACAGTGAATAGTGCAGTGTGGGGGACATATAGTGAATGGGGGCAGAGTGGGGGCATACAGTGAATGAGGCAGAGTGGGGGCATACAGTGAATGGGGCAGAGTGGGGGACATACAGTGAATGGGGCAGAGTGGGAGACATACAGTGAATAGGGGCAGGCTGGGGGAAATACGGAGAAGGGGGTCAGGTGGGGAATATACAGTGAGTGGGGGCACGCTGGGGGACAGAGTGGGGGACCATTTTGATGTGATTAATGGTTCAAAGAATGTCAGGCTGAATGGTTGGCCCCCCACACATTTTCACATCACCATATCTGGCCCTCTTTGCAAAAAGTTTGGACACCCCTGGTTTAAGCTATCAATGGTCATCCATTTGCTTTGACTGACTGACCTGTGGGCCAATCAGAATCTGGGGATGAAGCTTCAGTGTTGTTGTGGATCAGTGTCCCGGCACCGTGGAAAAAAAAAATTGGGTACTTGTGTATTATCACGGGCGCCGTGATAATACACAAGTACCAAAAATTGGTTCTGCTGTGCCATCGATGGAGGGAAACATCATAAACCATCAATTATTTTGAATCATCGATGGTTGATGGCCATCCCTACCATAGCGCTGTGTGAGGGTCTTTTGGAAAATGGGCATTTTCCTAGTGATTTAACTACTAAGCGAAATGCCAGGAAAATGCCCCCCCCCCCCCCCCATTTCCGGTGACTTGTGCAGGCATGGGTCCCCAGATTGATACATATTTAAAAAGCATGATGTATACACCACTGGTGTCCCAGTTGCCAAATAGGAGGAACCGGTGATAATCCCCATAGTTCCAGTGACCGGGGTTATCACTGATTCATAGATAGTGTGAGAGGACAAATAGTCACAGCTGTTCTCCTCCATGCCAGAGAGGAGGACAGTGAGCAAATATGTTATTCCACATGCCTGTAATACGCCGATGTACAGTAATATCCTGTAAGATGCGGCACCTGTCACATTACGGCCATACAGTCTTGTGATTTAAAGCCCCCCCCCCCTTTTTCTTTATTGAGGGCAAAATTGTTGCTGAGGCTACATGGTATGCGGTGAGGTGAACGGTAATCAAGATACCACTGTATCAGGATGCCGATGCCGGAATACAGACAGCCGGCATCCTGGTCGGTGAGCATGCAGCCGAGGTAGAGTCAGGCCGCGATTGGGGGAGTTGATTCAGTGACTAGTGGGGGGACTTAAGGTGGCCATACACTACTGTGATGTATCGCAGCAGTGTATGGCCATCCAACCCTCCCCGGAGCCGCCTGGGACCTTCCTGGGCAGCAGGATTGCATGTGATACATCACATGTGGTTCTTTCACATGTGATGTATCGCATGCAAACCTGTTCCCTGCCGCTGGGAAGAGGGATGAGTTGGAGGTCAGACGGGACCGCGCATCAAACCCGAGGGGGATGTCAAACACATTTTGGCCCGATTTCTTGGCCCTATCCATCTGGATCGGGTAAAATCAGGGCTAGTTTATGGGCACCTTTAGGAGTAGGCTGCGGGAAAGTGAAGGTTAGGGTTCAGCTGCAGAGATGAAGGGGGGGGTAGGTATAAGCATTTAGATGGGGGTTAGGGATTGCTTGTGAGCAAGGAGATTAGGTCTAGGCAGTGGGATACAGGGGGTTAGACCAGGGCCGCCAAGAAAAATCCTGGGCCCCGGTACAACAACTTCCTGGGGCCCCCACGGATGGAGCTAACCGCACACTCTGCGGAACAGGGACAAAAATTTACACCGTAATGCCTATTACACATGTTACACACCCATTACATATTATGCCACATGCCATAATGCTCATTACATGTTATGCCACACATCATAGTGGAAAGTACACATTATGCCATACACCGTAATACCTATTACATATTTTACCACATGCCATCATGCTCATTACATGTTATACCGCACACAGTAGTGGGCAGGACACATGATGCCATACCCTGTAATAACCTATTACATATTTTACCACATGCCATAATGCCCATTACATGTTATTCCACACACCGTAATGCTTATTGCATATTAGTTAACATGCTTGTTGCCATGAGATTAACCTGCATTGCCCGGAGTTACATGCTCTGCCAGGGGTTACATGCTCTGCCAGGGGTTTCATGCTTTGCCAGGGGTTAACATGCTCCTTGTCATGGAGTTACAGTACATGCTCTGTCAGGTGTTACATGCTGACTTCCAGAGTTGGATCTCAGCCCCAGCAGCATGCAGGGAGGCAGCAGACACAGACCAACCAGCCACCCACCTTCCACCTTGGAACACAGTGACCTGGACATGGGTGGGGAAACAGGTCTGGGACTTCTGGGCTGGAGACATGGCACCTGCTGCTGCTGGTGGCTGGGATAGGAATGTGGGGAGCAGGGCAGGCTGGAGTGGGTGGTATTCCATGGGAGGTGGCATATCTCTGACCCAGTTCCTCCCGGCACCCAGGGACTACATACCCTAAGTATCCTCCTGTCGCCAAGCCACGGTAAACTTCCAAGTCATGTGGCTGGCTCTCAGCAGTCTGAGTCTGAGAGGGGAATGACGCTCAGAAGGACCTATGTAATGCTGCTGCCCCCACACTGGTCTGCACTCTCAATGGCGTCACTGAACAGCTGACTCTGGCGCACTCAGACCTGGAGCACTCACCACCTAGTTAAAAAAAAAATGTGTGTCCAGACCAGTGCCCCCCTGACAGGCCCGGGCCCAGGTAAACTGTACCTGCTCCCCCAAACCCCCCCCTCTCAGCACCCCTGGGTTGGACACGGGGAGGATTAGGGTCATGCTGAACCACCGGCGCATCATGTGCATCCTGGCTACATCACCGAAATCTCATTGGTGCCTCCAGTTGGTGGGCTACAAGATTTGGGCTCTATCAGCTAATAAAAAAGGAATAGGCACCCTTCTTACCCCTGTGTCCTGTATTACTACAATATCTGCTTCTGTGCACTCTATCACAGTGTTCCAGATCGTCATCATAGACATAAATAAAACCATGACAAAAGCCATTTCCCGAATACATCTGCTAATTAGTGTTCTGCCAGACGAACGTGCGATATAAAGGATTGCATGCAAATTGCCACCTATGCCAGGCTGGAAATTACAGAGCCTCAGACATACTAAGTATAATTCTAGATTTCATTCATTCGGAGAGGACAGGTGTGTCCTATCCCGTGCAAATTAAACAACCACTCTATAATCAACGGGTGATCACGTTATATATTGGTTATAATAGCCCTTAAATAGTGAGAATCATGTCTCCATCTTCTTTTGTCACTTTAGATTGTAAGCTCTCTTGCCCAGATTTCAGGCACTAAGTGGTGACAGTACGGTGCTGTGGAATGTTGTGGTGCCTTATAGAGACATGGGAATAATGCCAATGATAATACCTACTTAATGAGTTCAAAATCAATACTTCCAAATATACTGGAAGAATGGGGTCATATCATATGATCGATGTAAGCTCTTTCTTCTAGGAAGGAAAGAGTTAATGAGTCCTTCCCACAACTTCGCTGATTGAACCCACCCATGACTTCCCGCTGTGTCATAGGATATTAATAGGATGAGAGAAGTATGGGCAGGTTCAAGCACAATCCCAGATCAGCAGCATAGACAAGAAACACTGCAGCTGTAATGAGAGCTACAGTATCTCTGCTATATACAGTACCTCCCTACTACTTGTCTTGCAGGTCATATTTCTGTCCTGTCACCCTGTTTTGGGAGGGGCAGACACCATGTGACATTGCTCTCTCCTGTCTATGTCACCCTGTGGTGGGAGGAGCAGGAGCCATGTCACATAGCTCTCTCCTGTCTGTGTCACCCTGTGGTGGGAGGGGCAGGCCCCATGTCACATAGCTCCCACCTGTCCGTGTCACCCTGTGGTGGGAGGGGCAGGAGCCATGTCACATAGCTCCCTCCTGTCTGTGTCACCCTGTGGTGGGAGGGACAGACCCCATGTCACATAGCTCTCTCCTGTCTGTGTCACCCTGTGGTGGGAGGGACAGGCCCCATGTCACATAGCCCCCTCCTGTCTGTGTCACCCTGTGGTGGGAGGGACAGGCCCCATGTCACATAGCCCCCTCCTGTCTGTGTCACCCTGTGGTGGGAGGGACAGACCCCATTTCACATAGCTCCCTCCTGTCTGTGTCACCCTGTGGTGGGAGGGACAGACCCCATGTCACATAGCTCCCACCTGTCCGTGTCACCCTGTGGTGGGAGGGGCAGGAGCCATGTCACATAGCTCCCTCCTGTCTGTGTCACCCTGTGGTGGGACTCAGGGACAGACCCCATTTCACATAGCTCCCTCCTGTCTGTGTCACCCTGTGGTGGGAGGGACAGACCCCATGTCACATAGCTCCCACCTGTCTGTGTCGCCCTGTGGTGGGAGGGACAGACCCCACGTCACATAGCTCCCTCATGTCTGTGTCACCCTGTGGTGGGACTCAGGGACAGACCCCATGTCACATAGCTCCCGCCTGTCTGTGTCGCCCTGTGGTGGGAGGGACAGACCCCACATCACATAGCTCCCTCCTGTCTGGGTCACCCTGTGGTGAGAGGGACCGACCCCATGTCACATAGCTCCATCCTGTCTGCGTCACCCTGTGGTGGGAGGGGCAGACCCCGTGTCACATAGCTCCCTACTGTCTGTGTCACCCTGTGGTGGGAGGAACAGACCCCATGTCACATAGCTCCCTCCTGTCTGTCACCCTGTGGTGGGAGGGACAGACCCCATTTCACATAGCTCCCACCTGTCCGTGTCACCCTGTGGTGGGAGGGGCAGGAGCCATGTCACATAGCTCCCTCCTGTCTGTGTCACCCTGTGGTGAGAGGGACCGACCCCATGTCACATAGCTCCATCCTGCCTGTGTCACCCTGTGGTGGGAGGGACAGACCCCATGTCACATAGCTCCCTACTGTCTGTGTCACCCTGTGGTGGGAGGGACAGACCCCATGTCACATAGCTCCCTCCTGTCTGTCACCCTCTGGTGGGAGGGACAGACCCCATTTCACATAGCTCCCACCTGTCCGTGTCACCCTGTGGTGGGAGGGGCAGGAGCCATGTCAGGGACAGACCCCATTTCACATAGCTCCCTCCTGTCTGTGTCACCCTGTGGTGGGAGGGACAGACCCCATGTCACATAGCTCCCACCTGTCTGTGTCGCCCTGTGGTGGGAGGGACAGACCCCACGTCACATAGCTCCCTCATGTCTGTGTCACCCTGTGGTGGGACTCAGGGACAGACCCCATGTCACATAGCTCCCTCCTGTCTGTGTCGCCCTGTGGTGGGAGGGACAGACCCCACATCACATAGCTCCCTCCTGTCTGGGTCACCCTGTGGTGAGAGGGACCGACCCCATGTCACATAGCTCCATCCTGTCTGCGTCACCCTGTGGTGGGAGGGGCAGACCCCGTGTCACATAGCTCCCTCCTGTCTGTGTCACCCTGTGGTGGGAGGGACAGACCCCATGTCACATAGCTCCCTCCTGTCTGTGTCACCCTGTGGTGGGAGGGACAGACCCCATGTCACATAGCTCCTACCTATTCCGTGTCACCCTGTGGTGGGAGGGACAGACCTCATGTCACACAGCTCCCTCCTGCCTGTGTCACCCTGTGGTGGGAGGGACAGACCTCATGTCACATAGCCCCCTCCTGTCTGTATCACCCTGTGGTGGGAGGGACAGACCCCATGTCACATAGCTCCCTCCTGCCTGTGTCACCCTGTGGTGGGAGGGACAGACCCCATGTCACATAGCTCCCTCCTGCCTGTGTCACCCTGTGGTGGGAGGGACAGACCCCATGTCACATAGCTCCCTACTGTCTGTGTCACCCTGTGGTGGGAGGGACAGACCCCATGTCACATAGCTCCCTCCTGTCTGTCACCCTGTGGTGGGAGGGTCAGACCCCACGTCACATAGCTCCCTCCTGCCTGTGTCACCCTGTGGTGGGAGGGACAGACCCCAAGTCACATAGCTCCCTCCTGTCTGTGTCACCCTGTGGTGGGAGGGGCAGACCCCATGTCACATAGCTCCCTCCTGTCTGTGTCACCCTGTGGTGGGAGGGTCAGACTCCGTATCACATAGCTCCATCCTGCCTGTGTCACCCTGTGGTGGGAGGGACAGACCCTATGTCACATAGCTCCCTCCTGCCTGTGTCACCCTGTGGTGGGAGGGACAGACCCCATGTCACATAGCTCCCTCCTGCCTGTGTCACCCTGTGGTGGGAGGAACAGACACCATGTCACATAGCTCCCTCCTGCCGGTGTCACCCTGTGGTGGGAGTGACATACTCATCATATTTCGCCATCCTGTTAGCACAGCACACCCTCCTCCCGGTACAGGAGGCTGAGCACTGTAACAAGAAAAGGTGAGATTTCCGTGTTTGTACAGGGTGTGTCGTCCTCCTGGCGTACTGACACGGAGGTGAAGGTAACGTAACAGGTACTGACTTGTGCCAGACCTCTCCCAATCAGGATCACATTTCACAACCCTTCCCTACTAGATACTGAGCTCTGCTCTTTTATTAAGGCCACCTCCTCTCTGACCTTACAGGGCAAGTCCTGCCGGTGGAATATACAGCTGATTATATTGTGTCCTGCAAATGACTCCTGTAAAAGTTGAATCACCCCACTGTTCATTAGTAGAGCTAATTTGCTATATGATACAATGAATTCCCTACTGTATCTTATTACACACATTAGCTCTGCACACTTGTATGAAAAAAGAATCCCAAAAAACTCGACCATTGCCTTTTGACCTTTTGTCTGTGTCGACATTATGTCTCTGCCAGGAAATGCAGGTGGCCAGGGCAGGGTCAGGACAATGCCAGTCCCATCACAGTGGCCCATGCGGCACAATGAAGAAATTAAACGAGAGCTGCTTCATGACACCCCCTGTCTCACCCATTAGGAAGTGAGTGGGATGGGGAAGGGCGACCTCCTGCGCTACACGTCCTACCCTGTAATATATCAATGCCACCGCTAGAGAGGAGGGACTACTGGATAAAATGCATACTGTTCTAATCAGCCTCCATGGCAATAGCACACCAACAATATCTGTAGCAGAGAAAGAGTTAGGTGACAAGAGGTGACAGGTGGTGTCACGTGGGAACAGGCAGGTCCTGCTGGATGCCAATGTTGGAATTCCAGGAATGAAAAGCCTGGCACATCATGACCTCTTCTAAAAAAGGTGCGGCTCATCCGGATTCCTAAGGGTGCTGGGCGCCTGAGGCAGAGGAGCAGCCAGACTCAGATTATGCTAGGACAAGCGGAGTTTAGCATTGCTAGGGGCAGTGTACAGGAACTTGGCACTTCCACCGCTGAGACAGCAGAATCAGGAGAGAGAATGGACTCCTCTTACATGTCTATCAGAGATTTGCAGTTAATCGATAGAGAGGTCTAATATCACCATATTCTCCCACCATCCCCTCCCACATGGTGTCATCCTCCTTCTGTACTGCTAACTCCCCCAGTCGTATTATAGTCACGATGATTCTCTTTGTGTACTCTGCCCCCCGCATTTCATATTATTTTCCCCATAGCCTACCTACATTATCTCTCAGTATCCTGCCTACAATGTCTCCCGGTATCCTGCCTTCAGTCTCATTACTCCCTTTCCCCATAAAGCCTTTCATTATTCCTTGTATTCTCTAATTATTCAATAATTGTCCTCTTATTGTTTCCCCTTACACTCTAATTACTCTCCAATTACCATCTCATCATCTACCCTTTGGCTGGGTATACTAATAGATATAGATCAATTGATCTGCATATATATCTTTTGATGGATCGGGCATGTTCTCCATACACACTGCCCGGACAGTCAATGTTGAAAGTACTGCACATGCATCCCGATGGTTACCACAGAGATGCAAAACAAATTTAAATGCAATAGCATCCGAGTTCAGCAGCCGTGTTGGATGCCAGTTTTTTTTTTTAAAAGGGCAATCAATTACAAGGAAAAGCCATTTCATGTAAACGATTGACCCTTTAAAAAAGCAGCCGAGTGCTATGCCTGGTATCCGGCCTAGCCGCTGAACTTGGACGCTATTATATATGACCCAGGGAGCTCAGTGTCTCTCGAACTTAAGAGGGGTATAACTAGGAAGACACAGGTTGCCTTTATCTATGTTACCCTTATTATTTCAGTGCTGTCTGCTGATGCAGCTATGTTTATGTACCCTGTACTTGTCCTACATTGTCTCCAAACAGTTTCCTGTTTTGATTATTTGTTAATGTACTCCATGCAGATCCCCTGTGGCACCATATAAAGTATAATAGTAATAATAATTATCTACTCATAATCTTTTTATTGTCTCATTTTATCTTCAGTCTACAATTGTCTCATTATTCTTCTCCTGTCCTATCATCCTACTCATTGTTCTCCTGATCTATCCTCATTGTACTCCTGTGCTCTCATCATTCTTTTTCTGATCTCCACTCATTCTCCTCCTGTCCTCTCCTCATTCTTCTTCTGTCCTCTGCTCATTCTCCTCCTGTCCTCTCCTCATTCATCTTCTGTCCTTTCCTCATTCATCTTCTGTCCGTCTTCATTCTCCTCCAGTCCTCTCTTCATTCTCCTCCAGTCCTCTCCTCATTCTCCTCCTGTCCTCTACTCCTCTATCTTCTGTCCTCTCTTCATTCTCCTCCTGTCCTCCCCTCGTTTTCTTGCTGTCCTCCCCTCGTTCTCTTGCTGTCCTCCCCTCGTTCTCTTGCTGTCCTCCCCTCATTCTCTTGCTGTCCTCCCCGCGTTCTCCTCCAGTCCTCTCCTCATTCTTCCCCAGTCCTCTCCTCATTCTTCTTCTGTCCATTCCTTATTCTCCTTGTGTGCTATCCTCATTCTCCTCGTGTTCTCTCCTCATTCTTCTCCTGTCCTCTTCTCATTCTCCTCCTGTGCTCTCCTTATTATTCTTCTACCCTCTCTTCTCCCAATCTATTATCATTCTTCTTTATTTTCTTTCATCTTCTGTCCTCTTCTCATTCTCCTCCTGTTCTCTCTTTATTCTTCTGATCTCTCCTCATGTCCTCTCCTCATTCTTCTTCTGTCCTCTCCTCATTCTCCTCCTATCCTCTCCTCATTCTTCTCCTGTCCTCTCCTCATTCTCCTCCTGTTCCCCCCCTCCTTCTCCTGTCCTCCCCTCGTTCTCCTCCTGTCCTTCCCTTGTTCTCCTCCTGTCCTTCCCTTGTTCTCCTCCAGTCCTCCCCTTGTTCTCCTATTGTTCTCTCCTCGTTCTCCTCCTGTCCTCCCCTCGTTCTCTTGCTGTCCTCTTCTCATTCTCCTCCTGTCCTCTCCTCAATCTTCTCCTGTACTCTCCTTATTCCCCCTCAGTCCTCTCCTCATTCTTTTTCTGTCCATTCCTCATTCTCCTCCAGTCCTCTCCTCATTCTCCTCCTGTCCTCTCCTTATTCTTCTTCTACCTCCTCTTCTCCCAATCTATTATCATTATTCTCCTTTATTTTCTTTCATCTTCTGTCCTCTTCTCATTCTCCTCCTGTCCTCTCTTTATTCTTCTGATCTCTCCTCATTCTTCTCCTGATCTCTCCTCATTCTCCTCTCCTCAATCTTCTTCTGTCCTCTCCTCATTCTCCTCCTATCCTTTCCTCATTCTTCTCCTGTCCTCTCCTCATTCTCCTCCTGTCCCCTCCTCATTCATCTTTTGTCCTCTCTTCATTCTCCTCCAGTCCTCTCCTCATTCTCCTTCTGTCATCTCCTCCTGTCATCTCCTCATTCTCCTTCTGTCCTCCCCTCCTTCTCCTGTCCTCCCCTCGTTCTCTTCCTGTCCTCCCCTCGTTCTCCTCCTGTCCTTCCTTGTTCTCCTCCTGTCCTTCCCTTGTTCTCCTCCAGTCCTCCCCTCGTTCTCCTATTGTTCTCTCATCGTTCTTCTCCTGTCCTCCCCTCGTTCTCTTGCTGTCCTCTTCTCATTCTCCTCCTGTCCTCTCCTCAATCTTCTCCTGTACTCTCCTTATTCCCCCTCAGTCCTCTCTTCATTCTTTTTTCTGTCCATTCCTCATTCTCCTCCAGTCCTCTCCTCATTCTCCTCCTGTCCTCTGCTTATTCTTCTTCTACCCCCCTTCTCCCAATCTATTATCATTATTCTTTATTTTCTTTCATCTTCTCATTCTCCTCCTGTCCTCTATTCTTCTTCTGTCCTCTCCTCATTCTCCTCCTGTCCTTTCCTTTCCTCATTCTTCTTCTACCCTCTCTTCTTCCAATCTATTATCATTATTCTTCTTTATTATCTTTCATCTTCTGTCCTCTTCTCATTCTCTTCCTATCCTATCTTTATTCTTCTGTCCTCTCATCATTCTCCTCCAGTCCTCTCCTCATTCTCCTCCTGTGCTCTCCACATTCTTCTTCTACCCTCTCTTCTTCCAAACTATTATCATTACTCTTCTTTATTATCTTTCATCTTCTGTCCTCTTCTCATTCTCTTCCTATCCTATCTTTATTCTTCTTCTGTCCTCTCCTCATTCTTCTCCAGTTCTCTCCTCATTCTCCTTATGTTCTCTCCTCATTCTTCTTCTACCCTCTCTTCTTCCAATCTATTATCATCATTCTTCTTTATTCTCTTTCATCTTCTGTCCTATCCTCGTTCTCCCTTCACCCACCTATTATTTCACCTTATCCACATTAATCTCTCATCATTCTACTCTTATTGTTGGATTATTTTATTCTCATAACCACTCTTCATTATCCTATTGTCTCTTCAGCCTGCCTTTATTACTTTCCCTATATAATCTCTCCCCATTCTCATTATCATCTCGTTATACCCCACCTCACTCTTATTACTCCCCACTTATCTTCTCACAATCCTGTAAATGTCCCCCTCACCTCCCTCCCTCCTCTTCCTCACACTGTATCCATCAGCAGCCTCCCCCCTGTTTACAAGCAGCACGAGTTTCCTGGTAGTGACGTCGCTCTCCCGCCTCTTTCCTTTGCCCCCCTCCTTCTCCCAGCTCGCCCTCAGCAGCAGTGACGTCGCCTGTCCCAGCCAATGATCAGCCTCATTGGAGCTTCCGGAGGCCGGGCCTTCATATAAAGTCTCTGTAGCTGTGGCTGAGCTGTCAAAACGGGACGGAGATTCCCCTCAGCTAACAACAGCTTCCCTGTCACTCCGCACACCCAGGGATTCCTGTCACCGCCCGCATCGTTCTTATGTGCACCAAGATGGAGCAGCCTTTCTACCACGACGACTCTCTGCTGTCCGCCTACTCCCGACCGGATCTACTGAAGGCCAGCCTGGGCCACCTGAGCGAGCCCTACCGGGGCCACAAACCCGACATGTCCTACTACCAAGAGCAGCCTAGCCTTAAGATGTCTGCCCCGGAGCTGGAGCGACTGATCATCCACAGCGGGCCCGGGGTCATCAACAGCCCAAACGGGGGGCAGCTGTACTTCCGAGGCGGTGGCGGCGGCATCACCGAGGAGCAGGAGGGCTTCGTGGACGGCTTCGTCCGGGCCCTGGATGACCTGCACAAGATGAACCGGGACGGGCCCCCGAACGTGTCCCTGGGCGGAGGGGGAGCGGCCTCCCCGGTGAGCGGCGGAGCCATGTACGGGGACCCCGCCGTCTACACCAACCTGGCCGCCACCGGCTACGGCTGCTACCGCCAGCCCTCCGCCACCATCAGCTACCTGCCGCCGGGCTACGGGGCGCCCCCACCCTTCAAGGAGGAGCCGCAGACGGTGCCGGACGCAGGCAGCCGGGACAGCACCCCTGCCCCGCTCTCCCCCATCAACATGGAGGAGCAGGAGAAGATCAAGGTGGAGCGCAAGCGGCTGCGCAACCGCCTGGCCGCCACCAAGTGCCGCAAGCGCAAGCTGGAGCGCATCGCCCGCCTGGAGGATAAGGTGCGGGAGCTGAAGAACGAGAACAGCGGCCTGAGCGGCACCGCCGGGGTCCTGCGGGAGCAGGTGGAGCAGCTGAAGGGCCGGGTGCGGGAGCACGCCAGGCACGGCTGCCAGCTTCTGCTGGGGGGCAAAGGACACTCTGTCTTCTAAAAGGGGGGAGGCTGTCCCCGTTGTCTGCCAGCGCCCCCCCTCCGGTGACCCCCACCCACCTCCTGAGGTTGTAAAGAACTGAACCTACTGAAAGGGGGGCAAGAACTGAGCCCATGATGGTTGATGGGGTCCAAGAACTTAGCCCATTGAGGGGGCCAAGAACTAAGACCATTGATGGTTGAGGGGGGCCAAGAACTGAATCCATTGAGGCTGCAAGATCCGAGCCCAGTGTTGGTTAATAGTCCAAGAACTGAGTCTGTTGAACTGGGGGCAAGAGTGAGGCCCATTGATGGGTCCAACCTTTTGAGCCAAATGAAAGAGGTGGGGCAAAAGAACTGAAACACCTATGTGAAGAGGGGCCCTTCCTCCTGCGCCAAGCTGGAGTCTGAGGGCCTTCGATGCTGTCTACCAGCAGTCACCAACCATGATGTTGCTGCTCCGTTTGAACTCTGGAAAAGTAGAAGGACTGTGACATGAGAAAGGAGACCTTTCAAAGCTGCCTTAAGCAACCTGTGGCCCATCTGCTTTTCTGGAACTACAGGCCTTAGCAGATCTTGCCACTTCTGGCATTCGAGGCTTCGGCATCGGGTGAGCCACAGGTTGCGTAAGGCTGTCTTTTAACCCTGCTGCTGCCACACCGGCATCCTCTCAGGCCCAGACTGCGGTAGAGGTGGTCAATTCTAGTGTTTGTCAACTAGTCCCATCCTCAGCACTTAACTAAAAAAAATGTCTTCCCAATTTTTTTGTTGTTGTATACATATGTGAAATGAGGAAGAGAATGCGTGTGCCACGTGACTGTAACTTGTGAGAGGAATGGGAAGGGTGACCCAGCTGGCATTGCGTGGCAAAGGGACCAGCCATACATTCCATATAGTGATCATGAGTATCTATACATGGGGTGGCCAAACCAGTTCTCGAGATCTACCAACAGTCCTTGTTTTCCAGGCTGCCTGTGGATCTAGGTTAGGAACTACGCCTGTGAACCAGCTAGCCTGGGAAACGTAGGCTGTTGGTAAATCTCGAGAATCGATTTGTCCAGCACTGATCTAAACTTACTGGTCACAATATCATGCACTGTATCTGGGATTTCACTGATGTAGTTGAGTGAAACTACAGCAAATATTGGAAAATGAAACTTTTTTTTTTTTTTCTTCTTCCAGTGAAAAAGTTTACAGAAATGTACCTAATATCTATAAAAGTCTTTTTCAATTCCCTTTGCTGCTTGTTGATACTACGGAATACTGCAGGACAGTACTCTGAACAAGATAGGGCAAAGTGGGGTGGTGTTATGTGTGGGTGTTATTTTTATTTTTTTTCTGCTGGCCTCAGAAGAAACAAAAATCCCCCATGATGAATATTTAAATACATGCACAGTTTATTTAAGAACAATGCACATAAAGGTACTTTTCAGAAAACTGGGAATTTTTACAGTGATTCTTGGAAGCGATGAATAATTTGTACGCTGAGAAATGCGAAAGTATGAAAATGTATTTTTCTGTTTTGTTTTTTATACTGCTCATGCCGACGTGCTGTAAATGTTTTATATTGTCTTTGTTCCTGTATTTAAGTAAATAATATTGTTTTACAATTCCCTGTTTGCGTATTTTTCATTCTACAGATTTATGCTATGTACTCAGACATACATTATTATTATTATAACCCACTGTAGCAACCATCTGAATGAAAGGGGGATCATTTATATCCTGAGCTAACAGTTCCTGGTCCACTAAACTGCCACTACATAATGATGGTTACCCTGCAATTATAAACCATCATTTTGGGATTTTCTTTACAAGATAATTACAAAACTATTACAATAATCAATCTAGAATAACGCCCCACACACACACTAAGCAATATAGTAAAATATATCGCTCAGAAGGATCCTCCTGGACAATATATTTTACTATATCGCCTAGTGTGTACATTGAATATTGTTAACGATGCACGTTTCCGCACATCGTTAACAACCTACTCCCTCGTCCTACAAGGGAAGACTTCATTAACAATGGCTGTTGCTCTCTTCCCCAGCTGGCACCGGCAAGTGTGTGTGTGAATTGGTGCTGTTGGGTCCCCACCGCCAATATTGGTATCGGCAAGTGTGTATGGGGCTTTATATTACTTTAAACTAGTAGTCATCAAAAGCTTATAATTGAAATCTATAGCCTCAATTGCCAACTAAACCACAATTTGATGGAAATCCCAGCTAAAGGGAGGAGATGGATCATCATTAGACGTTTAAGAGTTCAGTTAATAATTCCCCTCCTACATGTCCAACAATACCCTGAGTTATTGCACCCGACTGTACATCAACCCAGGATATTGTGCAGTGTGAAATGACTCAATTAAAATAAGCCAGGTCTAGCGACCCGACCTTTCAACTCGGGTAGCAAGCAGGGTTGAACGTCGGTTCAGCATAGGACTAGCCTTGGCTTATTGCCGATTTGGTAACATCACCGCCATCGAGTTCCTAGTCGGCTGGGAGATGAGATCATCTCCAAGCACCAGCTAGGGACTCGTTGACGATGAAGTCACCAAACCGGCAAACCAGCTGAGTCCAGCTGCCAGTCTGAAAGGGGTCTCAGCCAGGTCGCACACGGGATGGACCAGCGTACAAAATCCTGGGTACGACCTGGCATAGCGGTGTGAAAGGGTTATGGTTCTAAAATCTAGTGCTCATGTTTGATTTTACTATCAAAGCACGGCTAATTAAAATATTGGCCTTTTCATATTTCAGCTCATAAACCCGATTGGAAGCAGCGGATTTTAGAACCGGTCACTTAGTAAGTACATCCCTTAGTTCCTTAAAGGAAGTCCTGAATACATGGAACTGCGACCATGCACTCTGACAGCTGTCAATCCCCCCCCCCCCCAGTGTGTTACCATTGTTTACCTTCCCTTATCCACCATAACAATACAATTGAATGCCACATTTTACTGTTGGTTGGGAACAGTCTGGACAACTTGCGGCTTCCCAGCTCTGTGACCTGTACATACAGAACTGATTTACATTTGCCTGATATCCGTTTGATAAGATCTGAATCTTTTTACAGTGTATTATTTATATTGCAGTGTTCTCTTCTGATGCTGCAGCATTTATTAGCTCAGATTTATAGACTTAAGTAGGTCACGGTTCATCAGCCCATTATATGACATCAGACGCAGCTAGTAATTATGCTTTCTGGATATCTTGTTAATTGTACGTGAAGGTTAAACGCCTTATTAAAGGTTATTGGTGTGTGCTATTTAAGGTGTTAATAGGCATGACACTCCTATTATAGCGTTTTACAGTCTTGGCTTCTCCAGTCCGCATGCAGAAGTGGGGGACCCCCACAATTCAGGGACAGGGTGGGAAAAGTGGAATTTATTTAGAGATGATTCTCCAGCAAGAATGTTTTGTGGTGAAAATCTCTCTGGCGGCCCGAGCTCATTGCATATAAAATAACCCTATTTTATATATTTGGTTTACGATGCTCTTCATTTAACAGTGCCATTGTGTGCATTCCCTTCTCCGCAATACCATTTACGTATCTACTCGCAGATCCCGTCTGTCAATCTAACTGAGGTACGATAATCCTCTCACAATACAATAGCGCAGGGGTATGGGTGAGCGCAAAGTATGTGGGTGACATGGCTACAGGTGTGATCAGATCCAGGGAGGTACGAAATTCTTTTAGGGAGCACCAATGAGGACATTTTAGCACAGCTCTTTTAAATGACACCATGGAGTCCCTGGGTGATTCACAGCTAGGAATCCGGTGAGGGTCTCCGGCATCCGAAATTCAGAAGACCGTAACCTTGAATGTTTCCACTTACACAAATGCACCCTACATGAAGGGTTTAAATATGTCCCGGACACTGTATCAAATCAATTGGCACCAAAACCTGTAATTTAATGCGCTGCTACACCGTACACAGGGGAGCCCCTAAACTGCCTATATTAATGTGTATTAATGTGTACTACAATGAGGTAATTCAGTTAGGTGATGTAGGGGTATAGTTGGGGGATATTAGGGTGCTGCTTCTGGTGTTCCAATAGCACATCTTGGTTATTGCACTTGCAAAAATGAAATTAAAATAATAATTTGTAAACTATGGTAAGTTTTAGATAAAACTGGAGTAGATTTAATCTTTGTTATTTATTTGACCATATTTAGTCTTCTCATTCATTCATACATACACACACTATAAACACACACACACACACACACACATATATATATATATATATATATATATATATACTGATGGCAGCATGCCGACTTGTCAGAACTTTGAAAGACTTCAGGTTGCCAATGCCAGAAGATCAACAGCGGGCACCCTGAATGTAAGTATGCCGGGTGAAGGGGGGTCGATGTAGGTACTAAAGCTCCATACACATGGAGCGATTTGGACTTCGCTTAGCGTCCAAATCGCTGAGTGTTCCATTTTTATCAGCGACCAGCAATGGTCGCTGATAAAAACAGAGTTACTGCAGGACAATGCTCTTCCGACCAGCAAACAGTACTGGGCTGGTCGCGGGAGCAAGCTTCCCCATACGCACAGGGATATGGTCGCTAAGCGACCACATCCCCGGCGATATAGGCTAAAATCACACTGTACGTACGGGGCTTTAGGGGGTCATAAGCCCCGTACACACGGGGGAGATATATTGCTTAGCCATATATTGCTAGCAATATATGGCTGAGCAGTATATTGCTCATTTTCTCCTTTTCATCAGCGACCAGAGATGGTCGCTGATGAAAGGGAACCTCTGCCGGTGGTGCCGGAGAGGTAATCAGCTGGTCGCAGGAGCAAGCTCCTGCGACCAGCGATTAGAATGGGGCTGAAAACAGGAGCGCGCACCCGGCGATAATAGCCTGGGCACACTCCCATCACTGTCAATATTGTCGCCTATGACCATATTTCCAGCAATTTCAGCCCCTATTGCCCCCGTGTGTACACAGCTTTAGGGTTAGGCTGCAGGGGGAGTAGGTTTGGGTTAGGATATTGACATGGCTAAGGTTGACAGGTTCGAAAGGCGAACACAAGCAATAGGCCGACATGGAAAAGGTCGACATGAAAAAGTTTTTTTTTTTTTCTTGTGTCTATTATATATATATATTTCTAGATCATTTAAAACTACTACAGGAGCAGTCTGTGTATACCAGCTATAGCTGCACACACATCAGGCAGTGAATGATTTGCAGCCCGGGTGATAATAATCCCCATGTGATTAGTATAAGAGGGCAGCTCCCGCCCTATCTTCTTTCCCTTCCCAGTAATTGCCTGTTTGCCGAGCCCGCCCGCCCGCATTCCCCTCACTCCCCCGCACGCGGCCCTTCCCGCACATGACGTCCATAGACAGGAGGGACCTGTCAGGAACATAGAAGAGGAAAGTGTCCATAAATGGGCATTGTTGGCCCAGTGACGTCGGCGGCTTTCCGGGAAGCCACACCCAGGACTTCCGGACAGCCGGAGCCCATGGATCGGGTCACGTGGTGCGAGGGGAAACCCCCGGTCTATTGCCTGGCAGCAGCAGCAGCAGCTTCTTCTGTGAGCTCAGCCTCAGAGCCTACATTGAGCTCTGTGATGCAGGGCCCAGCCCATGTCCCCTATGGGAGAGCCAATGTTATTTACTGTGCATTATTACATGCTGCACACTGTACAGGCACTGCTATGCGATATAGAGCTACTGTTGTATATTGGATGCATGTTTTCTATACAGTACAGAATGTTATATTCTGTACTGTGTGTTATTATATTATCTAGCTATCCTTCCTAGGTAACAGCCAGCAGATCATATGTTGCTAGGTGACATGGTGCCTGGAGCAAAGGTTTCGGCACCCTCCTTCAGCCCATTTTTCCTTCTTATATAGTAATGCCCCTTACACATTATGCAAACGCCAAATTATGCCACATACTGTAATGCCCCTTACACAATATGCCACACATACTAAAATGCCTATTGCACATTATGCCACACAAACCGTGATGCCCATTACACATTATGCCACACAAGCCAAAATGCCCATTACATGCTCGATGCCGGGGGTATGGGTCATTAGGTCGACCAACCCAAAGTTGGCACGTATTGGGTCAACCACTGAAGGTTGACATGCCTAAGGTTGACATGGATGGAAGGTAGCTCCGCTCGGCACAGTACACTGTTTTCCGTCCACTCCGTAGGGCCTAGTGGGTGGTAGGGCATGAAATACCGCCTGTTGGCACATGTCGGGTCAGAAAAACAGTAAAAAAAACATGTCAACCTTTCGACTATTAGTTATTCGTTACTAGGGGGTTTTACATGTTCATTGCCCAGGGGGTTACATTCTAGCAGCACACCAGCGCTCCTGGAAACCGCACTTCCAGGTAGCATGGGCGTGCTGCTCTCCTCTGACAGGCACTAGAGGTCCGGCAGGACTTCTGGTGTCTGTGTCATCCAATGTAGCAACCATTTTTGGAGGGGCTGCCGCCTACTGAGACTCTGAGGCGCCAGCTCCCTGCAGCGTCTTCTGCCTCCTGTTTTCCGGCTCAGGAGGGAGGATAAGGGCCCGGCGGCACACCCAGGGCCGGCGCCACCACTAGGCAAGTCTAGGCATTTGCCTCGGGCGCCGGCCACTGGAGGGCGGCATTTCGCCCCCCATGCCACGGGTACCTGTTGTGCCGTCTGGGGAGGAAGGGGTGTCTATTCCGGGATCTGACAGGAGCCTGCGCGGGTACCTGTCCTGCGACGCTTTGTATATAAACCTGGCGGGGGGTCCCTGCAGTGAATAATAAATAACAAGCACTATGTGGCGGCGCGGGAAGCGCTTCTATTTTGAAAACACTGGCCGCACGCTGATTCAGCCAATCAGCGTGCGGCCAGTGTTTATTCAAAACAGATGCGCTTCCCGCCTGACCGCCGGATAGAGCTAGTTATTTATTATTCACTGCAGGGACCCCCGCCGCCAGGTTTATACACAAGCGTCGCAGGACAGGTACCCGCGCAGGCTCCTGTCAGATCCCGTAATAGACACCCCTTCCTCCCCAGAAGGCGCAACAGGTACCCCCCCCCCCCCCACACGCACACACACACACCATGGCACTGGGGCGCCCCCACCCCGACTCGCCTGGGGCGCTCCGGTGCCTTGCACCGGCCCTGGGCACACTCTCTCTTCTCCACAGCTCCTGGAGCTTGAGCTCCACTGGTGCCACCCTTCCGACTCCTCTGCAAGTCGGGCAAAATTTCAGAACAACTTACCAGTAATGTCAGCTCTGCCGGGCGCCATCTATTGGCTGGTGGTGCATAAAACACCTGAATTCCCCCATGGAGGTGAGGAGCAGCATGAACCTTTTATTATATAGGACAGATATACTATTTTATTTATTTATTAACAGTTTCTTATGTAGCGCAGCATATTCCGTTGCGCTTTACAAAGGAGACAGTGATACAACTAACAGGGTATTTACAGACAGTCAAAATGTAGGAGGGCCCTGCTCGCAAGCTTACAGTCTATAGGATATAACTATAGACACACACTTTATATAATGTACATACTGTACTGCTTTAAAAGGAATGGTAAACCATTGGCATAGGTGCGTGTAATGAAGGGCTTACTCTAGATATGAAGAAAATAAAAGTTATGTGCACTTTGGAACAGGAAAGGGCACCGGAAGAATTTATGCAGGTCCAACCTCAGATAAAGTGATGTGACGGCTACTAGCCATTACATCCAAATCATTTGATGGTATAACCATCGATGGTTACTATGTTATACTTACCGATTTTCCAGCTGCCCCATGTGGGAGGGGTCAGCGACTTCACAACAGGGAACGGTACAACAGTGGATATGGACTCATCATGGTTGGGGGGTATCGGGGCCTGGACGTGTGATTGTGTCATCGTGGCCCCGCCCCCTTTATCCAATTCCTAGACACTAAAATTGCTATGGATAAAGGGTGATGGCTGGCTGCTGCTGTGGTCTCTGTTTCTGGGGGTAGGGGTGCTGCTGGGACAGAGGTGTAATTAGTGGCTCTGCTAGTGGGCACCAGACAAAATCTTGCCCAGGGCATCTGCTGGCTCTGGTCGACATGGATGTTAGCTCGACAACCAATATGTTGAATCAGGTCGACATGGATGTTAGCTCGACAACCAATATGTTGAAATACAATCAGGTTGACATGGTTAAAATGTTGACATGCTCAGAATGTCACACATTGAACATGCCAACATATGTTGTTTTTTTTTTATGATTTTTTGGGTGTATTGTTAGACTAAAATAAGGGGAAAAAATGTTGACATTTTAACTATGTGGGCCTGATTGTGTGTCAGCAATTGGAATGTTGACATTCTACAGCCTAGTCATGCTACAGCCCCTGGTATATGTGGTGGGGTGCCGGACAGGTTCCCGACAGTAGTTTACCCGACGTCAAAACGCAGACAGCCGGGTGCCCGGCGGCTACCCGCTATTTTCCCTCGTGGGGGTCCACGACCCCCATAGAGGGAGAATAGAATAGGTGTCTCACGTAGCGAGCCACCGTGCCCGCAGCGAGCCCGCAAGGGGCTTTTTTGCGCTCGCCATGCTGTTTGACTCCGGGCAGTCGGGATCCAAACATCGGGATAATGACTGTCAGGATCCCGCCAGGTGGAGGTAGCATCTCTATGGGAGCGATTCAGTTAGTCGTGATGCTCCTATTGGCGGCACATTGAATGCACAACAAAGACCATTTTACCTCACACATCCTGGTGCTCCATGAAATGAGCCATGTGGATCTCCAGTAATGATCTCTCTCAGATATTGTATTGGAGAGCATAGTGAGTTAATGACTGTTTATAGGCATTCAGTGTTAGAATATACTATGCCTACTTCCCTTACAAGAGCAGGCTTATCTCCCGCACCATAGTGACCAGGGCAGGATCGGGAGATAATCACGGGCTTTCGCAGGGATGGCTTGTCCATAGGCCTCCCCGGGAGGATTCCAAACAGGCCAACACATCTGAGCAGAAGATGCAGTGCACTGGGGCCCCTGAGGACTAAGGGCCCACTGCTGCCCCTGTCACTCTCCTTCTGTCACTCCCTGTTTTTCCCTGTCACACTCTGAATCCCCCTGCCTCTCCCTGTCACCCCCTTCCTCTCCCTGTCACCCACTGCTGTGTTGCATATTGTGAACTTGGGCTGGGCTGGAGGAGGGGGGCCCAAATTATATTTTTGCACCTGGGCCAACCACCCACCCACATGTTTCATCTCTGCAGTGCAGTAACTCCTCTGCCATCCAGTAATGCTGGTATGGTTACACGGCCTGCTATACCTCCGCTGCTGCACATGTCGGATCACTTCTACAAAAGGACCACTTCCAGTTTCTCACCCCACCCCTGGACGCTGGAAACAGGACATTGACAGCAGTCAAACTCTGCTATTCAAAATACTTATCAGAAACTCTGAAATGAAATTGAAATGCTAAGTATATAGCAAATATATATGGGTTCCACCAATCACGCTCCAAGGTGACCTCATCAGGTGGCTCCCTCCAATTCCTATGGGTCAAGTCCAGATCATGGGACCCCAGGCCAGCACAAGACAACCATCCCAAGGCATCACACCACAAGTAAGGAGTTTTAAGTGTTAAAGGGTGTTGCATTAGTAGCAGCAGCTACAGATGGGGCGCCTCTCAGCCAGCTCAGGGAAAATGCATAGCTGGCGAATGCGTCCCCTTCACATGGCGGCGGGGAGTGGAATCCCTGCCTGTCTCCGCTTCAGGTAGACGGGCAGGGTTGGGGGAGGGGGGGGGGGGTGCAGGCAGCTACGGGTGAGCGTTGGGGAGGAAGTGAGCTCCATCAGAACGGGAACATGCGAGAATCTCCTGTGCACGCAGGCGCCCCCTTCTGGCTCCATCTGTATGTGTTGAGTGTTACATTGGTGACAAGTGGCGTAACTAAAAAGAGTTTCTGCCCCCCCCCCCCCCCATGCCACAAATGGGGCAGAGTAGCTTGTGTGTGTGTGTGGGGGGGGGGGGGTAGTTGTAGCCTGTAAGGGGAGAGAACATACAGGAGAGGTTAGCCTGTGTGGGGGAGGGGGGGTGCTGGTGCCACGAATGGGGGGGTTGTATCTGTGTTGGGAGAAAAGGCAGGAGAGGGTAGCCTGTGTGGGGGAGGGGAGTCATGTGTTCCACGAATGGAGAGGGGGCGCAAATGGGAGAGGTTGGAGCTGTGAGGGCATTGGTGCTGAGATAGAATATACATTAAGCATATGGAATCCTATAGTAGATGTGATGCTCCAGCAGATGTGTCTGCAGCAGATGAAGACCAGACAAAGGATTAGACAAATCTGAAACTACTTGCACTGCCCGCACAAACAAGTTGTTCTGTGAAGGACATAACCCCCAAGTGATTACAGGACGGCTTGTTCAATGGCCCGGGCCGCATGTTTGCATATTGATGGAGACTAAACAGAAGGAGCTGCCGGAACATATTCCTAAAAGAATTGTTCGACCTGGAGGAAGCATTAAACACTGCAGAAGCCTTCACAAGGCCGAAGGTCAGCATGGACGTGCTGGAGGCTGCAGTACCAGAGGAACAAGCTGGTGTAGCATGTATAGAAATAGATTTATAACAGCAAAATAAATAAATGCGAAATCAAACTTGCTTAGTATTCATTTATCTTGCCGTCTTAAACTTGCCAAAGTTGTTGATACACGTTGACAACCACAGTAAGACAGGTGACCACATAATGCTGGGCGTGAGTGCTAGTATTCCCAGCTCTGCTCTGCGCAGGACTCTAAGAACCAGCAGCATCACTTTCAGATCTCCACCTGACACCATTGAAAAGTCATAGCTCATTGCCGTTATATTTAATGGGGTCATCTCTCCGTCCATTCCAGCCAAGCTCAGGACTGTCTCAATGCTTCGAAGTAATAGGGCTTGGGACAAGGGCCCAATTCAGACATGATCACCGAGCTGCGTGTTGTCGGAGCCCAGCGATCAGGTAAATGCAGCCCCGGCCGACACCAGTTGCGTAACAATAGCCCCGCAGACCCCACGGTCGCGGGGAGGGGCTGAGCAAGTGTGGGCGCCGGGGTTCTGCTGGGCTATCAATGTGCTGCACTGCCCTGCCTTACTTCGCTGCTTGATGCCACCGGCGGCAGCCTCCTTTAGCATCCTCAAAAATGGTCTGCTGTTACAGGGCGGACATTTTGTGTGGGCTATTTTTCATTGGGCAGTACGGATGGTGTAATGGTTAGCATTACTGCCTTACAGCACTGAGGTCATGGGTTCGATTCCCACCATGGCTCTAATTGTGCGTGATTTTATGTTACACCACTGGTTGACACACCCCCATGTGCGTGCAAATGGGGGTTAAACCATAAATTACAAAAAGAAAATCCCTGATTTTCCCCTGTGGACATAGCACTCAGCCAGAACTTACTCGGCGCTGCCTTGGCCGTGGGGAGAAAGAGGCTGCTGATGAAGGCAGTGGCTCTCCCTCATAATGGCCGGGGAGCACCTGCGCCCACAGGGTGTCAATCAACCTGCGAGCAGCCAGTGATGGCTAGCCATCACACAGACGGCTCGCAAATACGCACAGCGTACCGTGCACATGCGCCGTCATTCTATGCTGCAAATTTGCACTAATGGCCTGATTCTGGTTCACTCGCAAAAGCAAATTCTCCCTCTAATGGACAAAACCATGAGCACTGCAGGTGGGGCAGATGTAACATGTGCAGAGAAAGTTAGATTTGGGTGGGTGTTCTATTGAAAATGAGATTGCCATTGGCAACCAATAAGATTCTATCTATTATCTTCTAAAAGGTTCTAAATAAATGAGAAGTAGATTCTGATTGGTTGCTATGGGCAACTTAATAAATTCACCCTGTGCAGAGGCGTTTCTGCGCATGTGCAAACGCTGCACACGTGAATCCCGTACAGAAAACGATCAGTCGTAACAATCCGAACAGGGGTGGAGAGGGGCGTGAAGGGCTGTTTGGGCTCATTACCATATGCCTACGCCCCACGTTTCATGGGCGTTCCCATGAAAACGCTAGGCGTACGTATGGTAACCCGGCCCGTGACGCACATGTGTGGGGCGGAGAGCTGACATAGCCGGATGCCAGCTGCCCGCCCATATCCCTGCTTTCGAACGGAGATATGTCCGAGTGGTCTGGAGCACTCTGAGCTGTCTGACCGCTCGGTCCATCATTCGATGGTCGGCGACCATCGGAGGATGGGGAAGGTTCCCACAGATGGGGGGAGTTGTTCACATGAAACATCCACTCGCGGTCCGTTCGGTCCGCGCCTTACCACATTCGAGCGATCCGTACGGTAGGCGGGGCTAAGAACACTCAGTGGCCGGATGAAAATACGCATCCGTCCGAGTCAGCTAGAATAAGGGCCAAGGTTCGGGCTGTTTTCCAGGAAAATGTTCCACTAAATATTGACCTGGGGCACAGCTCTTATAGAAAGACACAAAAGAGATCTCACACATACTGCACGAACCCCCCCTAAGTGTAATAGTGAAAGTAACAGCCCCACCGGGTCGGGTGACTTCAGTAGTAACACATAAAAATAACAAATAACATGCTAAGAATTTGCATCTGAGAGACCTAAATCAGGTCATAATGAGAGCTGGAAATGTAAAACTGATTAAAGACCATTTATGATATATACGTGTGCTATTCAGTATAGTACCCACACATTATATATATATATATATATATATATATAGATAGATAGATAGATAGATAGATAGATAGATAGATAGCGCAAAAAATGGTACATTAACCCCTTGAGTGGTGGGGTTTTGCTGGGGCAGCAAAACCCACCACAGAATGTAGGAGCCCCCCCCCCCCCCTCACCGTCGCTCCAGCGTTTGTACGCCGGAGCTCCCCTGCCGCTGCTGCCCCAGCCGCCATTCACTTTACAGCAGTGACCACAGGCGGCAGACTCGGGAGGACTCAGGCGTCTGAACTCCTGAGCGCTCCCGAGTCCCCCCGAGCCACCCCGAACATCCCTGAGCCTGCCGTCTACATCACTGCTGTAAAGTGAATGGTGGCTGGCGACTGGCAGCTGGGGAAGCGGCAGGGGTTAAGGTGTGTTCACACTTGTACAATTTAGACTATATTACAATTAAAGGTGCCCACAGACGCATCAATTTTACTGTGCTATGCGTTTTTGACTGTACAATGGTTCTATACAATTTTTCTTCCAGCTTGCTATGAGATGTGCACTTGGATGCGATGTGATGAACCCATGTTTGTAATGTTAATCTACAGATGTAGTCTAAAAAGTACTTGCAGCACGTACTTTTTTAGACATACAATATCGGGCTCCCGGGAACGCGCATCGCATCACACAAGCCCATAAACACCACCCGATAATTGTACATAAGATGCGTTTTGTACTTAAAAAGTACAAAACGCATTCGATAATTGATGCGTCTGTGGGCACCTTTAGACTATGTATACAATTTAGACTATCTGCATACAATTTAGACTATGTAGTGCAGATCTGCACTATATAGTCTATGCAGCCAAGACTTTCTGGATGCGATACGGGAGCGTGCATCGGGATCGCAAGGGTTAAAATAAAACCCATACAATCTGCATGCGATCCAGATGAGATTTTGACTATATAGTCAAAATCTCATGCACATTGTACAAGTGTGTACACGCCATTAGGGGAGCACCGGCACACGATCGCCGGATCAGAGGGGATGGGGAAGAGGGTGTGACGGGGAAGGAGGAGGCTCTAGAGGTGGTGCGCCAGTGGTGCACAACTAGACACCACTGGCGCGCACCCATTGCATTTTAGTAGTATGCCCGGAAATTTTCCAGGACAGCCCGCTGCGGCAGCGCAGCTGAGCCCGGAAAATTTCCGGTTGTACCACCCAAGGGGTTAAATCTAAAGAAAAATCACATAGAAACATAGAGGTAAATTTACTATGAGGGAATAGGTACAAATTCATACCCATTCGATCTGAAATATGTCCAGGGCCTGGTGACCAGGTGATTTACAATTAGCCAAATGTGGCTGATACATCCGTATGTATATATATATATGGCCAGGTCAGCCGCTACGCTATCTGATCAGCAGATTTACAATCATTTGTACTGGTGAATTTGTATACAAGTGCAACACAAGATCATTGGTTCCATCTCGCGACCCACGGGACCATGCGTCGGATTGTAATCGTTATCAAAACACCTCCTAATGGGCCTTATTTTGGTTCATTCTTTCTGACAAAATCCTTCTTAGATGGACAAAACCATGTGCACTGCAGGGGGGGCAGATGTAACATGTGCAGAGAGAATTAGATTTGGGTGAGTAATTTTGTTTCTGTGCAGGGAAAATACTGACTGCTTTATTTTTACACTGCAATATAGATCTCACTTTGAAGTAAAACCCCACCCAAATCTAATTCTCTCTGCACAAATAACACCTGCCCCACCTGCAGTGCACATGGTTTTGCCCATCTAAGAAGGATTTTGTCAGAAAGAATGAACCAAAATAAGGCCCAATGTGCACAAAAACACACACAATGCATCGTGCAAGCCATACGAATCGTTCTAATGTATAGTCAGCTGAAGTCTTGTGGCCATGTGCCGTGTTAGTTGGCCTTCTTTGTACCATCTACTTTTTGGAGATATGGCCTCCAGAACTGGGCGTAAGTAATGCTAGGCTCAGTCTTAAGCTTAGAATTTATATATATATCCAGGAGCATACAAAATAAGTGTAGCAGAGAGCACTCGCCAAGAAGTAATGTAGTAGGTTTTCTTTAATTTAATCCATAAAGGAATGTCGACTTTTTTCAAGACAACAGCAAT
This sequence comes from Crinia signifera, assembly GCF_055691185.1. NCBI lineage: Eukaryota > Metazoa > Chordata > Amphibia > Anura > Myobatrachidae > Crinia > Crinia signifera. The sequence goes on along the minus strand of NC_139220.1, from coordinate 301,201,972 downwards.
GTGAACGTCAGTACATCAGGCAATATACATATATATCCTGTATAATAAGTTTAATGCTGCTCCTCACATCTATGGGGGGAATTCAATTGTTGTGCGTGCCAGCCATCGCTAGGTGGCACCCATTCAAGATTTGTGCGCAGTGGCGGCCACTAGCTTGGGTCGCCGGAGCAATTCAAGCGTTGCTCCGTTCAGCCGCCGGCGCTAATATTAATGTTGTGTTGTTTTGTCATTTTGATGAGCTGGCGATCTCATTGTTATTAGTTACTAATATAGTGGCAGCATATTCTGTTATACTTTACATTAGTACTAATATAACAGTAATAACAAGAGTGGGTAATAACAGGCAGAGAGGTCAGAGGGCTTACACGCTATCAGGAATCCGTCAGTAGTAACCTTGCAAGGGCGAGGACACGGAACCAGATGCAGACAAACAGAATCAGTCATGGAGAGGCCCCCACCAACAGCCCGGAAAGGGCCGGAAAGTGTGTTAGGCATGTACAACTATTTGGCTGCATTTTTTAAGGGATTAACACAAACCACTTCCCTTTTGAAAATCACACTCAAAAAAGGCACAGAATGCACACACCACTCATACACGCAGAGAGCTTCTGTCCCAAGCACGCATAACCAGCGGGAACGGTATTAAGGTCTTTTGATATCCAAATTGTGCGGGGATTCAGAAGGATGCGTCACATACGGAGCTAGGGGGTGGTGCCCGTTCAAGATGAGCAGCCTAAAGCTGAGTACACACTCAGCAACAGGGCGCATATTGCATACTTGCCTACTTTTGAAAACTAGTTTCAGGGAGATTATAGTTGGTAGCAGAATTTTGCCCAGCGCCTCATTGAGGGGGCGTGTCATGCTCCACCCAAAGGACGTGTCTAGTTCCATATATGGAGAAATTGTGAAAAGAGATTGTGAACTTGGCACCTAAAAGCGTGGGTGTGTACTGCTACATCTGAGAGGAATATTTTAAAATTACTTATATCCAAATGTGGATGAGCCCCAAAGCAGTTACTAAGAGATACTATACAGTACTTTCTAAAGTGCTGGGGAATGGTGCAGACAATTCAATGTAACTGCATCTATCTCTCATTCCTTGTAATGTAACAGTGTAATGTGGGCTAGGTGAAATGAGGGAGATTGCTAGACTAATGAGGGAGAGAGGGAGATTGCTGCTATTTCAGGGAGTCTCCTGCAGAATGCAGGAGGGTAGGCAACTATGGCATATTGTGATCTTGACTTTCTATGTGGCGTAATGTGAACTGGGGGCACTAAAGTGTGTTTTTATCACATTCCTGTACTTCAGGGGTGCCTAGTTCCTAGCTGCCATCTCCGGGAGCCAGGGGAGAGGGCAGCCAGTCCAGTGAGGCACAGGGGGGGCGGAGCCACTGCGGATGATCAGTGTGGTGGCTTGGCCAACGTGATTGCAACCTTATGGCCATGCCCCCCTGTCGTGCAATGCCTATATTTTGTAGCAGGGGGCCGGGCTACAAAGATGCAAATTGCGTCATTTGCTCACATGGGGGTGTGTGTTGAGTGTTGGGGCTAGGGGGTTGCGGGAGGCTGGACGGATTCTGGGAGGCTTGCCTACCTTTACGGGGGACCGGGAGGTTGACCCGATTTCCGGGACCTTCCCGGCAATTCCGGGAAGGTAGGCAACCCTGCTGTAGTTACACATTATAGTTGCCTCGCCAGCATATTTAATTGACAATTTGATTGGTAGTGGCCCTCACGTTGGTACCCCCCGGTACCCTGCACATCATGACCCGTTCCTGGATTACTATGTGGTGAATGTATGACAAAGGAACAATGATTGTCCTCAGTGCAGTGAGGATCTACAATACAAGACACGTAGGAGACTAGTGGCCGCTTACCATGTTGCTGAGAATGACGGTCATTATTGGGAGATATTATGTTATATTATGCTAGTCAGTGCATGTAAGCTTCCTTTGAAAAGGTCATTTAGGAAAATACAGGCACTCCCAATACAGTGACACCCAATATTTTGCATTACCACGCACATGACTCGTACTTCGCCCACTAGAATTCCTCCCCAAAAATGAGCAACCAGGAAGAATTATCCTCGGAGTTACAAAAACTAGAGGGAACATCATCCGTAGCGAGGTTCAAGATGGCACTGAGCATCAATGGTTTAGGCAGAGATCTATCAATGCTTGGAGAGAGACCAGCCAATCAGCCCCTAACTGCCAGGTTACAGGCTGTGCTGGTTGGTACTTTGGACATGGTAGAATTATTATTAGGGACAAATCCCATACAATTGAAATGGAAATCAACCAAAGCATAGAGAAGTCTACAGATGGGGTTTCTAAGACCCTAGTCGATGTTTGTCATACAGCCCTGGAACCTGTGTAAGTCATGAGCATACACCATACTATCGCTTTAAACAGGCACACATGTTTTAATGGAATGCGGTCAGGATGACGATGCTGAATACACCATCTCTGGCATCCCAACTGCCGACATCGAAATGGATCAGGATACCGACAGACGGTATTCCGATAGCGAAGAGTGCGGCCGGGGAAAGAGGGTTAGGTTTATGTTAGGTACATTTAAGAGGGTTAGGTTTGGGAACATGAGGAGGATTTAGGGTAGGCTTCGAGGAGGGGGGCTGGGGTTAGGCTGCTGCAAGGGGGTAGGGGGAGAGAGTTGGCATAAACGGTGTCAGGATGCTGGGGTTGGCCTATTGCCTGTCAGGATATCATATGTATCCCATGTTAGTGGCAAATTAAAAAGTGGCGGTGTGAACCCAGCAGAGCCACTGGCCCAAGGCCAGAACATAGCCAAGGCTGGACTGAGTGACACATGGGCATGATGATGAAAATGATAAAGAGGCTTTTCCGGGAAAGGGAGAAGCTGTGACCAGTAGCCAATGGTCTGCTGTATTGTAAAGCAGGAGTGACCATCGGTGGGTGAAACAATCGATGAATCCTTTGCAGATGGTTTCACACCATCGAGTTTACCACTGATGCCCATCCCTATCCTATGGAACTGGCTTCCCCGCACAGTGCAAGAGGTCTCCACTCTAGAACCCTTCAAATATAGACCCAAGACTTTCCTGTTTTCTCAGCATTTCCCTAATATTGCTCTAGTATCTCCATGCCCTCTGTGTTTTATGAAAAGCGTTTCTGTACCTCATTGTTTCTATGCTGCACATTCTATCTGAGTCCTATTGGTGAAAGAGCTATATACATTATAAATACTATTATTATAATTATTTTCAGCTCTTATGGCTGTCACCTGGGGATTTCCCATATATGTATAGCACCCAGTATGAGCGTATGGACGGGCCTATTCTGTAGAAAGGCCAGGTGTTTGCTGCCTCTCCCTCTCATGCCCTCATTGACCTGGCAGCATCTCTGATTGGGAAATCATTGTATGCAGTGTTGAAATCAGACTGAGAAGAACATTTCCTTTGAAGATCAGACAGAGCACACCCACCCTGTACACAGGAAACAGCAGCGTCTGGAAACTTCAGGATCACCGAGTTCATCCGCTGCCATAAGATGTAGCTGTACAGTATGTGTCTGCTTGGGTGCAGAGGCTCCACTGTACCGATCACAGGGACCCAGAGATAACCCGCCCTCCACCACAGAGGGGGAACTTTGGAAGGATGTGTATCATTAGGTCAACCACTTTTGATCAACAGTCGATAGGTAAACCCATGAAAATGGTTGACCTTGTCAAAAGGTCAACATGAAAATGTTCGACGCAGGAAACGGTCATCGGGAGATTTTCACTTTTTTTTTGTGTCTATGTTCAAATCTGCTGACACGGACACCGTATAAGTGTACCGCGTCCCCTCGCATGGCACGCTGCCCTCGGCGCACTGTGATAATCTAACTTTATGCCCAGTTGGATCGTGAAGTAAGAATAAGTCGGTTTAAAAAAAAAAAAAAACATGAAAAACTTATGTAAATCATTTCCTGTCAGTCTTTTGTCAATGTTGACCAATCGACCGGAACCTCTATGGAAGAACATTTTATTAACTGTCTTGCATTAGGTTGACATCAACACAAGTTTTTTTTTTTTTTTTTCCATGCTTTCCAACTATTGCTGGATTTACTATCCAGGCGGACTCGAACCAGGAATAGTGACCTGAAGCGGGTGCAGAGTAGCGGAGCGGGAGAACTTGCCCGTAGCATGGAGAGCAAAGCGAGCACCAGGATGTACATATGGTTCTCATGTTGACCTTTTGACCCTGTCGAGCATAAGGGGCCCATTCTTCTCATGTAGGATGAAATGTCCGGTGGGGGCCGGAGAAGGGGAGCTCAGCATGGCCTGGACAGCGGGAGGACGGGGGAGGATGCAGGGGGAGACAGAGAGTCCCTGGCACTGGGTGAGGCGTCCTCCGGTCGGCGCCACAGCCGCGGCCCCCCAGATGCGGAGACACCATCGGCCCAGCGTTGAGGAGCAGCGGCTGCTGTGGGTCAGCCTGGAGGTCCCGTTGGCAGGCCTGAGAGTGTGCCCAGCAGCGGTGGAGCAGCGTCGGCCGGAGAGACGTCAGCGGGGTCGGCTAGTGATCCCGAAAGTCCCGGCGGTCATGGAGTCCAGTCGCCGGTGGGGCCTGGCCCGGAAGTGATGGCGCATCGGCAGCTGTGGGTCACACTGAATGATCCCGGCGGCGGCGCTGATGTGGAGGGGACAGCGACTCAGCCTGGGGATCCCAGTGATGTTATTGCCTGTCCTGGAGGCAATGTGGCAGCAGAAATGGAACAACCTGTGGATCCTGGTAGGACCTGCATCCCACCAGCTATCACCTGGCCAGGTCAGGAGGCTCATTGGCCATGGGACCCCGGCACAACCCAGAGGCTGGCATGGTCACACACCACCCCCAGTCGTGCACAGGATTTCTGGCCTGCAGCCCCCCCCCCCCCCCCCCCCCAGCGGGCTGCACCAGCTCAGCAGCAGCGCCAACCCCCCTGGACTCATTGACTCTCCCCCCGCAGGCCCTCCCTCTAGGAAGATGGCGCCGCAAATGGCTGCCTAGGAACTGTGCACTCAGCCATATGTAACCCTGTGTCTCCCGTGTGATAACTATACTGTCTCTGATATAACTGTGCTGTCCCTGCTTATATTGTTACCCACCTGGCTGCTTCAGCGACCAGTGGTGCTGCTGATGGCTGCCTAGGCACTATGCTGCTCGGTGGGTATGCGTTCCCTGCATGTAATGTCTTAACTAAATGGATGTAATGCCCCCCCCCCCCCCCCCTCATCCCTGCTTAATGCTGCAGTGTAATCCACAAAAAATTCCTAGTGTGCGCAAGCATACATGGCCAATAAAGTTGATGCTATTCTATTGTAGATCTTCTGATCCAGTCAAACATCTGCTGTCATAAATGCTACTTGCTGATTGGTTCCTACTGTTTGAGGTCAGATTGACACTTTTGAGCAACAATTTCTAAAGCTAAGGGAGAAGAGATAAGTTATCGCATACAATATCCTGGCACAAGTGACCCAATGTGTCAAAATTGTGCAAAATCGCACTAGTGTATGGTCACTTTCAGAGCTAGAGCACTTGGTATCCCAAAATAATTGCGCAGCAGCCTGGGATAAGTGTGGTGAGAGCCATTTTTTATAGCATCGAGAAGTCCAATAAAATACTACAAATCAGGATTTTCTCTCCCCAGACTGGAGTACATACGTGGAGTGGGGATCCTCAGCATGTGCAAGTGGTGTAATCCGGGATGGATCAAATATCATTGCGGCTGTGCAAAAGTACGCAACGCAACATTGACATAGCATTCATCTCTGAATCAGGCCCACAGTCACCTGACCTATATCGGTGGTTTACACTGGGCAGCATGCGTCTGTACGTTGTCTGTATGACATTATGGCTATAGAACAGAGGTAGGGCAAAGGATAACAGGACAGTGTGACAGTACAGTTTTCAGTGCTACAGCGCCCTCACCTGGACAAAAAATATTCTACTTTTGGTTAATTACTGAGATGTGAGGACATAGTATATTACTAAACTAAGTTTTTGCTTTAAAAACAATTTCATGAGAATTATTTAGTATTAGTTAACACTTACAGTAAATGCCCCAGGAACCTTGCGATACTTTGTAACTGTTAGGTGGAAATAGGCCGAGACCAGTCGACCTTCCTCATGTCGACCTTTATGCAAATTCGACCTTAAGTCATGTCGACCTTGGCCCATGTCGACCTTAAATCAGGTCGACCTTCCTGCCAGTCGACCTAGTGGGGTCGACCTAATGACTGTAGACCTAAGTTCATTCTGATAGATGTACCGATTCCCTTAGAAATATACTTCTTTTTATGATTTTTGTCTATCTGTCCGTTCGCTCCGGCATCACAGGAAAAAACTTCTGGATAAATTTGGGTGGCGTTTTCCCTGTTGTACAGCTTAGTGACCATGGGGCCCATTTACCATGTAATAACTGGCATTTTTCATACACCTCTGTAACTGTAAAACGCCTGCATAAACGGAATCGCTATGAGGAAGGTCGACTGGTCATAAGGTCGACATGGGTTTTTCACCTTTTTTTATCTGAATGTCGACACAGTCGACATGGACACAGTTGGCAATGAGAATCGGACCCTCGCATCACTCGCTTCGCTCGCAATGCTTCGGGCACGGTGGCTCGCTTCGCTCGCCACAGCTTTAATAACCTCCTCCACGCCCTAGTGGATGGTAGGGCATGAAATACCGCCTGTCGGCACATGTCGGCTCAAAAAACAGTGAAAAACCCCATGTCGACCTTATGACCAGTCGACCTTCCTCATGTCGACCTTTATGCAAATTAGAACTTAAGTCATGTCGACCTTGGCCCATGTCGACCTTAAGTCAGGTCGACCTTCCTGCCAGTCGACCTAGTGGGGTCGACCTAATGACTGTAGACCTAAGTTCATTCTAATAGATGACCGCTTCCCATTTCTAAGCACTGTGCTCCCACTTCTGAAAAAACCCTGCTGCCTGACAGTCATCAATGGCAGAGGACCTTACAATACCTGCCATGGATGGCAAAACCATCGCTCCCGGAGACTCTCCAGCTGCTGCCGGGATACAGATGATATGCCGGTGGTGAGAATCACCAGCATCCCCATATGGAAAATCTCAACAGGGACCCGACTCTCTCTCCCCCTATCTTCAATTTATGCAGGTGATTCCTAGGGCAGACTGGGGCGTGGGGTGGCACCATTAGCATATGGGATTGGTCGACAGGCCTAAGGGTGACAGGATCAGAAGGTTGACACAAGCATTACGTCGACAATGGGAAGATCGACATGAGTTTTTCACTTTTTTTTTGGTTTGAGCCTACTTGTGCCAGCAGATGGTATTTCATACCCTACCACCCACTAGGGTATGGAGGGAGAATATGATAGTGTGCCGAATGCAAGGTACACGTCCATGTTCACTTACGGAGAAATTCTGGACATAAAAAACGTGAAAAACTCATGCCGACCATGACTGTCAACTTTCCCAATGTTGATCTAATAGTTGTGTCGACCTTCTGACCCTGTCAGGCCCAGACACTGTTTCATTTGGCATGGAGTCTGAAATCCCACCGATCCTGACCCCGGGATTGGCCTCCTTAGTTGGCTCTTGTTCAGTCCCCACCATTGAGGAGTGACAGAAGCAAATAGCGTTCATCCCACCAGACCTAGCTGTACGATTGGGGACCAATAGTGCATTGGACAGGAAAGACTTGGCTACAGATGCCAGGAGCCCTGGTAAATCTCCCATCTAAAGCTGGCCATACACCTACAGATCGATTGTCAGATCCGGCTGGTTGGAACAAAAACCTGGTAGTATCTTTGACAGTTTTTGGCAGTTTTCCAGCATTTCAAAGCTAAAGGTCAACTGTCATTTGCTCTCATCCATTACCAGGATTTTGTTCCAACCAGCCCAATCTGACAATCGATCTATAGATGTATGGCCAGCTCATAATTTACCATTTTTTTTCCTACTGTTAACATTTCTTCCATCATCACTTTCCAGGCTGCTAAAATAGAACACATAGAGATGAATTAACTAAAGCCATTTTTGGCAACGATGATATGATTACATTTGTAACATTTCAGTCGTTAAAAAAAAAAAAAAAACTAATTAGAAAATAACAGATTGCGCTGATACAGCAAACGGAATTATCCCCTGCAGTACGCACACAGAACCTCATTACAGCATATTCGCAGCTATAAATTCCCAGGTTCTGCCAGCAGCAGTGACGCCAGCATACGTGCCAGTGACACACAGAGGCCGGGGTACGTACAGGAGACGTGTGCAGTCCTCGTCACCCCCTGCGGGAGCACACGTCTGTCTCCCGATCACATACTCTCTGTATAAGTCATCTCACAGCATCCACAACTGTTTTATCTTCCTATTAGTAGCGTAGGGATGATTTGTATAAACTTGGATATTACCAGGGAAAAATGGGCAAAAATAGGGGCTAAAAGGTCTAATGGGCACATTTATCATTGATTGCATATGCAATGCGATCTGGACATGATATTAGCGCGCAGGATCACAACGCAGACTGCGATCATATCGGATATCGGTCAGATGTATAATCAGACTTCCTACCCTCCCGGATGGCCGGGAGTCTCCCGAAAATCAGGTGTTCCTGCACCTCTAGCATCTGACAGGAGAGCGCAGAGCTCCAAGCGCTACCAGGAAGTTCAGATTCCGGGAGCGCTGGCATGTAACACACTAACTGCAGTGCACACCCCTCTGCAACGAGCAAGTTTTCCACCATTGCAATGAGCAAATAAGTCCCCCATGGCAATGAGCATTATGGTGGGCTGTATAATATGTAATGGGCATTATGGTGTGGGGCGTAACATGTAATGGGCATGACGGTGTGGGGCGTAACATGTAATGGGCATGACGGTGTGTGGCATAACATGTAATGGGCATGACGGTGTGTGGCATAACATGTAATAGGCATGACGGTGTGTGGCATAACATGTAATGGGCAATATGGTGTGTGACATAATATGAAATGGTCATTATGGTGTATGGTTTAATATGTAATGGGCATTATGGTGTATGGTTTAATATGTAATGGGCATTATGGTGTGGGTCGTAATAATGTATATAATCTGCATTACAGTGCGCTGTATAATATGTCATTGGCCTTTGCGGTGTGTGACAACTTAGGTTTTTAGTTAAAACTCAAATTTATTGCGCCATCCATGAAACGGGTGCGGCCAAAATATCTAACTAAAATATTTTGTGTAACAATAGATGGTGGTGGTGGTGGTGGTCGGAGGGTTGGGTCTTCCCTTGTTTTCTGTTGGGAGCCCTGAAGCAAAGTGCGCCATGCAGTTACAAATCTATTGCCAAAGACCCAATATAGCATCAAGGGTACTATAATGGAATCTGTGAAGGAGGAAAATGACTTAAGGCAGGTAAGCAATGTAACAAAGCAATGAAGAAGGCAAGTCAGATGCTTGGTTGCACAGGGAGAGGTATCAGCAGTAGAAAGAAAGAAGTAATAATGCCACTGTATAGGTCATTGGTACGACCTCACCTAGAGTATTGTGTTCAGTTCTGGAGGCCATATCTCCAGAAGGATATAAATACATTAGAGACTGTACAAAGAAGGGCAACTAAAATGGTGCATGGCCCACATCACAAAACGTACTAGGAAAGACTAAAAAAAAATATTAATATGTATAGTTTAGAACTTTAGAGCATATACCAAGGATTTTATGATATGGTAAAGGCTAAGACACCAAAGCAATTTAAACATGCACAACACTTTTGTTGGTAAGCTGCTCAATCAGAGGTGTGTCATTCAGGTGCCAAAAGGGAGGGGTAATTCTGTCTAGGAAAAAACATTTTGTATCCCAATTGCACACTGAATGAGAAAATAACTACATATTAATCAGATAATACAGAGATCTTGGTTGCATATATCTGCAGATATAGGGCTAAGCCCCCAGGCCGGACGTCAAGGCCTCTCTGTCACTGGGGGTCCCTAATACTGGGTATGGGTCTGGGGTGTGGGCCCCCAACATGCCGACACAGGCTGAGTACTCCAGGGCAGCACACAAATGAAAATTAGTAAGGGTTAATAAGAAGCACATAAGTGCTATGTAGGGAAGTGAAGGTGGAATTAAAATACAAAATATATACAATGTGATAGGAAAAATAAGAGTTAATAAAGTGTTAGGGTGTGCTACCCTGGAGCAGACCAGCCCTACCAACACAGGGGGCACCACATTCCCAAACCCATCCCATAAGCAATAACATATATGTCTGGGCTTGATAGCCCAGTGTAAGGCCACATGATAATGGCGTATAACGTCTGAGAGCCAGCTTACCTGGAGATACCCCTGGCTTCTCCAATGGCACTCAGGTGTCAGCAATCCCTCCTAATGCTGACCCTTTTGGCACCTGAATGACACACCTCTGATTGAGCAGCTTACCAACAAAAGTGTTGTGCAGGTGAGAGGCATAGATGGGTCAGCATTAGGAGGGATTGCTGACACCTGAGTGCCATTGGAGAAGCCAGGGGTATCTCCAGGTAAGCTGGCTCTCAGACGTTATACGCCATTATCATGTGGCCTTACACTGGGCTATTAAGCCCAGACATATATGTTATTGCTTATGGGATGGGTTTGGGAATGTGGTGCCCCCTGTGTTGGTAGGGCTGGTCTGCTCCAGGGTAGCACACCCTAACACTTTATTAACTCTTATTTTTCCTATCACATTGTATATATTTTGTATTTTAATTCCACCTTCACTTCCCTACATAGCACTTATGTGCTTCTTATTAACCTTTACTAATTTTCATTTGTGTGCTGCCCTGGAGTACTCAGCCTGTATCGGCATGTTGGGGGCCCACACCCCAGACCCATACCCAGTATTAGGGACCCCCAGTGACAGAGAGGCCTTGACGTCCGGCCTGGGGGCTTAGCCCTATATCTGCAGATATATGCAACCAAGATCTCTGTATTATCTGATTAATATGTAGTTATTTTCTCATTCAGTGTGCAATTGGGATACAAAATGTTTTTTTTCCTAGGCAATTTAAACATGGCCTAAGTGGTTGCCTGCCATTCATTTCTATGAATCCATCCTTACTGCTGCGCTCTCAAACATATCCATTGTGACCTGTCAGCGCCATCTTGTGGCAGCTTCTTGCTACTACCTCTGATTGACCACAGCTGTTGCAGAGATCCCATCCTTCATTAGTTACTGTGGTATGTTAGCACAACCTTGTGGCAGGTTCTAGTTACTTTGGTGTACATGAACACATTTTCTGGGCCGCTGATGTAATCCTACCTACATCCCACAGGCATTGGTTTCAATTAACGTGTATCCACTGGCATTAATTACCAAGGGAAAATGTGCAATTCCCCTTAGAATCGGAACAGAACACTAAAAAAAGCCAAATGCTGGTTTACCTCTACACTATGGCCCTTATTCTGGTCCATGCACTCCCATTTATTATTTATTTACAGTTTCTTATATAGCGCAGCAGATTCCGTTGCACTTTAAAATTGGAAATAACAGTGATTAAACAAACTGGGTAGATACAAACCGACATGGAGGAAGAAGGACCCTGCTCGCAAGCTTACAATTTATAGCCATGCAAATTTGCACATTTTTTGCGCATGCGCTGTGTGCGAGTAGCCATGGGGAACAGTGTTCGCTGGGCGCTCGCACACAACAGTGCGGGCAGGGGGGCACAGGGCTGGGAGAGTCACCCATAAGAATGCTGGGCGTTCTCATGCTAATGAATTATGGTGCAGGTGCTGGGGGCAGGCAGCTGCGCAGGGGGGTGAGTGGCGGGCTAAAAATGAGATTTATGTCTTACCTGGTAAATCTCTTTCTTCGAGGACATCAGGGGCCACAGCGTTACAGTGGGTAGTAAGGAGATGGGAGAGCACCAGCACCCTAGAGGTTAAACTTGAACTGCCTCCCAGGCAGCCGGGCTCCTCCCCTCCTCTACCCCGCCTCCAGGCCAGGAAGCTCAGTTTTTTTAACAAGCCAAGGCAGGAGACAAGATAGAAGGAAGAGAAGCACCGCACAGAAACACATTCTGAACATGTTAGTACCCTCAACCAAGGGATAATATAACATAATCATAACTTAACCATAACGGAAGTAAAGCAGGCGCGGCAGGGAGGGATCCCTGTGGCCCCTGATGTCCTCGAAGAAAGAGATTTACCAGGTAAGACATAAATCTCATTTTCTCCTTCGGGAGACATCAGGGGCCACAGCGTTACAGTGGGACGTCCTAAAGCAGCCACCTATGGGTGGGGACGCGCCTGTGCCGCAGCCAACACACTCTGGCCAAAGGCCGAGTCCTGGGAGGCAAACGTGTCAAAAGCGTAAAAACGCAAGACAGTAATGGCGGACGACCAAGTCGCCGCCCTGCAAATTTGCTCAACTTTAGCACCGCCTCTTACAGCCCAGGACACCTCCACAGACCTAACGGAATGTGCCTGAATCCCTGCCGGAACCGGGAGGGAGGTGTCCAAATATGCCTGCCAGAGCGACTCTAGCGGGCAGTAGTTTGCGTAGAGGCGGGCCACCCTCTCATCCGAATACCATATAGTACAAAGAGAGAGAGAGAGAGAGAGTCTGACTAGTGCAACAGCCTAGAACGGTGCACATAGCACATAAATACGCCCCGGCCGGACAACGTCCAAGGAGGACCAAGCCGTAGTAACAACAGACTGTCTAAATGCCGGAACAATAATGTCCTGGTTGACCTGAAAGCCGGACACCACTTAAGGTAGTTGAGAAGGGACGGTAGGAAAAACCGCCCGGTTATAACCAAGGACTTACAGGACAGAGCTGACAGGTCAGAGACTCCCCTGGCCAAAGCTATCGCCAACAAGGAAACAATCTTCCAGGCGAGTCAACACAGGTCCACCGACCGCAAGGGCACAAAAGGTGGGCCCTGAAGAAGTCAGGATTAGAGAGATCCCAGGGGGCAACTGGGGTAACTAAGGGAGGCTGGATATGCAAGACATCCTGCAGGAATGTACAGACATCCGTCGACAGGGCCACCCGTCGACAGAACAAGATGTGCAAGGCTGAAATCCGAACCTTTAAAGATGATCAACGCAACCCAGCCTCCAGACCCTTCTGCAAGAAGGACAGAACCCTAGCCAGGTAGTAAGTCCCGGAATCTGAAGCGTAGGGTTCGCAGCAGGAAAAGTAAGCCCTCCATATGCGATGGTACACCCCATCTAGGGAGGTTTCCTCGCCCTGAGCATGGTGGAGTGAAACCCGCTGGGTCTTACCCGGGAGGTCTCAACAGCCACCCCGTCAAAGCCAAGTGCCTCAAAGCCGAAAGAGAGAGGCGGACCATGAGAGCCTGCCTGTGTCCAGGGGTAAGCGAATAGGAGGGGCTACTGACTGCAGATCCGAAAACCAGATCCGTCTGGGCCAAGGTGGAGCAACCAGAATCAATGTGCCGCCCTCCGGCTTCAGCTTGCGAGACATTCGCAAAAGGAGGAAAGTGGTGGAAAGGCGCCATCAGTGTGGACGGCCACGGAGCGGACAGGGCGTCTACCAGGCAAGCCCCCCCCTCCGGGTCGCAAGACCAGGACCCGCACAGTGGTGGTTTGAGGGTATGGCGAGAGGCTGTCAAGGCCACCTCGGTTGGGCCCCACCGTTGTACCAGCATCTGAAACATCACTCTAAGGGGGGTCAAGTCGTCGGCATCACAGGAAGACCGCCACCCAATTCTGGACTACCAGGATAAAAATTTCTGAAAAAGCAGGGATCATCTCTGAAAGATGCCGGATGCTTCTGTCATAGTGGGCTGACAACTAGTGCCACCCTGGTGGTTAACATATGCCACCCTTGTCGCAATGTCCGACTGGACTTGCACCGGCCGACCCCTAAGTTAGGGTTCCGCCAAGCGGACTGCCCGGAAGATTGTCTTTAGTTCGAGGACGATGATGGAGGGCTGGGCCACTAGAGTGGTCCAGAGACCCTGGAACGACCTTTGAGAAGTGACCACCCCCCAAACACGGGAGGCTAGCATGCATGGCTCCAGTAGCGAGGTCCCGTCCAGAAGCCCCCAGGAAAGGGGGGCCCTGCTGGAGACCAGGCGAACTTCTGGGCATGGATATTGTGGGAGGAAACCGGAGTACCAGGAGTAAACCCATGCAAGTCTGGGGAGAATATACAAACTCCGCACAGTTAGGGCCATGGTGGGAATCGAACCCATGACCTCAGCGCAGTGAAGCAGTAATGTTAACCACTACACTATCCGTGCTGCTCCTTGGACAGTATTGTAGAGGGTTGGTATGGAACTGAGCCTATTCTGCCAATTCGAAGGCCGATCCACCAACCCCAGGGACCCCACGCAGGCATGCACAGACACCTGCCAGGGGGACAAGAGATGTCTGATCCTGGACTGTAGAGCCAGATGGCAATCCCCCAGAAGGGATATCCTCTGCCGAATGGTATCTAAACCGGCCCCCATATTTGGCACTGGCCCAAATAAAAAGGAACCCTCAAAAGGGACTTTGAGTTCAGGCCTTCCAAGAGCACAGACACTGGTATGTGTGTGCAGCTATGGCCGAGGGTGACCCTCTGGAGGCGATTGGTGTAATTTCCAGAGCCGTCACCCCCAGGTAAAGTGTCACCTGATACTCAATAGAAGGCAGCAGGGTTTCCTCCGACACCCCTTATGCAGCGTCCGCTGTGAGAGAAGTTGCTCACGCAACTAAGGCCTTAGCCACCCAAGCAGATGCCTGGGGCAGGAGTGCGTCCACTTTAGGGACAGTCTCCCAGGGGACTATGTCCTCCTGTGGAAGGGGGTAAAAGGAAGGGAAACCGCCGATGGCAAGCTAAACTTCCTGTTAGGAATCTCCCAACTGATGACCTTAGTCGAGTTCACAGATTTACGGAATAAACCCAGAAAACACCTAGGGAGACACCCAAAGGTGTAGGCGGCTCAGCGGGGTCGTTTAAGGTAAGGACCTATTTGACAGCTGAGACCAAGGTCGGCACCTCAAGACGAGGTGGGGGGGATTCACCTTATCACAGGCCCCCCATCTTCCATACCGTCGTCGACGGTCCCCTCTAGACAATGCTAATCCCAGGTGTCCTCCTCTCTGTGTCTGCTGACGGAGGAGTCTGGATGACGGGGGTATCTGCGTCTACCTGCAGGTACAGAGCGCTTCCACTGTGCGGGGAGCTACACCCGCCAAGGATGGGGACGGCATTTCTGGGGACCTTGTCTGGAGGCAGATAAGCACTCAGCCAAGGGATGAGGCTGCTACTGCTACTAGCTGCACCGGCAACGGAGTAAAGAACGTGGCCCAAGCAGGCTCCTGTTTTCTAGAGGAGGCTGTACCTGTGGGCATCGCCCAGGCATTGTAGTAGCCTGCGTATAAGCCGTACTGTACTAGTAATGGGGGCATAGGCCAACATTACAGGATGTACAAGACATCCGCGCCGGAGCCCCAGAGTCACTGGGACTGGTACTCCTGGAAGACGTTGCAGTATTATAGCACTGTGAACCGGCTGCTAAAGCACAGGTAAGACAATGTACTACAAGTATAGAAGGCATACAATGCCATAGAATAGGCGGGTAG
Source organism: Crinia signifera (assembly GCF_055691185.1). Classification (NCBI taxonomy): domain Eukaryota; kingdom Metazoa; phylum Chordata; class Amphibia; order Anura; family Myobatrachidae; genus Crinia; species Crinia signifera. Next base: position 301,186,414 of record NC_139220.1, on the reverse strand, counting down.
CCTATATGGTACCGCTAACACAGTATTCTCTGACCAACAGAGATAGTGTTCAAGCCATACACCGTAAGCTGGAACTACGTATACCTTGCGGTGGCGTAGACATTTGGCCCATTTGTACGGCTAACACAGCATACTTCTGTTTTAAATTTTGCAATGTGGGAAGAAACCGGAGTACACGGAGTAACCCCACTAAAACACGGAGAGAACGTACAAACTCTGCACAGTTAGGGTCATAGTGGGAATTGAACCCACGACCCGAGCTGTGCTGCCCCCACAGTACGCAGTAAGCTAGTACTAGGCACATATAGCAATCATTGGCAGGCAGCCTTTCTGACAGGCAGTGATAGTGTTACACAGTGCACAGCCAGCCTGTGATATACATACAATGCAGTGATATAGACAGTGCAGTGATATACATACAATAGACAGCTGCCGTGATATAGACCGGCAGTCTATACGGTACAGACAATGCAGTATGCATCTGAGCCAGCTTGTAATAGACATACAAAGCAGTGATATAGACATACAGTGCAGTTATATATACAGGTGCAGTGGATATACTGGCAGTCTATATGGTACAGACAACGCAGTCTGCATCTGACAGGTAGATAAACTCTGCACAGTCTGGGTCATGTTGGGACCGAACCCATGACCTCTGCACTGTGATGCAGCAATGCCAACCATTACACCATCCGCTCTGTCCTTTATGCTTCCGACAGGCAGTGATGGTGTTAATTCACAGGATATAATGTTGCACTTGGCTCTGCTGTGCCCAGAGATTGAACTCTGTCTGCTCTGTAACCTGACTCCTGGAGGAGATTATTACAGGGGAGCCCAGGCAGTGAAGGAGTGGAACCCCAGACTGGCTTGATAAGCTCTCTGTGTCCCTCCACACATGTTAAGTCAGCATGACCTAACCAGCAATACATGGCCATATAGTACAGTGTAACACAGATTAAACTTACAGGCAGCTAAACTGTTAACAAACAATGCAGCATACAAGGGCAATGCAATTAATGGCACAAGGCTCCTTTCAGAGCACAGTACTGTACAGTTTCCCGAAGGAGGGGTACAGGGGGGACATGCCCAAATGACCCGGCAGTGAAGGAGTGGAACTCCGGGTGGCTATGAGCTCCTCCGTGTCCCTCCTCACATGTCGCAGGCAGGCAGGAAGGGATCTCAGTGGCGGGAACTCTCTGTGTGTTAAACACAGTTCCCTGCCTACTGTCCCCGGGTGGAGAGGCTGATGTGGGGGGAGCCTTCTCCCCCTGCTGACAAATGGCCCCCAGGGAGGTGTCCACATGCGGCGCAGGTAAAAATGGCAGGGGTCCGGCGCTACCGGGCGGCCCCGCATACCTGGCGCCGCTGCCCACAAACCGTTTCCCTGGTGGTCCAGCGGGAGCGGGTGGCGAACCAGCCGTCCGCTTGTCAGCGCAGTCGGCGGTCCCCCCCGCCGAACTGCTGCAGCCGCAATGCCCAGCAAGCGCAATCGCGCGCGCTCCCAGCGGGAAGCGCGTTACCTTTGTCAGGTCCCCGGCGTCCGGTGGCGGCTGTGGCTCCCCAGTGCCCGGGGGCCGCTGCAGGTCCCCACCCTCGAGTGGCGATGCAGCTCCGGACCCGGGTGATGGAGCAGCAGCGCAGGCGTCTGTGCAGACCCCCAGTGCTGCTGCTCTGTCACTGACACAAGTCAGTGTAAAAGAAAAATGAAAAATAAAATATAAAAATCAAGTTAGGCTGCTAAATAGCAGCCCCTCTATTAGGTGCATCTGGCTCCTGCCAGCACCCGAAAAAACTGAGCTTCCTGGCCTGGAGGCGGGGTAGAGGAGGGGAGGAGCCCGGCTGCCTGGGAGGCAGTTCAAGTTTAACCTCTAGGGTGCTGGTGCTCTCCCATCTCCTTACTACCCACTGTAACGCTGTGGCCCCTGATGTCTCCCGAAGGAGAAAAAAGCTTTACAGCACTGCGTGTCAACCAGAATAGGGTTCTACAGCTCTGGTGAAGAGATGGATCAGACTGGGAAGCATTTGAGCTTCCCCCTCTGGGGGAAGAGCTGGAATCGGGAGCTATTGGCACAGAATACAGTGTTAGCTGGAATTAGACAAAATGTAGCCAATAGTAGGACAGGGAGGGATGTGATTCAATACTGATCGGACAGGGATGAACTTGGGACCGTTCCTGTGGGGATCTGTGCATGTGCGGTGGCTGACAATGGGCCGGAGCGGGGGGGGGGTAGTACATCCCAGTTTTATGGGCGTTACCCTGGGGACACAGGTGAGCCAATGCCTGCTCAGGACGGGCGGCTGCTGTCAGCTCCTGCCCGGTCTTTGGCGATTGGCAGCTGTAATAAGTGTCAGTGGAGACGGACTTATTACTGAAGGCAGGAGAAATCATTCCATAGAGAGCGACCATTGGATGATTTCTGCTGTTGGCGAACATATCCCCTCGCACGCTTTGTGATGGGATCCAGGTAGCGCTCGCATTCAGCGGCATTAAGGTGCTCGCTAGGCAGAGAATATACGCTGCACAGCGAGCCATCCTGAATCAGGCCCAGAGTTTTTAACAGGACAAACATTTGCAGGGGCTTACCAGAAAGTCCAGATAACCTCCACACCGCTATGGTAGCAATACAGGAACCTATGTAACAATACATGAGCGATGTGAAAGGACGCAGCACATATTATGGCAGGTATTCAATGCTGTTTGCGAGTGGTGACAGCGAGCAGGTCTTCCTGCTCGCTGTCACCACTCACCCTGACAGCATTCAACACAGCCTCCGCATCCGCCAATTCCCCCTCGCTCCGTTTTTTGAGCGAGGAAGAATTGGTGGATGCGGCTCCAGAATCAGCGAGACTCGCGGCTAAAAACTGAGTTTTCTGCAGAAGCCGCGGGTCTCGCTGTTTTGGAGAATTCTCGCCGTCCTGCGACGGCGAGGATTTCCCTAGAACATTGAATAGAGCGAGCGGCCGGCACGGGGGTTAAACAGCGAGGATTGCTGGTTTTCAGCAATCCTCGCTGCAGCATTGAATACCCCCCATAGTGTCCATTCTGAATCACAATGACATAAAACCCCCCCCCAAAAAAAAATATGAAAAAAAACCCCTGTTGACCACAAGCTTGTGTCATCCTATACATTGTCTATCAGCTATACTGTAACCGTGTGCACAAATAAATCATACATACATCCCTCCATCCTAAGCTGTGGCACATGTCCATATGCGGCCCTCCAGCTGTTGTGAAACTACACATCCCAGCATACTTTGCCATAGTTTTAGCATTCTCTACTAGCAAAACTGTGGCAAGGCATGATGGGACTTGTAGTTATACAACAGCTGGAGGGCAGTAGTTTGGTGATGCCTAGAGGACACATCTACCTTCTGTCTATCCAGCTGCCTATACAGTAGTAGAGGTTAGGTTTTCCTAACTGGACCACCTCACACTATGTTTAATATGAATAATTCTTAGTTAGGCACTAATGTGCATTAAATATATAATTTGTGTCAATAATTGAATATGCCGCAGTCATCTGGTGTGTCAGCGTCTATACACCTAAATAATTGGCATTACCCACTAACAGAATTATACTGGCACCATTTTATTTGCCTCCTTCAAGAGTAAATTGAAATCCAACATCAATCTGGTCCAGTTGAGGCAGGAGTGAATAGGAAATTGACGGATTACACCTGCACAGTTAAACTGGCCATACACCTACAGATCAATTGTCAGATCTGGCTGGTTGGTGCAAAAACCTGGTGATATCTAAATGGCAGTTCTCCAGCATTACAAAGCAAATGGTCAACTGTTATTTGCTCTCATCCATTACCAGGATTTTGTTCCAACCAGCCCAATCTGACAATCGATCTGTAGATGTATGCGCAGTAACAGGTTTTGTAGCGTAGTAACAGGTTTTTGCACATGGGATGTTTAATATGAACCAGTAACTAACATAATCCGCATCCACTTCTGTGCTTGCCAATACATTTAGCAGACCATGCGCTAGTACAGGTATGGGGGAACCTTTGGCCCTCCAGCTGTTAAAATACACATCCCAGCATGCCCTGCAACAGTTTAAGCATGGCCATATAGCAATAATATAGCAGGCATGCTGGGATGTGTAGTTCAAAAGCTGGAGGGCCAAAGGTTCACTATCCCTGCTCTAGAAGTACGGCTGGGATAGACAGGACATCACATTCCAGGTAACTGAACTGCAGACTTTGACCTTATGGCTCTCTGATAAGAACACTGACTTACACCCAGAGTCTGACAGATCAGAGGTCACCACATACACCAGTAAGACTGCATAAGTACATACCTCTGCTTTTCACTGGAACACCCTGATCAGTCATATATTAAGCTGTAACCTAAAGCTTTCCAGCATTGAACACTGCCTAGACTGGCTCAGTATAGCCAACACTCACATTATTTACCAACAGTCACAATGAGCAAGAAGTCCGAGCAGAACTAGTAATACTTTATTAAGTTTGAAAAACTAAGTGCTGTCCCCCCTGCCACCACCAGGGGAGGGAGGACCGGAGTGTCAGTATGAACAGTACAACAAGTCAGTGCACATTTGTAGGGGGCAGAATCCACCAGTCACAGGGAAGACTTCATGGAGTGAGGAGCAGGGGGCGGGGTCAGTTCTGTTTAGAGAAGAACTCTTTACTCTCCTTCACTGAGGGTTTGATGGTGCTGCTTCCCGGCTTCCAGCCTGCAGGGCACACTACAGGGAGAGAGAGATAAAGGAGACAGTTATCCTACATGGGGAGGTAACATGCAAGTATCCATCACAATCCCCAGCTTCTGGAGTAGCTCATGTGGGTAAGAGACCCCTGCGATCATTTGAGGTAGGCATCAGGTGGCTCAACTACACTTCAAGGGAATAAAACCAATCAGTGCTTAAGTACACAACACAAGATGACCGACAGGTGAATTCTAACCCAGAAATACAGTCAACAAGCTGAGAAATGGGCCTTACAATGTTAAGGCCCATACACACTGGGCGACTGAGCTGAACATTGCTCAAAACAGCAGGTTTGAGAGACTTTCAGCTCAAAGCCGCTCCGTGTGTATTGACCGGCGATGAGTGGTGAGCGCTGCTGCGTGCTCCAGGAAACATCACCGGGAAAACGCTGGGCAGGGGGAATGCCGCTCAGTGTGTATGCACCGAGTAGCTTTCCCCGCAGCAATGAACACTATCTATACACACCCAGTGTGTATGAACCTTTACGGATTTCAAAACGAAGCAGCTGCAAGCCTGTCACCCAAACCCCGCCTACTCAGAGAAGCTCCTCCTACTTACTAAAGATGCTGCGCCTGATTAATATTCAGACAAACTGCAATTGTGAAATTCAGCTCAAACATTTTACATGTGCCCCCCCCATGCCCGCTTACTCTGCAGGTCCCCCTACTGTACCAGTTAGATCAATCTTTCCACAACTTTAATAGTCCTACCCCCCATGATCATAGTATTTTCTGTAATACGCACAGCCCCAACATTGGCCTTACACACCACCCCAGCACGGAGCCTTACCCTCTCCATGTTTGTCAGTGAACTGGAATGCCTGCACCAGACGTAGCACCTCATCCACAGAGCGGCCAACTGGCAGATCATTGATGGTAATCTGACGGAGGATCCCTTTGTTGTCAATGATAAATAGACCCCTGAGAGAGAGACATGTCAGTTTCACCGGCAGATCACCACAGCCACATTCCTGCTGCCATGGTGGAGTCGTTCTACGCCACTCACCTAAAGGCAACACCATCGTCCTCTTTCAGAACACCGTAGTCCTTGGAAATGGTGTGCTTCAGGTCGGACAACAGGGGAATGTTCATAGGTCCCAAACCCCCTTCTTTACGAGGAAGGTTGGTCCTGAAATGATGGAAGGGGGAGATGATATATTGCTGTGACAATAGTTTCCAGTGGCTGAGAGATACTCTGCATAATAGGCACTTACGGTCCTCATTCCAACGACATTATGTTAAGCCATACAATAGGTCCTGGTTGGCCAAACTGGTCTTCAAGATCCATTATCTGTCACATTTCCCAGACCACCTGGCTGGTGCACAGGTGCAGTTATTACCCTAACATTTCCCGACCACCTAGCTCAGGAATGGGGAACCTTCCGCCCTGCAGCTGTTGCAGGGCATGCTGGGATGTGTAGTTCAACAGCTGGAGTGTCAAGGTTAGCCATCACTGGTCTAGGCTGAAGGTTACCCCCAGATGCCGCTGATTTCTAGCTCTCCCAGAACGTGTATTGCTCATGGTCTTATCTGGGGTGTAAGCCAATGTATTATACATCAGTGAAGGGCTGGTGGGGGCGGCTGTCCTGGCTAGAGGCCATACCTTGGTTATGCTGCGGCCAGGTTCTCCCTACTGCAGGGTTTCAGGAGAATAATGAACGTCACAGTACAGGTAGGCTCATCTGCCCAGTCACTGGGTGGGTTGGCCTATTGCTGGGCTGGGGAAATTGGTCCTAGAGATCTACCAACCGTCCATGTTTTCCAGGTCATCTGTGGCTCTGTAGAATGTTTTGCTAATGATCTGTGCATGCCCTGTTAGTTTGCTATGTGGTCATGCTACAACTGTTGCAGGGCATGCTGGGATGTGTAGTTCAACAGTTGTAGCATTACCACATAGCAAACTAACAAGGCATGCTGTGAATCTGTAGTTCCACAACAGCTGGCGGGCCAAAGGTTCCCCATCCCTGACATAGCTGGTGCACAGGTGCAGTCATTCGTCATTTTAAAACATGGGCTGCATTCATTCCTAACTGACATTCTACAGATCCACATACACGTACACGTACTGGGAGAGCTAGAAATCAGCGGCATCTGGGGTAACCTTCAGCCTAGACTGAAGGAACAAGGCTGCCACATGATTGATCAGACCGTCTCCAATGCTATACCCAGCACCAGAAAAGCTGACCACGTGGGCCATGGGCATGCACCCACATGGCCTGAGAAACTAACGTCCCAGCCATGTAGTAACTGAATCCCGGCTGGAGTCTGTAGATAAGACATTTGCTTCAAGATGTCTACAGTGCGGTAACAGGGTGGAGACTAGCAGAACACTTCAGGAGATAAGGCAGGACGCTCCCTGCAATTAACCCACCCCTACACCCTGTGTGTACTGCTGAGTTCACACATCTCGCCATTAACCCGTTAATAACCAGAGATCACTGGAATGGTTCACTTCAAAGTGCCAGTATTGTGCGCACCTTCTGCCAAACATACCACAGACCAGACCAATCTGTGGCTCCCAGCTGTTGTGACACTCCACATCCCAGCATGCCTTGCCACAATTTTACCATTCCCTAAAATGAAAGCTAGCAGGGCATGCTGGGACTTTTAGTTCACTGCAGCTAGACCTCCCCCACAGGTTGGGCCGGCCTGCTGTAGTCATTATCGGATGCGTTACTTCCCTGGAGACGTCAGTGCTGGGACACCAATAGTCTTGTATGGCGGTGGGTAATGAGTAAGACATGTGAATCTTCCCAGCGTAAGTGGCCAAGGAAGAAATCTCATCAAACACTAGTTTTTCTGGTTCTCATCATGACTCAGCAGATGACTAGCCGGCCCCTACAGACGACATCATAGAGCCATAAGTGCTGTGACCACACAGAGGATTGTGTAACTAGGGTCTCACCATGCAAGGTGGGAGAAGTGTGAGTCGACTGATGCTCCGATGATTTCACAGCCAATCTTACGGAACTCATCGGCGTGCTCACTGAAGGCAATGATCTCCGTGGGGCAGACGAAGGTGAAGTCCAGCGGGTAGAAGAACAGCACAACATATTTACCTGTCAGATAAAGAGGTTATCAAGTCAATGACCAAACCATCACAGGCATCCTAACGCTCACACACAAGAGCAGGGCTGGGCAACACCGGCCCTCCAGATGTTAACGAACTACACATCCCAGGATGCATTGCATTAGTTTTGCTATGTGGCCATGCTGAAACTGATGCAAGGCATGCTGGGATGTGTAGTTCATTAACATCTGGAGGGCCGGTGTTGCCCAGCCCTGCACAAGAGCATCACAGCTTAACATTGGCCCAGTCAACCTGCGGCTCTCCAGATGTTGTGAAACTACAAATCCCATCATGTCTTGCCACAGTTTTAGCATTCCCTTATAGCATGGGTCTTCAAACTGTGGCCATCCAGATGTTGTGAAACTACATGTTCCAGCATGCATTGCCACATTTTTTCCTATAAGAGCATGCCAAAACTGTCAGGGCATGCTGGGACATGTAGTTCCACAACATCTGGAGGGCCACAGTTTGAAGACCCATGCTTTATAGCAAAACTGTAGGAAGGCAAACTGGGAAGCAGCAAGCAAATGCCAATCTAACGAATGTCCGGCTGGGCTTATGACTGACCGACCCGCATGCTGGCCTCAGATGCTGCAATCACCGAAGCCAATTTGGCAAATTTCAATCTCAAACCAACTGCTCCGTCAGCAGATCGGTCTGCATAGTTGGCTGGGGAGGCGGAACACCTGGGATACCCACTATCTGGAAGCAACCACAGCAGCTCTGATAGTAATACATGGACGATGCCGCTATTAGGGTGGCCAATCCCGGGATCGGCGGGATTTGGCCCCTAAAACCCCGGAACTGGAGCATGCGCAGTCTAATGCCTGGCAGTGTCTGAGCTAGTGCTCAGACTCTGCCCAACTTCTCCCGTCCCGAGCAGTGCGGCTCTGTGCAGCGTGATGTCAGAGGTCACGCTACGCAGGCCACAAACAGCCGCCTGATCCTGTGCGCACCGCGCTGACCTCTCGCCGTACCGCCCACCCAGGCTCTTTCCGGACCCCATACCATCACCCGACGCCCACCCACCGAGGCTGCATTCTCCTGCCTACAGCCCAGCTCCATCGCCCACCCGCCCCGCACCAGTAAGTAAATATGCGCGCAGTCGGGGCGGGTTTTTGTATAAGGGAAGCCAATCCCAGGATTGAAAAAATGCCCGGGCATTGGCATCCCTAGCCGCTATGCAATCACTTACCCCGGTAATCTGAGAGTTTGATTTCCTTGAATTCTCCCTTCACCACGGCTGTGGCCTGGAAATCTGGGGCCGGCTTCCCGATGTGAGCGTTACCTGCTGCCATGACCTCTGTAACACAGCAAAAACATTAGTGACTGTCCCTGGGGAAAACTCCAGGTACACAGCCTCCTGCAGAATAAAACTAGTGTGAAAATACTGTCAGGGCCTATCTATCATTGGTTATTTCCCGAAGACACTAATTTTGGGGGTAACCGAAAATATTTGGTACCACAACAGGTTTCTGGGCATATGTTGCAGTTCACAATTAAGGGAGCTAATCTCACCTAGATCCCATTGCTAATACAGTAAATGGTTTTCACCAAATGCCGACGGATCTGGCAAAGATGGCCAAAAAGACTTGTGTTGCCAGCCAATCTGCGGTCCTGTGCGCATTGGATCCGGAGATCATACGGGCTACAGGTATGATCTACGAATTAACCCCCTCCCTGCAGCATGAAACAGGGATCGCATTCAATACATCACATGCAGAAGGACTGCATGCAATGTACCGAATATTCCAGGCGGCTCAAGGGGATCGGATGCCAATACTGTGTTCCGCAAGGCGATATTCGGGGAGGTGTATAAAGTCCAATACTATGAGCGGAGGGGGGGGGATGTCATAATTGGAACTATTTAATATGCTTAATGTTCGCAGACAAATCACTACTCATCACTGGCCGCCGATCGATGCAGCTGGTTGGAGGAAAGACAGTGTCAGCAGGTCAAGGGATCGCAACTGATGGTGTATGGGCACCAGATGACACTAATGAATAAAGTCACCAATTTAAGTTAGGAGCATCCTGCAGATATGAAGAGTGCCAAGAAACATTCTATAAAACATACATATTATACACACATACATTTTAAGTGTATGCTCCATAGTGACACCTTAAGGGCACCATGCCCTAACACAAAGCCCCATATCCCCAGCACTCACCGCCCTTCCGTCCCTGTCTCGGCACGCACACTGAAAGTGACCGGGCCCCTTGCAGAACAGACCCTTATACAATTTTGGACCGTACCATACTGGGTAGTAAACGGAGGGGAGCGTCCATCCCGCTCTAACTATATGAACGGAAAGTGTGCGGCCAAACTGGTAATATTATTTATTGTCCACTAAGGATGGAGATGACAGAGAAACGCAAATTGTGGGGCGCCGTACAGCAATGAGCGGTGCAGGACCGGAGGTTGCCCCCCTTTCTGTGCCGCCAGATGAGCTCGCCCGCACCTGCCGCCTGCAGCAGCGCGCCGTTACGAGGATGATGCGGGCTGTATAGTCAGGCCGGGCGCTCTCTGTCCGTGCCTGTGGTCATGTGATGCAGGCACGCCCCCTGGCTGCAGGATGTTTGGCTGCAGCAATGCATTAAATATTATATATTGTACAGTTACTCTAAAATGTACTGGTGACTGTTTCCTTTCTGTCCCTGTTTCCTGGTATAGCCTCTGGGAAATTCCCTGTGTCTTTAAGTACTCATATTTATTTGCTGGGTTTTATATGTTGCCATTTCATTCAATAGGGATAAATGTTGGAAAGCGAATCCTGCGATGTAAAAGCTACCAGCCAATGCAACCGTTCAGTAGTATTACCGTTAGTCAATAGTTTTATTATATAAATGTGCAGTCTGCCTTTCAGCGCCATGGACTCCGGTTGTCCATAGCTTCACAGAAGCAGCCAACCATCGAATGGGTATCGGGAAAGCTGTATTAGCTGGCTGGAGACCTTTGAAAATGAAATCCAGCAATTCCATCGGATCTGGAACATTGAGGGTTGCTAACCATCGGCTATCAATGTCCATCCATAGTTTTTAATGCAGAAAGTAAAATGACAACAAACAAATAAAATGTGTGTAAGTGCATACCCTTCCACTGTTCTGTTTTGTTGGTGCTGTTATTCTATGGCAGGGGTGGCCAACTGGTCAGAGGTAAAGAGCTGAAAAATAACGGCAGTCAAGCCAAAGAGCCAACATCATGTGCGCCGAAGGCGCGCGCGCCAAAAAGGAGCGTGGACAGGGGAGTGGCCAGGAGCGTGGTCATATGACACAAGGGGGAGTGGCTACATACCAAAACTTTATGCCCCCAGTGCCAGATATGCCCCCACAGTGCTAGGTATGCCCCCAGTGCCACACATATACACCCCACAGTGCCAGATATGCCCCCACAGTGCCAAATACACATATGCCCCCACAGTGCCAGAGACACATATGCCCCCACAGTGCCAGATATTCCCCCACAGTGCCAAATACACATATGCCCGCACAGTGCCAAAAATGCCCCCACAGTGCCAAATACACATATGCCCCCACAGTGCCAGATATGCGCCCACAGTGCCAGAGACACATATGCCCCCACAGTGCCAGATATTCCCCCACAGTGCCAGATACACATATGCCCCCACAGTGCCAGAGACACATATGCCCCCACAGTGCCAGATACACATATGCCCCCACGGTGCCAGATATGCCCCCACAGTGCCAGAGACACATATGCCCCCACAGTGCCAGATATATATATAAAATAACTATTGTAAGAGAGTGACAAGACTGTCCTAAAGCAAAAGAAACGCAGGCAAGGAGTGAACACCCCACCCTGGATATCCCTCCCCGGACCGACCCCCCCCCCCCCCCTTTACACACACACACACACCTCTTGCTTTTATAAATATATATACTGTGTGTACATTACTTGAATTAGCCCAGAAGGGCTCATGATTGCAGGAGGCTGGGGCGGTGAAGAAGCCAGCCAGAGCAGGAGCAGGAGCATGGCGCATCACAGATACGCAGGCAGACAGCACCAGGCACCCCACGCCGGCCGTCCTGTAGATTTACTTACATGGGCAGGCGGCCGGGAGCGGTGCCTGGTGCCTCCGGGCGGGTGGCGGCAGCATGAGCTGGGCAGAGGTGAGGCCAGGAGTTACAGTGGGGCAGGGAGCGGTCAGCGTTGATAGGACGGTGCAACCTATGAAGTGTGATGGTCAGAGGTCACGCTGCGCAGGCTGCATGCTGGTGTCGGGAACAGCTGGGCAGAGTTTGAGCGCAGACTAATCCCGAAATCCTGGGATTGAAATCTCGGACAGTTTGTGGCCAAATCCCGCCACCAATCCCGATCCTGGGATTGGCCACCCTAGGCATGTATTTCCAGACCCCTGCCTACCTGGGTGCTGGTTTCATGTAGTCCAAATGGCTCTTAAGCTGCACGTTACTGAGAGTGCGGACTGCTCTGACGCGCATGTCACAGCTATTGCCACAAAGAGCCACGCTTGCAGCCAGACAACACTCGCCTAATTGCCGCATATTGTTTCTAGAGTTAATCAGTCACACGTTCTGCAATTGTATGACGGCACCCTGTTACATCTGGTGACCTCTGTGTTTAATTAACTTTGAATGGCTTCCCCTGACAGGAAAATCTTGAATCTACAGCCAAGGAGGAGGAGGAATTTTTCTCAAATGAAGGGCCTAATTCAGATCTATCCGCTAGGCTGCATACCTCCCAACATGACCCTCTCCAGGAGGGACACGATGCTCTGTTTCTGGACATTCCTTTTAATTTATAATTGCCATCACCTGTTTTAAACAAAGTTAATGGATAAGAAAGGTGCTTCACCACAGGTGACTGTAATCCTAAATTAAGTCCAGGAATAGAGGATTCTGTCCCTCCTGGAGAGGGTCATGTTGGGAGGTATAAGGCTGTGTATGCTGTGTATGTTCGCAGCTGAGCAAACAGGTAAACGCTGCCTGACCAAACTCCCGCCCCCGCTGTGCGGATCCCCCCATTTGCATGAAAGGGGGTGTGTACGCTTACACCAACTAAGCAGCTCCTAACTGCCATTTTTCAAACACAGCCTGTAACATGGAGCTGATTGTCTGGTGCTCAATCTCTCTCCAAGGCTTAGTAAATAGACCGATATGTCACTGAAGAGCATTGGAAAATGAATTACTATGACATCATACTGCAATGTTGTATCTATCTCCGTAACAAATGTTTTAGTATTGCTACGACAGACATTGGAAACCACAGTGCACACAGTACATTTCTAAAGAGCAGTGCAAATGTTTAGAAAACAACCGTCAGTAGAACAGATATAAATAAAATTGAATGTTAACTCAGTGAATAAAAAATAATAAGAAAAAGCATAAAATAAAAATAAAAGAATTTGTGCTGTGTGGTCTGCAACGCGTTTCGTTACACTGTGTCCGTGAAACAGACAGCTCCCATGAAGTTAAATGCCAGATAAAGAGAAAGGTCGGGCTCACAAATACAAATCAGTGGAGACTTGTTTATATTTGCAGGCTTTGGGATGAAGACAGGGCAAGTTGCTGACGTTATGTAATGTCAGCCGTCCATCACGTCAAGATCATATTTGCATGGGAACGCCCAGTGTTTGCCTGGGAATGCCCATGAAACACTGGGCGTTCCCATGTCCAAGCACCACCACCACCCTGTCCGCCCCCACATGCGAGCGCCACGCGAAGGCGCCCACACAGAAGCCCAGGCCCTGCACATGTGTATATGAGAATATGCCAAGGTTGCCAACTTTCTGGCTGTCCTCTCCGGGAGAGGGCAGCTAGCTCAGTATGGCAGGGGGGCGTGTCCAAATCCAGGAGCAAAAAGGGGTGGTGCTGGGGCGGAGCCAGGGCGCAGCTAGCGCGAGCATGTCATTTTAGCCACACCCCCATCGTGCAATCCTGGAATTTTATGCATTGCACTGTGGGGGCGGGGCTAAAATTATGCAATAGCGTCATTTGACCCCCCCCCCGCCGATGGGCGGTGTGCTGGAGACGCAGGGCAATGCGGGAGGGTTGAACTCTTTCTGGGACCCTCCCGGAATGGCATACCTCCCAACTTCTGGACGGGCCGGGGTGCGCACCAGAGGGGGCGTGGCCTATCGAAAAGGGGCGTGGCCGTGAAGCCACACCCCCGTTTTTTGCCGCTGCGGGGCATGCCAACAAGCTCTAAGAGCCGCTGGTAAGCCCCCAGCCCCCCTGCCTGCAAGAATAGACTATTCACGGACTACAGGGGGGACTCCCAACTGTCCCGTCCCCCGCCGCGGGACACTGCCAACGGCGGGAGGGACGCGGGAATGTCCCAAAATATCGAGACGTTCCCGCGATAAGTGGGACAGTTGGGAGGTATGGCAACTCTGGAATATGCGCATGCACAGTATTTCACCATTGGTCCCCCCCATTTGAACAGACGTGAACACAAGGGGGACCAAAGGGCCGCATAGTGCAATTAAGCAACGCTTCAAAAGTGACAAATTACATTTTACAATTCATTTGTTAGAATAAATAACTTTATTCGGAGATAGAATTATAAAGAAATGTAGAAGTAATCATACAAAAATATCCATTTTAGTTTAATAAAGCGACAACTGCAGGAGAGATGATGATGCAATATGGTACTGTTATATGTGTAATCGCTAATAGACGGGATTTCTCTTAAACTCTGTCCTCACTGTCGCCCACTGAATAAAGTTTGTTGAAAGCGGAACATCGCGATTGGTTGGCTGCCCGCCGCCATGTGATGCCATTTTGGCGCGAAGCTGCCGTCTTGTGGATGTTGCCGGAAGTGCTGCCATCAGCATGGACCTAACGCTGTTCGAGCGGGACAACTCTCAGAACTGTCTCCTGGCCTCGCCGGTACCGGAGCAGTGCAAGGCGGAGGGATGCTGCCTGGGGATAGATGAGGCCGGCCGGGGGCCCGTGCTGGGTGAGCGGCCATCGCTGGTTACAGCACAGTAAACTGTGGAACCAGTAGTCCCAGCATGTCCAACCCAATCAGCAGGGACTTCTAGCTGTGCTTGACAACTGTCAGGCCACTTGTTAACTGCATCTTCAATATACATAAGTGGAAAAAAAATATAAATAATAAATATATATATTTTTATATATATATATATATATATATATATATATATATATATATATGCCCTTTATATAAATAATGCAATTTTGTCTATTTGAATTTAAGGTGGCTTATAGATACCACTGGATATATGTTTTTCTGATTATATGTCCAATTATAGGAATGACCGTTTCCCTTAATATATCTCCCTATATCGCTTATGCCTTCCAATTTTCTCTTTAAAGATGTGCCTCTGTATATAGTGTATTACTGATTCGTTTGTACTTTACGTGTATGGTACAGTGTTTACAGCTTTGCTTTAAAATAATCCAAATGTGTCGGAAGAAGGTTAGTCATGTAATGCTGAAAATGATCCTGGCACCAAAGACAGTTGGCACTAAGGATAATAAAAAATCAGGGTATACGCTCACTAGGTTTCCAGTAACTAGGTTGACATGACTGAAGGTCGACAGGTGATTAGGTTGAGACAAGCAGGACAGGAGTTAACTTCTGAGTGCAGAGGGTCCACTATACCCAGCCTGCTCCAGGCCAGCCAGTTTTCCTTGTTGCCTTAGGGCTGTTTCACACAGTACGGTTCCTGCCGCACGGTGAAATCCCGTACGGCCAGGGAGCCGTGCCGCACTCAGCAGTTGTGAATGGACACTATTGTGTCCATTCACACGGGACGGCCACGGCCCGGCCGCACGGCTGCAGCCGGATCCCCCCACTGGAAGGGACGGCTGCCGGGCTGTGGCCATCCCTGCCATTATAAAATTCTGAGTGCGGCGCGGCTCCCTGACCGTACGGGATTTCACCGTGCGGCAGGAACCGTACTGTGTGAAACAGCCCTTAGGAATGGGTGCACTTTTAGGGCTGTTTCACACAGTACGGTTCCTGCCGCACGGTGAAATCCCGTACGGCCAGGGAGCCGTGCCGCACTCAGCAGTTGTGAATGGACACTATTGTGTCCATTCACACGGGACGGCCACGGCCCGGCCGCACGGCTGCAGCCGGATCCCCCCACTGGAAGGGACGGCTGCCGGGCTGTGGCCATCCCTGCCATTATAAAATTCTGAGTGCGGCGCGGCTCCCTGACCGTACGGGATTTCACCGTGCGGCAGGAACCGTACTGTGTGAAACAGCCCTTAGGAGCAGGGCATTTTTTGCCATGATTAACTTTTTTCTTCTTCTTAGGGCTAGTGCTGTCACTTAGAAGGCATCACTAGCTATTTCCATAAGCTGTCACATTGCAGCCGAGTCTCTGACCTCTATGGCCAGATGCCCCGGCACTTCCCAGGCTCCTGGAGAGCCGCCAGCAGGGCGCACACGCGGCAAAACTACCAAACAACCTTCTGGAACTGAGTTTACCTCGCTTTTCGACAGTCTGGGCCCTTGCTTCATCATCAGACGGTGAGGATTCAGTCTGACTATGCCACCATGGTGGCCTATATCAACCACCAGGCTGGTACCAACAGTTGGAAAGCAGGGCAGGAAGTTTCCCGAATTTTCAGTTGGGCAATGAAATTTCTCCTGGCATTCTCTGTGGTTCACATACCAGGCCTTCTAAACTGGGAGGCAGATTTTCTAAGCTGATACTCGGCAGAGTGGTCCTTACATCCAGGAGTTTCTTAAACATTAGGTTGATCTGAAGATGACACCAGCCTGCCACTATTTGCAACTCACTGCAACCAAAAAACTTGCTCTGCCCAGGGACCCAGGTGCGCTTCTAGTTGATGCCCTGGCTTGGCCATTTCCAGGAGTTTATCTGTTTCATCTGATTGCTCTCCTACTGCGAGTTTGCAGACCTGCGCAACCTGTCAGTCGCACCTCCATGGCGCCTCCTTCTATGCCCAGATCTCTTGACTCGGGGCTCTTGCCTTCACCCAAACCTTCCTCTCTTAGCTTTGATGGCCTGTG
Source organism: Crinia signifera (assembly GCF_055691185.1). Lineage (NCBI taxonomy): Eukaryota > Metazoa > Chordata > Amphibia > Anura > Myobatrachidae > Crinia > Crinia signifera. The sequence goes on along the minus strand of NC_139220.1, from coordinate 301,169,617 downwards.
TAAAGTTCGGTTCTAAGCTAGGGGTTTTTCTGACTGAGTCATTAATGGTCTGCTCGAAAACAATTCATATTTACCACAGGGTGTGGTGCACCTACTTCTCTTGGGGGTTTATTCTAGTTCATTCTTTCTGACAAAATCCTTCTTAGATGGACAAAACCATGTGCACTGCAGGGGGGCAGATGTAACATGTGCAGAGAGAATTAGATTTGGGTGAGTTATTTTGTTTCTGTGCAGGGAAAATACTGACTGCATGATTTTACACTGCAATATAGATCTTACTTTGAAGAAAAACCCCACCCAAATCTAATTCTCTCTGCACAAGTTACATCTGCCCCACCCGCAGTGCACATGGTTTTATCCATCTAAGAAGGATTTTGTCAGAAAGAATGCACTAGAATAACCCCCTTGGTGCTTGGACCAAAGTTTGACACCTTCTCTTCCTCGTCTGCTCAGTTTTGTATAGTCTGGCCTGGATGCAGGTGTCCACCTAGCCCCTCTAAAGGTGCAGATTTACGCACTCCGGTTTCAAAGGCGGTTTGCTCGGTCTTCTGCAGTACAAATTTAACAAGGGGTGCTTCATCTACCACCTCCTTTTCTATCCCTGGTAAATCCGTGGGATCTGCAAAAGGCTCCTTTTTTGAGCTTTTATCTGATGTTTCTCTTAAATGGCTGACATGGAAGGTGGTTTTTCGGTACTTGTGAGTTATCGGGGCTGCCGATTTTTTTTTCATCGCGCCCGAAATCGTGGGCATCGCGTCGGTCGTGGCCGTTATAAGGAGCCGCGACGCGATGCCCACGATTTCCCATAGACAGTAATGTTAAAAGACACGATGGACCCGATTTCCGACACGATTTCCCATAGACAGTAATGTTAAAAGACGCGATGGACCCGATTTCCCATAGACAGCAATGTTAAAATAAAATGACAATGTGAAATTGGCCAATATGGCCATTTCACATTGGATATGTTTTAAAAAAAAATGTTTCATGTCCCCCCACCACCGTTAACGCCACCCCGCTATTGACGCCAACCCGAAGCGTGGCGAGCGCAGCAGTACGCGTCCTCCGACCTTTTCATGCCCTACTATCCACTAGGGCGTGGAGTGAGAATAGAATAGTGTGGCGAGCGCAGCGAGCCACCGAGCCCGAAGCGTGGCGAGCGCAGCGAGCCCCGCGCCGTGATGCGGACACCTTCACAGGTGTCCGCGTCCCCTCGCGGGGCTCGCTGCGCTCGCCACGCTTCGGGCTCGGTGGCTCGCTGCGCTCGCCACACTATTCTATTCTCACTCCACGCCCTAGTGGATAGTAGGGCATGAAAAGGTCGGAGGACGCGTACCGCCGCCCCTCGCGGGCTCGCCACGCTTCGGGTTGGCGTCAATAGCGGGGTGGGGGCGTTAACGGTGGTGGGGGGCCATGAAACATTTTTTTTAAAAACATATTGGCCAATTTCACATTGTCATTTTATTTTAACATTGCTGTCTATGGGAAATCGGGTCCATCGCGTCTTTTAACATTACTGTCTATGGGAAATCGTGGGCATCGCGTCGCGGCCCCTCATAACGGCCACGACCGACGCAATGCCCCCGATTTGGGGCTAAATCGCGGGCATCGCGTCGGTCGGGTGTCCTTAAGTTAACCAAACTTAGGGACAAAATCGGCAGCCCGGATAACTCACAAGTACCGGTTTTTCAAATAGCCATTACCTCTCCTCGCAGAGTCCTAGACATGGGTGCTTTCCTAGTTTTTCTTTTTTCACCCCGATAGAGCGATATTCCGCACTCGTTTGGACTTCCTTCCAAAAATCGTTTCAAGTTTTCACATTAATCTGGATATTGTTGTTCCCATTGTGTCGCTCTTATCTTTTTAACTCCTTGTTGCCCCGTCTATGGACCTACCAATACCCATGGTCCCAGTGTTCCACCTAAAGATGTATCGTTGCATCGCTCGGTGTGTGCGGGCGATCTGCAATCCGCCTGTACAGCCGCTGCATGAAGCACCGGTGATTGACCGCTCAGTTGGCGGGAGCATGCAAATGCGCTCACCCATTTATGATGTCAGTCCTGATGGATCGGGCAGGGTGTATGTAGAACACCCTGTCCGATCTGTCTGCAGATATATCTGCTGGTGTGTACCCAGCTTTAGGCCCAGGTGTGCTCGGAATTACAGACCTTCTCTAGCGCTGCTTTAAGCTGCTGCTCCATCAGTCTGTGACAAACTGCACCTTGATAAATACATCCCATAGAGAGAAGTGTGGGAAGGGGTTGAAAGGTCTACATCAGGGATGGGGAACCTTCGGCCCTCCAGCTGTTTAACTACACATCCCAGCATGCCCTGCAACAGTTGTAGCATGACAACATAGCAAAACTGTAACAAGGCATGCTGGGAATTTTAGTTCCCCATCCCTGCTCTACAGTGTCTAGGTTGACACAGGCAGAAGGTTGACATCCATGTGGACTACAATTGGGGGGTACACCCTACACTAATTGGGGTTCTGTGTTGACGTCAAACAAAAAATGAAAACTCATGTTTACCTTTTATATGTTGACCTTTGTATCAATGTCAAGGATTTGCATTTTCACTTATTTACATATTATTTGTATGCAGGCCCCATGGTCTACGGGATTTGTTATTGTCCTGTGTCCCGGAAGAAAGACTTGGAAGATCTGAAAGTTGCAGGTGAGTTATTGAACAGGATACATGTGCACAATGGTGGCATCGCCCATAAGATTGCAGCTGACTCCTAGTGCGATTTCCAGAACGTATGCAAGCGTGGCTGATATACGGAGCTTCAGTTTTTCTTTTCCCATTAACATTAAGTGGACACCACTAATTTGTATAATATCTGTTCATGAACTACAGTACTTGTTTTCTCACATAGAAGGACCTTTATTTTTTTCAAAAAAAAAAAAAACTATTGCAGAACAATAATATCAATTATATAATGAGACTATTTCTGGTGATGGTATCAGAGGGAGCGATGATAAATGTGTTTCCAGTTAGCTTCCCGTCAGCCACTAGGAATATCCTCTCTAACATTCTTATTTATTTTCTGCAGACTCCAAGACCCTGGCTGAGGCAGAGAGGGAGCGACTGTTTGAGCTACTGAATGGGAAATCAGAATTTATTGGCTGGGCCCTGCACATATTGTCACCCAATATAATATCTACCAGCATGCAGCAGAGGTGACACTGCAATGCCTTTTGTAGATTCATTGTCTTGTGTGTTTTTTTTTTTTTTGTACCAGCTGGGGGTGATCAATCTGTTCTCTATTCCAGGGCAAAGTACAATCTCAATGCCTTATCCCACGACACTGCCATAGGACTTATCCAGCATGCTCTGGACACTGGCGTACAAGTCACAGAGGTGAATATAGATATTAATAGAACAGAGTCTGCTCAACATTCCATTCAGTGACTGGGTCACCTAGGAGAATAGAGAAAGGTGGGGCAAATGGTCCCAGCTTCCAGGAGGTGCTCACCAATCAAACAGGAGGGGGAGTACTCAATGCCTTAAATAGACTTTCTGAGGTCTTGCTGCATGCCTGGAGAACTTGTGCTGGGCTCCCACCTCCACACGCTCCCACAGACCAAGATAGTCGTCAGTGGTTCCTTCCAAATTATCTGGCAAAATGAAGGGGTCCAGAACCCACAGGGTGGCCTTTGGGGTGGAGTTTAGCGTGCCGACAGTCAGGATTCTTAGTCATTAGTACGATGGCAGAATCCCAACTTAGGGTGCTCGGACAGGGTGGAGCACAACTAAGCCCCTTGCAGGCTCGCTGTGCTCGCCACCTATTCTGTTCTCTGTGGGGATCGTGGCGGAACTCCACAAGGGAGACTAGCCCCTGTCAGTCCTGATCCCGACGTTGGTGTAATGACAGCCAGAATTGTAACTGTCGGGAGGCTATCCGGCACCTGGCCTTTGTGACCATCGTACCTAACAATAAGCAAAGAAGGTTCAAATGTGAGGGTTGTGGATAAAATGTAATGAAAATGTATAGGACATTGTATCCTTTTTGACATTATGATGGCATTTGAACTGTTGGCATACTGGTTGCATATCTCAAGAACGCATAATGCAACATGTATTATATTGTACAGTATTACTATAACGATACTATTTAAAATTAAAATGTACCCGCCTCACAGACTAGACATCCTGCCTCACCCCCCCCCCCCAGCCCCAAACCTAGAGGGGAAAAAAGAGTTTCTTTACTAAACAAAACACATTCGATACATCTAGACATGAACGGCATCATGGTCAATTTATATTTCCTGATTTGAGAGTCAATTTTGCCGTTGCTTTGTATGGGCTTGAATCAGACCTGATCATAAAGCACATTTTTTCTTTAATAGATAAAACCATGTGCATTGTAAGGCCCCCATACACTATGCGATCTTGGGCCACTAAATTGCGTGAAATCGGCCCAAAATCGCATGTGTGACATTTGATCCGATCCAATGTGCAGTTCCGTGCGCATTGGACCGGATCAGGAGGTCGGACTTACAGCATGTACTATGACGTCTGACCTCCTGCAGCGGCTCTCAAATGAGTGGCCGGGGGGGGGGGGGGGTGTGTGTGCCGGTGAGAAAGCAGTGCACCTGCGGCAGTGATCATCAGTGTGCTGTGCAGCGGTGGCTATTACAATTTTAAAATAACGTGTCAAATATTACTATCTGGCTTCTGATTGGCTGAGAGAGCACTTACCACACAGCGCTACCTTAGTATGTCCCCACAGAATAATACACCACTAAGTGATAGATTAATAGTGATACATAACTTGGTCCAAGCAGGTTGAATTTCCAGTTGTCAAGGGGGTTCAATCTGTAATGATACAAAGATACACTTTGTCCCCCAATTTTTGGACTCACAATAAGGGTACACAACAAAAAAACATTGTTTGACCTTTGTTTATTTCTGGTGTTCTGACAAAAAACACTGTTTACCCGACTGCTGCATGCCTTTTTGGTGCGCTATATTTCAAAATATTCCTTTAAATTGAGCACTCTGATGGGAGGGAGGTCTAATGTATGGGGGCCTTAAGTGAGGCAAATGCAACGTGCCGAGATTTGGGTGTTAGATTGTTTCTGTGCAGTGTACATATTGGCTGCTTTATTCTTAAGGTGCTCCTACAAGGTGCGATAGGCATGGTGCGTTCTGTATTAGATCTTATCAAATGCATTTTGAACACGATGCAATGCAATCTAGTACAAAAAGTACCAGTTAACACAAATGGAATACCTTCCACATTCATACTCCACTTCCACCTAGTACGCTGGTCTTCTTGGCACGATTATGTTGCTGATGGAGGGGGCTCACAACATTTTCCTAAGTCATCCCTCTGCGGTCCCTGCCAATTTAGTCTCATTGAGAGCGAATCAATTCCTACAACCGCTGTATAAACCCCCAATGTCCCATCTTCTGCCCACCTGTACTCCTGCCCTTATAACATGAAAATTGTACAATGTTTTCAATTCCCTACCATCACACTTGGTACATGTGAAATTATTTCCTATTCTTTTTTCTGTCGGTTTTCCATGTTACGTGAAGTGTGTATGACATGGCGCTTTTTTATGTTTACAGAATCCAATGTTTACAAAAAAAAGTACCAGTTAAATTGTGCCGTGTATGGGCACCTTTGCAGTAAATCAGAATTCAGTTTGAACACATCCCACCCACAACTAACGCTGCCTGCACCTGTTACATCTGCCCCACCTGCAGCGCAGTATGGTTTTGTCCAAAAATTTGCTTTGCGATCAACTCTGAAATAGGTCATGTTCTGCTTGGTGGCTCAAATAATTGTCCGCGTGATGTTCCTGGTAGTCTGACACGTTCAGTGTTGTCCATTGTCGCTCTGCAGGTGTTTGTGGATACGGTGGGTCCTGCAGAAAAGTATCAGGACAAGCTGAAGAAACTGTTCCCCGAGATAGACGTCACAGTGAGACCCAAAGCTGATTCTCTGTTCCCTGTGGTCAGTGCTGCCAGCATCTGTGCAAAGGTGAGACCTGCGCGGTCAGTATTGGTGCTTTTAAGAGTAGGACGTCTATGGCACACAGGAAAGAAATATATGAACATTTGTTGCAATGAATGAAACCAGCCATTGTTGGTGTAGTTTATTTATTTACAGTTTCATATATAGCGCAGCATATTCCATTGCGCTTTACCTTTGGAATAGTTAAATGTATCCATTTCCTTTCCGTTTAAGAGTTACAGTATAAGGCTGGTATCACATGAGTTGTTTTCGACTTACCTTAAAACAGCAGTACAGTACTCACTGGTATTGTAAATGACTGCTGATAACTCCAGTGGGCCTGAGTCTTCATGACTGCTACCTATATGTGGTACATTAGTGCGGCGGGCTCTGTGCTAGAGGACACATCAGCTGCCGGTACTTAAGTTAAACTGCACACACTGCCACATGTAATGTATGCTGGCTATAGGGGGGACAGTAGTGTACCTGGCTCTGTGCTGGCGGGCTCATGAGCGGTTCTGTATACACTGCCACATGAATGCTGGCTATAGGGGGGACAGTAGTGTACCTGGCTCTGTGCTGGCAGGCTCATGAGCGGTTCTGTATACACTGCTACATGTATGCTGGCTATAGGGGGGACAGTAGTGTACCTGGCTCTGTGCTGGCGGGCTCATGAGCGGTTCTGTATACACTGCCACAAGTAATGTATGCTGGCTATAGGGGGGACAGTAGTGTACCTGGCTCTGTGCTGGCGGGCTCATGAGCGGTTCTGTATACACTGCCACAAGTAATGTATGCTGGCTATAGGGGGGACAGTAGTGTACCTGGCTCTGTGCTGGCGGGCTCATGAGCGGTTCTGTATACACTGCCACATGAATGCTACTTATTGTTTCAGGTTGCCAGAGACCGAGTGGTAAAGGGATGGAAGTTCCTAGAGGATCTGACGGACGTTGATGCAGATTACGGCTCCGGTTACCCAAACGGTCAGTCCACTGGATGTACAAAGCTTCATAACTGTGTGGGATGTGGGATGTGTGATGGATTAATGATCTGTGTCGCATGAGGCTTACAGGTAGATGATACACAGGGCAAGGCAGAAGCAGCAATACCAAATAAATCATTCTTATGCTTTGTACACGCTGTGAGATTCCCTTGCTATTCGAGTGCTATGCAATCTTTGCTATCTCTGTACTATTTACATACAATTCACACGATCTACATTAGATTTGCACTATATAGTCATTGCTGCCCTGTCTATCTGGGTTCCGATTTTGTGCTGTCACGGGAGCGCGCATCGGGATCGCAAGGTAAAAAACCTGTGCGATCTGCATATGATCTGACTATATAGTCACAATCTAATGTCAAATCTCACCGTGTGTACACCGCATTATACTCCACCATCAGTTGCACCATTGTAACATGCACCTGCCCTTTAGCAGAGACCGTTTCTCTGTCCCCGTGTGACTGTGAGCAGTCCATCATCTGTGTATGCAGCCACTGTCGCGCTCCCTCAATGTGGCCAGAGGACAGGACATCGCAGATTAGCGCAGACCCCTCGCTGCCAATGCCCAGTATGTTCTCAGTACATGTCACCCCGCGTGCTCCTGATATTAGGCCTCTAGGTCTGCTCGGACACATGCGGTGCCACTTACACATGCGAGTAGCAAAGCAGGAATCCACTTCGTCCGATGTTGGCAGCGCATCCGCCTCCTGAATTCCGCCCACAGTGTTTCAATGGTCTTGTTCCTTTTCATGACTACATTCTGTGTAGTTTTCTGTGTGCACATCACCCCTGTGCACGGTATCCGGATGGCCGATGTCTTGCGTGATAGGTCGACACATGTAAAGGGTTGACATGATTTTTTTACTTTGTCATTCTTTACCTTCCATGTGTATTATAAAGGGCCACCCGGCCCTGTAGCATGGTGAGCAGATGTGATACACTAACCTGGAGGTCCGTGTGCTCAGATGTTGACCATGACACCAAAAAAAACTCATGTCAATCTTTTGGGATTCTCTAGACCAGGGGTGGCCAAACCTGTCCTCAAGATCTACCAACAGTTCATGTTTTTCAGGCAACCTGTGGATATATACTAGGAATGATGCAGCAGGTTTGAAAATGTGACAGTAATGACTACAGCTGTGCACCAGCTCGGTGATTTGGAAAATGTGGACTGTTGGTAGATCTCGGGGACCGGTTAGGCCACCCCTGCTCTAGACATTGTCACCCTGCTATACTAGTCTCGCTAATTAGCCTTTATTTGCTAGTATTCTGGTGTGTAATAAACTACATAGCGGGGTGTGTGTATGTGTACATTGTGACATAGAAATTCATCTCTATATTAGTCGGTAACCCTGTAAGTGTCTTGGAACATACTGCCCCACCTTCACATTTACTGGTCTGTTATAGTGCTAATGCTGGAGCCACTGTAGAACTACAAGAACCAGAAAGCTATACATGTTTCTTAGGGAAAAATGCCATAGGCCATGATTTACAGGAGGCGGAGCAATTCCAACGTGCTAGTTTAATGCAGACATGGCGAAACTGTGACCCTCCAACTGTTGTGAAACTACACATCCCAGCATGCCTTGCCATAGTTTTAGCCTTCCCTAATAGCAACACTGTGGCAAGGCATGATGGGACTTGTAGTTTCACAACAGCTGGAGGGCCATAGTTTGGCCAAGCCTGGTTTAAAGGCAAAAAGCTAGGACCTTAAGCTGGGTACTCCTCATCCGATGGTGTGATGCGACGTTATGATACGTAGCATGCGTTCTACGCACTATGCAATCCGCTGTATGATGACGCAATGTATTGTTACACGCTGAATGTAACTAAACCGCTAAAGCTGTGGAATCGGCCGATTGAACTTGCAGCACGTCATTGTTAGAATGTTCTATTGACACCAAGTTTAAAAACTTAAAAAAAAAAAAAAAAAAGTGTAATCCGCCAGCTCTGTAACAGTTGTGTGTTGTGGTTATCTAGTAGAAGAATGTGCTGATGAGTAAATGTACCCTTCCTAGCAGTTGGCTTGCTGACGCCAGCCCTGAGATGTCTGTTACAATAACCTACGTTGTGTTAGAGACCGAAGCCACCCTGTGCCCCCGCCTCCTTAATTTGCTCATGGCACCTAGAGCTTGTGGGCACCCTGTGATATACGGCACTGTCATGGCATTTAGCAGCATGGGGCTGTATTTGCTGAAGATGCCAGTGGTGGTCTGACCATGCCGGTGACCGCTGTAACAGCCCAGGGTGTGTACAAGTTGTAATTGTTCCCGACCTGCCATGTGGGTGATGAAGTGGAAGGCGATAATGCCCCAGCCAATCGGCTGTGCTTGAAAAATGACAGCTAGGAGTTGATTGGCTGCTGCGTTATCGCCATTTTACCAGGCGTAATACGTCTGTCCCGCTGTGTGGTATAAGGTTGCCCTACCTTCTGCATGAACCTCTGCAGACATGAACAGATGCTGTGTACCTGGGCTCCATACCGAAGGGGAATCGGTGAACTCTCCATTGTGTTGGTCTGTCCCTTGTACTTCTGCGCAGTAACTATCTCTGTTAAGTGTGTGTTTATTTTTATTATTTTTCTCCCCATGTCCATCAGACCCAAAGACCAAAGAGTGGCTTGTTCGCCACCTGGACCCCGTTTTTGGATACCCACAATTTGTCCGCTTCAGCTGGAGCACCGCGCAGACGATATTGGACAGCAAAGCTGCCCCTGTGCTGTGGTAAGTGTAGACGATCTGCTGCTTGGTACGTTTGTGTGTGTGTGCGCGTGTTGTGCAGTACTGAACAGAGTAGTCAATCATTTGCCACACGCGGCGCACTGGGAGTGTTCGTTTTAATTGGCTTGCCGCTGGTTAATGATCCTGGAGAGGGCAGGCTGAGAGCCTTATAGAATAGTGTAAATAAAGAAGGGGTGAAGTGGACATTGAGCACCACTGATAACTGTCCCTGGTGTAGTGGGCAAGGTGCACTACTGATGCCAGGTTCACTCCATGTGAAAGCTTGAGGCTGCGGATCAGACGGTGTTATATCAGTGATGGAACAGAGATGAGCATGCGCTGCCAGAGATGTAACTGGAGAAAAGTCTGACTGGCGTTACATTATCAGGGATTTTATCACCTGCCCTTAGGCAGGAGAAACAACATCTCTGATGAGTGCAGTTTGTTCGTGACCATAAAAACGCATATATCTGGGAACTTATCCCGGACCCTATATTATTTGTGATTTGCCTGTTTTGGGGCCCAACAATCGGTTTAACCAGAAATATATAGCCATATACATTGCATCATGCTCGGGCAGTTCTAGAACTCATTCGTACATTAGAATACTATACAGCAATGTGCTGCACAATCTGTATAATAACGTGTAACACTGCATATACAGTGCACAGTTGCACCGATTTCCCCAGTACATACGCGTGAACGAGCGCCTGATAACAGCAGTAACTTACATAGAAGTTATTGGATGTTTACGTTACCTGTATGCTTTTGTCATAGGGAATCCCCCTTTGCATTCCGAAGGGCTTTAGTCTAGAAAGAAAAGTCCCCACACTCTAGTTTGCACATTACATGTAAACTTTTGTTCATATCTGGCTGCAATTGCCCCTTTATCAGTCACTTATGCCTGGATTGGCTGAGGGTTATGTCTGTCACAAGACAGGAAGTCTCATGTACGCCTGTTAAACGGTCACCCCTATGAAATCTTTTGTCTATTATCTTCTACCCAGTGCTTATTTGAAGAAAGCCTTGCTTGTGTATCTGTGTAATTAGCTACTATAGTCTTTGCAAATTGTATCCTTTCACCTAAATCTTCTGTATGTACAGAACTAAAGCAGTGATAAGGTTCACCAGCAGAGGATATTAATGAATGCAACTGTGTGTATGCGTGTCCTATCTATGCAGATCCAGCAGGGGGCAGCAGGATGCCAGAGCATTAGTACAGTAAGCATCTTTCCCGGTTACAGCAGCAGTGGGGCACGGATTTCCGTCTCAGCTGGCTGTGGCCTTGGTTGTTAGTAACATTTGCACTGATTAGCATTGTCAGATTATACAGGGTGATGGGGGGAGGTCAGACAGACCTTGTGTTGCATTAAGGAGGATTTCGGCGTACGTCTCCCTTCCCTCCCCTCCCCCCCCATTTTCACCACACACACACACACGTCTAATTGCCTATCAGAGGAGCAGCAGGTCTTGGAACTGCTGTTAAAAGGATAAAGCTCAGGCAGATTGTATTATGCAGCTTGTATCTGACCAAGTTTCTTCCGTGCAGGGGTGATGATGACGAAGAAGCTGCTGGGAAATCCTCATCCCACTCTCTCCTCTCCTTCTTTTCTGCATCTAAAGACTCCACAAAGCCCCAGAGCCACCGGTTCTTCCAGGAGAGGCAGCTGGAGCCGCTGGCTGATCTGTAGGGAAGTACTCTACTGGAAATGGTCCTAAATATCATCTAGTGCAGGCCTGGCCAACCCACGGATCTCCAGCTGCTGCAAAACTACAAGTCCCATCATGCTTTAACAGCTGAGCAGTGGGGAGAGTATGATGAGGCTTGTAGTTTTCACATCAGATGGAGAACCACCAGCATGGGACTGCACCTTGGCATCAGTGTGACAGGTGTCCGTCATTAAGTTGGTGTAAGTGATTTATGATTCACAAGTCTCACTAACGCAGGTTTGAGAACACCGTCAGCAATGTTGGTTTGGTGTAAATGCAGTTTAGTAAATGGTCATTAACCTGGATAGGATGTTAACGTGGCCTCATGCCGGTGTCTGCAAAACATGGAAAGTTTTGGTGTTAAATAAATGTGATTTTTCAGATTTGTGTTGGGTTATAAGTGGTCCGGGTGGTGCTCTCAAATCGAGTACAGATTGTACTGGTGACTCCTGTTCATGACCAGAGCACTTCTCGGTGACTAACATGCATCTGTGTTGCCATAGACTGCAGTGTAAATTAAATACCAGGTTATAGGGAGGAGCTACAGTGTAGTGGGAGGAGTTACCTGCAGTGGCAGTAAAGGTTACCAAACGGGTGAGATGTGAACAGACGCAGGACTGGTGATTATTGGATTGGTTGTTGCATGTGCACAAGGGTCTTTATATCTGCGTCTGGACCTATAGCAGCCGCCTGTCGACTCCAATGATAAAACACTGTCAATAATGAGTGTACACCAGGCATTCCCAACCACAGTCCTCAAGGCACACCAACAGTGCAGGTTTTAGTGATATCCAGGCATCCGCACAGATGGTTTAATCAGAATCCTTCAGATACTAATTAAGTCACCTGTGCTCAAGCCTGGATATCTACAAAACCTGCACTGTTGGCGTGCCTTGAGGACCGTGGTTGGGAATGCCTGGTGTACACTATAATCTGTTTGGTTTGCCGTGTGTGGCCAGTCTCTGATCTAGGTTCTCTGCTTAGACCTGCCTTAACCTTCATAGTGAAATAAGCCTTTTGCAGAAACAGGATTCACATAAATGAATGGATTTATTTTCAGTCCTGCTTTGGTAACAATACAGACAGGTACATTCAGCATAGAATTCTGCTTCCCACCAAACCTTTTCTAATTACCAATGCTTCCTGTTCGCTGGACGCACAGGTAGAAGTAGTGATGGTACGATGCAGAGCAGCAACACGAAAGGTCAGCGGCTGTTTGGCTCAGCTTGTGCTTGTGAAGACTTCTTTCTCCGGGTATGCGGTCCCTGTGTCGACAATCACTAGGTCGACCACCAATGGTTGGTATTGACAGAAGGTTGACACAAGTTTTTCAGTTTTTTTGGGGGGTCTAGACTGACTTGGTTTATACTTTACTATCCAGGTGGGCATAGAATGAGCTTATTATAGTGTGCCGAGCGCAGCAAGGCACCATGCCAGAAGCATGGTGAGTGCAGCGTGGTACACGTATAAGATGTCGACATAGACACCCAAAAAAGTGAAAAACTTGTGTCGAATTTGTGGGTGTCAACCACTTCGACCTTCTGGCGATGGCGACCATTTTCAGGTATTAACCTGATCACTGTCAACCATTAGTGGTCAACTTAGACATTGTCCGTCATCTGTACCGTAACCCTTTCTTTGACAGTTGTCTCAACTTTGGTAACAATCATTGGGTAAAGAGAAGCATTTGGGGGTGGGGTTATAGGGGGCGAGGGAATGGCTTATCAGAGGAAAGTGGTTGATCAGAGCGTAAGTAACAACCCTTTACAGCCCATTGCCACTGCCGCTTCCTCCATCCATATCCATTTGGATATTCCTCTTGCGCAAAGCTCTTCTTAATCTATTATGTGCGGCTTTGTGGTGATAACACTTTTCTGGATAGCCGGATGACCCCTCCTGGGCGGTGTCTAGATCTGCATGGGAGGGGTTCTGTTCAAGACCCACCCCCTTCTCAGGCGGAGTGATGCACAAGCAGTCCTCAGTCATGGCTACAAATGTGTGTTTCCAGACGGTATCGCACAGCTGTTGTCCTGATCCAAACTTCTGTAAAGGGAATCATTAGGATATTTATTAGTTCCAGCACATTCAGTGATCAGGGAAACTGTTTTGGTATTGCTGATAAGGGCTCAATAGGTATTGTCGTAATGCTGCTACTAAATAGAAGATGGGCTTCCGTATCATAGGTGTTAACACAAAAATATAAAGCAGGTAACACTAAATAAAAAAAGACAAATTAAACGTGTGTTGTAATTTCCGTCGTACTTTCGATATAACTTTCAAAATTGTGACCTTTTTTTATTTTCTTACGGTAACTGCTGTAAATGGCACTTTCTAAAACTGGAAAATCTATGGCAATGACCACTATCTCTTAAACTGTAACAGGACCCTGCATAAGGTACATATGCATCGGAGAGTGTGGTCTCACTGATGCTATGAGAACAGCAGGAATTCTGGGTAGCAGCCACTAATGTAGGTCATTGTAAGTGCTGTTGTGAGTTCCATCACATCCAAAAGGTGGATGTGATGGAACTCACAACTACTTAATTCCTCCCATACCCAAGACTTTTTTTCCCTGCTGCTCCTTACCTCTGGAACTTTCTTCCTCTACACAATTTCAAACAGCTCTCAAGTACCACTTCTTCATCAATGCCATCCAGCTCTCATACTAACCCTCTGACCCATAGTCACTGTCTTCCCCCTCTGTGCCACCCCTGTCTCTCTACCCCTCCCTTTTAGAATGTAAGCTCTTATGAGCAGGGTCCTCTTCCCTCACTGATAACATAATCTCCTAACCACCTGCCGCTGATTGGGTCTAATGGCTGCAGCATCAGTGTTTATAAACCTTGGTCACAAGGAACCTTGGGTGGATTAAACTTCCTTTTGTCTCTCTTAATAATGGAGCATAATCTTCCATATTAACATTTGGCTTTCCGAGGCAGACTAATACTATTGGCCAAATGTAATGGCAGCCGTGTGGTATGATAGCCTTACTTGGAGGTTTTTATTTAAAGGGGAAACCACTTACAAGGCAAAACCGTGCCCTTAAAAAAAAAAAAAGCCTTTGGTTGGCATCTTTCACGGCCGCAGAACCTGAAGCTATTACAGCCTCTTTTCCCAGCCCACAGGGTAATAATGACCTGTAGCTGTCCAGAAGGTGAAGAGGTCGGGATCCTTTACTTTGATGGGATAGAATGTCTCTTGCCAGATATTATTCCAATAAGGTAAGAGGATCATTGGTCTAGGATGGGATGGGATAAGTGTGTCTGGCATAAGGGATTGCTGCAGGATAATGAGATTCAGATCTGGGACACAATTTGGGTGAGATTATATGAATAATTCCTACTGCTGCTGTTGACAGTCGGGCGTTTGGTAGAGGCTGGCACTCGGCTGCACACACGTGCCCCTGTGACCATGTCAAACCAGCCAAGCATGTGTTAAAAAAAAAAAAAAAAACAGGGAAACAAAGAAAAACAACTCCCTGGTTACAGAAATCATGCACCGAGGTGGGCGATGTGTTAACAAAGTTTGGCCAGAGAGAAAATGGCGAGTGTTCAATCTTTCATTTTTCACACACAGCCTGTAATATGACAGTTGGAAGTGAGTTTTCTGGCGCTTTATTTCTCTCCGTTTTTATCTCTCTCCAAGGTTTGATTACCCAGCCATTGTTAATAAACCACAGTGGGCAGTAAAATTGACCGATAACTCCCAAACTCACCTGAGTGTATGTGATGCATCCTCTGCTGCAGTTCCTGATGGAGGTTACGCTCCCGGAACATATCAAGTCCTCTCTGCAAGCGTCAAACCTGCCATGACAAGAGAGTTTATTGCAGATAGCATTCCCGTCTCGGTTACAGTATAATGGGTAGACAATGTCTAGGTCAACCACTAATAGTTGACAGTGACTAGGCTGACACTTGAAAATGGGCAATATACCATAGATTGACATTGCCAGAATGTTGACACCAGCTTTAGGCCATTCCTGCCCCATTCACACCACTTCTTTAAACCTGTTTATGCCCTTTTCCACTCCCACAAAATCCTGGGTTATTGCCTGGTCATCCTGGATTGCTGCTTAGCAGAGAAGTGTCCCAGAATCCAATCCGGCTATCAGTGCCGTGTAACCGGGTGACTTGGGTCCCTCTCCCAGCTTATGTGGAGCCAGCTCACTGGCACCTGAATATAATGTAATCTCTAAATGCTGGAGGAGCAGGACGACTGCACATCGGGTACAATGTAAACTGGGCTGGCCCAGGAATAACCCAGGAGGAGCAGTGTGAATGGGCTCTGCCCCGGGTTGGAACCATGTTCAAAAACACTGATTGTACCAGAGATCTTGGTGGAATAGGGATATTACACGGTGCAGTATTTCTGCTCAGCTGGCACATGGAGATTACATCATCTCCAAGCGCCGGTCACCTAGCACTACATAGGCTTGTAACGAGACCCGGATCACATGTTACCTGGCTTCAACCATGGTAGCTACTAGGAGCCTTTCCCACTAAGCTGCTTCCAGAGTTGACTCGGCAATAACTCAGCTGTGAAAAGGGTATATTATATTATAATACCCTGCCATATCATTCATATACCTCCTGGTGTATGGGGACCTCTACATTGTGTATGGTGTCATATTTACATTATTTGTTGCCAGTTTCATATATTGTGCAGCATATTCTGTGGGAGCAACAGTAATAAAATAAACTTAGTATTCTGGGTAATAACTAATGGCTTGGGTACGAGATCCCGGTACTTAGGATGCTGGCCAAAAAAACAACCTTGGCATTCTGCTTTTAAGGATCCTGAAAAGATTGTGGGTATGTATCCTAAACTTCTTCCCATACCCCTTTGATTGTTAAGAGGGGCCTGAGACTAGGATGCCTATGTACCCAGAGAGACAGCTCTCCAGAATAGGAGGTGCTATTCCAAGCACACTGCAAACTGCATACAGGCCACATGGGGTCAGTGATCTGCCAGCCCCATGGCCTTGCCTCCAGGGTGGTGGCATTGCTTGTACAATGTAGGTCTGGGTACATTGGTACGGTATATTTGCGATGCCATGCAGTGTAATAAAGGAACCTCATATATCTTGGGATCTGCTTGTACTGCATGATCCATTGGAGCGCACAATAGTGTGGACACACTAGACCAGGGATGGGGAACCTTCAGCCCTCCAGCTGTTGTTGAACTACACATCCCAGCATGCTCTGCAACAGTTTTAGCATGGCCAAGTAGCAAAGCTGTAGCAGGGCATGCTGGGATATGTAGTTCAACAACAGCTGGAGGGCCGAAGTTTCCCCATCATGATATCTAGAATGATGTGTCACAGGATGGCACTCAATGCAGGTAATTGTTAATAGTCCAGTGCCAGGTACATATGAGAAACATGAAAGCACTTACCCCCTCTTACAGGAAAGGATTGGAACCAGCACACGGATATGAAGTGAAAGAAAAAACGTGGTTTATTGTACAAGCATTATTGCACAACAGACAGCTGTTCACCTGACAGCCGTTTCAACTGCATGGCAGCAGTTTTCATCAGAGGTTACCTCTGATGAAAACTGCTGCCATGCAGTTGAAACGGCTGTCAGGTGAACAGCTGTCTGTTGTGCAATAATGCTTGTACAATAAACCACGTTTTTTCTTTCACTTCATATCCGTGTGCTGGTTCCAATCCTTTCCTGTAAGAGGGGGTAAGTCCCATCATGATATCGGCGTCATCAAGCCCCGCCCCCAGTCTGACAAATACTGGAATTCGCAGGTCTCCGATGCGGAGGTGGGGCTAAACTGGAGGTTTGCCCACCTTTCTAGGGGGCCGTCTGTGGAAATGCGGCTGTATTGGGTCTAAATCTCAGGACCTCAGTGAAAAAGATGTATTAGTAAAGTAAGTAATGCAATAAATACACACAGCTGTGTAAAACCATACTGCACTGCAGGTGGGGCAGATGTAACACGTGCAGAGAGAGTTATATCGCTTCTGATACAAATGCCGGGTTGCAACTAGGATGCTACCCAGGTAATACCCCTTTCACAGTGGCGGCAGGGCCCAGCTTATTGCTGGGTCAGTGACATCACTTGCCACGTGCAGTGCTGGCGCTATGAGACGAGATCATCTAGACCTGGATCTTCCTATGCAGTAAATGGGTGCCAGGCCACATCGACCCGGTTTACCTGTTTACATTAACTGCAACTTAAGTCTTTACCAGTACCAATGCTGCTAGCTAGGTTGTATTCCAGGGTCACTGGACCCAGATTGAGCAATTTCCCAGGTTCATGTGTCCTCAGGTTCAACTGAGATCTTCTTTTCAGTGAAAAAGGGGTATAAGATTGGGGGTCCAAACTGAAATCTAAATTGCAGTGTAGAAAATGGCTAACATTTGTGGGCTACATGAAAAAGCAGCCAGTATTTACCCTGCACAGAAATTATTTCACCCACCTAAATCTAACTCTCTGCACATGTTACATCTGCCCCGCCTGCAGCGCAGCATGGGTTTGCCCAGTTTTTTGCTTTACTTACAAACATGAATCAGGCCTTTAGTTAGATATGACCCTCAGTACAGTCCTCCCATGGGCTGCATTCTACCTACAAGCAGTGGTAATATACAGTATCTCTAGGCTTACCATACTATTACTTTAAACCAGGACACTCATGCAGAGCCGGCCCTAGCCTAAATTACGCCCTAGGCAAGATTTTGACTGTTGCCCCCTAGCACTGCCACTAGTTCCGTCTCCCCTTTCCCAGCACCATCAACCCTCATCATAGCAGTCATCATTTTGGTGTCCCTACCCGCAATATTTTAAATAGAACCAGCACACCCATTCAGTGCCTTTTTTGCTGAAAATTCGTCTTATTTGCATTGTTTTGACCAGCACACACAAGGAGCTTCTGCTGATTAAAATGATATGCAGCATGCCTATATTCTGTGTGCGACTGTGGCTGTACCTGCATACGGAATGCTATGTTACAGTGAGTTCCATGAATACACTATTTCAGATGCAGATACAGCCTCACTCACACACAGAATATAGGCATGCTGCATATCGTTTTAATCAGCAGAAGCTGCTGATGCCCCTAGGCATTCCAAATGCCCTAGGCAATTGCCTAGTTGGCCTATGCCTAAGGCCGGCCCTGCACTCATGGATTATACAGGATCAGTGGCTGATTAAACCATCTGAAATGCAGGCTTGAAGTCAGCCTGCCACGGAACCTGTGTAATTCATTAGTGTTCAGTTTTGCAAGGATAGCATGGTAAGCCTAAGTATATTTGGCCTGGAATATAATGCACTATGGCCCTTATTCAGGTTGACTGTTGGGCGTGAATTCGCACTGGAACCAATGTTTTGCTCATGTGCGGCAGCATTTCTGCGCATGTGTATACACTGGGAGCATGCGAACTCGGCGCAAAATCTGTTCGGCAAGTGCACACTCCCTGCATTTCCAGCGTGGGGTGAAGACGGGCGTGGGGTGCTGGCCTGGGCCATTAGCATATATGAACGCCCAGCGTCCCCATGCTAATGCATTCATGATGCACGTGTGGGGGGCGGACAGCTAACCTAACCGCATGTCAGCTGCCCACCCTATTCCCTGGAGTTCTACAGGCACATGTACATTTGCGTGCGCCTTCACCATCATTTGATGGTCGGCGACCATCGAAAGATAGGGGAGGTTCCCACTGGCATGTGAATAGATGTTTATGTAAAACATCCATTTGCATGCAGGGTGAACGAACGCGGCATTGGAAGGGGGGCGGGCGTACCACCATTCACCGGGGGGTTCTGGATGACTCGTAAGGGTGCGAATTCAACCTGAATAAAGGCCTATATGTGCATGCAATTATCTTTAGAAATATGCTAGGTACACACCAGAACGATGCAGATCGTACGATCTACCTACGATCCAATCCGATTCTGATCCGATTACGATCCGCATCTAGTTGAATGGCTCTTTTTCAAATCCTGACTGCAGCAGGTAGGCGCTGCAAAACAACCAAATGACCTGCGGGGCTGCGCATCGGATCGGAATTGGATCTGAAATGGCCCAAAACATGCCCAATTTACATACAATCGGTCGAGATTGTGTCAAAATCTGGTGTTTTGGGGCCAAATCGTTCTGGTGTGTACCCTACATTACTTACTTTTATATTTGCACAGCTTTTTTCTTTTTAGTTAAAATTTACTTGCACACGATGGCGGCCATTTTGTGTGCCGAACCAATATCTTAGAGAGAACAGATCTGTGTAATAGGGACCAAAGACCTCTGAGTTCCGCCGACGAGAGGATAGGTGCACCTTAAATCAGCATCCTAGTTTGTTACCGTACTGTAATAATATGCGCTTACCAGTCATAACAGAACGTGTTGCACAGCGGCAGCTCATGTAGTCCAGCAACTGTTTTGGGGTGGTCCCACTTAGCAATGTTGGGAGAACAGAGGTACATGCATTGCACGCGGCCCACATACTCCTCACACCTGCAACAGGAGACACAACACGTCAGGATCGTCTGTCCAGGTGGTAATGGTACATGGGAAGGGGAGAACCTCTCTGTTACCTTACCTGGCACTCAGGGGTCCACATCCTTCCCATGGGAAGGGGGCATCTATTTGGTCCTGAGAACAGCAAGAATCTGGGAATAAGAACGAAATCCGCCATGAATATGAGCTATTGATACGATATGCTGGACGCAAATCTACGTCCAGCATCAGCTGCAAGGTGGCTGAGTGTCAGGGATGGTAGCTTGGAGAAGAGGTATCTGTCCCCATAAAAACGTTATGTACAAGGTGGCAATGCTCCAGCCAATCGGCTTCTAACTGTCAATTTACATATTGGAGCTGATTGGCTGGAGCATTATCACCTTGCACATAACGTTCTATATGGGGATAGATACCACTTCTCCAAGCTAGTTCATACATTTACCCGTAAGAGCCTTGGTGGACGTGCAGCATCTCCGGTCCAGTACTATTCTAACCTTACGCGGGAACACACCTGATCTGGCTATGAGCTATCAAATGTTGGAGTGAAAAAATGGGAGAGAGATAAAGTACCCATCAATGGGTTCCTAACTGCCATTTATCAGGCTGTGCTTAGGTGCTGGTTAGTACCTTTTTTCCACACCCACTTTATCTCTCTCCACTATCTCTCCTAGGTTTGGAACATCTTCCCCTAAATAAGGTTGAAGTACGACTGAAAAACACGGGCACATTTTATGAACAGTGCAAGAAATGTGACAGTTTGACAGACATTAGTGTACAAGGTAATTTCAGCTTTATGTGTAAATTATTTTCTATGACAAGGAACTTGGCTTATCCATATGTACAATTAGTAAGTTGCCACAAAATCATTATAAAAGCTACAGCAGTATTCCAGACAATGAAAACTTGGGCCAGAATAATATTAGTAATAATGGTTTAGACAATGGGGCAGATGTATTAAGCCTTAACAAGAGATAAATGCAAGGGTGATACGGAGAGATAAACGTCCAGCCAATCGGCTCCTTACTGACTTTTTTCAAACACAGCCTGTAACATGGCAGTTAGCAGGTGATTGGCTGGATGTTTATCTCTTTATCACCCTTATATTTATCTCTTGTTAAGGCTTAATACATCTGCCCCATTGTGATATAATGCTGCTGCATTACAATGTACCTGAGGCGACATGCATGGCCTGCAGGGAGATGTACAGTACTGGAGGCTGGAAGAGGAGGGAGGTCAGTATGGTAATAATGGAAGACTGACTGAAGATGCTCTGCCAGCAGTGTGATGTGCATATCGCCAATCTTTATAAGACAGCAGGTGTATGTAGTGTGAGCACAGCTTATGAGATGGTAGGTTAGATGGTTTAGAAGATGATCGGGCAGGATGGGGGTGGCTGGGTGTCAGGGATGGTAGAGGACAGTGTAGAAGATGATCGGGTAGGATGGGGGGTGGCTGGGTGTCAGGGATGGTAGAGGACAGTGTAGAAGATGATCGGGTAGGATGGGGGGTGGCTGAGTTTCAGGGATGGTAGAGGACAGTGTAGAAGATAAGGCAGGGTGGTGGTGGCTGGGTGTCAGGGATGGTATATACAATATAGTATAAATGGCACTATAATGGAAACTACTGAGGAGGAGAGGGATCTAGGTGTCACTATTTCAGGGGACTTAAAAGCAGGTAGGCAATGTAACAAAGCAATGAAGAAGGCAAGTCAGATGCTTGGTTGCATAGGGAGAGGTATCAGCAGTAGAAAGAAAGAAGTAATAATGCCACTGTATAGGTCATTGGTACGACCTCATCTAGAGTACTGTGTTCAGTTATGGAGGCCATATCTCCAGAAGGATATAAATACATTAGAGACTGTACAAAGAAGAGCAACTAAAATGGTGCATGGCCTACATCACAAAACGTACCAAGGAAATACTAAAAGATCTTATATATGTATACTTTAGAGTAGAGAAGGGAAAGGGGGGACATGATAGAAACGTTCAACTATATCAAGGGGTTTAACAAGGTACAGGTGGGAGACATTCTTCACAGGAAGAGGAGCAGCAGAACACGAGGACAAGCACTGAAACTAGAGGGAGGAAGATTCAGGGGAAATGTGAGGAAGAATTTTTTTCACAGAAAGAGTAGTAGATAAGTGGAATAGCCTATCATCAGAGGTGGTAGACGCAAATACAGTAGTACAATTTAAACATGCTTGGGATAAGCATATTGATATCCTTACAAAAAAATAGGGATCAAATATGGTTTGAGGTAACATGTTTAAAAAAGGGGCAGACTAGATGGGCCAAGTGGTTCTTATCTGCCGTCAAATTCTATGTTTCTATGGTAGAGGACAGTGTAGAAGAGGATAAGGCAGGGTGGGGGTGTCAGGGATGGTAGAGGACAGTGTGGAAGATGATAGGGCAGGATGGGGGTGACTGGGTGTCAGGGATGGTAGAGGACAGTGTTAAAGATGATAGGGCAGGATGGGGGTGGCTGGGTGTCGGGGATGGTAGAGGACAGTGTAGAAGATGATAAGGCTGGGTGTCAGGGATGGTAGAGGACGGTGTAGAAGATGATAAGGCAGGGTGGGGGGTGGCTGGGTGTCAGGGATGGTAGAGGACAGTGTAGAAGACGATAAGGCAGGATGGGGTTGGCTGGGTGTTAGGGATGGTAGAGGACAGTGTAGAAGATGATCAGGCAGGATGGGGGTGGCTGGGTGTCAGGGATGGTAGAGGACAGTGTAGAAGATGATCAGGCAGGATGGGGGTGGCTGGGTGTCAGGGATGGTAGAGGACAGTGTAGAAGATGATCAGGCAGGATGGGGGTGGCTGGGTGTTAGGGATGGTAGAGGACAGTGTAGAAGATGATAGGGCAGGATGGGGGTAGTTGGGTGTCAGGGATGGTAGAGGACAGTGTAGAAGATGATAAGGCATGATGGGGGTGGCTGGGTGTCAGGGATGGTAGAGGGCAGTGTAGAAGATGATAGGACAGGATGGGGGTGGCTGGGTGTCAGGGATGGTAGGACAGTGTAGAAGATGATAGGGCAGGGTGGGGGTGGCTGGGTGTCAGGGATGGTAGAGGACAGTGTAGAAGAGGATAAGGCAGGATGGGGTGGCTAGGTGTCAGGGATGGTAGAGGACAGTGTAGAAGATGATAGGGCAGGATGGGGTTGGCTAGGTGTCTGGGACGGTAGAGGACAGTGTAGAAGATGATAGGGCAGGGTGGGGGTGGCTGGGTGTCAGGGATGGTAGAGGACAGTGTAGAAGAGGATAAGGCAGGATGGGGTGGCTAGGTGTCAGGGATGGTAGAGGACAGTGTAGAAGATGATAGGGCAGGATGGGGTAGTTGGGTGTCTGGGATGGTAGAGGACGGTAGAGGACAGTGTAGAAGTTGATAGGGCAGGATCGGGGTGGCTGGGTGTCAGGGATGGTAGAGGACAGTGTAGAAGATGATATGGCAGGATGGGGGTGGCTGGGTGTCAGGGATGGTAGAGGACAGTGTAGAAGATGATAGGGCAGGATGGGGGTGGCTGGTTGTCAGGGATGGTAGAGGACCGTGAAGAAGATGATAGGGCAGGATGGGAGTGGCTGGGTGTCAGGGATGGTAGAGGACAGTGTAGAAGATAAGGTAGGTTGGAGCTTCTGTGTGTCAGGGATGGAAGAGGACAAGTTAGCAGATAAGGAATTGGAATCTCTTTGAGTAGAAGTGAATATAGATTACTAAAGGAATAGACAGATTGGAGGAGCTGCAGGGTGGATCAGGTGTGGGAGAGAACATGACCGAATACAGATGTATAATGCTGCAGATTAATATTTCATAAATTAGTTTCATATAATACAAGGAACTTTGGAGAATTCCAGTGGGTGAAAGCAATGAACACCTACTGGCTTTGAAAAGTGCTGATTAGTTAATTTACATTGAAAACCTGGTATGAGAACTAATCTTGACAATTAAAAATGATGGACAAAACTATTAGTTTAATAATGTTTTCAAATTGTCCAGAAGACCACGGGTGATATTTAATAGGATGAGAGCTTCAGAAAGTGAGAGATTTGGAAAGAATGTTCCAGGTTTTTTAAAGCGGCAATCCAGTTAGATTTTGAAGTGTAAATGATTGCTGCTTTAAAAAAACTGGCGATTTCTTACCACTTTTTGAATCTCTCATCCTATTAATTTTCACCCCACATGTTTGTAGGCGCTGGAGAATGATGTAAATGGAAATATGTAGATAATAATATAGGAAGAAAGCTCTGAAGGCCAGTGTAATTGTGGAAAGGAAGACTAGGAGAGAAAGGCAGAGAGATTCTGGAGCCCATGTACAGTAAATCTTGATATAAAGGTGGTTGGAGATGCTGGAACCAGTGGAAAAGCAGTTATGAAGATACATTTTGGTATAGAGATTGTGGAGTAGTTCTGAAGGCCAAAAGGCCAAATGAAGATGCTGGTTGTCAGGGGAAATGTAGTTATGTAGCTTTCCTGGCCATATGGAGATGTCGTAGGTCAGTGTAAATGCAGTTATGCAGGCCGCTACCGCTTATTTAATTTAGATAAAACTTGAGTAAAATGGGTAACACCACTTTCGTGGATGAGGAGCTACAGCCATGGATTTACAAAACTGATAGTGTGCGACAAGAACGTGAGAGTCATAGCCGTAGCTAGTGTGGTGTAACATAATTCCTGTGCATAAAACTGTCCCCCCACCACCCACAATTGCTGATAGGTGTATGCGCCAATGCTGCCACCACTGTCTATTTACCGCCCAATGCAATGTATATAGTGTTCATTTTAGCACCCGCCTGGGGTGTCGCTGTCTGCTGTAGTAGTGCTTCTAGCACAGTGTGGTCTGAATATCAGCACTGATATGCAAACCAGACCTGTGGTAGAAACACCACAGCAGACAGCGACACCCCAGGTAGGCAAGAGGAACTGCATGGGTTTTCAAAGTTGGCGGGTGCTAGAATGAACACTATCATAATAGGGGGTGGTGCGCCTTGCTGGAGTGCCAATACTAATATACATTACACCTGTCAGCGCTGTAGCAAGTGACCATCGATGGTTGCCACCTATACAATAGATGACCATCAATCGTTTCACCAACCGATGGTCATCCCTTTTCTTTGACTAGCCCTTGGGCCAATCACAATCTGGGAATAGGGCTTTGCTGGTTTTGGGGGCAGATTTATTCTCCATGTCCCAGCACCTCTATGGAGGGAAACCATCTGGTTCTCCCACCATCTATTGCAAAAATATTCGGCATTAGCCGGAAGCCATCGATGATTATGAATCATCGATGTTCAAAGGCTATCCCTTCGCCTGGCTCCTGCAGTGAAATCCGGTTTTAGCAGCCTAACTTACTGACCTCCGTGGCCTTACCCGACTGGCGACTGCCATCTGTAGACACATCAACTAAGTGCGTGCTGTATTGCATATTGGAAGGGAGATAGCAAGAAGGGGCACTACTACTACTTTGTGGCATAATGTATAAGAGGCACTACTACTGTGTGACATAATCTGTCTGTGGCACAATTACTACTACTGTGTGGCTTTAAGTGTACGGGGAACAGCTATTGCTACTCTGGGGTGTAACGTGTGAGAGGGCACTACTACTGTGAGGCATTATGTGTAAGTGGCACTTCTACTTTGTGGCATATTGTGTAAGGGACACTATTACTACTGTTTGATGTAACATGTATGGGGCACAAATACTACTACTGTAACCATAACTACTACTGTGTGATGTAATGTGTATGGGGCACTACTACTGGTGCAACATGTACAAGGAAAACTACTGTCGTGTGAGGTAATGTGTATGGGGCACAACTCCTGCTACTGTGTTGCCTAACATGTAGGCGCATTACTACTACTGTTTGGCATTATGTGTAAGGGGCACTACTACTACTGTGTGACATAATCTGTACGTGGCACAATTACTACTACTGTGTGGCTTAAAGTTTATGGGGAACTACTACTACTGTGCAGCATAATGTGTACGGGGCACAACTACTGGGGTGTAACGTGTGAGGGGGCACTACTACTGTGAGGCATTATGTGTAAGTGGCACTACTACTACTTTGTGGCATATTGTGTAAGGGACACTATTACTAATGTGTGTTGTAACATGTATGGGGCACAACTACTGCTACTCCAACCTAATGTTTACAGGGCATAACTACTATTGTGTGTTGTAATGTGTACAGGGCACTACTAATACTACTGTGTGGAGTAACATGTATGAGAAAAACTACTACTATTGTGTGATGTAATGTGTATGGGGCACAACTCCTGCTACTGTGTTGACTAACGTGTAGGGGGCACTACTATTACTGTTTTGTGTAAGGGGCATTGCTCTTACTTTGTGGCGTACTATGTACTGGGCACTACTACTACTGTGTGGTGTAACAAGAATTGGGGGTACTATTGTGTGGCCGTATCCCTACCCTGTGAGACCACACCTCTTTTTGGGAGCATGTGGTGTCCCTTTTTAAAATATGCGGGAGGGGTGACCCTAGAGTAGTAGATACTGCTTTGGTTCATGTGATAACAACTGCAATGGCCAATAATGATGAAGAGGAACAGGACTCCTCTCCTGCCTTGTTCCGCCACCAGTAGCTGAGTGCCAAATTTCTGCTTCTAGTCCAATTTTGTCACCCACATGTTAGGTTATTCCTTACCTATGCCAGGGATCAGACACCATCTGAGCAATAGAGGACCATTGTGTCTTATGTCTTACCCCCTAAATTCCAGGTCATACTCACGGCTTGAATACTGCTGGCACTTCGTCAGCCCGGGTTCTGCACTGGCGGCCTTCTTCTGTTGCCGGTCTACAAGACAGCTACCTGAAGAGCCACTAGTCAGGGAGAATAGGAGGAAGGAGGAGAGGAGAGGAGCTAACAGCACAGACATAATATCCTATAAGGGGAAGAGAGAGAATTATAATTATCATTTGATAGAAAAAGCCATAGCATTCCATACTTCCTCTTCCTCCTCCCCCAATAACACCTCAATATACCAACTCAGCCCAAGAACATCTTAATAAAGAAACCCAGCTCCTCATTGCCCTAATGCCCCTGTAACATCTTCTTACAGTAACCCAGCTCCTGAGCGTCTTATTACCCCTGTAACACCTTATTACAGTAACCCAGCTCCTGAGCATCTTATTACCCCTGTAACATCATATTACAGTAACCCAGCTCCTGAGCGTCTTATTACTCCTGTAACATCTTATTACAGTAACTCGGCTCCTGAGCGTCTTATTACCCCTGTAACATCTTATTACAGTAACCCAGCTTCCGAGCGTCTTATTACCCCTGTAACATCTTATTACAGTAACTCTGCTCCTGAGCATCTTATTACCCCTGTAACATATTATTACAGTAACCCAGCTTCTGAGCTTCTTATTACCCCTGTAACATCTTATTACAGTAACCCAGCTCCTTAGCGTCTTATTACCCCTGTAACATCTTATTACAGTAACCCAGCTCCCGAGCGTCTTATTACCCCTGTAACATCTTATTACAGTAACCCAGCTCCTGAGCGTCTTATTACCCCTGTAACATCTTATTACAGTAACCCGGCTCCTGAGCGTCTTATTACCCCTGTAACATCTTATTACAGTAACCCAGCTCCTGAGCGTCTTATTACCTCTGTAACATCTTATTACAGTAACCCAGCTCCTGAGCGTCTTATTACCCCTGTAACATTGTATTACAGTAACCCGGCTCCTGAGCGTCTTATTACCCCTGTAACATCGTATTACAGTAACCCGGCTCCTGAGCGTCTTATTACCCCTGTAACATCTTATTACAGTAACCAGCTCCTGAGCGTCTTATTACCCCTGTAACATCTTATTACAGTAACCCAGCTCCTGAGCGTCTTATTACCCCTGTAACATCTTATTACAGTAACCAAGCTCCTGAGCGTCTTATTACCCCTGTAACATCTCATTACAGTAACCCAGCTCCTGAGCGTCTTATTACCCCTGTAACCTCTTATTACAGTAAACCAGCTCCTGAGCGTCTTATTACCCCTGTAACATCTTATTACAGTAACCCAGCTCCTGAGCGTCTTATTACCCCTGTAACATCTTATTACAGTAACCCAGCTCCTGAGCGTCTTATTACCCCTGTAACATCTTATTACAGTAACCCAGCTCCTGAGCGTCTTATTACCCCTGTAACATCTTATTACAGTAACCAGCTCCTGAGCGTCTTATTACCCCTGTAACATCTTATTACAGTAACCCAGCTCCTGAGCGTCTTATTACCCCTGTAACATCTTATTACAGTAACCAAGCTCCTGAGCGTCTTATTACCCCTGTAACATCTCATTACAGTAACCCAGCTCCTGAGCGTCTTATTACCCCTGTAACCTCTTATTACAGTAAACCAGCTCCTGAGCGTCTTATTACCCCTGTAACATCTTATTACAGTAACCCAGCTTCTGAGCGTCTTATTACCCCTGTAACATCTTATTACAGTAACCCAGCTCCTGAGCGTCTTATTACCCCTGTAACATCTTATTACAGTAACCCAGCTCCTGAGCGTCTTATTACCCCTGTAACATCTTATTACAGTAACCCAGCTCCTGAGCGTCTTATTACCCAACGTCTTATTACAGTAAACCAGCTCCTGAGCGTCTTATTACCCCTGTAACATCTTATTACAGTAACCCAGCTCCTGAGCGTCTTATTACCCAACGTCTTATTACAGTAACCCAGCTCCTGAGCACCGTGTAACGTGTTGCTGCATATTAATGTCGCTCTCTGTACACATCACTGTTGCGTGGCAGCCTGCAAACACTTTATCCCTCAGATTAGCCCTCGGATGTATTTATATACAACCTTCCTCCTGTAATACCCACATTGGTACATTGCCTGCCTGTCGGTCACACGTACTGCAGCGTGTAGCATGTATTCAGCTTTGCACTCCTGTTGCACATACCTTAATAATAACAGTCACCTGTTGCTCAGCTCCATCTGTATTCTGCCTCCTCTGCAGTCTGACAGCCCGTTACTGCATTCCCATCCCAGCTGAGTCAGAATAATCTCATCACTTTGTACAGTTACCCTGCTGTGCCGCTTCCCAGCCTCTGCAGCATCCTCCCCGCTCCTGTCTGCCTGGCCTCCCCCACCTCCCCACTTGTACCACCCGCTGCCCTGCCATGCTTTGGGTCCTCTCACCTGTGTTGTGTTGCTGGGCCGCAGATTGTCACCTGGTGCAGTCGCTGTGATGTGTTCTCTCAATGCAGTGATTCTGTATCTAAAGATTTCCTGCAACCCCCCTCTCATCACATCCCTTTATCTCCTCCTCCCTCCTCCTCTCACTGCCTCCCACCGGACCGGTCACTTCGAGCTAGCAGCTCCACAGAGACTAAGTCTATCAATTCACCTCCATATACATCTGACCAGTACAGAACATCTATCTATCTATCTATCTATCTATCTATCTATCTATCTATTGCATGCTATTTGCAGATTAGAAATGATACTGTTCTAGCTGGTATTATCAGTAACAGCACATGTATCTGGTATTGACCTTTTGAAGTTTTTGTTATTTATTATTACGGTGTATTTGTATACCACCATCAGTAAAACGAATCAGATTCCACTTCTCATTTATTTAGCACCTTCTAGAAAATAATAGATAGGATCTGATTGTCACATGATGTCGGCTCCAGCCCCCGATTCGCAGGCGAACGGCCAGCATAGAAGTAAGTCCAGGTGGAGAGTTTGTGGGCTAAAAACTGTCCCAGCTCAAGGTTAAAGTGCATTGAAGTGTCATTCATTTTGACAGGCTTTAAACTAGTTACTTCTTCCAATATATAAGATTTTCCTCCGTCTTAGGCAGTAATCACAGTGGCAATATCCCAGAAGACAAAACGATACTGGATTAGTGTATTATAATTTATTCCAATTATGCATAAAAGTTAAACATATACCGGTACTTAAATAACCATACTTAGGGCGGGATGTACCAACCGGTGTTTAGGGGATGAAATCCTGCTAGATTTTATATTTGCAAGCCATGCTCCAGGCGATTGACAGGAAGTAAGTGCCTGGCGGCGGATACTGGCCGTTTAGTTGGAGCGCTAAGAAAAATGCAGGTGTGTATAGGAAAATGCTGGGAGTCTCCGGTAAAACGCTAGACGTGCCTGAGCGTTTTAGGGGAGGGTGTGGGACATCAAATCCAGGCCAGATATGCCTTTCTTTATCACACCGCTGAGTAAGTCTCTGGCCGCTGCAAATTATTACTGAACACAGGCTTTTGACCAAATGTTGCCGTGAGCACAACCCGCCCTTACTATACAAAGTGTCCTAATATGATCGAAAAGGGGGTATTCCATCTGTGCCTAGGGAAATATTGGCACTCACCTGTTCAATGCTGCCATTAACGACCGCATTATAGGCTGTCAGATCCAACTTTTGACAGCCTTTCCTGTTCTATCGGAATTGGTTGCGGATTGTTGAATTAACCGCCGTTTCGACATTTTAAAAAATTTAATACCAACTGTCGAGTTAGTGTGGGCTCCGATGAAAACAGCCCAGGATTCCGACTGTCTGGACATTCCGAGAGTCGGCATCCCAGATTACCCGAAATGTGGGCAAATAGTAAAGATTGGAGAACTCCCAGGTGACCAGGCAAGGTGTGCCACCACCATCTTCCAAATAGGTAGGTGATGTATCCAGGTTCTCTAATCCCCCACCATCTCCTTTCAACATTTAGTACTGTAGGTCTTTCTCCCTGTACCTTAAGAAGAAACCATTGCACCATTATACCACTCCCGGACTAAGCCAATGAAACAATGGAAACTCTCACTTTATTATCTACATGTGGCAGGAGAAAGCGAGATTCTTAAAGCTTGGAAATGTTGTTCTAGTCTTCCACTATCCACTTTGATATGTTGTACATTCATAGACTCTTTCCTAGGGTTTTCCAACAATGATCAATGGTTTTTCCTCCGATGGAGGACCAGGAGATGATGTTTCCCCCCCCCCCCCCCCCCACCCCCCACTGGCTCCTGGGGCACAGGGTTTAGCCTTGCCCCTGGAAGTCTTCCAAGCCCTGCTCCCATTGCTGATTGGCCTGTGAACATTTTCCATGCCCTACTTCAAGGGGGTGTGGTCAGCCCGATGTGCAGGGGTGGTGGTCATGCACCCTTGAGTATATAGAATCCTCATGGTGTTGCTATTGAGTGCAGGAGGGGGTGTGGCAATACAATAATGTGGGAGTGGCTACACATTACCTGGTGAAATATTTTTCTCTGTCTAATGCTGTGTAGTAAAATTTGCAGGAGGATAATCCAATCAATGAAGATGCTCTGAAGCTGGAAACCTTTTGGTGATTAGTTGGCTTTATAACCTTGTACCAGCTCTGTCGTCATGGGGAGATGATGTCATACTGAGTGGGCTGGAAGCGAATCACATTAGTGCAGAGACCATGCTACCACTATGACCTTGTGCCATTGACACTAGCCGCGGGTGGCGGGCCGTGGAAAACGCAGGATTTTCAGAAGGGGGTTTCCAGAGGGGCGGAGCAAAGCACGGAGATGGACACTTAGGTGACCCAGTATATGCCGGGTCAGTTAGAGTATTATAGATGGACCAAATGTGTGTGTGTGTGTGTGTATATATATATATATATATATATATATATATATATATATATATATATATATATATATATATATATATATAATGTGAAAGATACCCAGCGCAAATCAGTCCCAGAGTGTCCAAATTATCAGGCTAAGTCCATAATCTTCCCATGTGTGCAGCTTCAAAATAGGGATCCAACCACGGCTCCCACGGAGTATGCTTGTAAAGGAAAAAGAAAAACTTCCCAAATGGAAAGGGCGGTACAGCAATACCAGGCGTCGATGGAAAACCCGACAGCAGTGATCAGTTGCGGACGGAGCACCGGACAGCAAATACCAGCCACGACTTCCACAGGATACAGCGGACCAAAGCCAGGACGTCTACAGCGTCAGGATAGAGTAACCTCTATCCTGACGCTGTAGACGTCCTGGCTTTGGTCCGCTGTATCCTGTGGAAGTCGTGGCTGGTATTTGCTGTCCGGTGCTCCGTCCGCAACTGATCACTGCTGTCGGGTTTTCCATCGACGCCTGGTATTGCTGTACCGCCCTTTCCATTTGGGAAGTTTTTATTCCTTCATGTTTTTACCTATGTTTGTCAGCTGTATATCAGTAAAAAATTGTACCTACCTGTTGCTGACTGGTGCGCTTCAATTTCTTTTTCCTTTACACACACACACACACACACACACACACACACACACACACACACACACACACACACACACACACACACACACACACACACACACAGGCGTCAACAGCAGTGAAGACCCCTGGGCATAGCAATGTATTGGGGCCCCTACCGATCCTCCAGCAGTAGGGGTGGGGGAAGCTTTGATGTCCCCCGGGTGGTAGGGGGTATTATATCAACCGCTCAGCATGTAGGGCTTGGATCAGTGATTTCCACTAATTACACCTTTACTGCACAGATGGGGGGAGATGGGGTGGGAGAAGGGGGCCTGATACATAACTTCTAGGGTGGTAGAGGATGTTTAATATGCAGAGGAGGGGTGTATAGTGGAGTGGGCTCCTTATTCATAATTTTCTGGTGGGAGGACAGCTTGCTTAACTGCAGATATCTCCAGTTCCCGGAAATAGATTTCTTAGATTTTAATGGAATTAAAAACTAGAGAATCCCACCTACCAAATGGTATTGGGGACTAGGGGATCAGAGTTCAGGAGGCAGAGCGATCTGCCAACGAGTATATAAAACTACATACCAGGTGTGGAGCTGGAGCAGTAACCAGCTGCTGGAAGGCTGATATCTCTGGTTCTGGGCTCAGTAGAAACAAGCTCCTAGTGTCCATCAAAGGGGGAGAGTCACAGCTTTTGGAATGTACCCTCAGAAAAACTCTAAGTCAGACAGAACCTGAAATATCTGACTGGGAATGTAATTAACAGGCTTGGATGGGGACCACTGCTTTGAAGTTAGATATCTCCAGTTTCCAAGGGCCGATTTTTAAAATTCTTATACCCATGGAAAGAGGAGACCCTCAGCTTTCAGCCTAGGGCCCTTGGACTCCTGGGGGGTTTCTGGGTACTCAGAAACCCCCCCTGCGTGCGCTACTGGCGGTGGGGTGGTGGTGGTTTTGGGGTTCGGCCTGCACCTGGATTTGCCCTCAAAAGTGATGACTCCAATTAGCCGGCTCTTCTGCAGTGACAGGACCCGGGTGTTGAGGTGTGATAATCTCTCGTCCTCTCATCATCTCTCTTTCTCACACATGCACAAACACAGAAGGTAGCAGACTAGTTTTCAAAGCTTTTACTTTGAGCGGGCTTACTAGTATTGTGTGGAGCTTGAGCCCAGCAGATAACACCATTTTCAAATAGCATTAGGCATTGTCGCGTAAAGCTTACATTCTGCAATATTTACTGGGAGTGCGTCTCGATGGATTCCTCCCCGACAATGGCTGCTCCCACATGTGTGGTCTGATGACGATACATTCGCAGTAGCGCAGCCGGCCCCTGAACGACAATGTAAAACAATCGTATTAGTCATCGCTTTTTAAAGAACCCGAAAATGAATCATTTGTCCCCTTAAAACAAAAAAAAAAGTATTTATTTTTTTCATTATGGAAACAAAATTGTTTGTACATTATGTTCTTTGTAAAACAAATTGTTTTCTTTTTGTTGTGTGTGTTTTTTGCAACTGTCAGCAGAGATCATTGTATTTGTAGCACTTTACGTTATGCGCACAGAGCAACAATGTGACTGAATGGGGGAGAAGGACGCTGGCATCCGATAATACCGCCATAAAAATTACTATTTTGCAGGATGCTTCGAAAACAGATGAGTGTGCGACTTATTGCTGTATGAACTCTTTGTAGTGCTACATTCACAAACAGCTTGGGTGTTACAAGAAATAATGTAGACCTTACTGTAGGGGTTCCCCAAACGTTCATGAATCACAGCTCTGTGGAGTATCAGCATTTATGTCTCCGCACCCCTAGGCCAAATTAAGTCAATTACGCTTGTGTCATACTTGCCTACTCTCCTGAAAGTTGATTCTTCAGGCACATAAGAATGGCCGCATCTCCCCCATCCCACCTGGGATTGGGTATCTCTGTGCTGAATGTTGGGCGTGGCCTATAGACAATAATTTACATAATTAAGCACCACTCCCTACATGTGGACCCAAGCATTGTGCCATTTTGGGGGCAGGACCAAGTGATGTGCAGAGCAAAAAGAGGGTGCGCTTAATAATCCTATATCCCTATAGATTGTAAGCTTACAGCAGGGCCCTCCTTCCTCCAAGTCTGTCTGTTGTTACCCAGTTTGTCTTATCACTGTTTACTATTGTAAAGCGCAACAGAATCTGCTGCGCTATATAAGACACTGTAAATAAATAAATAATAAATGAATAAAAATAGTGTAGGCTATAAATTTAAAATAATAATGACATTTAATCAGCATATATCAAAAACCATAAGATAGATATAAAAACTGACAAAAAAAGCATGCTCAGTCAATAGGTTATAAAAAGGTACATATAGTAAGTAAAATAGTCACCTGTAACCTCTAATCCTGGATAGTCCAATGGAGCAATTGGTAGTTCCCCAAAGTAGTGTTGAGCAAAGTCTGTTTAGGAAAAGTAGGGTCCAGATACCTCAAGTGGGTGGCAAGGTGGCGTTCTTCCGGTGAGATGGCAGATTGCAGTGTGGTTGCACCAGGCTGGATATGCCGGTTTCCCTTGGGCCAATCGCTGCACCTGATGGCAAATTTAAACCCTCCCCCGGCGAATGCCGCAGGGAGCCAGGGGAACAGCGGACGGCAGGGAGATTGAAGCCTCCCTGAATGCGTCGGACACTGTGGGGGAGAAGTAGGCCTGGCGGGGACACAGGCAGCAGAAGCTGCTCCCCCCCCCCCCCCCCCCCCCCCCCCTGGAGAGCTGACAGGGGAGGCGGTGGAGGGAGCGCTGCGCTGGTCCCGCTCCATGCACATGTAATGAGCCGGACCATGCGCAGTGAATATCTAATGAGCGGCTCCCCGCCCCCCTGCTGACGTCATGTAAAATAAATTACAAATTCAATATATATTCATGTAATCCAAATAGCGCGCCCCTTCACAGAATAAAATTACTGATTTTTTTACACCAAAAATAAATAAAAAATAACCATTATTTTAAAAGATCACATTCCAGTTCACCTTAAAAAGATGTCGGATGCAAAACGGTGAATCATGGCAAAAATCCTGCTGAAAGCAGTTCTCCATCCCAGCAGTGAATACACTCTCGGCGAATCACGGTGAAGCCCCCATTGAAATACACCAGCGAATTGCAGCGAGCATGAAACGGAGAACTGGCCGGCATTCATTGGTCGCTTTCAGCGAGTGAACATTGAATACAGTGAGTATCATTTACGGAGAAAAAAAATGCACTGTTTCGCTGAAAAACAGCCCGGCTCACCATTGCGCTTTACCTGAAATAGGTCGACATGGTTGACGTCGACAGCGTCGGATGGTCGACACAAGCATTAGATCGACAATGGGAAGGTCGACCAATTTTTTGGTCCTGAATGTCGACACAGTCGATATGGACACCAACTATGTATACACTGTGCTCGCCATGCTTCGGGCACGGTGGCTCCCACCACGCCGTGGTGGATGGTAGGGCATGAAATACCGCCTGTCGGCACATGTCGGCACAAAAAAATAATAAAGAAAAACTCATGTTTGACCTTTTAACTGTCGACCTTCCCATTACTGCCTCACAGCATTGAGGTGTAGAGTTCGATTCCCAGCAATCCTGTATCTGTGTGGAGTTTGTATGTCCTCTCCGTGTTTGTATTTCCTTCAGGTGCTCTAGTCTCCTCCGACAATTCCTAAATACACTAGTAGGGTAACTGTGGGCAAATGTTCCCTGTACAGTGCTGCAGAATTTGTGCTATACAACTACCTGGTAACAACATTGTTATTATTGTTTATTTATATGGCGCCACAATGGTCCTGCAGCGCCAGACAATACTCAAATGAGCAGAAACAAAGATTTAAGTCACACGTGTTGGTTATTTGGATTCTGATTAAAATGTGACTTAATGTAGTTAAGCTGTCTTCTAGAACTGTTGTGAATGTTGGTGACATCAGGGTTTATAATGAGAAAATAACGCTATGAAACGCAGAAATGACAGAGAAACTTCTTGCTACAGTCCTATGTTACACATTTCACAGATCAAGACTGCCACCTGGTGGCCATATGTGGAAAAGCCACCAGTAGTATGTGTAATCTATACATATAATAAAACTTTAGCGCCGGGTACATACTAGGAGATCAGTTGATCTGCAGATGTATCTCTGGATGGATCGGGCAGAGTCTTCTCTGTACACACTGCCCAATCCATAGTCACTGACTTTGCAACCGGGCGAGCGTAATTTGCATGGATCCGCCCTGTTTAGACGTCAATCACCGCCAGCTCCTGGTATGGGTGGTCGCCCATACACACAGCAGAATGCGCCAATCTATCTACATTGGCTGTGTTGTGCAGCCGATGCTATATGTTTGTAAACAATGCTGTTGGCAGACATATTGCTGGTACACACCGGCCGATGGTTCAACAATATATTGGCCGTTCAATTGAAGGAACGATATATCGGCCAGTGTGTACCCAGCTTATGAATTGTGTCTGTACATAGATTGTTTTTGTTAAATATATTTCTAGAGAGCCATCTAGTGGCTGCCGGTGTGCACATCACTTGAATTCTCCCCATAGAGGCTTTATTAGGGTATATACATTCCTATCAGAATATATTTGGGCATGTGTGGTGACCTGGTGGCCGCACAGTCAGAGTGGCGCGGCAGCTTTCTCTACCAACCTCCCAGCTCTCAGCATGCTGATTGGTGGAAGGCTGGAGCTATCCACCAATCACAGTGCTGACAACTGTTCACTGTATGGAAGCTTGTGGCAAGGTTATTAGGGTCAACAGTCATGAGGTGGATTACTATTGGTCGACAGGGTATAGGTCGGCACAGTCAAAACATCAACACAAGCAATAAGTTGACATGAAAAAAAGCTCGATATGAGGTTTTCATGTTTTTTTGGTGTCTAGGTCGACGTGCTCTGCTCACCATGCTTGGCGTGGCGCGCGCAGCGAGCCCTTGAGGGGTGGCGGTACGCGTCCTCTGACTTTTTCATACCCCCACTATCCCCATCGGCATGCAGCTGACTTTATATAGTGTGGCGAGCCACCAAGCCCGAAGCGTGGCGAGTGGCCGCGGAATAAATGTGAAGTAATCCGCGTCCCCTCGCAGGGCTCGCTGACCTCGCCACACTTCGGGCTTGGTGGCTTGCTGCGCTCGCCACACTGTCTTAGATCAACTCGACGTGGATAGTGGGGGTATGAAAAGGTCGGAGGACGCGTACCGCCACCCCTCGCGGGCTCGCTACGCTTTGGGTGGCCGATGATAGTGGGTGTGGCGTTAACAATGGGGGTGCATTTAACATAGTAATCACCCATCAGGGTGCCTGTACAATAAAAAATCGGGTCCAATTTGGTCGCATCGCATGCAATCGGATCGCATGCGATGCGACCAAAACTATGTCGTACGATGGAAATCTTGGGCGCCCTGATAATACACAAGTACCAAATTTTTCATTTCAACCTTTTCCACATTGACCTATTGCCCGTGTCGACCTTTGTTCATGTCTACATAAGGTATGTCGACTTTTTCATGTGTTGACCAATAGTGATTGACCTGGTTGACTGTCGGGCCTTATTACTGTCCACCTGCTGACCACATCCCTGTGGAGATGCCTCAGAGACGCTAGCTAGGATTTTGTTTTTTTAATTGGCTCTCGTGAACGGGTGAGCGGAGACCTCAGAGCCGGACTGTGGGCCTTTTTCAGGTCGATTCGTTCGCATGCACATTAGCACACACCCGTGCGAACGGCAAATGCACTCACTATGCAAAGCTACGCCCATACCACATGCGAACGTGAGTGTATGCAACGGTTCCCAAGTGGGAGTGTCTAATACTACCCACACACTTGCATGTGCGCAAGCTCAGCCGCTGTGTGAGCGTATGAACATCCTCTGTGGGTGAATTCATTCGCAACCATGGGCGCCGGAACGGGGGGGGCGAGGGGGCAACTTGCCCCCCCCAAAATTACTGAGGCGCTAAAGTACCGTGGGCCTGTCTGTGTCTTGATGTATGTGTGAGGTCTTTTCTACACTCACATATCCTGCAGTGCTATGCGCGCTGGCGCCGCTGCGCTGGGTCTCTCCATCCGTCCTCCCTGTCAGACTCAGTCCCCTCCCTGCCGGCCGCCCAGCGGTGTTTGATTGACACTTACAGTGTCCGACGCCGCGGCCGCCCGCCCCCTGCTGCTTCAGCGACGAGCGTCGCATGGGCATGGCATCCAGCATCCAGGTCCCCAGCGCGCTCCAACCCCATCCTGCTGCGGCCAGCGTGTCTGCCCTGCTGTGTATGGGAGGGATCCAGGCAGCAAAACAAAAAAAGTAAGTTGAGGAGATCTCTAAACTTGCTCACAATTTGAGTTAATGTACATTGGGGATGTATTAAGTTATGGGGAGTGTGTGAACAATTGATGTTCTGGGCATATGAGTGGTGTGGGGACATGTTCTGGGCAAATGAGGGTTATAGGGACATGTGCTGGACATATGAGGGATGTGGGGGCATGTGCTGGACATATGAGGGATGTGGGGGCATGTGCTGGACATATGAGGGATGTGGGGGCATGTGCTGGACATATGAGGGTTATAGGGGCATGTGCTGGACATATGAGGGATGTGGGGGCATGTGCTGGACATATGAGGGTTATAGGGACATGTGCTGGACATATGAGGGATGTGGGGACATGTGCTGGACATATGAGGGTTATAGGGACATGTGCTGGACATATGAGGGATGTGGGGGCATGTGCTGGACATATGAGGGTTATAGGGACATGTGCTGGACATATAAGGGATGTGGGGGCATGTGGGGGCATGTGCTGGACATATGAGGGATGTGGGGGCATGTGCTGGACATATGAGGGATGTGGGGACATGTGCTAGACAAATGTTATTTTGTTACTAATAAAACTAGTGTTTTTCTGTTACTCTATTACTATTGATGAAAACATATTTCATTAACTATCAGGGGGTAACATATAGCAATTTAGGGGGCGCCAAAATTAGATTATATCTTGCCCCCCCCAACCTAAAAACGTTCCAGCGCCACTGTTCGCAACCCTAACAATACGCACTGTGGCGTAACAATAGCGCTGGCCAGGTGTGGGCGCCGGGGGTCTGCGGGAGCTATTGCTACACTGCCGCCTGCTGCCGCATCTGCTGCGCTGGGAGTGGACACCCTGGTCCGGCGCTCCCCTAGCTGGCACCTTATGAAAAATATCCTGAACAAAATGGCCGCCCCCTCAAAGCAGACAGTTTTTGGATGCAAGATGACGCTGCACCCCCTCTGTAATTATGATTTTATATTAATTTATATTATACCGTCATTTCTTTGCACATAGCCTCCCACATGTTGATCCCTGCTCCTCACTGCAGTGCTCCGATCAGGACAGGAATCACTTCCTGTCTGACTCTGAGAGCAGTGTCTTCTGGGCCCTCATTCAGCAACAGGCAGCCTCGCGATTGGCTGCCTGTTGCTATGCTGCAGCTGAGGGCTGACACTGACAGGAGTCAGGACGTCCTCTGTCCCCTGGCATGGATGGAGACATAGCACCCCGTCAGATCCGCGGCCATAGGTGTGTGAACATTGAGTATTAGGGGTGCACAGGCACCCCCTAATGCTGTGCCCAACCTTATGAACACCTCTGCCGCTAGCAATGCCAGCAATACCTTTTAACCAAAGACTTTTGCTTTTTAGAACTGTATTCCATTTAAAGAAGCATCTATCAATCAATTATGTGTGTTTTGCAGTGTTAATTGTACTAGACCATTGTCATATCTAGGGTTACCACCCGTCCGGGATTACTCCGGACAGTCCGGTAATTAGACCGGGTGTCCGGAGTCCGGACGGGTGCCGTTCCGGGACTATACATAGTCCGGGAATGAGTCCCCCTCTCTGCCCGCCCCGACCTATACCCTGGTTGAGAAAGCCGCCCTGTGTGCGGAGAAACACGTTCCATAAAGGACATCAAAGAAGTACACCCCTGCTGCCGGCTTATGTCTTTCTGCAGAGCCGACCTTTCTGAATCTATCAGCTGCAGACCCACATTACCTGCAAGGACGCAGTGACAGAGCGCCGTGGAAGGTAATCAACCTGACGCCTGCAAACGAAAGGAAGCAGCTGCTGCCGGGGCATTCCCCTAACACTGTCAGTGTGATTTCAGTGGAGACAGCCGAGCGGCAATAGTGGGGTGAGCTAGCGCTGTGGCGCACAAACTTCCAATATTGACTGTGCTTATTGTATTGCGCCGTGCAAACCGACATCAAGTGGAGGCAGGACGGACACTGTCACTGAGTCATCAGACAGAAGTCCTTGTCCTCCGCATGCACGGGCACCAACAGAACAGCGCCATTTGACACTGGTCCTTTACTTACCTTATAGTTCTGATTTGAGAACCACAAAATAAATCTGGACATCTGCCACTATATTCAGTAACTATATTGGGACCCAAATACCTCAAATTTGAGGAACCAATCCCCAACCTCTGGCCATGATTAATCCCCAGAGTTAAATCTAATGGTGCACCATTTGTGTGATTTTAAATGCATTGTATGATTGTTTTCTTGTCGTTTTATTATTGTGTTTTGTTTTAATAAATTGTCTACTTCTTGTTCACCCTTGAGCGCCCTGCAATCTTTTTTTCGTGTATTCTGCCCGCCCTGACCGCCTGGCTCAATCCGCTAGTTTTTAAAGTGAGAGCATGGTTGAGGTGCGCTGCAGCGTTACGCTGTGCAGCGGCGCCGGGCGGGTGTGGGTCGCCATGATTGCTGAAGGCAGCAAGGAGGTGGGAACAATGCAGGGCAGGCGGGGGGCGGCGCCGCGGAGCAGAGTGACCATTCACTATCAGTGACTGACTGTCAGTCACTCCGCCGCGGTGCTCGCTGGGAGGAGGGAGGCGGAGACTGAATGGACACACACACAGATAGTGTGTGTGTGTGTGTCACTGTCTGCCTTCAACTCTTTCAATCTCCCGGCTCCTCCTCTGCATTTGGCGCGCTGCCTCAGGGTGACACAGCCAGCTTCGTCGCTCTCTCTCTGACCGTCAATGACAAGGCAAGGCAGGCAGGCCAAGGTGAGGTTAGGACAGTCAGGAGCTCAGTCAGCAGCGGCTCCTCCACCCAGCCAGCCTCCTTCACCCTCAGCCACCCACCCTCCTAGGCTCCGAGTCCTGGCTTCACCATCCATCAGCTGCCAGAGAGGATAGAGCGCTCAGGTCAGCCACCCAGCCTCCAGGCTCCACCACCAGTCCACCACCGACCCTGGGCCTCTTAGAAGAAATATAAAGTATGTACTTACATCATTTATTTAAAAACAACAAATAGACTCCTTCATATATGATAAATACAATGGTTTATCACCTGAAGCTGTGTGGCATAACGTGTAATGGGCATTATGGCATGTGGTATACTATGGCATTTTGTACACTATGTAATGGGTGTGTGACGTGTAGTCGGCATTATGTTGAAAATTTTTGACGCGCGCCTACGGCACGCACTGTCTGTGTTATTCCTTCTTTACGAAAAACTTTTTCAGTCCTAGCATATCGTGTAATGGGCATTGCAGTGTACGTTGTAACATGTAATGGGCATCATGGTGTGGGGCATAACGTGTAATGGGTATTACTGTGTATGATGTAACATGTAATTGGCATTATGGTATGCAAAATCAAGAATGAAATTGAAGCAAAGGTTAAAAAAAATCAACATAAGGCGGGTCAAAGGGCGGAGCTGGGAATGGGGCATGGGCGGGGCAGTGGGTGTGTCAAGGGGCGGGCCACTGTCCGGGAATCTCTCAACAAAAAGGTGGTAACCCTAGTCATATCACTACATACCTGCGTCATCCATATATATTTCACAATGCGCCCATCGCATCGCATACCACTAATTAAGGTATACGATGGGATGCGATGGGACACGATTTCAGGGTTTTAAGGGCTGACTGTACAATTTTAATATCGCGTCGCATCGCATGCCATTTTCATACCCCCACTATCCACGTCGGCGTGGAGTTGATCCTATATCCCCGAAGCGTGGCTAGCGGACGCGGGGGACGCTGCTCTCACCACGCTTCTGGCTCGGTGGCTCGCTGCGCTCGCCACACTATATAAAATCAACTCCATGCCGACGTGGATAGTGGGGGTATGAAAATCTCGGAGGACGCGTACCACTGCGCTCGCCACAAAATGGGGCTGCATTTAACTTAGTAATAACCCATCAGAGTGGCTGTACAATGAAAAATCGGGTCTGGGCATGCATTTAACATAGAAATCACCCATCTGGGTGCCTGTACAATTAAAAATCGGGTCGATGCGACCCCATACAATGCCCTACAATGGAAATCGGGGGCGCCGTGATAATACACAAGTACCGAGACTTTTTATATTGTAGCGAGTGCCAGTAGTTGACTGATTGGCGGTGTTAGACACGCCAAATAGGTGGAGCTACACACACCACTTTGACAGTGCACCCCCTAATAAAATGTGCTGCGCACGCCTATGTCCGCGGCCCTCCGATCCACGTACCCACCCTTGCAGTAAGAGATAAAAAACCGGATATGGTGGTGCAAGTGGGCAGCGTTGCTGTCCCCGTGATCTTCTTGGGCTGCACCGCTTCCTGCTGCTGGTGCCGCTGCCGCTGCCTGTCAGTGTGAGAAGTGCAGAGGCGGCCGGCAGCAAGATTAACAAGGTCCCTCTCTGCACCTTGCTGATCTTGCTGCCGGCTGCCTCTGCACCTCTCACACTGACAGCTCCTGTACTGCATCCTGAACCCGGCACCCCTCGCAGACTCTGGCGGCTCTTGCTCCTCCAAGCAGTGGCGGTGGCTGCCGCACGGTGGCTACGCCACTGAATGCGATTAGCAACGCAAAGCGCAGCTCTCCCAATAAGAACTGCCCTTTGCGATCCCCGCCGCTGCTTGGACATCCGGGTCTGACTCGGGAGTCATTCTGCTCATTCACAGAGATGCTGGCAGCCGCGGGGCATGCTGGGAGGTATCTGTGTCGGATCCCTCACACAGCAGTGCTGCAGAGAGCCATTACCATAGCCTTCTATGATGTTACACCAGCTGGAGGTGGTGTAACCCTCCGCAGTGAAGCCCAGCCGGGAGGGGGTTTAATACATAGAAAAATGCTGTAAAAACCAAGAAAACAGTTTTGTTTTTTTTTAGTACGTCCTGCCTTATATCTTTAACGGGTTGTTGGTGATGTCCTCTGTCATCTGTACATCCAGCTCAATCTGAGGATATCATCAATGACAGCTTTACTCTTGGACAGGGTTGGACTGGCCCACAGTGGTACAGGTAGGCTCTACTGCTGCCCCCCTCCCGAAACCCAGCCGCCCACTTATTGGGTAAAATGGGTAGATCGGGTGGCCAATGATGTTATTTGCACTGTTTGAAATCATCATAGCTACGCCCCCTGCTGTGCCATGCTGGTAATCCCGGTATTGCACAGTGAGGGGTTGCTATGATGGTGCTTGTCAGCGTGTTACGCCCCTTCCCTGCCCACTGATCCAGGCCACCTCCCCTCCCACACCCCGCTCCATCAGCAACTGCTGGAAAGGGCAGCCAGAAAGTAGCCAACACACTTAAATATGGCCGCCTACCGATGCATGCCCCCCAGTGGGTCCTTCATGCTCCACACTGCTCCTGGATGTGGCACCCGACAATACGTTTTGTGTTTTAGTTTTTTCAAATTGCTGCCA
Source organism: Crinia signifera (assembly GCF_055691185.1). NCBI lineage: Eukaryota > Metazoa > Chordata > Amphibia > Anura > Myobatrachidae > Crinia > Crinia signifera. Next base: position 301,125,846 of record NC_139220.1, on the reverse strand, counting down.
GGTTGCTAAGTGACTGACAGGAAGCCGGCGTTTGTGGGTGGTACCCGCCCGTTATCTGGGAGTGTCAGGGAAAGCGCAGGCATTTGAGAAAGTGGAGAAAGTAATCTGATTTAGCTTCTGTATACTGTGTGCAATGATTTGCTTAATCCATTATATCACATAATTATAAATGACAAGTGTAAGCATTGTGCTGGTTATATCATATAACAAACGCCCCTCACCCCAGGTACCCCCCAGGTTAGCTAGCAACTGCACCAGCCAATGGATGGATAAAACCTGGTTACCGCTTGCCCTCTGTAGATGGGTCTCCCCTGTACTTGTTGTCATGTTAGATTGCTCAGTTTTCATTTTTCCCACTTATACTCAAACCCAGTGAACCACGACGTGCCCACATCACTCACATAAGCAGCCAGCTGTACCCGCTACATTTGTTAAGATATTCACCTACTTGTGGGAAAGGCAAATGCACATTCCAGCTGTCAGTCACGGAAAACACACCCATATTTACTGACAACAGAGGAAGCATATACCCCCCCCCCCATCCGCCAACATACTGATATGTCTATATGGCAGGAGGTCAGTGTGTTGTGCAGTAGTTAGGCATGGTGTGTGTGTGTGTGTGTATTATTGGGAGTGTGGGTGCAGATGCTGCAGGGGCCAGCAAGTTGCTTAGCTGCTGCTTGCGGTGTGACGTAACCACTTAGCAGCAGTGCCGAGAGTGGGGGGCAGGTACTCTTAACTTGGGCCTGTTCGAGGGCCCGCTGCCCCCCCCCTCTTTTCCCGTTGTACACAGTTTCACAGTCGCACAATTAATAATATTTGCTACCTCCCTGCATTGGCCACACAACCTCCCGTTACATGGGCCCGGAACAGCTGTCGACGACCCTGGAAGGTGGCCTCTGTGGTTGACATCACCAGGGCTCAGGAGGATTTCTGCAACATGGCACTTGAGTGGGAGCGACCACTGGAGATGGGTGGCGATGCTTCGGACCAGCAGCAGCTGTGGCTCGGACAAGATGTACTAACGGAATCGGTACATCTGTCAGACCACACTTTGGTCTACAGTCATTAGGTCGACCCCACTAGGTCGACTAGCAGGAAGGTCGACCTGACTTAAGGTCGATATGACTTAAGGTCGAATTTGCATAAAGGTCGACATGAGGAAGGTCGACATGGACACAGTCGACATGGACACAGTCGACATGGACACAGTTGGCAATGAGAATCAGACCCTCGCATCGCTCTCTTCGCTCGCAATGCTTCGGGCACGGTGGCTCGCTTCGCTCGCCACAGCTTTAATAACCTCCTCCACGCCCTAGTGGATGGTAGGGCATGAAATACCGCCTGTCGGCACATGTCGGCTAAAAAAAACAAAACATGTCGACCTTATGACCAGTCGACCATCCTCATGTCGACCTTTATGCAAATTCGACCTTAAGTCATGTCGACCTTGGCCCATGTCGATCTTAAGTCAGGTCGACCTTCCTGCCAGTCGACCTAGTGGGGTCAACCTAATGACTGTAGACCTAAGTTCATTCTAATAGATGACCGCCTCCGTACTAACGGCTTCAAGTAGAAAGCATAAAATAAATGACCAATGCGTTTCCTGAGTAATACGTACAGTACACTCCTGTGTGGGTGTACAGGCGGTCGGCGGATCACCGTACGCACAGCACGATGTGTTGCCCAGTCAATACAATATATCTGTGACCAACGCCACTCACAGATATCTCTGGTACACACTGTCCGATGGTCATGTCGATATATCAGCCGTTCAATCCAACAGCCGATATATCGGCCAGTGTGTATTCACTTTAAAGCTGTGTACGCACTGGAGCGACTTGACACCAGAGATGTCAGATAAGTATGTACGCTTAGCTATACGCCGATCAATATGTCGGTCAACACATCACCGCTGGGCGGACATCTGAATTTGCTCATCCGCCATTGACCTTAGTCCCTGCAGGTAGTATATGGACTATTGGTGGACCGTCCACACACACAGCCAGATGCGCCAATATATTGGGCATCATTCATATACATATCAGGAGTACACACCCACCAAAGCGATAACAATACATCAGCCGTTTGATACATCACCCAGCGTGTACCCAACTTAACTGTTGGAGAAGTTCCCTGATCCTGAGGTGGCAGTTACCTGAGGTGGCAGTTAAGGTGCATACACACTGTACAATTTTTTGACCAGTTTTGTGGAAAGACATTTCCACAGTGTCCTTGACGAAAGATGTTGATGAAAGATATTGACGACAGATGAACGACGAATGATGATGCGCATACCCGCCATTAAAGGTACATACACACTGTACAATTTTTTTGACCAATTTGGTTGAAAGACATTTCCATTGAACCCAGTGTCCTGGACGAAAGATGTTGACGAAAGACGAAAGATCTAGCTACAGTTTTTATAGGCTCTTTTTGAAAGATATCCAAATTGATCTGCACGCACAGTTGACAAACAATAGAGACCAGAGGGTGCTGCCATCTTGTATAGAGGGTGACATCTTGAGAGCAGCAGCAGGTTTAAAACATGGGCCAGATGCACTAAGCTTTGAAAGTGATAAAAAGAGAGAGTGATAAACAGCCAGCCAATCAGCTCCTACCTGCCATGTCACAGGCTGTGTTAGAAAAATGATGGTTTATACCACCATCATCACTAGTAGTAACCACCGTTGGAAGAGATGTTGACGGCTATTCCTACTGTGCACCACAAACCTTCTGCTGCTCAGTCACCTCCCACATGAGGAGGAGCCTCATTAGTGAGTGTCAATGAAGCTGGCTACACACAAGACCAGGCATGTCCAAACTATGGCCCTCCAACTGTTGTGAAACTACACGTCCCAGCATGCCTTGCCACAGTTTTGCTATTAGGGAAAGCTTAATCTATGGCAAGGCATGCTGGGATGTGTAGTTTCACAACAGCTGGCAGGCCCCAGTTTGGGCATGCCTGCACTAGGCCGACTACCAGGCCCATTTCCCAGACACTCCCAGAAACCGTCTGGTTACCACACGCAAACGCAGGCTTTTTGTCAATCAACTTGACAGGATTTTATTGCAGGATTGCCTTGGGCATGCATAGTACAGGTCTTACGCATATGCAGTCCATCGATTATCACCCTGCCTATAAATTTGAATAACCCCATATGCTGCACTGTGACCTGCCTGTTGCTCTCTGCAGGCAGCACCATGGACAGCTCAAGTACTGAGCTATGAGACAACAGGCCTGCTGCCCCTCCACTTTACATTGCATTTTCTCCCGTGAGTAACATAACTGTATATGCAGCAATGGCTATACAGCCAGGAACCCATATTCTGCAATGCTTTGTAACAGTTGCAGTCAGCATGTTGACACATATTGTGATGACGTTGTTAAAATGTTGACAACTTACATGTCATCAACTCCAAATTGACCAACATGTTCACAAAGTTGACATCGCAAATACCAGCAAGTGAAACGCCAACATCAGATTTAAGGCTAAGGACATAGGGCCTTATTCTAGTTCACTCTTTCTGACAAAATCCTTCTTAGATGGACAAAACCATGTGCACTGCAGGTGGGGCAGATGTTACTTGTACAGAGAAAATTAGATTTGGGTGAGTTATTTTGTTTCTGTGCAGGGTAAATACGGACTGCATTATTTTTACACTGCAATATAGATCTCATTTTGAAGTAAAACCCCACCCAAATCTAACTCTCTCTGCACAAGTAACATCTACCACACCTGCAGTGCACATCGTTTTGTCCATCTAAGAAGGATTTTGTCAGAAAGACAGAAAGAATGAACTAGAATAAGGCCCATAGTTACAGCCATAAATGCAGTTTTTTTTGCGACATTAGCTGCAGCCGCCAGTTTGGGGGTTAGACTTAAGGGGTGTACACACGGAGCAAATTTGTGCTATTTTCTAAGCAATCTGACTAAGATTGCTTAGAAAGTAAGCACAGATCTCTCTGTGTGTATGCTCCGAGAGATTAAATATCTCTTGCAAACTAAATCAGTGCATGCAGTCACAATCTAGTCAGATTGCTTAGCAAATGACTGCAAATCTCTCTGTGTGTACAGAATGAGAGCTACTGATCACAATCTCTCATTCTGAACCATTACCCGGCCTTTTTTTGCTTAAGCAAAATTGCTTCGCAAAATCACTTAGCAAAAATCTCTGCATGTGTATGCGCTCCCCATGGGAGATTTTGACACCAGCAAAATTGCTTAACATAGAGCTCTACGTGTGTATGCCCCTTTAGGGTAATTATAGGGTACTTACATCCTCAACCACTGGTACAGCTGCATCAACGCACCATTAGCTGTCAACAATTGTAGAACATTGATATTCAATCATGTGAGCAGCACGCCACAAGCCATTGGATAGTGTAATAAAGTATCAATAATAAACACTATCGATGGTCTGTATAGTATTGGCTGGAGCGGTGGGAGTCAACAATCAAACTTTTTGTTTAAACATTTATCTCATGTAAATAATACAAATAGGAAAAGGTAATCATCCCTTAATAATTACACATACAAGAGTCAGAAATGAGCTTCCTACGCACACATTCTTCCACCTCATGTTAAGGCCCCTGTCACTTCTTGCTGGCAGCTGCTCTCTGGTCATGTAGCACCTTTCTGTCCCTTATACTTTATGTTGTGGAGGTAGTGGTAGTAGAAGACTGGTAGAGAGTCTATTACCGGGCAGAGTAGAGAGTGCCAGAGGAGGAAGTGGGCAAGTCTTCAATGGGAGAGTGAGGGTGAGAAGCTTAAAATGGATTCTGTACGGGAAGTAGAGCCATAAAAATATGGATGTGCCCGGTCCTTTGTCATGGGTTTTGGATCTGTATCCCCTTCATTGTTTTGGATCTGTATTTGGTTTTGCCAAAACCGCCCTTGCGGCTTTTGGTTTTGGTATTGTTTTGCAAAAATCATAAAAACAGCTGGTTCTGTGAGAGGAGATAAGTATGCAGCAGTATTAGCAGTATATTTCTATAGGGAGAGGTGGCTAGAGATGAAGGCCAGAGAGTAAAAGGTTGCTATAGACCAGGTGGGAGATGACAGGGGAATGAAGAATACTGCTTTCAAACCAAAACTCTGGGTCCAAGCTGGGTCACTGAACACAGGTTTCAAGCCATGTTACAGGGATTCACACTGCAGGCTGGACCCAAGTTATTGCTGGGGCTTCTCCTCTGGCCACGATTTGAGATAACATCGTCTCCAAGCACCGATAAGCCATCTGTCCATACAGTGTTAGCAGGACCCAGGTTCAGCCAGTTCACACTGCCCCTATCCCGGGTTGTCCGGTGTCCAAACCAGTTTCCTGCTGTTCCTGGCTACACAGGTAATTAGTCTCCTATTCAGATGTACTTGGCAAGGGGCATCCCCTTCTCTACACGTAGGGTAAGGAGGTCAATCCTGGGTCATTTTATCAATCCCAAAATTTGGGATTGAAAAAACTGTTTATCCGGGCATTGGTCTCCTGACATGGCACAGCGTTGGGAACTGCTCAGAAACAAACCTTTAGTGGGCAGATGGGGATGGGTGGGGAGAGCGGGCGGGCACAAAGGGATGAAATGCGCATTTCAATCCCAGGAAAAATTGGCCTAAATCCCGGGATCCTGACTATCCCAATCCCGATATTGGCATCACTAACGTAGGGTAAGTATTACACCAGCCTGAGATGGCGCTATACCTGCTGTTCCTGGCTGCACACCTAATTAGCCACCCGATCAGATATTCTTGGCGTGGGGCATCCCCTTCTTTGCACCTAGGTCACTACACCAGCCTGATATGGTAACTATAGGGCTAATTCAGCATTGATCGCTAAATAGAGAATTCAGAAATCAAGCTGTTTTGGACGGCCAGCGCTTGCGTACCATCCACTTTGCACATGCGTAAGAGAAAATGCGTACGGATCATAAATGAATTCTCCTGGCAGTTTGTCTGGCAGGAAGCCGGCATTTGGGGGCGGTAACTGTTTTCTAGGAGTGTCAGAAAACTCACAGGCACGCCCAGGCGTTTATGAGGAGGGTCTGTGACATCATCGATGACCACTTCCACCCTGTCTCAGGTGCACATTATTGGAAGCCTCAGAGTTACTCACGTTTGCACAGATGGGCAAAAGCTGTTTGATGGTTTGGGAATTGCGTATGGATTTGTGTGTGGATCGTGATTAGTGATCCATTTGCAATTCTTTTTCAATTTACCAAGGGTTCGTTTTCTCTTTCTGTCTGGGGGGTGACTTTCTCCTCGCAGCCTACTGCAATATCTCACATCCATGCTGAATTAGCCCCTGTATTTGCAAGTTTTACCGCTTGAGCAATGATCACAAACCACACAACATGCTAGAGACACGGTCACTTCCGGAAAGCTGCGATTCCTGAGCGGTAACCCATGTAGCAGTGATAACACATACTTTCCACAGAGAAATCTTCTTGTAAGAAATATTCTTGTAAGTGGAGGCTCCGCCTTCCAATCGGCGCAAAGAGAGAGCCGCTGGACTTGTGGTGGGCCGCAAGCCGGGAGAGGCAGTGCACGCATGCGCGGTGCATGAGTGTGTGCATGCGCATCCCCAGCTTGTGCGCGTGCGACAAAATGCCAGGGCCAATTCGGCGGCCCAGTCCATAGCTGGTTCAGTGTATCACAGTACAAGCTCTGCTACATATTAGATTGTAAGCTCTGCGGGACATGTTTCTCATTTCAATGCTCCATCATCTGCATGTATTGTACTGAGGTCTAATATATATATATAACAGGGCAAGCTCTACTGGTCATTGTAGAGGGCCTGATTTTGGTTGACTTGGTAAGCTGCTCTCCGAGCGCTGAAATGTCGCCCGCTGCACGGACCTGCAACATCAGTCCCTGGGACGAATACGCTGAGGGCCGAGTCTTACTGAATTAGGCCCAGAGTGTGCGTTGTATATTGTTCACTGGTACATGGTCTGTACACATGGGGCCCGATTCAGACCTGATCGCTAGGCTGCGTACATCCGCTGCCTAACGATCAGGTAAACAACGCCCCACTGAACGCGCGCCCACCCCGACACCCGAATCACAGCACTACGCTGCAAGTGGATGTGTACGCTTACACACCTGCTCGCACGCGGCTGCGCAGATGCAACATCATTTGATGGGTATCACCATCGAATTATATTTCCTCGGTTCGTTATAAGTCTGCCAGGACCTGCTGGTCATCTGAGCGCTCTTCCAGATGAATTTGGGGGCGGGCTGCTGATGTCATGTGATGTCAGCCGCCCACTCTGAGCAGGCAGGGGCAGCCTGCATTCCGATGGGTCCGCCCAGCGTTTCTATGGGCGCGCCCACTGTTTTAGTGAGCACGCCCATGAAGCGCCAGGTGCCCCCCCAGAACTCCCCCTGCCTGTCAATCAGGCAGCGAGCACCCTGGCTAATGAAATATTTGCTGAAGGCGATCACTGTGGGGTTTACACATGCGCCTGCCATCAGGGACTGGGATGAATTTGGACCTGTACGAACAGGTCTGAATGGGCCCCATAATACTAAAGTCTGTTGGTCATTAGAGTGTTAGCTTTGCAGCCTAGGACTCTGCTCTCGCTGGTTCATTGCCTGCATGGGTTATTATTCTGATCGGTGCGGCCGGATCCGAATATGCGGCCAGCACCGTGCGTCCTAAACCCCGCCTTCCATACGGATCGCCAACTCCGTTCGTACGCGGTAAGAAGCTGGCCGAACGGACCGCACGTGTATTTCTCATGAATACACCTCCTCCATCTCAGGGAACCTCCCCCATCATTCGATGGTCGCAGACCATCGAATGCAGGACCGAGTGGCCAGGCAGCTCCCGCAACCTCAGACCACACGGGCATTTCTCCGTGCAAAAGCAGGGATCTGGGCGGGCAGCTGACATCCGGCATTGTCATATATCCGCCCCCTACACGTGTGTCACGGCCGCATTACCATACGTACGCCCAGCGTTTGCATGGGAACGCCCATGAAACGCGGGGTGTAAACATATGGTAATGAGCCCAAACAGCCCTTCACGCCCCTCTCCACCCCCTGTTCGTAGTGTACACATTTCATGCGGAATTTGGACGTGCGTCCCGTTCGCACATGCGCAGAGACGCCTCTGCACATGCGCAGACACAAAACATCGGCGGCACGAACGCACGCGGATATTACCGCACCAACCAGAATAAGGGCCTATGTTACAGTATGTTCCCTTGTCCCAGGGGTTCCTCTTGTGTCTGCTGAGTGCACTGCTGACCCCATCACCCTACATAATCCATCCCGCTGCAGCCACTTACCATATGTCCGGCGGCCTGCAGACAGCAGAGCGTGGGACACAGAGAACTGTCACTCTGTCACAGCCGGCTGTTATTATTATCTGTACCATGTTCTGTCATCTAGAACCGGACCCAGCTCCCCACTGATATACAGGACCCCCAACCTTTACCTACACTCCCCCCTTATCCTGCCCACCCAACATATCTCCCACTGCTCAATATTCCCGTTATTAGCTGTGCCCTGTCCCTCCTTGGTGTGTTTACCTGCAGCATATATCTGTATCTGCCCTGTGGGTTTGGTCAGTGAGTGTCCTCTCCCCTCCCTCTGTGCTAGTAAAGGTAGCGTAGCCTTTTGTGTTGATGTATTAAAGTGGAGCTGTCTGCCAGCCTCCCTCCCCTCCCTCTCTTCTCCTCCCTCTCTCTCCTTCCCTGCCTGTATCCCTCTCTCTCCCCCTCCCTGTCTCATTCTCTCTGTTCCGCACTCTCCATATGACATGGATGATTCTGCCATCATCAGACGTAGAAGGCTGCAGGTACAGTGCTGGCTTACGGTCTCTTCTGTCACTGATTTTCCCCTTTCTTCATTAAGTCTTCTGTCTCTTGGGGGATTTTTCTGTAATGCTCCATCACCATCATCTCTCTCGCGGCATGTCATCACTGCCACTGTATAACACTGTCCTCACCCTCCCTCCTGCCTCCCCCTCTCACCCCTCCTATCACTGCTTATACCTATATATATAATGTAACGTGAGCACAGTAAGATGTTTACGTTATATGCCCATCTTGTATACCCACATAGCTTCTGCCACTCCTTATCTCCTCCTATTACACTATATACACGTCCCTATATCTCCTCCTATTACTCCATATATCCTTTCCCTATATCTCCTCCAGTTACTCCATATATCCTCTCCCTATATCTCCTCCTATTACCCCCATATACCCTCTCCCTATATCTCCTCCTATTACCCCATATACCCTCTCCCTATATCTCCTCCTATTACCCCATATACCCTCTCCCTATATCTCCATCTGTTACCCCATATACCCTCTCCCTATATATCCTCCTATTACCCCCATACACCCTCTCCCTATATCTCCTCCTATTACCCCATATACCCTCTCCCTATATCTCCTCCTATTACCCCCACACACCCTCTCCCTATATCTCCTCCTATTACCCCCATACACCCTCTCCCTATATCTCCTCCTATTACCCCCATACACCCTCTCCCTATATCTCCTCCTATTACACCATACACCCTCTCCATATATCTCCTCCAATTACCCCATACACCCTCTCCCTATATCTCCTCCTATTACCCCCATACACCCTCTCCATATATCTCCTCCAATTACCCCATACACCCTCTCCCTATTTCTCCTCCTATTACCCCATATACCCTCTCCCTATATCTCCTCCTATTACCCCATATACCCTCTCCCTATATCCTCATATTACTCCGATATACCCTCTCCCTATATCTCCTCCTATTACCTCATATACCCTCTCCCTATATATCCTACTATTACCCCATATACCCTCTCCCTATATCTCCTCCTATTACCATATATACCCTCTCCCTATATCTCCTCCTATTACCCCATATACCCTCTCCCTATATCTCCTCCTATTACCCCATATACCCTCTCCCTATATCCTCATATTACTCCGATATACCCTCTCCCTATATCTCCTCCTATTACCTCATATACCATCTCCCTATATCTCCTACTATTACCCCATATACCCTCTCCCTATATCTCCTCCTATTACCATATATACCCTCTCCCTATATCTCCTCCTATTACCCCATATACCCTCTCCCTATATCTCCTCCTATTGCTCCATATACCCTCTCCCTATATCTCCTCCTATTGCTCCATATACCCTCTCCCTATATCTCCTCCTATTACCCCATATACCCTCTCCCTATATCTCCTCCTATTACTCCATATACCCTCTCCCTATATCTACTATTACCCCATATACCCTCTCCCTATACCTCCTCCTATTACCTCATATACCTCTCCCTATATCTTCTCCTATTACCCCATAAACCCTCTCCCTATATCTCCTCCTATTACCCCATAAACCCTCTCCCTATATCTCCTCCTATTACCCCATATACCCTCTCCCTATTTCTCCTCCTATTACCCCATATACTCTCTCCCTATACCCCCTCCTATTACACCATATACCCTCTCCTTATATCTCCTCCAATTACTCCATATACCCTCTCCCTATATCTCCTCCTACTACCCCATATACCCTATCCCGATATCTCATCCTATTATCCAATATACCATCTCCCTATATCTCCTCCTATTACCCCATATACCCTCTCCCTATATTTCCTCCTATTACCCCATATACCCTCTCCCTATATCTCCTCCTATTACCCCATATACCCTCTCCCTATATCTCCTCCTATTACCCCATATACCCTCTCCCTATATTTCCTCCTATTACCCCATATACCCTCTCCCTATATCTCCTCCTATTACCCCATATACCCTCTCCCTATATCTCCTCCTACTACCCCATATACCCTCTCCCTATATCTCCTCCTATTACCCCATATACCCTCTCCCTATATCTCCTCCTACTACCCCATATACCCTCTCCCTATATCTCCTCCTATTACCCCATATACCCTATCCCGATATCTCATCCTATTATCCAATATACCATCTCCCTATATCTCCTCCTATTACACCATATACCCTCTCCCTATATTTCCTCCTATTACCCCATATACCCTCTCCCTATATCTCCTCCTATTACACCATATACCCTCTCCCTATATCTCCTCCTATTACCCCATACACCCTCTCCCTATATCTCCTCCTATTACCCCATATACCCTCTCCCTATATCTCCTCCTATTACCCCTTATACCCTCTCCCTATATCTCCTCCTATCACTCCATATACCCTCTCCCTATATCTCCTATTACCCCATATACCCTCTCCCTATATCTCCTCCTATTACCCCATATACCCTCTCCCTATATCTCCTCCTATTACCCCTTATACCCTCTCCCTATATCTCCTCCTATTACCCAGGGTTGCCGACTTTTTAAATCTCCTCTCCGGGAGAAGCCCGGAGAGGAGACATTCAGCAGGAGTTTGTGGGGGCGGGGCTTGAACGTGACGTCATTAAGCCACGCCACATGCTTGAAAATAATCCGTTTTGCATATCTCCGTGGAGGGGGCGGGGATAAAATGACGCGATTATGACACTTTAGCCTCCTCCCCCTCATCGGAGATAAGCATATCGGGTTATTTAAAAGGTGCGGCGGGGGAGTTTTAGCCGCGATCAGGGGGGGGGGGGGGGGGGAGCGGGGGTCCCCCAAAAACCGTGAGGTTTGCCCACCTTTCCAGGGGACCGGGTGGGGGACCCGATTTTCGGGACCCTCCCGGCTATTCCGGGAGGGTAGGCAACCCTGCTATTACCCCATATACCCTCTCCCTATACTTCGTCCTATTACCCCATATACCCTCCCCCTATATCTCCTATTACCCCATATACCCTTTCCCTATATCTCCTCCTATTACCCCATATATCCTCTTCCTATATCTCCTATTACCCCATATACCCTCTCCCTATACCTCCTCTTATTACCCCATATACCCTCTCCCTATATCTCCTCCTATTACCCCATATACCCTCTCCCTATACTTCCTCCTATTACCCCATATACCCTCTCCCTATATCTCCTCCTATTACCCCATATACCCTCCCCCTATATCTCCTCCTTCTACCCCATATAGCCTCTCCCTATATCTCCTCCTATTACCCCATGTACCCTCCCCCTATATCTCCTCCTTCTACCCCATATACCCTCTCCCTATATCTCCTCCTATTACCCCATATACCCTCTCCCTACATCTCCTCACATTACCCCATATACCCTCTCCCTATATATCCTCCTATACAATGCATGTAATCTGGCATTAAGTAGTGAAGTATGGGACTATGATGATGTAACAATGCCTCCTCACACCCCCCCCCCCCCCCCAACCTGTTGTAAGGCCACACCCCTCATGATGGTGGAAACACATGCTCACAAGCCCAACACCCCCTTGCCGTGGTGTAACTATAATTTTGCTCCCCCCAGCCCCAAAAAATTATGTTGCCCCCCCCTTACACTATACACTAAACACCTTAATGCCACTTACGCTATACACCGCACACCGCAATGCATGTTACACTATACACCACACTGTAATGCCAGTTACACTATATGCTGCACACCGCAGTGCACCTTACGCTATATGCCACACACCTGATAAAATGGATACTGCCCCTTACATTATATGCCACACACTGTAATGCACCTTACACTATATGCCTTACACTGTAATGCACCTTACACTATATGCCTTACACTGTAATGCACCTTACACTATATGCCTTACACTGTAATGCACCTTACACTTTAAGCCACACAACCTAACACCCTTTACACTATACGCCTCACAAAGTAATGCAACTTACACTATACGCCACACACCGTAATGCCCATTATAAATTACACCACACACCGTTATGCCACTTACACTATACACCACACACTGTAAGGCCACTTATACTATACGACACACACCGCAATGCACCTTACACTATGCGCCACACACCATAATGCCAGTTATACTATACACCACACACCATTATGCCACTTACACTATGCGCCACACACTGTAATTCCCCTTACACATTACACCTCTCACCATAATGCCCATTACACATATTATATATCAGGAGTAGCTCCAGTCCTCCAGAGCTACCAACAGCTTTCCATGCCGCGAGTATAAATACCATATACTACACAAACACAGACATAAAAGGATATGGAGGCTTCTCTATATACTTACTATGGGCAGCAGCTGCAGGGGTACAGGTGTATGCACTCCTGTCCTTGCCACTGAAAGACCTCTTCTTTCTAATAATCAGCAGTATTTCTATCATCTGCTCCTCGTCTGAAGGGGAGGAGCTGATAAGAGTGAGTGCAGTGAGTGGACTTTGGGAGGGCAGGGGACAAGGGGGACATGTGCTTCATGAAGGCTGCTGCATTCACCCAACAGCCAGCCTGTGCCCTCTCATCAGTCTGTTAAGCCCCGCCCCTGGCAAGATCCAGCTAAGCCTCGCCCCCCTCACAGAGCCTCTGCATGCCAGCTGAAACATAGAATTTGATGGCAGATAAGAACCACTTGGCCCATCTAGTCTGCCCCTTTTTTAAACAAGATACCTCAAACCATATTTGATCCTTATTTCTTTGTAAGGATATAAATATGCCTATCCCAAGCATGTTTACATTGTTCTACTGTATTTGCCTCTACCACCTCTGATGGGAGGCTATTCCACTTATCTACTACTCTTTCTGTGAAGTAATTCTTCCTCACATTTCCCCTGAATCTTCCTCCCTCTAGTTTCAGTGCATGTCCTCGTGTTCTGCTGCTCCTCTTCCTGTGAAGCAAATTATCTATTTAATGGACAAATCCACGTGTACTGCTTGTGGTGCAGATGTAACATGTGCAGAGAGAGTTAGATTTGGGGGGGGGGGTGTACTTCAAACTGATGTCTATACTGCAGGGCAGCATGGTTTTGTCCATTAGAGAGAGAGGGTGAAATGTAATAGGATGACAGATTCAGAATGTAAGAGATTTGGTAAGAAATCTCCAGGTTTTTTTTAAAGCGGCAATCATTTACACTGCAAAACCAAACTGGTAAAATGATTGGCGCTTTAAAAAAAAAAAAAAAAGTCTTTCACTTTCTGAATATCTCATCCTATTAAATTTCACCCAGAATTTTGCGATTGAACCAGAATCATGTCCCCTGTATTGCGACATGGGGCAGTCGGAAAAGGTTTTACGTAATGTATAAAATCCTCCTCCTATTACTCCATATAACCTCTCCATATACCTTTTCCTGTGACAGCATATATAACCTATCCCTTAGGGCCAGATATATGAAGCTTCAATAAGTTTTAAAATGCACTTTTTGAAGCCTGGTACATCTGTCCCTAAACATCTTCCTAGTACTCCATATAACATCTACCTATTGGGTCCATGTACTAAACATTGGCTAGAAATACAGTTCCAGCCAATCAGCTCCTAACTGTGATGTCACAGGCTGGGATTGGACGATGACAGGGACTGGTACTATATCTCCTGTTGTACATCACATTCCCTTGCTGCATTTCCTGTCTGGCATTTGTACCATTTTCTTTAAATGTAGCATCTTTCCGTTATCCTGTATCTGTTGCTAGGAAACTGCTACATCATAACATGCCACCAGCCTGCTGCTTTGCATTTTGGGTCTTGTAGTTCTCAATTGTCTCATGGTGTGATAAGCTTGCTGGGAGAAGGCTGGATGCGTTGTATTTGCAGTTATTGTTCTGAGCTGTTTTCTATATATATATCTCTATATCGCTCTGGTTTGTGATTCGGATATTCCTGACCTCATCGGTGCAATGTTTATGTATGTGCTGGCAATGCATTCTGGGCACTGATATGCCACAGCTGGGTTTGTGGAATACATTCAGGCTATAACCGTGGATAATGCAGCAGGAGATGGGTTTATGCTTATGTTGGAATAATTGCAGCATTATAGGAGTTGCTAAGCAGAGGCTTTCTTACCTCCCAACAGGGGCCCTTACACACAGAAACAAATGCCCCACTTATCTCACAACTGCTATGACCATTGTCGGATGTCTCAGGGCACCTATGGCTCTTCAGCTGTTGTGGAACTACAAACACCAGCATGAAAACAGCAGCACCACATGAAATGTTATTCCACAGGTGCTGAATGAAATATTGGATCAGATCTAATCCCGGTGAAGTGATAAAGCGATGATAACGCAGCAGCCAATCAGCTCCTGTCATTTTTCAAACCTAGCCTGTAACGTGACAGTTATGAGCTCATTGGCTGCAGCGCTATCACCTTCCACTTTATCACTTCACCAGGATTGATACCTCTGCCCATTGGGTGTTAAAAACACATTCGCCTTTGACTAATTGACCAGTTTTTTTTTATTATTATTATTATTATTATTATTATTGGGAAATAACTCTTTGCATTTCTTAGGCTTTTTATAATTGGAAAATAAGTAATAACCAGGAGGAAAAGCAAGTAGGACAGCTTAGGCTATATAAATTATTGCATTGGCCATGTGTTAAAGCAGGGGTGTAACTAGATCAGGGTTGCCTACCCTCCCGGAATGGCCGAGAGGCTCCTGACAATCTGGTCCCCCTCCTGGCCCCCCAGAAAGGTGGGCAATCCTCCCAGATACCACCACGCGGCAGCGTTATAATTACCGATTTGCGGGTTTTCAGTAATAGGGGCGTGACTAACTATGCAAATCATGCCCTTTTAGCCCCACCCCTCCTCGCAGACCCACAAATTGTGGGATTTGCATTACTGGGGGCGGGGCTTGATGACGTCTACATCAGGCCCCGCCCCAAGAAGTGCTGCTGACAGTCTTCTCTCCGGGGTTCTCCCAGAGAGGAGACTTTAAAAGTAGGCAACCCTGAGCTAGATATTCTTAGGCCCCGGAACAAATATTTGTAAGGGTTTCTATATACCAACCAATGGTGATACATGTATATAACACGTGTAACCCAAGCAGGGAAGATGGGCCCCATAGCACCCCCATGTATCTATGGTAGCTATGCCCTTGGTGAAAAGAAATGCGCATGAGCAAATCCCGACCATCATGGCTGGGACCGATTCGGATCATTATGAGCAATGCCGAATCGGCCGATAAGTCCCAGGTCCCAGACTGGTAGACTCAGACACTAAGTCCCAGGTCACCATCTGATGGACACAGACACTAAGTCCCAGGTCACCATCTGATGGACGCAGACACTAAGTCCCAGGTCACCATCTGATGGACGCAGACACTAAGTCCCAGGTCACCATCTGATGGACGCAGACACTAAGTCCCAGGTCACCATCTGATGGACGCAGACACTAAGTCCCAGGTCACCATCTGATGGACGCAGACACTAACTCCCAGGTCACCATCTGATGGACGCAGACACGAACTCCCAGGTCACCATCTGATGGACACAGACACTAACTCCCAGGTCACCATCTGATGAACGCAGACACTAAGTCCCAGGTCACCATCTGATGAACACAGACACTAAGTCCCAGGTCACCATCTGATGGACACAGACACTAAGCCCCCGGTCACCATCTGATGGACTCAGACACTAAGGGGTAAATTTACTGACGTGTGAGGTTTCAGAAGTGGCAGGTGGTGCCGATAGCAACCAATCAGATCATCTTATTTCTAAAAACTCCCACTTTAGTCTCAGGCTGATGGACACAGACACTAAGGGGTAAATTTACTAAGATGGGATGTTGCCCATAACAACCAATGTGTTATCTTTTAGAAGGGGCAAAAAAAATACGATCTGATTGGCGCAATAGGTGTAAATGTATTGAGATTGGACTACTAAGTCCAGGGTGATTCACGGCGACTGATAGACTCAGCATTAATGATGGGAAATGAACCAGTGCATATATTACATAGATTATAACATGTATGTTTATTTGTGCTAAACACCCCCCCCCCCCACATTATGTGGTCAGTCGCTGCTGTGTCCGAGCTCTGATTGGAATCCCTCTTGCACCCCGATCCCCTCCCAACAGGAAATTGTGGGGCTTGCGAGAACTACCACCTTCTAGTTTAGGAATGAAGCGGTACCCCTACTAGTGCAGGGTTGCCTACTATTCAGTGGCGCAACTAGGAAATATGCGCCCCCCCGCGCCGATTTTGGCAGCGCCGTAACCATAGCCCCGCAGACCGGCGCCCACACTTACTCAGCGCCTCCCCGCCACAGCGGGGTCTGTGAGGCTATAGTTACGCCACTGCTACTATTAAAGTCTCCTCTGCCTTCAGCAGCACTTGGGAAGGGGGGTGCCTGATGTAGACGTCATCAAGCCCCACCCCCAGTAATGCAAACCCACAATTTGCATCTTTAGCCCGCCCGCTGCGAATTGCGGTAATTTACTGCTGCATTCAGGGGGTGCCGCCGGTAACCGGGAGGGTTTCCCACCGTTCCTGGGGGCCAGGAGGGGGACACGATTTTTGGGAGCCTCCCTGCCATTCTGGTAGGGTAGGCAACCCTGCTGTACTAGTGTAAAGCTGGGCAGACATCTGAACGACCAGCTTGTAATCCGGATCATGTCACAATTCCCCGGCAGCTTCCCAGACACACGATACATCTATGTGTGTGATTTCACATACAATCTACCGTAAGATCTGCAACTGCCGGCATACTGGTCGTTAGCAGCATCTTCAGATCTTACATGCAGCTCATACGATCTGAGGATCCACCTCACAACCCGAGGGGCCGCGTATTGCACCTAAACACCTCACGATGTGCACAAAAAAACCCCCACACAATGCTTCGCACGACCCGTCGAAATCATGCATTCAGGCCTGAAATCTTTCTTATGTTTGACCAGCTTAGGTGATCCACGTTCCACCTCAGGGGTAATCGTAAGCAGGAAACTTTTCTGAAATCTCCTTTGCTACGTTTTACGCTGGTACTTTTTATAAAAAGGATAATAAACTGGCTGGAGCGTATGAACCCTGCAGCAACGGAATGCATACAGATGACAGGCGGACAGCAGGCGGACAGCAGTCAGACAGCGGCAACCTGATGGTTTAGTGCTGGCATGTCCAAACTATGACCCTCCAGATGTTGTGAAACTACAAGTCCCATCATGCCTTGCCACAGTTTTGCTATTAGGGAATGCTAAAACTTTTGCAAGGCATGCTGGGATGTGTAGTTTCACAACAGCTGGAGGGCCATAGTTTGGACATGCCTGGTTTAGTGCTTAACCCTCTCTCCCCACAACCTAACCATGTCCCCAGTAGGCTAAACCTATCACCCCCCCCCCCCCCCCGCACCCTAACCCACCCCCTAGTGCCTACACCAAGGGCCTTATTCTGGCTCGGGCGCGAATTCGCACCCTTCCGAGTCATCCACAACCTGCCCGGCGAATGGTGGTACGCCCGCCCCCATTCGCATGCCAGGTTCGTTCATCCGGACGACGGCTTGGGGGATGTACGGGGGCAGCTTACCTTGGTGCTGGGCTTGCCCCCATCGTGCTAATCGGTGGTCCCAGCGGGGGTGATCGCGGTCCCGTCGCTTGGAGATGTCATCTCCAAGCGCCGCCTCTGTCTACACTGCGGATAGGTACCGCAGTGTAAACAGTGAAAATCCTGGTTCCAAATGCTGGGTCAGATCCGTGATGTTTGGTGTAAAAGGGTTATTAGCCACAACACTGGCACCTCCCAGTCACCGGTCGAAGGAACACCCTTCACATTTTTTGCCAACGTATCTCAGTATCTGTACTGCCACCCTGTACGCCCAAGACCATTGCATCTGTGTATGTATGCATCCACCCTGCCAATATGTGGACTGGTGGAGCCTCTGTTTAGGCCGTACCTGGCACACAGAGGAAAACATTGAACAATGCAGTCAATTAATAACAAACGTGAATGGGCGATTATGGCACGTGAGAAGTTCCCCATGTATAACGGGCTCGCTCTGACAGCGGCTTCCTGTACACAAGCTGAACGCTGCAGGGAAGTACCGGGCGGCCGCTCCTGGCAATAGGTGCAGCTTTTGCAGCTAGAGATATTGGCAGCGGAGAAGCTCACTGACAGAGCTGTACAGTCAGACAGAACATTAGCTGTAGCAGCTGGCAGATCAGTATCTATTGTCGCCAACAGAAGGAAGGAGCTGGCTCAGAAGGTAAGAGGGCTTACTCATACATATTGATCCTGAGAGGCTTGTTAGCCTTCAGAGGGGGGGGATACGTTCTAGTGTGAGGCTCATTACAAAATGACAGCGCACAGACTCTTGTGTGATGTCACCAGGCAGTGACGCCCCCTATGTTACATGCATGCTGAGATGACCACGGGAGCGCGCATAGCATCGCACGGTGCAATCGTACCATGTATGGGCACCTGTAGGCCCAGATTCCCACATCCCGGCTTCAGTTCACACAGGGATCTCTTTATTTGATGCTGTAGGGATACATATTGCGAATATTATTCAGAGGAAGATGTAAATGTGACTTACGGCTTTTTTTTTTTTAAATGCGTGACCTGCGCAAAATATATCTGACACGAATCGGGCGATGGGAGTGCAGACGCGGACAGAGCACCTTATTCAGGTCCGTTCGCACCAGCACTTTGTTCGCAGGTGGACCGATGTTTTATTAATGCGCGTGGGCATTTCTGTGCATGCACCCACTGCGAACGCTCCCAGGACAGCGGGTGCTGCGCATTCCCATGCTAATGCGGCTGTAATGCGGCTGAACGTGCACTCAGACCAACCTTACATGTGCGTGCACTTCCCACATCATGCGATGGTCGCTGACCGGGTGTTACCCTGCAGCATACGAATGGATGTTTATGTAAAACATCCATTTTCAGCCAGTGCGAAGGAACGCGCCTTACGAATGGTTAGGTTGACTCGCAAGGATGCGAATTTGCATCCCAGTGAATCAACCAGAATAACCCCCAGGTGACAGGACAGGATGGCGATGGTCAGAATTCCAACGCCGGTATCCTACTTAGAGAGAATCCCGACTGCAGTCCTGTAAATTTACCTACCTACCCTCTGCACTAGTGCCTAACCCTAACCTTCCTATCCCACTCAGTAACCCTAATGCTTCGGCCCCACAGCCTAACCTTACACCCCCCCCCCCCCCTTTCAGCAGCCTAACCCTAAATAATCCCCTGCTAGTGCCTAAACCAGGGATGGGGAACCTTTGGCCCTCCAGGGCAAGTGCAAGGCACCGGAGCACCCCAGACGAGGGGGGGGGGGGGGGTTTCTGGGGTCTGAGGGGTGTCTTACCTGGTCCTGCGTCTAATCGAGTGAGGCCATCCTTATCCTGCCCGCTCCGGCGCCTCTGCAGTCTGGTCAGAGCCTGCGGCCTGGTCTCCCCTGCGGCCATGCCTGTCTGACTTCTGGCCTGCGCTGCCTCCCGCTGAGTTGGAATTGGCCGGGCTCCACCGGGTGAGAGCGGAGGATCCTGCGCTGGGTGAGTGCTGGGGATCCCATGGACTGAGGTTAGTTGGTGACTTGGAAATAACTAGCACTGTCTGCCGGCGTGGGAAGCGCTTCTTACTTTGAAACCACTGGCCACACGCTGATTGGCTGAATCTCAGCCAAACAGCGTGCGGCAAGTGTTTTCAAACCCAGCAGCCGCCGCCCGGTGGATAGTGTCAGTTATTTCCAAGTCACTGCAGGGACCCCGACAGCTTAATACACAGCTCCGGAGGGACCGCTCTGACCGCGGCTTGCAGACAGCTCTGCAGGTACCCACCTGCTGCACAGACCCCCTTGCCCGCTCCTGCCAGCTCCAGTCTCTGCACCTCCGCTCACCTTCATGCTGGGGCGGGGGGGGGGGGGGGGGGGGGGACAGTGGCGTAACTATACATTTTGCTACCCTCTGCCAAAAAAATTGTGTCGCTCCCCCCCCACCCCCATTGATGACATCACACGCATAACGTAGAAGCTGAAGCAGGATAGAGGAAGAGAGACCAGGAGACACTGCTGCTTCCCTTGGCTCCGACGCATCCCAGGCTGCTCCAGCATGTCCATCCGCCCGCCCATCCTGTACACAGCAGCCAATAGCAGGCTCTGTGTACAGTCAATTGAATCAGTGGAGGGATTTGTCATCTCTGCCATGGCCGCACCCGCGCTGCGGCTGACTCACCTCCGGTGCTCAGCCAGTGGGCAGCGGCAGGCAGCAGCATGTCAGTGCGTCGAGCGGGTGCCGGCCCCCACACAGACCCCACTGTGGCTTGCTCCCCCAAGCAGTAGCTGGGGCTGCCTTACAGTAGTTACACCACTGGGGGTGTGTGTGGGTGTGGGTGTGTGTGTGTGTGCGAGCGAATTGCCGCCCTCCAGTGGCCGGCGCCCTAGGCAAATGCCTAAAGCTGAAAAAAAGATTGGGAGCCCTAATGGTCTAAACCAGGGGTCAGGAACCTTTTTGACTAAGAGAGCCATGAAAGCAAAATATTTGGAAATTTATTTCAGTGAGAGCCATATAATATATTTTAAAAGTGAATTCAAGTAAATGTCAGTATAAAACGCCTCTGAATTTATTCTTTTAAATAATGTTGTTATAATACTCACCATTAATGCGAGCAGTATAACACACATAATGCCCCCAGCAGTATAACACACATAATGCCCCCAGCAGTATACCCCACATAATGCCCCCAGCAGTATACCACACATAATGCCCCCAGCAGTATACCACACATAATGCCCCCAGCAGTATAACACACACATAATGCCCCCAGCAGTATAATAGAAGTGCACAGAATGCCCCCAGCAGTATACCACACATAATGCCCCCAGCAGTATACCACACATAATGCCCCCAGCAGTATAACACACATAATGCCTCCAGCAGTATACCCCACATAATGCCCCCAGCAGTATACCACACATAATGCCCCCAGCAGTATACCACACATAATGCCCCCAGCAGGAACACAGATAATGCCCCCAGCAGTATAACACACATAATGCCCCCAGCAGTATAACACACATAATGCCCCCAGCAGTATAACACACATAATGCCTCCAGCAGTATACCCCACATAATGCCCCCAGCAGTATAACACACACATAATGCCCCCAGCAGTATACCACAGATAATGCCCCCAGCAGTATAACACACACATAATGCCCCCAGCAGTATAATAGAAGTGCACAGAATGCCCCCAGCAATATACCACACATAATGCCCTCAGCAGTATACCACACATGATGCCCCCAGCAGTATACCACACATAATGCCCCCAGCAGTATACCACACATAATGCCTCCAGCAGTATACCCCACATAATGCCCCCAGCAGTATAACACACACATAATGCCCCCAGCAGTATACCACAGATAATGCCCCCAGCAGTATAACACACATAATGCCTCCAGCAGTATACCCCACATAATGCCCCCAGCAGTATAACACACACATAATGCCCCCAGCAGTATACCACAGATAATGCCCCCAGCAGTATAACACACACATAATGCCCCCAGCAGTATAATAGAAGTGCACAGAATGCCCCCAGCAATATACCACACATAATGCCCCCAGCAGTATACCACACATGATGCCCCCAGCAGTATACCACACATAATGCCCCCAGCAGTATACCACACATAATGCCCCCAGCAGTATACCACACATAATGCCCCCAGCAGTATAATAGAAGTGCACAGAATGCCCCAGCACAAACTTACTGCTGTAAGTTACACTCACCGTCAGTGTCCAAAAGCCTCCAGCACCCGTGTGGCGCGCAGTGATTCCCCACGTGTCAGCAGAGGTGGGGAGCCTATCAGCGCGGCGGGCAGCCTGTCAGCACGGCGGGTGTGGGATGTAGCTGGAAGAGCCTACAGTACACACTGCGGCGTATCAGCTCTTCCACCCACATCCCCCCCCCCCGCCGCCGCGCTGACGGCTCAATCCATTCCCCCGATGTCAGCCGCGTATCCTCATAGAAAGGGGATAAAAAATCAGGCAGTCTGCGAGCCATATGCAATCAACAAAAGAGCCACACCTGGCTCGCGAGCCATTGGTTCCCGACCCCTGGTCTAAACCAAGAGGTTTCCTCGGTCTGTTACCTGGCGCTTGTTGTGGATTCGATATAAATTTAAAATAGGTATTAGTGTTTATTGCTGCAGCAACGAAATTATGAGCAGCGAATTACTCATACTATCAAATGGAAACACTTTAAACAGTTACGTTGCGTTGCATAATATCAGTAACAACTTGCTGTGCACAAAGAAACCGGACACACTGTTTAGATTTTACTATAATGATTTATGTATGCAAAAAATATTAAATATAAAAATATAAATAAATTTAAAAAGCACATGTAAACAGATTACAATCAAATTACAATCTAGATTCACTAAAGATTCACATCCGGTATATAGTTTTCACTATAGAATATTGCCTCCAATATTATTTAGCTTATTTGGGAAAAAAGAGGTTAATTGCTTAGCATCCCCTTCTTTGCTGTATTAGCATGTGAGCATACAGGCACGAACCACAGTTCAATTGAGCAGCAGGCGAAGGGTTAATAAGCACATGTAGTTTTGTTAGTTCACCAGTTTGGTCATAGGCAGAGTGATTGATCCATACATCCAATTTGTTAGTCAAAGCTCAGTTAGTCAGCAAGAAAGCCCATGTTGCAGGTAAACAGTAAGCTGTATAAGCGTGGGTTTATTATTGCTATGTTGAAGCAGGCTGGGGGGGACGGTTTAATAGTCACCTCACTTGTATGCCGGCTTCAGGCAGCAGTCTGCGGCAGCGTGTGGCTGGCGTAGAGGAATCACGCTGTTGGAGGGTTAGAATTGCTCACCATGGAAGCGCTGTATTGATGGTATAGGCTTCTGGCTCGCCTCTGATGTTATGGCGAGGTCCCGGCCAGCAGAAGATGTAGCGTGCGGTAACGCTGCAGGTGGACTCGAGTGGAAAACTTTCAGAGCCCGGATGTGACGTGAAAGCGGAAGTCGTCAACGCGTTTCGTCTCCAAGGAAACTGGAGACTTTCTCAAGTCTTGAGAAAGTCTCCAGTTTCCTTGGAGACGAAACGCGTTGACGACTTCCGCTTTCACGTCACATCCTGGCTCTGAAAGTTTTCCACTCGAGTGGAAAGTCTCCAGTTTCCTTGGAGACGAAATGCGTTGACGACTTCCGCTTTCACGTCACATCAGGGCTATGAAAGTTTTCCACTCGAGTCCTCCTGCAGCGTTACCGCACACTACATCTTCTACTGGCCGGGAACTCGCCAAAACATCAGAGGCGAGTCAGAAGCCTATACCATCAATACAGCGCTTCCATGGTGAGGAATTCTAACCCTCCAACAGCGTGATTCCTCTACGCCAGCCACGCGCTGCCGCAGACTGCTGCCTGAAGCCGGCTTACAAGTGAGGTGACTATTAAACCGTCCCCCCCAGCCTGCCACAACATAGCAATAATAAACCCACGCTTATACAGCTGACTGTTTACCTGCAACATGAGCTTTCTTCAGTGGCGTAGCTACGTTTTGGGCGCCCCCCCGCCGAGCACCCCTACCCCGCCGAGCACCCCTGCCCCGCCGCCCATTGCAAACCCCCCCTCAATCCCCCACAGCCTTACCTATCGCGCTGGTCCCGGCGGCTCCGTTCTTCTGCTGAGGACCACCAGAAAATGGCCGCCCCCATACAGCAGACAGTTTCAGAGAACTGTGTGCTATATGGGGGCGGCCATTTTGTGGTGGTCCTCAGCAGAAGAACGGAGCCGCCGGGACCAGCACGATAGGTAAGTCTGCGGGGTATTGAGGGGGGGTTTAACTATAGCACCGCAGCCCCCGGCGCCCCCACATGCACAGCGCCCCCCGGCGGTGGCGGGGGCTGCGGTGCTATAGTTACGCCCCTGGCATTCTTGCTGACTAACTGAGCTTTGACTAACAAATTGGATGTATGGATAAATCACTCTGCCTATGACCAAACTGGTGAACTAACAAAACTACATGTGCTTATTAACCCCTCGTCTGCTGCTCAATTGAACTGTGGTTCGTGCGTGTATGCTCACATGCTAATACAGCAAAGAAGGGGATGCTAAGCAATTTACCTCTTTTTTTCCCAAATAAGCTAAATAATATTGGATGCAATATTCTATAGTGAAAACTATATACCGGATGTGAATCTTTAGTGAATCTAGATTGTAATTTGATTGTAATCTGTTTACATGTGCTTTTTAAATTTATAAAGTTTTATATTGAATATTTTTTGCATACATAAATCATTATAGTAAAATCTAAACAGTGTGTCCGGTTTCTTTGTGCACAGCAAGCTGGTACTGATATTATGCAACGCAACGTAACTGTTTAAAATGCCTAAAGCTGCCTAGTGGTGGCGCCGGCCCTGCCTCCAGCTGTTGTTGACCTACACATCCCAGCATGCCTTGCATAGTATAAATATTTAGACATGCTAAAAGTGTTGCAGGGCATGCTGAAATGCGTAGTTCATCAACAGTTGCAGGGCCAAAGGTTCTCCATGCCTGGCCTAAACCAAACCCCACCTCGAGACTAATGGGGCCTACACACATGCCGATTTTGTGCCATTTTCTAAGCGATTTAGCAAGGTCGCTTAGAAACTAAGCATACATCGGTGTGTGTGTGGGGGCTAAACCGATATAGATGCGCGGCCCCGCGCGTCTAAATCGCATTAAGATGAAGAATGAGCATGTCCCATCAATCTAGCAAAATCGTTTAGCAAGACCCTGCATATCGGGCGCCTTTTGTGTGGTGTCAATCTGGCATGCTTAAATCGCTAAGCAGAATCGCTGAGGCATATCGTTGACACATTTTGCACGTTCTAAGCAATATAGATGATTTTGTGCTCAAAGGAAATCTGCTATGCTAAATCTGGCATGCTATATCTCTGGCCAAAATCGGGATGTGTGTAGGCCCTATAACACTAACCTACCCCACATACTTACGTTTGGGATACCTGCGGTAGGGATTCTGGCAGGCAAACAGGAGCTATCTGTACCTACAGAAAAAAGATGGGCGTTATATTGAAGGGGATACGGTCATTGGTCACCACCAAGTAGATCGACACCACTAGGTCGACATGAGTTTAGGTCGACATGAGTTTAGCTCGACATGCAGTAAGGTCGACAAGACTTTAGGTCGACATGGGTTAGGTCGACAGGGTCATTAGGGCGACATGACCGGCAAAGGAAGCAATTCGCGGGTCTTTGGGCGGCCGGGAGGGGGACCCAATTTTCGGGAGCCTCTCAGCCATTCCGGGAGGGTAGGCAAGCCTGCCCCGAAGCATCATATAGTGAGAAGTAGCAGTTTAAGTATCCAAACATGCTACATTGATAAGAAGTAGCAGCCAAGGCCCCAATTTATGTTTGTACAATTGCCTTTGTAACTGCAATTTTGCAGGCTAGGGAACTGCTCAGGTTAGCAAGTGAAGCTTCTGCCCAGGAAAGAGAAGCAACGCCCATCGTGACAAACGCAAACTCCATTCGTGTACGCATTCACAGTCTATACACAGTTGCAATTTAACATGGATAGGAGCTCACACAGTAAGATACCTCCCAACTTCTAAAAGTCCCCAGTCGGGACTCTGGTGCGGGCCGCTATGCATGGGCCCGAAAAGGGTGTGTGACTTCAGTCAAAAGGGGTGTGGCTTTGCAATCTTGGGCATCCTGCAAAACCACGCCCCTTTTGACTGAAGTCACACACCCTTTTCGGGCCCATTTTCTCCATTTTGTGGGCGTGGCCATCACTGTGGGAGCTGCTGGCCATGCCCCCTGTCCCTCTGTCTCCCGTGAATAGATGATCTATTCACCGCTGTTTTGCTCAGCAGTGCAGCGATAACCAGGGGGACTCCCAACTGCCCACCCCACTGCGGGACACTGCCGGCTCCGGGCGGGATGCGGGACCATCCCAAAAAAACAGGGATGACAGTGGGAAAGTTGGGAGTGTGTGATGTGGTCATGCAGATGTGGATTGTATAATAAGCACCAAAGTTGTTTGGAGCATCTGAAATTCGAAGCTGAAGCAAATACAATGTATTTTGATGTGTCTGTATCTCAACACTTGAATATATACACGCTGGCTTCTCCCCCAGCTGCAGCCATTATCCCAGAGATTTGTGCATTACGGAAGTCTGGGGGGGACATAGCAAAGACACCATGTACCCAGATTTGCAAGCTCAGACCTTTGGGATCCCTAATATAATATATAATACTGCTAATGTGGTCATGCTTTGAGTAGCTGATCAGTCTGGGAAGGTGAAGGGGCAGTTCTGGGCATCTGGAACCCCTCCCTGTGTTTGCCTATGCTTTGGTGCCCAGTATAACTTTCACAGTAATGCATCAGAGATTTACTGACCTCTGTACTTTCCTGGCAGCAGTGCCAGATCATCCATTGTGTAGGTAACCCAGGCGTTGGTATATTGCACAGTAGGCAACTAAGGACCATAGATTTCTCTAAAACATTTTTATGTGATTTTGGGGCAGATTTATTAAGCCTGGTGAAGTGATAAAGTGCCAGGCAATAAGCGCCTAACTGTCAAGTTACAGGCTGGGTTTGGAAAATGACAATTAGGAGCTGCTTGTCTGGCACTTTATCACCAGGCCAGAATCTTGTTTGAGGTCCCAGAACAGGCATTTACAAGGAGGTGAAGCCATTGCTTTTGTGACAGAGCCCTAGGGGTGCCCAGACCACAACCCTCACCTGAACCAGTTCCTGATGGGGCACACACTACTTGCCAGGGCTGAGAAGCACAAAGCCGCAGGCGCGGCCTCAGTCACTCAGCTCCAGCGCAGCCTCTTATGTAGCTATGAAGGGACCCTCACAATATGAATTATTGCAGGATTGCTGCATGGTGACGTCACTGGCACTACAGCCACAACCTGCTACATTAATGCCTTCTATAGCAGCTGAGCAGGCCCAAGCATTACTGTAAGATGTGAGTATGAAACCTGAGAACTAACAAAAGGCATATAATAATAAGCAATGGTGGGCAGACCAGAGACAAGGAGGGAGCCTGCCCCGGGATGTGATGGAGACAGACAAGATGGAGAACAAAAATGAGCTAAGCAGAGACATTTATGAGCCATGGGGTCACACGGCCCATAGAGTGGGGTGGAAATTAGAAGCATCCTATGAATAAATAAATGTTCGCTGGTAGACTGGGGCAGGTGGTCATTAACCATTGATGACCAGCTTGCGGTCTCTTAATGAACATAAAATGTGTATGTAGATCTGCAGACACACACAGTACTACTGAAGACAAGAGCTCTCTTCCTTCATTTCACTGTTTTTCAGGGACCGCGCTGATGTTTTCTTCTGCCTTGTATGGAGGCCATTAGAATGCTCTCTGTACTGTATACAAGTCACTAAGGGCCTTATTTTGGTTCATTCTTTCTGACAAAATCCTTCTTAGATGGGCAAAACCATGTGCACTGCAGGGGGGGCAGATGTAACATGTGCAGAGAGAATTAGATTTGGGTGGGGTTTTACTTCAAAGTGAGATCTATATTGCAGTGTAAAAATAAAGCAGTCAGTATTTTCCCTGCACAGAAACAAAATTACTCACCCAAATCTAATTCTCTCTGCACATGTTACATCTGCCCCCCCTGCAGTGCACATGGTTTTGTCCATCTAAGAAGGATTTTGTCAGAAAGAATGAACCAAAATAAGGCCCTAAATGCTCCCTGTGTTCTATATCGGTTACTCGATTGATCTCTGTATTGCATATGAGTCACTAGATTGTTCCCTGCCTTGTACATTTTTCTGTTGAATTGTATGTACTGTAGGTTTTATTCACTAATGCTATCTGTATAAGATGTAAGCCATTAGAATGCTCTGTGAAATATTACAGTGCTCACTAACTGGCTCTCTGTATTGCATATTGATCCCTTAAATTGTTTTTGTATTGTATATGTGCCACTGAAATGACACTGTATTGTATTACTAGAACGCTTCTTAAATTTTAGGACTACATCGTTCACTAGAATGTTATTTGCATAGTACATTGATCAGTAAAATATTCTTTATATTTCATGTTAGTTAAATGCACTCAGTTTTGTATATCATTTACTAGATTGTTCCTTTCCTGAATCATATTTATCAGTCACCAGAATGCTTCCTGTATTGCATACAGGTCACTAGAACACCCTTTGTATTGTATATTAGTCAATAGAATGTTTTCTGTATTGTATTTCAAGTGCTCTGTATTGTCTATTGGTCAGTAGAATGCTCTCTGTATTGAACACTGAGTTTCCATAGTGTCAGTGTTGGTCAGTAGCAGGGGCAAACGCAGGATTTTCAGAAGGGGGTTTCCAGAGGGGCGGAGCAAAGCACGGAGTTGGTGACTTAGGTGACCCAGTATATACCGGGTCAGTTAAAGTATTATATATAGACCAAATGTATATAAATAATAATAATAATAAAAAAAGATATATATATATATATATATATATACATACAGGGGCATCAACAGCAGTGTAGACCCCTGGGCATAGCAATGTATTGGAGCCCCTACCGATCCTCCAGTGGTAGGGTTGGGGGGTGCTATGAGCGGAAGCTTTGATGTCCCGCGGGTGGTAGGGGGTATTATATCAACCGCTCAGCATGTAGGGCCTGGATCAATAATTTCCACTACTTAGCCCTTTACTGCACAGATGGTGGGAGATAGGGTGGGAGAAGGGGGCATTGGGCTGAATGAAGGGGCCCTGATACATAATTTCCAGGGTGGTAGAGGATGTTTAATACGCAGAGGAGGGGTGTATAGTGGAGTGGGCTTATTATTCATAATTTTCTGGTGGGAGGACAGCTTGCTTGACTGCAGATATCTCCAGTTCCCGGAAATAGATTTCTTAGATTTTAATGGAATTAAAAACGAGAGAATCCCACCTACCACATGGTACTAGGGACTAGGGGATCAGAGTTCAGGAGGCAGAGCAATCTGCCAACGAGCATATAAAACTACATACCAGGTGTGTGGAGCTGGAGCAGTAACCAGCTGCTGGAAGGCTGATATCTCTAGTTCTGGGCACAGTAGAGAAAAGATCCTAGTGTCCATCAAAGAGGGAGAGTCCCAGCTTTTGGAATATACTCTCATAAAAACTCTAAGTCAGACAGAACCTGAAATATCTGACTGGGAAGAGCAATTAACAGGCTTGGATGGGGACCACTGCTTTGAAGTCAGATATCTCCGGTTCCCAAGGGCCGATTTTTAAAATCTTGTACTCCTGGAAAGAGGGGACCCACTGCTTTCCGCCTAGGGCCCTTAGACTCCTGAGGGGGGGTTTCTGGGTACTCAAAAACCTCCCCTGCGTGTGCCACTGAGTAGAATGCTCTTTGTATTGTCTATTGGTCAGTAGAATGCTCTCTGTACTGGGATGGTACCCTGAAACCGGGACAGTTTGGAGATAAGTGTATATAGCACCCTGGAAGGTTTAGGAGATCCTGGTATCTGCATTTTAAGCAGTATCCCCTCTCTCCTGTATTCCGCGAGACGTCTGTGCTGTGATTCTCCATTCTTCGGCAGTAGACGCTTATACTTTCCTGCCAAATTCTGTTTGTTTCTGTTTTATTTGATCGGCTCAATTTACCGGTGAGCAGCCAAACTAGGTGTCTGTGTGACTAATTAGCTAATAATATTGATATCTCTCTTGTCTGTGCATCTCACTCTGCCCGGCTATCTGAGCCATCCCCAGTAAATGACAGCGGTAAGTGTTTACGTATCTTTATTGGTCAATGGAAAATCATGCAAATGAAGTGACCTTGGCAAGCTGTAGGGTAGGTCTTACAAGGTCTAGCAGTTTCCAGGTTGTTTTAATTTATTGGCTCGTGAAGGACCTCTCACAACTGTTATCAACAAATACAATTATTTTTCTTCTACGCTTCCTTCTGCGCAATTCATTCTTGCCTCTATATTATCAGGCAATATAATATACAAACGATAATGCAATCTTTTTAGTAAAAGTTGAAGGTTTATGAGTTGACCAGAGAAGGCCCAGGCAGAATACAATCTGTTGTTCCTGGACTAAACAATGTTGCCCTCACATGACCAAGTCATTTAGTGTCTGCCAATTTCGTCAAAGCCTGCCTACCAATGTCACACCATTTAGGCTCGGATGGAGAAAAATGTCCCCTTAGGTGTGACTCACACTTGGATCCACTTCCATAACTGGTCCACTACGGATTTTATGAATATCTTCCCTCAGTTAGTAGTGACAAGAATGGAAATTATTATCATTTATTTTTATGGTGCCACAAGGGTTCCGCAGCGCCTGACAATACATACATGAGCAAAACAAGAAAATAATTGAGTTACAGTACAAATGCAAATTAGGACAGGTACATGGTAAATAAATGACAGTTGCAGCAGCGAACACTGACGCAATTATAACAGTGGCAGAGATATATTCTTAGAAAATTACATGAGGAGAGAGGGCCCTGCTCATTAGAGCTTACATTCTAAAGGGAAGAGGCAGACAAACTGGGGTGACACAGCAGGCAGAGAAGTGAGCCTAAACAGAGGGCTAGGATGAGAGTTTGTTGGATTTAATGAAGAGGTGGGTCTTGAGAGCCCGTTTAAAGTTTTGTAGGCAGGTGGCAAATCTGATCGGGAGGGGTAGAGAACTCCAGAGATATGGAGCACAACGGCCAAAATCCTGGAGGTGTGAATGGGAGGAAGTAACCAGTTTGCAGGAGTGTCCTCCTCTCTGATGATGAGCAAATCAGTACTGAGTAGCAGCCAGGGCCGGTGCAAGGCACCACAGCGCCCCAGGCGAGTCGGGGTGGGGGCGCCCCGGTGTCTACCGCCCGGGTACCTGTCCTGCGGCGCTGTAAAGCTGGCGGCAGCAGGGGGTCCCTGCAGTCAATAAGAAATAACGAGCGCTATCCGCCGGGCTATGCGGAAGCGCTTCTGTTTTGGAAACACTGGCCGCACGGCGCACGCTGATTGGCTGAATCTCAGCCAATCAGCGCACGGCCAGTGTTTCCAAAACAAAAGCGCTTCCGCATAGCCCAGCGGATAGCGCTCGTTATTTCTTATTGACTGCAGGGACCCCCCGCTGCCGCCGCTGCCGCCAGCTTTATATACGCACAGCGCCGCAGGACAGGTACCCGGGCGGCAAGGGGGGCGAAATACCGCCCTCCAGTGGCCGGCGCCCTAGGCAAATGCCTAGATTTGCCTAGTGGTGGCGCCGACCCTGGTAGCAGCAAGAGGATGGTCAGACACTGTAATGATGTTACTGAGGCGTGAGGCAGTTCATTCATAGTGAATGTATAGGATGCTACCTCATTAATATTGGCTAAACCCACTAAAATAGCTGCCCCTGGCTGCGGGCTCTTCTGTACATCGCCAGCCCTGGTTATTCAGACAAAGGTGCATGACCATGTCACTTTGGTGGTATGGCCAGGGGTGCAGAGGAGACGGGTACAAAGATTAATGAAGTAAATCTCCATGGGAGAGATGTGCCAATCCTTCGAGGGAGATTAAGTGGACAAGTTGCCCACAGCAACCAACCAGCTTCACACTGTCTTTTAATAGACTGTAGTAGATAAATGAGACTAGAAGCTAATGCTAATTGGTCCTTCTCCACTTCAGCTCTTTTGAAGGTTTGAAGTACTGTAAATCTCCCCACCAGGAATTCTCAGGCATGTTCCCTCCACCTACAGGCGTGCCACATTCCCTCGGTGTGTATCCGGCGTGTTTCCTCCACCTACAGGCGTGCCGCATTCTCTGGGGGTGTATCTGGGTGTGTTTCCTCCACCTACAGGCATGCCACATTCTCTGGGGGTGTAACTGGGCATGTTCCCTCCACCTAGATGCATGCCACATTCTCTGGATGTGTATCGGGGCGTGTTCCCTCCACCTATAGGCGTGCCGCATTCCCTCGGTGTGTATCCGGCGTGTTTCCTCCACCTACAGGCGTGCCGCATTCTCTGGGGGTGTATCTGGGTGTGTTCCCTCCACCTACAGGCGTGCCGCATTCTCTGGGGGTGTATCCGGGCATGTTCCCTCCACCTAGATGCATGCCACATTCTCTGGATGTGTATCCGGGCGTGTTTCCTCCAACTACAGGCGTGCCACATTCTCTGGGTGTGTATGCGGGTGTGTTCCCTCCACCTACAGGCGTGCCACATTCCCTGAAGTGTGTATCCGGGAATGTTCCCTCCACCTACAGTCGTGCCACATTCTCTGGGGGTGTATCCGGGCATGTTCCCTCCACCTACAGGCGTGGCACATTCTCTGGGGGTGTATCCGGGCATGTTCCCTCCACCTACAGGCATGGCACATTCTCTGGGGGTGTATCCGGGCATGTTTCCTCCACCTACAGGCGTGCCACATTCTCTGGGGGTGTATCCGGGCATGTTCCCTCCACCTACAGGCGTGGCACATTCTCTGGGGGTGTATCCGGGCATGTTCCCTCCACCTACAGGCGTGACACATTCTCTGGGGGTGTATCCAGGCATGTTTCCTCCACCTACAGGCGTGGCACATTCTCTGGGGGTGTATCCGGGCATGTTTCCTCCACCTACAGGCGTGGCACATTCTCTGGGGGTGTATCCGGGCATGTTTCCTCCACCTACAGGCGTGCCGCATTCTCTGGGGGTGTATCCGGGCATGTTCCCTCCACCTAGATGCATGCCACATTCTCTGGGTGTGTATCTGGGCGTGTTTTCTCCACCTACAGGCGTGCCACATTCTCTGGGGGTGTATCCGGGCATGTTCCCTCCACCTACAGGCGTGCCACATTCTCTGGGGGTGTATCCGGGCATGTTTCCTCCACCTACAGGCGTGCCACATTCTCTGGGTGTGTATGCGGGTGTGTTCCCTCCACCTACAGTCGTGCCACATTCTCTGGGGGTGTATCCGGACATGTTCCCTCCACCTACAGGCGTGGCACATTCTCTGGGTGTGTATCAGGGCATGTTTCCTCCACCTACAGGCGTGCCACATTCTCTGGGGGTGTATCCGGGCATGTTTCCTCCACCTACAGGCGTGCCACATTCTCTGGGTGTGTCCATGCGAACACCTTTGGATTGCAGCACACGCTTTCACCATGGTGAGCAGGTACATACTAACTGAGAGTCAGGGGCCAAAGTGACAACTGTCGGGGGTAGCATTACATCACGTCTGTGCCGCTTAAGTCAGCAGCTCATCATAATGACATCATCAGCAGTTTTCCTTTGCTGAAGCCCTGATACCGCGGCTCATTATCTCCACTCTCCAGACAAATCTTACTGATGGGATTAACACATTTCCTTGGCTTATTCGGCTTCACGTTTGTCCCTGTTCTCTCTCCGGGTTATCTCAGCATTTTCCATACCGGTGCCTCTGTCTCCGTAGTAACTGAGCTCCGATGCAGCAAGGTTTGGGAATAGGGGAATAATACAGAGTTTAGCAATGGAGTACAGACAGTTTCACCTCTCGTATACTCTTTATTCCTGTCTGCTTATTATCGTAGATATGATACAGTAATGTTATGTATATATATATATATATATATATATATATATATATATATATATATATATATATATATATATATATATATATATATATATATATATATAGTATTTATGATTGCATTTATGGATGGGTTAATAGATCACATACACAACAAAGTCTTACTTTATCAATGACAGCTACCTGCGCTTTTCCAGCTGTTGTTTAACTACAAGTCCCAGCATTTCCAGGTGAGCTCATGCTTCTAGCAGGCTGGGGTTAAAGCAACATTATTCTCAGTGCTGCCACCTGCTGGGCTCTGGGTTATGGTATCTCTCCATCCACAACAAAGGCTAATGTAAGCTTTATGATCCAAAGCCACCATAAAAATGCTCTGAAAACCTTATTGACACATCAGCCGTAAACAAAACTTCTTTTTTTTTCTTTTTTAAATATCAGATTCCAATTTATCAAATGGAGATAGGACTTATATTTAGTTTTTCAAAACTACAGTATGTAGTGACTGTGCAGATATATTCCTAACCTTGGCCCTTAATGCAAATTAACAATGCAGGTTTTAGTGATCAGCACAGGGCCGGATCAATGCTGGCAGGGACCCAGGGTCAAGAATGTTGGAGGGAGATTTTGCTCGGGTTAAATGCCACCGCAGTCCTGGACTTTCCGGCTTAGCCTCTGGTTGCTGAGCGCCTGGATGTGTGCCGCTAGCACAATATCCCGTGTTGTGTGCTGTTTTGGCCAAAGCCTCTAGTCTACGGAGGGTAGAGCTCATTCTGCCCGTAAAAGCTAGCCTCAGCTGCCCTCTGCCTCCTCACAGTAGGGCTGGCCATCAACCATCGATGATTCATAATAATTGATGTATTTCAATGATAAAGAAACAAAGCGCTCAAAAGAGTTATAGAGTAGAAGGGAAGAAAGAGGGGAAAAGAAGTATGCGATACCAAAAAAATAATTAATTGTAGCCAATGTTTACGCTCTTTTGTATATGTGCAAATGTCCTTTCAATAGCCTTGAGCTGAGCAAAACAACTTATGATGCTATTATCTATCTGTCCCTTACTGTGTTAAGCGGGGATCTTGTAGCAGCGTCCTCTCCCTTTGCTGTTCGGATCCCATGCGGCGACTTCCGATAGCGGGGATTGTGTTTCCAGTTATGGCGTCTTGGATGATAGGACCTTGTTTGCAGTCTCCTCCAACGCGTTTCGTGCCTAGGCACTTAATCATGGATATCTTCTAATGCGTTTCGTGTCTAGGCACTTAGAGGTAGATTTATGAAGCAGTGATAAGGGAGGAGAAGTGATACAGTGCCTGGTAATTTATCACCGGCCAATCAGCTCCTATTTAAACCCAGCCTGTAACTTAACAGTCAGAAGCTGATTGGCCAGTGATAAAGTACCATGCACTTTATCTCTTCTCCTCCCTTATCACGGCTTCATAAATCTACCCCTTAGTCATCTACATGCTCATTGCCAGGGCGGAATTACATGCTCATTGCCAAGGGGCCTTACATGTTTGGGTACAAGGTGTCACACACATAGGGATAGGGGTAAGAGGGGATCAGACACCAGGGAAATTGGAGTAGATGGGGACACAGACACAGAGGAAGAGGTTAGCAGGGGGCAAGGTGTCACACACAGGTGAAGGGGGTACAGGGGGGGGTCAAACACTAGGGATGAGGGGGGGGGTAGAGGGGGTCACGCACACATGGATAGTAGTGTACAGAAGGTCACACATACAAAGGAAGGGGGTAACACACACAGGGGTTGGTGGGTACAGTGATCCCTGGGCACTCACCAGGAGTTACAGGCCTGCTTCCTCCATGATGCGGCTGCTGGGGGAGGGAGGTGCTTCTTCCAAGTTCCCCCAAGGGCACCGCAGATTGTGGAGGAGAGAGCTGTTAATTAGGGAGTGCTGAGGCAGTCCCGGAACGCCCCCGTGCGCACGCCTATGATCATTGATGGTTTATGGCCGATGTAGAATAGTTTT
This sequence comes from Crinia signifera, assembly GCF_055691185.1. Classification (NCBI taxonomy): domain Eukaryota; kingdom Metazoa; phylum Chordata; class Amphibia; order Anura; family Myobatrachidae; genus Crinia; species Crinia signifera. The sequence continues at coordinate 301,089,544 of NC_139220.1, read as the reverse complement.
GCCATCGATGGGGGGAGTACCAGATGGTTCCCCTCCATCTATGGCATTGCATAACCAAAATGTATTAAATTTTTTCCCTAAAGGTGCCGGGACACGGAACATCACTTCGTCCTCCGACACTATGAGGGATGCAGTCATTTGGTCTACAGCATGATGGTCGACAGTCATTAGGTCGACACTATTTGGTCGACATGGCTCTAGGTCGACATGGTTCTAGGTCGAAAGGTCATTAGTTCGAAGGGTCATTAGTTCGACAGTGCCTAGGTCGACAGTCAAAAGGTCGACATGGGGTTTTTCACTGTTTTTTGTGCCAACAGGCGGTAGTTCATGCCCTACCATCCACTAGGGCATGGTGGGAGAATAAAATAGTGCGCAACGAGCGATGCGAGAGGATGCGTTGCACTTTAAACTGTGTCCATGTCGACTGTGTAAAAAAAAACTGTGAAAAACCCCATGTCGACCTTTTCACTGTCGACCTTGACATTGTCGAACTAATGACCTGTTGAACTAATGACCTTTCGCCCAATAACCATTTTGACCTTTTCCCATGTCGACTAATTGGCGTCGACCTAATGACTTTCGACCATCATGCTGTAGACCAAATGATCCCAACCCCACTATGAAGCCCCACCCCCAGGTTCTGAATGGCCCAAGGGGCAGTCAATCAAAGATAATGGATGACCATCGGTGGTCATCCCACCCAAGGTTGGGAATGACTAACGTACAGTAGGCCAACGCTTGTGGTAAGCACATTCTGACAGGGGCTTCCCTGCACCTGTACGTGGGTAAGCCAAAATATCAGGTTCCGTGCTATTATGATTCCTGTTCTGGTGACACCATCTCAGAATACTGACTTTAAAACAATGTACAAATTGCCATATACAGTGCCATTACATGGGACTTTTTGTGGTGCCTGATTTGACCTTCACAAGTGATGTCTGCTGTGTTTGGATGACGAGGTTACCCTGTTCTGTGAGGCTGCATCATTCTGCTCATTTTATTTCATACTGATTCTGAGACATTGTAAGGTTATTGCCATAGGCCTGGTTACAGTAGTAATGCTATAGGTCGCTGGCTTTCTCTTGATCTATTTCATTTGTTTCAGCAGGATCTGCCACTGCCGAGGAAGAGCAGCGGGTAAGTGCACTGGGGTCAAGTGGGCATGGGGGAATGTGCGGGGAAGGGGCAAAATCTTCTTCGCTGTCATAGATGAAAATATGGATAAAAAGCATTTACGGTAGGATAAAATAAATTCACAAACACAGATTGAAGCTCATCTATAGATAAACATAGGAAGCACAGATTATAGCTCCTCTATGGATAAACATAGGAAGCACAGGTTATAGCTCCTCTATGGATAAACATAGGAAGCAAAGATTATAGTCCCTCTATGGCTAAACATAGGAAGCACATATTATAGCTCCTCTATAGACATACATAGGAAGCACAGATTATAGCTCCTCTATGGACAAACATAGCTCCTCTATAGACATACATAGGAAGCACTGATTATAGCTCCTCTATGGACAAACATAGGAAGCTCTATGGACAGATTATAGCTCCTCTATGGACATACATAGGAAGCACTGATTATAGCTCCTCTATGGACATACATACTAAGCACTGATTATAGCTCCTCTATAGATAAACATAGGAAGCACTGATTATAGCTCCTCTATGGACATACATAGAAAGCACTGATTATAGCTCTCGGGTATATACAGATTAGTACCTCTAGGGCTGTACATTGGATATATTGAAATTAGCATCTGTAAATGTGGATATGGCATATAAATAGATTAGAACCTCTAGCGACAAACATGGATTATATAGATATTAGTCCTATAGAGCCAGATATGGGGTAAAGAGGCGGAACTATCATCGGTGCAGCAGGTGCAGTGCACTGGGGTCCCTGAGGACTAAGGGGCTCACTGCTGCCATTGTCACCCTCTGCCTCCCCCTGTCACCCTCTGCCTCCCCCTGTCACCCTCTGCCTCCCCCTGTCACCCTCTGCCTCCCCCTGTCACCCTCTGCCTCTCTCTGTCACCCTCTGCCTCTCTCTGTCACCCTCTGCCTCTCTCTGTCACCCTCTACCTCTCTCTGTCACCCTCTGCCTCCCGCTGTCACCCTCTACCTCCCGCTGTCACCCTCTACCTCCCGCTGTCACCCTCTGCCTCCCGCTGTCACCCTCTGCCTCCCGCTGTCACCCTCTGCCCCTCTCTCTATAACCCTCTGCCTCTCTCTTTCACCCTCTGCCTCTCTCTGTCACCCTCTGCCTCTCCCTGTCACCCACTGCCTTGGTGCACATCGTGGACTTGGTTTGGAGTGGAGGCGGGGGCCCAAAATATTTTCTGGAACCTGGGCTCACCACCCACAAATTCCGCCACTGATGGGATTAGCATCTCTATTGGCATAAAAACTAAAGCTAAATATGTGGAATACAGAGTATAGCACGGCTATTGCCGTACATTAGGGGTACACGCCTACAGTGTACAGGTAGGGCATGTAGAATAGGATTTTATATGGGATTATGGAGCAGTGTATGACCAGAGCTGGACATGCAGAATATAGATTTAGCACCTCTGCTATGTATCCCATCTATGTAATGCAGAGATGATAGTGGGGGATACAGATCCTGGTACATCTAGCTGTACATGACCAGTATACATATACTCTATGCTGGATGGACACACTCACACACAGCACTCACACACAGCACTCACACTTAGAGAGACACAGAATTTAATATGCTGATGTAATAAAATTCTAAATATAAACATGTAGCAATGAGGGCAACTTGCACTAATGTATACTAACAGACACGAGGAAGAGGCGCGTGTAACAGACATGTAACATGCACTCACACACACACATGGCAGCAGCACAGCACACGTCTGCAGGCACACACCTCCCCATATTCCCATCTGCTCGCCCCTCCTGTCTGCAGATCTCTCTGCCGCTTCCTTCTCCCTCCACTCGTCCTCATAATATCCTTGTCATCTCTCCCGGCCTCCGTTAGTACTCTCACTTCTTCCCCAAGGTCTTCTTCTCCCCTCCTGCCTACCAGTCTATGCCTTTGTCTCCCTCTCCCTCCCTCTTCGTCTTATCCTGAGGCTGTAACTCCCTCCTCCACCTGCCCTCCTTTCTTCATGCCTTATCCTCCTCATCATCACCTTCCCTGCTCTCTCTACCTATACATCACGGTGTCCTTCTGATGCCAACCTGAGCTCCTTCATCTCTCCTGTCCCATTATCCTTATCCATCCTCGTCTCTCCCCCCCCCCTTCTCTCTGACCTCCTGCTTCCCTGCTTGTGAATCTCCCCCTCTCCGCTATCCCCCCTTATCTTGTCCTGTCCCCTTCTCCTCATCCTCCGTTTCCTGTAGCTGCAGTAATGCTTCCTTTGGTCCCTGTCTGATCACCTTAATCCATCCTCCTCCATCTGCGACAGCCAGACTTACCTGGCCAAGGCCACCTACCCTCACCAGCCATGTTCCGACGTACCAAGAGGTAACTCTGCTGCCATAGGAAAGGGGGTGAGAGTTTGGGGGGGGGGGGTGTATGGCAGATTAACTAGGGTAAAATGATATGCTGTGTGCACCTGCCAGCTCTGGGGATACAATGCAGTCTCTATGTCATTGGCTGTGGTGACATTGCTCCGTGTTCCGGTATAGAAATGTCTTGTGTATGCTAGAACATAGGTTTATCTGTGTAATGTGTGTATGCATGTCAGCTTCCTATAGGCTTACTGCATGTACTTACGGTGCTCAGTGGGGCATGTCTACAATTATTGCATCTATAGTGCATTGTGAAGGCCAGAGTACTCCTGAGGAGCTGACACTTTTATGAGGGGGGGAGATGGATTTTGCACTGCAGGACTGAAGGTGGCCATACATCTACAGATTGATTGTCAGACCTGACTGGTTGGAATAAAAACCTGGTAATAACTGAATGACAGTTTTTGGCAGTTTTCCAGCATTTCACAGCAAATGATCAACTGTCATTTGCTCTCATCCATTACCAGGATTTTGTTCCAACCAGCCCAATCTGACAATCGATCTGTAGATGTATGGCCACCTTTACACTCTAGCATAGAGAGAAGTATAATGGGGAATGGGGGGGGGGACGGGGGGACGGGACCGGTCATTCACAGCTTACACTATAATGTCCATTGGATATAGAGACACATAGATAATCTTAAGGTGCCCATACACGTACCAATTACCCGGTACTTTTTGTGCTAAAATAGCATCGCGTCCCATGCACAACACATGCACAACAATGCTATTTTAGCACAAAAAGTACCGGGTAATTGGTACGTGTATGGGCACCTTTAAAAATATGAATTCTGTTCTGCAGAAGCCACACTTGTAAATCTGAGAAATTGAGCGTTTGGGAATCCCGCCCGCAGAGCTTACACTCTAATAGGAAATATTGACTGCGGAAGTTCATTAGACCGAGCAGAGTGCATCAGGAGCGATTTGAAAGACATCATTTATTCATGGCTGGCTGTCTCTGTGTGTGTGTGTGTGTGTGTGCTGCAAAGCACATGTGTGTGTGTGTGTGTGTGTGTGTGTGTGTGTGTGTGTGTGTGTGTGTGTGTGTGTGTGCATGTAAGTATGTAGCAGGTCTCCCTGGGGACAGCACGCTGTGACTCGTATCTGCCAGCTGCGCTGTCTAGTCTCAGATTCCAGACTTGCTGTCTGTGTACATCTCCCAGCGCTGTGTCACTCATCAGAATGACGATGCTGCAATACCAACCTCTGTCTTCGCTTACAGTTGCAGAAGCAGCAACAGGAAGAGCTTGATCCTCACAAGCAGCAGTTCTCCCACCCTTCCCCGGCCACACTCGCCTCTTCCGGGGCACCTAGGTAAGTGTCCGGGCAATGGGGAACACTTATTCCATAGGGACAGATGATACATCAGTAAGGGTGACATTGCAATATCGGGTCTGATCACCTAAGTACAGGGTGACACAGATGGAATGGTGACGTATGGAAGGCTGACCCTCCCACTGCAGGGTGACACAGACAGAATGGTTACATATAGAAGGCTGACCCTCCCACTGCAGGGTGACACAGACAGAATGGTTACATATAGAAGGCTGACCCTCCCACTGCAGGGTGACATAGACAGAATGGTTACATATAGAAGGCTGACCCTCCCACTGCAGGGTGACACAGACAGAATGGTTACATATAGAAGGCTGACCCTCCCACTGCAGGGTGACACAGACAGAATGGTTACATATAGAAGGCTGACCCTCCCACTGCAGGGTGACACAGACAGAATGGTTACATATAGAAGGCTGACCCTCCCACTGCAGGGTGACACAGACAGAATGGTTACATATAGAAGGCTGACCCTCCCACTGCAGGGTGACATAGACAGAATGGTTACATATAGAAGGCTGACCCTCCCACTGCAGGGTGACATAGACAGAATGGTGAGATATGTAAGGCTGACCCTCCCACTGCAGGGTGACATAGACAGAATGGTGAGATATGGAAGGCTGACCCTCCCACTGCAGGGTGACATAGACAGAATGGTGAGATATGAAAGGCTGACCCTCCCACTGCAGGGTGACATAGACAGAATGGTGACGTATGGATGGCTGACCCTCCCACTGCAGGGTGACAGACGGAATGGATACATATGGAAGGCTGACCCTCCCACTGCAGGGTGACATAGACAGAATGGTGAGATATGGAAGGCTGACCCTCCCACTGCAGGGTGACATAGACAGAATGGTGAGATATGGAAGGCTGACCCTCCCACTGCAGGGTGACAGACAGAATGGTGAGATATGGAAGGCTGACCCTCCCACTGCAGGGTGACATAGACAGAATGGTGACGTATGGATGGCTGACCCTCCCACTGCAGGGTGACATAGACAGAATTGTTACATATAGAAGGCTGACCCTCCCACTGCAGGGTGACATAGACAGAATGGTTACATATAGAAGGCTGACCCTCCCACTGCAGGGTGACATACTGTAGACAGACGGTGAGATATAGAAGGCTGACCCTCCCACTGCAGGGTGACACAATCAGAATGGTGACGTATGGAAGGCTGACCCTCCCACTGCAGGGTGACATAGACAGAATGGTTACATATAGAATACTGACCCTCCCACTGCAGGGTGACACAGACAGAATGGTTACATATAGAAGGCTGACCCTCCCACTGCAGGGTGACACAGACAGAATGGTTACATATAGAAGGCAGATCCTCCCACTGCAGGGTGACATAGACAGAATGGTGAGATATGGAAGGCTGACCCTCCCACTGCAGGGTGACATAGACAGAATGGTGAGATATGGAAGGCTGACCCTCCCACTGCAGGGTGACATAGACATAATGGTGAGATATGGAAGGCTGACCCTTCCACTGCAGGGTGACATAGACAGAATGGTGAGATATGGAAGGCTGACCCTCCTACTGCAGGGTGACATAGACAGAATGGTGACGTATGGAAGGCTGGCCCTCCCACTGCAGGGTGACATAGACAGAATGGTTACATATAGAAGGCTGACCCTCCCACTGCAGGGTGACATAGACAGAATGGTTACATATAGAAGGCTGACCCTCCCACTGCAGGGTGACATACTGTAGACAGACGGTGAGATATAGAAGGCTGACCCTCCCACTGCAGGGTGACATACTGTAGACAGACGGTGAGATATAGAAGGCTGACCCTCCCACTGCAGGGTGACACAGACTGAATGGTGACGTATGGAAAACTGACACTCCCACTGCAGGGTGACATAGACAGAATGGTTACATATAGAAGACTGACCCTCCCACTGCAGGGTGACACAGACAGAATGGTTACATATAGAAGACTGACCCTCCCACTGCAGGGTGACACAGACAGAATGGTTACATATAGAAGGCTGACCCTCCCACTGCAGGGTGACACAGACAGAATGGTTACATATAGAAGGCTGACCCTCCCACTGCAAAGTGACATAGACAGAATGGTGAGATATGGAAGGCTGACCCTCCCACTCCAGGGTGACATAGACAGAATGGTGAGATATGGAAGGCTGACCCTCCCACTGCAGGGTGACATAGACAGAATGGTGAGATATGGAAGGCTGACCCTCCCACTGCAGGGTGACATAGACAGAATGGTGACGTATGGATGGCTGACCCTCCCACTGCAGGGTGACAGACGGAATGGTTACATATGGAGGGCTGACCCTCCCACTGCAGGGTGACATAGAAGGAATGGTGAGATATGGATGCCTGACCCTCCCACTGCAGGGTGATGTAGACAGTTAGTTTGCAGACAGTTTCTCATCTGCTCCACTGACTATCCCATGACTGCTCTAATAGTAACCAAAAGGAGACCTGTGGTTGGTTCACAGAGTAGACCGCTTCCTATTGGCTACTAAAACAACAGCGCAGACTGATCAGTAAAGGACGTGTTACTAAGCCGGAGAAAGCGAGCAGTTGTCTTTATCCTATACATGAGGGCCCATTTGCTATTGGTCACACAAATGTCTGGTTACACCTTTGACAAATGTCCTGCCTCTTTCTGTTCCTTAGCAGGGTAACACTGTAATGTTTGGTTCTGTGAGGTGCGGAGACTACAGATAACCTCTATGTCCTGTCTCTGTTTAGGGGGGAGCCCTATGGATAGTCCACGGAATTTTTCTCCTAGTGCCGCTGCTCATTTCTCATTTGCATCATCACGCAGGTAATAGATGTATATTGTGTGTGTGTGTGTGTTCTATACCAGTACTCACCCTGCAGGGAGTTATGGGGGGTTATTTACTAAGATACAGCTATTTAAAATGAGGTGCCTCCGATGAAGAGGAACCAGGAGCCATCCAGGAACCGGGATTGTCCATGGAACAAAACCAACCTACGAAATATGTTTATATTAATAATGTCTAGATTATTACATCTATAATTGTGTTGTATGGATAAGTGCCCTTACCCTTTCAGCAGGACAGATGGCCGCCGCTGGTCTCTTGCCTCCCTTCCATCGTCTGGATATGGGACAAATACCCCTAGCTCCACTGTGTCGGTGAGTAGTGGACACCTCCCCATTGAGTTGGATCTTCGGGTGTGCCACGTTCTGTGCTGTTATTTTTTTCTTGGTTTTATGTTGATTGGGTGGGAGGCCTGTGCGTGGTTCTAGCTGACGGGAGGACTTTGTATCTTCATTTACTCTGCTCATCCTTCTTTCTGTTATTTACAACTCGTTCCTCCAACTTCTTCCTTCTTTTCACCTCATCTATCATGGTCTTGTCTGCGCTACAGCCTTGGCTTCTTCCCTCTACCTATCCATTTACTGTTCTCTTGATCTCCAACTCTTGTTCCCGCAGTCCTCCTCCTCTTCTCAGGAACGTCTACACCAGCTCCCCTTCCAACCAACTTTGGATGAGCTTCACTTCCTCTCCAAGCATTTTGGCAGCACAGAGAGTATCCCTGATGACGATGGTCGAAGATCACCGGCAGTAAGACCCCGGTCTCGAAGTTTAAGGTTGGTTGGCATTAGACTTCCCTGTACTATCCATGAGACTGATCTCTCCGGTCAGTTGTGGTCATTGAGTTGATTCTTTGGCCTCCAAGACCATCCCATGCTTGTTTTGGTCTGCCAAGCAAAGTAGACCTCTCAGTGGGAATGTATTCCATCTACCATAGGTAGAAACACTGAAGAGGTAGAGAGTGCTCACCAACCCTGTGGACACCAGAGGTTCTGGAATCCAGGCACATGAAAATGCAACATGACCTACTTCTGAATGACATTAGCTCACTATAGACGCTGAGTGGACATTGGCTACTTAAAATAAATTAGCCATAAATACTATTATAACTTATTTGAGTAAAGGATATTTACCTCCAAAGGTGTCTAAAGAGGTGACACATGTAGGAAGAACATCGTCTGGGTTCTAATACTCCAGGCTCCAGAGTCCCGCCCTAGGGTAGCACCTTTCATAGGTCAGTAGATGGCCATCTCCCCAGCCATAGACACACAGCGATAGGACATCCTTGTGTGGCTATGATTGGGATGGGGTGTCAGACAGCATAGCATTAGAGAGAGTATATAGTTACTACACACAGTGCTGCCAGTCAGTGGCATATTGTCCCATGAATACTGTCCTGGTGACCTTGTCCTCTCTCCGCAGCCCCGGACGTTCTCCCTCCTCATACGACAATGAAATAGTCATGATGAACCATGTCTACAAAGAGAGATTCCCAAAGGTAAGTCAGCATTTTTGTGTATTTAGAGCGGAAGACGTAATACATACTGCAAGGTGGTTGCAGATGGACATTTATATAGAACAAGGGACTATTGTAGATTATATACATATTAGCGGTCTGTGAGCTCTATATAAATGCTGTACTAGACATGTATGAGTACAGAACACTTTGGGGACAAATAATATTATTTTTAAATAAATATATATTATATTATATGCAGAGAAGGACATTGACCTTTCGTAAAAGCTCTGACATCTGATGGCTAGTACAGATCCTTACCCAACCGTACCTCTCTATTAGAAGCGCCACCGGAAGGGTTGGCCGAAAGCCACGGGTTATTCCCTAATTTTTCCTTGTCCTACAATATGAGCTACATTTTCCTACCATAATAACAGGAATGTGGTAACAGATAAATGGTGCTCCTGCCAATAAGCCCCCGACTGTCTTTAAAAAAAAACATGACAGTTAGGAGCTGCTTGGCTTGAGCACCATTTCTCATACACAAGTTTTATCATTCACAAGGAGCTTTAACAGTCATTGCTAGATTGTCCACATGGTTAGTGGTTCTTCAGCTTCAGGTGGCAGAGTCAAAATACCAGAATGCCCTTTGTTTCCTGAACTCCGCCCACCTTTATCCAATACACACAACCATACAGATAATGGGTTTAGCGACTCTTAGTTTTGTTGCCCATATCCGAATGACACAGAATTCTGTTTGCACCCTGCAGGCCACAGCACAGATGGAGGACAGGCTCCGCTTGTTCATCTCCAACTTCTCTCCAGAAAACGTCTTGCCTCTGGCCGATGGCGTCCTGAACTTCATCCACCACCAGATTGTGGAGCTGGCCAGAGACTGCCTGTCGAGGAGCACTGAGGGCATGATCACCAGCACCTACTTCTATCAGCTCCAGGATAACCTGGACAAGCTACTGTTGGATGTGAGGACCAGGAGACAGAGGTTGGGAGCGGAATTATGAATGAGAAAGGGCTTTAAACTCAATGGGAATGTTTAATTATTGCAATAAACCCTCCTCCCAACCTGTAGCAGATCCATCAGGTGGTCAAACACAGGATCCACTCACTTCGGACTGCACCGACCGCCCGATGATGTTCTGGGCTAACAGTCTGGAATTTGATTTCAAACTCAGTCATTCGAATGCCAGGCTGGGGTCTGGGGCATGTTTATTGCAAAAAGATCCCACCAATAAGAGGGTTGCAAAGAGAAAAAGAAATAAGTCAGGCAAAGAAAGAATAAAAAATAAATAATGCGGGTGAGGAGAAAAGACGGGAGAGGGTAGGCAGAGACAAGTAGTACAACTGTTTAGGGAACTACGTATACAACAAGGCGGTGAGTTGAGATGGAGAGTGTGAGCCAGACAGAGAACAGAGGAGGACTGAGAGGGCATGTCATTAGGAAATTGAGGGAAAAAATGTATTTGGTGAAGGGAATGAATAAGGTTTCGGCTTTGTGGTCCAAGGACACAACATAATCTCCTCTTCCTCCACAGGCAGTGGAACGGTCGGAAGGATCGGAGGTGGCCTTCATCGCCCAGCTGATGAAAAACCTGCTCATTATTATCTCCCGGCCGGCCCGTTTGCTGGAGTGCTTGGTGCGATGATCACTATTACTTACATCCTGGTGCTAAAGTTCTGCCTCATTGTTTACTAACGTTCCTTATATTGGATGATGACTAATGGCATCCCACCCTCAGGTTTTCCTTGAAGGGGGACAATCCTTTTCTTGAATTAATATCACACTGACCATTTTCCTATCTGTATAACCCCTCTCCCACATACAATATATAGTCGCCTTGCTGCCTCTAAAAAGTTTATTTGGGACCTCAATTTAAAAAACACAGTAATAAAGACTCTGTGCTTACCCGAGGGGTTTGAAAGAAGTTTGGTATTAGCAGGGGAAATTCCCCTATTTACAGGGATGTTTCTTCTACACCCTAAATTATTACCCCCTGACGACTGTCCCAGTGATGCGCGGCTTCTTCCTTCAGCATCCAAGTGCGCATTGACCAGAATAAGGTTCCATGAGTGTGTGTACAGTAGCTGTGCATTTCTAGATGTGCTTCCTGCCACCGCCCACCAGAAGTCTGTCCATGTGAGGCCTACAACCACAAGATCATTGCATTTATTTACCCTCTCCATTGGAAATGTTGGGGATGTGGAGCAGAGCTCCTCCTATTTCCACAGCCAATGGACAATGCACACTTATTTGGATTCAATGCCTTTTGCAGGAGTTTAACCCTGAAGAGTTCTATCACTTATTGGAGGTGGCTGAGGACCAGGTGAAGGAAGGGAACCTGAAGACGGATATCCCTCAGTACATCCTGAGACAGCTGGGCCTTACCAGAGACCCCTTCCCAGGTAACCATCCCTATGCACGCTTGGTTACTCAGCCGTATAACCCAGCAGGAGATCTAAGCACTGACGGGCCCTTGTTCCTCTGCAGAGGTGGCAGCTGCTGAGGAACCAGCCCCTGTGGAGACGCACACACCAGAGAGCGACGACACTGGAGATGTGAGAGGACAGTTTTACCCAGTCGTCTTAGCCCGTCTGTACCCAATGTTCTCCCTCTGTCTAATCAATACCTCTTCATTTATTTAGGGTAAAGGAGGAGCTGCTTCTAAGCCCATAAGGGCCCCTGAGGAAAGTGACTTTGAAAACATTAAGCTGATCAGCAATGGTGCCTATGGGTGAGTGATCCAGGCGTAAGATAGGACAATGAGGTACTGAAGGACTCGGGATTTGCGGAGTTAAGGACAGAGAAAAAAAAAGCCACACACTGTAATAATTATAGGAATACAGGGGAAGATTTATTAAGCTCAGTGAAGTGATAAATTGTCTGGTTTTTATCGCCGGCCAATCAGCTTCTACCTGTCATTTTTCAAACCAAGCCTGTTAATTCACAGTTAGGAGCTGATTGGCCGGTGATAAAAACCAGACAGTTTATCACTTCACCGAGCTTAATAAATCTGCCCCAAAGTCACCTAGTGGTGAGTGTGGAAATATAATCCGATAGGGACACACAGCCAAGCAGGCCTGGACTGGCAGTCTGGCAATTCTTGCATTTACTACAGGAACTGCTTGGTGGGTTGTGTGGGGGAATCAGTGGGCTGTGATAATGGCCCTCATTCAGGTTTCCTCGCACATGGCAGCAATGTGTCGTGACTGCGCATGTGGATAAACATTTATGTGCATGTGCAGCCATGGCGAATTGATTAATTGCCAGACGCTAGCACACAGCAGTGCGGGTGGGGAGCTTGGGGTGGCGGGCCGTGGTTGCGCCCATAGGAACACCCAGAGTTTCATTGGCGTTCCCATGAAAACGCTCGGCATTCCCATGGTAACTTGCTTGTGACACCAGTGCGGAGGGGGCGGGTTCAGGCAGCTGAGGTCAGCAGAAGGCAGCTACCTGCCCTCTTCCCGTACAGGGAGCCCGCAGATCTAAGACACCAGAGAGGAGTCCTAGATCTGCAAGCCCTGTAGAAGTCATTCCATGGTCGATGGTCATGACATTGAATGATTTTGCCCCCGCACGCAAGCTGCGAATGGGTGGCGAAATCATCCGCTAAAAATGCCAGCGCCGCTCACAGCATCGGTCCTTTTAGTAATAATAAAAACAAAATACAGCCAGGCCAATTCATTGAAGTGTAGTTAAATATAGCACCCCCCCCCCCCCCAAAAAAAAAGAACAGTTGCTGTAGGCGACGCTGACATTTTTAGCAGACATTTTCAGGATCTCTCACAGCAACGCTGTCTCTCAAAGGGTTAATAAAAGGCTAAAACTGCTCATCACCTCTGTGGGACAATTCAAGTGTTATGTGGTCATGCGGCCACTAGATGGCGCCAGACGTAGCAATTGTGTTTCCATGTACAGCCAACTGTGCTGATATTACTGATTGTTATGTTGTGCTGCCACTTTACGGGCTGGTAACTATATTTTATAACGCATATATGAGAAATGCTACCTGTTGTATACGAGGAAAACCTCCTAGTATTGTAATTGCCTTTGGTGATCGCATTCAGCCAGTAATTATTTTAATTGTGCATTGCTCCATCTGCACACACACCAATGATAAGTAGTCCCTCTTGGCTTTGTCCTGCTCCTTACGACATTCCAGTCTCAGTGGCCAACCCACAATATCCCTGGTGTAAGAGATTCTTGTATGTCTGAGTTCCTGCGACTCCAACTCCTCTCTCCCCCCCAACAGAGCGGTGTACCTGGTGCGCCACCGCGAGACCCGCCAGCGATTTGCCATGAAGAAGATAAACAAGCAGAACTTGCTGCTGAGGAACCAGGTCCACCAGGCCTTCATAGAGCGGGACATCCTGACCTTCGCTCAGAACCCATTTGTGGTCAGCATGTTCTGCTCCTTCCAGACGCGCAGGCACCTGTGCATGGTCATGGAGTACGTGGAAGGTGAGAGAGCACACGAGAGGCTCACACCAGTCTCTTCATTCTGGTCTGTAGTTTGTAAGGGTAGTAGAAGACTTTGTAGACCTTCAGTTAGACCTGCCTCATAGTATTGCTTGTAGTTCTGGTGGTCTCCACTCCTGAAGGATCTCCAGGAGATCCATGAAAGCTGGGAAAGATTTCTAAGCACAAAGCTTTCATGTACTTAAGATACCTTGAATAGGCTGAGAGTCTGTGATGGGTATAAACTCAAATCAGTCCTGAAAACCAACCATTAACAATCTTGGATGGGATGCCGGCATTAACAATACTGGCACCGGAATCCCCACATCGATGAGGATATAGGCAATGCCACTCTTTCTTTGCCTTTGTATGCCGTTTATCCATCTCCTGTTCTGTCCCTGGCAGGGGGTGACTGTGCCACTCTTCTGAAGCACATTGGTGCTCTCCCTCTGGAGATGGCGCGATTGTATTTTGCTGAGACGGTCCTTGCTCTGGAGTACCTGCATAACTATGGCATCGTTCACCGTGACCTGAAACCGGACAAGTAAGGAGCAGCCGGTGCTTATACTATATACTGTACATGTATAGATGTGTGTTCTCTCTCTTCTCTCACGTTACTTATGTTGTGTTATCTCTTTCCCTACTCCCCCCACTACTGTCTCTTATCTCCGCTCAGTCTTCTGATTACTTCCATGGGTCACGTCAAGCTGACGGATTTTGGCCTGTCCAAAATGGGGCTTATGAACCTTACAACTAATTTATACGAAGGGCATATCGAAAGTGAGGCCAGAGAGTTCCTGGATAAACAGGTGATAGGAGACTCCAGGTCACATAACCTCCGCCCGTCTGTGTCACCCACAGCGGGTAGGAGGGACAGACGTCATGTCGCAATGCTCCCTCCTGTCTGTGTCACCCTGTGGTGGGAGGGACAGACCCCATGTCACAATGCTCCCTCCTGTCTGTGTCACCCTGTGGTGGGAGGGACAGACCCCATGTCACATAGCTTCCCTCCTGTCTGTGTCACCCTGTGGTGGGAGGGACAGACCCCATGTCACATAGCTCCCTCCTGCCTGTGTCACCCTGTGGTGGGAGGGACAGACCCCATGTCACATAGCTCCCTCCTGTCTGTGTCACCCTGTGGTGGGAGGGACAGACATCATGTCACATAGCTCCCTGCTTTCTGTGTCACCCTGTGGTGGGAGGGACAGACCCCATGTTACATAGCCCCCTCCTGTCTGTGACACCCTGTGGTGGAAGGGACAGACCCCATGTCACATAGCTCCCTCCTGTCTGTGTCACCCTGTGGTGGGAGGGACAGACCCCATGTCACATAGCTCCCTCCTGTCTGTGTCACCCTGTGGTGGGAGGAACAGACCCCATGTCACATAGCTCCCTCCTGTCTGTGTCACCCTGTGGTGGGAGGGACAGACCCCATGTTACATAGCTCCCTGCTGTCTGTGTCACCCTGTGGTAGGAGGGACAGAACCCATGTCACAGAGCTCCCTCCTGCCTGTGTCACCCTGTGGTAGTAGGGACAGACCCCATGTCACATAGCTCCCTCCTGTCTGTGTCGCCCTGTGGTGGGAGGGACAGACCCCATGTCACATAGCTCCCTCCTGCCTTTGTCACCCTGTGGTGGGAGGGACAGACCCCATGTTACATAGCTCCCTCCTGTCTGTGTCACCCTGTGGGGGGGATGGACAGACCCCACGTCACTTAGCTCCCTCATGTCTGTGTCACCCTGTGGTGGGAGGGACAGACCCCATGTCACATAGCTCCCTCCTGTCTTTGTCACCCTGTGGTAGGAGGGACAGACCCCATGTCACATAGCTCCCTCCTGTCTGTGTCACCCTGCGGTGGGAGGGACAGAACCCATGTCACATAGCTCCCTCCTGCCTGTGTCACCCTGTGGTAGGAGGGACAGACCCCATGTCACATAGCTCCCTCCTGCCTGTGTCACCCTGTGGTGGGAGGGACAGACCCCATGTTACATAGCTCCCTCCTGCCTGTGTCACCCTGTGGTGGGAGGGACAGACCCCATGTCACATAGCTCCCTCCTGTCTGTGTCACCCTGTGGTGGGAGGGACAGATATCATGTCACATAGCTCCCTGCTGTCTGTGTCACCCTGTGGTGGGAGGGACAGACCCCACGTCACATAGCTCCCTGCTGTCTGTGTCACCCTGTGGTGGGAGGGAGAGACCCCATATCACATATCCCCCTTCTGACTGTGTCACCCTGTGGTGGGAGGGACAGACCCCATGACACATATAATCCTCCTGTATGACTTTGCCAGGTGTGTGGAACCCCCGAGTATATTGCTCCAGAGGTCATCCTGCGGCAGGGATACGGGAAGCCAGTGGACTGGTGGGCGATGGGCATTATCCTGTATGAGTTCCTGGTGGGCTGTGTCCCGTTCTTTGGGGACACCCCAGAAGAGCTGTTTGGTCAGGTGATTAGTGGTGAGTATATGAGGTGGGTGATATATGTTTCCTGGTCTCCTTGTATAATAATGATGTATATATCGCCTGTTCAGCCCTTTGGATCCACTATACATGACCCTGCCTCTGTCTACCTCTTTCAGATGACATTATCTGGCCGGAGGGCGAGGAAGCATTACCAGCAGACGCCCAGTATCTCATCTCCAGCCTCCTGCAGACAGACCCCTTACTCCGACTGGGGACAGGTGAGAAATACCAGAGCCACTTCCTAATGTAAAGACACCCGATAATAACAGAACAATCCTACGTTAGCATGGCCGCTGCTCTTCTGTTCTGCAATCAACCAAACGTTTCTATTATCCCAAAGAACTTTCTATTTTGTAAGATATTTCTAAAATATTTTTAATGGATACAAAAGGCACATAAAAAGTTATTAAAAATGATGATCTGACCA
Source organism: Crinia signifera (assembly GCF_055691185.1). NCBI lineage: Eukaryota > Metazoa > Chordata > Amphibia > Anura > Myobatrachidae > Crinia > Crinia signifera. Next base: position 301,073,004 of record NC_139220.1, on the reverse strand, counting down.
ATGGTCAGGACATATTGGGGGTCAGGTCATGTTGGGGGTGTAGTGTCCTATATCTGTATAGGGTGTAATAGATGGGTACTTGTTTCCTAGCACGGCGCCCGTCGGGGTTGATCGCATGCCTTAAGTTAAGGTACTTAAGGCATGCGATGGATGTGATTTTCTGTTAATTACCAGCTTTATTTGCCGGTAAAGAGAAAATCGTGTTGATCGCGCCCATCACGGGCCATTATAATGCGACCGAAGCGATCAACGCGATTTTCCCATAGAGAACAATGTTAAATGAGTTTTAAAGTTAAAATCGCTTTGATCGCGTCGGTCGCATGCCATTATAATGGCATGCGATGCGATCGATGCGATCAACATGATTTTACATAGGGAACAATGGGAAAAGGGCCAATATGTATATGCCCCCTCATGGGTATTAAGTATCGTTAATGCCCCCCCATTGTTAACGCCACCCCACTATTGACGCCAACCCGAAGCGTGGCGAGTGCAGCGAGCCCGCAAGGGGCGGCGGTAGGTGTCCTCTGACCTTTTCATACCCCCACTATCCACGTCGGCGTGGAGTTGATTTTAATAAAGTGTATACCTGTGAAGTTATGCGCGTCCCCACGCGGGGCTCGCTGCGCTCACCACGCTTCGGGCTTGGTGGCTCGCTGCACTCGCCACAATTTATAAGGTCAACTCCACGCCGACGTGTATAGTGGGGGTATGAAAAGGTCGTAGGACACGTACTGCCGCCCCTCGCGGGCTCGCTGCGCTCGCCACGTTTCGTGTTGGCATCAATAGTGGGGTGGCGTTAACAATGGAGGGCCATTTCACCCATCTGAGGGGGGGGGGTTTGCAATGACAATGGTTTTTTTGGGGGGCTTTTTACATTGAAATCAATGTAAAATTGGGTCTCAGGGACCATTTTACATTGATTCCAATGTAAAAATCGCGTCGATCGCAACGCATGTGATTTTGGTTGGCATGCGATGCGATCAACGCGATTTTTGCGGCCGCGATCAATACAATCAAAATCGCGGGCGCCGTGCTAGGAAACAAATACCAATAGATGTATTATGGCCAGTGGTCGGGACATGTTGGGGTGTGGTGTCCTATGTCTGTATAGGGTGTAATATATGTATTATGGCCAGTGGTCAGGACATGTTGGGGTGTGGTGTCCTATGTCTGTATATGGTGTAATAGATGTATTATGGCCAGCGGTCAGGACATGTTGGGGGGGTGTATGTCCTATGTCTGTATAGGGTGTAATATATGTATTATGGCCAGTGGTCAGGACATGTTGAGGTGTAGTGTCCTATGCCTGTATAGGGTGTAATACATGTATTATGGCCAGTGGTCAGGACATGTTGGGGGTGTAGTGTCCTATGTCTGTATAGCAGGGCTGGGCAATTGCGGCCCTCCAGATGTTGAGGAACTACACATCCCAGCATGCCTTGCATCAGTTTCAGCATTGACACATAGCAAAACTAATGCAAAGATGCAAAGCATCCTGGGATGTGTAGTTCCCCAACATCTGGAGGGCCGCAATTGCCCAGCCCTGCTGTATAGGGTGCAATAGATGTATTATGGCCAGTGGTCAGGACATGTTGGGGGTGTAGTGTCCTATGTCTGTATAGGGTGTAATAGATGTATTATGGCCAGTGTTCAGGACATGTTGGGGGTGTAGTGTCCTATGTCTGTATAGGGTGTAATAGATGTATTATGGCCAGTGGTCAGGACATGTTGGGGGTGTAGTGTCTTATGTCTGTATAGGGTGTAATATATGTATTATGGCCAGTGGTCAGGTCATGTTGGGGGTGTAGTGTCCTATGTCTGTATAGGGTGTAATAGATGTATTATGGCCAGTGGTCAGGACATGTTGGGGGTGTAGTGTCCTATGTCTGTATAGGGTGTAATATATGTATTATGGCCAGTGGTCAGGACATGTTGGGGTGTAGTGTCCTATGTCTGTATAGGGTGTAATATATGTATTATGGCCAGTGGTCAGGACATGTTGGGGTGTAGTGTCCTATGTCTGTATAGGGTGTAATATATGTATTATGGCCAGTGGTCAGGACATGTTGGGGTGTAGTGTCCTCTGTCTGTATAGGGTGTAATATATGTATTATGGCCAATGGTCAGGACATGTTGGGGTGTAGTGTCCTATGTCTGTATAGGGTGTAATAGATGTCTTATGGCCAGTGGTCAGGAAATGTTGGGGTGAAGTGTCCTCTGTCTGTATAGGGTGTAATATATGTATTATGGCCAGTGGTCAGGACATGCATTGGCAGTGCAAAATCACTCAAGAAACGCTGTGCCAATAGACATAGATTGTAAGCTTGCAGCAGGGCCCTCCTACCTCCAAGTCTGTCTGCTGTCACCCAGTTTGTATTATCTCTGTCTACAATTGTAAAGCGCAACGGAATCTGCTGCGCTATATAAGACACTGTAAATAAATAAATGAAAATAAATCAGTTTCCGTCACTCTTGTCATTTCCATTCTTTCCTAGGGGGCGCTATTGAGGTGAAGGCTCACAATTTTTTCACGGATCTGGACTGGAATGGGTTACTCCGACAGAAAGCGGAATTCATCCCACATCTGGAGGCTGAGGATGACACCAGCTATTTTGACAGTGAGTGTTATATGGACAAAGTATTGGTACATAATGTACTTTAATCAGAATATACTCTCAGCAATGCAGTTCTCATGTGCTGGGTTACTAAAATACAATGTTACAGGGGTAATAAGACGCTCAGGAGCTGGGTGACTGTAATAAGATGTTACAGGGGTAATAAGACGCTCAGGAGCTGGGTGACTGTAATAAGATGTTACAGGGGTAATAAGACGCTCAGGAGCTGGGTTACTGTAATAGGATTTTACAGGGGTAGTAGTAGTAGTAGTAGTAGTACGTTTATTTATAAGGCGCCGCAAAGTGTCCGCAGCGCCGTACATAGCAAACAAAAAACAAATGACAAGGTAACGTACAGGGTGTGTTGAAAAATACAGTATAAATAGGGGTATAGCTGGTAGAAATAAAATCAGCATCAGTTCAGAAGTAGGTGTCAAAATTGTCGAGGAGACTGAAGATGAAGTAGAGGAAGGGAAGAACAGGACAGGAGTACAGGTGAGGTAAAGAGGTAGGGTGAGTACGTGAGGCAGGAGGACCCTACTCATAAGAGTTAACATACTAAAAATAGGTGGGTGGACGAACGAAAAAACAACAGGATAAGTAGGAACGGAGGGGAACGGAGGCAGGATAGGAGGATCAAAAGAGGATAGGAGGAGGGATAGGCTAGTCGAAAAAAGTGGGTTTTGAGGGAGCTCTTGAAGGAGGTAAGGGAATCAGAAAGCCTGATGGGTGGCGGGAGGTTGTTCCAGTGCAGGGGGGGCAGCGCGAGAGAAGTCTTGTACACGGGAGTGGGAGGAGGTGATTAGGTGAGAGGTCAGTCGGCGGTCAGCGATGGAGCGAAGAGGACGGGAGGGAGTGTGGATAGAGATCAGTGAAGAGAGGTAAGGAGCGGTGGAGGAGGAGAGAGCCTTGTAGGTGGTGGTGAGGAGTTTAAAGAGAACTCGGAAAGGAATGGGGAGCCAGTGAAGAGATAGACAGAGGGGGGAGGCGGAGGTAGAGCGGCGGGAGAGGAAGATGAGCCTAGCAGCAGCATTAAGAATGGTTTGGAGAGGTGCGAGGCGGGTGAGAGGTAGCCCAGAGAGAAGGATGTTGCAGTAGTCAAGGCGGGAGATGACAAGAGAGTGAATGAGAATTTTGGTCGCGTCAGTGGAGAGGAATGGTCTGATGCGTGAGATGTTGCGTAGGTGAAAGCGGCAAGACTGTGAGAGAGCACGAATGTGGGGGGTGAAAGAGAGGGAGGAGTCAATGATGACACCGAGGCAGCGCGTTTGGTCGGTGGAGGTGATCTCGGTTTCACCAATGCTGATGGAGATAGTGGGAGAAGAGGGGATGTTCGGGGGATGGAAGATTAGAAGTTCAGTTTTAGCCATGTTTAGTTTCAGGAAGCTTTGTATCATCCAGGCTGAGATGGCCGTGAGGCATTCGGAGACCTTGGACAGGAGTGATGGGGATAGGTCGGGGGAGGAGAGATAGATTAGGGTATCATCAGCATAAAGGTGGTAATGAAAACCATAGGAGCTGATGAGGGTGCCCAGAGAGGTGGTGTAGAGGGAGAAGAGAAGAGGGCCAAGGACTGACCCTTGGGGAACACCGACTGGCTGCGGGGTAGTAGGAGAGGAGGAGCTCGGAGTGGAGACGGAGAAGGAGCGATCGGAGAGGTATGAGGTGAACCAGGAGAAGACCGTGCCAGTGATGCCAAAGGAGCGGAGGGTGTTGAGCAGGAGAGGGTGGTCAAAGGCAGCCGACAGATCAAGCTGGATGAGGATAGAGAAGAGGCCTTTGGATTTAGCCGATAGTAAATCGTTAGTGACTTTGGTCAGGGCAGTTTCAGTGGAATGTAAAGGGCGGAACCCGGATTGGAGGGGGTCTAGAATGGAGTTAGCAGTAAGGTGGCTTAGGAGACGATTATAGGTCAGACGTTCTAGGAGCTTGGAGGCAAAAGGGAGGAGGGAGATGGGCCTGTAGTTGGATGGAGAGTTGGGGTCCAGATTTGTTTTTTTTGAGAATTGGGGAGACAAGAGCGTGTTTGAAGGAGGAAGGGAAGATCCCAGAGGATAGGGAAAGATTAAAGAGGTGAGCCAGGTGAGAGCAGACTGACGGACTGAGACGACGGATAATATTGGAGGGGATAGGATCGAGCGGGCAGGTGGAGGGAGAAGCGGATTGAAGGATAGAGTGGACTTCAGCAGCAGTGGTGGGGTAAAATGAGGACAGGGGTTGGAAAGAGGGGAGTGGAGATGTAGGAGGGGAGGAGGGAGAGGGTGAGGTCATGGCAGCAGTGATGGCAGTCCTGAGAGAGGAGATTTTGGTTGAAAAGTAGGTAGCAAAATCATCGGCTACGATGGAGGACGGAAGAGCTGGAGGAGGGGGGGAGAGCAAGGAGTTGAAGGTGGCGAAGAGCCTGCGGGGATTGGATGATTGGGAAAGGATGAGGGACTTAAAGTAGGATTCCTTGTCCAGAGCAAGGGCAGAGCTGAAGGAGAAAAGAATGAATTTGAAATGGAGATAATCCGCAAGGGAGCGTGATTTCTTCCAGAAGCGCTCAGCAGTGCGAGGGGTAATAAGACGCTCATTAGCCGGGTTACTGTAATAAGGTGTTACAGGGGTAATAAGACGCTCAGGAGCTGGGTTACTGTAATAAGATGTTACAGGGGTAATAAGACGCTCAGGAGCTGGGTCACTGTAATTAGGTGTTACAGGGGTAATAAGACGCTCAGGAGCTGGGTTACTGTAATAAGATGTTACAGGGGTAATAAGACACTCTGGAGTTGGTTTACTGTAATAAGATGTTACAGGGGTAATAAGACGCTCAGGAGCTGGGTTACTGTAATAAGATGTTACAGGGGTAATAAGATGCTCAGGAGCTGGGTTACTGTAATAAGATGTTACAGGGGTAATAAGACGCTCAGGAGCTGGGTTACTGTAATAAGATGTTACAGGGGTAATAAGACGCTCAGGAGCTGGGTTACTGTAATAAGATGTTACAGGGGTAATAAGACGCTCATTAGCCGGGTTACTGTAATAAGATGTTACAGGGGTAATAAGACGCTCAGGAGCCGGGTTACTGTAATAGGTTGTTACAGGGGTAATAAGACGCTCAGGAGCTGGGTTACTGTAATACAATGTTACAGGGGTAATAAGATGCTCAGGAGCTGGATTACTGTAATACAATTTTACAGGGGTAATAAGACGCTCAGGAGCTGGGTTACTGTAATAGGATGTTACAGGGGTAATAAGATGCTCAGGAGCTGTGTTACTGTACCTCCTTCAAGTGCTCCCTCAAAACCCACTTTTTTCGAATAGCCTATCCCTCCTCCTAACCTCTTTTGATTCTCCTATCCTGCCTCCATTCCTATCCGTTCCTACTTATCCTATTGTTTTTCGTTCGTCCACCCACCTCCTTTTAATATGTTAACTCTTATGAGTAGGGCCCTCCTTCCTCACGTACACACCCTACCTCTTTACCTCACCAGCGCTCCTGTCCTGTTTTTCCCTTCCTCTACTTCATCTTCAGTCTCCTCGACAATTTCGACACCTACTTCAGAACTGATGCTGATTTTAGTTCTACCAGCTATACCCCTATTTATACTGTATTTTATCAACACACCCTGTACGTTACCTTGTAATTTGTTTTTTGTTTGCTATGTACGGCGCTGCGGACACTTTGTGGCGCCTTTATAAATAAGCGTACTACTACTAATACTACTGTAATAGATGTTACAGAGGTAATAAGACGCTCAGGAGCTGGGTCACTGTAATAAGATGTTACAGGGGTAATAAGACGCTCAGGAGCTGGGTTGCTGTAATAATATGTTACAGGGGTAATAAGACGCTCAGGAGCTGGGTTACTGTAATAAGATGTTACAGGGGTAATAAGACGCTCAGGAGCTGGGTACTGTAATAAGATGTTACAGGGGTAATAAGACGCTCAGGAGCTGGGTAACTGTAATATGATGTTACAGGGGTAATAAGACGCTCAGGAGCTGGGTACTGTAATAAGATGTTACAGGGGTAATAAGACGCTCAGGAGCCGGGTTACTGTAATAAGATGTTACAGGGGTAATAAGACGCTCAGGAGCCGGGTTACTGTAATAAGATGTTACAGGGGTAATAAGACGCTCAGGAGCCGGGTTACTGTAATAAGATGTTACAGGGGTAATAAGACGCTCAGGAGCCGGGTTACTGTAATAAGATGTTACAGGGGTAATAAGACGCTCAGGAGCTGGGTTACTGTAATAAGAGGTTACAGGGGTAATAAGACGCTCATGAGCCGGGTTACTGTAATAAGATGTTACAGGGGTAATAAGATGCTCAGGAGCCGGGTTACTGTTATATGATGTTACAGGGGTAATAAGACGCTCAGGAGCTGGGTTATTGTAATAAGATGTTACAGGGGTAATAAGACGCTCAGGAGCTAGGTTACTGTAATAAGACGTTATAGGGGTAATAAGAGGCTCAGGAGCTGGATTACTGTAATAAGATGTTACAGGGGTAATAAGACGTTCAGGAGCTGGGTTACTGTAATAAGATGTTACAGGGGTAATAAGACGCTCAGGAGCTGGGTTACTGTAATAAGACGTTACAGGGGTAATAAGACGCTCAGGAGCTGGTTACTGTAATATGATATTACAGGGGTAATAAGACACTCAGGAGCTGGGTTATTGTAATAAGACGTTACAGGGGTAATAAGACGCTCAGGAGCTGGGTTACTGTAATAAGACGTTACAGGGGTAATAAGACGCTCAGGAGCTGGGTTATTGTAATAAGACGTTACAGGGGTAATAAGACGCTCAGGAGCTGGGTTATTGTAATAAGATGTTACAGGGGTAATAAGACGCTAAGGAGATGGGTTACTGTAATAAGATGTTACAGGGGTAATAAGACGCTCAGGAGCTGGGTTACTGTAATAAGATGTTACCTGGGGTAATAAGATGCTCAGGAGCCGGGTTACTGTAATATGATGTTACAGGGGTAATAAGATGCTCAGGAGCTGGGTTACTGTAATAAGATGTTACAGGGTAATATGACCCTCAGGAGCTGGGACACTGTAATAAGATGTTACTGAGGTAATAAGACGCTCAGGAGCTGGGTTACTGTAATAAGAGGTTACAGGGGTAATAAGACGCTCAGGAGCTGGGTTACTGTAATAAGATGTTACAGGGGTAATAAGACGCTCAGGAGCTGGGTTACTGTAATAAGATGTTACAGGGGTAATAAGACGCTCAGGAGCTGGGTTACCGTAATATAACATAACAGGGGCAAGAAGACCCCACGGGTCACTGCTGGGCAGAGTTGGTTAGTGTTTATATTACATTATTTTATAGAACAATTCCTTTGTCTCTTTGCAGCTCGGTCAGATCGTTATCAGCATATTAACTCCTATGAAGAAGATGACACAAATGATGAAGACTCTGTGGAAATCAGGCAGTTTTCTTCCTGTACCCCAAGGTTTAGTAAAGTGAGTGATTTAATTACAATATTAACCATGTTTATTTATTTATTAGCAGTTTCTTATATAGCGCACACATATTCCGCAGCGCTTTACAGAGGATATTTGAACAGTCACATCAGTCCCTTCCCCAGTGTAGTTTACAATCTATGTTCCCTACCACATGCACACACAGACATTCTAGGGTTAATACTTTGGGAGCCAATCAACCTACCAGTATATTTTTGGATTGTGGGAGGAAACCGGAGTACCTGGAGGAAACCCACGCAAGTACGGGGAGAATATACAAACTCCGCACAGTTAGGGCCATGGTGGGTATTGAACCAATGACCTTAGTGCCGTGAGGCAGTAATACTAACCATCACACCATCCGTACTGACCATGTTGTATTTTGTTGGATTTGTTCCATTGGTACTAGAATATTTAAGATCATAAATTACGGTATATGAAAACCACCAAGGATGAATTAAAGATATATTGGGCGAAATGTAATAGGGGGCGATTTTTGTCCCCAAATCGCACTTTTCAAAATTAATTTTTTTGCAGAAAATTCGCATATTTAATGAGATGCAAATTCACTGCAAAAAAGTACGATATGGTGCGATTTTTAGTCATGAAAATGTGCGCATTTGAGAACATGTGCAATTTTTTTTAAAATGAAAAGAAAAATGGCGTGGAGTCCTTAGCATAACCAGCCCCTGGCTCGTTGAGCCGGACCTGGTTCCAAAAAAATCTGGGGGTCCCCCCGTATTTTGAAACCAGCACCGGCTCCAACAGCCTGCGGTGTCAAGCCACAGTCGGGGGACACTTTTTACATAAGGTTCCCCGGCCATACCATAAGCAGCATGACTGGTCAGCCTTGGAGGGGAATAATATTAAGCATTATTATACAGTCTGCAGTATGTACAGTACAGTCAGTCATTATAGGCAGTATTATTATTAATAGTATTATCCCTTATTTATATGGCACTACAAGGGTCCCGCAGCGCCTAACAAATACGTAAAACAAGAAAACAGCGAGTCACAGAACAATGAAGTACAGATGTGTCCTCATATATTTGCAGAAGTCACCCCACACAGCCGCTTTTGACGACGCGAGAAGCTTTTTAGCACTGGGCACAATTTTTCATTTTATTTTGTTGATGAAATTCCATTTAGTTGAAACTTAATGTGACTAGGACGAACGAGAAGACTGTGATATGTGATACTTGTGTTTCTGTGTGCGACTGAGTCTATGAATCTGTATACACATTGACACATAGGTCTACAGCAGCATGGAACAACTGTCCCAGCTGGAGCAGAAACCACTCACCCCTTCCCTAGACGCCAACAAACAAGAAAGGACAAGTAAGAGAGAGACTCTTAGCGGAGTCACCCTGAGAGACCGCTGCTGGAGGACCGTGTCTCCGGAAATGTAAGTGTGTGTGAACATGGGATTCGTGATTCCATCTGCGAGAGTTGTTTGTTTTATATATATATATATATATATATATATATATATATTCTAGTCTAGATACTGTCCTGTATCCGGTGCGTGTGGACTATTCAGCGCTGCCTGGTCTCAGGTGGAGGAGCTGGCTTTGGCAACCAGTGGCGCCAATCCTATTATCCACGATGATCTCGCGGGTGCGACTGGTCACTTGCCATCAAATTCTTTTTCTTCCCTTCACATATAAAATGAATGCTGTGTACACACGGTTCGATGGTGATTTTGATTTTGACTATATCGTCAAAATCGTATCGAAATCGAATGGTGATTGAAAGGTTTTCAGCCTCATTCGATGCTGATTCAATTCCGATGCGTGCTCCCGTTTTTAGTGTCAATTGAACAGTAAAGTAGACTGTACAGGCTAGACCAGAGTTTCTCAAACTGGGGGTCCTGACCCCAAAGTGGGTCCCGACCTTGTCAGCATGGGGTCACGACTCCATGTTGCTGACCATCAGGCTGATGACTTTTCTAATCTCAGTCAGTGATTCAAGGAGTCTGATAAATTTGTTGAGTTGTCTGGTATATTAGACTCCTCCCATCACTCTGTGCCTCCACAATGCTGCCATGTATGTGCTGTCTGCTGACTACACATTTGATGTTATGGGTTATGGTATATTAGACTCCTCCCATCATTCTGTGCCTCCACAATGCTGCCATGTATGTGCTGTCTGCTGATTACACATGTGATGTGATGGGTTATGGTATATTAGAATCCTCCCATCACTCTGTGCCTCCACAATGGTGCCATGTATGTGCTGTCTGCTGACTACACATGTGATGTGATGGGTTATGGTATATTAGACTCCTCCCATCACTCTGTGCCTCCACAATGCTGCCATGTATGTGCTGTCTGCTGGCTACACATGTGATGTGATGGGATATGGTATATTAGACTCCTCCCATCACTCTGTGCCACCACAATGCTGCCATGTATGTGCTGTCTGCTGACTACACATGTGATGTGATGGGTTATGGTATATTAGACTCCTCCCATCATTCTGTGCTTCCACAATGCTGCCATGTATGTGCTGTCTGCTGGCTACACATGTGATGTGATGGGATATGGTATATTAGACTCCTCCCATCACTCTGTGCCACCACAATGCTGCCATGTATGTGCTGTCTGCTGACTACACATGTGATGTGATGGGTTATGGTATATTAGACTCCTCCCATCATTCTGTGCTTCCACAATGCTGCCATGTATGTGCTGTCTGCTGGCTACACATGTGATGTGATGGGATATGGTATATTAGACTCCTCCCATCACTCTGTGCCACCACAATGCTGCCATGTATGTGCTGTCTGCTGACTACACATGTGATGTGATGGGTTATGGTATATTAGACTCCTCCCATCATTCTGTGCTTCCACAATGCTGCCATGTATGTGCTGTCTGCTGGCTACACATGTGATGTGATCATACCTCCCAACTTTGTAGCTCCAAAAGGGGGCATGGCTTATGTAAATGAGGGGTGCGGCTTATGCAAATGAGTCGCGTCCCCGTTTTCGGCCGGGAATAGACGCTGTGCGCATGCGCACATCGTCTATTCTGTTAAATTGGGGGGGCTCCCAACTGCCCCCCCCCCGCAGCGGGACACCTCCGGCCGCGGGTGGGACAGCGGGACAGGACCCGGTAATCGGGACTGTCCTGCTGAAATCGTGAGTGTTGGGAGGTATGTGTGATGACCTTCTGCGGTAACTTACTGGGGTCCTGTCATTATTTTTAATCGACTGATGGGGTCCCAGAGCGAAATAGTTTGAGGACCCCTGGGCAAGACTATATAGTACAGATCTGTGCTATATAGTCTAAATCGAAAGCATTTTGAGGACGTTCGATTCAATTGACTATGGGAGATTTTTCAAAAAACCATTTTTTTTAGTTGATGTATTCATCTATTATTGCGTTCTTAGAATTTAGTATGTATTATTAATTATTTTTTATAGAATAAAAACTAGATGTTGATTTAAATATACTGAGAAATTTGTAGTTTCAATTATTCCAGCCTCGAATACACCTGTTTTCATAATTCATCGTTTAGTTAGCGCAGTGTTGAGCCAAAAATAATTCCTTATTGGAATGTTGTAGTCTCTCCCGGCCAGTAGGTGGCACTCTCTACCACAGTGTTGCATTAGTTCATTCACAATATAAGACATGATACAATATGTAGATACTGTACCTCGTAACATTTGTAGACGGTCGTGACATACGCAAACACCGCCTGGGAACTTTTTGTTGCAGGAAGCATTTCTCTGACCAGATGGATGCGGACTCCAGCCCGCCGCTTGCCGCAAGGCGCCGGTTCTCTGCGCTGGTGGACACTGCTCGCTTCGTTGCCCCACTAGAAGGGGAAGTGGAAGGCAGGGTGAGGAGCAGCAGTGGGAGCCATTATGGCCAAAGCAAAATCCCCCTGGGGGAGCTAGAACCAGGTGAGTGATGATGTCATGAGTCTGCATGATGTCATGAGTCTCAGGGGTAAACGGATGACTTCATCATATTATGGGAGAACATGTGACCCCCTTGGGCCAAGCAGAAAGAACACTGACAGCACCTATAGTACAGGAGGAGAATGATCACACTCATAGGCTTATCTGTGATTATCTCATGGATATATACCGTCACACATGGGGGGTTATTCTGATTCACTCGGAAAGGCACAATCACTCTCTAATGGACAAAACCATGTGCACTGCAGGGGGGCAGATGTAACATGTGCACAGAGAGTTAGATTTGCTTGAGTTATTTTGTTTCTGTGCAGGGTAAATACTGGCTGCATTTATTTTTACACTGCAATATAGATATCAGTTTTAAGTACACCCTCCACCCAAATCTAACTCTCTGTGCACATGTTACATCAGCCCCACCTGCAGTGCGCATGGTTTTGTCTATTAGAGAGTGAGTGTGCCTTTCCGAGTGAAACAGAATAACCCCCATGGTGTAGCATGCCTCTTTTGGCTCTTTCCGTGCAGTGTTACAGGCTGTGGTTTGCCCCCAGGTTCACAGATTTCAGCGTCCCTTTGCACTGACAGCTCCAGAGGAGGGCCTGCAGCAACTGCCACCAACTGCCATTCCAAACTGACTCACTGGCAGTTGCTGAATTTTGAATTGTGCTGCAGACTCCGCTCTGGAGCCTCCACTCATCCTTCATAGGTTGCAATGGCGAGACTGATGATATGGTCAATAGACGCACCAAGTTGAAGTCTCATGACCTTCACAATCATAAAGTCACAGATGCTATTCTGGCAGATGGCGCAAAAGTGGATGCAGCACCACGTATGATCCCAATAACCTCTACTAGCCTTATTTATTAATCTCTGTAACTTTAGATATTAACATGCGCTGTCCCATAGTAACTGGAACACTCTTTATCCCATAGTGGAGAAGTCTTCAGAATCTCAGCTGCCGCAGGACACAGAATCCTCCCCCCGCGCCACCAATGAAATTGTGTTGCGCAGAGCGCGTCACCAGCACCTCTCCGGTGACAGTGACCGGCGGAGGACTGGAGGGAAGGTCATCAAATCAGCCTCCACCACTGCGCTTTCTGTCATGATTCCTACAGGTGACGCTCGTTACTTCTTTACCTAAAGTTCTAGTCTCATTGTACGATGCTTGCATATTGGCTCCAACAGAATGATCTCATCTGAAGCTCACACAACTGTTAGCATTGTTGGCAGCATTATTGTACCCTAGCAATAATTCTATAATAATTATGCCCATTGGCCAAGTTGCCCCTATTTCGATGTTTATTACTGTTGTGTGTTCCCTCTGTCTCCCCAGTGGAACAGCACAGTAGCTCACCTCTGGTCAGTCCAATGTCTCCCCGCTCTCTCTCATCCAATCCCTCCTCCCGCGACTCTTCACCCAGCCGTGATTACACCCCGGCAGTGAGCAGCCTCCGTTCCCCCATCTCCATCCAACGGTCAGGGAAGAAGTATGGGTTCACCTTGAGAGCCATTCGGGTGTACATGGGAGAGAGTGACGTGTACAGCGTGCAGCATATTGTTTGGGTAAGTCAGTCAATGTGAGTGGTAGCAACCTTTGGGAGGGACTGTTCCCCAAACATTATCAGAAATGCATTGGCGGTTACTGGGCGGAGGCTATTCAGATGCATGGACGGACATTCCCATAGCATGTGTTGAGGCTGTGTCACACGACAGGTTGCGATGTTGGATGCTTATTTATTCACATTGGCACATCCATGGTGCCAACTGTGATGACCATCAATGGCACATAACACATCTATGGTGAACCATCAATGGTTTGCACCACTCAATGGCCACCGTTCGCAAGTGCTGGCCAGGTTGTGGACCAATCAAAAATGGGGGTGAGGCTAAGCAGGCCACCAGGACTTGGATAAGCTCTGCGCTTGGGCAGGGAAAAATGGAAATTTTTGGTTCCGTTTAGCCATTGGTGGCAGAGAACCATTGGCTCTGTGCCATCAATGGCAAAACTAATAACTGTATTAAGTAAGCCAATGATGTTTGGCCACTATCGATGGGCGATGAAGAAATGGCACCTTCCATGGGTAAGTGTAAGATTCGACCATACGAATATAATAAAATATTAATGTGCATTTCCATGTATTGGGACAGAATCTTTGCGATCTCTTGGTAGATTTGCTTCAGTTTAAAAAAAAAAAGGATAACACAGAGATTACTTATCACGTGCTCTCTTCTGTCTGCTGCCTTCTCTAGCCAGCAGCTTAGCTTGTATTGAGAATGAAGTAACCAAGTAGCATGTTGCCATTATGGCCATTGGAACTGTACCAGAGGTCACTGTCTTCTCTTGAAATTGACGGATCATCACCAACCAAAGGAGTGTTGAGAACTTACTGGAGACAAGGTTATGGCAATGGGTTTTCCAGCAAGTAACATACTGTATTCTCTCTTTTCCCTGCAGCATGTGGAGGACGGGGGTCCCGCACATGAGGCAGGCCTGTGTGCTGGAGACCTCATTACTCATGTCAATGGGGAGCCTGTGCATGGCCTGGTGCACACCGAGGTGGTTGAGCTGATTCTGAAGGTGAGACTTCCTGCCAACTACTGGAAAAGCCAAGTGCATTGGTCCACATTGATCTTCCACTCAAGGCAGGATATACTCAATGTTCCCTATCTCTCTGCAGAGTGGTAACAAGGTGCTAGTGACCACAACACCTTTTGAGAACACATCAATCAGAACTGGACCTGCCAGAAGAAGCAGCTACAGATCTAGGATGGCCAGAAGGAGCAAGAGGAGCATAGGAAGAGAAGGGCAGGAGAGGTAAGGGTGGATTGGTGGGAGGGTGGAGGGGGTATGATGCAGAATGAGAGAACAGTGTATCGTCAAACCTGTATGGGGGGGGGGTGTAAGTGAGCAGATGGTGGTCAGTTGTGGATTCATTGCCACTTTGTGGACAAAGAATGAAAAGAAAAGGACATGCGAGGGTGGATAGAGCGAGTGATAAGATCGGAGAGATGGGGCGACAGGTGTATTCAGAGACATACAGTATAGATAGGTGAGAAGCACCGATGGGGATGATAAGGGAAACTTTGTGGGAGTAAGATGGGAATATTGCATTTTGTGGGTAAAACAGGCCATAGCAGTGTGAAACCTACAGGAGATCCACCAAGGTGACGGACCACCCACTATTTCTTCTCTGTTTCCACCTTCCCTTTTGGCTTTTCTGTCTCTCTCTTCCCCTAACAGTAAGAAGCGCAATTCTCTCTTCCGTAAGATCACCAAGCAGTCCAATCTTCTGCACACCAGCCGGTCGCTCTCCTCCCTCAGCCGCTCTCTCTCCTCTAGTGACAGTCTGCCAGGATCGCCCACTCACAGCCTCTCTGCCCGCTCTCCAACCCACAGCTATCGCTCCATGGATTCTGCCTATCTAGGTAGGGAAGACCCTCTGTAATACCTGTAGGTGGCATAAGTGAGCGCTATTCCCACTAAGGGTGAGGGCCACTGTCCAGAGAAGATACTAAGGGAGGAAAGCTTTACATCACTTGCATGGGTCAATTTAGAAGAAGCTTTGTAACTCATTGGGGAAATAAGAGCTTGGCATTCGACATAATAATATTCTACTTCTCTGTCTTCTTTTCCTCTTCAGGTGCCTCTTCACAAGGCAGTTCCCCCTCCTCCAGCACTCCTAATTCCCCTGCCCCCCCTCCTCCATCTTCCTCAACATCCTGTGCTTCCACATCTTCCTCCTCTTCCTCTCAAGCACCACCTTCTCCTCACATCCGTCCCAGCACGCTTCATGGCCTGTCCCCCAAACTACACCGCCAGTACCGCTCTGCGCGTTGCAAGTCTGCAGGTAACATGCCGCTCTCTCCCCTAGCTCACACCCCATCCCCCACTGCAGCCGCCTCTCCTCCTCTTATTCCTGGTCATAGCGTAGGGAGCAGCCTGACCACACAGAGCTTCCCTCCTAAGCTTCACCCTTCCCCTCCCATTTCCCGTCCGCGTCCGAAGAGTGCAGAACCCCCACGCTCCCCTCTGCTGAAGAGGGTACAGTCTGCAGAAAAGTTGGGTGGAGGTGGAAGTGGGGGAGCACCCAGAAAACAGGAGCCAGGAGGTGGCGGTGGAACTCTAGATGGAGAGCTTGGGGACACGCTAGGAAGTAGAACCCAAGCAGTCAGGAGAGTTGGTAGACAGGAGTCCCCTCGGAGCTTGTGTGCAGGAGATCTCCTAGCAGATAGTTTAGAGAGACTGGAAAATGACATGGCAGTGGGTGCATTACAGCAGTCAGAGCTACACAAAAGTGCTGAGGGAAAAGTCCAAGTTGGAGGTAAAATAGGTACTGTAGTGCGAAGTCCCGCCACATTTACATCCCAGGATCCTCCATCTACTTCAACCACTGCTCTCCCGACACAAGGGGAACCTTCTCATGCTATGGTGGGTAGATGCCAAGTGAAGACGCTCAGTCCTGTACAGGAACATGAAGGAAGAAGAGGCGAAGGAGAAGACGGCGTGGGTGAGGGTGAAGGCAAAAAAGAAGGAAAGGGAGAAGAGGATGAAGTGAATGGGACCATGAAGGAGCGCTGGTATTTAGAAGTAGTTGAAGAGTTGACCACAGTGGGTAAAAGCTCACCCCATGGGACTATCAAAATTGCCCCTTCTCACCTCACAGACTTTCACCACTCTCAAACATGTTCACAGTCTATTAGGCATCGGGGTGCAGAGGCTGACCACATGAAGGGTGCACACACTGGCCTCCAACATCTACATTCTGAGCCACACTCTGTAAAAGACAAGGGCCTAGAGTCTGCTTCCATGACGGCAACTGCTCCTAAAACCCACAAGAGTTCTACTCAGCAAGCTGAAGCAAAGCAAACACACCCCGACACTACAAAATGTGACCCGTCCTACAGTATTAAGGATGAGAAGGCCATCACTGATCTACAGAAATGTCCTTCTCTTTCCCGACCTAGCGCCAAGCATCCCGAGGCCTTCCAGTCTTCTTCTTCTCATCCGGTTAGACTAAACGATGTGAAAATTGATGCTATAAAGGATTCTGCCTCTAGCTTAAATAGTGTAAAGCCTGGACCCGCTCAGACCACTAATTTACATCCCAGTAGGAATGGTGACACGAAAGCTGAGTCCACGAAGCCCTCTATCACCTCCGTCCCAAGGGCAGAAAATGTGAAAGCAAGTGGTGTTGCCGCTGACAATTCTCAAGTACTTCTACCTGGTCTACCGGCAGTTCCTCCAATCAGCACACATGTAAAGAAAGCTGAAAGTGTACCAATAAAAGTGACTACCCCTGTGGCAGATTTGATTATTTTATCTGGAGCAGAAACGGATCAAACTACCAATAATAATACATTTAGTAAAGCAGAATTGGACAAAGTGATGGGGACTCTGGCCACCAAGCCTAACGCAACTGGATCTGAAAGAATCCACCACACCATAGGCAAGCAGAACGGACCAGAGAGCGACAAGACAAAGGTGTTGACCGCCACGCCTGTAACCATTAGTGGGGTAGATTGCACAGGTGGTGGACAGCCAAAGCTACTTAATACCTTCCCAATTATCGATAGGCTTTTTGGAACAGAAAAAGAAAAACCGAGGTTACCCACTGGTGAATCAAATGCCCACAGAGCCAGTGAAGAAATCCGTAAAGAGGTAAAGGTCACCACCGGTCCGCCAGACAGTATCAGCAGAGCACAGAGCGATCAGTCTACACTAGGCACCGTTTCTCCAAGTTGTGATAAAGGACACACGGCTAATGGCAGCCAGGTAAAAGTCCCTTTTTCTCCATCATGTAATAAACCTATTACCGGGGCAGACGGCGACCGGACAAGTTTGGGCAAAACTGTTACTAGAAGTGTTGAAGTTGAAAGCAATAAAGCGCCCGCAACTGCCTTGACCGCTGCTAAGGTCACAGTGACGGAAAAGCCTAAGGAGTCACCTGTGTCTGTTAGGGTCAGCGGGGTCCAGAGTGACACCCAGGGCGGGGGCTATGCGCCTCTGAAATCTCCCAGTTCTCAGAAAGTAACCACAGTCACCAGTCAGCACCCCTCCTAATGGAAGGAGACTTCTTGTCTACGTCAGGACGAGTGAGTGAATTACAATGTTGATGATGATAATATGGTTTTAACCCCCCTAAAGTCAGAAGGGGCAAAGAAGTAGGGGCTAGTTGTAGTAGTTGCCCACCCCCCCACAATGGATTCTCGAAATGAGCCTTATTGCCCCCTGCAGTCTCTTAAAAGAAGTGGGGGCTGCACAGGCGTGTATGTATGTGTGTGTCTGTGTGTGTGTCTGTGTACCTGTGTGTTTGTGCTGTGCCTTATTTGTTAATTAGTTGGGAAAAGTTACCGCACACACACACATTTAGCGCTAGAAACTAAAGAGATAATGGAGTGACATTCAGCAGGTCTGACCGAGGAGGTTGAGCAAGGGAGTGACGCTTAAAAATGGGCCCCCGTCACCCGCACATAGTGGGCTGCACAGATAATAGACTCACAAGGAGCCTGTGACATCACCAAGGCACAAAGCGGCTCGTGCCTCAAAGGTGCCACAGTAGCTCATTGTGTTACGAACTGACTTTTGTCTGTCTCCGCTGTGTGTAGGTGACGTGTCCATACTTACAGAAGGAAGGGGAGGGGGTACAAACAAAGTAATGATCTGCAGGTTGCTGACACCCCCCCTGCATGACATCACTGCCATCACCATTACCCTTCCCTGAGACCTCATCCTGTGCTCCAGAACCTCCCAACCTCTGACATCCTCGCCCAGCCTATGATGTCATAAGCCTCTGCCACGTCTGGTGATGTCCTGCGATGCCTTGTCTTACCTTCATATAGAAACATACATCTATACATATGGAATATATTTATCTGGACGCACTATATATATAGATCTATATAAATATATAAATATATTGTCTCTGGGGCTCCACTATTTCTATGCAAGAAGATTTATGGTAAATGTAACCCTGCCAGTTGCCAGCTGGCCGCTCTGGTTCCCCGCCGGCACTGCAGAGGTTAACTTGTGAACTATTGTAATTTTTTTTTCCATTTGTTTACTTTTGTGTATTTTTTTAATCAATAAAGCTGTGCCCCTCTACCCTTCACAGTCCCCCCAGATTTTCCTCTCCTCATCTTCCTTTATTGATCTTTCAATCTTTTTTAGGATTTATAATGCGCTTGGAAAACATATATACTCAAAAAAACAAAAAAAACTACTGTGTAGACATAAAAAACTATATACGCCATATAAACAAATATATACACAATAATATAAACAACTATAACTATAAAAAAAACTATATACGCAATATAAAAAATATATATATATATATATATATATATATATATATATACAATATGAAAAAAGTACATACACAACAGACAAGAAACAATATAAACAAAATATAAAAAATATATTCACTATAGACAGGAAAAATACTGTATATAGACAATATGAAAATAATACATACACTGCTACATTAAAGAACAAGGGGAATGCAAAGTCATTATCATTTAGTTCCTCCTTCCTGAATCACTATCAGGAGCACTGCTACATCAGTTAATGAAGAGAAGGTCATCGTGCACGCAGACATCACTAGTGACTCCTTCCTAGATCACTATGAGGAGCACTGCTACATCAGTTAATGAAGAGAAGGCCATCTTGCACACAGACATCACTAGTGCCTTCTTCCTGAATCACTATGAGGAGCACTGCTACATCAAGTAACGAAGAGAAGGCCATCATGCATGCAGACATCACTAGTGACTCCTTCGTGAATCACTATGAGGAGCACTGCTACATCAGGGAACGAAGAGAGGGCCATCGTGCATGCAGACATCACTAGTGACTCCTTCCTGAATCACTATGCGGAACACTGCTACATCAGGTAAAGAAGAGAAGGCCATCATACACACAGACAGTACTAGTGCCTCCTTCCTGAATCACTATGAGGAGCACTGATACATCAGGTAACGAAGAGAAGGCCATAGTTCACACAGACACCACTAGTGACTCCTTCCTGAATCACTATGAGGAGCACTGCCACATCAGGTAAAAAAGAGAATGTCATCATGCACACAGACATCACTAGTGACTCCTTCCTGAATCACTATGAGGAGCACTGCTACATCATGCAATGAAGAGAAGCTACATTAGACAAGGGAAATGCAAAGATATTATCATTTAGTACCTCCTTCCTGAATCAGCACTGCTACATCAGGTAATGAGGAGACTGCCATCCTCACAGACATGATTACTTTGTGCCATCTTTTCAGATGTTAGCTCTGAAGGGGCTGATTATAAAATGACATTTGTGTCGATCTTGGGATTGTGCCCCTGAAATCTGGATTGTTGGGAGGTATACCAACAATTGGGAAGCAGCCATTATGCAAATGTGTCCCAGTGATACTACTGGTTCATAATGAGTTTTTATGCAAGAATTTATTCATAACCACCTGCATACTGTTGGAGACTCCCATTTTCATGTGTAATCTCCTGCTGCCCCGACTGTAAATCAAATCCTCTAGATTCTTAACTACAGATCAGCTCAGCCTGCCAGGGCTTGATTAAGGAGTTTCTGTACAAGGACAGTGATTTTCTGCAGCTACTGATACTGCTGCTGTAGTTGCTCATGAGTGCCTTTGACAACTGTTATTAGCCCCTCTCATTAGCCCCTTGTTGGACCCCTGGCAGGAGCTACAGCACATGATCACAAAGCCTCTTCTTATCTGTGCTGGTCCTTTGTGTTTGCTTCTACAGCAGTGCCTTGGACTGAGGGTGAGATTTTTCTATTAGTAATCTTTAGTTAAACAAATTTGTTTAATTAGAGTTAATGGAGTCTGCAATGATTTGGAGGAATCTATAAGGTATGGAAAACAGCAAAACCAATAAATAAATACATATAGGTAGGGCCAACAAGTTTCAGACAGTACAGTGCTCATAGCAAAATTATATATAATACAAAAAAAATATATATGTATATATAAAAATGCTTAGGGATGAATTCACACAAGGTAAAATTGCAGTTGGAATTTATTGCATGGTAATCACATTTATCATGAATATTGTGCAGAGTGTGAAGAAAGAAAATGCGGTTGAAACGGTTCAGTCCTGGTGCGACCCTGCATTTCACATCTCTTCAGCAAACTGGCAATGTTGCCGGTTCGCTCACATCATGCAGGGTTGGGGTAGAGTGGCGGAGCTCATTGGGGGCAGGGGAGGAAGCAGCACTTAGAGCTGGCGCTGCTCCAAGCTCTGCCTCCTCCATAGTGTGAATGGGAAATGGGTTGCTCGACCCGATTTACCTGTTCACACCGCAATGCAATGCGGCAACGAACCAGTAAGAACCCTTTTTTACCAGTTCTTATTGCCGTGTTGCTACCGGTTTGCTGGATCCGGTAACCCCTTTCACATTGCACCAATTACCGAGTCGAACCGGCAAGAAACCGGCATGAACCCGGTAATTAGGTGCGATGTGAAAGGGGTATAAAATGGGTAAGCAGCTGTCCACTGCTGTCAGTTCATGTCAGGGTAAATAAGGACACTGGATGAGTGCCATTATGAAACACATCTTAGGTAACTCATAAAATAAACTCTGATGCTGGCCCGAAGCCAACCAGCTTAAATCTCAGAAACATACTGCTGCTGCCATTCACAAGCTAGGATGTGAGTAATGGACTTTCCGTAGCAACCTCTGCTAATATGGGAACAAACCATGGGCTGCAATGATTGAAGCCATAGTTTCAGATATTGCTGAAGAAGGTCACTTATTCACTATATGTCACATGGTAACCATAGATTGTTTCTGAGGCTTAAACAGGCAATTTCAGGAAGATGTTTATTCTGAGTATTGTAACCTTATTCCAGCAATTTGCAGCACGCAGCATAATCATTTTAACAGGGCAATGTCTTTCAGCAGAGCTACTCTTTATGATACATATTGTATTATATATATCAATTAAAATATTTAATGTCATAATGGGGCCATTTATTATTGCAATGCTAGGCATGCTGCGCATGATTATATCGCCCAAGATTGCATTACAGGGAGAGGTAGGAAGTCCCAGGGACAGGAGCTTCGAAAGGATCCTGCCCGTACCAGCGGCAGCAGGACTAATGTACAGTGTGGTCCTGCTGACTGCACATGTGCGACGGCAATTACTGGGGTGGGTTCCAGGGGATCCCTCTGCTGGATAATGACTGTGTACCCCATAGGTTACAGCAGGCTGTAGCTGATCGCAGCAGGTATTGGAGATAACGTCCATCTGTCATAAATTCATGGGATATTAAATATTAGTGGTTACCCCATGAAAATGGGTGTTTTCATTTATTAAACTCAATAAATACTCAATCAGAAATTGGCCCCTAAATCACGCAGGAGGGAAAACCTAGCTCACCCTAGCTGCGTGCATTGCCAGTCAGACTCACAAACATGCAGCGTTTAAGATTGCCCAGCAGATGGCAGCACTACACTATCTTCTGTGTATTTGGTTTGTATGGCTTAAAACTGTGGTTCTCAACCTCGGTCCTCAGGACCCCCCAACAGTTCACGTTTTCCAGGTCACCCAGCAGGCTCACAGGTGCAATCATTACTCGCTGACATATTTAAAAGATCCACAGGTGGGGCTAATTACTTCACTTGTGATTCTGTGTGGAGCCCTGGAAAACGGGAACTGTGTGGGTGGGGGGTGGTTCTGAGGACCGAGGTTGAGAACCACCGGCTTAAAACAATAAGTGAAGTTTATTCTTATAATAGGAGGATGCACTTCTGCAGAGAACGGGTCACTTCAGGCATTGTAGAAATAAAATATCAAACACACAAATGTGCCACATTATAAAGACAGATACAGTGGAGAGGGATTAAGTACCAGCCAATCAGCTCCTAACTGTCATGTTAAAGGCGATTTAAAAAAAAAACACCTGGGAATAGCAGCAGATCCATCTAATGATTTTCCCAGTGTGTGTGTAGCCCAGGACTTACTCTGCGGCTGCGATAGAAACAGTCTGATTGGGGCCGGAGCTGACGTCACATGACTTCCCCTCACGCGATTGGGCACTCCTGCGTTTCCCCTGACACTCCCAGAAAACAACCGGTTACCACCGCCAAAACTCCGGCTTCCTGGCAATCACGTTGCGTACAGCCAGCAATAAAAAAGTAGCAGGAGTATATTGAGGGATGGAGTCGCACATGCGCGTGGAGTCTATCGATAATCGCCCGGCCTGCTCATTCACGGCGGTGGGATCAGGTCATAATTAGGTCTTTAGTAAATAGACCCCTTGGGTTAACCTTGGCCATCCCTGGACGTACCCTGGGTGTTTGTCTCACTTCCAGTCAGTGCGCTTTGTATATATGGGGCCAGGCACATTATGCAGGTCAGATTTGTCAATGAAAGGTGGTGACATCATAGAACTACAGATGGGAGGGGTCATTAACGATGTTGCCTCCCGTGCATCGTTAACGATTTAAGTGTACACTAGGCATGTTCCTAGGTGGGGAGCCCTTTCTAAAAAAAAATATTCGGCCTACGCTTTGGCCTCATTAGTCATCAGCCACTTTCCGCTATCTCACGCTGGTGGTGGATCCCTTGGTTCCTCGTCCACTCCAAGCTCCGGAGGCCAGCACAGAACAACAGGTCGGTCCCCAACATTCCATTCCATTATATATTAAAACTCTCAGGGACAGATGCACTAAGCCTTGGGGAGAAATAAAGTACTAACCAATCAGCTCCTAACTACCATGTTACAGGCTGTGATTGAAAAGTGGCAGTTGTGAGCTGATTTGCTGGTAATTAGGGGCAGATGTTTTAAGCCTGGCAAAGTGATAAAGCTGTGATAAAAGTGGCGGCTGTGTTTAAAAATTGACAGAGGTTGATTGGCCGGTGTGTTATCATCACCTTCCACTTTATCACTGCTTTATCACAACTTTATCACTTCACGAGGCTTAATACATCTGCCCTATTATCTCTCCACTTTATCACTCTCCAAGGATTAGGACGTCATAGATTAAACAAAATTAAATTATTATCTTCATTTGATAGATAGAAGAAAAAAAAACATCAAATGCAGTTAAATAATATCAGAATTGAGATTTGAAGCGCAACGGAATCTGCTGCGCTATATAAGAAACTATAAATAAATAAATTTGAAGCTAGGATACAGGTTGGGCTCTTTATGATGCTACCATCAGTGCACCTCAGTGACCTCCTGTCCCTCACCCCACACTCACTAACTCTCTGGCCTATTAATCATCTCTCTCCGTTCCTACACTTCCTCCCCTCCCATCTGCTTTACTCTATACCTCCGGCCTTCTTCCCAGTGATTGTCTGCTAATAATCAGGTCTGGGTGTTACTGGGTGTCTCACTTCACAGGCACATGAGATTTTCCCTCACGTGTCCTGCACTGAGAGAGAGAGAGAGAGTCGGGCGCTGCCTAAGGCACCGGTGCACATAACAAGGTCTCTGGTCTCATGATCTGGATTTCGGGGTATGTTCAGCATATTTCTCTGTGTTCTGGGATGATTCCAATCCTCATCCTGAAAATAGCACAGTGTAGCGGAGAACTGGGAACACAGACTGCCGGCTGTCATTAATTATTGGGATTTTGTTAAATAACAAATATGTTTAGAAATGATGATTCCTGATGTCACGTCTATTGTGTATAACTGATGACACAACACAACTACCCCCCCCCCCCCCTCAATCTTCATCTTAGTGTCACTTACACACCTAGAACCCACCCACAGCCATTTATACCCTTATATAAGCAGTCCGTCTGTCACCTGCCCTGGATCGGAATCGCTTCCAAAACCAAAAAGTATGGAACATAAAGAAGCGGCCTGAAGAAGACTGTATTTATTGGTTTGATAAGGCTTACCCCATCACGTTATGCTACCTGGTCAAAAGTAGCCGTACGCTACAATGGCTGACTACCTCTAAAGTTTTTGGGGCTCATTAATTACGAATCGCATATTCAATGCGATGTGGGCGGGGCCTTCATTGCTATATGCAATCCCATCTGCGGTATGTATTACAGAGCAGACGCAGGAACCGGATCTCCGACAGGAGCCAGTCCCTGCAATGTGCTCTGCTGGGTGCCAGGGTTCATCGCGGACCATGCTGCACATCGGCCACTTCTGCGGAAGGTCCCAGGGGCTGCCCGGCTGGTAGTGCAGAAAGTAGCTCATAGACTACAATGGGCTGCTGCATTCCATATATTGGTAAATCTGACAGCATCACACCCCCCATAGAAATCTATGGGGGATGCGGCTGCGTGCAGGACTGTCCCTTCTACTTACACTCAGGGGATACTTAATATTTATGGCTAACCCCTGAGCCATAAATTTTGTCTGATAAATGGGCCCCTTAGAGGTCTATGTACTAAATGGCGTAACTATAAATTTTGTTCCCCCCCCCCCCCCCCCCCCGGCTCCTCTCCAGCATGTTTCCCCAGCGCTTGATGGCAGGCAGCAGCATGTCAGTGTGTTGAGCAGGTGCCAGCACCTACACAGACCGTACTGCGGCTTGCTCCCCCAAGCGGCAGATGGGGCTGCCTTACAGTAGTTACGCCACTGAAATGACACCCAATAAGGATAACGGGGAAAGAGAAATCCATGTAGTCCTCTAAAGTAGGTGTACAGTTTTATTCCCACCTCACCTGGGGTCTCAGAGGCACAGGTCCACATTTTTGGTCTGGGTATAGGGAGGTATCGTTTGACGACACAGAAAGAACCATTTTTCTATTTATGTACATTGGAATTCCCTGAGACATGAACTCCTGGGAACCTGTCCACCCACCAGAAACTCCAGGAGGTATCACTTTAGCCCTGTTCATTCTATGGATGCTAATTGTGAAGTGGAATCTCTGGGCCTGCAGTGCATTGTGGGTGCTGGCTGATGCAGTTACCTGAGACAGGTGACATGCCGGTCTCGTGTTCTCTGCGCTGAACGTTTGCCAAGAATTGTGTAACACATTCATGGATTGCCTCAGGCTCTGTCCCCGTAACACTCGCATCTTCCTGTAAATAGCTTCTGTTTTTCATTCTCCAGTCCAGACCTGCCGACTTGACCCATTTCAGTTCGTTGTGTAATAATATTCTGCTTTTGTTTTCTTCTCCGCGTTTTTCCCGACTTCAGTAACATGAGCTACATTTAATGAATCAGTGTTACTTGCAATGCAGAGGGGGGGATTTTACAGGTGGGCTTAGCTAGGCCTTGAAGATACAGTAGGTGGCTGAATAGGTCCAGACGGCAGCATTGGCTTAATAGGTCCAGCTCCCAGTGGTGCTGAGACAGTCCCTTCCGGTGTTGACCTCAGATGCTGATATTAATCTCCCCCTCGCAGCCTAAGCTAACCTCCCCCTGCTGCCTAACCTTCCAGCAAGGCCTAACCCTTCTGCTGGCGCCTAACTCTAGCCTCCCCCTGCAGCCTAACCCTAACCTCCCTTCCTCAACCTAACCTTACGTCTTTCTGAGATGCCTATCCTTACATGTCGTCATTTAAGGATTTTGACTTTTCAGAAGTCAGCACTGGCAATCTGTCGACAATTTGAGGTGCGTGCTGAAAGTTTCAACCAGGTTGACATTCCGTGTGCCCATGATAAATAACATTACAAATGACTGCGTCGCCTGGGAAACTGACGTCCTTCCAACCGGATATAAGCCGCCATAATGTTTAACGAAAGCTGGTGACATTAATGCAACTGCAAAATAAGTGTTAGAGAAACAGGAGACAGCCTATGTAGGTAACCCCCGGCAACCTATGTAGGTAACCCCCGGCAACCTAGGAAGTGTTTTATTAAGCTGCTGTAGCTTAAGGTTACAGCACCTTATTCAACTGAGCCAGGTTTCCACTGTCCCAAATCTCTCATCCCCCTCCCTGTGTTTAGCCTGCTTCTCCCTGCGGATTAGGATGCAGGTCAGTCAGTCAGTAGGCATTAAACGCTCCCTGGCTCAGAGGAGGGAGATTGCTGTCTGTCTCCTTCCCTCGTCACAGGGAGGGCGAGGAGGTTATTAATATCCTGCTAAGACTGGAACTGTGAATAACAAATCCTTTATTGTTTTAGCCTAGATGGCTGGGGAGAGGACACGTGCCGCATGTGCACAGTGGCTGGCTCCGCCGGAATGTGTAAGCTCTTCAGGCCACAATTATTTCCCAACACTGACCCGTTTCGGCTGTATTACCCGGTATATTGCAAGGCCTACAAGACTCAGCATGCCATGCCAGGCAAGTTTCCTACCTGTACTATGGAAAGGCATGCTGGAACTTGTAGTTCCACAGCAGCTGCCTGCAACATTGCATTTTGCCTGATATTGAATATTTCCTGGGGGAATTCCGCCAGGCATGTTTCCGACCTGTAACAAGGTTGGGCATGCTGGAACTTGTAGTTTCACAGCAGCTGCAGCATTACGGTTTCTCTAGTGTTAAATGCACATGGGCGGGATCCCTTTAGAGCAGATATTCTTTCTCTCCATGAATTTAAATACGTGTTCGTACTTTCCCTTCCTATTCTGGGATATTACGTGGGCTCGGATATAATGGATCACCTGCTCTCACCGATCCCTCACCTGTGGTTATTTTCCCATAATACACTGCTGCTGATACGCCCATGTTTATTTCTGGAACTGGTGTACTTTATTTGGAACACTAAAGGGGGTAGATGTGTCAAAACTTGCAGACACATAAATCCCACCCAATCAGCTCCAAACTGCCACTTTTTATGCTGTGTTTGAAAGTTGACCGGATCTGATTGGTTGGAACTTTATCTCCTGACACTTTGGGTGACATTTAGGGGGAAATTTACTAAAGGAAATTTGTAAAAAATAGGTGTATTTGTATCCAGAAATACACTTATTTTTGACATTTACTACCCCGAAAATACGGCAATTCGTATTCGTATTGATGTGCTATCAATACGAATACGAATTGCCGTATTTTCGGGATAGTAAATGTCAAAAATAAGTGTATTTCTGGATACAAATACACCTATTTTTTTTACAAATTTCCTTTAGTAAATTTCCCCCTTAATGAGATGCAAAAATGTGATATTTTTTTTTTGCGATTTTTAGGCAAAAAACGTCCGAAATCGCACTTTTCCCCCATTATAATGGCATGGGATTTCAATGTTAAATGCCCAGGCAGACCCAATTTTTAATTGTATCCCCACCCTGATGGGTAATAAGTATGTTAAATGCCCCCCCCCCATTGTTAACGCCACCCCACTATCAACGCCAACCCGAAGCGTGGCGAGCGCAGCGAGCCCGCGAGGGGCGGCAGTACGCGTCCTCCGACCTTTTCATACCCCCACTATCCACGTAGGCCTGGAGTTGATTTTATATAGTGTGGCGAGTGCGGATAGTGGGGGTATGAAAAGGTCGGAGGACGCGTACTGCCGCTCCTCGCGGGCTCGCTGCACTTGCCACGCTTCGGGTTGGCGTTGATAGTGGGGTGGCGTTAACAATGGGGGGCATTTAACATTGTCAGTACCCATCAGGGTGGGTGTACAATGTAAAATCGGGTCTGGGTGCGTGTACAATTTAAAATCGGGTATAATCGCGTCTCATCGCATCGCATGCGATCATATGGCATGCGATGCGACGCGATTTTTTGGGTTGTACAATGGCATGCGATGGAAATGCGGGCGCCGTGATAATACACAAGTACCCAGATGTTTTCCCATTGAAAAGTATACAATTCGCATATTTAATGAGATGCGAATTCGGGAAAATGTGTAAAAAAAAAATCACCACACATGTAGACCAGGTACTGACAGGCGAATTGGCCAGAACCCTGCACAGATCATTGAGATCTGTCCATGGTCCTGTGTAAAAAAACATGTCAAAGTGTTTTTTTTTTTAAATGGTGTGGGGTCCCCCCTCCTGAGCATAACCAGCCCCGGGCTCATTGAGCCGGCCCTGTTTCCAAAAATACGTGGGACAAGTTTTGAAACCAGCACCGGGCTCCAACAGGCTGCGGTGTCATGCCACAGCCGGGGAACACTTTTTACATAAGGTCCCCCGGCCAAAACATGAGCACTGTGGATGGGCAGCCTTGGACGGGGTAAGTGGAGGAGTGGGGACCCCCCAATAAAGGGGTCCCCCCCAGGCTTCACCCGTCCAGGGCTGAAGCCCGGGGCTGTCACTGGCGTCCCAGGGCATTGGACAGAGCTCCAATGGGGCAGGGACTGATGTGAATGTTCAACTATACTCTGTAAAGTGCTGCAGAATATGTATGCTCTATATAAGAAACTGTTAATAAATAAATTGGACGCCGGCCTGATAGGGTTAAATCAGACATTCCTAACATTGCTTTATACAGGTGAACTACAAGTGCCAGCAGGCCTCCCCGCATGCTGGGACTTGGAGAACCACAATTAATGCCCCATTAATGGGCCTGCTGGGACTTGTAGTCCACCTGTAAAAAGAATGTTAAAATAAAAGACACACACACAGAAAAGTATAACTTTATTACACACACAAACACTCACATCACTTTTACACCAATATACTTACCAATCCAGGGTCCAGCGCTGGTCTCTCTGCTGCAGAGCCAGCTCACCCCGCACTGACAGCGGGCTCAGCCGGCTTTCTCCTGCGCCGATAACAGCCTCTGTAGCACTGTCCCAGTGCTACAGAGGCTGCTAGTGTCTTCAAATTCAAATAGGGGAGCCACAGCTGCCAGTGAGTCCGGACTGTGCTTTTTAGGTTGGCAGTTGGTGGGGCTCCCCTATCTGAATTTTGGACTGTGCTGCAGCCCTGCAACTCTGCAACTGCCACTAGCATGGATGTCCAGAAAAAAGAGCATCTTGTCCCTCCTGGAATGGGTCATGTTGGGAAGTATGCTAGACACCGAATGTCTCCGCAGCACTGCAAATGGATGTTTTGCATAAATATCCAATTGCAGGCTTGCGTGTTGGCCCGAAATCATCCGATGGTCGCCGACCAATGATTTCTGTAGTGCTCGCTAATCTAATCACAGAATCACAGCCTTTATGTGTGTTCCTCTTTATATTACAGGCAGACAGGATTTCTGTCTACCCTAGCCCGTACAGATGTTCACCTGCCAGTATTCCTCTATCTCTATGGTTCTTACCTATCGTACTTCTGTGCTCCTCCTGTGTTCATGAGCCGTATTCCAACGGACTTTTCGCCAACTTCGAAATCCCGACTGCTAAATGCCTACCAGTCGGGATCCTGACTGCCAAGAGCTATTTTCCCTTACGGGGGTCCATGACCCCCCACAGAAGGCGAAGTGAACAGGCATGGTGCACGTTGGCCCCCATGTCGGACTACTGACGGGATTCCGATGTCGGAGAAACGACCGTCGGGATTCTGATGTCGTAGAAACGACTGTTGAGATTCCGATGTTGTAGAAATGACCATGAGAATCCCGACGATCGGGGATGCATACCACACCCATGTACACCAAGTGCTAAATTTACTAAAGCCTCAAAAATGAAAACAGTTCTGTCTATCATTTTTCTATTGCATCCTAGAAAACGATAGACAGAATCTGACTGGTTGCTATGGGAAACAACACCTCTTTTAAATTTTGGAAGCTTCAGTAACTGTACCCCTTCCAGTGTAAGCTCTGCAGGTGAGGGGTAACCTTATGAAGTGCAGTGTGTGTCTGTTATGTTTGAAGCCTGTGTTCAGTGTGTTGTTCCAGTAATCTGCATTGTGTAACATATTGTTGTTACATAACCGCCTATGCCACAGGGTCGCTGTCTCTGGAATGAGGTTATTACAGAGGGGGGGGGGAGGGGGGGCTCACTGGGTGCACTAATAAGCGGCGCTGCATTATTTACATTTATGATCCGCTGCCGGTTATTCTACTTCCCCCTCGCTAAGACCTGTGTATATTTTGGGCGTTGCCCGGCTTTTAACCAGGCCCCCTGCCAGCTGGACAGGAATATGACCCACTTGTACCTGACCCAGTAATGCTTAGATGCTGGCAAGGGGAACACAGACTGTTCTCATTTATACTGAAACGGCGAATAAAGTTACATCCTGCCCGGGACACCTACAGGGGGGGACCACCAGCCATGAAGCTGCGAGAGCTTATCACATGAATGAATACACAGGGCTGCCACAAGAAATTGTGGGGCCTGGTACTGATTTCTAGGCTCTATCTAGCGAGGGCAACTCAGTGGGGGTGCGGTGGGCAGAATGAATGGCCCCGGGCCCTTCACTGGCCGGTTCCGGGACAGCTGTGCCTGCAGCACCCCCCTGTCGGCGGCCCTGTGATTACAGGCACTAGTGCAGGTATGGGGTGCAGTCCTGTCCTATGTGACACCATCCGAACATCTTACTGTTCCCCCCCCCCCCCATGGGTGACCGCCGGCCGCCCCGATCAATGTGCACGGCTCGGTGACTACCTCATATACCCCCTCCATATACCTCCTCATATTACCCCATATACCCCCTCCCTATATCTCCTTCTATTACCCCATATACCCTCTCCCTATACCTCCTCCTATTACCCCATATACCCCCTGCCTATATCTCCTTCTATTACCCCATATACCCTTTCCCTATATCTCCTCCTATTACCCCATATACCCTCTCCCTATATCTCCTCCTATTACCCCATATACCCTCTCCCTATATCTCCTCCTATTACCCCATATACCCCCTGCCTATATCTCCTTCTATTACCCCATATACCCTCTCCCTATATCTCCTCCTATTACCCCATATACCCTCTCCCTATATCTCCTCATATTACCCCATATACCCTCTCCCTATACCTCCTCCTATTACCCAATATACCCTCTCCATATATCTCCTCCTATTACCCCATATACCCTCTCCCTATATCTCCTCCTATTACCCCCATATACCCTCTCCCTATATCTCCTCCTGTTACCCCATATACCCTCCCCCTATTACCCCATATACCCTCTCCCTATATATCCTCCTATTACCCCATATACCCTCTACCTATATCTCCTCCTATTACCCCATATACCCTCTCCCTATATCTCCTCCTATTACCCCCATATACCCTCTCCCTATATCTCCTCCTGTTACCCCATATACCCTCCCCCTATTACCCCATATACCTCTCCCTATATCTCCTCCTATTACCCCATATACCCTCTCCCTATATCTCCTCCTATTACTCCATATACCCTCTCCCTATATCTCCTCCTATTACCCCATATACCCTCTCCCTATATCTCCTGCTATTACCCCATATACCCTATCCCTATATCTCCTCCTATTACCCCATATACCCTCTCCCTATATCTCCTCCTTTTACCCCATATACCCTCTCCCTGTATCACCCCCTATTACCCCATATACCCTCTCCCTATATCCCCCCTTATTACCCCATATACCCTCTCCCTATATCTCCTCCTGGTACCCCATATACCCTCTCCCTATATCTCCTCCTATTACCCCATATACCCCCCTATATCTCCCCCTATTACCCCATATACCCTCTCCCTATATCTCCTCCTATTACCCCATATACCCTCTCCCCATATCTCCTATTACCCCATATACCCTCTCCCTGTATCGCCCCCTATTACCCCATATACCCTCTCCCTATATCTCCCCCTATTACCCCATATACCCTCTCCCTATATCTCCTCCTATTACCCCATATACCCTCTCCCTATATCTCCTCCTATTACCCCATATACCCTCTCCCTGTATCGCCCCCTATTACCCCATATACCCTCTCCCTATATCTCCCCCTATTACCCCATATACCCTCTCCCTATATCTCCTCCTGGTACCCCATATACCCTCTCCCTATATCTCCTTCTATTACCCCATATACCCTCCCTCTATATCTCCTCCTGTTACCCCATATACCCTCTCCCTATATCTCCTCCTATTACCCCATATACCCTCCCTCTATATCTCCTCCTGTTACCCCATATACCCTCTCCCTATATCTCCTCCTATTACCCCATATACCCTCTCCCTATATCTCCTCCTGTTACCCCATATACCCTCTCCCTATATCTCCTCCTGTTACCCCATATACCCTCTCCCTATATCTCCCCCTATTACCCCATATACCCTCCCCCTATATCCCCTCCTATTACCCCATATACCCTCTCCCTATATCTCCTCTTGTTACCCCATATACCCTCTCCCTATATCTCCTCCTATTACCCCATATACCCTCTCCCTATATCTCCTCCTGTTACCCCATATACCCTCTCCCTATATCTCCTCCTGTTACCCCATATACCCTCTCCCTATATCTCCTCCTGTTACCCCATATACCCTCCCTCTATATCTCCTCCTGTTACCCCATATACCCTCTACCTATATCTCCTCCTATTACCCCATATACCCTCTCCCTATATCTCCTCCTATTACCCCATATACCCTCTCCCTATATCTCCTCCTGTTACCCCATATACCCTCCCTCTATATCTCCTCCTGTTACCCCATATACCCTCTCCCTATACCTCCTCATATTACCCCATATACCCTCTCCCTATATCTCCTCCTATTACCCCATATACCCTCTCCCTATATCTCCTCCTGTTACCCCATATACCCTCTCCCTATATCTCCTCCTATTACCCCATATACCCTCTCCCTATATATCCTATTACCCCATATACCCTCTCCCTATATATCCTATTACCCCATATACCCTCTCCCTATATCTCCTCCTATTACCCCATATACCCTCTCCCTATATCTCCTCCTATTACCCCATATACCCTCTCCCTGTATCGCCCCCTATTACCCCATATACCCTCTCCCTATATCTCCCCCTATTACCCCATATACCCTCTCCCTATATCTCCTCCTGGTACCCCATATACCCTCTCCCTATATCTCCTTCTATTACCCCATATACCCTCCCTCTATATCTCCTCCTGTTACCCCATATACCCTCTCCCTATATCTCCTCCTATTACCCCATATACCCTCCCTCTATATCTCCTCCTGTTACCCCATATACCCTCTCCCTATATCTCCTCCTATTACCCCATATACCCTCTCCCTATATCTCCTCCTGTTACCCCATATACCCTCTCCCTATATCTCCTCCTGTTACCCCATATACCCTCTCCCTATATCTCCCCCTATTACCCCATATACCCTCCCCCTATATCCCCTCCTATTACCCCATATACCCTCTCCCTATATCTCCTCTTGTTACCCCATATACCCTCTCCCTATATCTCCTCCTATTACCCCATATACCCTCTCCCTATATCTCCCCCTGTTACCCCAAATACCCTCTCCCTATATCTCCTCCTGTTACCCCATATACCCTCTACCTATATCTCCTCCTATTACCCCATATACCCTCTCCCTATATCTCCTCTTGTTACCCCATATACCCTCTCCCTATATCTCCTCCTATTACCCCATATACCCTCTCCCTATATCTCCTCCTGTTACCCCATATACCCTCTCCCTATATCTCCTATTACCCCATATACCCTCTCCCTATATATCCTATTACCCCATATACCCTCTCCCTATATATCCTATTACCCCATATACCCTCTCCCTATATCTCCTCCTATTACCCCATATACCCTCTCCCTATATCTCCTCCTATTACCCCATATACCCTCTCCCTATATCTCCTCCTATTACCCCTATATACCCTCTCCCTATATCTCCTCCTTTTACTTATTACTTACCTTAATAACCGGCATCACCTGAATGCCCCACCTGCACCTCAAATCTCTAAGCACCTGTTATGTACTCCGTTACCATGAGTACAATATGATAGGTCATGGGGTTGAATCCTGGAAATGACAGTATTTTGAAACATGTTCTTTAAATAAAATAGGATGTGACTGAAGGTCTGGGGTATGACCGCTAAGGAAACGTGTTATTCAAAATAAAGGATCATGGGGCAGATGTATTATAGCATCGCTTATCGCCTGCTATAATACTTCCTGCTTCGCCTCATTAGCGAGAGTTTACACTGATGCGTTGTCTCCTGTCCCCCGGCCGGCTCGACTGGGCATGCGCAGGATCTCGCTGCTCACGTGAGATCCCTAGCGCAGCCCAGAGCTAACAGCAGGGACGGCGCTGTCCCTGCTGTTTAGATAGGGCTTTACAAGCCTGCTGCTGGCGAAGCCAAAACCGGCATTGGGCGGAACGGTCAGCGATGCTGACCGTTCATACATTTGGCCTGCTATCATTTAGATAGCGCCCCTGTCCATATCGGCGCTGCTATTTACCGCATCCCGGCTCCTTCATACATAGGGGAGAAGCGGTATCAGTGCACAAAACGTGCGCTGGTACCCCTTCTCCCCCCCAAAAACGAACGTTCATACATCTGCCCCATGTAACTAAATGGTACATAGCTCTCAAATGAAGTGCATAAATGATGCTATTAGAGGATTTGTGTTCTGGCAGTATAAGTGGTCTATAGATGTACATACGGTATATATCACTCCTCCCATTACTCCATATAAACCCTTTACTTTTCTTACAGCCCCCTCCGATTGTTATTATGGTGCCTCCGTTATTTGATTACCGGCTTCCAGCCCCAGGACCCCGGTCATTGGATGTCTGCTGTAAAGCGACGTCAGTTGATGGGGTCACGGAGATGGCCGTCAGATGGCCGGAGATTGTGAAGTGCACCGGAACACCGATCACCGGGTAAGTGTGGGGAAGGAGGGGAGGGCAGGTGTGTGGTGGGGGTGGTGAATGCTCAGCACATGCCCCTGCATGCAATAATTTATACACCACTACGATGTATTCAATTATCGCATCACATTTTGGGGCGATATTCTCACATCACATTTGACTCTGAGAGGCGTATTGTAATAAATCTGATAGATATATTTCCTCCTATTACCCCATATAACATCTCCTTATAGGGCAGATTTATTAAACCTGGTGAAGTGATAAATTTGCTGGTGATAACACAGCAGTCAATCACCTCCTCGTGTTACAGAGTGGATTTGAAAAATGACAGCTCAGAGCTGATTGGCTGCTGCACTATCACCTTCCACTTTATCACTTCTCCAGGCTTAATAAATCTGCACCTGTTTCTCCTATTACCCCCAGATATCATCTCCTTATAGCGTGATGTACTGGACCTCGCCGGTGCGTCCTGCTAAACATTGCATGGGCATCGCATTAATACTAATCGCATATTCACTAACATATGCGATAAGTAGCACAAAGGACAGCTCATCTGATCAGAGCCGTCCTTGTAATGCCCGTCCATCAATGCCCTTTCAGAGCTGAGAGCCAGGAGAACATGCGCGCTTACGCAGAGTGCTGCTGGTGGTCCCAGGGCATGTTGAGAGGGATCCATGTCAACCAGCGCTGCGGAAAGAAGTCCATAACTTCAATGGGGGTAGCATCACCCTCCACACTGGAGACCCAACCTGCAGAATTAGTGCAATCGTAAATGCGGTGAAAACCCTGAAAAACTTTTGTTTACCGTATTTCACGTCTGGTACATATATGTCATACTGGGGGTAGACTTATTAAGCTTGGTGAAGTGATAAAGTGTCTGGTTTTTATCACCGGCCAATCAGCTCCTAATTATGAAGTTACA
Source organism: Crinia signifera (assembly GCF_055691185.1). NCBI lineage: Eukaryota > Metazoa > Chordata > Amphibia > Anura > Myobatrachidae > Crinia > Crinia signifera. Next base: position 301,036,485 of record NC_139220.1, on the reverse strand, counting down.
GGCTTGGTTTGAAAAATGACAGGTAGGAGCTGATTGGCCGGTGATAAAAAGACACTTTATCATATGACCGAGCTTCATAAATCTACCCCTCTATTACCCCCTACAACACCTATTACTGCATATAAACTATCCTCATTATATTATCTATAATGTCCATCACTTTATAGCGCACACATCCGGCTTTCACAAAACACAGTAACTATGAAATATTTATACAAGTTTATTGAACAATTGACATGGCATATATACAGTCAGGGTGCCAACGTCCCTCGCATGTAACACTATACCCACTGGCTCACAGCAGTAACAATGACACATTAATCATCTCCCAGTCTTAAGCAATATCACTGGCATGGCAGGTTTTGGGTACCGCTTGCTAGAATGTCAGTGCTTGTGGGTATATATTTGGCATCAGTCTTTATAGTCACATAGCAGCCGCCAATTAGTTCTGCACGTCAAACATTTGCCCTCTCTCAGATGTCCAGCCCTCGTGTCCATGCGCTCGGCACTTCAGTCTTAGTTTGTGGGGCAGTTTTACCCCACCAGCTTGCTCCTGGTGGGCGGAGTACTCTGAGGGGCAGCAGCTGGACCCCCCCTCTTCACCACAGCTGTCCTCACTCTGGTAACCTGAATGGACAGATTTGGGAGACACCAACTCCCCTGCGACTTTCATGTCCGCCGTTCTCACCATCTGCTGGTAAGAGGTCTGCAAATTGTCCGAGTGTGCAAATATGGAGGAACGTAGCGGTGGGGCACAGCGCTCAGGGACCTGCTGGCTAAACGAGTCCAGATCAGCATAGTCCGTGCCAACTGTGTGCCTGCTCTGGGGGTCCACAGTCAGCCCCCCAACTCTGTAGAGTATCACTCCCCCGCGGGGGCACTGTCTTGGAGATGTATTTTTGTCCTCTGAGTACATATTGGAAAAGTCATTGTCCATAGGTCTCCCATCACCGTATAAAACTGGCACCGGGCTGCCCCTGGAAGATTGGTCAGATAGGTCAGACAGGGAGCCCCTAGGGGAATAACTGTCCATTGCTGCACCACCTCCGCTGTCCGCCTCTGATGAGTCTGAATTCATTCCTAAGTAGGAGGAAGAGTAGGTTGAATGCCCACTGCTGCACAGCAAAGATCCAGAGTCTCCACCATTGCGGCCTCCTAGCCCACGGCTAGCCTCGAGGAAAGAGGCAGCTGAGATGAGCCCGTAACGGAGTTTCAGCTGGAGCAGCTCGTTCCTCAGCCTCCCATTCTCCTCATCCAGGGCTGCCACCCTCCCTTCCAGGACTAGGTCATGGAAACGTCTCTTCTCCCTCGACCTCTTGGCCGCCTCATTGTTTTTCCTCCTTTTCTCCCAGTAACTGGCATCCTTCTTCTCGTCAGAGATGAACTCTCGCTTTCTGCGGCCAGTGCCAGCTCCGCTCTGGCTGCCAGAAGCTCTGCTCTTGGCATTCTCCTCCTCACAGCTCTGTGGGTAATTGTCGAGAGGGGATTCCATGATTTCTCTTTGCTCGTTGCACTCCAAGGTCTCACCACCCCTACTGCTCACAGGTGGATGTGTGGCGGTGACGCTGGGTTGATAAAGAGGTATATTTAGGTGGAACGATGTTCCTGGAGATGATTGACAGACGTACGTTTCACTGGGTGGTTGTTGCCATGCACTGTGGGCATCTTACTCTTTAAGCTGTCAGCCGATGGAGGTAGCAGGTTGTGGCACGCTCTCTCTGAATCAACCGTTGCCTTCAGATTAGTCACAGAGCCTTGCTGTGCTGGGTAGGAGACAGCAAAGTCTGGAGCCTTCTTCCCAGCTGCAAGGTAACAATGATTCTCTTGGATTTCCTGCCAGGTAATAATTCTCTGTTTCCTTCGCTGTCAGGTTATACTCTATTGGACACGCCTAGAGAGGTAAGAAAAAAAAACATTAGGAAAGTGATATTGAGTTACCACGCCCCCCCGCAGCCTTTACATAATATGACCCTGCAGATCTTGGCATTGAGCGGACTCACGTTTGACCTGGTTTATTTCAAATGTTAATTACATCAATTATTTGTGTTGTGTAATCTGTTGTGTTATAACACATTGCTATATATACAGCAAACAAACTCATGCTCCGAGATGCGGCCAGTCCATGTGCTTAAGTTCACGTCATTCATCTCTGGTAATTCTTAGAATTATTCAACAGAGGTGACTGAGGATCTTTCTTTGAAACGTATAAGCAAATACTCAGGTGTTAGGAAAATAAGGAAAGCCCGATACATCTGTATCTGGAGTAAACCACACTGAGTGCAAATAGATTTGTTTAGCGTGCAGGGTAAATACTGTATGCTTTTGCATGAAGCCCTTTTGCATGTCTGCTTTATGTTTATACTGCAATATAAATTTGAGTTCGAACACACCCAACCATAAATCAAAATCTCTCTGCCAAGATACGTCTGCCCCTCCTGCAGTGTAGAGCATGGTTTTGTCCGGGCGAACAGTTACTTGTTAACGGAGGTGCTCGCAAAACCGCGCGCAATTCTAATGTTCACGCAGTGGATCAATTATTTGCTACTGGGAAAATACAGAAAACCTCAACGGCGTTACACTGAGTGTACGCACAAAGGCGCCGTTGCGTATGTCTAGGATGGGATTTAAAATGGAGCGGCGAAGAGATAGGCGTTCAAGCGGGTGACACGAAATGAATGCAAAAAAAGGGTAAGTAGCGTGGGCGTGCTAGCGGTATCATTGCAAGCGGCTGCGTTCTCAGGCCCCTGCCACAGTGGCCAAGATCAGATGGAGAAACAATCGTCCATAGGGCTGGTGCCCATGTTGATGGAGCACGTGATGGCGGGTTGACTATAACGTACCCTCCAACATGACCCATTCTATTAGATACAAAATGCTCTGTTCCTGGACTTCCATTAGTTACAGAGGTTGGACTCCAGCACAGTCCAAAATTCAAAGAGAGGGGTCACATCAACTGTCAGTGAGTCCAGGACAGTGATGTTTGGAGTGGCATTAGGTGTGGCTCCCCTTTTTGAATATTGGACTGTGCTGCAGTCCCACCTCTGCAACTGCCACTGGCAGGGAAGTCCAGAAACAGAGCATTTTGTACCTAATGGAATGTTGGAGGGTATGCTATAACCGCTGGCGGTGTTACTGTCTGCCCGGGTACTAAGAGTGGGCGTCTCAGGGTTTACACACGGGAGAGGCTGAAATTGGCATTCGCGCATTAGTGCACCCGTGTCTCTGGCAGAAGATGCTGCCGCAGACATGGAAGCACCCACCTCTGAGCCAGACCCCCATCTGGAAGTAGCCTACAGTATGGGGGTCCTACCTCATGAAGTGTTGATGGCATTATGTCAGTTGTTCTCTGAGTTATTTCTGTTTTTCTATTTCCCCCCATATATTATATGCGGCAGGAGAGGAAGGGTTACCTGCTGGTGATCTAGGACAGTGATATTTATTTTTCCCCCAGACATAACCCTGGCAGCCTACCCCTGTGTGTTCCTGTATGTGTGTCAGTGTGTTAGTATGTGGGTGCACACCCATCTGCTCCACCCTCCCTTCTTCCTCTGTCCACGTGCCTGGTCCTGCTGCCATGTGACTAGCCAGCGCAAGGCACGGAAACTAGGTCAGGATCTCATACGCAGACCTGAGGGCACCCTGCCAGAGACGGAGTGACCAGTGCCGCCAGAAACCCGTTCGGTGCCAGACACCTAGTGCCCTCCAATTCATGGGACTGCCAGAGATCTTTTGCCCTGCGATGCCAGAGACTGGTTCACTGCCAGGCACCAATACCAGAGATCTGCCTGAGACCTATTGTTCTGTGATGCCTGGGACCCTTTCACTGCCAAACACCTAGTACCCTGTAATGCTACAGACCTACTGTACTGCCTTGGCACCTAGTGCAATGCAATGCCTGTGACCTAGTGACCTGCAATGCCAGAGACCCATTCACTGCCAGAGACATAGTGCCTGCAATGCCAGAGACCCATTCACTGCCAGAGACCTAGTGCCTGCAATGCCAGAGACCCATTCACTGCCAGAGACCTAGTGCCTGCAATGCCAGAGACCCATTCACTGCCAGAGACATAGTGCCTGCAATGCCAGAGACCCATTCACTACCAGAGACATAGTCAAGTGCCTGCAATGCCAGAGACCCATTCACTGCCAGAGACCTAGTGCCTGCAATGCCAGAGACCCATTCACTGCCAGAGACCTAGTGCCTGCAATGCCAGACAGGAGGCCATTTATCCTGTACAGTATGTATCCTTGCACTGCATGTCAATGTCCATGCACAATACTGCTTCCATGATTGTTCTGTGTGCTCTGTTGCCCTGCATGTGTGCACACTCATGTACACATAAATGCACAGTACAACTTCCTGTGCTCTGTGTGCTGGGTTGCCCTGCATGTGTGTACACATAAATGCACAGTACAACTTCCTTTGTTCTGTGCGCTGGTGTCATTTCCTGTGTGTATCCTTGTCCTGCTGTGTATGCAGCTGCACAGTACCACTTCCCTTGCATACTGAATGTTATTCTCAGTATATACTGTAGCTGTACTATATATATATATATATATATTTGCATAGTACCACTTTCCTTGTTCTGTGTGATGGGTGCCATTCCCAGTATATATCCTCACTGCACAGTACTACTTCCTTTGTCCTGTATGCTGGGTGTTATCCTCATTATCCTTGCCCCGCATGTGTGTGCAGCGGCACAGTACCACTTCCCTTGTTTGGTGTTCTGAATGTATTTCCCAGTATACAGATATATATATATATATATATTTACCTGTCCCAGTGGCCATGTAGTGGGATGTGTATGGGTGCCCGGGTTACAGAATGCATTGTGTGGTTACGCCATGTAGGTAGGGATTAGTGGGTGCTGGAACCGTATGACGGGATCAGGAGCTTGGTGGGAATGGAATTCTAACACTAAGGCGGGGTGAGAGAGGGAAGATCAGTCACCGGCGGCACGTGTGTCTGGCAGTTACACGTGAATAGTTGTCCCTGTAAGTCATATTATCAGGAAGTGCTGGAAGCTCTTGTGTAATAATTACATGCTTTTATTACCGGATACGTAGCGTGTCAGCTCTCCAATGCAAATATCCATACACATATGGTTTCTTACATAAAACAGAATCCCTATACACAGATGTGTATACATCTCTGTAATGGTATACCGATATATACATGTCTAACAACATACACACATGCAGGAGCACTGGAAGCGGAATCCGGGCACACCAGGAGCACCATTTTCAGCTGCCGAAAATAGTTACTAAAGATGCACCTTACACACAGGTGGTATACACCTAACTGCACACAGGCAATATATACCTTACACACAGGTGGTATACACCTAACTGCACACAGGCAATATATACCTTACACACAGGTGGTATACACCTTACTGCACACACAGGCGGTATACACCTTACTGCACACACAGGCGGTATACACCTTACTGCACGCACAGGCGGTATACACCTTACTACACACACAGGCTGTATACACCTTACTGCACACACAGGCGGTATACACCTTACTGCACGCACAGGCGGTATACACCTTACTACACACACAGGCTGTATACACCTTACTACACACACAGGCGGTATACACCTTACTACACACACAGGCTGTATACACCTTACTGCACACACAGGCGGTATACACCTTACTGCACACACAGGCGGTATACACCTTACTGCACACACAGGCGGTATACACCTTACTACACACAGGCGGTATACACCTTACTGCACACAGGCGGTATACACCTTACTGCACACACAGGCGGTACACACCTTACTACACACAGGCGGTATACACCTTACTGCACACACAGGCGGTATACACCTTACTACACACACAGGAGGTATACACCTTACTACACACAGGCGGTACACACCTTACTACACACACCGGAGGTATACACCTTACTACACACAGGCGGTATACACCTTACTACACACAGGCGGTATACACCTTACTACACACAGGCGGTATACACCTTACTACACATACAGTTGGTATACACCTTACTACACACAGGCGGTATACACCTTACTACACACACAGGAGGTATACACCTTACTACACACAGGCGGTACACACCTTACTACACACACCGGAGGTATACACCTTACTACACACAGGCGGTATACACCTTACTACACACAGGCGGTATACACCTTACTACACACAGGCGGTATACACCTTACTACACATACAGTTGGTATACACCTTACTACACACAGGCGGTATACACCTTACTACACATACAGTTGGCACACACCTTTCACACAGGGGGTATACACATTAATACACATACAGGCATATACACCATACTGGACACACAGGCGGTATACACCTTACTACAAATACAGGCGGTATACACCTCACTACACATACAGTTGGTATACACCTTTCACACAGGTGGTATACGCCTTACTGCACACAGGCGGTATACACCTTGCACACAGGTGGTACACACCTTACTGCACACAGGCATATACACCTTTCACACAGGTGGTACACACCTTACTGCACACAGGCAATATATATCTTTCACGCAAGTGGTATACATCTTAGGTGGTATACACCTATTACATACAGGCTGTATACACCTATTACACACAGGCTGTATACACCTATTACACACAGGCTGTATACACCTCACACACAGGTGTTATACACCTCACACATAAGTGGTATACACCTATTACACACAGGCGGTATACACCTATTACACACAGGCGGTATACACCTATTACACACAGGTGGTATACACCTATTACACACAGGCTGTATACACCTCACATTCAGTTAACACATATCACACACATAGCGATGGTACACGGTTCTTTCCTGTTGCCTTGCTGCCATTTTATCCCGTTTCCTGTTATCTGCCCACATCTCCTCTTATGTGCCCACTGCTGCCATTAACTACCGCTGCCTCCTTATGTGCCTGCCACCTCTATTACGTGCCCGTTGTCTCCTTCTCCTGTTATTCATTGAACTGTGTGAATTGGAACCCAGGTACGCTGGGCCTGATAGGAGGGGATACGGTCATTAGGTCTACAACAACTAGGTGGACAAGCATTGGGTCGACACCACTAGGTCGACAGGCAACAAGGTCAACATGGGTTTAGATCGACAGGTCATTGCGGTGCACTTCAACCTGTGTCCATGTCGACTGTCGACATTCGGGTAAAAAAAAAAACAGTGAAAAACCCCATGTCGGCTTTTTGGCTGTCGACCTTGCCCAAGTCGACCTAATGCTTGTGTCTACCTAATGTCCTGTCGACCTTGACCCATGTCGACCTTACTGCCTGTTGACCTAGTGGTGTCGACCCAATTCTTGTCGACCTAACAACCCACACCCGATAGGTGATACTGTTGTACCTACAGTATGTGAATTTATAGTAAAGGGTAAATAACAGGAAAGGTCCTGGTACACTCCTTATATACACACCTTACACATCAGTGGCACACAACTCACATACATGTGATACACACTCTACACAGGTGTATACACCGACCTTAAAGTTATCCCATACATTGCATACAGATAGTACACACCTTACACTCAGGTGACCCACACCTCAGGTACAGCTGCTGCCTCACATACAGTTTATATGCACCTAACATAAAGTTGGCACACATCTTGGGTACATGTCACGTACAGTATAAACCTCACAGTTTATACACTCCTCCTAACCTACAGTTGGCACACCACACACATACAATTGGTTCACACCTCATGTACAGTTGGTACCTCGTATACCGTTAATATACACCTAACCTACAGTTGGCACACCACACACATATAGTTGGTTCACACCTCACGTACAGTTGGTACCTCATGTACAGTTTATATACACCTAATCTTTAGTTGGTACACGACACACACATAAAGTTGGCACACACCCCATGCACAGTAGGCACACACTTATTGGACAGTTGGTACCTCATATACAGTGTATATACTGTACACCTAACCTACAGTTGGCACACACCTCATGTACAGTTTATATACATCTAACTACATACGCCTTTCCTATTGTGCATTCATCTCACATAGGTGGCATATACCCCTTGCACAGTTGGTCCACACCTGACATACATTGGTGCCAAACACACTGTTGGCAGAATGTACCCTTATCTAGTTGTACTGAATCCCGCTTCATGCACAGATGGCACAGTGCTTACGCATTTGGCAGACACCTCACATACTTTCCAGTGCCATTTCCCACAGTATTCACCTCACATATTTACTCACACGCCTTACAGTATACACAGCTGGTACCTAGTGCCCAGCTGGCACATGCTTCCACTACCACACACTGCTAACAACTCATTCACGGACTTGGGAAACACTTGCGCCAATCATCACCTGTCGCAACAAGTGGGGCACCTATCACATCCCATATACACAGTTGTTACACAAGCAGAAGGCACACGTCACATGCCTCACACACACACACACACACACACACACACACACACACACACACACACACACACACACAGTAGGTACACAGCTCACATACAGGTGGTGCACCACACATGCAAACTTACAACATATGAACAGTTGAGGAACACCTGATGTGTAGTGCAATGTACAACACAATGCAGCAGCCGGTGCACACCTGGTACACAGGTAGGGTAGAGTGTAAGACCTGGGTGGATGGGTGCACCTACCTGCCAGCTGAGTGTTTGCCCGGAGTGGTCTCTGCCTGTGTCCTGTTCCCGTGTGTTGCTTTCTCTGCCTGTCTCTCTGTATCTCCTCCTCCAGTGTGTGCTCCACTTTCCTGGCAGCACTCCCCGCTCTCTCTGTGTAAATGTGTGTTAGTGGGTCAGACATTGCATAACCAGACGTCACAATCTGTGTGTGTGTCTGACAGAGAATGGGGGCTGAGGGAGGAGGGGGTGAGAGCAAAGCGCAGGGCCAGACAAGGGAAGGATAGACCATATTGTTATAAATAGATAATTGTCCTCAGGCTCACTGCCCTGCAGAGCTTGCACTCTAGTGAACAGAGCAATGTAGATTAAGGACAGTGCATGCAGGAACAGATCCTACGCAGAGCTTAGCCTACATTCTAATACACAAATATATTCCGGAGAGAAAGATTAGTTCGGAGAAAGAAATCCTGACCTGAAGAGCTTACACTCTTAGTATAGAAACTATGCATATACAGTATATGGATTTGAAGCTGTTGTGCAGTGCTGGTCCTTGTAGTGCTATATTTCGTGGCTTTTGGGTTACCGCCTTTGAATTTTGCCTCTAATTTAGAAACATATGAATGTACTAGTAAGCCCGCTGGAAGCAAATGCTTCGAAAGCTAATCTGCTACCCTGTGATTGCCTCTGTGTTTTTTCATGTGTGATAGAAAAAGAGATGTAGTTTCACTCACTGCCAACAGATGGCAGTGTTTCGGAGACACACAAATGGACACTAGACATTTATGTAGATCAGTGTTTTTCAACCACTGTACCGTGGTAGTACACTAGTGTGCCGTGAGCTGTTCTCAAGTGTGCCCCCAGATCTAGAGATGCCCAAACCAGTTTACAGCCACCACCAGTTCAACTGTTATTTACTGGTCTCTTCTTTTCATTTTACATTTAGTTTATTTTTGTTACCTGTGGGGACTAATGTGATTGTTTTTTTTTTTTTTTATATGGGGCCCAATAGGTTTGTTTTTTTGGTACTTGTGTAATAACTGGGCGCCCTATTTTTTCATCGGGTCGGAAAAATCAGTCGCATCGCATCGCATGCAACGATCCGATTTTTACATTGGATCCAATGTTAAATGGTCCCTGAGACCCAATTTTACATTGGACCCAATGTTAAATGCCCCCCAGACCCCATTTTTAATTGTATACCCACCCTGATGGGTAATTACTATATCAAATGATCCCCCATTGTTAATGACATGCCACGATCAACGCCAACCCGAAGCGTGGCGACCGCAGCAGTACGCGCCCTCTGACCTTTTCATACTCCCACTATCCACATCGGCGTGGAGTTGATTTTATATAGTGTGGCGAGCGCAGCGAGACACCGAGCCCGAAGCGTGGCGAGCGCAGCGAGGGGACGCGTAATACGAGCCCGAAGCGTGGCGAGCGCAGCGGATTACTTAACATGTATTCTGCGTCCCCTAGCCACGCTTCGGGCTCATATTCCCCGTCCCTTCGCGGGGCTCGCTGCTCTCCCCATGCTTCCGGCTCGATGACTCGCTGCGCTCGCCACACTATATAAAATCAACTCCACGTCAGGGGGTATGAAACGGTCGGAGGACGCGTACTGTCACCCCTCGTGGGCTCGCTGCGCTCGCCGCGCTTCGGGTTGACGTTGATCGTGGGGTTAACAATGGGGGGGGGGCATTTGACATAATAATTAACCATCAGGGTGGGTATACAATAACAAATGGGGTCTGGGGGGCATTTAACATTGGACCCAATGTAAAATCGTGTCTGAGGGGCCATTTAACATTGGGTCCTATGTAAAAATCGGGTCCGTCGCATCGCATCGCATAGAATTTGGACGCATGCGATGGTTTTATTTAAAAAAAAAAAAACCCGGTCGCATCGCGTCCCTTAACTTAAGGCATGCGATGAGACGCGATGCGACCGTTTTTTTTTTAAATAAAACCATTGGGCGCCCAGAAATTACACAAGTACCGTTTTTTTCCTGTGGGAACCAATGTCTTTTGCACTGTGGGGATCTCATGGTGTGCCTTGGCAGTTTTAAAATCTTATTTAGTGTGCCGCAAGTTAAAAAAGGTTGAAAATCATTTATATAGATGATCATCCAGAAGGAATGTTATGGCAATCCCGGGTGTAGTTTTACATCAAGATTCATTTAAAAGACAAAACCAGGTTGGTTTCACCTCTTCTATAATGACATCTTCAAATCCACAGCTGGAATGACTGACATTGTGCTGCTCCACAGAGCATGCAATCTATCCCAAGTATCCCGCGGGCTGATGCTTGCTAACTGGCTCATTGCATTGTGCTGGGGAAATGTGTATTGTCTTGTACAGACAAACCCCTCTTGGAGAGGAGGCTGCTGCAGCCTCTGCCTGTATTTTGTATATTATATCATTTATGTGTGGGTATGGAACGTTAGGTGGACAATCATTAGGTCCTGTACAAAAGGTCGACACAAGCTACAGGTCAATGTGAAAAATGTTGACATGAGTTTTTGTTGTTTCTCGGGTGTCTATGTCAACATGGACACCGTAAAAGTGTACCATATCCATGTCCACTTGTTTTTTGGGGGGAAACAAGTAAAAAACTCATGTCAACTTTTTTTTCATCTGTCGACCAATAGTGGTCAGCCTAACGACTCTCAACCTAATGAACGCATACCTTATGTGCCTGGAGGTTAGAAGACAGCTGGTCTACAGAGCTCTCACTCTAATACACAGTGAGCACAGATATGACGGGGACAGTGTGTTCCAAGCTGCATGTTACAGTGTATTATGTACCTGGTTGATATAACGGAGCTGGTCTGCAGGGTACGCAGTCCATGGGTGGAACAATAACTAGGCTGAAACCTGGAAATAGTCAACATACAATAGTTCGGAATTGACAGAAGATCTACACAAGGTCGAAATGGACATGGTCGACACCCAAAAGGTCAATACACATTTTTCACGTTTTTGGAGATGGCAATAACACATTGCAGCCTATTCACTACTGATCGCACCGGTAACATTCTACCCATATCTCATGCAATATATGATAAATGGGGCCCATAGTCTGCCGTGTGGATTATACTACATCAGGCAGACCACACGCCGGTTCCGTGATAGAATGGCTCTCCACTGGTCAGCCATAAATCTATCTATTGTAGGTAGAGATGTGGATCAGCCGCTGGTGCACCATTTTGAGATGCTTTGTCATTCTATTACCACTCTTAAATACTTTATTATCGATCACGTTGTCGAATCTACGCGCGGCGGTGATAGAGCAAAATAATTATTGAGGTTTGAGTCCAAATGGATCTTCAGATTGGAAACTATCCAACCTGGAGGTGTTAACAAGAAATTAAATTGGAATAGCTTGATGTACTATTGTTGATCCTCGAGGAGGATCTGGTTCGCTCGAGGAGGATCAGAGCTGCTCAGGGAGGATCAGGGCCACTGGGGGAGGTTCGGCCACACTCCCAAACCCCCCAAGCGACCCTGAACTTCTCCAATTGGCCACAAACAGCCGAGGCTGGCAGCAGCCCCAGGGGAGCAGGGGCTGGTGCCGTTCCGCTGTAACGGAATCTGCTGCACTATATAAGACGCTGTAACGGAATCTGCTGCGCTATATAAGACACTGTAACGGAATCTACTGAGCTATATAAGACGCTGTAACGGAATCTGCTGCGCTATATAAGATGCTGTAACGGAATCTGCTGCGCTATATAAGACACTGACGGAATCTGCTGCGCTATATAAGACACTGTAACGGAATCTGCTGCGCTATATAAGACACTGTAACGGAATCTGCTGCGCTATATAAGACACTGTAACGGAATCTGCTGAGCTATATAAGACACTGTAACGGAATCTGCTGAGCTATATAAGATGCTGTAACGGAATCTGCTGCGCTATATAAGACACATAGAAGAGAGATTACCCCCACCCACCAATCCCCCAAACCCCATGATTATTCCCATAATTATTTATCGGTACTATTTTGGCGGCGCCCCCGATCTCCATCGCGCGATGTTTTAATCGCATCGCATTGCATGCCATGCACCCGATGGCATGCGATGCAATGTGATTTTTGCCCCCTATGCGATGAAAGATTGTATAAGCACCCTAATGGGTGCTTACAATGTTAAATGCACCCCCACGCCACCCCCCCACTATAAACGTGAACCCGAAGCGTGGCGAGCGGCGGCGGTACGCGTCCTCCGACCTTTTCATACCCCCACTATCCACGTCGGCGTGGAGTTGAGAATAGAAAGTGTGACGAGCGCAGCGAGCCACCGAGCCCGAAGCGTGGCGAGGGGACGCGGATACCTTCACAGGTATCGGAGTCCCCTCGCGGCCTTCACAGGTATCCGTGTCCCCTCGCGGGGCTTGCTGCACTCGCCACGCTTCGGGCTCGGTGGCTCGCTACGCTCGCCACACTTTCTATTCTCAACTCCACGCCGACGTGGATAGTGGGGCCATGAAAAGGTCGGAGGACGCGTACCGCCACCCCACGCGGGCTCGCTGCGCTCGCCACGCTTTGGGTTCACGTTTATAGTGGGGGGGGGGGGTGGCGTGGGGGTGCATTTAACATTGTAAGCACCCATTAGGGTGCTTATACAATGTTTAATGGCATCGCATCGCATTGTATGGCATTGTATGCCATATACAATGTCATACAATTTTAAAATTGTATGGCATTGTACAATATCGCGGGATATCGCGTCGCATCGCATACCATCGCATGCCTTATGGTATGCGATGCGATGGGCGCCGCCAAACTACACAAGTACCTATTTATCTTTAATAAAAACTAAAATCCACCTTGAGGAGAGATTTATACAGCACAGCAGGGCGGCAGCAGAAACCAGAGAGATTCCCCCTTCGCACCCCCACCCCTCCCCTCTCCGGACCCCACCAATCCCCCAAACCCCATGATTATTTCCATAAATCTTTATCATTATTAAAAAAAGGATGATGACGCGCTGCTGCAGCCAGGGAGGAGGGAGTGAGTCTGTGTAGGGGCAGGGGACTGGGAGGAGTCTTCCTTATTTCTGTGCTGGTGAGTGCCTGCTCTCTATACAATTTTACAGTTGTGCTCATAGGTTTACATACCCTAGCAAAATTTGCGATTTTCTGGTCATTTGTCTATCACTCATGGTAAGTGGTTGGGTGAAGTAATTTATTGTCAAACAACTGTGTTTACTCTTGTTGAATCATAATGACAACAGAAACTACCCAAATGACCCTGATCAAAAGTTTACATACCCCAGTTCTTAATACCGTGTATTGCCCCCTTTAACACCAATAACCACTTGCAGCATTTTATGGTAGTTGTGGATGAGGCTCTTTATTTTCTCAGATGGTAAAGCTGCCCATTCTTCTTGGCAAAAAGCCCCCAGTTCCTGTAAATTCTTGGGCTGTCTTGCATGAACTGCACGTTTGAGATCTCCCCAGAGTGGCTCAATGATACTAAGGTCAGAAGACCGAGATGGCCACTCCAGAACCTTCACTTTATTCTGCTGTAGCCAATGGCAGGTCGACTTGACTTTGTGTTTTGGATCATTGTCATGTTGGAACTTCCAAGTACGTCCCATGCGCAGCTTCCGGGCTGATGAGTGCAAGTTTTCCTCCAGTATTTCCTGATAACATGCTGCATTCATCTTGCCATCAATTTTGACCAAGTTTCCAGTGCCTTTGTAGCTCACACATCCCCAAAACATCAGCGATCCACCTCTGTGTTTCACAGTAGGAATGGTGTACCTTTTATCATAGGCCTTGTTGACTCCTCACCAAATGTAACATTTACAGTTGTGGCCAAAAAGTTCAATTTTGGTCTCATCACTCCAAATGACTTTGTCCAGAAGTTTTGAGGCTTGTCTTTGTGCTGTTTGGAGTATTGTAAGTGGGATGCTTTGTGGCATTTGCATAGTAATAGCTTTCTTCTCGCTTCTCGGCCTTTTGGCTAAGATCAAGTGTAGTATCTGTTCTTATCAGTGGGTATGGACTGGCAGAGAATAGAGAAAGGCTGGACTGAGTAGCTGCTCTGATGGGCGGAGGGTGTGCGACCCCTCTTTTTTGCCTGGGAGTGGTGAAAAGTCTGGCTGAGTACCTTCACCTCTGCCTTTGGTAGGAGGTGTTGTTTCCGTAAATCCACTGGTAAGAGGGGGGGAGAAACACTGGGCCTAGTAGTTTGACTCTCTTGACGGGGTTCGTAGCCCCCCGAAGGATAAGACAGCGAAAGGCTCAGTCTAGTATCCATTCCCAAGGAGCGGAGAAAGGCTGGGACTGAGTAGATGGCTCCTGTTCTAGAGGTTCGTAGCCTCTGATGGGGAGACCGCGAAAGGCCCAGCTTAGTACATTAACCTTGGGATCGGAGAAACACTGAGACTGAGTAGATTGCTCTTCCAAGGGGGTCGCAGCCCCTAAGGGAGTCAGTCGAAAAGCCCAGTGGAGTACCCATTCCCATGCCGGGGGCTAGAAAGTGCCCTATGATGGGAGCAGAGAAACACTTGGTCGGACGCTGATCGGTCGGCTGCCTAGGGCCCGAGGCTGCACTGTGCCCCCGGGGAAACTCGGGGGTGCTGAACCTGCACGGGTGATCCCAAAAATCACCTTGCACAAGTAAACATTAGCACTGCGCACTTCCCCTTAGGTTAGGCTGCACATCCTTACCTCATCCTTTTGGATGGGGTAGGACAATTTTTCACACCCCCACCCCGGCCTTCTGGCTGGGGTCCTCTTTATTATTTATTTATTTTCCTCTCTTCAAGTTCGTGCACTTTTACACGTTTTCTGTAGTGTGTCACATTTTTTTGGGTAGTGTAGTCGACCCTTACGGGCCTTCCATTTCCCCAATGTGCCAAAGCTCTCGCCTTTTGGGGAGAGCTGCGGTCCCCCCGAGGACGACCCCGAGCCGCAAGGCGGAGGGAAGTCCACTGAGTGTCTCTCCAAACCTTCGGGTGCGGAGGACCCACCGTCCTAACCCTTCCGGGGATTGAGGAAAGAGGGTCTCTCTAAGCTTCGGTTTCCTATTTTCCCCTCTTCGGCCTTATGGTTGAGAGGGGTTAGGGGAAAAACGGGGCCCGTCTCCTTCGGGAGATAAGCCAATTTGATCGCACGGCCCCCTTTGCACGTGTTTAGGCACAGCACTGGTGGTAGGGAGCACACCTCGGGCTCCTGAGTTTCTGCAAACTCAATAGCTTTCTTCTGGCGACTCGACCATGCAGCCCATTTTTCTTCAAATGCCTCCTTATTGTACATCTTGAAACAACCACACCTGTATTTCAGCTGACGTTAGTTGTGGATTTTTCTTTGCATCCTGAACAGTTTTCCTGGCAGCTGTGGCTGAAATTTTTGTTGGTCTACCTGAACGTGATTTGGTTTCCACAGAATCCCTAATATTCCACTTCGGTACTTATGTAATATCTGGGCTCCCGTTTTTCTTATGAGACCGCGTCCCCTCGCGGAGCTCGCTGCGCTCGCCACGCTTCAGGCACGGTGGCTCGCTGCGCTCGCCACACTATATAAAATCAACTCCATGCGTAGTTGGATAGTAGGGGTATGAAAAAATGGGGTGCATTTAACATGGCAGCCCAGATAATACATAAGTACCTCCACTTCTTAGAGTTTGAACACTGCTGATTGGCATTCTTAATTGCTTGGATATCTTTTTATATCCCTTTCCTGTTCAATTACCTTTTCCTGCAGATCCTTTGACAATTCTTTTGCTTTCCCCATGATTCCAGACACATCAGTGCAGCACTGAATGAAAGATGCAAGGGTCTTTCAGGAGACCATATACTCACTGACCTTTTATACACACGCACTGATTACAAGCAAACAGATCACAGGTGAGGATGGTTACCTTTGCCAATCAAACTCGTTTTGCCAACTTGTGTGAATGTTATCAGGGCAAAATTTCCAGTATATTATGTGCCTATGCATTATAAGATAGCTGGTCCACAGAGCTCACACTCTAATACACAGAGCACATACAGTATACATATAACAGAGGGGCAGTGTATACCAGACCGCATTTTACAGTATATTATGTGCCTATCCGTTATAAGATAGCTGGTCTGCAGAGCTCACACTCTAATACACAAAGCATGAACAGTATACATATACATACCTCCCAACTTCTGTGTTGGGGAAATAGGGATCGCGCGAGCACCCGAAAAGGGGGCGGGGTGTATGCAAATGAGGGCGCGGCTTATGCTAATTACCCGCGACCTCATTTTCATACGAGAATAGACGCTGTGCGCATGCGCACAGCGTCTATTCTATTAGATTGGGGGGTCTCCCAACTGCCACCCCCCGCAGCGGGACAATGCCTGCCGCGGGTGGGACAGCGGGACAGGACCCGAAAATCGGGACTGTCCCGCTGTAATCGTGACAGTTGGGAGGTATGCATATATAACAGAGGGACAGTGTGTACCAGACGGCATGTTACAGTGTATTACGTGCCCATCCGTTATAAGATAGCTGGTCTGCAGAGCTCACACTCTAATACACAGAGCACATACAGTATATATATAACAGGGGGACAGTGTGTACCAGACGGCATGTTACAGTGTATTATGTGCCTATCCGTTATATGATAGCTGGTCTGCAGAGCTCACACTCTAATACACAGAGCACATACAGTATATATATAACAGGGGGACAGTGTGTACCAGACGGCATGTTACAGTGTATTATGTGCCTATCAGTTATAAGATAGCTGGTCCGCAGAGCTCACACTCTAATACACAGAGCACATACAGTGTATATATATAACAGGGGGACAGTGTGTACCAGACGGCATGTTACAGTGTATTATGTGCTCATCCGTTATAAGATAGCTGGTCCGCAGAGCTCACACTCTAATACACAGAGCACATACAGGATATATATAACAGGGGGACAGTGTGTACCAGACGGCATGTTACAGTGTATAATGTACCTATCCGTTATATGATAGCTGGTCTGCAGAGCTCACACTCTAATACACAGAGCACATACAGTATATATAACAGGGGGACAGTGTGTACCAGACGGCATGTTACAGTGTATTATGTGCCTATCCGTTATATGATAGCTGGTCTGCAGAGCTCACACTCTAATACACAGAGCACATACAGTATATATATAACAGGGGGACAGTGTGTACCAGACGGCATGTTACAGTGTATTATGTGCCCATCCGTTATAAGATAGCTGGTCTGCACTTAGTTGGCTGCTCAATTGTGTCACATGTTGGCTGACCTGAATTGAGATATGTAGGTCATGGAAACACTGTACTTATAAGAGAAAGACTCTGGTGAATAGAGGGAGAGGAGAATGGCGGGAGGAGGAATGGAGGACTGTTCTATAACCATTGTTACATGCAAATAGATATTTAACAGGTCTTGTCCCAGCGAGATGTAATTAAACAGCCTGTGTCATTGGCTTATTATGTTGCTGCTTGTTACATGCGGTTACATAAACTGCATAAGGAAATGTGTGTGGGCTGTGTGTAATAAGCAGCTTCTGCCACTGAGCCAGGAGACCTGAGTCTCTACAGCTTTTGTGGAACAAGTCACAGCTTGCCACTCTTGCTGGGGCTTGTAGTTCTACAAGAACTGCCGCCTATTAGCTTTATTTCTTTATTGCTGGCAGAGCTGCTAAACAGGCAGCAATATATATACTGTATTTGTACTTGCGATTAACATTCATAGTTGAGTACAAGCGTGCACAACTCCATATGGGGATCCTTTGAGTTTCTCCTTCTAGATCTCACAAGGGGTCCTGATGCCCCATCACTCCACCACACCCAGTCCAGTTGCCCATTACTCCACCACACCCAGTCCTGATGCCCCATCACTCCACCACGCCCAGTCCTGATGCCCCATCACTCCACCACGCCCAGTCCTGATGCCCCATCACTCCACCACGCCCAGTCCTGATGCCCCATCACTCCACCACGCCCAGTCCTGATGCCCCATCACTCCACCACGCCCAGTCCTGATGCCCCATCACTCCACCACGCCCAGTCCTGATGCCCCATCACTCCACCACACCCAGTCCAGTTGCCCATTACTCCACCACACCCAGTCCTGATGCCGCATCACTCCACCACGCCCAGTCCTGATGCCCCATCACTCCACCACGCCCAGTCCTGATGCCCCATCACTCTCCACCACACCCAGTCCTGATGCCCCATCACTCTCCACCACACCCAGTCCTGATGCCCATCATTCCACCACACCCATTCCTGATGCCCCATCCCACCACCACACCCAGTCCTGATGCCCCATCACTCCACTACACCCTGTCCTGTTGCCCATCACTCCACCACACCCAGTCCTGTTGCCCATCATTCCACCACACCCAGTCCTGATGCCGCATCACTTCACCACGCCCAGTCCTGATGCCTCATCACTCCTCCACGCCCAGTTCTGATGCTTCATCTATACATCAAACTCTGTTATGATGCCCCATCACTCCACCACACCGAGTCATGATGCCCCATCACACCACCACACCCAGTCCTGATGCCCATCACTCTACCACACCCAGTCCTGGTGACCCATCACTCCACCATGCCCAGTTCTGATGCTTCATCACTTCACCACGCCAAGTCCTGATGCCCCATCACCCACCACACCCAGTCCTGATGCCCCATCACTCTTCCACACCCAGTCCTGATGCCCCATCATCACCCCACACCCACTCCTGATGCCCATCTCTCAACCACACCCAGTCCTGATGCCCCATCACTCCACCACACCCAGTCCTGTTGCCCATTACTCCACCACACCCAGTCCTGATGCCGCATCACTCCACCACGCCCAGTCCTGATGCCCCATCACTCCACCACGCCCAGTCCTGATGCCCCATCACTCCACCACGCCCAGTCCTGATGCCCCATCACTCTCCACCACACCCAGTCCTGATGCCCATCATTCCTACACACCCATTCCTGATGCCCCATCCCATCACCACACACAGTCCTGATGCCCCATCACTCCACCACACCCTGTCCTGTTGCCCATCACTTCACCACACCCAGTCCTGTTGCCCATCATTCCACCACACCCAGTCCTGATGCCGCATCACTTCACCACGCCCAGTCCTGATGCCCATCATTTCACCACACCCAGTCCTGATGCCGCATCACTCCACCACACCCAGTCCTGATGCCCCATCACTCCACCATGCCCAGTTCTGATGCTTCATCACCCTACCACGCCCAGTCCTGATGCCCCATCACTCCACCACACCCATTCTTGATGCCCCATCACTCTACCACACCCAGTCCTGATGCCCATCACTCCACCACACTCAGTCCTAATGCCCATCACTCCTCCACTCCCAGACCTGATGCCGCATCACTCCACCATGCCCAGTCCTGATGCCCCATCACTCTACTACGCCCAGTCCTGATGCCCCATCACTCTACCACACCCAGTCCTGATCCCCATCACTCTACCACACCCAGTCCTGATGCCTCATCACTCCACCACACCCAGTCCTGATGCCCCATCACTCCACCACTCCCAGTCCTGATGCCTCATCACCCCACACCCAGTCCTGATGCCCCATCACTCTACCACAACCAGTCCTGTTGCCCCATCACTCCACCACACCCATAAATCTAACTCTCTCTGCACATGTTACATCTGCCCCACCTGCAGTGCACGTGGTTTTGCCCAATTTTGAGAACAAATTTGTACTGCGATCAGATCTGAATAAGGCCCTTAGTCCTGATGCCCATCACTCCACCACACTTAGTCCTGATGCCCATATCCACCACACCCAGTCCTGTTGCCCATCACTCCACCACACCCAGTCCTAATGCCGCATCACTCCACCACGGTCAGTTCTAATGCCCCATCACTCCACCACGCCCAGTACTGATGCCCCATCACTCCACCACACCCAGTCCTGATGCCCCATCACTCCACCACACCCAGTCCTGATTCATCATCACTCCACCACGCCCAGTCCTGATGCCTCATCACTCCACCACGCCCAGTTCTGATGCTTCATCTATACACCAAACTCTGTTATGATGCCCCATCACACCACCACACCCAGTCCTGATGCCCATCACTCTACCACACCCAGTCCTGGTGCCCCATCACTCCACCATGCCCAGTTCTGATGCTTCATCACTTCACCACACCCAGTCCTGGTGCCCCATCACCCACCACACCCAGTCCTGATGCCCCATCACTCTACCACACCCAGTCCTGATGCCCCATCATCACCCCACACCCACTCCTGATGCCCCATCACTCAACCACACCCAGTCCTGATGCCCCATCACTCCACCACACCCAGTCCTGTTGCCCATTACTCCACCACACCCAGTCCTGATGCCGCATCACTCACCACGCCCAGTCCTGATGCCCCATCACTCCACCACGCCCAGTTCTGATGCCCCATCACTCCACCACGCCCAGTTCTGATGCCCCATCACTCTCCACCACACCCAGTCCTGATGCCCATCATTCCACCACACCCATTCCTGATGCCCCATCCCACCACCACACCCAGTCCTGATGCCCCATCACTCCACCACACCCTGTCCTGTTGCCCATCACTCCACCACACCCAGTCCTGTTGCCCATCATTCCACCGCACCCAGTCCTGATGCCGCATCACTTCACCACGCCCAGTCCTGATGCCTCATCACTCCACCACGCCCAGTTCTGATGCTTCATCTATACACCAAACTCTGTTATGATGCCCCATCACTCCACCACACCGAGTCATGATGCCCCATCATACCACCACACCCAGTCCTGATGCCCATCACTCTACCACACCCAGTCCTGGTGCCCCATCACTCCACCATGCCCAGTTCTGATGCTTCATCACTCTACCACACCCAGTCCTGATGCCCCATCATCACCCCACACCCACTCCTGATGCCCCATCACTCAACCACACCCAGTCCTGATGCCCCATCACTCCACCACACCCAGTCCTGTTGCCCATTACTCCACCACACCCAGTCCTGATGCCGCATCACTCCACCACGCCCAGTCCTGATGCCCCATCACTCCACCACGCCCAGTCCTGATGCCCCATCACTCCACCACGCCCAGTCCTGATGCCCCATCACTCTCCACCACACCCAGTCCTGATGCCCATCATTCCACCACACCCATTCCTGATGCCCCATCCCATCACCACACCCAGTCCTGATGCCCCATCACTCCACCACACCCTGTCCTGTTGCCCATCACTCCACCACACCCAGCCCTGTTGCCCATCATTCCACCACACCCAGTCCTGATGCCGCATCACTTCACCACGCCCAGTCCTGATGCCCCATAACTCCACCATGCCCAGTTCTGATGCTTCATCACCCCACCACGCCCAGTCCTGATGCCCCATCACTCTACCACACCCAGTCCTGATGCCCATCATTCCACCACACCCAGTCCTGTTGTCCCATTACTCCACCATGCCCAGTCCTGATGCCCCATCACTCCACCACGCCCAGTCCTGATGCCCCATCACTCTCCACCACACCCAGTCCTGATGCCCATCATTCCACCACACCCATTCCTGATGCCCCATCCCACCACCACACCCAGTCCTGATGCCCCATCACTCCTCCACACCCAGTCCTGATGCCCATCATTCCACCACACCCATTCCTGATGCCCCATCCCACCACCACACCCAGTCCTGATGCCCCATCACTCCACCACACCCTGTCCTGTTGCCCATCACTCCACCACACCCAGTCCTTTTGCCCATCATTCCACCACACCCAGTCCTGATGCCGCATCACTTCACCACGCCCAGTCCTGATGCCTTATCACTCACCACACCCAGTCCTGATGCCCAATCACTCTGCCACACCCAGTCCTGATGCCCCATCATCACCCCACACCCACTCCTGATGCCCCATCATCACCCCACACCCACTCCTGATGCCCCATCACTCCACCACACCCAGTCCTGTTGCCCATTACTCCACCACACCCAGTCCTGATGCCGCATCACTCCACCACGCCTAGTCCTGATGCCCCATCACTCCACCACGCCCAGTCCTGATGCCCCATCACTCCACCACGCCCAGTCCTGATGCCCCATCACTCTCCACCACACCCAGTCCTGATGCCCATCATTCCACCGCACCCATTCCTGATGCCCCATCCCATCACCACACCCAGTCCTGATGCCCCACCACTCCACCACACCCTGTCCTGTTGCCCATCACTCCACCACACCCAGTCCTGTTGCCCATCATTCCACCACACCCAGTCCTGATGTCGCATCACTTCACCACGCCCAGTCCTGATGCCCCATCACTCCACCATGCCCAGTTCTGATGCTTCATCACCCCACCACGCCCATTTCTGATGCCCCATCACTGTACCACACCCAGTCCTGATGCCCATCATTCCACCACACCCAGTCCTGTTGTTCCATTACTCCACCACGCCCAGTCCTGATGCCCCATCACTCCACCACACCCAGTCCTGATGCCCCATCACTCCACCACGCCTAGTTCTGATGCTTCATCACTCCACCACACCTAGTCCTGATGCCCATCACTCCACCATGCCCCGTCCTGATGCCTAATCACTCCACCATGCCTAGTTCTGATGCTTCATCACTCCACCCTGCCTAGTCCTGATGCCCCATCACTCCACCACACCCATTCCTGATGCCCCATCACTCTACCACACCCAGTCCTGATGCCCATCACTCCACCACACTCAGTCCTAATGCCCATCACTCCACTCCCAGACCTGATGCCTCATCACTCCACCATGCCCAGTCCTGATGCCCCATCACTCCACCACGCCCAGTCCTGATGCCCCATCACTCTACCACACCCAGTCCTTATGCCCCATCACTCTACCACACCCAGTCCTGATGCATCATCACTCCACCATGCCCAGTTATGATGCCCCATCACGCCATTACACCCAGTCCTGATGCCCCATCACTCCACCACTCCCAGTCCTGATGCCTCATCACCCACACCCAGTTCTGATGCCCCATCACTATACCCCACCCAGTCCTGATGCCCCATCACTCCACCACACCCAGTCCTGTTGCCCCATCACTCCACCACACCCATAAATCTAACTCTCTCTGCACATGTTACATCTGCCCCACCTGCAGTGCACGTTGTTTTGCCCAATTTTGAGAACAAATTTGTACTGCGATCAGATCTGAATAAGGCCCTTAGTCCTGATGCCCATCACTCCACCACACTTAGTCCTGATGCCCATCTCCACCACACCCAGTCCTGTTGCCCATCACTCCTCCACACCCAGTCATGATGCCCAATCACTCCACCACACCCTGTCCTAATGCCGCATTACTCCACCACGCCCAGTCCTGATGCCCATCACTCCACCACACCCAGTCCTGATGCCCCATCACTCCACCACGCCCAGTCCTAATGCCTCATCACTCCACCATGCCCAGTTCTGATGCCCCATCACTCGACCACACCCAGTCCTGATGCCCCATCATCACCCCACACCCACTCCTGATGCCCCATCACTCTACCACACCCTGTCCTGTTGCCCATCACTCCACCACACCCAGTCCTGTTGCCCATCATTCCACCACACCCAGTCCTGATGCCGCATCACTTCACCACGCCCAGTCCTGATGCCTCATCACTCACCACACCCAGTCCTGATGCCCAATCACTCTACCACACCCAGTCCTGATGCCCCATCATCACCCCACACCCACTCCTGATGCCCCATCATCACCCCACACCCACTCCTGATGCCCCATCACTCCACCACACCCAGTCCTGTTGCCCATCACTCCACCACACCCAGTCCTTATGCCGCATCACTCCACCACGCCTAGTCCTGATGCCCCATCACTCCACCACGCCCAGTCCTGATGCCCCATCACTCCACCACGCCCAGTCCTGATGCCCCATCACTCTCCACCACACCCAGTCCTGATGCCCATCATTCCACCGCACCCATTCCTGATGCCCCATCCCATCACCACACCTAGTCCTGATGCCCCATCACTCCACCACACCCTGTCCTGTTGCCCATCACTCCACCACACCCAGTCCTGTTGCCCATCATTCCACCACACCCAGTCCTGATGCCGCATCACTTCACCACGCCCAGTCCTGATGCCCCATCACTCCACCATGCCCAGTTCTGATGCTTCATCACCCCACCACGCCCAGTTCTGATGCCCCATCACTGTACCACACCCAGTCCTGATTCCCATCATTCCACCACACCCAGTCCTGTTGTCCCATTACTCCACCACACCCAGTCCTGATGCCCCATCACTCCACCACACCCAGTCCTGATGCCCCATCACTCCACCACACCCATTCCTGATGCCCCATCACTCCACCACACCCAGTCCTGATGCCCATCACTCCACCACACTCAGTCCTAATGCCCATCACTCCACTCCCAGACCTGATGCCTCATCACTCCACCATGCATAGGCCTGATGCCCCATCACTCCACTACGCCCAGTCCTGATGCCCCATCACTCTACCACACCCAGTCCTTATGCCCCATCACTCTACCACACCCAGTCCTGATGCATCATCACTCCACCATGCCCAGTTCTGATGCCCCATCACGCCACCACACCCAGTCCTGATGCCCCATCACTATACCCCACCCAGTCCTGATGCCCCATCACTCCACCACACCCAGTCCTGTTGCCCCATCACTCCACCACACCCATAAATCTAACTCTCTCTGCACATGTTACATCTGCCCCACCTGCAGTGCCCGTGGTTTTGCCCAATTTTGAGAACAAATTTGTACTGCGATCAGATCTGAATAAGGCCCTTAGTCCTGATGCCCATCACTCCACCACACTTAGTCCTGATGCCCATCTCCACCACACCCAGTCCTGTTGCCCATCACTCCTCCACACCCAGTCATGATGCCCAATCACTCCACCACACCCAGTCCTAATGCCGCATCACTCCACCACGCCCAGTCCTGATGCCCATCACTCCACCACACCCAGTCCTGATGCCCCTTCACTCCACCACGCCCAGTCCTAATGCCTCATCACTCCACTATGCCCAGTTCTGATGCCCCATCACTCGACCACACCCAGTCCTGATGCCCCATCATCACCCCACACCCACTCCTGATGCCCCATCACTCTACCACACCCAGTCCTGATGCCCCATCATCACCCCACACCCACTCCTGATGCCCCATCACTCCACCACACCCAGTCCTGATGCCCCATCACGGCACCACACCCAGTCCTGATGCATCATCACTTCACCATACCCACGCCTGATGCTCCATCACTCTACCACACTCAGTCCTGACATGATAAATGTAACATAAGATAGGCTACATGGAATGAGCACAACATTAATGAGCACCATTTTAACATTTAAGGGAGTTCTTTCTGATCAAATTTCCCAGTGGCTTATCTGCTCTTTCTATGGATCATATTGCACATATGCCAGTATTAGGGAGGAGAGGAGGGGACTCAGGAATTTCTATTCTCCCCCATCATTTTCCCCTGCAGCTGCTGCACCCCTTGCAGTCCTGCCACAGGGTCAGTCCTTAAGTAGAAGAAGGTTAGATTTTGAAGGTTATTGTTTTTAGTTCTGCATTCAGATCATCAATTCCACAAATGTGTAATTATTTCCTTAAAGCAGAATGTCGTCACACAACTATGTACTTGCAGCAGCTCTAACACTGGTAGTAACCTATGCCTGGTACAGTCATAGTTATGCTTCTCATTGGCTCTGCAAAGCATATACAGATAGACCGTTATTAACATATCAGTATAGGGCCCAGAGAGCACTTCTTACTTGATAGAATTACAGTATGTAATGCACCTTCTGTAGAAAGCTAGGTATGGCCATAATAGTTCCTCACCCCATCATGAGGTATCTTTAGCACTCCATCATGCAAAAGGCTATGTTTGGCTAGGAACAGCCATTAGTTCTCCTCACCTGACCACGAGGTCCATTTAGCTCTTTGTTCTGTAGAAAACTAGGAATGACCATTATAGTTCCTTCACCAAAGCATGAGGTCCTGTTAGCACTTCATCCTGTAGAAAGCTATGTTTGGCCATCATAGTTCCGAACCCCAGCACAAGGTCCTGTTAGCACTACCATTTCTAGAAAGCTAAATGTGGCCATTATAATTCCTCATACCAGCATGAGGGTAAGCTAGGTACAGCTGTCATAGCTCCTCACCCAAGCACGTGGTCCTGTAAGCACTTCCGTCTGTAGAAAGCTATGTATAGGTAGTGTAGTTCCGCACCCTAGCATGAGGTCCTGTTAGCACTACCTTCTGTGAAAAGCTATGGATGGCCAATATAGCTCCGCACTCCAGCATAAAGTCCTGTAGGTATGGCCATTGTAGTTCCTCACCCAAGGACGAGGTCCTATTAACATGACCCTCTGTAGAAAGCCAGGTATGGCCATTACAGTTCCTCACCCCAGCATGAGGGCACATTAGCACTGCCTTCTGTAGGAAGCTAGATATGGCCATTATAGTTCCTTCATCCCAGCATGGGGTTCTGTTAGCATTTTAACCTGTAGAAAGCCAGGTATGGCCATTATAGTTCCTCAACCCAGCATGAGGTACTATTAGCACGTTATCCTGGAGACAGCTAGGTATGGCCATTCAAGTTCCTTAGTTCATCATGAGGCCCAGTTAGCACTTTATCCTGTAGAAATCCAGGTATTGACATTATAGTTCCTCAACCCAGCATGAGGTCCTGTTAGCACTTTATCCTATAGAAAGCCAGGAATGGCCATTCTAGTTCCTCAACCCAGCATGAGGTCCTGTTAGCACGTTATCCTGGAGACAGCTAGGTATGGCCATTCAAGTCCCTCAGCTCAGCATGAGGCCCAGTTAGCACTTTATCCTTTAGAAATCCAGGTATAAACATTATAGTTCCTCAACCCAGCATGATGTCCTGTTAGCACTTTATCCTATAGAAAGCCAGGAATGGCCATTATAGTTCCTTCTCACCAGCATGAGGTCCTGTTAGCACTTTATAGTATAGACAGCCAGGTATAGACATTATAGTTCCTCACCTCACCATGAGGTCCTGTTAGCACTTTATCCCATAGAAAGCGAGGTATGGCCATTATAGTTCCTCAACCCCGCCTGAGGTCCTATTTGCACTTTATCCTGTAGAAAGCCAAGTATGGCCATAATAGTTCCTCACGCCAGCCTGAGGTCCTATTAGCACTTTATGAACATTATAGTTCCTCACCTCAGCCTGAGGTCCTATTAGCAATTTATACTGTAGAACTCCAGGTATGGACATTATAGTTCCTCATCCCAGCATTAGATCCTGTTAGCACTTTATCCTGTAGACAGCTAGGTATAGACATTTCAGTATAGTTCCTTAACCCAGCATGAGATCCTGTTAGCACCTTATCCTTTAAACAACAATGTATGGCCATTATAGTTCCTCAATGCAGTCTGAGGTTCTATTTGCACTTTATCCTGTAGAAAACCATGTATGGACATTATAGTTCCTCACCCCAGCATGAGATGGGAAACGAGCGTAGCGAGTCACCGTGCCCGAAGCATTGCGAGCGAAGTGAGCGATGCGAGGGGCTGCAGTTCAACTCCAACTGTGTCCATGTCGACTGTGTCGACATTCAGGTAAAAAAAAACCTCATGTCGACCTAATGACTGTCGACCTAAACCCATGCCGACCTTGGCCCATGTCGACCTTAAGTCATGTCGACCTTGACCCATGTATACCTTTAACCCCGTCGACCTTGGGGCCAGTCGACCTTCTGGGGTCAACCTAATGACTGTAGACCTAAGTCTGGTCTGACAGATGTACCGGTTCCCATTAGATCCAGTTAGCAATTTATACTGTAGAAAGCCAGGTATGGCCAGTATAGTTCCTTCTCACCAGCATGTGGTGCTTTCAGCACTTCCCTTTGTAGAAACTCAGGTACAGCTATTGTAGAGTGAGGCAAAGATGTTATAATTGTTGTATTTAGTGCTGCTACCACTGTACCAGTAGCCTAGATCACAGAAGTCATTAACTCGGTATGAGGCCAAGGTTGTTCTCCTTCCACTGTGCAAGCAACAGAACTAGAGAATATCCCTATTTACTGGTGTAGCCTATAAATACTAAGATGCAGCTGCTATTCCCCAACAGTGATCTACAGTTACAGTATTATATAGGTAAATAATAATGATTAGAAATAACACTACATCACGGTTAAAACATTATTATTAATAATAACAAGTGCATAAATCAGTGCCACAAGTATTCTTAAATAAGACTGGCTGACAGCTCACAGCAGATGACATTGCTTAGTGTCAGCTGTGTTATGTGTAATCATACATAATGCATCACCTACTATAATCATACCACATCCCTCATTAGGAGCCAATGTGTCAGTGGGGAAATAGGGGAACAGAGCAAAACTGATTGACTTCTTGCGCCCTAGGATCCTTAGGACCATTGTAGATGCCTACATCTTGAGGTGTGCAATAAACGGCTCTGTGATTATGTTTGTATCTTATTTTTGTATTTATTGCCCTTGTACTATGATGAGAAGGTCATTCAGACTGGATACTTGGGTGTATTGATGTTCAGTCAAATGACACTATAATATCAGTAACGTATTAAACCATATTTCACTGTGTTGAGAAGAGCTCGGTTCCCTTCAGTCAGTCCCAAACATTTGTACTGACTTTCATTTCATGATTACTTTGTTCTTTGATATCTGATACCACGGCTGCCATCAGAAATTGGGGGGTCAAGTGCAGAAGTTTTAGCAGGGTCCCCATAGCCTGGGATGGATCTGAGCTGATGGATCTGTGCTGATGGCTCAACAGCGCTGGTGGCATTTAGCAAATGGAGGTGTCCACGAGCAGGGCCGTCTTTTCGTATGGGCTTAATTGGCACTTGCCCAGGTGCCCCAGGTGTATAAGGGCCCTATCCTGATAGCTGAGAATCCTCTTTTTCCAGGGATACCAGAGTTTTGAAAATCGGCCCTGGGAAACTGGAGATATCCAACTTCAAAGCAGCAGTCCATATTTGACCTGTTAATTGCAATTACCAGTCATATTTCTCAGGTTCTCCCCTTTTTGTCGACACTAGTGGCTTGTCTCTATCATGCCCAGAACCAGAGATATCAGCCTTCCAGCAGCCGGTCCCTGCTCCAGCTCCAAACGTCTGGTGTACAGTTTTATATTTTTGTCAATGGATTGTTCTGGCTCCTGATCTCTGATCCCCAAGTTCCCAGCACCTCCTGAAAATTGGGACTCTAGGTTTTTATACTATTGAAGGCTAATAAATCTATTTCCAGATAATGGCGATATCTGCAGTCAAACAAGCTGCCCTTCCACCGGAAAATGACAAATATTAAGCCCAATCCATTATCCAACCCTCCCCTGCATATAAAACACCTCCTACCTCCCTGGAAGTCATCTACAAGGGACCGTTCATTCAGCTCAGTGCCCCCTTCCACACGTTAGTGTTCTCCCTCCCACCACCTGTGCAGTAAAGGAGTAATTAGCAGAAGTTACTGCTCCAGGTCCTACATGTTGAATGGAAGATAGAGCACCCCCTGCCACCCGTGGGACAGCAAAACTGCTGCTGATAGCACCCCCCACCCCTAGGAGGGGAGAATGGGCCCCAGTACATTGCTTTGCCCAGGGGCCCACACTGCTGTTAAGATAGCCCTATCCACGAGACAATCAAAACTTGAGGACCAACATCTCAGTGTTCAAAATGCCACCGGCGCTGTCTCTTCTTCCTGGCTGACCTGCTAATGGTTAGCCGTGCAACACGTAAGGGCCCCACATATTGCACATTCACTTCCATGAACATTTGGGTTTAACTCTTCACCGTCTGAGCCAGCCTCGGACCCATCCCATTTGCCGTTTCTGGAACCAACAAACATTTGTGGACATTGCATACACCACCAGGAATATTGTGGCTACCAGCACACTGCTCCAGTGGACATCAGCAAGCTCTCCGCACCAGAGCATATCACCATCCCACAAATTTGCAATATACAGCAGGCTGGTCATTACCACATCTCCAGAATATTGGTTATATCCCAATTCCGCAACTCATTTACTCAAACGGAACTAATATAAGGTCCTAGAGGTATAATAGGAACAGACTGTCTATATCCATTGCTTAATTTGAAGATTTTCATACTGTATGTGCATGTGCAATATCTTTTGTTTTTAATCAGTGTTCAGTTTTTTAATGGACAATATTGTGAAGATAATCCAATCATAATAATGGTTTTATAGCACTGCTCCTCCATTTTGTTCTTCCTGGCTGACACCAGGTGCTCAGGCTGCAATCAGCGGGCGGCACCTCTGCCACCTGGGCCTCCTCTCTGTTTGGGACCAGGACCCCAGCCCCAAATACCCCTCTCATGGCTAGCCTGTATGACACCAACACCTTTGCTATTTTAGCTACTTGTTGGCACCTCCATTTTAGACTTGGACCTCCCAGTTCAAAGCTGCCTATGCCTCATTCAGATGAGGAACTTTAGTCATATTTTGTGTAGGGTGCTTTTGTTTTTTGCATAACCCAGTGAATGGCTAAAAATCACACCAGAAGCATTTTATTGTACCTCTGAATACTCTAAAACAGGGGTTCTCAGCTTCGTCCGTGAGGTTGTCCCAGCTGGTCATGAGGATTTCTGCTGGTGGAATCAGGGGAATGATCACAGACCCAACAATATAGATCATCCATACTTGCCTACCTGACCCTCTCCATGAGGGAGAAAATGCTCTGTTCCTGGACTTCCCTGGTAATGTATGATTGCCATCACCTTTGGTTACATCTTTCTTGTCAATTTCCTAGCTCCCTACAGGGCCTTTTGGCTAAGATCAAGTGTAGTATCTGTTCTTATCAGTGGGTATGGACTAGCCCCTGGCAGAAGAATAGAGAAAGGCTGGACTGAGTAACTGCTCTGATGAACGGAGGGTGTGGGACCCCTCATGCCTGGAAGCGGGGAAAAGTCTGGCTGAGTACCTTCATCTCTGTCAGGTGATGGGACAGTTCTAGTGCCGTAATTCAGAAGAATAGAGATTATACAAGGAATCCACAATCTCAGCATTTCTTCAATACAAAGACACATCTGGGATATCCAAAACCCGAAAAAACTTCTTGTGGTCTTTCTGAGTGAATCTGGATCCGCTACTCGCTGGAGATTCTGCCGGGACTTCACCTTTCCTCCTCCCCAGTATATAGGAGAGAGACTGCCGAACACCACTTGGTAAATATTCTGCCACCACAGGTGCATCTGAACTGATCCATCTTTCCACCCACTGGAGCAATATCTCTCCAATTTGCCCATTACCCAATCCCCATTGGTGATATAGAGAATTCTCTAAAAATGTCTATTTTTTAATGTTTTCATCATGTTTAATAAATGTTTATATATGGTTAAATTGTGTTAGACCCTCTATTCAGTATAAACCCAGCGCTGTATAATCTCTATTCTTCTTTTTTATCCATTACAGGGAGCTTTACACACTCCCATATACAGCTGCTTTAACTACACTTGCGGTCCATATTTCTTTGTATTTATATCTTTTCTAGTGCCGTAATTCCACTGGTAGGAGGAGGGGAGAAACACTGGGCCCAGTAGATGGCTTTCCTAATGGGTTTTGTAGCCTCTGAAGGAAGAGACAGCGAAAGGCTCAGTTTAGTATCCATTCCCAAGGAGCGGAGAAACCCGGGCACTGAGTAGATTGCTCCCATTGCAGAGGTTCATAGCCTCTGATGGAGAGTCAGCGAAAAGCCCAGCTTAGTACCTTAACCTTGGGATGTGAGAAACACTGAGACTGAGTAGATTGCTCTTCCGAGGGGGCCTCAACCCTTAAGGGAGTCATTCAAAATGCCCAGTAGAGTATCCATTCCCATGCCAGGGGCTGGAAAGTGCCCTAGGTGCGAGCAGAGAAACACTTGGTCGGATGCTGACTGGCTGGCTGCCTGGAGTCCGAGGCTGCACTGTGCCCCAGGGGAAACATGGGGGGGGGGCTGAACACTGCACTGGTGAGCCAACACACCATGCAGTAGTATGGCACTTGCACTGCGCACTCTCCCTTTAGGTTAGTGCTTCACGTCCTTACTCCAGGCCTTTTGGCTCGGGTAGAACAATTTTTCACACCCCCACCCCGGCCTTTATTGTTTATCTCTTACATTTGTCACTTTTTACGTTTTCTGTTGTGTGTCACTTTTTTTGGGCAGTGTGTATGACCCTTATAGGCCATCCACTCCCCAATGCACCATAGCTCTCATCTTTTTGGGGAGAGTTACGGTCCCTCGAGGACGACCCCGAGCTGCAAGGTGGAGGAACGCCACTGCGGGTCTCTCCAAACTTCGGTGCGGAGGACCCACCATCCTAACCCTACAGGTGGTTGAAGAAAGAGGGTCTCTGAGCTTTGGCGAAGAGGACCCACCGATACCATTTTTCCCCTCTTTGGTTAGTAGAGTAACGGGACTCTTCTCCTTTGGGAGAGGGTCCATAAGTACGTACGGCCCCCTATGCACGATTTAGGTCACTGCACTGGGTGTTGGGAGCACAACACCCAGTTTCTTCAAACCACAGGTGATGGCAATCATACATTACCAGGAAAGTCCAGGAACAGAGCATTTTCTTCCTCATGGAGAGGGTCAGGTAGGCAAGTATGAGATTATCTCATCCATGAAATGGGCAATTGGTGGTCCTTGAGGGCTGGAGTTGAGAACCCTTGGCGCAATCCTTTCACAACCACATTGCCATTTAGGTCTTGCTTTGAAATGCGTTAATATTACCTTGGACTCCTATATTATTTAAATCTAAAAATGTATAAATAAGTAGCATTCAGAGCCTACAAACACAGCCGTGATGCACTGCAGAAGGCAATGCCATGCGTAGCCCATGCCAACTGTTTGGGTCGGGGGTGCGGTACAAAAGTGTTCTTCCGGTTTCCAGGTCGCATCTCTTGTTTTTTGATCAGAAGTGTGTTATCTTCTGTAGAATCTCAGGGTTCAGTGGAGAAATGTTAGTAGACAATAACTTGCTTAGCTAAATAGCGGAAGGTACAGGATCCCAAAGTCAAAATCCAGGTGGTCAGGATGCTGGTGTTCAATATGACGCCACTGGCATCCCCACTGCTATCAAAACACTGGTGCTGGATCTTCAAATGGATTCAGATCCCAATGTCGGTATACAGACAGCCGGCATCTCGAACAGTGAGTATCGGGCGAGGGTAGCTTGCAGCCAGGGAAGAGAGCGATTATGTTTAGACAGTAGTGGGTAGACTTAGGTGTAAGCTGTGTGGGGGGGTGGTTAGGTTTAGGCTACCGGGAAGAGGGGTTAGGGTCAGGCACTTAGAAGGGGGGGGGGGGGGGAAGGTTGGGTCAGGATGCAGGGTGGTGGTGGTTTGAGTTAGGCTATGGGGAGAGGGGTTAGGGTCAGACACATAGAAGGGGGGATTGGGTCAGGATGCAGGGTGGTGGTGGTTAGGGTTAGGCTACAGGGATAGAGGTTAGGGTCAGGCACTTAGAAGGGGCGGTTTGGTCAGGATGCAGGGTGGTGGTTAGGGTTAGGCTGCAGGGAGAGGGGTTAGGGTCATGCACTTAGAAGGGGAGGTTGGGTCAGGATGCAGGGTGGTGGTGGTTAGGGTTAGGCTATGGGGAGAGGGGTTAGGGTCAGGCACTTAGAAGGGGGGGTTGGGTCAGGATGCAGGGTGGTGGTGGTTAGGGTTAGGCTATAGGGAGAGGGGTTAGGGTCAGGCACTTAGAAGGGGGGGGTTGGTCAGGATGCAGGGTGGTGGTTAGGGTTAGGCTGCAGGAAGAGGGGTTAGGGTCATGCACTTAGAAGGGCAGGTTGGGTCAGGATGTAGGGTAGTGGTAGTGGTTAGGGTTAGGCTGCAGGGAGAGGGGTTAGGGTCATGCACTTAGAAAGGGGGTTGGGTCAGGATGCAGGGTGGTGGTGGTGGTTAGGGTTAGGCTGCAGGGAGAGGGGTTAGGGTCATGCACTTAGAAGGGGGGGTTTGGTCAGGATGCAGGGTGGTGGTGGTTAAGGTTAGGCTACAGGGAGAGGGGTTAGGGTCAGGCACTTAGAGGGGGGTTGGGTAAGGATGCAGGGTGGTGGTTAGGGTTAGGCTGCAGAGAGAGGGGTTAGGGTCATGCACTTAGAAGGGGAGGTTGGGTCAGGATGCAGGGTGGTGGTGGTGGTTAGGGTTAGGCTGCAGGGAGAGGGGTTAGGGTCATGCACTTAGAAGGGGGGGTTTGGTCAGGATGCAGGGTGGTGGTGGTTAAGGTGGGGTTTGGTCAGGATGCAGGGTGGTGGTGGTTAAGGTTAGGCTACAGGGAGAGGGGTTAGGGTCAGGCACTTAGAGGGGGGTTGGGTAAGGATGCAGGGTGGTGGTTAGGGTTAGGCTGCAGAGAGAGGGGTTAGGGTCATGCACTTAGAAGGGGAGGTTGGGTCAGGATGTAGGGTAGTGGTGGTGGTTAGGGTTAGGCTGCAGGGAGAGGGGTTAGGGTCAGGCACTTAGAAGGGGGTTTGGGTCCGGATGCAGGCCAGTGGGATGTTATTTGTAGGCAGTGGGGAAGGGAGGTTGGTTTAGGCAACTATTTTGGAGGGTAAGGGTTAGGGTTGATGGGGGAGAGGTCAAAGAGGACCCACCGATACCATTTTTCCCCTCTTTGGTTAGTAGAGTAACGGGACTCTTCTCCTTTGGGAGAGGGTCCATAAGTACGTACGGCCCCCTATGCACGATTTAGGTCACTGCACTGGGTGTTGGGAGCACAACACCCAGTTTCTTCAAACCACAGGTGATGGCAATCATACATTACCAGGAAAGTCCAGGAACAGAGCATTTTCTTCCTCATGGAGAGGGTCAGGTAGGCAAGTATGAGATTATCTCATCCATGAAATGGGCAATTGGTGGTCCTTGAGGGCTGGAGTTGAGAACCCTTGGCGCAATCCTTTCACAACCACATTGCCATTTAGGTCTTGCTTTGAAATGCGTTAATATTACCTTGGACTCCTATATTATTTAAATCTAAAAATGTATAAATAAGTAGCATTCAGAGCCTACAAACACAGCCGTGATGCACTGCAGAAGGCAATGCCATGCGTAGCCCATGCCAACTGTTTGGGTCGGGGGTGCGGTACAAAAGTGTTCTTCCGGTTTCCAGGTCGCATCTCTTGTTTTTTGATCAGAAGTGTGTTATCTTCTGTAGAATCTCAGGGTTCAGTGGAGAAATGTTAGTAGACAATAACTTGCTTAGCTAAATAGCGGAAGGTACAGGATCCCAAAGTCAAAATCCAGGTGGTCAGGATGCTGGTGTTCAATATGACGCCACTGGCATCCCCACTGCTATCAAAACACTGGTGCTGGATCTTCAAATGGATTCAGATCCCAATGTCGGTATACAGACAGCCGGCATCTCGAACAGTGAGTATCGGGCGAGGGTAGCTTGCAGCCAGGGAAGAGAGCGATTATGTTTAGACAGTAGTGGGTAGACTTAGGTGTAAGCTGTGTGGGGGGGTGGTTAGGTTTAGGCTACCGGGAAGAGGGGTTAGGGTCAGGCACTTAGAAGGGGGGGGGGGGGAAGGTTGGGTCAGGATGCAGGGTGGTGGTGGTTTGAGTTAGGCTATAGGGAGAGGGGTTAGGGTCAGGCACTTAGAAGGGGGGGGTTGGTCAGGATGCAGGGTGGTGGTTAGGGTTAGGCTGCAGGAAGACGGGTTAGGGTCATGCACTTAGAAGGGCAGGTTGGGTCAGGATGTAGGGTAGTGGTAGTGGTTAGGGTTAGGCTGCAGGGAGAGGGGTTAGGGTCATGCACTTAGAAAGGGGGTTGGGTCAGGATGCAGGGTGGTGGTGGTGGTTAGGGTTAGGCTGCAGGGAGAGGGGTTAGGGTCATGCACTTAGAAGGGGGGGTTTGGTCAGGATGCAGGGTGGTGGTGGTTAAGGTTAGGCTACAGGGAGAGGGGTTAGGGTCAGGCACTTAGAGGGGGGTTGGGTAAGGATGCAGGGTGGTGGTTAGGGTTAGGCTGCAGAGAGAGGGGTTAGGGTCATGCACTTAGAAGGGGAGGTTGGGTCAGGATGCAGGGTGGTGGTGGTGGTGGTTAGGGTTAGGCTGCAGGGAGAGGGGTTAGGGTCATGCACTTAGAAGGGGGGGTTTGGTCAGGATGCAGGGTGGTGGTGGTTAAGGTGGGGTTTGGTCAGGATGCAGGGTGGTGGTGGTTAAGGTTAGGCTACAGGGAGAGGGGTTAGGGTCAGGCACTTAGAGGGGGGTTGGGTAAGGATGCAGGGTGGTGGTTAGGGTTAGGCTGCAGAGAGAGGGGTTAGGGTCATGCACTTAGAAGGGGAGGTTGGGTCAGGATGTAGGGTAGTGGTGGTGGTTAGGGTTAGGCTGCAGGGAGAGGGGTTAGGGTCAGGCACTTAGAAGGGGGTTTGGGTCCGGATGCAGGCCAGTGGGATGTTATTTGTAGGCAGTGGGGAAGGGAGGTTGGTTTAGGCAACTATTTTGGAGGGTAAGGGTTAGGGTTGATGGGGGAGAGGTCAAAGCTATGTATACTTACCTGACAGCCTTTCCGGATTCCATCCTTTGGGATGGCGGCGTTGGTATTCTGGCCGCCGGTCATTTATATGTATCCCGACCCCGAAATCACAGTAACAATGTCAGACTCCTGTGCGTCTGATGCAGGCAATCCGTGACGTACAGACCTCTGTATGGAATTATCCAACTTGTTTTCTATGACCCCCGAGCTATTTTTGCATAAAAAGAGGCCTGTTCTCAGTCTTCATCCTATTTGTGTTTCCATATTTGACAAAGCGATGATTGTTGTGCCGAGGCGCACTGACGGCAGTATTGTACGGCCCAGGGTCTGTGTTCTTCCTGCGGTCTAGAAACACAATCTAGCAGCGGATATGAGGTAACCTGGGATCCTGTGATACTTCTAAAGGGTCACTAATGACTACTAAATAAAACCTTCAGACCCATTCAATATGGGCCGAATTCGTCCCTGTCCCCGATGTGAACGAGCGCCTTCGGCGAGTTTCACGTAACGTCAGCGCCCTCCTTATATACAGTGTGTAGCGGCCAGAATAAAAGTCAATCTCTCCTGTTTGGCAACATGGAAGGGGATGTCTTCACGTACATATCCCCTCGCAGCCTAGTGAACCGGTCTGAATCAGGCCCACAGTACTGCCTTTCCTACACCTCGCTGCTAACAGGAAGCAGACTGAGGTCAGGTGACCATGATGTCTCTGCTCATTCTACCCTCTGGACACAACCCTCTAGGCTATTAGGAGGCTGGAGGGGGATGTGGGAGTCTTGCCAGCCTGTCAGGGGGTCAGGAGCACCAGCCCATTTTCAGGAGCCTCTCGGCTATTCTGGGAGGGTAGGTGACTATGACATGAGGGCAATGGGTGTGATGCAGTTGGACTTTGTATGAGTTACAGTAGAGCTTCTTAATGTGGCCATACACCTACAGATCTGATTGTCAGATCTGGCGGGTTGGAGCAAAAACCTGGTAGTATTGAAGGGCAGATTTATTAAGCTTGGTGAAGTGATAAAGTGTATGGTTTTTTTCACCAGCCAATCAGCTCCTACCTGTGAAGTTACAGGCTCGGTTTGAAAAATAACAGGTAGGAGATGATTGGCCGGGGATGAAAACCAGACATTTTATCACTTCACCGAGCTTAATAAATCCACCCCTGAGTGACAGTTTTTGGTAGTTTTCCAGCATTTCAAAGCAAATGGTCAGCTGTCATTTGCTCTCATCCATTGCCAGGATTTTTTTCCAACCAGCCAAATCTGACAATCAGATCTGTAGATGTATGGGCAGCTTATATCCATATTACCTCAGGATTGCAGGTGATACCATGGTCAGTCTAGCGCATATGGTGGTGAGTGAAAGTTTCATAATACAGCTGGTAGATCCAGAGGCGTAGGGAGGGCGGAGCCAACGGAGCACACGCTCCGGGCGCAGTTTGGGCGCAGGGCGCCGCCCCCCCTCCGCAAATGAGGTGGAGTCCTGCTGCCCTGCAATGATTCATTTCACAAACGCAGGGCAGCGTGCGCCGGAGGCTGCCATGCCCGGCACCTGCCCCTGTCTGCCCTGCTCACCTGGTCCCGGCCTGCCACCGCGAAAATGACGAGGTCACGTCACGTGACTCACTGCTCCAGTCCCCAACCAAGCTGCTGCTGCTGCTCGGGCCGGCTCCCGGGCAGCGCTGAACAGCAGAAATAAGGAAGACTCCTCTTAGTCCCCTGCCTCTACACAGAATGTCTGTGCTGTGCTCCTCAAGGTAGATTTATTGTTTTTTGGGGGTTTGGTGGGGTCCGGGGAGGGGGGGGGGATCTATCTGGTTTCTGCTGCCACCCTGCTCTTCTCAAGGTGGATTTTAGTTTTTTACTAAAGATAAATAAGTTTGGGAATAATCATGGGGTTTGGGGGATTTGTGGGGGAGGGGGGGGTGAATCTCTCTTATATGTGTCTTATATAGCGCAGCAGATTCCGTTACAGTGTCTTATATAGCGCAGCAGATTCCGTTACAGTGTCTTATATAGCACAGCAGATTCCGTTACAGCATCTTATATAGTGCAGCAGATTCCGTTACAGTGTCTTATATAGCGCAGCAGATTCCGTTACAGCGTCTTATATAGCGCAGCAGATTCTGTTACAGAGTCTTATATAGCGCAGCAGATTACGTTACAGCGTCTTATATAGTGCAGCAGATTCCGTTACAGCGTCTTATATAGCGCAGCAGATTCCGTTACAGTGTCTTATATAGCGCAGCAGATTCCGTTACAGTGATTCCGTTACAGTGTCTTATATAGCGCAGCAGATTCCGTTACAGTGTCTTATATAGCGCAGCAGATTCCTTTACAGTGTCTTATATAGTGCAGCAGATTCTGTTACTGCGTCTTATATAGCGCGGCGGTTTCCGTTACAGCATCTTATATAGTGCAGCAGATTCCGTTACAGTGTCTTATATAGCGCAGCAGATTCCGTTACAGCGTCTTATATAGCGCAGCAGATTCCGTTACAGCGTCTTATATAACGCAGCAGATTCCGTTACAGTATCTTATATAGCGCAGCAGATTCCGTTACAGTGTCTTATATAGCGCAGCAGATTCCATTACAGTGTCTTATATAGCGCAGCAGATTCCGTTACAGTGTCTTATATAGTGCAGCAGATTCTGTTACTGCGTCTTATATAGCGCGGCGGTTTCCGTTACAGTGTCTTATATAGCGCGGCGGTTTCCGTTACAGTGTCTTATATAAGGCAGCAGATTCCGTTACAGTGTCTTATATAGCGCAGCAGATTCCGTTACAGTGTCTTATATAGCGCAGCAGATTCCGTTAGTGTCTTATATAGCGCAGCAGATTCCGTTACAGTGTCTTATATAGCGCAGCAGATTCCGTTAGTGTCTTATATAGCGCAGCAGATTCCGTTAGTGTCTTATATAGCGCTG
Organism: Crinia signifera; assembly: GCF_055691185.1. Lineage (NCBI taxonomy): Eukaryota > Metazoa > Chordata > Amphibia > Anura > Myobatrachidae > Crinia > Crinia signifera. Next base: position 300,996,381 of record NC_139220.1, on the reverse strand, counting down.
CAGATTCCGTTACAGCGTCTTATATAGCGCAGCAGATTCCGTTAGTGTCTTATATAGCGCAGCAGATTCCGTTAGTGTCTTATATAGCGCTGCAGATTCCGTTACAGCGTCTTATATAGCGCAGCAGATTCCGTTACAGCGTCTTATATAACGCAGCAGATTCCGTTACAGTGTCTTATATAGCGCAGCAGATTCCGTTACAGTGTCTTATATAGCGCAGCAGATTCCTTTACAGTGTCTTATATAGTGCAGCAGATTCTGTTACTGCGTCTTATATAGCGCGGCGGTTTCCGTTACAGCATCTTATATAGTGCAGCAGATTCCGTTACAGTGTCTTATATAGCGCAGCAGATTCCGTTACAGCGTCTTATATAGCGCAGCAGATTCCGTTACAGCGTCTTATATAACGCAGCAGATTCCGTTACAGTATCTTATATAGCGCAGCAGATTCCGTTACAGTGTCTTATATAGCGCAGCAGATTCCATTACAGTGTCTTATATAGCGCAGCAGATTCCGTTACAGTGTCTTATATAGTGCAGCAGATTCTGTTACTGCGTCTTATATAGCGCGGCGGTTTCCGTTACAGTGTCTTATATAGCGCGGCGGTTTCCGTTACAGTGTCTTATATAAGGCAGCAGATTCCGTTACAGTGTCTTTTATATAGCGCAGCAGATTCCGTTACAGTGTCTTATATAGCGCAGCAGATTCCGTTAGTGTCTTATATAGCGCAGCAGATTCCGTTACAGTGTCTTATATAGCGCAGCAGATTCCGTTAGTGTCTTATATAGCGCAGCAGATTCCGTTAGTGTCTTATATAGCGCTGCAGATTCCGTTACAGCGTCTTATATAGCGCAGCAGATTCCGTTAGTGTCTTATATAGCGCAGCAGATTCCGTTAGTGTCTTATATAGCGCTGCAGATTCCGTTACAGCGTCTTATATAGCGCAGCAGATTCCGTTACAGCGTCTTATATAACGCAGCAGATTCCGTTACAGTGTCTTATATAGCGCAGCAGATTCCGTTACAGTGTCTTATATAGCGCAGCAGATTCCATTACAGTGTCTTATATAGCGCAGCAGATTCCGTTACAGTGTCTTATATAGTGCAGCAGATTCTGTTACTGCGTCTTATATAGCGCGGCGGTTTCCGTTACAGTGTCTTATATAAGGCAGCAGATTCCGTTACAGTGTCTTATATAGCGCAGCAGATTCCGTTACAGTGTCTTATATAGCGCAGCAGATTCCGTTAGTGTCTTATATAGCGCAGCAGATTCCGTTAGTTTCTTATATAGCGCTGCAGATTCTGTTACAGCGTCTTATATAGCGCAGCAGATTCCGTTACAGCGTCTTATATAGCGCTGCAGATTCCGTTACAGCGTCTTATGTAGCGCAGCAGATTCCGTTACAGTGTCTTATATAGCGCAGCAGATTCCGTTAGTGTCTTATATAGCGCAGCAGATTCCGTAAGTGTCTTATATAGCGCTGCAGATTCCGTTACAGCGTCTTATATAGCGCAGCAGATTCCGTTACAGCGTCTTATATAGCACTGCAGATTCCGTTACAGCGTCTTATATAGCGCAGCAGATTCCATTATAGCATCTTATATAGTGCAGCAGATTCCGTTACAGCGTCTTATATAGCGCAGCAGATTCCGTTACAGCGTCTTATATAGCGCAGCAGATTCCGTTACAGAGTCTTATATAGCGCAGCAGATTCCGTTACAGCGTCTTATATAGCGCAGCAGATTCCGTTACAGCGTCTTATATAGCGCAGCAGATTCCGTTACAGTGTCTTATAAAGCGCAGCAGATTCCGTTACAGTGTCTTATATAGCGTAGCAGATTCCGTTACAGTGTCTTATATAGCGCAGCAGATTCCGTTACAGTGTCTTATATAGTGCAGCAGATTCTGTTACTGCGTCTTATATAGCGCGGCGGTTTCCGTTACAGCATCTTATATAGCGCAGCAGATTCCGTTACAGTGTCTTATATAGCGCAGCAGATTCCGTTACAGCGTCTTATATAGCGCAGCAGATTCCGTTACAGCGTCTTATATAACGCAGCAGATTCCGTTACAGTGTCTTATATAGCGCAGCAGATTCCGTTACAGTGTCTTATATAGCGCAGCAGATTCCGTTACAGTGTCTTATATAGTGCAGCAGATTCTGTTACTGCGTCTTATATAGCGCGGCAGTTTCCGTTACAGTGTCTTATATAAGGCAGCAGATTCCGTTACAGTGTCTTATATAGCGCAGCAGATTCCGTTAGTGTCTTATATAGCGCAGCAGATTCCGTTACAGTGTCTTATATAGCGCAGCAGATTCCGTTAGTGTCTTATATAGCGCAGCAGATTCCGTTAGTGTCTTATATAGCGCTGCAGATTCCGTTACAGCTTCTTATATAGCGCAGCAGATTCCGTTACAGCGTCTTATATAACGCAGCAGATTCCGTTACAGTGTCTTATATAGCGCAGCAGATTCCGTTACAGTGTCTTAAATAGCGCAGCAGATTCCATTACAGTGTCTTATATAGCGCAGCAGATTCCGTTACAGTGTCTTATATAGTGCAGCAGATTCTGTTACTGCGTCTTATATAGCGCGACGGTTTCCGTTACAGTGTCTTATATAAGGCAGCAGATTCCGTTACAGTGTCTTATATAGCGCAGCAGATTCCGTTACAGTGTCTTATATAGCACAGCAGATTCCGTTAGTGTCTTATATAGCGCAGCAGATTCCGTTAGTTTCTTATATAGCGCTGCAGATTCCGCTACAGCGTCTTATATAGCGCAGCAGATTCCGTTACAGCGTCTTATATAGCGCTGCAGATTCCGTTACAGCGTCTTATATAGCGCAGCAGATTCCGTTACAGTGTCTTATATAGCGCAGCAGATTCCGTTAGTGTCTTATATAGCGCAGCAGATTCCGTTAGTGTCTTATATAGCGCTGCAGATTCCGTTACAGCGTCTTATATAGCGCAGCAGATTCCGTTACAGCATCTTATATAGCACTGCAGATTCCGTTACAGCGTCTTATATAGCGCAGCAGATTCCATTACAGTGTCTTATATAGCGCAGCAGATTCTGCCACAGTGTCATATATTTCAAATGTAACATGCCAACACATGTTAGCCACGTCCCCAATTCATTACCGGGGGGGGGGGGGGGGCGCGAAATATGACCTTGCTCCGGGCACCATGGCACCTAGCTACACCGCTGGGTAGATCGCACTTTAGTTAGTGGGAAATAAGTGGTTAGCGAGGGGAACAGCGCCGATATGTCTGACGTGACTAATGCCTTACTACAAAAATGTGGTCTGGAGTGCAGTTGAATGGTGTTGCGTTATGCTGGGCTCTGTTTATGTCACCCTATGTTTTTGGTTACAGGTGAAGCGTTTAGAATGTTTTGCATTGTTACGTAACCAGAGACAGCCTGGAGCGAAGGGGTGTATATATATATATATATGTGTGTGTGTGTGTGTGTGGCCTCCTTCCCCCAAGCCACCCACAGTGGCCACAAGCGGAAGTACTTGGGGGGGGGGGGGGGGGGGGGGGTATGACCACACTACCTAAACATATTATAAAAACTAGCAAGCACTGGTCCTCAGTGGCGTGCGGTAGGGTGAGGCACAGCCTTTCCTGTCATACTAACGTATATGCCAGCGTTTTGAATTTATAAAGTATGTCAAAAATACAAAGTATATATATATATATATATATATATATATATATATATATATATATATATATATATATATAAAAAATCTTATTTTTATTCTAATCATTTTTATAGTCAAAACTCTGGAGTAAAAAGTCTATGGCAGGTGATGGCTCACCTGGATACCTTTTCTGCACATCTCTTATCAAAACTCATCGAATCTCCAGCAGTATAAACTGCTGCACATGTGTACAATGTCGACATGTACCCCTGGGCTCATATATTGTGTGCAAATCTGGCTCTGGTACTTGCCAGGGACACCTCAGCCATTTACCTCACTGCACATCCCTGCCGGTCCTGTGAAGAACAGGGGGACACCGACTGCTGCAAGAGGGGACAATGCAGCTGCAACTGCCTCCACTGGTCCTACGCGCCATGTCCAGGTAATGTGTATATACCCTACAATAGTATTTACAGGATCACGTGGCGTAATTAGGCGATGTTGCTAGTGGTGACATGCTGTAGTATGCAACATGTCAGGTGGATCCAACCCCCTCCCCAGTATCGGCAAGTGTGCATGCCCGGGTGCCATCGGGCTGAGTACATATCACTAAGTGGCTCAATTATCATTTAGTATTTGCGGCTAATTCCCCGAAACACCCGTTTTCGGTGGTTATTCTCACATATTACGTTTCCCCTCATGTATCAGGAGGGGCCGCAGCAGAAATCTTCCGATCCCTGCTGCATCGCTCATAGGTTTCTATGCGGGATGCGATGCTACCCGATGCATCAATATCAGGCAGCATTAGTCCTATATTTACGAGATGGCCTGACGCCCAGTTTGTCTACATCAGTTACACTGGCAGCTGCACTGATCCACTCTAGCACACCGGTGCATTCAGCGGGGTGGCGTTACCTGGCTCGCTGGCCTGCGAAAACACGCAGCGTAGCGAGCAGAACTGAATCAGACCCTCAGCACCTGCTTACTCAGCATTTCATTCATGCCTCCAGTGTCTAAAAATACACCCCCAAATGCTCAGCTCACTCTTCTGTTAAGTTTATTTTATATCTTGTGCTTATTAAATGCAATTGCAAAGCACTTTGGGTTCTATCGGGAGAAAAGTGCTAAATAAATGACATTATTATCGCTTTGTAATAATGCTGTTGAGTGTGTTTGCAGCGCCCTCTAGTGGGCAGGATGGAAACTCTGGAAACATTCATTTTGACAACTGATTCAATACAGTACGTGCCATAGCTACAGTACATGTTGTGGTACGTAACAGTTATATATGACTATGTTGGGGGCGTGGCATGATATTTTCTTACAAGGGAACTGCAATTTACAGTTGTAAATAATGCATACTTGCCTACTCCCCCACCAGGGGCAAACGCAGGATTTTCGGAAGGGGGTTTCCAGAGGGGCGGAGCAAAGCAGGGAGATGGACACTTAGGTGACCCAGTATATGCCGGGTCAGTTAAAGTATTATAGATAGACCAAATGTATATAAATAATAATAATAATAAAAAAAAATATATATATATACATACAGGGGCATCAACAGCAGTGTAGACCCCTGGGCATAGCAATGTATTGGGGCACCTACCGATCCTCCAGCGGTAGGGGTGGGGGAAGCTTTGATGTCCCGCGGGTGGTAGGGGTATTATATCAACCGCTCAGCATGTAGGGCCTGGATCAGTAATTTCCACTAATTACCCCTTTACTGCACAGATGGTGGGAGAAGGGGGCATTGGGCTGAATGAAGGGGCCCTGATACATAACTTCCAGGGTGGTAGAGGATGTTTAATACGCAGAGGAGGGGTGTATAGTGCAGTGGGCTTTTTATTCATAATTTTCTGGTGGGAGGACAGCTTGCTTGACTGCAGATATCTCCAGTTCCCAGAAATAGATTTCTTAGATTTTAATGGAATTAAAAACTAGAGGATCCCTCCTACCAAATTATATTGGGACTAGGGGATCAGAGTTCAGGAGGCAGAGCAATCTGCCAACAAGGATATAAAACTACATACCAGGTGTGTGGAGCTGGAGCAGTAACCAGCTGCTGGAAGGCTGATATCTCTGGTTCTGGAAACAGTAGAGACAAGCTACTAGTGTCCATCAAAGGGGGAGAGTCCCAGCTTTTGGAATATACCCTCAGAAAAACTCTAATTCAGACAGAACCTGAAATATCTGACTGGGAAGAGGAATTAACAGGCTTGGATGGGGACCACTGCTTTGAAGTCAGATATCTCCGGTTCCCAAGGGCCGATTTTTAAAATTCTTATACCCATGGAAAGAGGGGACCCTCAGCTTTCAGGCTAGGTCCCTTAGACTCCTGGGGGGGGGTTCTGAGTACCCATAAACCCCCCCTGCGTGCGCTACTGCCCACAACGGCTGGGAGGCTCCTGAAAGTAGGGTGGCACTCCCGGCCGCCTGGAAAAATGGGCAAATCTGCTGCATCCAGCTGATGCTCATCTGCTCCCCTGCCCACCCTCTCTCACAGGGGGAAAGTGGGAGGGACAATGTTGCGATTCGCGCTAAATTGCATCATCGCAGCCTTGCCCCACGCTTTACAATGGTGGTAAAATATGCATTCTAAAGGGGATCGCAGTGTTGTGATTGGGTCTCTACGCCCCCGGACATGCCCTTATTTCAGGGCCACACCCATTGTTGTGTAGCAAAAGCGGGCACATGTGAAATAACATAAAGATTATCTTTTTTACATTCTCTCGCCACCCCCAGGGATGGGACTGAATCAGGCCCAATGTCTCTAGTTTTTACTTTTCAACCCATACCTCCATTCAGGACTCATTCATACAATTTTCTGCTGGCCACATTTGCACATGTGTAGGTGCGGCACTGATAGCTGCTCCCAGGCAGCCTTTGGTGTGGCTACAGGGCATCGAAGTCAGGAAGACATTGACCTCATGACTGAAGAAGTAAGTCTTTAGACCAGTGGTTCTTAACTCTAGTTCCCAAGCATCACCAACAGGCCATGTTTTCTGGATTTTTCTTATTCATGCACAGGAACTTAATGTATTTTTGTCTGGTTGGTCATTATCCCATCTGCTTCCACAGACATAAATCAGCATGACCTGCTGGAATAATGTAAGTTGGGTTGGGTTTTAGTACCAGTGGTTTAGAGTGTTTTGGGGTACACTCAAATTTAGGGAGTAGACAATTGTGCTATCGATTTGATTATCCATTCACACTGCCCCGCAACCCGGGTCCGACCTGGACATTTTTATTCCGGGTCAGATTGCAGGGCTGCTGGACGCGAGATATTTAACATGGCTCTTTCACACTGCGTGCTGACCCAGGTAGACCCGGCAATAACCCTGGGTTATTTTTGCGGTGTGAAGGGGTATTAAGGGCTAATTCTGAGTCATACACCGAAGACTCAACTCCCGTATATGCCTATGACTTACTGTGTATGACTGGCTGGTGGTTATATATTGTGTGTGATATGTATTGGTTTATTATTACTGCTTTGTTTACTTAAATCCACAATCCACAGAGGCTGCCATCGGACGACTGCCAGGGGGAATCTGTTTGCAGGTCATTCCGTCGCGGTCACATTACATCCATGTAGCATCTGGCCTTACAGCTACGCTACCACCTAGAAAAAATTGGGCACGATTCAGACCTGATCACTGCTGTGTGAATTTGCACCTCGGATGATTATCGATAGACTGCACATGTATTTGGTCCACAATGCGCGATTCAGCGATGAAATCCTGCTACTTTATTTCTCTGCTAGTCATTTGCTAGGTGATTGACAGAAAACCAGCATCCGGGGCTGTTAACTGGTTGTTTAACATGATCACTGGCCGCTGCTAATTCACAGCTGTGAACAGGTCATTGTTCAGGTGGCCTTTCTGTATCAGGTCTCATTAGGACACAGCCCGATGCAAAGATGGACGCACTGCAGGCGGTGTAGGCAGTGGAGCGATGTTTTTACCGCTGTGCATGTCTGCAGGTTGCATCTTTTGCTATGCCAATTGCTACAAGGATTTTTTGCATAATGATTGACAGTCAGAGGACGTTTGTGGGCGGTAACGGGAGTGGTCTCATTCGTGTAGGTATGGTGACCGTTTCACGTGGCTTGCAACTGCGATCCTGTACGCAGTAAGCATTGCTTCGGCATTTTATTCCCGACAACCATGCTCAGTGACCACAGGGTTCCACGGAAGGTCGATGATCGGCCGAACTACAGTGTGGAGGATCCGATAAACTCGTTGTGAATGATGAAACTCGTTGTGCATGATAAATGGTTCTCCAGCCAATCAGCTCCCAACTGTCATGTGTGCAGTGCCTAAAGGTGGCCATACACACGCAGATTTATCTTCAGATCTGGCTGGTTGGAACAAAAACATGGTTATGGATGAGAACAAATGACAGTTGACCATGTGCTTGGAAATGCTGGAAAACTGACAAACTGTCATTCATCCATAACCATGTTTTTGTTCCAACCAGCCAGATCTGAAGATAAATCTTACTAGTGTATGGGCACCTTTACTGTCATGTGTTTGACAATTGACAGTTGGGGTCTGATTAAATGGAGCACCAGTTTCATCACTCGTTGGGCCCAAAGTATCTCAGTATTTGTATACCCATGTGCTTTTACCCGTTCGTTGTTTGCTTTCTTTGTTTTATGCATTTGCTTCTCCTCTATATATACAGTATATGATGGTACGTTTTTTGTGAGTACTGAATGCTGCTTTTTGCTTGTTTTCCTTTTGTATCGTTTTGTGCCCTTGACTCTGGATAATGCTTTTTGCACGTTTTTTTTTTCTGTTTTGCTATTGTATGTCTCTTTATCTTTTGTTCTGTTTTATATAATTCAATACAAATTAATCAGTTTAAAAATAATAACATCCCATTAGACTAGAGAATAACTGCGGTGCGATGTTCTGCTGTGATTACTGCCGAGAAGAACAGGAATCTCCATATCTTAAAAAAATTCATTCATTTATTTATTTACAAAACCAGTCTCAAAATCAGTAACAAATGTGAGTGTATTGTGGAGTGGGAGCTGACCTAGTGAGTAGGGGGCATGGTGGGGTATATAGTCTTCTGTGTTGCCCTTTACCCTGGCATTGATTGACACGAGAGAGAGAGGCCGGGGAGAGAGGAGGATTTGTTAATGAGTGAGAGCTAGGGTACTGGGGGTAAAGGGTGTTGGGGAAGAGTGACAAAGACGGAAGGGTGGGGAATAAAGAAATGGGGGAAAGAGACAAGAGATGGAGAAGGGTGACAGTCAGGAATCCTTACATGAAGTTTGTAAAAATAACATGTGAGGAAGTTGGCAGTTGGGGTCTATGGAGGGGGGGTCAGGGAATTTCGGTCCTGTGGAATGTGTAAAAGAAACTAGAGCTGTAGGAATGGTGTGTACAATTGTATGGAGCTGGGGGTGGCACAGAGGGTGAGATAGGTAGGAGTTTGGGGTTGCTGTGGAGGACAGGATAGGTTGGGGCTGGTGGTGGACATGGGGGGTGGGACAGGTGTAAACTGGGGGTGGTTGTAGATTTTAAGATAGGTAGGAGTTAGGGGTGGCTTTAGATTGTGGGATAGGTAGGAGCTGGGGGTGGCTGTGGAGGGTGATATAAGTAGGAGCTGGGGGTGGCTGTGGAGCGTGATATAAGTAGGAGCTGGGGGTGGCTGTGGAGCGTGATATAAGTAGGAGCTGGGGCGGCTGTGGAGGGTGATATAAGTAGGAGCTGGGGCGGCTGTGGAGGGTGATATAAGTAGGAGCTGAGGGTGGCTGTGGAGGGTGATATAAGTAGGAGCTGAGGGTGGCTGTGGAGGGTGATATAAGTAGGAGCTGGGGCGGCTGTGGAGGGTGATATAAGTAGGAGCTGGGGCGGCTGTGGAGGGTGATGTAAGTAGGAGCTGGGGGTGGCTGTGGAGGGTGATATAAGTAGGAGCTGGGGCGGCTGTGGAGGGTGGTATAAGTAGGAGCTGGGGTGGCTGTGGAGGGTGATATAAGTAGGAGCTGGGGTGGCTGTGGAGGGTGATATAAGTAGAGCTGTGGGTGGCTGTGGAGGGTGATATAAGTAGGAGCTGAGGGTGGTGGCTGTGGAGGGTGATATAAGTAGGAGCTGGGGCGGCTGTGGAGGGTGATATAAGTAGGAGCTGGGGCGGCTGTGGAGGGTGATATAAGTAGGAGCTGGGGCGGCTGTGGAGGGTGATATAAGTAGGAGCTGGGGTGGCTGTGGAGGGGGATATAAGTAGGAGCTGGGGTGGCTGTGGAGGGTGATATAAGTAGGAGCTGGGGTGGCTGTGGAGGGGGATATAAGTAGGAGCTGGGGTGGCTGTGGAGGGTGATATAAGTAGGAGCTGGGGTGGCTGTGGAGGGTGATATAAGTAGGAGCTGAGGGTGGTGGCTGTGGAGGGTGATATAAGTAGGAGCTGGGGCGGCTGTGGAGGGTGATATAAGTAGGAGCTGGGGCGGCTGTGGAGGGTGATATAAGTAGGAGCTGGGGCGGCTGTGGAGGGTGATATAAGTAGGAGCTGGGGCGGCTGTGGAGGGTGATATAAGTAGGAGCTGGGGGTGGCTGTGGAGGGGGATATAAGTAGGAGCTGGGGTGGCTGTGGAGGGGGATATAAGTAGGAGCTGGGGTGGCTGTGGAGGGTGATATAAGTAGGAGCTGGGGGTGGCTGTGGAGGGTGATATAAGTAGGAGCTGGGGCGGCTGTGGAGGGTGATATAAGTAGGAGCTGGGGCGGCTGTGGAGGGTGATATAAGTAGGAGCTGGGGCGGCTGTGGAGGGTGATATAAGTAGGAGCTGGGGCGGCTGTGGAGGGTGATATAAGTAGGAGCTGAGGGCGGCTGTGGAGGGTGATATAAGTAGGAGCTGAGGGTGGCTGTGGAGGGTGATATAAGTAGGAGCTGGGGCGGCTGTGGAGGGTGATATAAGTAGGAGCTGGGGCGGCTGTGGAGGGTGATATAAGTAGGAGCTGGGGGTGGCTGTGGAGGGGGATATAAGTAGGAGCTGGGGTGGCTGTGGAGGGTGATATAAGTAGGAGCTGGGGTGGCTGTGGAGGGTGATATAAGTAGGAGCTGGGGCGGCTGTGGAGGGCGATATAAGTAGGAGCTGGGGGTGGCTGTGGAGGGTGATATAAGTAGGAGCTGGGGCGGCTGTGGAGGGTGATATAAGTAGAAGCTGGGGCGGCTGTGGAGGGCGATATAAGTAGGAGCTGGGGCGGCTGTGGAGGGTGATATAAGTAGGAGCTGGGGCGGCTGTGGAGGGTGATATAAGTAGGAGCTGGGGTGGCTGTGGAGGGTGATATAAGTAGGAGCTGGGGGTGGCTGTGGAGGGTGATATAAGTAGGAGCTGGGGCGGCTGTGGAGGGCGATATAAGTAGGAGCTGGGGCGGCTGTGGAGGGGGATATAAGTAGGAGCTGGGGTGGCTGTGGAGGGTGATATAAGTAGGAGCTAGGGGTGGCTGTGGAGGGTGATATAAGTAGGAGCTGAGGGTGGCTGTGGAGGGTGATATAAGTAGGAGCTGGGGTGGCTGTGGAGGGTGATATAAGTAGGAGCTGGGGTGGCTGTGGAGGGGGATATAAGTAGGAGCTGGGGGTGGCTGTGGAGGGTGATATAAGTAGGAGCTGGGGGTGGCTGTGGAGGGTGATATAAGTAGGAGCTGGGGCGGCTGTGGAGGGTGATATAAGTAGGAGCTAGGGGTGGATGTGGAGGATGGGATCGGTATAAGCTTATGGTGGCCATGGATGACGAGGTATGCAGGAGCTCGGGGTGGCCATGGGGGTAGGACTGGTAGAAGCTGGGGGTGGCTGTAGGGGGCGAGATAAGTAGGAGCTGGGGGTGGCTGTGGAGGGTGAGACAGGTAGGGTGAGAGTAGATGTATGTTTAGAAAAAAAGAGAACAGGAGAAGTAAGGGGCTGCATTGGGGGGGGGGGGGGGGGGCAGGATGGAATCTTCTTAGAGCAGGGAAAGATCTGGGGTGTTGTCATCCAACGAGGGAGAGAAAGATGATAGAACGGAGGTGGAGGAGATAAATGGGATTTTGGGAATGACGAAAGAATCTATGGAAGTAAATGAACTATGGAAGAATAATAAAGGCTGGCACTGGGAAAGGGCAAGAGACACAGGAGCTGGGGAACATTAAAACAACTAGGAGTATTTAACCTTGTCACACTGAAGAAGAAGGCCAAACATAATGTACAGTACTACCAGAGCGTTGGGCGAGGAGATAATGCTAAACTAACAGCTGCTTCTCTATCCCCAGCCAGACACAGTTTTGTGACCACCTTTAGATGACCTCGCCACTTAATAGCTCCTCCCACTGCAAGCACAAGCCCCACCCCTGTCCTTCCTTAACCGTGTTAGAAGCTTCCACGCAGCACAGTGTACTCTGCACTGTGTATTTCCCTAGAACACCATTACATATAACAGTAACTTCACGCTCACGAATTCCATATAGCGAAAAAAGCCACAGAGACACACGGCCGCCTGTGGTATAAATCCACACCGTGAAATTGTGAGGACAGAGAATCAGGGTGTAGCAAAGCAATGGACACAGATAATAGACAGACGTTGCTTCTACGAGTATCATACACCTGACAAACAAACACACATGAAGTAGTATAATCATAAACACACAACATGTATGTAGTATGTCGTTGTGTGAGCTGCCTTTCATAGTTGAGAAAAGGGGGGAATAGTGAAGTGAAACATACAGTGATACGTATGTGAAAGAGTTAACAGACACTACATGGAGGTCCAACGCTATGACCGGGGCCATGACAGGAAGTCAGAGCTCCGCCGTAGAATTATTGTGTGGCAAGAGAAGAAATTGCAGCCCTAACAGGAAACTGCGTTATAAAATATTTGGCAGAGTGACACTTAAGAGTCAAACAATATTTTCTTCAGTATACAGTATCACATTACTTCCTCTGTGTCACAGAGTAATAGGTCAATCAAGTTCACTGGATATTACAACACTGTGGCTGCTTTAGAGTCTTTTGGCCAAGGAAGTAATGTCTTTATAGCACCATACTCTTAAACGTGTCAGGCTGACGCGTTTCGTGGGTCACTAAAGCAAACCAAATAACTGTGGCTTCCCAGTAACCCAATAGTCTCTCAAGTATATGTTGTTAGCAATAGGTAATGAAGTCAACTTTCAGTGCTAATCGGGTCCACTCCGAGTCATCACTTGCTGTGAAAATATTCTCTTCAAGTGGGCCACCTCTGCGGAGAGCGAGGCTAGCTGGGACCTCAGGTCCGGACCATCTGGAGCCTGTGGAGGTGCACCGTCCTGGCCCTGGCTGCCCCAACGTCCACGAGGGCAGAGCACCGGTTGCTGGGGAAACCCTGGGGCTTCTTCAGGGGGGAAATTGTTAACTTCTCTTGGCACAGGTGGCGTAGCATGAGTCAACTCCTCACTTGGAGCGCAGGCTTTAAACCGTAGCTTGTGCGGAAGACTTCTGTAGGGGTCAGGAATTGTCTCCATTCTCACACGAGGATTTTCTACAGTCTCTCCTCCGACAGCTCCATAATAATTTATGGCTGAAGGCTGCAGTGGTTGGGGTTCTTGTTCAGGAACTCTATCCTCAAAGAAAACTGGACTTCCTACACTGGGGGTAGAAAATCCAGAGTCTTCTGAATGAGGCATGGGTGGAGGGGGGTTAGGTGGTGGCGGTTCATGGAGTCCACACTGTGGTGCATATGTCCCCCTAGTTTCCTCACAGGGATCCCGCACCAAGCCAAAGCGGAAACGGAGGGCAAGAAGTTCAGCACGTAGCCTTGCGTTCTCCTCCAAAAGAGCAATGACACGACCCTCTAGGGCAAGGTCTCCTGCCCGTCGCTTCTCCCTAGAACGTTTAGCAGCCTCATTGTTCTTGCGTCTCTTGTCCCAGTAGTTGTCATCTTTTTTTTCATCTGGGGTGAATTCGCGACGGCGCCGAAGGCTACAGGGAGAGGGCGA